>NC_134103.1:4380497-5794247 GCF_000715075.1 Nicotiana tabacum | reverse complement strand
ATCTTGTTGAACCCTAGAGGCATTGAATGCCACTATAAAAGGAGCCTTCAATACTCTCATCAGACTAGATCCAACACGAACACAAAATCAACACTAAGATTTCATAAAAAATTAGGCTTCCTTACTGATTTCTGGTTTCCTCTCTTTCTTTTTGAGTGATTTCACTACTCAGGCTCAAAGCTTTGGGTCTGAACTGAACTGGTCTATAAATCCTATGAGAAGCTCTTTATTATTACTTCTTGGACATAATGGTTTACTTAAGGTTAATATTGCTATGAGGATATGATCATGTTGAGCACCTTTGGGAGTTCCATGTTTGAATTTGTAAACCTGAAGTCATGCTAAGAGTTCAGATAATATTCTTGTATCTTTAATAACACCTGTAGAGTTTGCTAACTGATTGTTTGTCTGAACCTTTATTGACGCTTTGAATAGTTTCAAGCAATATTGTTAACCTATGTGTGTGCTAGTGGTAAGACCTAGGCTAACCAAACTGTGATTAGTCTGCTAAGCCAGAGGCATTTGAATTGCTGCATATCTGAACTGTGTGCTCTTTTAGATGAGATCATAGTATTCATGCCTCTATGTGTTTGGTTCTTTTGGCAGTAACATCATAGTATTCCTATCTCTATGTGTGTTTGGAATCTGACATTCAAATTTGTTAATGTGTGTTCCATTTAGTATTGGAGATATAGTTATAAAGAATAAAAAATTATTTCTGTGTCCTTATGTTATTCTGCCAAGAGAAAGTATACTTTTGTGGTAGGGGTATCGTGGTAGTTGGTTTATATTTAAAGAGCCTCATTGGCACTTAAACTTATGGAGAAAAATAAGTCATTAGTGGTTATGGGTATTTTGGAGTAGAGTTTAACTCTAGGTTAGGCAACTCTTTCCGGCACGAGCATTGCCTTGGGCCTTGAGACCCTTGAGAACTTTGAAGTGTCGGGGGATTCAAATGGGGCATCGACCTTGAGTGAAACTCTCTTATTAGCCCTTAATTCATTGACACTTGTTATTCTCTTTGGGTTTAGTGTTTAATGACAACGAAATATTTTCAATGTAAATTATTTAGCATATATAAACACCATATTAGTATAAGTTCTCATGGTATCTGAGTGTTGATAGTTTGTCATATTCTGCTCCAATCATTTGCTTATATGTGCCATGCATGGTTGAACATATAGAATATGTATCTAATGACCTTCTCTTTCTTTTTCTTTGAACATGTACATTTATTTGGGCCTGCTGAATTTTTGAGGAATTCAGGCCCAAGTCCAGCATTGTTGCTATGTCTCTGGGAATTCGAAGTCAGCTATCGTTGTCCCTATTACTACTGGGCCTACCTCTTTGAGGTCCAAATACTAGAGTCCAATCCTCTTCCTCTAAACTCCTTTATTATTTACTACTTATTTACCTAAGTTTTACTATCTTGTCACACTTTGTTGCATCCTTGTTGTTATTTTATCTCACATGTATATAACAATTATATATTGGATTGAATGCTTTATTTTATATTTTAAGTCATATAAAACTTAGGCAAGCCTTAAATAACATAGGAATAAAAGAAGTATTAGTTAGTAACCAATCCCACATTAGTCAATTGTAAATCATTCTGCTATGTTTTTGCTAACTTGTCTTAAAGATTTTGAAGCCCAAAGCTTCGTAAGAAATGGTAGCTCCTCTTTCAAAAAGAAAAACCAAAACTGAATTGCAAGTTTGATCTTCAAAAAAGTAAACCAAATCATTTCGAAAAAATCAAGTGATGTTGCTCCAAAAGGAGTTTCAAAATGGTTTTTTCTTCGAGTCTAAAGATCAAGGTACATTTTAGGCCTACTCACAGAGTACCCTTTATCCCCCCATTAGAACAATATGCACCACCATGCTTTAGGAACAAGTGTTTTAATTTAGTTCTCTTTCTTACATATTTTTCTTAAATACAAACACCCTATACACTCTTTTAAGTTCTTTAAGCACATATGCACTAACGTCATTTTTCTAAAAACCCTTCTTTAAATCCATCCCTTTTGAAACTACACTCCTCCTACATAGGAATTATGCCCTAATGTATGGTAAGCTTTAAAACACTAGTCAAGGCATAGTATAAATAATTCTAAATCTAGTCTAAGTCCTATGAAGCTACCTTAGGTAGATTTTAAGAGGTGCCTAATACCTTCCCCTTAGAAGAACAAGAACCCTTATCCATTATATCACCGGTTAGCAGACCCATAAAGAATATGACTTAGAAATTGAATAAGTACCCTAGTATACCTTTAAATATTAGGTGGCGACTCTCTTTCATCAATAACAAAAAAACTACAAGTTGAACCTTGTTTTGACCAATGCAAAATAGGGTGCAACAGAGTGTGGATTGGGTGTGGATCACACTCCCAGAAGGAGAAACAAGTCATGTGATCGGTGATGAATCTGTAGAAATGCAAATATTAGAGAAAAACGGACTCAAGATTATGTGCCATAAGGAACCTTATCTTTCAACGACGAGGACGCTGAAGGCATTGTACAACCACACAACGATGCACTGATAATATCTGTACTCATAAATAAATCTCGTGTTAAGCGTGTGTTAATTGATCTAGGTAGCTCGACCAATACCATCAGATCGAGAGTCATAGAGCAGCTGGGTCTGCAAGACCAAATTGTGCCCGCAGTCCGAGTTCTAAACGGATTCAATATGGCGTGTGAGACCACTAAAGGAGAGATAACACTACCGGTGAACACCGCCGGAACCATTCAGGAAGCAAAAGTCTACGTGATCGAAGGAGATATGAGATATAATGCTCTGTTCTGGAGGCCGTGGATTCACAACATGAGGGAAGTGCCCTCGACACTTCACCAGGTGTAGAAATTCCCAATGCTAAGAGGGATTAAAACAATTTACGGAGAACAACCGGCCACAAAGGAGATGTTCGCGGTCAACAAGGTGGTCCTGATATCCACACTTTCTATACCAAAGGATCCGAGTTCGGTCTCCAAGAGAGGGAACAAATAGCAATCACTGACACCGGCCCCGACCGAAATAGAAAAGTAGGGGAAAGATGGGGATGATGACTACGGAGTTCCCGGATCCTTCATAGTCCCCAATGATTCCTACGCCACCAAATCAATGGTCGAAGAACTGAAGCAAGTCATATTGATCGAGCACCGTGGTTCAAATGCTACAAAGATGGATTTTGACTTAAGGCAACAACTGGGCAGCGAAGGATGAGGAAGGGCGTGTGGGAGGTGTCTTGCGGTGGTTAAAACTTTTAGAAGGCCAAGAGTAAGGAACAGAAGTTGAATGGTTGCTTAAAGGAGTGAGTTTTAACCAAAGTGGGAGAGTGGCAGGGTAGCATATGGGTTCGGCGGTAGGATGACTACACACCTTGGGAAAAGTTTAGAGTGATTTGGGATTCATGGTGGACAATGACTAGGTCTACGTGCTTGATTTGGAATATTGGCTGCTATATTGAGGAAGATTGGGTGCGATAGTATGGAGTTTCTTGATATAAAGAAGGATACAACATGAGTTTGGATTAGAATGTATCGTCACGCGTTTAGTTGATGTCAATAGGGAGTGAACGGGCTTGTACAGCTGGTGATTGAGCACAGGCTCAGGATGGTTTAAGGATTTCATAGTAATGGTACTCAGTGCAGCATCGTTTGAAGGTGTCGGCATGGACTTTCCACAGGTGAGTTATCTCCTGTGAGCAGGCTGGCGGTTGCTTGGTGTCGACGAAGCCTCTACGAAGGATTTTACTGGCTATCCAGTAAGAGGCCGAATATGTGAATGTGGCTAATGATTCATAATGTTCATGAAATGTTTAACATAAGGATTTCGAGGAATTTGGCGGGTTGAATGTGCAAAATCATGTCAACGGGGGATAAGGAGTCTTGGTGGGTTCCAGAGTTATGAAATGGTAGCTTTAAGCTAAGTGGGAGAGCCCATCCGTCTATGAATGGATTGCATGGTTATCTACTTATGAGGTTTCTGGTTATCGGCATAGTAGTGGGTTATTACGACTAAATAAAGAGAACATCAGCGGTGATTTGAGCCAAGGATTTGAGGAATGTGTGCTACAATTGGTCTTATCGATTCATGTTCAGGATTTGGGAAGACTCGGAGTTTATGCTTTGTGTAGATGTGATTTACAAGGAAAGTGATTCAGCCGAGTGCTTCTTTGAGAGGGTGTTCATGTGCTATAAGAGCCTTGGGGTTTGATTATATTCGAGACCAAGTCAGAGTGGGTGACTCTCAACAACGGCCCTAGTGGATTCAAAAGTTAAAGTGTGGTGCCTAAGGGTTTTGAGTCCGTAGTATGGTTAAGTATCGAGCTATTGCAGCGGATTATAAAAGGGGCTTGGAGTGTTCTATGTTATCTTCGGTATGAAGTGTAGCAGTGGAAGAATGGTAGAAAATAACTTCGGAATCATAGAGAAATTATCAGAATGAGTGTACCCGTTGAAGATGCAAATATGAGCATAAGGAATGTATGTGATGGTTTGTGGGTTTTGAGATAGCACGGTCTCGTGAAATAAGGTCACTCTGGATGAGTGTGGATTTGGGTTCGTTATGTTTTAAATGGAGCTATTATTATTCCTTAGACAAGTCCAGAGTAAATTAGAAGAAGTCGGATTCGGTTAGCAATGGTTGAATTGGCATGATGGTGGCAATGATCAGTTCCCTCAGCATGTTAAGTATACATGTGATTTATGGTGGTACGTGCGAGGTTTGACGGCCACCGTAATTGGTTTTAATTGGAGGCATTCGGGTATTACGGCTTGTTATGTGTAAATGGATTTCGGAAGAGTTATGGTGGTTTAGACCACTACTTGAGGATTGTATTTTCTTCGGTTGTGAGAATTTGGTCGCGTGTTGCAATGGTTCTCCGGAAATGAGGTAAGTGAAAGGTTTCTATATGATGAAGTGTGTACCCTATTAGTGGTTCAGGAGTTTTGAAGAAATTCTTGTACTCTCACGTATTGACATGTTAGGTGCAGGGAGCGACATGGAAATTGGAAACTGAGGATCAAGGTTGCAGTTGATTTCGACAAGAATGTTACGAGCTCGGATAAGATGGGAAGAATTCAGATATTTAGAGTAAGTTGGTATTGTCCTTAGAGTCACCTGAGATCGATGTCCTATGTAAGAGGCTTTGTGTACTGATTTGCAGCTTCTTGATTTGCTTTTTAGCATTTGTGTGACCGGTGGTATGGATGTACAGACTTGTTACCTGGTGCGGAGGGTCGTGGGAGTGTATCTCACGGGAAGATTGTATAAGTGTGACATGTTGTCACTTGATTAATTAAAGATTGAAACCAAGTATGGAGATTTGGTAGTATCGCTAATGTGAGAGTTTAGGCCTGAAAGGCGCTCTATTCAGTTGGTTGTAAATTGTGGAAGTTTGTTCCGGATTCAATGGATGTTCTTGTGTGTCATGGGAAAAAGGTCATTATGGATCCTTGAGAGGGTATTTGCTTAAGAATGTTATGATCAGAATCGTTTTGGGGTCCGTTGATGGGTCCGGATGTGGATGTGTATTCTACACCAGCCTGGTGTGTTCATTCAGCATAGCATTACTTATGGAGGAGTATTCGGGCGTGGGATGTTAATTTCGTCGCCAGCTATTTCACGTAATACTCTATTGTGCCATGTGGGTCCTAAGTCGGCTTGATTAATTATACAATGTGTTGAGGTCCCGCGCAGTGGTGGTGTTATGCGAGCAGAATGGCTCTCGAGATGTAGATCATATATCGCACCTTAGTTGTGCTTGCGTTTTATAGCGTATGACGCTACCCGTCTCCTCGGGATTTGTATTATGCACTTGGCGTGCTTATGGTTGATATTCGTGCATTTCGTAAGGTATAAACATTTCTGGCTTGATAGGTATTTCCCCATTTATTACTATGTGTTGATCGGGTGGCACGCCGCCACAGAGATGTTGGGGTTGCACGCCGCAACGGGCATCATGGTTGGATCGGGTTGCACGCCGCAACGGTGTCATGTATTGATCGGGTTGCATGCCGCAACAGTGTGATGTTGAGTACAGTTCCCTATACCTATTCTTGTGTGTTTTGCTTCTCAGTTCCTGGGGAAGGTTCATAACATCTTTTTGGTTGTTTAAATTAGTTACGTGGGTTGAGTAGTCCTTTCCAGAGTTCGTTTTTCCTTATGTACCACATTCGAGTTTGTGGATTGTTGGCACATGATGACATCATATGAGACCTTTGGTAGTGTTTGTGGTGGCTTATTGCCGGAACGACTTGTACTGGGTGAGACGATATTTTTGGACTTGGGATCAGTGCGATCAGATTTATATGAAGCATATTAAAGAGCAGTTATCGTTATTTGGTTCATAATGAGGTAATGGTTCTTGTCAAGAGAAGAAACCCAATGATTTGTTGACTCGGAAGTTGGTTATGAATTTCTGCACATCTCTTCCGTCGTGGCAGCATTTCAAGAGTTGGATCAGGACTTATACCTACCATGAAGTGTATCGTGGGCATCAGATTCGTGGAATTTCATCTATTGTTATCGGAGGACGTTATTTTGGTCATGTGAATTATGCGGTGCATGGTAAGAATTAAGTAAGGGTATACAATCGTGTTTGGTGCAGTGTGTAGTGATTGATACGGTGTTCGTACGTTGGAAACAGGCCTGGGGGAGAATTCCGGATGTTGGAATTTGACTCTAAGACTTACTTGACTAAATAAAGAGGAAGATCTTCAGATTGGCTCGAGCCAGTGTACTCAGTTGTGTTGTGGTAGCATGGGTAGGTGCACGAGGTGTTGACCAATGATTTCAGACAACTCCACAGCAGTTCTTAGCACGTTCGAGGACGAACGTATGCTTAAGTGGGAAAGAATGTAATGACTCGACCGGTCATTTTGAGCTCTAGCACGTCGTTCATCGGTTTGAGGCCTTGAGTAGTTTCACTTAAGGTTTTATGTCTTGTGCGCGTGGTCGGAATTGAATTTCAGGAAGTTCGGAGTTGATTTGGAAAGAAAATTCTAATTTCGGAAGCTTTAAGTTAGAGGAATTGACTAAAGTGTGATTTTTAAGTAAACGACCTTGGAATCGGGATTTGAAAGTTCCACCAGGTTCGTATGGTGATTTTGGACTTAGGCGTATATCCGGATAGGGATTTGGATGACCCGGGAGCGTTTTGACGCCTATTGCGGAAGTTGGCATTTTGGAAGAATTTCATAAATTTGGGTTGAAGTGTATTTCAATGTTATAAATATCCATTTGGGATTCCGAATCTGGAAATAGCTCTGTATGGTGATTCTGGTATTGGGAACGCGTCCGGATGTGGATTTGGAGGTCCGTAGGTCATTTCGTCATCATTTGGCAAAGTTCGAACTTTGAAGGTTCTTGAGAAGTTTGACCGGGAGCGAACTTTTTGATATCGGGGTCGGATTTCGATTCCGAAAGTTGGAGTAGGTCCGTAATGTCAATTATGACTTAGGTGCAAAATTTGAGGTCAATCGGACATGATTTGATAGGTTTCGGCATAGAAGGTAAAAGTTTGAAGCTTCTAGTTTATTAAGTTTGAATTGGAGGGTGATTCGTAGTTTTGATGTTTTTTGGCGTGATTTGAGGCCTCGACTAAGTTCGTAATGTGTTTTGGGACATGTTGGTATAATTGGTTAAGTTCCCGGGGGCCTCGGGTGGATTCCGGATGGTTAACGGATCGAATTTTGCCTTATGAAATGCTGAAGCTGCTGTCACCTGGTGTAATCGCACCTGTAGGGTTTTGGCCGCATGTGCGGGGCCGATGAAGCGACCCAGGGGTCACAGAAGCGGAGCAAGCCAGCCAGGGGAAGGACCGCAGGTGCGGAGTTTTGGTCGCATATACTCAAGTGCAGAAGCGAAGCATGGGGCGCAGGAGCGGAAGAAGGCGCAGGAGCGGAAGCAAGCTCGCACCTGCAATGTCGCAGAAGCGAGAATCTTTCCACAGGTGCGAGGCCTTGTGTTTGGGGTGAGTTCCGCAGACGCGGAGGCGTGGTCGCAGAAGCGACGCCTGCAGGTGTGGCTACTGTTCTGCAGGTGCGAGAGATTGCTGGGCAGTGTGTTTCTTAAAGAACGAGATTTGGCAATTTTTCTCCCATTTTCCATTTGGTTGGGTGATTTTTGGAGCTCTTGGAAGGGAGATTTTCGTCATCTATGTCAAGGTAAGTGATTCCCACCTATTGCAAGTTAAATACTTGGATTATATATGGATTTAGACTTGAAAATTTGTAGAAATTTGGAATTTTAGTAGAAAACCTAGAAATGGATATTTTTGGATTTTGACCACGAAATTGGATGTGGAATTTGGAATAAATTATATATTTGAGTTCGTGGTGTCATGGGTAAATTTTATCTTCGAAATTTTTTGGAATCCGGGCACGTGGGCCCGAGGGTGGTTTTTATCGACTTTTCGAGCGGAGTTGGAATTGTTGTAAATAGGATTATAATGAGTATTTGAGTATATATTTATATAATTTCTCAATTTTTGACCAGTTTCGGAGCGTTGGGCGTCGGTTTGAGTTGTCGGACGGACTTGGGAGCCGGTTATGGAATTCCGGAGCGAGGTAAGTCTCCTTTCTAACCTTGTATGGGAGAATTAACCCCATAGGTAAAATAATTCAATATGTGCTTCTATTTGTGGGGGCTACGTACGCACGAGGTGATGAAAGTCCGTGCATAGCTACTAATATGTTTATGTCCGGGTAGTCTAGGACCCAAATCATGTTATAATTGCGATGCTTGCATCCTACTTGTCAATTTAAATTGCTTAAATCATATCGAAACTTGGTAAAGGGACTTTAAAAGGTTAAACTCCATTCTTCTTGACCGTAAATGAGAATTTGTATTTCGTGAATAGTTGCCTTAATAAATCTTGAATTTGGTTGTTTTAAATTGTATTTTCTCTTTTGTGGAGCGGGTCGAATGCCTTGGCAGGTTAAATAGATGCATCTATGGTTCGCGTCGTTCGACCCTCGGTAGTGCATTGTTTAAATATTCATGTTGGAGCAGGCCGTACGACCTCGGCATTATTTGCGCATGATATATCTTTGGAATTGATAATAATTGATATTGCTTTCCTTGTCCCGAGATCTAAAAATGTTAAATGACGAAAATAAATTTGGAAAATTCTTATTAACAAAAGAATTGTTTACTTATTTCATGATATTGAGCTTGCAGCCGTTCTACGTAATCAATGCTTAATTATATCATTGATATTTTATTTACAGCCCATAGTAAGTGTCAAAGTCGACCCCTCGTCACTACTTCTTCAAGGTTAGAAGAGATACTTACTGGGTACGCGTTGATTGACGTACTCATACTACACTTGCTGCCCAATTTTGTGCAGGTGCATATATGTCTAGTGGCCTTGTGGGCGCAAAGGCGTGGTTATCGCGGGGACTTAGGTGAGATGCATTCTATACTACGATCCGCAGCTAGCAGAGTCTCCTTCAGAGTATGTATATTTTTCCTGTCCAATTTGTATTCCGAACAGATGTTGTATTTTATTTTACATTCCTAGTTGAGGCTCATGCACTTGTGACACCGGGTTTTGGGGTGATTATTGGTTGTCCTGTATTGAAATTGTTAAAAATATTATTATTTACTCTATAAATTTCATATTTTACCATTTAATTGAAGGAAATATGATTTCAAAAATATTATAATGAGAACCAAATTAAGTATTTATTTTTGGCTTGCCTAACAGCGGTGTCCGGCGCCATCACGACCTTTAATAAATTTTGGGTCGTGACAGTTGAAGTATACTCTATCATAAACCAGAAGTTTACTAATTTAAATACATTTGTGCTTTGGCATGGCCGCTTGATCCATCCTGGATCAATAATGATGAGATGAATTATTGAAAATTCGAGTGGACATCCATTAATGTGATGACCCGATAGGTCATTTTATATTTTAAAACCTAATTCTGTGACCCGAAACCTTAAAAATCTCATTATTACCCTCCTCGATTTGTGTGCACAGTCCAAGCGTCTTTCCGTAAAGCTTTTATGTTGAAAACTGAGAAAAATATGAAATTTTGCCTTAAAATCCACTTGAGTTGACTTCGATCAACATTTTGAGCAAACGAACCCGAATTCATATTTTGACGGTCCTGGTGGGTCCGTATCGTGATTTGGGACTTAGGCGTATGCCCGGAATCAAATTCGGAAGTCCCTAGCCCGATATATCAGACTTTGTCGAAATTTGAAAGTTAAAGGCTTAATGAATTTGAAATGTTCACCAAAGTTTGACTTTTTGGATAATGGATCCGTATTTTAGTTCCGGAACCCGGTATAGGTCAAATACCATATTTGTGACTTGTTTGTGAAAATGGATGAAAAATGGAGTTGGTTTGACGTGATTCAGACGTCCGGTTGTGAAAATAAAAGTTTCAAAGTTTTCTTGAAAATTTCATTAGATTTGGTGTTCAATTCGTAATTCTAGGTGTTATTTTGGCGATTTGATCGTGCGAGCAAGTTCATATGGTGTTTTTAGACTTGTGTGCGTAGTTGGTTAAGAGCCCCAAGGGCTCGGGTGAGTTTCAGATAGGCTACAGAGTGAATTGGACTTAGAACATTTGCTGGTGTCTGCAATTTCTGGGAACTGGCCTCTGATATCGCATTTGCGAGATAGTTCGCAATTGTGAACATTGCCATCTTCTGTTAGGATCACATTTCGATCCATTTCTTCGCATTTGCGAAGTGTGCCTGGGTCAGCCTAGGTTCGCATTTGCGATCATGAGGTCGCATTTACGGAAGGCCAGTGCCCGCATTTGCGAACAAAGCTTCGCATTTGCTATGGGAGCTGGGGAGGGAGATTCTTCGCATTTGCGATCATTGGGTCGCATTTGCGGTCAAGTCAGTGTTCACATTTGTGATCTTTTCATCGCAAATGCGATGATTGCAGAGGTGTGGGAGTCTTCGCAAATGCGATGAATTTCTTGCATTTGCGGGCTTCGCATTTGCGAAGCCTAGGTCGCAAATATGACATCTGCAGCTGAACAAAATATGACTTAGACGGGATTTTTGGTCCATTCTTCAAATTTTCAAAACCTAGAATCTTAGAGGCAATTTTTCTAAGACTCCTTCTTCCCCAAATCGTTAGTAAGTGATTCTAACTTATTTCCTTTCAATCTTTCACTACATTTCACAAGTTTTCAACCTAAAATCTAGAGTTTTCATGGTGGAATTGGGGGTTTTTGGGTAGAAATTAGGGATTTGGTAAATTGGGGATTTAGACCTCAAATTAAGGTCGGATTTCAAAACAAATCATATAACCGGGCTCGAGGGTGAATGGGTAATTGGGTTTTGGTCCTAATTTCGAGTTTGGACAAAGCGGGCCATGGTGTTGACTTTTGTTGACTTTTTCAATAATGGCCTAAATTGAATTCTTTACAATCGTGGGTAGTTCCTAAGGCTTAATTTGAATCATTTGTTTGGTAAATTGCTAGATTATATTTGTTCGGAGGATTGTTTGAAAGGAAAAGTCGTGGTTGAGCTTTGAGTTTGGTCTTCGGAGCGAGGTAAGTGTCGTGGTTAACCGTGACTTGAGGGAATAGGACTTGTTTGACTATTTGCTACATGTTTAAATGTTGGGGAACGACGTATATGTGAGGTGATGAGTACTTATGCATTGTAGTCGGGTTAAAGTATGCGGGCGGGGCTTGGTTTCCTACAATTATAGCTTCCTTTGTTCATGTTATCCATGTTTAGACTAGTATCATTAAATTGATCATTCTTATCATGTTTACGGATATTCTGGTGATAATTGAATATTGATTCCGAAGTTGAGGTTGATATTGTGGAACCAAATATTGAAGTAAGGCTTGTACTTGTTATTCTATCTCCCTGTTATTATTTGTTCATTGCATTATGGTAAGGGATAGTGTTAATGCACGAAGGGTGATGTCGTGCCATATTGTGAGAGTTAATGCATGAATGGTGATGCCGTGCCATATTGTGAGTGTTAATGCATGAAGGGTGATGCCGTTCCATGTTATGAGAGTTAACGCACGAAGGGTGATGCTGTGTCATTTCTATTGATTTTATGGTGAGGTTGAGAGTAAAAGCACGAAGGGTGATGCCGTGCATTTTTCTTTTATTGTGTTTACTTGTTCTTATTGGTTCATAGTATATTGGCTTTTCAAGTTACCATTATGTTGTAGTTCTCTATCTCGTACTCCCCTCAGCATGTTTCCCCTCCTAATAGTACATGTTTAGCACTTATTTGTACATATATTGTTAAATTGCACAGGTTTGTTATGCAGGTGTCTTGTCATAGCCTCGTCACTACTTCATTGAGGTTAGGGTCGATACTTACCAGTACATGGGGTCGGTTGTACTGATACTGCACTCTGTACTTCCTGTGCAGATTTTGGTATCGGTCCCAGCTGATCGAGAGGCGTAGCAGCTCAGACTGGTTCATCGGAGACTCAAGGTAGATCTGTTGGCGTTCGCAGGCCTTGAAGTCCCCGTCTATCTTTTCAATTTTTTTACTGTTTCTTTCGTTCAAATAGTTATATTTCTTTCGGACTTTTACTTGTAGTAAATCCTAGAAGTTCGTGAGTTGTGACTCCAGATCCGAATTATCTCAAATATTATGGGCTTTATGTTATTCCGCACTCAGTTTTATTTCATTTTGGTTTAATTAACTGTATCTATTGAATTGAATAATAATTGACTTAACGGTTCTCTAATGTTGGCTTGCCTAGCAAGTGAAATGTTAGGCACCATCATGGTCTCGAAGGTGAGAATTCCGTGTCGTGACAATTAAAGAACCTAAATATTCTTACAAATGGTGAATTTTCTTGTGATGCTTGTTATCAAGGCAAAATGATCACTAGACCATCACTAATGAAGGTTGGCATTGAATTCCCTGCCTTTTTAGAGCGTATACATGGGGATATATGTGGACCTATTCACTCACCAAGTGGGTTGTTTAGATATTTTATGGTCCTACTAGATGCATCTTCAATATGGTCTCATTTGTGCCTGCTATCACCTCGTAGCCTGGCATTTGCAAAGTTATCAGCCCAAATAATTCGATTAAGGGCACAATTCCCAGATTATCCTATAAAGGCAATTCTCCTTGTTAATGCTGGAGAATTCTCATCTCAAGTTTTTAATGATTATTGTCTATCAGTTGGGATAAAAGTTGAATATCTTGTAGCTTATATTCATACTCAAAATGGCCTTACAGAGTCATTTATTAAACGCCTGCAATTGATAGCAAGACCACTACATATGAAAACAAAATTGCCCACTATTATTTGGGGCCATATTATCTTGCATGCAACATCACTTGTCTGTCTGAGATCGATACATTATAATAAATATTCTCCGTCACAATTAGTTTTTGGTCATGAACCAAATATTGCTCATCTATGAATTTTTGGATGTGCTGTATATGTGCCAGTAGCACCACCACAGCGCAGTAAGATGGACCCCCAGAGAAGGTTTGGAATATATGTTGGGTTTGAATCACCCTCTATTATTCGCTATCTTGAACCATTGATGGGAGATTTATTTACTGCTCGATTTGCAGATTTTCCACAATTAGAGGGAGAGAAAAAGGAAATCAAAAGAGAGATTGTGTGAAAATTTTTATCATTATCTCATTTTGATCCACGTACCCCAATATGTAATCAGGAGGTCCAGAAGATCATCCATTTACAGAATATAGCAAATCAAATGCCGGACGCGTTTACTGATTTGAAAAGGATAACTAAGTCACATATCCCTACAGAGAATGTACCTATCCAAATTGACGTCCCGGCAGGACCATCTACTAGCATGAGAGCTAGTGAACCTTAAGCACGCCTGAAGCGTGGTAGGCCTTTGGGTTCTAAGGATAGAAATCCTAGGAAAAGAAAATCGACAAATGATAAAAATGATACTATGAAGGGATCTCCTAAAGAGACCCAAGATTTGATAAGTTCTGAGATTCCTCAAAAAATAAATGAACCCGAGACTCAAGTGAGCGCGGAACTTTTAATAAGTTCTACTGGTGATGGGATTAATTTAAATCAATCTGAAATAATGGTAGACTATGTTTTTGCATATAATGTTGCACTTAACATTATGCAAGATAGTGAGGATCTTGAACCCCGATCTATCGAAGAATATTGACAAAGATCTGATTGGCCAAAATGGCAAGAGGCAATTCAATTAGAATTGAACGCACTTGCTAAAAGAGAGGTCTTTGGACCAGTAGTCCAAACACCTACTGGTATAAAACCAGTTGGTCATAAATGGGTTTTTGTGCGAAAAAAGAATAATAAAAATAAAATTAAAAGATACAAAGCTCTCCTTATCGCACAAGGATTCTCACAACGACCTGCAGTCGATTTTGATGAAACATATTCACCTATTATAGATGCCATAACATTTCGATATCTCATCAGTTTAGCTATAAATGAAAGGATAGAAATACATCTAATGGATGTAGTTACAACTTATCTGTATGTATCACTTGATAATGATATTTACATGAAAATCCCTGAAGGATTTAAAATGCCTGAAGCAAATTCAAAATCTCAGGAAATATATTCATTCAGATTACAAAGATCTTTGTACGGTTTAAAGCAATCTGGGCGCATGTGGTATAATCACTTTAATGAATATTTGCTGAAAGAATGTTACATAAATGATGTTATGTGTCCATGTATTTTTATAAATAAAATGGCATCAGAATTTGTTATACTTGCTGTTTATGTTGATGACATAAATCTTATTGGAACTCCAGAAGACCTCCAAAGGCAATTGAATATCTTAAAAAAGAATTTGAGATGAAAGATCTTGGAAAGACAAAACTTTGTCTTGGTCTGCAAATTGAATATTTAGTATACAGGATCTTTATCCATCAATCTTCCTATACAGAAAGGGTCTTAAAACTCTTTTACATGGACAATGCGCACCCATTGAGTACACCAATGATTGTTCGATTACTTGAAGTGAATAAGGATCCGTTCCGACCTCTAGAAAAGAATGAGGAACTCCTTCGTCCTGAAGCACCCTATCTTAGTGCAATTGATGCACTTATATATCTTGCTAATGCGATAAGGCCTGACATAGTATTTTCTGTTAATTTACTAGCAAGATATAGCTCTTCTCCTACATGGAGATATTTGAACGGGATTAAACATATATTGCAATATTTAAAGTGAACTCTTGACATGGGTTTGTTTTATACTAACAAAGGCAGTGCATATCTTGTTGGTTATGCAGATGCAGGTTATTTATCTGATCTCCATAAAGTTCAATCTCAAATCGGGTACGTGTTTATATGTGGAGGTATGTGGCGCTGCACAAAGTAATCTATTATTGCTACTTCTTCAAATCATGCTGAGATAATAGCTATTCATGAAGCAAGTAGGGAATACATATGGTTGAGATCAGTGATTCATTTTATTCGAGAAAAATATGGTTTAGAATGTGATAAAAGATCCACAATTTTATACGAAGACAATGTTGCATGCATAACCCAATTGAAGGGAGGATTTATAAAATGAGATAGAACGAAGCACATTTCACTAAAATTATTCTACACATACGATCTTTAGAAAAATGGTAACATTGATGTGCAACAAATTCGTTCAAATGACAATCCGGTAGATTTATTTACTAAATCTTTGCCAACTTCAACTTTTGAAAAGATGGTATACAAGATTGGAATGCGGAGACTCAAATATTTGAAATAAGGTTTTCATCGGGGGGAGTGAAATACGCGCTATACTCTTTTTCCCTTACTAAGATTTTTCCCATGGGATTTTTCTTGTAAGGTTTTTAATGAGGCAGCTAGAAATGCGTATTACTAAATCTGTATACTCTTTTTCCTTCACTAGAATTTTTTTCACTAGGTTTTTTCTAGTAAGGTTTTAACGAGGCACATTATCTTTCAGTGAACATCCAAGGGGAGTGTTATGAAAATATTATTCTGTGAATGTCCATTTATTAGTCCGCTATAGATAATCTTCCTGAAGAAGATTATCCGTTTAGTACTCTATTGAAGTTTATCTAGAAGCAGCTGATGCAGGCAAGTTGCAAGCAACTCAATGAAATGATTTGCATCAACTTCTTATTAAACATGCGGGTTGCGAGCAACTCATGCAGACAACTTACAAGCAGTTCAAGAAAAGCCTCGCAGTTGCTTTCTGAAAAGCCTTGCAGCTGCTTCCTGAAAAGCCTCGCAGTTGCTTCCTTTCTTCTATAAATAGAGGAGTTTTCAGTTCATGAAGTACATCAGTTTGAAGTTGAATAATATATCAGTTTCTCTCTATACTTATCTCTGGTTTATTTAATTTACAGTCTTTATTTTATAACACAGTTCATGTCTTAAATTTATTTCATAATATATACAAAGTTATAAACCCTACAATGGTATATATCACTAGCTAGTTAACTTTATTAATTATTATAAATAGCCTCTACTTGCACAAAGTTCAGTTCTAATGCTTGTTCTTTTCTGATCCCATTACTCATTACCAGCTAGAACATCGATCAAACCCTAGTAACCACTTGTAGAAGCTTGAGTAATCTCTTACGTGTAATATTCCAACCAATGAACATTTGGACAATTGGACGCATGTTGACTTATGATAATTTTAAAATATAATTGTACATTGTATTTGAGTCATACTGATGTTATATAATACAGTTTGACAAATGAAACAAAAATACGCTTTTCTGTAATGTTTCTTGTTCATCATCATACTCATTAATTTTACTCTAAGTAGTTAAAGGAAGAGGTTTTTTTTCCCTAGGGTGTAAACTTATCATTAATGTCGTGAAAATTTATTCTTTTTGTGTATGATTGAGTTATTTAATTTCAATGTCTGTCCGTAGTACTACGAAGTGCGGAACAACTTGGAATCTCAGATTCTCAGCCAGCCAAAAATATAATGCAGCAACTTGGTTTAAGACATAAATATTATATATTACCCATTGGATGAATGTTATTATTTGGAGTAGTCTGGTTTGTCTCTTTGAGAAGTTATCAATAACGTGCCCCTCCATTATTTTCATCAATAGTGTCAAAATAAGCCGACATTACATGAAGTAACAACTAGAGAGGACATGTGAAGCACCAATCAATTCACAGCTAGAATAATGTGGAAGATTTGGAAACTAGTCATATTTTGATCAAGTCGATGAGTCTGAGTACATAGACTAACACTGGCATAAATCTCTTTGAAAATGTCCTTAATTATATACTCGTAATGAGACATGTACTCAAAAATCAAGATCCCTATATATCTTTCCATGTAATTGGAATTTGATGCTCCAACATACATGTATGGTTCTCTAGTCAAAGCAACTGTATCATTTTTGTATACCTGGCCGACTATATATAGTTCTTTCGATGGTTTCTTAAGGACCGTTTCACTTTGCGTAGATTGATTGAACAAAAAACATTTTCTATTGGTGGATGATCGTGCTTTTCAAATTATTTTTCATTACTTAGGTGAGCATTCATCACTTACTAATATTGTCAAGTCATCACTAATACTATATGTGATAGGTTTGGTATTTCCATCAATATTGTTTGGACATAATAGCTATGTCCCATGTATTAAGGAGCGAGCTTTAGTTTGATGAAAGATTTGTTATTATCTTTAACGTATTAAGGACTTAGCTTTGATGTAATTGTAATTATCGCTTGAGTCCCATAGGCCAACATCGATACCATCACTCTAATCATCAATCATTCATTCATTGATTGAACTGTACTAGAAATTAAATTGATTAAGACTACATTTCATAATATTGATCCTTCCCTTGGAGAAGTAATTACTTATTAGGATGTAAAATGAAACATTTCAACTAAGCCACAAGTTTAGCAAATTGATATTATTATTGGAGTTTAACTTACCACAGCTGCAGCGTTTCTTCGTTTTTAGTTTTTACTGAAGTGATAAAGGAACAAATTTTAAAGGTTTTCTTCTTTGGCTCAAGTATCAGAAACTAATAAATCTTATCATACCGATTCAGAACTTTTTTTTTTTTACACACATTCTTACAAGATAATTCAGCAAATAAGATAGACAAAAATATCCGTGGCTGCCGCAGTATGAAAGTGCCTTTAATTCAAGTATGAGCATGCGGCAGTTGACGTGCTATAATGATTGAGGAAGATAGAAAGAAAAGACATTGGTATGGTTAAATTGTTGATATTTAGCTTTAAGTATATATATTTATATGTATATATTTATATCGCCTCATATTTAACTCGTGTTTCGTGGATTTCGAATGTAAAATGTATTGATTTATGCTAATTCGTGGTATTTTTATATGTAGGAATCATCCGGAGGCAATAGGAGGCGAAAGGCGCGAGATTAGAGCCAAAAAGGAACAAAAGGTTGAAAATGGCCATTGTAGCGCCACAGGCAGCGTGGGGCGCTACCTGTGGCGCAATTTACAGAAGCTTCATTTTTCCAGCGCTCCACGCTACCTGGGCGCTGGTGACGAGAACCTTCTCCTACTTCGCCCGGGACAAGGTTATTTCGACCCAAGACCTACCTAATGCATATAAAAGCAAGACTAAGCCTATTTTGAGAGAGGGGACACCACTTTGAAGCAAAAATACACACGAGGAATATTCAGGAGCGAGGATATCTAAGTTTTCTTCATCTTTTCTTAGTATTTTCAATTATTTAACACTTGTGAATTTATTTTGATATTATCATGAGTGGCTAAAACTCATAGTTCTGGGGTTGTGATGTAGCCATGAATATTGTTCTTTAAAGTTGACTTAACCTTGATTACAATCCACTAATATATGGTTGTTTCTTCAATTCTGTGATTAATTGCTTAATTGCCTGGCCAACAACTAGGTTCTATTTATTATCTATGCTATGCTTGGGAAAGTCATGTTTAAATTAAAGAAGAATTGAAGAGAACATGATCTTAACTCTTGGGAGGAGAGCGAATTTGTGGTTAGGATAGGAATATACCTAGTCATCGTGCTTAATTAAATATCATAATCTTAATGCATTCTTAATAGAGTGATTCCATAGGAATATAAGCGTTAATTTATTTTGAATAGGCGAGTAGGAATTCGGGAGAATACTACGAGAGTAATTGTTCGATTAATTAGCAACCATGAGTGAACTGTATGATAGAGAGAGTTAATTAGAACTCAATAGGAGTAGTGAATCGATCACAACCCTGGAATATTTATCTCTACTGAATACACAACAACCATTTTGTTGTTTGATAATTTAGTTACTTGTAAGAATTATTGTTTAGTATAATCACACTCTTGAACTTTGATTGACTTGACTGAGTAATAATCTTGGTGAAACTAGTGGATAGTTAACACAAGTCTCTGTGGGTTCGACACTCGACTTATCATTTTATTACTTGTACGACCACGTATATTTGTGTGTGCGTTTGGGAGCGACAAGTTTTTGGCACCGTTGTCGGGGACTTGAATATCGACTACTTTCTAGTTTTTACTTTAGTTGTTTATTTTGTCAAGTCTAACATTTCTTATTGGTAGCTCTTCTCTTAGGAACTTTGATTGAATGCGAAGGGTCAGAAGCCAGGATAAACTTCAAGGCTTTGACCCTGAACCTGAGAGAACATTTCACAGAAGGTTGAGGGAAGCAAGGGACACAAATAATCTTCAGGCACTTGTTCAATTTCCTGTGGACATGGCAGAGGAGCAACATATGGTTGTTCGAGAGGTGGCGATGCCCAGCATTACTAATTTCACCTCCAGCATCGTGAAGCCCAGAATCATTGGGCACTTTGAGCTGAAACAGAGCATGATCCAACTACTATATGCGAATGGGCAGTTTATGGATCTTCCACACGAGGATCCACAATAGCACATCCTGAAGTTCTTGGAGATTAGTGATAGTTATATCACTAACGGAGTCACTCCAGACTATGTGAGGCTCACACTGTTCCCACTCCCTCAATTGGGCGAACCCAAGCGATGGTTGAAGGCGGAACCAGCCAATTCTATTAAATCATGGAATGATCTGGCGAGGAAAGTTTTGGCAAGGTTCTTTCCTTCAGGAAAAACTGCAAATATTAGAAGTGAGATAGTCGCCTTCAAATAGAAATCGGGGGAGTCTTTATACTCATCTTGGGAAAGGTTCAAGGGGCTGCTCAGAAATTGTCCTCATCACAATCAGACAAATGAAGTGTTAGCTCACACTTTTATAGAAGGGCTACATCCTCAGACAAAGATTATGGTGGATGTTGCAGCGGGAGGTCAAGTGTTGGAGCAAAGTTTCAATGAGATATATGCATTATTGAACAAATTCTCCAAAAGCAATCCTGATTGGCAAGGAGAGATGGGCAGACACGCAGTGCAGAAATCTGCAGGGGTTCTCGAGTTAGATTTCGTCTCTGCATTATCAACGCAAATTGCCACATTGACCAACCAAGTCAATCAGATAATCTTAGTTATTAACAAACAGCAAGCCCAACCAGTGCAACGAGTTCAAATATTTTGTGAACTATGTGGAGAGGGTCACACGAGCGACTTATGCCTAGTTAATCCAGAGTCTGTATGTTTTGTGGGTAATGCAAATAAAGGCCAGACAAATCAGTATGAGAACACTTACAATCCTAACTAGAGGAACTACCCAAACTTCTCTTGGGGTGGAAGCCAAGGTGCCCAGAATCAGTACATGCCACAAGTTCCTCAACAGCAATATAGGCCACCTCAGGCTGAACAACCTACAAACCCGATGATTCACCTTGAGGAGATTCTAAAGAAATTGATGGTTGATCAGCAGGCTCAGGCAGCAGACCACAATGCAGTGATTCGAAATTTGGGGGCAACTTGCCAGCGCTCAAAATACTCGACCAGTTGGGGCTCTTCCAAGCGACATTGAGGCTATTCCTAAAGCATCTATTAATGTTGTGTCATTGAGGAATGGAAGACAGTTAGAAGAAGTCCCGTCAAAAAAGAGGAAGCAAGTGACCTTTCATGAGAAACCTGCCACCATAAAAGCAGAATCAGAAAAAGCGAAGGAGTCACAGAAGCCAGCTGAAGAGGCGGTGGATAAGCCCCCCCACCATTAGCTATGAGGCTACCACCTCCATTCCTTTAAAGATTACAGAATTTGAAGGATAATGCCGCTTATAAAAAGTTTCTTGATATTTTCAACCAGGAGCAAATCAATATTCCACTGGTAGACATCCTGCAAGAAGTGCCTAAATATGCCAAATACATCAAGGACATAGTAGAAAATAAGAGGAGGTTGACATAGTTTGAGACTGTGGCACTCACTGAAGAATGTAGCTCAAGAATTCAAAGCAAGCCACCTCATAAGTTGAAGGATACAAGTAGTTTGACTATCCAAATCTCGATTGGTAAGCACGCACTTGGGAGAACTTTGTGTGATCTTGGGGTGAGCATAAATTTGATGCCGCTATCGGTGTTCAGACAGTTGGGGTTGGGTGAGCCGCTCCCAACAACGGTAATCTTACCGTTGGCTGATTTCTCCCTTGCTCATCTTGAAGGAGTGAATTAAGATGTGTTAGTTTAAGTGGGTTCTTTCATATTCCCTGCCGATTTCATTATCTTGGACTACGAGCCTGATCAGGATGTCCCATTTATTTTGGGGCGTCCATTCTTAGCCACGGGCTGAGCTATTATTGATGTATACGAAGGAAAGATGACAATGAGAGTAGATGATCTAGTGGAGGTATTCAATGTGTATAAAGCACTCAGATTGCCAACCCACAATGAAGAGCTATCCATGATTTCTGTGGTGGAAATCGCTGTTACGTCATTAGTGCCTTATATGAGCCCCATATATCCTCTTGAACGAACCTTGATTGGGGATGAAGAATACAGTGAAGATGAGATGATAAAAGAAATTAAGCAAGTACTTAACATGTCTTGCAGTTTATGTCCATGGGTTTGGGAAATTTGAGGAGTTGGACAGGCCTGTTACTTTGACTGCTCCTAAGCCATCTATTGAAGAAGTTCCAAAGCTAGAGCTTAAGCCTCTTCTACTGCATCTGTGCTATGCTTATTTGGGGAACTCTGAGACATTGCCAGTGATTATCTCATCCAGCTTGATCGATGTGTAATAAGAAAAATTGCTCAGAGTACTTCGTAAGCATAAAAAGGCTATTGGGTGGACAATTGCTTACACCAAAGGAATCAGTCCATCATTCTGCATGCCTAAAATAGTTTTGGAACATGGACACCGGCCCAATATTGAGCAACAAAGGATATTAAATCACATTATGAAAGAGGTCGTGAATAAGGAAGTAATTAAGTGGCTCGATGCAAGTATCATCTTTCCCATTTCTGACAATAACTAGGTGAGCCCAGTGCAATGTGTGCCTAAAAAAGAGGGTGTTGTAGAGAATGAGAAAAATGAGCTAATTCCTACTCGCACCGTAACAGGGTGTAGAATTTGTATTGACTACAGAAGGCTCAATAAATCAACCCGCAAGGACCACTTCCCCCTTTCATTCATTGACCAAATATTGGACAGATTGGCAGGGCATGGATATTATTGCTTCCTTGATGGTTATTCGGGATACAACCATATTGTCATATGCCCAAAGGATCAGGAGAAGACCACTTTTGCTTGTCCTTATGGTACTTTCGCTTTCAAGCGAATGCCGTTTGGTCTTTGTAATGCACCGGCCACTTTCCAGAGGTACATGATGGCCATTTTCACTGATATGGTAGAAAGATTTGTGGAAGTCTTCATGGATAATTTTTTAGTTTTTGCGTCTTCTTATGATGATTGTTTGAAGAATTTGAGCAAGGTACTGGCCCGTTGTGAAGAAACAAATTTGGTATTAAATTGGGAAAAGTATCATTTTATGGTATAAAAATGCATCGTGTTGGGCCATAAAAGTGTCAAGGAGCGACATCAAAGTTGATAAGGCAAAGGTGGAGGCGGTTGAAAAATTACCTCCGCCCATTTCTGTGAAGGGTGTCCGGAGTTTCTTGGGACACGCGGGGTTCTATATACGCTTTATTAAGGATTTTTCAAAAACTGCTACTCCTTTGGGCAGATTGCTTGAAAAGGATGTGACCTTCAATTTTGATGAAGCCTGTCTGAAGGCATTCGAGGAGCTCAAAAAGAAGTTAGTGGCTGCCCCTATTATTGTGGCGTTGTATTGGTTCTTACCATTTGAACTTATGTGCGATACAAGTGACCATACTATTGAGGCAGTGCTAGGCCAGAGAAAGGACAAGATGTAGACAAGATGTTTTACTTCATCTACTATGCGAGTAAGACTCTTGATGATGCGCAGCTGAATTACACCACCACTGAAAAAGAGTCGTTGGCCGTTGTGTGGGCCTTTGAGAAATTTTTGACATACTTGGTGGGAACAAAAAGTCATAGTCCATACCGGTCATGCAGCAATCAGGTATCTATTTACAAAAAAAAAAAAAAAAAATCCAAGGCTAGATTGATGCGCTGGGTTTTGTTGTTGCAGGAATTTGATGTAGAAGTATGAGATCGGAAGGGCACATAAAACCAAGTAGCCGACCATCTATCAAGGCTGGAAAATCATGAGCACATGGAGGAAGGTGGACAAATTAAGGAGGTATTTCTTGATGAGCAACCTTTTGCTATCACCCAAGACCCCCCCCCCCTACACAGACTGTGTGAATTATCTTGTGAGTGGGGTACTTCCTCTTGAAATTGGATCTGAAGCTAGAAAGAGGTTTCTACATGATGTAAACTTCTACTACTGGATGAGCCATTCTTGTACAAACAGTATGTTAATCAGTTGATGAAGAGGTGCATTCCAAAAAAAGAGGTGAAATTAGTGTTGTATGATTGCCATGCCTCGCCTTATGGGGGCCATCATGGAAGCAATAGGACAGCTGTAAAGGTGCTACAATCTGGGTTCTTTTGGGCAATATTGTTCAAGGATGCCCATGCATTTGTTAAGAAGTGTGACCAGTGTCAAAGAATAGGGAAAATCACAAAGAGGCATGAGATACCTCTGAATAACATCTTGGAGGTCGAGATTATATGTGAGGGATAGACTTTATGGGACCGTTTTTATTGTCCAGAGGAAACAAATATATCTTGCTGGCAGTTGACTACGTGTCAAAATAGGTAGAGGCGATCACATTACCAACCAATGATGCCAAGGTGGTAGTTGCTTTTGTGAAAAAGAACATATTCTCGAGGTTTGGGACTCCACGCGCCTTGATTAGTGATGAAGGGACATATTTCTGCAATCGGTTATTGAATAACCTTCTAGCTAAATATGGGTCCGCCATAGAGTTGCCACGGCATATCACCCAAAAATAAGTGGACAAGTTGAGGTGGGCAATGGAGAAATAAAGTAAACATTAGAGAAGACAATGAGTGTGAATAGAAAGGATTGGGCTGCAAAGTTAGATGATGCCTTATGGGCATATAAACCTGCATACACAACACCAATTGGGGCGTCGATGTACAAGCTTATTTATGGGAAGGCATGTCACTTGCTTGTTGAACTTGAACATAAGGCGTACTAGGCAATTAAAAAGTTGAATATGGACTTTGAAGCCACTGGCGAGAAGAGACTCTTGCAGTTGAATGAGTTGGATGAGTTCAGGCTGTACTCTTATGAAAATGAAAAGCTTTACAAAGATAAAAAGAAAAGATGGCATGACAAGCGTATCAAGCCATGTCACTACGAACCGGGCCAACAGGTACTATTGTTCAATTCTAGGCTCAAGTTGTTTCTTGGGAAGTTAAAATCGAGGTGGTCAGTCCATTTGAGGTAGTGAGAATAACTTTTTATGGTGCAATTGAGTTGCACGCTTTAAATGGTGAAAGAAAAATTTTAGTGAATGGGCACAGAGTCAAGCACTATTAGGGGGGAATCATTGATCGTGAGAAGACCAAAGTAGTACTCACTGATGAGTAAGCGAGGTTCTACGTCGTGTCGCGGCATTAAATCGGGCGCTTGTTGGGAGGCAACCCAATTTTTATTGCTTTCATAGTTTTAGTTTTAAAATTTTTAGTAAGAGAAGACTAGAGTTTTTATTTTCTTTGTAGATATAGAAATTATAGGTAGAATGGTGTGGGACATGTAAATCGGATATATAAAGTGATCGGGGGGATCGGAGAATTCATTCAAATAAAAAATCAAAAAATCGCCAAACCAGCGCCCAGGCCAGCGCCCCACGCTGCCTGGGGAGCAATTTACAGTATCTCCAACTCCCCCAGTGCCAGGACTAGCGTGGAGCGCTGGGCTAGGGGCCAGGTTTGTAAAAAGAAAATTTTAACTTTTCATTTTTTATTTTATTTTATTTGGTTTATTAACCCATACCCATAAAACCCAACCCATCTACCCTCACATTATAACCCATACCCAATAACCCAACCCATCTTCAATTAAAAACAAATTTAACATAACTCTAACCCCTCCCCCTTTCACCCGCTACTCTCTTTCTCATGTGCTCTCTCTCTCTGTCGTGACCATCCCTCCTCTCTCAAGTTTTTAAAGTTTTTCAAGTTCTTCTTGCTTTCTTTCATACTCAATCATCAAGGTATGTTCCCTCTTCTCCATTATTTTTATTTTGCGAGTAAGTTTACCATTCCCCCTCCAAAACACCCCAAATCCCAAGTCCCCATTAGTGCTTCTTTTGAACTCTTTTCTAGGGTGGGTGGTCTATTGTGCACTGAATTTGGTTGACAACACTGATTGTTGTATTATATACGGAGTAGTAAACTAGAATTTTCTCTACTTCGTTGAAATTTGTGAGGGCCACGATGTTTCACCATTGTTGAACTAAGTTACACACACTTCATGCCCACAATATGTTTGATAAAATGTTTGAATGAGTACTTTGTGCACCGGTGAAGTCTGATTAATTGAGTGTAGTTGTATGTGATATCGGGCTAAGTGTGGGGTGTTTGGGGGCAGTTTTACATAATTTGGAGCTTGGCTTTAATGTGCACATGTTGCCCACACCCTGTATCTTGTATTATATATGTTGTAGCACTTTGTTAGAATTAGCTAGTGTAGTGTATTCGTTGTAGAAATTAAGGATCATGTGCCACTTGCTTGTATTAAGGCTAATTCACTTCGCCATGATCGACCACTTGTTTGTATGGCATAGTTAGCGCCTTTTAAATTGTGCGGCATAGGGAAGTCTTCATTACCCATCGCCTTGTGGTGCAACACTTGTGCGTCTTACACCATGATTGTGAATATAGTACATTGAGCCTTCGATTTTAAGTGTGGAGTCATTTTTGACTCTCACGATAACCTATGGCGGATTTTTTGATTCTTTCTCATATTCATGCTTATTTGTGTTATAGGTTGCTATGGCTCGTGATAGTGCAAACAAGGGTAAGGGAGTAGAGAAGTTCTCAACTACTACTCCCGCTCCCAAAAAGCGCAAGCAAAGGGAAGGATCATCTAGGCAAGTGAAAGGAAAATAAGTTGCCGACGGATCGACGACGGCTCCATCGAGACCAATGCCTTATTTGGATCTAGTTCGTGATGATGCCATCCAATGGTATAATACCTTTGTGTCGTATGGGCGGTATGTCTCCGAGATGGGCATTCATGTGAAAGCTTTGGAAAAGAACTTCCCGGACGTTCTTGCCCGGTTGCGAGAACTGGACATGGAAAAATTCCTAGAATGCCCCGGCCATGCAAATTTGAGCATGGTGCGAGAATTGTATGCCAATTGGAATGCGGACTTGTTCACGTCATGGGTCCGGGGAAAGGAGGTGCCAGTGGATAGGCTGTCCTTATGTAAATTTTTTGGAGTTGAGAACTCTAACCCGCGGAGGCTACAAAAATTTGTCAAAAGCCCAAGCTACATTGCGATACGACACACTCTTTGTGGCATCGATTCGAATTCCAAGTGGACCAGAACCAAGAGCGATGCCCATCTTGAGATGATCCGGTTCGTTTTTCCCAAGACCGCCAAGGTGTGACAAAATTTCGTGCAGGCCCGACTCATGCCAGTTAAACACAATAGTGAATGCACTCGAGCTCGAGTGTGTATGACATTATTTCTAATGACTGGGTGACCCATCAATGTGGGTGAGATCATGCTGGGGGAGATAGCCCGCACACGATTTGGATGGCAGATCAATAGATTCTTCTTTAGCAATTTGCTCATGCAGTATATACCTGTGGCGCAATTTACAGAAGCTTCATTTTTCCCGCGCCAGGGCTAGCACCCCACGCTACCCTAGGCGCTGATGACGGGAACCCTCTCCTACTTTGCTCGAGACAAGATTATTTCCGCTCAAGAGCTACCCAACGCATATAAAAGCAAGACTAAGCCTATTTTGAGAGGGGGACGGCACTTTGAAGCAAAAATACACACAAGGAACATCCGGGAGCGAGGATATCTCAGTTGTCTTCATCTTTTCTTAGTATGTTTCAATTATTTAACACTTGTGAATTTATTTTGATATTATCATGAGTAGCTAAAATCCATAGTTCTGGGGTTGTGATGTAGCCATGAATTTCGGAAGTGGATTGAACGAATATCGTAATCTTAATGTGTTCTTAATAGAGTAATTTCATAGGAATATAGGCATTAATATATTTTGAATAGGCGAGTAGAAATTTGATTAATTAGCAACCATGAGTGAATTATATGATAGGGAGAGTTAATTAGAACTCAATAGGAGTGGTGAATCGATCATAACCCTGGAATATTTGTCTCTACTGAATACACAACAACCATTTTGCTGTTTGATAATTTAGTTACTTGTTAGAATTATTGTGTAGTATAATCACACTCTTGAACTTTGATTGACTTGACTGAGTAATAATCTTGGTGAAACTAGGGGTAGTTAATACAAGTCTCTGTGGGTTCGACACTCGACTTATTATTTTATTACTTATATGACCACGTATACTTGCGTGTGCATTTGGGAGAGACAATTGTCAAACCAAATCCTAAAGGAGCCCATCTATAATACAGTGAATATAGAGAGGCTGTTTCAGGTAGACCCTCGGCACGAGAAAAAATAAAAATAGAGCAGTAGAAATAAGCACTATCAAGAACAATATTTGGTGATAGAAATCTATATTATTAGAATACATGACTGCCACTAATAACACCGTAATTGTTCGGAAACACACTCAACTACCTACTAACCTTCAATCTTAATCCGCAACCTCCAGATCTTCCTATCAAGGTCATGTCATCGGTCAGCTGAAACGAAATAATATCTTGCCGAATCACCTCTCTCCAATACTTTTTTGTCCCGCCTCTACCTCTTCTCGGAACCACCAAGGTCAACCTCTCATATCTCCTTACTGGGGCATCTGTACTTCTCCTATTCACATGCCCAAACTATCTAAGTCTCGCTTCCTGCATTTTGTCCTGCATGGGAGCCACTCCTACCTTGGCCTGAATATCCTCATTCTTATTCCTATTAATCTTAGTGTGTCCGCACATCCATCTCAACATCCTCATTTATGCTACTTTTATTTTCAGGACATGTGAGTTCTTGACTGTCCAACACTCTGCCCCATTCAACATAGTCGTCCTAACTACCTCTTTGTAGAACTTACTTTTAGGTTTAGGTGGCATATTCTTATCACATAAGACACCCGATGCAAGCCTCTATTTCACCCACCCCATTCCAATACGATGTGTAACATCCTCGTCAATATCCCTATTATCTTGGATTATATACCCCGGGTACCTGATACTATATCTCTTAGGGATGAGTTGTATATTAAGCCTCACGTCCACGTCCGCTTCATTGGTCTCATCACTGAAATTACACTCCAAGTATTATGTATTGTTGCTACTCAACTTGAAATCTTTAGACTCTAGAAACTGTCTCCAAACCTCCAGTCTCGTGTTAGCGCTGCATCATGTCTCGTCAATCAGTACAATATCATCCCGACCAATGAATGCCATACACATATACTTTTTGTTTCAATTAAGTATTCGGTGTGTAGAACTCACTGGTATGATTAATCCAGATTCACATCTTAGAAAGCCTACTATGGGGATTTCAGCTATCTACCAAGGAGGACTCCTTTACCAAAAATCCAATTTGTGACATATGGTAAAAAGAATTTTTATCATTTTATTGCCTCCTTTAGTAATTTTATTATCACTTTATCATGGTTGAATAACATATATTCTCATAACCTTAGTTTGTAACTAGTAATTAAAGTTAAATTATTTGATTTGTTTGAATACGGAAATATTGTTCAATCGAAAGGTATTAATCAATTCGAAGATAAGGTTTAAAAGTGCCACACGGATGGGCTAAAAAGTCATCCATGGGATTCTTTCATTAAATCATCTTCTCTATAAGGAAAAGAAAATTGTCATTTCTTTCTTGTTTTTCTACTTGTCACTTATGCCACATTGACATCTTTCCTAATGAATTTCCCAAGTCCCCGTTCAACTGGGGCACAGGGGCTTTAAAATAGTCACTATCCTTTAAGATTTACCTACCGTCAAATCTTTCTATAACAAGCTCGTTTGTTTAGATATTTTTTGAATATTATAGTGAAATGTTATTATAGATTAGATATATTATAATATAATATAAAAATCAATTCTAAAAAAAACTTAATTTTTATAATGAATGACTGCTATATAGAGATATTATTATACAGAATTCTGACAGTACCATTTAGTATATTTGAAAGTTACTTTGAAAATGAGAAAAGGGAGATCGATCATGATGATCATTCTGATTATGAGACGATCATCACTTAGACAACTGTTGAAAACCCCAACTTTTACATTTTCATTTTATTCACATTCCATGCTTTGACCTTCAATTCTTATTTATAGATCATTTAATAGAATCCCAAATTAAAGTGGTGCAAATATTGACCAACCAGGCCAGGACTAGTTGACTAAAATATATTTTGAACATGTTCATGAATGGAAATTAAGGAAGATGCATCTGTATTTTATCATTTGGTGGACCATACCTTGGAGTTGCACATTATTATGTGAGAGTTTTATGTACCTTAATTACTTATGTCATAAATTAGTTTTTAACTTTTACCGTTAGCAAGATATTATGCAGCGGCGGATCCAAAATTTCAAGTCAATGGGTGCTCGAACAATTAGGAGTGGATGTAGCCTACGAGCTACGGGTTCATCTGAATCCATAACTTTTGATACAATATATCTATCTATCTATCAATATATATATATATATATATATATTAAAATCTCAACAAATATTAGATCAGAACTCATAATTTAAGAGTATAACAAGTTTAATACCGATAATTTTAAAAGTTGAGCCCATTATATTCAAATCTTATCACCATTCTCTGTGTGAGTCTGTGTGCCGCACACATGTGAAATGAGAGAAGAACCAGATTTCTAATGAATAGGTTGTCACTTTAATTTAAAAGGCAAATTTATCAATTTATTTGTAATACTTTAGCTAAAAAATAAATCTTGTGAATACTTGAATTTCAGTTAATAAATGCATATGAACAAATAAACCAAAAGTTCTAACTGAAAAGATTATTACTAGCTATTTTATTTGGAGCTGTTTTAGCACCCATCTGTCGATCCTCTTAAGCCAATGCACTATAAGACTATCCAATGTTACGAGTGCTTAATGAACAACTTATATCAATAGTATTAAATAATCAATATAACTATATATATGGACTCATAAGCATCTAATGGGTGCTGTAGCACCCACTCTTCTATGCGTGTGTGATGACCCAAAATGTCATCTCTAAATTTAATAATTAATTCTGTATTCTAAGATATCGAAAAGTACTATTTATCAATACTCGACTTGCGTGCGCAATCCGTAAAATTTTTCGGAAAGTTTTTGTGCGAAAAATAAATTAAAATGTGAATTAGAGCTTTAAAACTCAATTGAGTTGACTTTGATCAATATTTTTAGCAAACGGACTCGGATCAGTATTTTAACAGTTTTGGTAGGTCCGTATTGTGATTTGGGACTTGGGCGTATGCCCGGAATCAAATTTCGAGGTCCCTAGCCCGAGATATGGAATTTTGAAGAAACAAATTAAATGTTTAAATTCAAATAGTGACCGAATGTCGAATTATGTGCAAATAACCCCGGAATAGAATTTTGATGATTTCAAAAGTTCCGTATGGTGATTTTCGATTTAGGAGCATGATCGGAATTTTATTTGAAAGTCCGTAGTGAAATTAGGCTTGAAATAGCTAAAATAGAAATTTAAGTTTGGAAGTTTGACCGGGGAGTTAACTTTTTGATATCGGGGTCGGAATCCAGTTCTGAAAATTTTAACAGCTCTGTTATGTCATTTATGACTTGCATGCAAAATTTGAGGTCAATCGGACTTGATTTGATATGTTCCGGCGTCGTTTGTAGAAATTGGAAGTTTCAAAGTTTATTAGGCTTGAATTTATGTGTGATTCGTGCTTTTAGTGTTGTTGGATGTGATTTGAAGACTCGACTAAGTTCGTATGATATATTAGGACTTATTGGTATATTTGGTTGAGGTCCCGAGGGGCTCGGGCGTGTTCCGGATGGTTAACGGGTCATTTTTAGACTTGGTGAGATGGCTGATATTTGCTGCTACAATTTTTCGGGTTTCCTCTTTCGCGTTCGCGAAGAGTGTTTTGGGCTGGTGAGATTTTTGTTCTACGCGTTCGTGGAGGAGAGGACGCGAATGCGAAGAGTAGGGCAGTGTGTGCATCGCGAACGCGTGAATGGCATCGCGTTCGCGAAGGAGAGTGAGGCAGCTGGGAACCCCAGTCTTTTGTTCTACGCGTTCGCGAGGTAAGGGACGCATTCGCGAAGGTCTGAGTTTGCAAAGCTTCGCGTTCGCGAAGCGTTGGTCGCGTTCGTGAAGAGGAAAGTTGGGCAGCATATTTTTGTGCTTCGCCAACGCGAGACAAGGGTCGCGTTCGCGAAGAAGAAACCACTGGACATAATGTTTAAGTTCAGAAAATGAGATTCCATTTTTAACGATTTGGAACTCGGATTGAGGCGATTTTTGGGAGATTTTCAGAGAAAATATTGGGGTAAGTGTTCTTAACTCAATCTTGGTTAGATTACCCGAATCCATCACTATTTTTAACATTTAATTGGTGATTTAAGTTGAAAAAATTTGAAAAATCCTCATTGATAGATTTGAGGATTTGAGGGTCGAATTATTATTGGAATTTAGTCATTTTGGTATGGTTAGACTCGCGATTAAATGGACGTTCATATTTCGTAACTTTCGCCGGATTCCGAGACGTGGGCCCCACGGGCCTTTTTGAGTTAATTTCGGATTTTTATTGAAAAATATAGTATTTTCTTATAGAATTAATTCTATAATTTTTGTTGACTGTATCGAATTAATTATTACTAGATATGAGTCGACCGGAATCGGAAAATCGAGGAAAAAAGTATACTATTTTTAAATTTGATATTGAAGCAACATATTAAAGATTTTGAAATATTATTTTCCTGAATTATTTATTCTTGAATATTTTGTAAGATTTTTGTACTCATTGTGATGGGGCCGTGAGCTCTTTATTGTGAAAATATATTATTGATAATTTATTTTGACATGAGCTGTGAGCTCTTTATTGTAGAAAAATATTGTTATTGAATTATTTTGGCAAGTTACATTATTTGAGCACTTGAGGTGCAAATTGTGATATATTGTGATATTGATATGCATGCGGTGGTATAAGATCTGGTTATTGAAATGCATGCGGTAAGATAAGGGTGGCTTGATACGCGTGGCTAGTAGGGGGAACTACTAGAAGTCATGCGATGTGATAAGGATGGCTAAAACGCGGGATGCTATTTCGAAAAAAATATTTTCTTTCAAATAAAGTGTGAAGGCTCCCGCGGTGAGATAAGAAAATGAGATATTGTGAATTGGTTTATGATTTGGGACTACGAGGCGGTACCTCGAGAGTGCCCTTGTTGATATTAATTTATAGCCGCAGTTGCCTTGATTATTTGTTGTGATTTTCTTAAAGTTGAAAGAAAATTCTGTTTTGTTTCCACGAGATATTATTTGCCATTATTTTGCTTAATTAAATGGTGACACGCTACTTGATTCATTTCCAATATCATTTTATTTTACTATATTGTTAAACATTTTACCATGCCATTATTATATTCCAGTAGGGTCTCACCTGACCTCGTCACTACTCTACTGAGGTTAGGCTTGGCACTTACTGGGTACCGCTGTGGTGTACTCATACTACGCTTCTGCATATCTTTTTGTACAAATCCAGGTACATCTTACCAGTCTAGACATCAGTGAGTTACCTGCGCACGGAGACTTCGAGGTATATCTGCCAGCGTCCGCAGACTCCGGAGTCCAGTCCCCTTCTATTATTTTTATGTTGCTTCCTTATTTTTCTTTAGATCTTGATACATAGAGACATTGAGAATAAATTTTTAGAAGCTTGTGACTTATTTCTACCGAATTTTGTGAGTTGTAATTATTTGAATTGTAGTTCATTTATGTCACGCCCCGAACCTAGGAGCGAGACCAGCACCCGGTGCCTCACCTAACCCGGCGTACCAAATTGCGACTAAGGGACTCTGAATATATAATGTCATACTTTGGCCATGGGGCCACCTTGCAAGACAATTTGCAAAGCAAAATATAAAACTGAGTTGGAACTAGCGCTAACTAAGCATCAATATAAAGCTAGGCCGACAAGGCCGTCATAGCTACTACAGCTGACAAACTATCAAATATACATACCAGGCCTACAAACCCAATATACTGCACTAACCAACAGGATATGTCTACAAGCCTCTACTGATAGATATATTGTGATCGGAACAGGGCCCCGACCTACCCATATTAGATATACATAAGATGTACACAAAACTCTAGACCTGGCAACTCCGAAAGACGTGGAGCTTACCGATCAGGCTGAACTCGGGAAAGACCTACTGAGGAGGTCTACCCGTCTGTCTGTCTGAACCTGCACGCATGAAATGCAGCGCCCCCAGAAAAGGGACGTCAGTACGAAATAATGTACCAAGTATGTAAGGCAATAAAATAACTAAAATCTGAAACTGAACTGATAGTATGATAACTGAAATTAACTGGGAGTCAAAGATGATCTGGAGATATACTTACCTGCTGATAGTGACTAAACTCCTTCAATATAGTAAGTAAAATAAATGTCCGGCCCTATAAGGTTCGGTACATGTAACTGTTCGGCCGTAGTAGGCTAGCTCATAGGCGCTCGGCCATACTGGGCTCTGTACCTCGGCCATCCTGGGCTCGCTCATAGGCGCTCGGCCACAGTAGGCTCGGTATATATAACTTACCATCTGATCAGAGGTTACCCAATAGGGGCCTGCCCACCGATTATAGCTCGATGGTGGTGAAAAATAGTGTAATAATATATATATATATATATATATATATATATATATATATATATATATATATATATATATATATATATATATATAGACCCTCTGCTCTCTTGACTGAATAAAGACAAAACAAAACTGAATATGAAGTCTCGATAAGGAATAATATTGTAACTTATGAGACTAGAATAATGTGAATAAATTCATGAATACGAACTTCTCTTTATGTCTCATTATTAACACATGTAGCTACGAGATCATGCCAAAATGAAGGAAGGGCTTAGCCTTAACATACCTTATCACAATCTTTCCAATCACCAAGTTGAACTCACATCTTCGCACCTTAATCTACAAGAATGATAATAATACTATCGTTAAGTTACGAAAGGTACAACTATCGCACAACGAACGACAAACTTATTTTGTATTAAAACGGGCAGCATCTCCCCTATAATCCTTACTTCCTCCAAATTCAAGATAACACCAACAATACAAGAACAGAATAATAACAACATATATACATCATTTTCCAGCCCTATATACACCATCAAATACTACAAAACAGCCCAACACACCCCAATCTCTTCGTACACAAAACGACCACCGTAGTAGTGTCAAACGACCTGGAAATGTTATGACAAACGACCTGCCAACCACCCTACATTTATATGGTGTTTCTACACCCCCTTCCTCCTCCAAAACTCCACAAAACAGTTCGCTACAAGTGAATAACTCGAACTCACGGCTTCCGATCACCGTCCAGTGAGTTCTTACAAGTATAGAATGACTTACCATGAATTTACAGTAGAAAAAAATGGATGAAAGAGAGCAGTAAACTCACCTTATTTGTTGGATAACTCAGCTCCTATCTTGGTTCTTCAAATTCTAAGTTTTACCTTCAATTAGAACTTGAAAGGGAGAGAAAATCAATTAGGGTTTGTGGGAAATATTTGGGAGGATTCTTTGCAGAGCTTATGTCTGGTTATTATGCTCTATTTTAAGTCTAATATATGAAGAAAATAGGCCTTTAAAAGGCCTCTTTGGACGACCCGAAATGGCCCATTTTTGGGCTTTCATTTAAGCAAGTAGGTGACACACCTACTTGTCACCTAGCAGCTTGTGCAGTATCGCAACAATGCCCATATATCTCTACTCCAATGTCGTATTTACAAACGGTTTAATGCGTTAGAAAATAGACTCATAGATATTTAATTTGATGGGTGGAACACCCCATAACTCTAAGTATATTGGGAGAAAATTGCAGTTACATTTGACCCAAAGTTTCAGTAAAACTTAAGAATGTAACTTGTGATGACTTTCATCGACTTTTGTTCCACAACTCGCTTGACTTCAAAACATAACACACGGATGTCATACGACTAATATAAATTATAACATAATCTCCTTATCATGTTAATCACCCTAGTCTCACCCCAAAGATACATGTTATAACATTCCCAACTTGTCAACTTTCGACGAAACATTATTTTATTTAATTGCTTTAGCTTCTGAACTGTCCAACCCTCTTTGTACTTGTTGTTCATGATCTTCAATATTTGTAAACTCAGAGGTAACATGATTAACTTACTTTATATACTTTTAAATATTATCTCATTTTTGGTCCTACATTAGTTTGCTTACGACGCATTTTTACGTACAAAAATATAGGGTGTAACATCACTCCCCCTTGGGAACATTCGTCCTCGAATGTTTACTCTTAGAGACTTTGGAAAATTTTGCTAGAGTATCCTTCGTACACTAGGTTAAAACCAACCTGCACGCAGCCAGAAAACATACTACGCATGCCACACATGGCCAATCTTTATAAATAGCAGCAATTTGCCTCAACGACCGTAAATCATAAATATTGAAAGTGAAAAATAAAAGATTACCTGATGACCTGCTAGCCTATATAAAGCTATGTTGTAGCGTCCCATCTCGAACCATATCTTCAGTTTGAAATAGGTGGGGGTATTTAGACTTCATTTCTCCCTCCGATTCCCACGTCATCTCTTCTACATTCTTGCTCCTCCATTAAAACCTTTACGGAAGCTACCTCCTTATTTTGTAGCTTGCAGATTTGTCGGTCTAGGATGGCAACTGGAATTTCCTCGTATGACAAGTCCTCTGTAATCTGTACATCATCTGTGGGCACCACTCGGGTAGGATCGCCAATGCACTTCCGTAGCATAGATACGTGAAAAACCGGATGGACAGACTCCAATTCTGAGGGCAACTCTAACTCATAAGCTACTTGGCCCACTCTCCGAATGATCCTATAAGGCCCAATATACCGTGGGCTAAGCTTGCCTTTCTTGCCAAACCTCATCACGCCCTTCATAGGTGATACCTTTAAGAATACCCAGTCATTAATCCTGAACTCTAAGTCTCGTCGCCGCACGTCAGAATATGACTTCTGACGACTCTGAGCTGTCAACAGTCGCTCCCGGATAAGCTTTACTTTCTCTATGGCCTGCTGAACCAGGTCTGGCCCATGTAACCCAGATTCTCCAACATCAAACCACCCTATAGGAGATCTGCACTTACGCCCATACAAAGCCTCGTACGGAGCCATCTGGATACTAGAGTGGTAACTGTTATTATATGCAAACTCGATAAGAGGTAGATGTTCATCCCAACTTCTTTTAAAATCCAACACACATACTCGTAACATATCCTCGAGTGTCTGAATTGTGCGCTCGGCTTGTCCATCAGTCTGTGGATGAAAAGCTGTGCTGAGATTCACCTGATTCCCTAGACCTCTCTGAAATGACCTCCAAAAATGTGCTGTAAACTGAGCCCCACGGTCAGATATAATAGAAACCGGTACTCCGTGTAGCCGCACTATCTCCTTAATATATAACTTTGCATAATCTTCTGCTGTATATGTAGATCTGACCGGTAGGAAGTGAGCTGATTTCGTGAGCCTATCGACTATCACCCATATGGAATCGAACTTATGATTAGAACGAGGTAAACCCGTGATAAAGTCCATGTTTATCGCCTCCCATTTCCATGTCGGGATCTCTATAGTCTGCATTAGCCCTCCGGGCTTCTGGTGCTCTACCTTCACTTGCTGGCAACTAGTATATTGGGCGACAAACTCAACAATGTTCTTCTTCATATCATTCCACCAGTATATATCCTTAATGTCATGATACATCTTCGTCGATCCAGGATGGATGGAATACCACGAATAATGTGCCTCTGACATAATCTTGTCTCGTAGCCCTGCTACATCTGGAACACACAAACGACCCCTGTATCTGAGAACCCCATCTCCTTTGAGCTCTAACAATGGCTTCTTCTGCTGCGGAACTCGCTCTCTCAACTCGACCAACTCTGGGTCCTCGTACTGCCTTTCCTTGACTTCAGCTATGAGGGATGATTTTGTAGAGTTTTGGAGTACAACTCCACCATCCTCAGAATCTACTAACCGAACCCCCAACGAAGCCAATTGATGAATCTCTCTAGCTAATTATCTTTTCTCGGGCTCTACATGTGCTAAGCTACCCATAGATCGGTGACTTAAGGCATCTGCTACAACATTAGCTTTCCCTAGATGGTAGAGAATGTTAACATCGTAATCTTTCAATAACTCAAGACATCGCCTCTGTCACAAATTCAACTCTTTCTGCTTGAAGATATATTATAGGCTTTTATGATCAGTAAATACATCAACATGAACACCATATAAATAATGCCGCCATATCTTAAGTGCATGGACAACTGCAGCTAACTCGAGGTCGTGGGTCGGATAATTCCTCTCGTGCTTCCTCAACTGCCTTGAAGCATACGCAATTACCTTCCCATGTTGCATCAGGACACATCCTAACCCGACACCTGATGCATCACAATACACGGCATAACCCTCTAGACCCTCTGGAAGTGTTAGAACTGGAGCTGAGGTCAACCTGTTCTTAAGCTCTTGGAAACTCCGCTCACAAGCCTCTGTCCATTGAAACTTAGTTTCTTTCTGTGTCAACTTCGTCAATGGTGCCGAAAGGGAAGAAAAACCCTCTATGAACCTCCGATAGTATCCTGCTAAGCCTAGAAAGCTACGAACCTCTGTCGGAGTGGTAGGTCTAGGCCAAGATTTCACGGCCTCAATCTTCTAAGTGTCCACCTTTATACCTTCATCTGATACAATATGCCCCAAGAATGCTACAAACTTCAACCAGAACTCACATTTAGAAAACTTAGCATACAACTTACGATCACGGAGGGTTTGGAGTACCGCTCGCAGGTGGTCCGCATGCTCATCCTCTGAACGAGAATAAACCAGAATATCATCAATACATACTATCACGAACAGATCTAAAAATGGCCGGAATAGGCTATTCATCAAGTCCATAAATATGGCGGGTGCATTAGTCAACCCGAAGGACATGACAAGGAACTCGAAGTGGCCATATCGGGTCCTGAAAGCTGTCTTCGGAATATCTTTTTCCCGAACTCTGACCTGGTGGTACCCCGACCTCAAATCTATCTTTGAAAAGCATCTAGCCCCCTGCAACTGATCAAACAAGTCATCGATCCTTGGAAGTGGATACTTATTCTTAATAGTTACCTTGTTCAGCTGCCTATAATCGATACACATCCTCAGCGAGCCGTCTTTCTTCCGCACAAATAGTACCGGTGCACCCCAAGGTGAGGTACTGGGCCTGATGTAACCTTTCTCCAGCAAATCTTTTAACTGCTCCTTCAACTCCTTCAATTCGGCAGGTGCCATTCTATACGGAGGGACGGATATTGGTTGAGTTCCTGGAAGCAAATCGATGCTAAAATCAATCTCTCGCTCTGGAGGAATACCTGGAAGCTCATCTGGAAACACATCTGCATACTCTTTGACTACGGGAATAGACTGAAGTGTAGGTATCTCAGCATCTGCATCTCTAACTCGTACAATATGATAAATGCACCCTTTTGTGATCATTTTCCTCGCCTTCAGATAGGAAATAAACCTACCTTTGGGTGTTGCTGTATTACCTACCCATTCAAGGACTGGCTCACCCGGAAAATGAAATCTGACTGCCTTTGCTCGGCAATCAACTGTGGCATAGCAAGCTGCCAACCAGTCCATGCCCATGATAGCATCAAAATCCATCATCTCTAGCTCAACTAGGTCAGCTGAGGTCTGACGACTACAAATTGTCACCGTACAACCTCGGTAAACCCGTCTAGCAATAATCGATTCTCCGACCGGTGTAGATACTGCAAAAGGATCACTTAGTATTTCAGGCACTATACCAAACTTCCTCGCGACAAATGGGGTAATATACGATAAAGTAGATCCTGGGTCTATCAAAGCATAAGCATCGTGAGAGCAAATGGTTAATATACCTGTCACAACGTCTGGTGAAGACTTCTGGTCCTGTCGACCCGCTAAAGCATAGATACGGTTCTGATTACCACCTGAACTGGAACCTCTACCTCTGCCTCGACCTCTACCAGCCGAAGACTGAGACTCGCGCCCTGAAGGATGCACGGACATAGATGATCTTGTTGCTGAACTCGCTGGTTGTGCCAGTCCCCCAGAATCTCTATTTGGGCAATCTCGCATCATATGCCCCGGACGCCCACATGTATAACAAGTATCAGAACCTGCTCAGCATTGGCCCAAGTGTCCTCTACCACAGATGTCACACCGTGGAGGAAATGACCATGTCTGCGCGAAACCTCGCTGTCGCTGCAAATGCGACGCCCGTGAGCTCTCACCTGGTCCTGACTGAGTATAGCGGTCATACCTGTAACCCTGTAACTGAGGTGGCGGAGGCCTAGGTGGCCGTCCAAAGTACTGGTTCCTATAACTACCCTGAGATTGCTCCTGAGACCTAGGAAATCTCATCCTCTTACGTTGCCCTTGCTCAGCCCTCTCTGTACCCTGCTGCCGATGCCTACCCATTTCTATATTCTGGGCGAATGCCTGAATCCGGGAGATATCCATACTATCCTACAATGCAGCGGTGGCACATGCCTCGGTTAACTCTGGGGCTAACCCTGCTATAAACCTGTGAATCCTGTCCCGCATAGTAGCAACTATGGATGGTGCATATCTGGCCAATGAGTCAAAATGGAGACTATACTCTCGAACACTCATATTACCCTGCTTGAGGGCTAGAAACTGATTGACTCGAGCCTGTCGGATCTCCCGTGGTAAGTACTGGTCAAGGAAGGCATCTGAAAAATTCTCCCAAATAGCTGGAGGTGCATCACGTCCCCTGAACCTCTCCCATCCCTCGTACCAAAGGATGGCTATATCTCGGAGTCGAAAAGCTGCTAGCTCAAGTGCCTCTTTATCCGTGGCATGCATAACACGAAAGATCCTATGAAGTTGATCTATGAAATCCTGCGGGTCCTCCCTCTGATCTGTCCCCGTGAACTCTGGGGGACTCAAAGCAATAAACTCTCGGACCCTTGAACTCCCAGACCCCTCAGAAGTTCCTGCACTAGCTGATGCCCTAGCCTGTTGCTGGGTAGCTACCAACTATGTCAACAAATGCACCGCACTTCTCAAGTCCTGATCTGATGGAAGTGGAGGGGGAACTGGATGTGCGGTTTCCTAGGAATCTCTGCAGTTGGTGGAGGAGCCGGTAATGGCTGAGTAGGGGTCTCACCTTGAGCCTCAGACTGGGCCCCATCTACTGGGGGTACCCTGCTGGTCCCCTCACCTACTGCTGTATCTCTCCTCTGGCTAGCCGTAGTCTTCCTAGTCATTGTCATCTATGCATGCAAACACCAACACATAAGTTTAATTCAAATTTCCTTTAACTCAGTTCTATAGCACGATTTAGATTACAAAGAAGGGTAACCAACTCCTAAATGCCCTGTAGTTCTCTCCTTATATAATGTGGTGCACAACACATCTATAAACAAGACCCTACTAGACACGGCTTGTAGACTCCCTAGGACAGAACTGCTCTGATACCAAGTTTGTCACGCCCCGAACTTAGGAGCGAGACCAGCACCCGGTGCCTTACCTAACCTGGCGTACCAAATTACGACTAAGGGACTCTGAACATATAATGTCATACTTTGGCCATGGGGCCACCTTGCAAGACAATTTGCGAAGCAAAATATAAAACTGAGTGGAAACTAGCGCTAACTAAACATCAATATAAAGCTAGGCCGACAAGGCCGTCATAGCTACTACAGCTGACAAACCATCAAATATACATACCAGGCCTACAAACCCAACATACTGCACTAACCAACAGGATATGTCTACAAGCCTCTACTGATAGATATATTGTGATCGGAACAGGGCCCCGACCTACCCATAACATATATACAGATATACATAAGATGTACACAAAAACTCTAGACCTGGCAACTCCGAAAGACGTGGAGCTTACCGATCAGGCTGAACTCGAGAAACACCTACTGAGGAGGTCTACCCGTCTGTCTGTCTGAACCTGCACGCATGAAATGCAGCGCCCCCAGAAAAGGGACGTCAGTATGAAATAATGTACCGAGTATGTAAGGCAATAAAATAACTGAAAGCTGAAACTGAACTGATAATATGATAACTGAAATTAACTGGGAGTCAAAGATGATCTGGAGATATACTTGCCTGCTGATAGTGACTAAACTCCTTCAATATAGTAAGTAAAATAAATGTCCGGCCCTATAAGGTTCGGTACATATAACTGTTCGGCCGTAGTCGGCTCGCTCATAGGCGCTCGGCCATACTGGGCTCTGTACCTGGCCATCCTGGGCTTGCTCATAGGCGCTCGGCCACAGTAGGCTCGGTATATATAACTTACCATCTGATCAGAGGTTGCCCAATAGGGGCCTGCCCACCGATTATAGCTCGATGGTGGTGAAAATAGTGTAATACTGTATATATATATATATATATATATATATATATATATAGACCCTCTACTCTCTTGACTGAATAAAGACAAAACTAAACTGAATGTGAAGTTTCGATAAGGAATAATATTATAACTTATGAGGCTAGAATAATGTGAATAAATTCATGAATACGAACTTCTCTTTTTGTCTCATTATTAACACATGTAGCTACGAGATCATGCCAAAATGAAGGAAGTGCTTAGCCTTAACATACCTTATCACAATCTTTCTAATCACCAAGTTGAACGCGAAGAGTGTTCTGGGCTAGTGAGATTTTTGTTCTGCGCGTTCGCAGAGGAGAGGACGCAAACGCGAAGGATAGGGCAGTGCATGCATCGCGAACGCGTGAGTGGCGTCGCGTTCGCGAATGAGAGTGAGGCAGCTGGGAACCCCAGTCTTTTGTTCTACGCGTTCGTGAGGTAAGGGACGCATTCGCGAATGTCTGAGTTTGCAAAGCTTCGCGTTTGCGAAGCGTTGGTCGCGTTCGCGAAGAGGAAAATTGGGCAGCACATTTTTGTACTTCGCGAATGCGAGACAAGGGTCGCGTTCACGAAGAAGAAACCACTCGACATAATGTTTAAGTTCAGAAAATGGGACTTCTTCCCATTTTCCATTTTTAACGATTTGGAACTTGGATTGAGGCGATTTTTGGGAGATTTTCAGAGAAAATATTGGGGTAAATGTTCTTAACTCAATCTTGGTTAGATTACCCGAATCCATCACTGTTTTTAACATTTAATTGGTGATTTAAGTTGGAATAATTTGAAAAATCCTCATGGATAGATTTGAGGATTTGATGGTCGAATTGTTATTGGAATTTAGTCATTTTGGTATGGTTAGACTCGCGATTGAATGGGCATTAATATTTCATAACTTTTGCCGTATTCCGAGACGTGGCCATTTTTGAGTTAATTTCGGATTTTTATTGAAAAATATAGTATTTTCTTATAGAATTAATTCTATAATTTTTGTTGACTGTATCGAATTAATTATGACTAGATACGAGTCGATCGGAATCAGAAAATCGAGGAAAAAGCATATTACTTGGTTAAATTGGAGCAAGTCGAGGTAAGTGACTTGTCTAACCTTGTGTGGGAAAAATTTCTCCTAGGATTGGTATTTATTGTAATGTGATGAAAGTCGTGTACACGAGGTGACGAGTGTGTACACGGACTAAATGTGAAGGATTATGTGTTTAAATTATGAAGATCACTGTTGCATATTAATTAAATTATTAAATCTTGTTATATTCTCCATCATTGATTTGATTTGTTTACTTTAAATTTGTTTGACCTTTTCCTGCTAATTGTTATACCTTTTTAGTTGAAACTTGGTTTCTTTTATTCTGTGTATTATTTGAAGGGTGATTTTCTTTAAATTAAATATTATTAATATGAAGTATTTGACATTTTAAATTTGATATTGAAGCAACGTATTAAAGATTTTAAAATATTATTTTCCTGAATTATTTATTCTTGAATATTTGGTAAGATGTTTGTACTCATTGTGATGGGGCGTGAGCTCTTTATTGTGAAAAAATATTATGGATAATTTATTTTGACATGATCTGTGAGCTCTTTATTGTGAAAAAATATTATTGTTGAATTATTTTGGCAAGTTACATTATTTGAGCACTTGAAGTGCAAATTGTGATATATTGTGATATTGATACGCATACAGTGGTATAAGGTCTGGGTATTGAAATGCATGCAGTGAGATAAGGGTGGCTTGATACGCGTGGATAGTAGGGGGGAACTACTAGAAGTCATGCGGTGTGACAAGGATGGCTAAAACGCGGGATGCTATTTCGGAAAAAATATTTTCTTTCAAATAAATTGTGAAGGCTCCCGCGGTGAGATAAGGAAATGAGATATTGTGAATTGGTTTATGATTTGGGACTACGAGGCGATACCTCGAGAGTGCCCTTGTTGATATTGATTTATGGCCGCAGTTGCCTTGATTATTTGTTGTGATTTTTTTAAAGTTGAAAGGAAATTTTGTTTTGTTTTCACGAGATATTATTTGCCATTATTTTTCTTAATTAAATGGTGACACACTACTTGATTCATTTTCAATATCATTTTATTTTACTATATTGTTAAATATTTTACCATGCCATTATTATATTCCAGTAGGGCCTCACCTAACCTCGTCACTACTCTACCGAGGTTAGGCTTGGCACTTACTGGGTACCGCTATGGTGTACTCATACTATGCTTCTGCACATCTTTTTGTGCAGATCCAGATATACCTTACCGGTCTAGATGTCAGTGAGTTACCTGCGCACGGAGACTTCGAGGTATATCTGCCAGCGTCCGCAGACTCCGGAGTCCCCTTCTATCATTTTTATGTTGCTTCCTTATTTTTCTTTAGACCTTGATACGTAGAGATATTGAGAATAAATTTTTAGAAGCTTGTGACTTATTTCTACCGGGTTTTGGGAGTTGTAATTATTTGAATTGTAGTTCATTTATTTCAGATATTTATGATTATTCTGCATTGATAGGCTTACCTAGCCTCAGAGACTAGGTGCCATCACGACCTCCTACGGAGGGAATTTGGGGTCGTGGCAGCGTGAATTCGCCGTTGATAACGTCCATTTTACTAAGCATTTCTCGTTTTTCATCATACCAGTTTAGTGTACGTGCATTGCACGTGTATTTCGCGTCAAGTAAATATTCTATGTATGTGCAAATACAATGTGTTTGACTACAGATGCTTCATTCTGATTTTGTATTTTTTTTTCTTATCAATTTAGCATTGATATATTTGTGATAATTTTCATATATACTAACCTTAGTTTGTATTACATTTTCAATTGTTATAATTGCAAGGGAGCAAAAATTTAGAAAACAATCTGGAAATTAGAGTTTTTGAATTTAAAAAAAAATGAATCTAGTCATATAGAAAAATTTAGGGTTATTCTCACCATTTCAATCCCATTTTATTCCCTTCTTTTGAGTCGTCTACTTATTCTGATCTCAAAAACGTTTATACAACAAATACTCGCATGAGAATAATATATAAATAAATATCAAATATGTTAATAAAGTTATAGGCTAACATAAAAAAGTTTAAGCAACATGGAGTTTAAATCAATAATTAAAGCTTAGATCATAAATTAATAGGATTATGTCATCATGCGAATAAAATATTTTCAAGAACTATGAAATACATGGCACATTAAAACAATCTAAAAGACTAAAAGAATTCATTCCTCCTAATCTCGTCCTAAAACCATATGTATAATATATTCATCCGATAAATAAAATACAAAATATAATAAAACAAAATGAAACTTTTCTTTAAAACCTATCCGCAAGAGAACTATAACTTTCAAAAGCCTATCCAACAATTAATAACTAACCATGGAAGCTTACTAACAAATAAAATATTAAAATAACAATATAAGTGTAGAAAAAATTAAAAATTTTAAATCAAAAAAGAGGGAAAAAGAGGTTTCTGATGTGAAATCAATAGGTAATTTGTCCCGTCACTTTAGATTGTAGTCCTACGGGCAATCAAATATGTACTTATTATTTTTTGCTCCAACTTTTTTGTGAAATAGAATTTACTACATTCGAATATTAGAAATTACAATTACACCAACATATTATCGTATGAAAATCAATTCAAATCATTAGATCTTGTTAAATAATGGATTGAATTTAAATTCAATTTTTCTTCTTTGGCCATGAATTAGAGCTTAATGTAGTTGCTATTTATGTATTTCCAATAAAAATATCTTAAAAGATTTACCACTTTTTGAATTGTGAATGAATAGCCTTACCACTGAATATTAAATATTTTGTGAAAGAATAGTCGTTCAAATGCCTACCAAGAATAGTCGTTCAAATGCCTACCACAAAGTATTAAGGAGTTCATGTCTAATGTATAAATCAAAACTTATTTTAAATAAGAAAATAATTTATATTAGTAAAATTTTAGCTGATTTTTTATTTTTTAAATATTTAGAATTCATATATAATTCAAATAAGGAAAGATTTATCGCAAAAATATTTAGTTGACTTTAAAGTCCTAAATATTAGAAAAATAACTTAAATTATAGTTTTGTCTAGTCTGAACTCTATTTTAAAAGGGCGAACGACATTTCGCTGAGTTAGGAAAATAACTTAAATATTAGTAATATATACTATATGACTTTAATTGTACATGAACAATTTATTTTGTATGATGATGTAATGCTCCGTAAATTTTCGTCAAGAAATTTAAGGTTTCGTGGTGCCAAGGTAGGCTAATGTATTATATTTTCGGACTTTTTGGATTGAACAGTGCGTTGGGGAGTTGAATCATTTCGACCTCGCGAAGCCAGGTCTGTAGCGCGCTAGACCGTGTTATATCCCTCGCGAAGCCTGGTATTTATCTCGCTGTAGAGCTTGCGATGCTCGGTATTTAGCTAGCTACAGAGCTCGCGAAACCTGGTCTGTAGCGCGCTACAGAGCGAGCCTAGCCTGGTCTGTAGCCAGATCCGGAATTTGGAGGGTCCATTCTTCTATCTTTGTAACCCGACTTTATCTCGTTAAACAGACACAAGAGGCCATTTTTGAAGAGAATATCTGATATTTTTAGAGAGAGGAAGTGCCCTAAAGTGAGAAGAAATTCCTAAGCTAATTGTTCATTAAAATCTTGCTCAAGCCTTGAAATTCAACAAGAAAGCTCACAGGATCTTCACCCAAGAGGTAAGGTTCTAACCCTAGTCTTCAATTTCGAGTTTGGGTAGAAGATGGGTGATTGGGAGTATGATTCTTGGGTATGAGAGTATTATCTATAGATGCATGTACCAATAAGGTTTGTGAGAAGATTGTTGAGCTCAAATAGGCAAAGAGTGGGTTGTGGAGTGAAGGAAATCTTATGGAAGAACCTTGTAACCAAATTTGCACACTTAGTATATGATGAAATACTTAAATAAGGTGAACCCACGAATATCTTCCTAATTATGGTTCACTTTTGTTATGTTCTAAATAGATTGAAGTTGCTAGGATTTCCGGAACCTCATAGTAATGTAAGGAAAGCTCAAGAAAGATCGGAGCCGACCGGGGGTCAATTCACGTGAGAAAGCTATTTTGGAATATTGCCCTAACTTCAAAAAGGTAAGTATCTTGCCTAACCTTGAGTGGAGGAATTACCCCTTAGGAATCGAGTCTTATGTGCCATTTATGAAATGTGAAAAGTCGTGTACGTGAGGTGACGAGTACGTACTCGGGCTTATATGTGCAAAATTTATTGGGTTAAAGTCTTAAGTATTTTTGTGTAGTAAATTAGATAATTATTGCCATTTATTAAATCCTCTATTGCCCTGCCTCAATCCTTGTTTGTCGAATTTATTTTTATATAATAATTTGGTGTGATTGTCACTTGAATTTTTATGTGAATTCCGTGAGTTTGTTGATTTGATATTTCCTGAAAATAATTATATTATGAATTTTTTATCTGCAAATAATTAATTAAATAAGTTTAAATTGAGGCGTTAATATAATTATCAAGAATTTGGATTAATGAAGGCGTTGCCCTATACTGAGTTATTTTTCCATCTCTGTTGTTGTTGTTTTTGAGGTTTTGTATACCTTGTGTGGAGTTTTGGGCTACTTGCTGTGAATTTAAGTGAATTTGTTGTATCTTTAGAATTGGTTGTGGCCTACGGGCAAATTGTGATATGAATTGTTGTATTGTATTTTCGTGATAATATTCCAAGTAAATTATTGTATGATTTGAGTTATTATTTTGAAGACATAAGGGTGGCATTCCATTATTGATATTATGTGAGTATAAGGGTGGCATTTCACTGTGGTTATTTATGTTGGGATATTATTTGGGCGGAGTGATAAGGGTGGCTAAGGATGGCATGTGGGCCGGTCCAGGCCCGAGACCGCGGACCATGTGGGCTTCTGGGCCTATACGGTCCTTAACCGGTTAGAACCGGGATCATGGAGGTGGGCCGGTCTTCTGGGCTGGTCCTTCATAAAAAGACCGCAAGTCCGGGACCGGACCGGTCCTTGGCGGGCCTAAACGGTCCCAACGGTCAGATTTTTATATAAAAAAAAATTGCCCATTTGGGTATTTAAAAACTAGCCGTTTGTTCTGCCAAAATAGTCGTTGGCTATTTACAAAATAGTCATTTAACTCCCTCCCCCCCCCCCCCAAACTTTGTGTTAACCCCAATTTTTTTATAATTACACTTTTTCTCTATTTTCAACTATAAATACTCCCTTATTCTTTTATTTTTCTCACAAAATCATCAATCTCTCTCAATCTCTCTCTAATTTTCTTCTATAATTACTACTATTGTTTACTTTATTGTTACAATTTGTGAAACAATTATGAAGTTGGTGAATTGAAGTCTTCAAGTCTTCAACGATAATCAATTTTCAACAAGTTGTTCGTAAATTCGGTAAACTCGTTCCAACTCTTAATTTTTAATATTATAGTTTTGTTTGTTTTATTTATTTTCTATTATTTGATTAATAAAGATGACTTCCTTAAAAAAAACTTTTTGGTAAAAATAAGGGAAAATCCAAGAGTGGCGAATCTAGTGGCCAATCTGTTCCTCCTCCACTTCCCCCGGCTCCTCGACTCAAACCCCATACCCGTCCTACACCTGCTATTCTTGATAGTGATAATAGTTTATTACAGTTTACTGAGAGTCAATTTTGCCATAATGTTGGAGCTGGTGAACAATTAGACCATGAATTAATGGATGCTCTTTATTCTAATCCAACTATTGATGAAAATGATGAGGAGAAAATAGATTTTGACTAAATGCAACCGGATGATGATACACCCACTAGTCCGTACTGTTACCAGTCATTGGATTGATGAGGATTGGATAATGCAAAAGCGCATTATTGCTTATAGAATAATTAATTCACGTCACACATGGCAGTTTATTGCTAGCACGGTTATGGATATTTGTAGATATATTTGCATTAGTGATAAAATCGTGTCAGTTTTAATGGATAATGCTACTAGTAACACAAATGTTGTAGCCTTGCTTACCACTACACTAAGTCCTGCATTTAGTAACATTTTTCATTTAGATGTATTTGTCATATTTACCATTTAATTGTGGGTGATGGTATGAGAATTTTAAATATTAAAATTGAAAAGGCTAAAATGGCTCTTAACTGGCTTTTTTATTCAAACCGTAGAAGTAGACTTAGAGAATATTTTAAAAGATGCGATGAAGTTGGCTTAAGAGAAAGAAAGGTTCCTAAACCTTGTCCAACTAGATGGAATTACATGTATGAAAGTTTAGTTGTTGCATATGAATATAGAAACCCCATAAACTCAACGTTTAATGCTCATGTAAGTGATGATGATGAGCACCATACAAATGCGGATTGGGCTAATGTTAAAATGCTTATGGCTTTTTTAGAAAAAAATTTATTTTTCTACAAATGAATTTTCTGGGCAATATTATCCGACTATTTCTAACTGTTTAGTTTATATTGCAGAACTTGCAAATTTGTTTGCTCATTTTTCAGAGGGTGGGGAAATTTATCAACTTGCTATTAATTCTATGAGAAAAAAGTTTAAAAAATATTTTTCCCTATTCCCCCTATTTATGGTGTTGCTGCCTTGTTAAATCCTACTATAAAATTAGGAGGTCCTCAATTTTGGTATGAAACTGTTTATAATGGTTTAGTACTTGAAGAAGAGGAGTTGTCTAAACTTCCGGAAGCAATATTCTCAATTAAAATAAATGCTCAAACTATTTATAATGCTTATCAAGTTGCATTAGATCAGGCTAGACCAAATGTTCCAACTCCTTCTTCTTCTGATTCTCAATCATCTAAAAGAACTACAGGAGTAAGAGCACTTAGTACTTGGCCGGGGTTCAAGGGTTCTCAAGGTTCTACTACTAGTAATTTTTCACAACTAAATGAGCTTGAAGTTTATTTGTCATAGGGAATTGAGGAAGTAAATGCCGAAGGCTCCTTTAATATTTTGGAATGGTGGAAGGACAAAGAAAAACACTTTCCTATTCTTTCAAGGATGGCCTGAGACATTTTAACTATTCAAGCTTCAACAATGGCATCGAAGAGCGCTTTCAGTCAAGCAAGACTTCAACTTGATGATTATAGAGCGTCTATGAGGAAGAGCTTGGAAAAATCAGCTCTTTTCAGAGATTGGATCCGTTCGGAAAGAAGCAATTTTGGACTTGCTGAATCACAACCAGAGGTAGATGAAGCTTACGAAGAAATGCTAGTTGAACTTGCAGAGGCTTCTACTTCGCCCGGAAGCGGTGATGACCAAGCTTCTTTTACGCCACCACCAACGAAAATTCCTCCGGACCTTAATGGATTTATGAAGTTTGTAAGAGATACCATGTAACTTGTATGAATAAAAATTAGTATGTATTATGCAACTTGTATTTTGGCACATCTTGATTAGTTTCTTTTTCTTCTCAATGGTGGTATTATCACCTTGTTGTGCTCATTCCATAGAGGAGAGGAAGACTAAGAAAGATATTGTCATATTATTTTAATGCTATAATAAAATTATAACGCATTGCTTTGAATATCTCTTTACAATATTTTTATCTTTAAATTTGAATTAAAAAATATAGCTCACAATTCTATAATATAATTTACAAGAAATTGCCTTAGATATTTTTACTATCATCTTTTTTTCTCTAACTTCTATAAAATTTTAAAAAATAAAATATATATGTTGGGACCACTTAGGCCCACTGGGGCCCGCTTAGCCTTGGACCATTAGTTCGTGGGCCCAGTCCTGGGCCGGTTCCTATAAAAGGACCACCAAGACCGGGATCGCTAAGCCCGTTTAAATTGGTACCGGCCCACTTAGGACCAACCCACTTAGGCCCGGGACCCGCCGACATGCCATCTTTAAGGGTGGCTATAAATAGAGCGACAAGGGTGGCTATAATAAGAGCGATAAGGGTGGCTATTGATATTGTCAGGACGGAGAATAAGGGTGGCTATTATTATGGAGTGATACGGGTAGCTATAGGAGAGATAAGGGTGGCTATTGTCAGGGATGATACATGATGATGTGGGATTATTTTGTTGGTAATTTTTATATGATATTGTGATTTTTCCTGGTGTGTATTTTTATCTCTTGTGCAACTTGTCTTGTTGTTGCTAACTTGATAATAGTCTGATTCATGTTAAAATTGTGAGCCTGCAGCTATTGCCGGGCGGATTATGTTATTAGCACGTGAATTGTCCATCCATATGTGATATAAAATATAGGCACGAGGTGCCAAAAAAATATAATGATTATGTTATTGACACGTGAACTGTCCGTGCAAATGTGATATGAAATGTGGGCACGAGGTGCCAGAAAAATATAATGATTATGTTATTTTCATGTGAACCGTTCGTGCAGATATGATATAAAATGTGGGCACGAGGTGTCGAGTAAATATAATAATTTTTATTATTGACACGTGAGTTGTCCGTGCGGTGTTGACAGAAATATGGGCACGAGGTGCGGTAAAAATATGAAAGTGGGCTGAAACCCATATCTTATGATTATGAATTGTCAAAGAGTGACTTTTATCCGAAGGAATTATATTCAAAAGATATTTATTTGAAAGAAGTATATTCGAAAGATATTTATTTGAAAGAGATTTATACTCAAAGGATATTTATTTGAAAGGAGTATATTTGCAAGATTTTTATTTGAAAGAGTTTTATATTCAAAAGATATTTATTCGAAATAAATATATTTGGAAAGTATTTATTCGGAAGATATTATGTGAAAGATTTATATTTAAAAGACTTGTTTAATTGGTTGTACTTGTGTTTCTTATTCGTTTAAATAATAATTATGATATTCTTGTTGCCTTGTTGTTTACATCACTAGTTGATTATTGTTGCTATCACTGTCATTTATTTTTATTATTTTATTATACTATATTGCACAGGTTAATAGACTAGTGAGTGTCTTGACTGTACCTCGTCACTACTCCACCGAGGTTAGTCTTGATACTTAATGGGTACTGACTGTGGTGTACTCATACTACACTTCTGCATATTTTTGTGCAGATCCAGGTGTTGGAGATATCAGACTCGGGCAGAGTTAGTGTGTTGATCACAAGGATTCAAGGTAGAGCTACTTGGTCGTCGCAGTACCTTGGAGTCTTTCTATTTTATTATACTGTCAACTCTTATTCGAACAGTATTGTATATTCGATATTTGAGATCATTACATGTATCTAGTTAGAGTTTGTGACTCAGTATTACCAGTCTTGGGAAGTTTTTATGTTTGTTTCTGCTTTAGGTTTCGACACCTGTATTAAATTATATGTTTAAAAAAAAAGGCTTGAAATGAAATTAAAATCGGCTTACCTAGTCTTAGAGATTAGGTGTCATCACGACGCCGGAGGTGGGATTTTGGGTCATGACAAATGAAAATAAAAGTCTTTAAAATGCATAATTATATATTTATTGTTGAGACAATTTTACGTAATTCGTGTCTTGTATGAATTTTATATCTTCTCTATGGTGCTTCGTAATGAACTATGCGTGGCAGGGGGGCGGTCCGGTCCGGGTCGAAAAACAAAGTGACCGGCCGATCACCAATCCGGGCCGGTACCGGTTTTTCCCAACCAGGTTTACCGGGTTCGGGCCCATCCGGTCATTTAATGAACCGGAAGGTTACGGGCTAAAGAGGCCGTGCCGGGCTGGGTTTTTTGATTTTTTTATTTTGTATAACTACCGTAATTTATATTAAGATAAAGTAAAAATATAAAACAAAAAAATAATCTTGTTAAAAAGAGTGTTTGAATAAAGGATGCAAAGGCTTTAAAATCCTTATATTTGAATATTTTATTAAGAATTTAAGATAATAGAATACAATGAAGATGGAAAAAATTGCACTTATAATTTGCAAGTTCTTTTTTTATTTCAAGCATACAAATTAAAGTTTACATTCAAAGGTTTTGCATTGACTTAGTAAGTTCTTCATAATCAATATGAACTTCTTGGCCATCTTCTGGAGTGTTAAATTCATATGGGTGACCATGTGTTAATATATCTCCAAGTTCCTCGTCTTCTAGTTTATCAACATCTTCACATCCCTGATTTCTTCGTTCCGATCTAATCCAATCTCTGAAACATACTAAAACTTCCAAAGCATTCCTTGATTTTCATCTAAATCAGAGCCACATTCTATAGGATGAGTAATTGCATATGTCTACTAAGTGTTCCAGCCCCCCCTAAGCTTCCTCCGGTCTTATGTTTAAAATCATCTTTACAAAATTTGCATCTATCTCTATCAGAATTCTCTATTTCGTCAAAATATTTCCAAACTTTACTTTTTTCCTCCGATTAGTAGTCGGGGCCACAGGTGGACTACTACTAGCGCCACAACCACCACCCCCTGCTACCAACGCCAACACTACTAGGTATGTCACGACCCAAAATTCACCAGTCGTGATGGCACCTAACCCGACCCGTTAGGTAAGCCAATTTACAAATATCTAATTAAAATAATATTTAACTAAGTCTAATACACTCCTCAAGGACTGGTAGTACAAATCATGAGCTTCTAAGATTAGAAATTTACAAAGCTGGTATGAAATAAATACATCATCTATTCAAAATGTGCATAAACAGATTTTTATAAATCTAAGGCTACCATGAACAAGAGGCAGCTACGACCGGAACACAGGTACGTCTTCAAATCCATCTCCCGTCGATCACATCAACCTCCAATATCTGCATACAAGGTGCAAAAGTGTAGTATGAGTACAACCGATCCCATGTACTCAATAAGTAACAGACCTAACCTTAGGTTAAAAGTAGTGACGAGTTGGAACAAAGGTCGAGTCCAACACCAATAGCCAATAACAGTCCATAACAACGTAAAGCAAGTAATAAAAGAAGTAACTCATAGATAAAATGCTCACCTTAATCATGATTTCTGAATATAGTTCTGCCTCTCAAATGTATCACTGAAAACTCAAGTCTTTTACCGAAGTTGCCAAAAATATGAGTAAGTTTGAAAATAGTAATTTTCCCAAAAATCCTTTCAACAATAAATAAGATATTTCATTTTCTTTCCAGATAGCCAGTGGAAAATGCATCACTATGCCCATATGCCAATATGTGCGAGAAGTCATGAATGACGCAACATCGTACATCATGAGGAAAAATGCATCTCTATGCCTGTATATCAAGTGTGCATGCCAATGCGATACAACTCAGAAATAAAACAATATACATACTCTCAGAGTATCATTTCACTCAGTCCTCCCAGTCACTCAGTCCTCCCAGTCACTCAGTCCTCACAGTCACTCAGTCCTCCCAATCGCTCGGCACTCGCACGCAGTAGGTACTTGCACTCACTGGGGGTGTGTACAGACTTCGGAGGGGCTCCTTCAGCCCAAGTGCTATAACAAGCCAATCATGGCATAAATCAGTCAATCATGATGCGGTGTGAAACCCGATCCCATAAATAATAATATATATAAAGTCAATATGGCCTACTGAGGCGTGCAACCCGATCCCATAATCATCCTCACAATCAGGCCCTCGGCCTCACTCTGTTATCAATCTCTCCAGTCTCTCGGGCTCACAATGTTATGAAAATCAGCCAAAAAATGATGATATGATGAATCAATAAATAGCAACAGAGACTGAGAGATGATATGAAATGAATGAACATGACTGAGTATGAAGTTACAATTTAAACAAATAATTCGACAACAGAAATGACCTCAGTGAGTCCCAATAAGGCAATAATACCAACATTTGCCTAAACATGATTTCTAACATGATTCACAACTCAGTTTCTCGAATACATAAAAATACATGGAGAAATACGAGTTAAATGACTATAAAGCTCTACGGAATCAACCGAGTCTCAATTTCTACAGTGTACGCCCACACGTCTGTCACCTAGCATGTGCGTCACCTCCAAACAATTCACATAACACCTATAACCAGGGTTCATACCCTCAGCTCCAAGATTAGAGATGTTACTTACCTCGAACGAACCGAATCCCCTACCGAGCAAGCTAAACAATACTCCTGAAATTCCATTCTGCGCGTATCAACCTCCATATGCCTTCCTATCTCCTCAACTCAATCCAAACAATTTGTATCTATTCAAACAACGTGTAAATTATTCAAAATATACTCCAATGCTTACAAATTAACAATTTATGAAAATTTCCAACCCCGCTCGAAAAATCGATAATGGGGCCCACTTCTCGGAATTCGACGAAACTCATAAAATCCGACAACCCATTCAATTACGAGTTCAACCATACTAATTTCACTCAAACCCGACTCCAACTCGGTATTCAAATCCCAAAAATTCATTTTATGAAATTTCAATAATTTTTCCCAAGTTTCCATCTCAAAATACTGATTAAATAATGAAAATAATGATATATTCATGTATATTAACCAAATCCGAGTTAGAATCGCTTACTCCGATGAATTTCTTGAAAATCCCACGAAAAATCGTCACAAACCGAGCTGCCAAAGTCCAAATATGAAAAATAAGATGAAATCCTCATTCATATAGCATAAAATCTGATCCCCATTGTGCTGACCACACATTGTTTTGTGCGGCTACACATCCCAGGTTTTGCGGCCGCACTTTAGCAGCTTTGTACTACCAGGCTTCAGTAATTTGACCATAAATTTTCTTACAAATATCTAAATGATTAATTGTCTGCCTTTATGGAAACTAGATTCAAAGAGTTACAACTTTCGTTTTTGAACCATCTCCAAATTCCTTGTAGATTAAAAGATATAATCTTCCGAAGTCGGACCATCGAATCTGCAGAATCTCCTTTCTACGGCTGCGAGAGGAATTTTGCGATCCGCACATTTCTTATGCGGTCCGCACTTTTCCTCTGCCTCAGCACCCCAAAATGTGCCCCCTCCCCAGTCAAATTTCCAACTTAAATTTCTATTTTTAGCCATTTCTAGCCCAATTCAACTACTAACTTCCAAATAATTTTTTGGACACGCTCCTAAGTTCAAAATTATCATACAGAGCTATTGAAATTATCAAAACTCTATTCCGGGGTTGTTTACACATAAGTCAACATCCGTTCAACCTTTTCAACTTAAGCTTTAAACCTTGAATTTCGTTCTTCCAAACTAACTCTGAAATACCTGAAAATCAAAACCGACAATTCACACAAGTTATAATACATCGTATGAAGCTATTCAAGATTTCAAAAAGTAAAAAGGAGTGTAAATGCCCAAAATGACCGATCGGGTCGTTACAAGGTGTAAGTGGTATCTGATCTTCAATTTATAATTCATTATCTTCTATACTGAGATCTTCCTATAACTGTTCATAATCTATATTATTATCAGGTGATGTTTAAGGAACATGTGTAGAGTCATTTAAATTACTACTAGATGTTGAAGTAGTACCTCTTTTTCTATTTTTCCGATTACCCCGATTAGCAATCTTATTACATATTTTTTTTGTAACATTAAACATATTGTGAAAATTTAACTACTAACAAAAATTAAATATGCAAATAAAATAGTAAATAAGATAAAGAGTTGGAGGGAGTGCACCAAATTCCGCAATAAATTGAATACTTGATAATTTTCGCAACTCCAATATTACCACGAAGAAACGTCAATTGTTCAAAGTTCAAACTTCAAATAATACGATAAATTAAATTCCAAACAAAATGAGAGCCAAATAGTTTATTGCAATTTAGGTGAAGAATGAGAGAATGACAATTGAGAATTTGAATTTGAGAAATAAGAGATGAGTGAAGAAATGAAGAAGAGGAGGGGGTGTATTTATAGTTTTTCAAAGGGTTAAATTAGTAATTACTAAAAGTATTATTTTTTAAAAACTATTGCTCAAAAGGGGCTATTCTTGCAAAATATTCGTTGGCCAACGGTCAAATTAGAAGCTGATCGTTGCCAACGGTGAAATGAATTAAAAACCAAATTCAAAAAATAGTCGTTGAACCGGTCCGGGCCGGTCTGGTTAACCGGTTCAACAGTTATTTACATTTACCAGTTTCAAACGGTCCGGTTAACCGGTAAAATAAATGTATATGTACCAACCCCCCAAACCCAGCCCTACCCGGCCCCCTACCACCGGTCCGCGTTACTACCGATCTGGGTCGGTCCGGAACTGGGTCAACCCGGCCCGTTAAACATGTTTATAATGAACTGAGGATCTCATATGAATTATTTGTTGACCACTTTAGGCATACTAAATGTTACAAATATGGATTTATTTTTAATTAGTACAGTTTATATAAGGTAAAATATTGATAGATTTTAAACTTTTAAATAGTAGGACTTCCTACCTAGTTTATGTAACGACCCAACCGGTCGTTTTGACATTTAGAATCTCGTTCCCCTAAATAAAACTCTCTGTATATGCTTTTACTAATTTATGACTTGCGGGGATGGTTGGTTCGAGATTTGAAAATGTTCGGGTTGAAATCAGAATACTTAGTTCCTTAATTTGGCTTTAAAAGGGCAAGTTTAACTTCGGTCAACATTTTTAGAAAACGACCCTGGAAACGGGATTTGACAGTTCCAATAGGTTTGTATGATAATTTTGGACTTGGGCGTATGTTCGAATCGGGTTTAGATAACCCGGGAGAGTTTCAGCGCTTAATAGTGAAAATCAGCTATTTAAAGGTTCAAGGTTCATTAAATTTGGTTTGGAGTAGGTTTTGGAGTAATCGAGGTACGTTTGAACTTCCGAGCCTGGGAATAGTTCTGTATGGTGATTTAAGATTTGCACGCAAAATTTGGTGTCATTCCGAGTAGTATAAGTGTAACACCCCGGAAACTTTCGAAGTATTTAAGTGTAAAGCTCGGTAAAATTTGCGAAGAAAGTAATGTTTCATGATGCTGAACTAGGCTTAAGTGTTTGAGGATTGTAGTCATTTTGGTCTATAATTATGCGACCGATATGCGGTCCGCATATCCATTATGCGGTCGCATATGCGACCGCAGAACCGTTTCGGAGCTCATTTTTTTGGATTTTAAAACCCGACCCTACTTCGTTAAATACACGCAAAGGGTCATTTTTGAGCAAATATTCTGATGTTTTAGAGAGAAGGGAGAGTATTTTAGAGAGAGAGAGAGAGAAAACCCTAGGCTAATTATTCATCAAGTCTTGCTCAAATCTTGGAAGATTAACAAGAAAAACCCACAAGTTCTTCATCTAAGAGGTAAGGTTCCACACCCTAGTTTTCAATTTCGAATTTGGGTAGAAGATGGTTGATTAGGAGTATGATTCATGGGTATGAGATTATTATTTATACATGCATGTACCAATAAGAATTGTGGGAAGATTGTTGAGCTGAAATAAGTAAGTATTGGGTTGTGGAGTGAAAGAAATCTTGTAGAAGAATCTTGTGGTTAAATTTGCATAACTAGTGTCTGATAAAATACTCAAATGAGCTGAGACCATGAATATCTTCCTAATTATGGTTCAATTTTGTTATATCTCAAAATAGATCGGGATTGCTAAGAATTCCGGATCATTCTAGAGTTAAGGAAGCTCGATTGAGGTATGTTGGCTAAACTTTCTCTCTTGGAATTGAATTCCATAATGTTTCCGTAAGTTTCAAAGTATGGGTTGCGTATTAAAAGGTTATGGCTTTGAGTCATGTTTCAATGAAAGATAGTATGCCAAATTGTGTGAGAAAATCTCAATATTCTTAAAACTCTTAATTGCTCATATGTGTACCTAAAGTTTTGATTTGGAAATGTCTTATTGTTGATAATCTATAAAGATGGTTGGAAGTGAAATAAGTTAATTGGGGATATAGAGTGTGGCCAACGTGCCAAGAATTTAAGTTATGATTGTGTCTAGTAGTGTAAATGATTTGAGAAGATGCGATAAAGAATATGAAATGAGCCTCGACTCAATTGTTTAAAAATGACTTCGAAGATAGAATTACCTAAAAGCTTTTGTACTCAATTCATGCCCATTAGTGGTTGCTTTAACTAATGCTTTGCTTTATAAATATATCTAGTGTGATTCGAGTTCTATATACTCATGTGTTGAACTGGAACATTATCATTGCTAGGGAAGAGCATTGTAAGAATAAATGGTGTATTGATTGTTTATGATTTTCATGTGTGTTTCTATTGTTGGATGGTATGCCTCATTCTTTGGGAAGAAACCATTTGTGTTTGAAGTTTCCATTTCAAATGGATTTGAAGTATATGATTTCTGAAATATCCTATATGTTGATACTTGATGGTGATCTTTGAAATTGAAAGAGGTGAAAGTGTAGAATATGAAATATGGCCATCGTGCCAGGAATAAAGAATCTTGTGAATGGCCTAATGAGCCAAGGAAATATTGTCGTTGTGAATGACTGGGAATACTAATGAGAATTTATACAATGTGAAAGATGTTGAGGTGAGTACAATTGTATTTATGATATTTCTGTTTGCAAATCAAATCAAAAATATTTTTGGGAGCATCATTAGCAAAACCGAGGAAGGGTGGGTCATAAGGCCCACACCTGAAACTACACGTGCCGGTGTAGGAGTGGATTGGGATTATTCTCCTTATTTGGGATGAAATTGGAACCTTTGGAAATTGTGATATTATTCCCCTTAATTGGGATGAAACTAGAACCTTTGTGGATTGGAAAAGTCAACCCACACGGCATATATGGGAAGGCGGCCTAGCTGATCGGGTGGAGATCAAACGCCATATTGCGCATATGGTGGTACTACTCTTGGTAACAACTTTCTTTCGTATCACATGTCAGACCACATTGTTCGTGGGGAGATGGCCTAGCCGATCGGGTGTGATCGGACTCCGTGCTAACAAAGACGGTGGTATATCGGTGCTAATGATCTCTTAACCAAAAATTATATATGAAGTTCGTATTTTGAAAATTATTATATTTTAACTGGATATTTGGATATTGTTGATTGTGACTTGCTGAATCTATGTGTTGCCTTTTCTTATATGGGCATTCTATTTTGAAAGAGGATTTTTAGCTATACATACTAGTGCTATTCGACAGTACTAACGTCCCTTTTGTCGGGGGCGCTGCATCTTTAATGGATGCAGGTGATTTTTCAGCAGACGACATTGATCAGTGATAGCAGTACACTCTTTCCAGCTGATTTGGTGAGCCCCACTTCATTTCGGGGTCATGTATCTTTTGTGTCTCATGTACTGTGTTTTAAGGTATAGCCGGGGCCTTGTTGCCGGCATTTTCATATTACTCTTCTATTGTACTTAGAGGCTCCGTAGACAGGTTGTGGGTTATGATTGATGTTGGGAATTGAACTAGAAATGTTGGTACATGGAAATTATATTTTTCATTAATTTTATAAACTCGTAATGTTTTGGAAATTATGAATGAAGCTGCTAATGGGAATAAAAAGGAAGTTGTTAATAAAATCTTTTCAGTGATTGATTAATGGAGTACATCTCCTCTTTATTCATGGATGAATTTGGGTAGAAGAAAATCTAATAGGCTTGCTCGGCTGGGTTCTCTCGGTTGAGCGCCGGTCGCACTCCCCGAGTTTGGGGCGTGACAATAAGTATGATTCGGTGCGTTCGGAGGAATTTAGAAACTTGAAATTCATATTTTGATCCAATTCGGTTTTGGGGTGCGATTCTTAGTTTCGTTGTTGATTTACGTATTTCGAGAGTTCGAGCAAGTCCGTGTTATATTTACAGACTTGTTGGTGCATTTGGACGGGGTCCCAAGGGGTTCGGGTGAGTTTTGAACCATCCGGAGCTAAGTTGGAAAAACCAGAAATTTCAGTTCTGGTTTCCTTCTTCACGAACACGGAAGGACCCTCGCATTCGCGAAGAAGGAAAAATGGGAGCTAAGCATTTTCCCTTCGCGTTCGCGTGGAGGGTGACACGTTCGCGAAGCCCGAAAGTTTTGGCCTACACATTCGCGAAGGTCGACTCGCGTTCGCAAAGGAGGACTGGGACTGGCATGGATTTTTCCTACGCGTTCGCAAGGGAGATCACGCGTTCGCGAAGGGCAGGCCAGTAAGCCTTCACGTTCGCGAGACCCCTGTCGCGTTCGTGAAGGGTATTTTTAAGGCTGTGAAATTTTGCCTTCGCGAACGCGAGGCACTGACCACGTTCGCGAAGAAGGGGTTCACTGTACCAGACAGAATATCTTAAAAATGGGATTTCACCATTTTTAACCCCATTTCTTTCGTTCTTAAGTGATTTTGGAGCTTTTTGAGAGGGGATTTTAACTAGTAACTTGAAGGTAAGTTAATTCTACACACATTGAGCTAAATACATAGATTATAAGTAGATTATAACTTGTAAATCATAGAAATCAAGGGTTTAGATGAAAAAATTAGGTTTTTATAAAAATGAGATTTTAACCACGAAAATGATTATGGAATTAGATGGAAATTATAGATTTGAGTTCTTGAGATTATGGGTAACGTTTTTCTTCAAACATTTCCGAAATCCGAGCACGGGGGACCGGGGTAAATTTTAGAAATTTTACCATTTTGGGTCGGGTAATTAATTTAATAGTCTAATTTCGAATTATTGAGCATGTATTAATTATTTTGTATAACATTTGGATAGTTTCGAATTTTTAGACATCGAATTGAGACTTTAACGCGACATTATGATCGGGAAGTAGACTTTGAGATAAGGTAAGTCTCTTGTCTAACCTTGTAAGAGGAATTTACCCTATAGGTGATTTATTTTAAAATATTATTGCTAATTGTGGGGGCTACGTACGCACAAGGTGACAAGAGTCGATACGTAGCTACTAATTATGCTATGTACGGGTAGTTTAGGACTCAAATCATGAATTACTTGTGATAATTGCATCTCTTATTTAATTAAAATACTGGAATTATATTGTAAATTGTTAGACGAAATAGTGAAAGACCGAAATTTTACATACTTGAATTTTTGTGTAAATTATTTGACTGTTAATAGAAATTGTACATCTCTATGTGTTAGCCTTATAATAACTTCTAATTCCGGAGGTTCATAAGAAAATGTCCTCCTTTCTTGTGGAGCGGGCCGAATGCCTCGGCAGTATAGATGCATCTATGGATCGTGTTGCACGTCCCTCGACAGTGTACACGACACTCTGGACCGGGCCGAATGACTTCGGCAGAAATCGTGCCTAATAATAATAATATAGATGCATCTAATTGATGAATTGAAAATTATTGAAAATTATTAAAATTAAGGAATTAATTAGTTCTGCTTGTTAAGGAAATTGTTGTTGTTCATATAAATCATATTTAATTAAATATTTCTATTTTTAATATTATTGACCCATAGTGAGTGTCAAAGTCGACCTCTCATCACTACTTCTTCGAGATTAGACTTGATACTTACTAGGTATACGTTGTTTACGTACTCATGCTACGCTTGCTGCACTTTTTGTGCAGGACTTGAGACGGTGTTATAGGTGGTCCTACCGGCGCGTACCTACGTTATCCCGAGGCTTAGTGGTGAGCTGCCTTTCTGAGCCGTTCTGCAACAACTAATGCCTCTTCTTGTATTTGTATTCTATCTATTTTATTTCAGACAGTATTTAAAAATTTTGTATAATCTACTAGATGCTCATACACTTGTGACACCAGGTCTTGACACACACACTAGTAGAATTGTGGATTTAATTATTTTTCTTGGTTTTTATTTAATCAAATCTTTCATATTTTTCTTAATTATTGCAAGTAAGAAGAGTTTAATTACTCGAAAAAATTTTAAAAGAATAATTGTATGTTTAATTCACTAGTTGATTTGCCTAACTGTGACGTTGGGCGCCATCACGACCTATAATTGAAATTGGGTCGTGACAGTTTAATAAGGAAAGATATTATAGGCAAAATTTTAGGTGATTCCAAGGCTCTAAATATTAGGAAAATAATTTAAATTATAATTTTATCTAATATGAAAGCTATTTTTAAATGGTAAAAAAGGCAAACGATATTTCGCTAAAGGCTTTCGTGTTTTTAATATAGTATAAATATAAATAGATATAGATTTGCATTTTTCAATAGTCAAAATCCTGTCAAGTCTCAATATTTTATTGATGGAAAGTGTGGGAAAAGAATTTGGCATGCAAAGGTCTAAGTTATTAGAGTGTAGCAATTCAATATCACGCGTGGGTGCATTTAGCTAAATTAACAATTAATTCAATCGCCATCTTTCTTTATTCTCTACAGCTTGATCATATCATGTCATAATGGTTTGTGTGGAAATTATTCACAAATTCAAACTAAGTGTTGAGCTTATATGACATCAAGTTAAAGGCAATACATTGTAAATAACTTATTCTTACATGTTATAAGTAGATGAAATATTAGTTGAAGCCATAGTTGCAAGAGTAAATTATTAGAAGGTAGCTAGATTAATGTAATAGCCCAGATTCAATTATTGCAGTCAAGGGATTGGAACTCGCCTTTACGAAAAAATCGAATTCCACTAATAGTTGGGACGGACTGTCAGGTATTGATTTCCATACTACAACATAATACAAGTACAAAAGCTTACATTAACCTCCTACATGATTGCAGGTTCCTCATCGTCGCCATGGACCGCCTAGCCATTAGGCACATTTACCCGAAGAGAACAAAGTGGCGCAACCACCTTTATTTGCTTCTTTAATATTTTGCAAAGACTATTTAGAGACTGATCGTTAACATCAGTTCCATAATGTACTGACTCTACTTAGTTTCCTACTTTTAATAAAATTTCTCTTATTCAACAACAACAAAAAAACTATTAGAGTACTCAACTTTTGGCCTATTGGGCTTTAATCAAATTGTGCCTTCAGCCGTTAAATTGCTAATCATGCCTACTTTTCCTCCAGATGTGGCATTTGTCTAAGGCAAGCTTCGCAGCAAACTTTATTTCAAGTTCAGTCGTCAAAAATCCGTAGGTTATAGACTAGCATGTCCTTAAAGGCACTGTCCTCGTTGAGATCTGTCTCACCATCGTTAGCGAGATTAAAGAGCCTCCCAAGCCCTCTGTTCCAAGTATTGCAGCAAAATAGAAAATTTCGCAAAATTAATTATATACGGTCAAAACCGAGTTTGTCCTTCGTATGACTAATCAAGATTGTAACATGATAGACCAAGGTTCGGCCTCATATAAAATCGAGCCATGATACGAAGTTGGGTTTCCGAGCTCGTGACACAGAGACCGATCAAGATCGAGATCGAGAAAAATAAGACTGATCAAGATCGAGATCGAGCAATATAGAGACCGATCAAGATCGAGATCAGCCAAAATTAAGGAGAGCTTATCGAGCCAAAAATAGAAAATCGGAATATCCACAATTGGGCGAGAATCTCAGCGGAAATCCCGGCGCATATCAAGGAGAGGCCAATTAATTAATCTATCATGGGATTCCTTTCTATATTTAGAAAGTATATTAAGAATAGGACTTCTCTACTATATAAAGGGGGTCTGATCATTTGTAGAAGGCATTCATTCATAGAATATAAAGCAATATACTGCCTTTCTTTTGGTTTTCAATATTCAGTCATTTTGTTCTTGTATCAGTTTATCCTCCATTTAGTTTGAGGGTGATAAAACTTGAGGGCCTAGGATAATTGATTCATTCGGTTTGCATTTATTTCGTTTACAGCTAATTTTGATACGTATATGTGTATTTTCTCTATGCATATCGACAACGGATATGGCCATCAAGGTGAGAATAACAACGTGACGCCTGGTGATGTAAGGTCACCCGCTGACCCCGTTGGGACTCGGGCCGTAGATTCAATTGACGTTAATTCACATGTGGCCATTGACGCGAACTAGCATACTGGTCCCGAAAACAGCATCCATGGTGGAACCCGATCCGCAGCTCGAAATACCCAAAATATCGGAGAAAACGGGATCAGCCTACGAATGATCTTCAAAATGCTGGAAGCTCAACAGGTGGCAATTGGTTAGTTGCATAGCCAAACCTAGGCACCGAGTAGGGCTGAGCCCGGTCCACCTCAAGAAGTCACCCACGGAACGGGGCCAGCCGTGGTAAGATCAAATGAATAAGAATCGGGAACTAACCTCGAAATCATAAAAATGTTTGAGGAATTGACAAAGCGGATAGAGTCAGGGGAAATGAAGATCGAAGCAAACGATAAAAATATTGAAACCTATAATTCCAGGGTAGACCAAATCCCTGGGGCGCCCCCGATACTGAAGGGACTGGATTCAAAAACGTTCGTGCAAAAGCCTTTTCCTCCGAGCACGGCCCCAAAACCAATCCATAAAATATTTCGTATGCCCGAAATACCAAAGTACAATGGAACGACCGACCCAAACGAACATGTAACCTCTTATACGTGTGTTATCATAGGGAACAACTTGGAAGACGACGAGATCGAGTCTGTTTTACTGAAAACATTTGGGGAGACCCTGTCAAAGAGAGCGATGATATGGTACCATAATTTACCACCTAACTTTATTGATTCTTTTACTATGCTTGCAGATTCTTTCGTAAAGGCACACGCCGGGGCCATCAAGGTTGAAACTAGGAAATCAGACCTTTTCAAGGTAAGACAAAAAGACAACTAAATGCTCAGAGAATTCGTATCCCGATTCCAAATGGAACGAATGGACCTACCACCGGTCGTCGATGATTGGGCAGTTCAAGCTTTCACCCAAGGACTCAATATTCAAAGTTCGGTGGCTTCGCAGCAGTTGAAGCAAAATTTGATAGAATACCCGTCTATCACTTGGGCCGACGTCCATAATCAGTATCAATCGAAGATCAGGGTCGAAGATGACCAACTCGAGGCTCCACCCGGGTCAGTTTATCCTATCAGGTCCGTCAATAGAATTAAGAGGGATATTAACCGAGAACCAAGGTCGAACAGGGATCGATATCAGCCGTATAATTGAGAGCGTAGAGGCAACGGACCTGGGTGCAACCCTATGCGAAGTGAAAGGAGAAATGATCGAGGCTAGAGCTCTCGAGGGTTCATGAGCAAGAATGGTTTTGACAGACATACCTGACCTAAAGAAGCACCACGATTGTTGGAATATAACTTCAATGTAGACGCATCCGCCATTGTATCGGCTATCGGACGCATCAAAGATACTAAATGGCCTCGGCCTTTACAAACCGATCCTGCACAAAGAGATCCTGGCCAGATATGCAAATATCATAGTACACATGGCCATAGAATGGAGGATTGTCGACAATTGAGAGAAGAAGTAGCCCGGTTATTCAATAACGAGCATCTTCGAGAATTTCTGAGCGACAGAGCTAAGAACCATTTCAGAAACAGGGATTCTAATAAACAGAGTGAACAAGACGAGCTCCAACACATCATTCATATGATCATCGGAGGGGTCGATGTTCCTTAGGGTCCGATGATAAAATGCACCAAAGTATTAATCACAAGGGAAAAACGGGCTCGAGATTACACATAAGAAGGAACTATATCCTTCAAGGGCAAAGACGCAGAGGGAATCATACAGACCCATAATAATGCACTGATATTTTCTGTACTCGTGAATAAAACTCGAGTTAAACATATGTAGATTGATCCAAGTAGTTCGGCCAACATCATTAGATCAATGGTCGTAGAACAACTCGGCCTACAGGACCAAATTGTGCCCACATCCCTAGTACTAAACGGATTCAACATGGCATATGAAACTACTAAGGGCGAGATAACGTTACCACTGAACGTGGCCGGGACCATCCAAGAGATGAAGTTCTATATGCTCGAGGGCGACATGAGGTATAACGCCCTGTTCAGGAGACCATGGATCAACATGAGAGTAGTGCACTCGACCCTTCACCAAGTTCTAAAATTCCCAACACATGAGGGAATCAAAACAATCTGGGGGGAGCAACCCGCCGCAAAAGAAATATTTACCTTAGAAGAAGTGATTTTGATGTTGTCACTCTCATCAACGAAGGGGTCAAATTCGAAGGGAAAACAGGAGGCAAAATAGCAATCACAAGCGCCGGCCTCGATCCTTCATAGTCCCCGATGACTCCGACGCTACCAAGTCAACGGTCGAAGAGCTAGAGAAAATCATACTAATCTAACATCTCCCCAAACGAAAGGTATACCTGGGCACGGGATTAACTCCCGAGCTCAGGAAAAAGCTTATTCAATTTCTTATAGTTAGTGTGGATTGTTTCGCTTCGTCCCATCTCGACATGACAGGGATCCCACCAGAAATCACTACCCATAAACTAAGTTTGAACCCGAAGTTCTATCCGGTGAAGCAGAAAAGAAGACCCCGGTCCGAGATCAAGCACACCTTCATCAAAAATGAGGTAACCAAATTCCTTAAAATATGGTCCATCCGGAAAGTAAAATACCCCGAATGGTTAGCAAACATATTAGTAGTTCCTAAAAAAGGAAACAAACTTAGAATGTGAGTAGATTACAAAGACCTAAATAAAGCATGCCCCAAAGATTCTTTTCCTTTGCCTAATATCGATCTCATGATCGATGCCACGGCCGGCCACGAGATCATTAGTTTTCTCGATGCCCATTCCGGGTACAACCAGATACAAATGAACCCGGATAACCAGGAAAAGACCTCGTTCATCACCAAATACGGAACCTACTGCTATAATGTAATGTCATTTGGGTTAAAAAATGCTGGTGCCACATACCAACCCCTAGTAAATCGGATGATAGGGAATCTATGGAAGTTTACATTGATGATATGTTAGCTAAGTCCCTGCGAGCAGAGGGCCATTTGAAACATTTGCAGGAGACCTTCTGTATCTTGAGGAAATATAACATGAAGCTGAACCTCGAAAAATGCGTGTTCAGGGTCAGGTCAGGAATACTTCTCAGATTCATGGTGTCTAACCGAGAAATCGATATCAACCGAGATAAGATCAAAGCTATCGAGGACATCATGGCAGTTGACAACACAAAGGCCGTGCAGAGGTTAATTGGGCGCATAGCCACCCTAGGGCGATTTATCTCGAGGTCCTTCGATAAAAGCCATCGATTTTTCTCGTTACTAAAGAAGAAAAATAACTTCACATGGACACCGGAGTGCTAGCATGCCTTGGAAGAACTTAAACGTTACTTATCGAGCCCGCCACTATTTCACACACCGAGGGCAAACGAACAATTATACTTATATTTGGCAGTATCGGAGGTAGCGGTAAGTGGAGTCCTAGTCCGGAAGAACAAGGTACCTAATTTCCAATTTATTACATTAGTTGAACCTTAGGTAAAGCCGAAACTAGATATCCCTACCTAGAAATGTTAGCGCTCGCTTTGATAAGCGCCTCTAGGAAACTAAAACCGTACTTCCAGTGTCACCCCATATGTGTTGTAACAACTTATCCACTTAGAAATATTTTGCATAAACCTGAGTTTTTCAGGACGGTTGGCCAAATGGGCCATAGAAATCAGCGGGTATGATATTGAATATTAACCCCGAACAACCATTAAGTCTCAAATTTTGGCAGACTTCGTGGCTGACTTCACGCCGGCCCTAGTACCTGGGGTCGAAAGAGAACTGTTGACAAAATCGGATACAACTTTGGGAATCTGGATCCTCTTCACGGACGGTGCATCGAATGCAAAAGGGTCCAGACTCGGCATCGTACTTAAACCACCCACAGGTAACATGGTTAGACAATATATTAGAACAGTAAAATTGACTAACAACGAGGCCCAATATGAGGCCATGATTGCAGGTCTCAATGTAACGACCCGACCGGTCATTTTGAGTATTACAACCCCTTCCCCCCATTTACTGCTCAAATTATGATTTATGGTTGTTATTTGACTTGTCGGGGTAATTGGTTCGGGTCCGGTGAGGTTTTGGGAGGAGTTGGAACACTCAGTTCCAAGGTTTAGAACTTAAGTTGAAAAGGTTAACCGGATGTTGACTTATGTGTAACGACCTCGGAGAATATTTGCTAAAGAAATTAAGGTTTTGTGGTGCCGAGGTAGAATTTTTGCAAGCTCGCTGCTGCTCGGACTTTTTGGGTTGAACAATGTGCCGATGAGTAAAGGAAATTTTTTGTCAAAAAAAAAGGTCATTTCTACGGCCCACTATGCGGTCGCAGAATCACTCTGCGGACCGCATAATGCCCGCAGAGTAAATCAGGAGCTGGGCAAGGTGAGTGTAAGTCGGTGGTCGATTATGCGATCGCAGAATTATTTTGCAGTGCATTATGCGATCACAAAATAGGTCTGCGGGCCACATAGTGACCGCATACCTAGGCAGAAAATGCCCAGTTCTGGAGGGCCTTTTATGCGACCCATTATGCGAGCCGCAAAAGCTTTATGCGGTCGCATATGCGACCGCAGAGTGTGTTTCGGAGCTTCATTTTTTTGGTTTTATAAACCCGACCCCATTCCTATAAAACACTATTAGGGGTCAGTTTGAAGGGTTTCATCTGATATTTTAGAGAGAGGTGAAAGCATCTTAGAGAGATAAATTGAAGACCAAGCCATTTGTCCATTAATTCTTGTTCAAGGTTTGAAGATTTCACAAGGATCTTGCTAGGGCTTCAAAGAGGTAAGAATTTCTTCCCCCAATTTTTCAATTTCGATTCTTGGGATAAAAGATGGGAGATTTAGAGTATGATTCTTGGGTGTAAGAGTATCATTTATACATACATGTACCAATAAGGTTTGTGAAAAGATTATTGATTTCAAATGGGTAAAGATTGGGTTGAAAATGGTAGAAATCTTCAAAGACTTTAATTGGAGATTTGAGGGTCGAGTTGGTGTCGGAATTTGATGAAATTTGTATGCTTGGACTCGTGGTTGGATGGGCGTTCATATTTTGTAATTTTTTTCGGGTTCCAAGACATGGGGCCCGCGAGCAATATTTGAGCTAAATTTCAGATTTTGTTGGAAAATTAATATTTTGCTTATGAAATTAATTCCAATAAATTTTATTGACTGAATCGAATTATTTTTGGCTAGATTCTAGGCATTTGGAGACTGATTCGTGAGGCAAAGGTATTGCAAAATAAAGAATTACACGATTTGAGATAAGTAACAGTTCTAAATTTGATGACTAAGTGGGGCCGAGGGCTTAATTGTGAGGATATTTATGGGATCGGGCTGCACGTCACAGCATATTTTGTTGATTTATGCCATGATTGGCTTGTTATAGCACTTGGGCTGAAGGAGCCCCTCCGGAGTCTATACATACCCCCAGTGAGCGCAGGTACCTACTGAGTGCGAGTGCGAGTGCCGAGTGTCGAGTGCTGAGTGATTGTGAGGAATGAGTGACTGTGAGGTTGGAGTGAATGGGAGGACTAAGTGACTATTACTCTGAGAGGATGCATTGTTTTCATTATTGATGCATTTCAGCTGTCATATATCCATGTTTTGGAAAATTTCTAAAAGACACTTTTCTTCTGTTTCAGTCGAAGTTGATAAGAAATTACTGTGAAATTTTAAATGTTGGACTTGCGAGCATGCCTACCATTATATGTTGAATATTTCTGTATTTGAACTTAGCTATGAAGCACGCCACTACTTTCAGTTCTTTATTTATTATTGTTACTTGTTGAGTTGGTTGTACTCATACTATACCCTACACTTCGTCTACAGATCCAGGTGTTCCCGGACATAGTGGGTGTTGATTCTTTCGCACAGTTGATTTTTTTCGGAGATTCAAAGGTAGCTGTCGTGTTTCACAGACCTTGTCTCTCCTTCCCTATCTTCTTGTTTACTCTATTTGGTCTCAGACTATTATAGACCGTATTTTCCATGCTTGTATTCATATTAGATGCTCATGTATGGATTTGGGAGTGTTTATATTTGTCCTTGTGAGATTGCTTCCACTGAATTTAATTATTGTGCTTTCAAATTTTAAAAGAAAAATGTGGGTTATTGATATTGTTGGCTTGCCTAGTTCTGAGATAGGTGCCATCACGACAGGTTAGGATTTTGGGTCGTGACACGAACTAGCCAAAAGCTTGGGAGCGGAGGTGATCGAAGACAAATGTGACTCCTTCCTCGTGGTGAATCAGGTTAACGGAATTTTCGAAGTTAGAGAAGAACGGATGCAAAGGTACCTAGATAAATTGCAAGTAACTCTGCACCGATTCAAGGAATAGACTTTGCAACATGTGCCTCGAGATCAGAATAGTGAGGTCGATGCCTTCGCAAACTTAGGATCATTAGTCGAAGACAACGAACTCAATTCGGAGGCCATCGTACGACTCATGAGGACAGTCATCGAAGAAGGTCACGCTGAGATAAGCACCTCAAACTTGACCTGGGATTGGAGAAATAAATACATAGAGTATTTGGAAACCAGAAAGCTTCCTTCAGATCCGAAAGAATCTAAGGCCCTACGTATGAAGGCAACACGATTCACCTTGTCCGAAGACAGAACCTTGTTCAGAAGAATGTTTGATGGTCCACTAGCGATATGTCTGGGCCGGGAGACACCGAGTATGTTCTGAGAGAAGTTCACGAGGGTACTTGTGGAAACCATTCTGGTGTCGAATCATTGGTTCAAAAGGTAATCAGAGCCAGTTATTACTAGATCGACATGGAGAAAGATACAAAAGAGTTTGTTTGAAAATGTGACAAATGCCAAAGACATGCACCAATGATTCACCAACCCAGAGAGCAACTCCATTCGGTCTTGTCACCATGGCCGTTCATGAAGTGGGGAATGGACATCGTTGGCCCTCTTCCATGGGCACCAGGTAAAGCTCAATTTATTTTATTTATGACTGACTATTTTTCTAAGTGGGTTGAAGCTCAGGCCTTCGAGAAAGTTAGGGAGAAGGAAATCATTGACTTCATTTGGGATCACATCATATGTCGATTCGGGATACCATCCTAAATTGTATGTGATAATGGAAAACAGTTCATCAGCAGCAAAGTAACCAAATTTCTCGAGGATCACAAGATCAAAAGAATTCTATCAACGCCTTATCATCCCAGTGGGAACGGGCAAGCCAAATCAACCAACAAAACCATCATCCAAAATCTTAAGAAGAGTCTAACCAACGCCAAAGGAAAGTGGAAGGAAATTCTACCCGAAGTTCTTTGGGCATACCGCACAACCTCAAAGTCCAGCACCGGCGCAACTCCATTCTCATTAGGTTATGGCGCTGAAGCTCTTATACCGATCGAATTCGGAGAGCCAAGTATCTGGTTCTAATATAAAACAAAGGAATCAAATAACGAGGCCATGAATACGAGGCTAGAACTATTGGATAAAAGGCGTGAAACCGCCCTTGTCCGATTAGCCGTCCAAAAGAAATGAATCGAGAGATACTACAATCAAAGAACTAAACTTTGATATTTTAATATCGGGGACTTAGTGCTAAGAAAAGTCACCTCAACACCCGAAATCCTAATGAAGGAAAATTGAGTCCAAATTGGGAAGGACCATACCAAATTCTCGTGATCACCGGAAAAAAGGGGTCGTACAAGCTCGGAACGATGAATGGGAAACAACTACCAAATAATTGGAGCATATCTCACCTAAAACGGTACTACTTCTAAGGTACACCATATTTTCGTTCCTTTTCTATTTTCAAAATATCACATGCAGGTGGTCGACAATAAACGACGATAGATCTTATAGCGAATGGCATGAAGTCTTTAGGTCTGAAAGTACGTATCGCATTCTTTTTCCCCTATACCGATTTTTGTCCCAAATGGGTTTTTTGACGAGATTTTTAACGAGGCGATGATGAATCATGCTAACTTAGAATCAAGCCCGATTATGAATCGGCAACGAAGATCAATCCAACAATATTCCAGGTTCCTTTGCAATCAACCTCGAATACTGGCGGGCTACCCTCGGATATGCATAAACTCTAGCTAGGAAACTACTTTATAAAGGGAGGATCTCAATAGACAGAACTTGTTGTAAGGGCCAAACGATCAAAACAAGTTGTGCCCACATAGATCGCTCGAACCCTGACATAAAACATGTACGCATGTATGATTGTCTCGATCGAGAATAGAGAGAAGTACTATTCTTGCAATCATCTTATGTTTTAAAACATTTTCCTCTTTACATATCAAAAAGCTTCGTACTTCCGAAAATGACAAGCCCAAGGGAAATACATAACCGAAATACGAACGATCCATCCCTCACTCGGGGACTGCCGTCCGACTCAAATAGCCCAAGTCATCGGGCCTCGAAAGCAAAAGACCTAATAGTCAACTCCCCGATTTCTGAATATCACGGCCACCCCACTCGGGGACTATTATCTCGGGCAAGCCCGGATAAAATGGGAAAACAAGCCCAATGGGTAGCTACCGAACTAAAAGGCTCTGGCCAACTTAACACGGTTCGGAGATGTCCGAAACCCGTAACATAAAAAGGAAGGGCCTTAAAAAGAGAAAATTCTTTCACAACCGGTTCTAAAAGCTACCCTCGGCAAAAGCCCCAAAACTTAAGATGTTTTCGGGAAAAAACCTTTCCCATTAACGCCTTAACCCAGAAAGGCAGTAAAGGCAAGGTTTGATCGAACCCTCGAATACAACCTTATTTCGTGCTAAGGCATTTTTAACCTTTGTAAATACAAATGACAAAACAAAGGAAAAATATGAGAGCTGAAAGGGAAAGAAAAGCATTATATTTATATACAATAATTTTTTACAAAGGGGAAATAGGCCTAACACAAAAATTTACAACGGCAAAAAACAGCCTCAGAAAAATGCAAAAGATAAACAAAAAATCCTAAGTAGCTTGGTCTTCATCGGAGGTTGCATCTCTATCCTGGAGATTTTCTCCATCGTCGGATTCACTCGAGCTCTTGGAGTCTTCCTCAGGAAAGGCCAACCTCCGGGCCCTGGCTTCCTCTGATGTGGCATTTGCAATCACAACCGCAATGTCGAAACCCTGGGCATGAACTCCCTCAAGGGCTTCCCTTCGGGATTGACACTTTGCATGATCTACTATACCCTTGGCCTGGATGTCCTCGACGTCGACCCTAAACTGGGCCACTTTAGCATCAGCGTTTATGTTGACCACGGCCACCTCGGATCTGGCCACGGTCACCTCGGATCTGGCTACTTTGAGATCGTTGGCCAAGCTTGGTTTATCATAAACGGTCAAATCTAACCGAGACTGAAGCTCCTTGATCTTCTCGACTTGCACTGAGGCCTTCTCTTTTGCATCTCGAAGCTGGGTCTCGGCCAACTACAATTATGCTTGGACGATCTCCTTTTTTGAGGCTAGGATGTCCATATTCTTTTTGAATTCTTCCGCCTCGTCCTGTATTGCATCTACCTATGTCTGGAGCCATCCGATTTGTTCGAGCCTCTGCCGAACCTGTAGAATTGGATCCTTAGTGGTTATCTCCAATTTATCTTCACTGTCATAAAGAACTCGGAATACCTACTCAGCTATCTCCGTCACTAAGTCGATCTGAAGCTTCTCATTGAGAAGCTTGTAGGTATCACTTTTCTCAGTGAGGTTCCGAACCTCAACCTCGTGCTCCTTCCGGATTCAAGGGAAAGTCTCGTGATGCAACACCAAAGCCTGCAAATAAGGGAGAAGATGTTAGAATTATCTACAACTCCGATTTTAAAAGAAATAATGAAGAAACCATTGAAGTTACCCGATTCAGAGCATGTTGGGCCTCCCACCGCGTTCATCACGGCTTGGTCTTCCTCGGTCACCAAGGATCAAAGGTAGCTAGCAATCCCCACGGGAAGAGAGAAAATCTGGGCATATAGAAAGCACTATGTTCCACCTACGGTCGGGATAAACACTTGGGGCCGGAAATTGGTCTATTAGTTTTGGGCTCGATGAAGAACCGGTAGCGCCCGATGACGGTACTTTTTTCGGTACCAATAAATCACCAAACCCAGTGGAATCCTCCGAAGCAGCAGACTCAAACCCATCCAAAATGCCATGGGTATCGATCACTCCGTGAATACCTTCGTAAGAGCGACCTTCCAACATATTGGCCTCGTGGATCATAGCGTCCGAAATCTGAGGGGAACTATGGCCAAAGCTCCCTCTTCGACCTCTGCCAGATCGGAGGACTATGGTATCGGAGTACCAGCCCGCGCGTGGGCCACTAGTTGGGAATTATCTTCCTATTCTCCTACTTCGGGCTCGTTCCTTAATCGGCTGATTAGTTTCGGAGACATAACACCAATGTCCCCCTTGGGCTTGCGAGACTTCTTTGCCGGTCTTTTCTTTTCTGAGCCCGGGGAACTCGGAGCCCCTTTTCTCTTCTTCTCTTTGGCCTGCTTTGGAGCAGATGTGAGGACTTCTTCGTCACCAGATGGGGGCCTCATTGCAACATCCTTTCCTAGGCCTACAAAATAAAAAATATGAGTAAGCTCGAATAAAAGCCTGAACGATCACCATTCCAAGAAGGAAACTTACCATGATTACGGGCCTCTCATCGACCCTTCGACAACTCCATCCAAGCACGCTCTTAGTACGACCTCTGTAATACGAGGCCTTCGACCTATTTATGAGGTCCGAAATTGGGTTGGGTATTTGGGCCACAGCTGCAACGCCGAAAAATATCAATAAAGAAAGAAATAAGAAGAAAAGCAACGAGATTAAACCTTCTAAGTGAAGTGCTACTTACGTTTCATATTCCATTTCCCGAGAAATGACATGTATTCAGCAGGGATCAAGTCTGAAGTCCTTATTCGAACAAATCAGCCCATCCAACCTCGGTCCCGACCTTTATCTATGCTTGAGAACGGAGCCTTATTGGCTCGGCGAGCAAGCTTGATCAATCCCTCTCGATAAAGTCGGTGACTGTAGAGGCGCATAGGGTGGTCGAGGGTAAAAGAACATCCCTCGATTTTGCTCATATAAAATCGGAAGAGAATTACTATTCTCCAGAATGAGGGGTGTATTTGGCCAAGGGTCACATCATATCCCTTACAAAAGGTAATAATGATGGGGTTTAAGGGACTCAACATAAAGGGGTAAGTGTAAACACTTAAAAACCCCTCCACATAGGTAGTGATCGAGTCCTCGGGCGAAGGAACCACCACATGCTTATCGACCCAGTTACAGTCCTGTTTAACCCTTGGGAGGAGTTTTTCGGTGATTGTGGATATGTATCTCGAGACCGGTTCACATCGGCCCGCTACCAAGGAGGCCTTTTCGACCCTAAAATCAGTAACAGTCGGCACCCTGCCGGAACGAATTCCTCAGGGCGGGGTTTCGCCGCAGCCTCACCGCCGGCAGGCCGTGATGAAGAAACAGCCTCCTTTTGCGGTATTGTCTTAGAGGTTTTCGCCATTGATGAACAAGGGAAAAGAGAATTAGGATAGTATGCGGTTTGATTAGAGTTCTAGAATTTTGGGTGTGGAAATTGTGAAGTAAAGGGATTTTCTGAAGAAGAAGCAAGAGTAGAAAGAGCTTTGAGTGTAAAGTTTGAATGAGAAAAGATAAGGTTCTTATAGGTTGCTGGCGATGGTTCGGAACCGATAAAGGCCGACCAGCAACTGGCAGGCATTAAATGCCTTGGTAATTGGACCGATGAGACGTTTCGTCGCATACGTCATAATCGGACTCGTCGCCGACATAGTCACCCATCGAGTCGGAGTTCGGAAATTCATATCGTTTCTCGTCATCTTCTTTCCGAGAAACGAAGGGACTATCTGTATACGGTCAAAATCGAGTTTGCCCTTCGTATGACTAATCGAAATTGGAACATAATAGACCAAGGTTCGGCCTCGTATAAAATCGAGCCATGATGCGAAGTTGGGTTGCCGAGCTCGTGACCCAAAGACCGATCAAGATCGAGATCGAGCAAAATAGAGACCGATCAAGATCGAGATCGGCTAAGATCGAGATCGAGCTAGATAGAGACCAATCAAGATCGAGATCGGCCAAGATTGAGATCGAGCAAGATAGAGACCGATCAACATCGAGATCGGCCAAAATTGAGGAGAGCTTATCGAGCCAAAAAATAGAAAACCAGAATATCCGCAATTGGGCGAGAATCTCGGCGGAAATCCCGGTGTATATCAAGGAGAGGCCAATTAATTAATCTATCATGAGATTCCTTGCTGTATTTAGAAATTATATTAAGAATAGGACTTCCCTACTATATAAAAGAGGTCTGATCATTTGTAGAAGGCATTCATTCATAGAATATAAAGTAATATACTGCCTTTCTTCTGGTTTTCAATATTCAGTCATTTTGTTCTTGTATCAGTTTACCCTCAATTTAGTTTGAGGGTGATAAAACTTGAGGGCCTAGGCTAATTGATTCATTCGGTTTGCATTTATTTCGTTTATAGCTAATTTCGATACATATATGTGTATTTTTTCTATTTATACCAAGTTATATCACGTATCCTTAAAACCACGTATAAATTCAATTGTTATCCATTTTTCGGGTAAACATTAATCAATTTGAATATATGTGTCAAAGCTCTAAACGTCGGTCGTCGGCACTGCCCTCAAGTGCTCGTGGGAAAAGCTAGTATCAGGTCTTAACTTCAAAAGTTTGTACTGACTTTCATGCAAACAACTTGATTTTGTGCATTCACCTTTTGTTACATTCTCAACTCTCCAACAACTCTTTGGCCCCAAACATTCCCAACCTTAAAAGTTACCCCTTCAATGCAAGATAATGTACTCACTCCGTCGCTCTATTCCAAATTATATATTTTGCTTATCGAGAGTCAATTTGATTAAATTTTAAAGTAAAACTAGATTAATTTAACTTAATATTTTAAAATTTAAATTTTGATATTCAAAAACTATACGAAAAGTATTATAAGTTATAATTTTTTATGTCAATATGATAAAAATATATATTTTAAAATATTAGTTAAAATTCATATCGTTTGACTCTCGACAACCGAAATGTGTCATCTCAAACGGTGGGTACTATTTTTGAAATTTTTGATATATTCATTGAAACAATTATTTTAATATCATTCGCTGGTTTTGGTTCTGCTTGTCACCGCCTTTTACCATTTCTGTTGCTCGTCTTAAAGGTATTTTAGTTCAGAATTTCTTCATCGATCAAAATTTCAAATATCAAAACCGAAAATAAAATTTAAATAACAGCGCAGAAGTATCCCTTTCGTGCAAATATCCTGTCTCCTGCTTTAATGATGGTCTCAAATTCTACCATAGATCCGACCCCTTCTTTTTCCTACCTCCCAAAGTCCACTTACAAGCCACAATTTTTGTTAAGGGATGTCAAAATATATAAAAGTAAATATATCAAGAAATTAAGAGGAGTCAATACATAGTATATATACATATAATTTATTTTTTGACCTATCTACACAGTGTATTTTTCCCGCGAAGAGGTGTCATTTGACACTCATTCCTATAAGGTGGCTCCGCCATTGCCTATGCCTAGAGATGGAGAGGTTCGGGTTTTGGCTCTTATAAGTTAATGAATTCTAAATTAATAACTTATATATATTTTATGAATTTTGCAAACAAATACAAAATCTGAACAAAAGCTAGTGCATTCGATCGAACCATATCGAACCATAAGTGAACGGCTAGCTCTGCCCCAGCCAATGCCCTATCCCTCAAAAGGAAAGAAGAAAAAAAAAGAAAGGAAAAATCCTCTAAATTAAAAGTCTTGCTTGAGCAAATTGAATCAATGGAAATTGGCAACCACCTCAATTACAATTCCCTGGTCTTACGGATGAAGACATGTCAATTATCAAATTTTTTGTGGTGAATCCACTTGTTCTTTATTTCCTTCTTTCTAAAAGATAACAATTATCACTTTGAAAACGCATGTAAAGCACAAGAAGTACCGACTCTCGTAAGTCTTACAAACATATAAAGGTAAATCAGTGAAGGAATGAACAAAATGCAGATTTCACACACGAGGAATCAAAAAGCAGAAGCTCGTTCATACAAAAGTCTCAATCCTTTTTCTTTTCAAAATAATGTAGTGATCTTTAGGGTTTATCAGTTAAGTAATATTTTGTGGACTAACCTAATTAGATAAATGTTATGTCTTTCCTTCTAATTATATATATACATTACAAAACATCAACAACAATATACGTAGTATATTTTCATAAGTGAAGTCTGGAGAAGGCCGAGACGGACGCACATGAAGAGTTGAGGGGTCACCGGCACCTCGAAACTTCGGCAAAAACTCCATATATACTTACAAATGTCTTTAAAAAGTAGATACTCGCATAGGCCCTTGTACCAACTTTATGAGCCATGATAAATTTATATTGAATATTATGGTGCCCAGCGACCGCCGAATCTTGAGTCCGCCTCTAGAAAAAGATAATATATATGTAGACTTTATCCCTACCTTTGATATATACGCTACAAAAGAAAACAATATTTTCGAGCGTTCCAAAAAAAAAAAAATTGACTGAAGAATAAAACAATCACAAATTTCGTCCACGATGATAAATTCCGTCAGATATAAAACAATTATAATTACATTACAATTCTTTGACGTGTCTGTCCATCCTAAATATTTCGTTACAAATATGTGATTTTCTTGCAATGAATATGATTTTTCCTACTAGTAGTAGTTTAATTTTGTTTCTTTATTTTTACTTTGTTTTTTATGTCCTCGTATCAATACTTTTCTAAAAGATCATATTAGTATTTGAGAATTAGCTACTGTATCATCAAGAGATTTTGACAACATAAAGGTTTGCAATATATAAACCATGTGGTCGAATATATAAATTTAAAATATTGGAGGGATTGTTCATGTAATTATCAAACTCTTTCTGTCGCTCTCAGGGAAGACTTTATATATGAAAAGAATTCAATCTAAGATGGTTATGGCAGAAAATCGATGCAAAAGTATCTATAAAGTTTTTTTAAAAATAAAGTTTAAAAGAGAAGAAGATGACATAAGATTAGGGGTGTCAATTTGAGCCCCAACCTAATCCAACCCGTCCAACTCGCTCAGAGATTAATGGGTTGGGCTACAACATTTTAGCTCATGGATTAATTTGGGCTGAGCCCAAGTTAACCATTATTTTTTGGGGGATTTGCAGTCGTACCCTATATTTGTGTCACCTTTTAACATGTACCCTATTTTTTAAAATTATTGATTTGGTAGTCATCTCACAAAAATCCGTAATAATATGACAATTACACCCGTGACGAAAGATATAAAACAATCTCCTCCTCTCCTCTCAGTAACTTTATAAAAAAATCAGAAACTCGTCCAGATTCATCTTCAGAATCACACTTGCATAAAATTATTTCACCTTGAAGCTAAAACTTCATGCTAATATAGCATGAAGTTGTTTTATGTTGAAGCTAAAACTTCATGCTAATATAGCATGAAGTATTTCACATTGAAACTAAAACTTCATACTAATGCATGCTGAAGTTATTTATCCTGCAGTCTATAGTTTTGTCATGAATTTTATCTGATACTTCAGTCTAAACATGATGAAGTTATTTAGTTCATTTGCTAAAACTTCAGACTAAACATACTTAAGTTATTTAGTTCATTTGCTAAAATTTCAGACTAAACATGCTTAAATTATTTAGTTCATTTGCTAAAATTTCATACTAAACATGCTTAAGTTATTTAGTTCATTTGCTAAAACTTCAGACAAAACATGCTTAAGTTATTTAGTTCATTTGCTAAAACTTCAGACTAAACATGCTTAACTTTTTGTCTTGCAGTATGTAATTTTCTAATGAGTTTTTGCTAATATATGCTGAAGTTATTTAATTCATTTGCTAAAACTTCAGACAAAACATGCTGAAGTTATTTAGTTCATTTGCTAAAACTTCAGACTAAACATGCTGAAATTTTTTTAGTTCATTTGCTAAAACTTCAAACTAAACATGCTTAAATATTTATCTTGCAGTATGTAATTTTTTTAAGAGTTTTTGCTAATGTACGCTGAAGTTATTTAGTTCATTTGCTAAAATTTCATACCAAAACATGCTGAAGTTTTGTAACGCAGTCTACAGTTTTATCTTGAGTTTTATCCGAAATTTCAGTCTAAACAAGCTGAAATTTTTTAGTTTATTTGCTAAAATTTCAGTCTAAACATGCTTAAGTGTTTGTCCTGCAGTTTGTCAATAGTCTTTTATTAAAGAAGGGCAAAATTGACTTTTTAAAACGCTTTTAACACAAAAAATAGGTACGGATATAAACGGAAAAATAAAACGAGTATAAGTTAAAAAGGGGCTACCAAATAGGGCGCCCCGTGCAATTTTTACTTATGTTTTGTAGCCCATTTTGACCCATTAAGTAGCCCAAATACAACCCACGAAGCTCACCCCAAAACAAAGGAATTTCAACCCAACTTATCAAGAAATTTATTTAGTTACCCCCACCCACCCCACCCCGCAAAAAAAAATTACTTTTTTTTTGTATTTTCAATTTTCTGTTTTTTCGTTTTCCTGTACCACCCACCCACCTCCCGAATTAAAATTATTTTTTTTACTTTTTTTTTTGTATTTTTAATTTTTTGTTTTCTGCTTTTTTCTTTTTCCTGCACCACCTATCCACCCCACCCCCACCCCGCGCAAAAAAAAGAATTTTTCTTCTTTTTTTTTTTTTGTATTTTCAATTTTCTATTTTCTGTTTACTTGTAAAGAATTTTCAATTTTTCGTATCCTGGCAGAGAATTCAAAATTACTTGTAATTCCCTGAAGACTATATGGGTAATATCTCCGAAAGACAACCAAAAGGTTAGATCAATTGGTTTGATTATTGGAGATATATATACATTTAAAATGGAGTTTGATATTTAAATAATATGTTTAAGAAACAAAACCTCACTTTGTTTTCTTTTTAGCTTTGTCAATAATGTATTCAAGTTGTTTGGTGGCACACATTTTAACTATTTAAACAATACATCACTCATCTAACTTGATAAAAATTGACAAGATGCATATTAATTTATGGATCCAAATTGACACCTATAATTTGTGACTGAAGTTAACAAAAATCTTTAGACTCGTATACAATAAAACATAAATTTCCACAACCCTAAAATATAAAACATACAAAATCTGAGCAAATTATTTTCTTATTATTCAAATTGTGAACGGCCATACGAAATCATTTCCTCTAAAGTTGGGAATTTTTGCCTCTAAAGTGGCGTAAGTGATGATGGAATAAAGGAACATGATCAAAGTTTTGAACTAAAATAGATTAAAAGAGTACCTTACAACTGTTTAACTCTCAACCCTTTATAGTCAGAAAGTTTTAACACGTGTAATAAGAAATTGTTGAAGAAATGACCTTAAATTGGACCCTTATGATTCTTCCCGGAAAAAAAAAATCAGAAAGAGCCAGATTTACGAGTGTTGATTGAAAATTAGTCACGGATTTAAAAGTAATTGAAATTTAATTACTTTTTCATGTAAAAATAAAAAATTGAATAAAAACCTCAGTCCAAATTCGGAAAATTTTCAGTTGTTTACCCTAAAAAACGGATAACAATTAAATTTGTAAGTGGTTTTAAGGATATGCGAATTAATTCGATACAAATGATAAATTGCGTTAGATTAAACAAATAAATATATAGTAAATTCAAACCACGTGAGAAGGATAATTCCAGCTTTGATGAAATTTCCACCCTCGATCCGGATTCACAATGGCTAGCACTGGTGAACGAGAATAAGAGCTATGAATAACCGTGAAAATAATAGTGTATTGCTTTAGGATGCGTGTTACAATGTGTTCAATGTATAATCAGACTCCCTTTATATTGTAGGGGAATCCTACTCTAGGTACGATTTCATAAAAGGTAAAAAATCTCTCCGTTTAACTAATTACTGGATTCCCGTCGGTACATGCCGAGATCTGCGCCGTGATACATGGTTGGTCACGGGTATTACGGCCTTCCGTTAATCGTGTTCGATTGCCCAATAATGCTCACTGGAGTCTTTAGGGATTTGGACCGATCTGGGGATCATGGCCTCGATATACTTGAGGGGCGGGCGTCGTGCCCCCGGTGCCTGACTCGATGAGTCCCTTACCTTGATTTCGGTTCCTTGTCATCGCGTTCCTTGCTCGATTTATTTTATCGGGAACCTGACCGACTTATGGATCCGATTTCACCTGCATACAGATAGTCCCCTCGTTTCTCGGAGAGCAAATTTTACCAAAACGATGAGAAACGACATGAGTTCTTCGATCTCTTCTTCAACATGCTGCGACACATAACGACAAAGAAAATGAAACGTCCCGTCAATCGCATCACAATGACCCCTAACGCGTGTCAGCCATCGACATGTCGTCCTGAATGTGAAACGGCGCCAAGCTTTTATAAATACCCCTTCCTTCGTTCATTTTTTAATTTGCACCAAGCTTCTACCTTCGATCCTTTAAGATATTACAGTCTTCTTTTATCCCTCAATATTCTTACATTCGTTCTTCAAGTTACAACATTTCTTTTACCCCTTGCTTAAGCCAGTGTGCTTGTTTTTATTAGCAAGTTCTCATCCCTCATCTCCTCATTCTCCTCTATACTTTAAAACCCCCATTGCTTCTCTTTTTTGTTTTTTGCAAGCTTGCCTAAGACCATCGAGCTTAGGCACTTGGCAGGAGCGAGGACTTTCCTGTTGATCTTTTTGCTTCGGGGTAGCCCGAAATGACAACAAGGGAGAAGAAAAGGAAGAGGGTCTCGAGTTCCCCGAGCTCGGAGAAGAAGAAACCGAGGAGAAGGTTGGTGCATAAGCCAAAGGAAAGTTCCAGCTCGCGAGTGCCTGACTCGAATTCACTCTTTCGGCTGAGGGACGAGCTTGAGAAGGATGACCTTTTTGTGGCCCGCGAGCCATTCGTTCCCGAGGAACAAATGGCAGCTGAGGGGGAAACGACGGGGGCTAATCCCCCTCAAGTTCAAGAAGCTCATACAGATATGAGGGTCGAGACCTCTTGAGTCGCCGGCTCTGCCCGCCCGGTGTTATAGAAATTTCGGGATCGCCCTCGTTCACAGAGTCCGTGTTCAATCAAGACCGAGCGACGAAGGAGCGATTCAATGAAGGGGCTCATGGAATAGACGATCCCCTCCGATGCTTCCATCTTAGGAGGTCGGTGGGATGAACTCGGTCCCGAGGTTGATCAACCGGTTCCCCACTCCGAGCACGGATCCTGGACGGAAATGATCAGTAGTTTTAACCGTACCGGAGGATGCCCGGGTTCTTTCCTTCCCCCGTCGGGATAGCTAGCTACGTCCGGTGTCGGGTAACCAAAGAAGACTAGGCAAAAATGAACGAGGTAGATGCGCCATGCTTGCTCAACGAAGCACAATAGGCGCTAAATCGGGTAAAGTGTTATCACACTCTTTTATCTTCGAACTCAGTTTTTGATGACCCTAATGCCTGTCCTTTTTTACGTTATGCAGGCCTCGGTGCTCCACTATGAAACCTTTCTCTGGTACTAGGATGAGCTTAGCCAACTTGAGTTCGAAGTCAAAGAGCTTGCTGAGAAGAGGGACATGTATAAGGTTCTCAGTGAGCAACGTGAAGGAGAAGTTAAGAATCTCTGGGATGAGTTGGACGCGGCTCAAAAAGAACATGCCGCCTTGGTGGAACAGGTAAAGATCTTTGAAGTTAATGATGACGAGTTATGCATGGCGACAAACGGTCAAAACCCTCAGGTCCAGCAGAAGCTTGATCGGATCGACCAGCTTCGAACCGAGATAGACGATATCAAGGCCATGGTCGAAGAGTAGAAGGGAAAAATAGACCGATTGGCTTTGAAAAAGGAGACTACCCAGGAGCAGCTGGCCTCGGCGGACGCCCAACTTCGAGCAACGAGGGAGAAAGCTGAGGCCCGATCCCAAAAAATCGAAGACCTTCAATCTCAACTGGGCTCGGCCGTTGTCGCTGCCTAACGGGATACCCTCGCCAAGGAGCTTAAAGCAGCCAAGTCGGTGGTGGAAATGACCAGGGTAGATGCTAGAGAGATGGTGCACCAATACAAAGCCGACGCTGAGGCAGCCCAGGACTGCTTAAAAGTTATTGCCGATTACGTGAAGTGGCAGTTCCGAAGGGAGGCTCTCGAGGAAGTTCATGCCTGGGGTTTCGACTTAACGGTTGAGATCGAAAATGTTAAGATGCTCAAGGTCGAGGCCAAAAAGTTGGCATATTCCAAGGACGAGGAAGGCTCCGAGGGCTCCGGTGGATCCGAGGGCGGAGAATACTCCGATGGTCCCGGTGACGAGGCGGGCTCCGGCAAAGATCAGGCTTAGGTGCCTTATAGATTTTTCTTTGTTTTTTTATTTTTGTATGTTTTGTTGAGGCCATTTTGCCTTTGTAAATATCTTTATATATTTACAAGGCTTTTCGTTTTTCCCTTTGGCAATTTTCAAGTTTGTTTCTTTTGGCTTTTTCTTTACGATTGCAAAGATTTCAAATGTCTTAGCACGTAATAATAAGGTCTTGTTCGGAGGTTCGAACAAGGATTGTTCTTGATGTGATTTTGTTTATAACTTATGGGGGCTTGGTATGACCGGAAGATTTTCCCAAAGTGCTTACTTAGAAGTTTTTTTATTATAATTTTGTCAAGGGTAGCCTTTGGACCGGTTTGAAAATTTTAAAGGCCTTATGTTTTGGTTACGGGTTTCGGACGTCTCTGAGCCGTTTCTAAGATGGTCGTAGCCTTTTAAGTTCGGGTATTTCCCAATAGGCTTATTACCCCGGGCTTCGATGCTCGAGCCATCCGGGCTTGCCCAGGACGACAGTCCCCGAATGAGGACGGCCATAGCCTTTAAAGTTCGGGCACTGCCTAATAGGTCTTTCTACCCCCGGGCTTCGACAGCCCAAGCCATCCGAGTTTGCCTTGGACGACAGTCCCGGAATTGGGTGATCTCTTGAATCTGGATAGAGGTGTCCCATGGGCCCGATGTCCTCAAGGAACAAAATGCAGTAGTTTTTAAGAAACAAAATATATATCTGCAAGGTAGGAACTTTATTTCATTTCCATGCACAACATACAAGATGGAAAATATGTACAAGCTTCATGTTATGGCTTAAGTGATCTATGTGGGCACGGTTCATTTGACCGTTTGGCCCTTACAATAAATCCTATCCACCAAGCTCAGACTGTTCGAGCACAATGTTTCATTCATTACTAAAGTTATTATCAAGGGTGATGGCCCCCAGTATTCGAGGTCGGTCGTAGAGAGGGCTAGAATATTGTTTATGTGACCCTCGACTCCGGTTCATAGCCGGTCTCCAATTCTAAGTTAGAATGATCTACCGTTGCCTCGTTAAAAACCTTGCCGGAAAACCCATTTGGGACAAAAATGGTTCAAGGGAAAAAGAGTGAAACACGTGCTTTCAGGCCTAATAATTGCATCATTCTTTGGTCGTTGCCTGCAAATGTTAGTTCAATTCGTAATATAGGTAAAGAAAATAATGAATGGGATCGTACCTCAGTAGTAGTTCTATTTTAAGTGGGTCACGTTCCAGTTGTTCGGTAATCACTCACTGTTCCCTGCTTGGAGTTTGTATGATCCTTCGCTGGTGATCTCAACAATTCGATATGGACCTTCCCAATTCAGTCCCATCTTGCCTTCGTTCGGGTTCTGAGTGTTTAGTGTCACTTTTCTTAACACCAAGTCACCGATATTAACGTGTTGGAGGTTGGCTCTCCGATTGTAATACCTTTTCGACCCGTTGTTTTTGGGTAGCCAGCCGGACGAGGGCAGCCTCGCGCCTCTCATCTAGTAATTCCAGGCTTGTGTTCATGGCCTCGTCGTTTGACTCTTCGGTCACGTATCAGAACCGGAGACTCGGTTTGTAGCACCCCGAAAAATTTTAAAATACTTAAGCGCTATTAAAAAAGTTGATGTGTGCTAATTACATTATTTTGTGTACGGATGAGGAATATTAATATGATAGATATTAATTGGATATGATAATAAGCGTGCAAGGCATATTATAAGTGATATGGGGTCTAAGGAGAGCCTTAAGTCTAAGTCAAGTTGGAAATTACATGATAGATTAACGTTCCAAATGAGTACACACAAGACCTAAATTTGGACAAGCATATCTACATATATATAAGGAGTTATGTGATGGAAAACCTATCAAATAAAAGATATTCGAGTCTAGTTTCTAACGCTTCAAACTGTTTGTCATTTGGACACTCCTACAACAATTATGATCAAATTACCAAAGGTTGGCAGTGAAGTACTGCCATAGCATCCGGGTCCGCATCCGGCCTTCGAAGAGGAGTGAAGTGGGATGCTTTGCATCCGGGGCCGTGTCCGAAACCTAGAAATCTGGGCCTATAAATACAAAATCGAGGGAAGAGAGTATTTTGAGTATTGGGTGTTAGGGTTCTTGAGGTGAAGAGGCGATTTTAAGCTCAAATCAAGTCCAATCAACTAAGGTAAGTTGTTAATGATGTTTTAGGTTGATTCTTACTCAATATACATGAGTTCTAACATCATTTTTACATCCAAATACTAGATTTCATCATCAAATCCTCAAGAACATAAAAATCACCAAAGTTATGATCTTTCAAGATTTATCTACTAGAGGTAATTCCAATGCTTCAAACTTGTTTATTATGAGTAGTTAGAAGCATTTGAAGCATTTGTTATAAGTTTTAATGATTGAAATATTGGATTATAAAACTCTAGTTCATGGCATGGATAGTACTTTTGAGAAAATAAGAGAGAAGATGAATAGTAATTTTGGCGATGAAATTGATGAATACAATGAACCTATTGAATTAATTGTTAGCAAAAGTTGGAATTGATCAACTAAATATTCACCCGAATTGTATATTTTACAAGTGTTGATTATGAAAGACGGTGAATAGTAACTTAATGGTATTGGACAATTGATGTAGTACCATTAATGACTTTGAATGGGTATTAAAATATAAGAATGAAGTTGAACGGACTAGCATGTGACTCTATTCGTCGATTTGAGTTGTTGGACTTGGAGGGTTGTAGCCAACTTATGACCCATAAATGGATATTGATCAATTTTTTAGGTCATATTTTGATGTAATTAGGATATCTAATTGTATATATTGACTTGTTGGTGATGCTTGAGCCTTTTAATCAATGTTGGAATGATGGAAGAAGATTGAAAGCTTCTTGAGGGATTTTCTCTAAAAGCATGTTTCGATTTAATGCTTAAGTTGTTTGCAAATGTGCTTTTGTGCTTGTGGAGACAAACAAGTACGGATGTCTCCATGTACAAAAATATTATGTTAAATATTTAGTGTCATGTTGTTTTATAAAATTTTATTTAAATCTTATTGGTAAAATGACACTCAAGGTAAATGTTATAAGTTTTTATCAAAACATTCGTATTGACAAGAGTATACATATTTAAGTGCTAAAGATAAGTTTTCATGCAAAGTATTCCTTTTGGAAATTGATGAGCAAAATAGCACTTGTGGTATCTTTTAAAAATTGATGTTAAATTGCTAAAGGCTTTAAAATGTAAAAGGTTGTTTATTTATTTATTGTTCAAATGGTTTAGATTTGTTTTATTAATGTTATGATTTGATAAAAATAGATTATTTGAGGCTACTATTCTATGAATCTATTTTTGAAGTATCAAATATTTTGGGAGTTACTTTTGTTCACCGAGATTGACTTTGGATATATTGTGATCATCGTCATGAAACTACACGTGTCGGTGTAGGCGTAGATGGCCACTTTGTGGTATAAACTACGATAGAGTGCTCTCCCTCGAGGGGGTACTATTTTGTGCTATTATTAGCATGGCTGAGTCGATTCGTACGGCACTATGATGAGACCACCTGAGCAAGTAGGATATATGATACTTGCTACTAGGTACATAACCTAGTTCACCTTCTTAGATGGTATAGTACTCCTAGTGAAAGGTAAGGATGATTTTCTTATGTTTAGGCCTAAGGAGCCAAAAGTGATTTCAATGACTTAAAGCAAATGGAATGATTTTGTATTATTTTTATCAAAAATCTTGGGTTGATATAAATGTTTTAAGAGTTTATATTGTTGGTTATAGTTCACTTGGATTTTATTTAAAATGACAAGGATCATGAATGGATAAAATTTCTTATCTTTTTATATCAAATATTGATGCATTATTTGTCCCAAGGACTTAAGTTAGAGAGAGTCTATGACACTTATTAAGTACCGTTATGGTGTACTCAGCCCTTAGGGGGGCCCTCTAGGGTCCCGCTTACTTCACATGTTTCAGGATGAGGTATGATACGTGGCATACGGTCAGGGCTAAGATAACTCTCTTCCTGAGGTATATGGTGAGGCACCACTCCTATTTCGTGGTAGTTATCATGTTCTTTTCTTAATTTATGCTAGTCGGGTATTAGCGCAAGTGTTTAATTATATTCTTTGGTATAGAGGCTCCATAAGAAGGTTCTGAAAGGTTGTAGTAATGGGGTTGTACATGACATACATAAAAGTATATTTATCTTACTTAGTCTCATTTTTATTATCATAAAAGGCATCATGTGTGATTTTGAATTGGAAAATATTTTATCATTTAACTTGAAAATGTATATGATTTTTAAGGAGATTTCGCAGTTAAATTGGTTTTCATGCATATGATTTGGGTGCATCACATGGTTTGGTTTGCTCGGGTTTGGTAGTGTGCCGGGTGCCGGTCACATGGTTTTGGGTCGTGACACGGTCCCCCTACTTCGACTGGTATTAGCGCTTCGGCACCGTAGACTTTGAGATCGTTCGATATTCCCACAGGACTTCAAGCAAAATTTCTTTCAATTTTCCTTTGGCGTCGGTCAACCTCTTCTTAAGATTTTGGAGTATGGTTTTGTTCGTAGACTTCGCCTGCCCGTTCCCACTAGGGTGATAGGGTGTTGATAGGATCCTTTTGATATTATGGTCCTCAAAATATTTACTCACCTTACTGCCGATTAATTGCTTCCCATTGTCGCACACGATCTCAGTCGGCATTCCAAACCGGCATATTATGTGGTCCCATATGAAGTTAATAACTTCTTTCTCCCTGACTTTCTCAAATGCCTGGTGTAATGATCTAACCAATTGTTTTCCTTTCTAGAACCTTGTTCCTCTAAATAAGACTCCCCGTATGTGATTTTACTATTTTATGACTTGCGGGGATGGTTAGTACGGGATTTGGAAGGGTTTGGATTGAAATCGGAACACTTGATTCCTTAATATTAGCTTAAAAGGGATAAATTTGACTTAAGTCAACAATTGTAATAAACGACCTCGGAACCGGGATCTAACGGTCCCAATAGGTTTATATAATAATTTCTGAGTTCGGCGTATGTTCGGATCGGGTTTTGGATGACCCGGGAGCGTTTCAGCGCCTAAAGTTGAAAGTTCGCGTATTGAAGGTTTTAAAGTGCTTTAAATTTGGGTTGAAGTAGGTTTTGGTATTATTGAAGTCCGTTTGGGATTTCAAGCCTGGTAATAGCTCTGTATCGTAATTTAAGACTTGCACGCAAAATTTGGTGTCATTCCGAGTAGTTTAAGTATGATTCTGCGCGTTCGCAGCAAGTTAGAAGAACTTGAAGTTCATAAGTTGATTCGATTTGGTTTGGACTGTGATTCTTAATTTTTATGTTGTTTTACCCATTCCGAGGGTTCGAGCGATTCCGTCTTATGTTTACGAACTTGTTGGTATATTTGGTTAAGGCCTCGAGTGGCTCGGGCGAGTTTCGGACAGGGTTCGGATCGACTTGGGCCATGTTGAAGAGCTAGAATTTCCTGTTGCTGGTGCGACCGCTTCTGCGGAAGTTTGGTCGCAGAAGCAAGGTGAAGCTCGTAGAAGCAGCTTGGGCATCCTGGGCGTGTAGTCATAGAAGCGAGGAAAGGAATGCACCTACGAAAGCGTAGGTGCGAGGCAGATGACAGCAGAAGCGGGCAAGATCGCAGGAGTGGCACGTACGCCGCAGAAACGAGCCTTTGTCTGCAAAAGCGAAAGTAGGCCAGCTGGGGGAGGGCCGCATCTGCAATGCATTTTCCGCAGATGTGGAAATCGTTGGGAGGCAGTGAGGTCCATTTAATACGGGACTAAGGCCATTTTAGTTCATTTATTTCACTTCTTGGGCGAGTTTTGGAGCTTCTTAGAGAGGGATTTCCACCTAACTATCGAAGGTAAGTAAATCCTACCCAAGTTAGGTTAAATGCATAGATTATGGGTAGATTTTAACATGTAAAATTATGAAAATTATGGGTTTAGTTGAAAAACCTAGGTTTTGATAAAAATGAGATTTAACCACCAAAACGGTTATGGAATTGGGTGAAAATTATATATTTGAGTTCGTGAGGTTCTGGGTAACAATTATTTCATAAATTTCCGAAATCCGAGAATGTGGGCCCGGAGGTAAATTTTATGAATATTCCAATTTGGGTTGGGTAATTAATCTAATAGCTAAATTATTAACGTTTGAGCGTATATTGATTATTTTACATAACATTTGGCTAGTTTCGGATTGTTCGGCACCAAGTTGGGTCCTTAGAGTGAATTTGCGGCCGGAAAGTATGCTTTGAGACGAGGTAAGTCTCGTGCCTAATCTTGTAAGAGGGAATATATCCCATAGGTGATTTAAATTGCTATTTGGTTCTAATTGTGGGGGCTACGTACGCACGAGGTGATGAGAGTCCGTGCGTAGCTACTAATTATGCTTAAGTCCGGGTAGTTTAGGACCCAAATCATGAAATACTTGTGATGTGTGCACCCTACTTGTTAATTAAAGTGCTTAAATTATACTGAAACTTGTTAAGGGTTTGTAAAGACCGAATTTCACTTACTTGAGCTTTGGCGGGTTACATGACCATTAATAAAAATTGTGCTTCTTTATATATTAGCCTTATAATAGCTTTTAAATCGGATGTTCATAAAGTAATCTCTCTTCCTGTGGAGCGGACCGAACGCCTCGGCAGTGTAATAGATGCATCTATGGTTCATGCCGTTCGACCCTCGGCAGTGTACACATTGTTATGGATCGGGTTGTATGACCTCGGCATAAATCGTGCGTGTTAATGCTTGAAGCCCGAATACACATGATATTATTTTTGATGAATTGAGAGGTTATAATTTATTTATTTATTCGGAATTTATTTGAAATCAGTACAATGTTAGTGAAAGACTTTTGGAATTTACTGTTAGTTAAAGAATCATTTAATCACTATTGCCATTATGTTAATATTATTATTCACATACTCTATGCATGTTTAGCATTTCTGTATTTTATTGTTAGCCCATAGTAAGTGGCGACGTCGACCCCTCGTCACTAATTCTTCGAGGTTAGACTAGATACTTACTAGGTACATGTTTTTTATGTACTTACGCTACACTTCTACACTAATCGTGCAGGATATGAGGCAGGTGCATCTGGTAGTCATACTGGCACGCGCACCCGATACCCTGAGGCTTAGTGGTGAGCTGCTTTCCGAATCCGTTCTACAGCACCCGGAGTCTCTCTTTTTCATTACTTTCTATCTACTCTATTTGAGACAGTAGTTTGGTGTTTTGTATATTCTACTAGTAGCTCATACACATGTGACACCAGGTCTTGGGATTACGCTAGTAGACATTTGATGGCTTTTGAGTATAATTTTCACCACACTTGTTCTTATATTAGTTTACACTTTACTTTATTAAATTTTTCACCTCTTACTTAATAAATAAAAACCAACTATTTGGAAATCGTTAAAAAGAATAAATACATGGCTAGTTCACCCTTGGCTTTCATAGCGGCGATGTTGGGCGCCATCACGGCCTATAGGTAAAATTGGGTCGTGACACCTAAGCTTCCACCCATTTAGAAAAATAGTCAGTCATAAATAATATGAATTGAGCCTTATCGGGTGCCCATGGCAGGGGGCCAACGATGTCCATTCCCTATTTCATGAATGGTCAGGGTGACAAGACCGAATGTAGCAGCTCCCCGGGCTGATGAATCATCAGTGCATGTCTCTGACATCCATCGCATTTTTGCACGAACTCCTTTGAGTCTTTTTCCATGTCGATCCAGTAGTATCCGGCTCTGATTATCTTACGAACCAACGATTCGGCACCCGAATGATTCCCGCATGTGCCTTCGTGAACTTCCCTCAAAATATACTCAGTATCTCCCGGTCCCAGACATATGGCGAGTGGGCCATCGAACGTTCTCCTAAATAGGGTGTTGTCTTCGGACAAGCTGAACATGGCCGCCTTCGTGTGCAGAGCTATCAATTCTTTAGGATCCAAGGGCAGTTTTCCGGTCTTCAGGTAATCAACATACTTGTTTCTCCAGTCCCAGGCTAAGCTTGTCGAGTTTATCTAGGCGTGGCCTTCTTCCACTACCGATTTCATGAGTTGTACGACCGTTCCTGAGTTGAATCCATCATCATCAACCGATGATCCTATGTTGGCAAGAGCATCGGCTTCGCTATTTTCATCTCGAGATACATGGTTCAAAGTCCATTCCTTGAACTGATGTAACGTCACCTGTAGTTTATCTAGGTACCTTCGCATTTGCTCCTCTTTGACTTCGAATGTTCCATTGACTTGGTCACCACAAGGAGGGGAATCGAACTTAGCTTCAATCACCTCGGCCCCCAAGCTTTAGGCCAGTTCGAGACCTGCAATCATGGCCTCATACTAGGCCTCGTTGTTAGTCAATTTTAAAGTTCTAATAGATTGCCTAACTATATTACCCGTTGGTGGCTTCAACATGATGCCAAGTCCGGACCCCTTTGCGTTCGAGGCACCGTCCGTAAAGAGGGTCCAGATTCTGGATGAGGTCCCCGAGTTCAACAACAACTCCTTCTCGACCTCGAGTATTAGGGCTGGTACGAAGTCGGCCACGAAGTCTGCCAAAATTTGAGATTTGATGGCGGTTCGGGGTTGATATTATGTTCCTCAACGGGTAAGTAGTCAGGACACATATGGGATGGCATTGAAAATACAGTTTTAACTTCCTAGAGGTGCTTAGCAAAGCGAGCGCCAATTTTTCCAGGTGAGGATACTTAGTTTCGACCTCGCCTAGTGTCCTGCTAACATAGTAAATAGGAAATTGCATACCTTCTTCTTCCCCGACTAGGACTCCACTTACTGCTATCTTGGATACCACTAAGTAAAGGTACAATTGTTCCTCTGCCTTCAGAGTATGAAGCAAAGGTGGGCTCGAAAGGTACCGCTTGAGTTCTTCCAAGGCTTGCTGACACTCCGGCGTCCATGAGAAATTCTTCTTCTTCTTCAATAATGAGAAGAACCGATGGCTCTTGTCTGAGGACCTTAAAATCAATCGGCCCAACGTGACTATGTGTCTGGTTAGCCTTTGAACGACCTTGACATTGTCCACCACGGTAATGTCCTCTATGGCCTTGATTTTATCGGGATTGATCTCGATTCCCCGATTAGACACCATGAATCCGAGAAATTTCCCGGACCCGACTCCGAAGGTTTCCTACAAATGTTTCAAATGGTCCTCCGCTCGCTCGGACTTAACTAACATATCGTCTCGTTGATACCCAATTTTTCTCTCATATTTTTTAAATAATATATATACTTTCAAAATAACATTTTGCATCATTAATTAATTTGCAAGGGTTATATAAGTACTCTCTGTAATTTTTCATAATAGTTAAGGCTTTGAAATTGATTTTCTTGCATTTAAATTGTATAAATATTTATTAATTACACCTTTAAATTATTTTGTAATGACTTAATCATCCAAAATTGTTATTTGCATCCACATATATATTTCATAATATTTTACTTGTTTTTATATAATTATATTTGTATTTTAAAGTGATTTTACATAATTTTACAATAATAGCCTATATTATGTACATAATTATATTTATTATAATATTTTATACTAAAATAGCATTTCTTATATTTTTATAATGTTGATCTGTTAGTTTCAAGCATTTTACTATGTGAATAATATTTTACTATTTATTAGTCATCTTTTATAATTATTGTTTTCTTAATTCCATGTATTTAAAATTCAGCCCAATCCCAAGCCAATTTTCGGACCAAATTAATAGCCCAAACACCCCAAACCTTAGTCCAATCTACCTGGCCCAAACAAAACAATCTCTTTATTCCAATCCGGTCGGGACCCATTTCTTCAACTTGCCCCCACCTTCCTTTTTAATCTTGGTCGTTGATCTCAAATGATCAACGGCCCGAAATAAAACCCTCACTCTCCTTATATCCCCACCCCAAACCCTAGAGACCATTTTCTTTTCCCATCACATGCTCTCATCTTCTATGAACCCTAGTTGTCTTACCCCCCCTCCCCCCAAAAAAAATCTCTCTGAATCCGGTTTATACTATGGAGTCCTACGATCTGTTTACCTTATTTACACTACCCTGCTACTACTCACACGCTTCTGATGTTACTTAGTACTCACCCTAATTTTGAGAAGTATCGCCATTCCAGATCGGACCTGCTCAGCTTTGATCTTCAAGATTTGTACGATATCTCATCTATATATACGGAAAAGGGATTGATTCCCCACATCCACGAGTCTATTTTCAATCGTTGAACCCTAACTAGGGTTTGAAATTCAATTTCTTCTTTTGCCGGCTCTGTTACTAATTGCATGCGATATTTTTTTTACTTATTTATCTTTAATCGATTATTTTTCTTGTTTGTTCATTCAATTTTAACACCATATAAACCCCTCCCCTAATTCCCCTAAACGGACCTTAATCAATTTTATTCTCTCACTCTCTTTCATTCTACTATTCTAAAATTTGAGACCTTGGCTGGCTGAAAGCCAAGGCCACTGGAATTCAATTGTTGCTCCTTCTCAGTGTGAGCACTGCCTGGGGTTCATTCGAGACCCTTGGGAACACTGACGCACCGAGTTTCTAGGAGTCCCGTTGTTTATTGCTAGTTGATTTGCTACCAGAGCTTAATTTCCTTGTTCGTTTCATTTACAACTGGTGAGTACCTTGATCTTAAAATTCTATGCTTAGTTGTGGTCATGACCTGAATACCATGCTTATTCGAATTTTCTGAACATATATGATTACAATATGTTGTTACCTTTGTTTGCAATCCTATCTGCCTTGAAGTTAGCTTATAGTCATGTATTCTCTAGCATCTAAACTTGCCTAAATTCTGTACTCGGATGTCTGCCCACTATGTATATTTTGACCATCTTAAACCTACTTAGTCTACTATGTTTATGCACACATGAGTTTCCTATGTATGTTGCTTGCCCATGTTCATGCACTGCTTTGAGTTATTGTATTAAAACTCTTGGGATACTTATTCATGCCCAGAATTTGCTCGACATTATTTTTCTATGCTAAGCCATTCATGCATAACTTGCTACTTGGTCATGTCTGTATGAACTCTGAACTCTTCAAACAAGCATGCTACTCTACCATTTGTGAACCCCAATCCTCATTATAGTTGTTTGTTTTACTACCATCATGTTCTGTAGACTCATGCCTTCTAATGCTAGGATTACTCGGGTTTAATGCCTAGGGAATCTTTGATATCAATTTGTATTAAGTACTTGTTCACTGACTAGTTGTGGTATTGAGTTTGTGATATTGTTGACCCTAAGCTTCTGTAATAGGTTTCCTTAGTAGCATTTCTACTTGCCTTGAATCCTTATGTTCTTCTTGAGAAAACTATTGTGGTATATACCCCAAAGGGAAGTCTATTGACCATGTCATTATCATTTGTTAATCTTCTTAGAACTAATCCCTTTCCTTAACTCTCATGCTGAGTTTCTTGCTTTGTGGATTCATGTTGCCCATAACTAATCCGGTGCATCTTAAGAAGTCTATGCTTTGAACTTATTTGTTAGTTTGAAAGCCTCACTTATGTGCTCATTGTAAGGTCTTTGTACATGTGCGTCCTCTCACCTGTTAGATGTCACCCCTAAAGTGATACTTAGAAAATCTTTCTGCTGATTATTGTAATAATAGAAAATCCATGTGTCTTTGCGTGGGCTCTAAGCCATTTGAATGACGTTTCTTATGACCCCATGTTCCTGTTATTTGTTAATGGGTAAGCAAGACAATTGTTTCATGTTTGGGGCCTGGCTTATTGGGCCGTGTATGTTATTGGATCTGAGCATTGGTCAAACAAGCTTGCGAGCCTGGGTATTGGGCATGTTTGATATGGAAGAGTATGGTTGGTGAAGGCCCAGAAGAGCACTGCTGGGTTACTTTGTACTTATGCTGGACCTGTAATTGTTGTATTTGGGCTTGTAATAGCCCTATTAAGTTCATATTTGTTTTAAACTGGGCCTATAATAATTTTTAAACAAAAAATTGGGGGCATTAATGAATAGGGTAGTTGGGGTATTCTAATACTTGCATGAATGGGTAGAAAATATGCCTATAGGGTCTATGTGTTCTATTTGCTATTATGTCCAGCATGCCTTGTTTGTTTTGTTAGCTTGTGTTGTACACTGATAGGAATTACGCACACACTTAACTTGTCAAAATATGCTACACTCATTTCCATGTCTGTTATTCAACGCTCCTAGATAATATGCATATAGGATACAATAATGTAATACCTTTGCTAACCTAGATACCCTGGCTATAAGGTTTAATAATTAATCAACTGCTTCATGCTGCTTTTGTACAGCCTCACTTAGATAGCATGCCTATAGGGATAAAGTATTATAAAATTAAGTCTAATTGTTAGAAATCCTGCTTATAGGGTGTTTATTGACGCTACTAATCATGTGTTTTCGAACTACCTCACTGCCTAATTATGCGACTATTAGAGATCATGTCTATACGGTATTGTCACCTGCCTAAGACGTATACCTATAAAATCAGTGCTGGCAATTTAGAGTTCTGGGATTGTTTTGCATTACCTTATTATGCAAACGATTAGAAATCATATTTATATGACTTGTAACGCTCTAATTTGCCTATATGTTAGTCCAGAAATTACATCACTGCATGTATAATACTGGAATTATATAGAAATTATGCCTGCAGGACTTAAGGATTCTAATACATCTTAATTATGTCTGCTGCCTAACCAAAAATCAGTTTGCGTGCTTTCGTGCTTATGTGTGGAGGTTAACTTGAGCCTTTTATTTCTATTGTACGTAGTCCTATCTGTTTTAAATGTCGCCTAGTTTTATCATTTTTGAGCAACCTAAGTAAAGTCTAGAACCACCTGATAGTAGGTCCAAAGCCTCATGGACCATAGGCACGGGACGAGTAGTGCACGCATACGGTACGACTTAAAATTGAATTAGAATGCCTTTAAGTAAACAGCTTTAACATAGTAATCGGGTAGCAGGAGATGATAGTTTGTGCTCGTTGAATAATACGAGCAACCTCCACCCTAAGAAAGTTGCGAGGTATTATTTATGTTACACGGGGTGATCCTTTAGGCTAAAAAACTTAGGACTCCCCTCCTCCTATTTTATGTGCGTGTTATTTACACTTAGTCATTCAACATAGATCAATATAGTTTGTACTTTTGTAGTTATTAAGACTTGTACCAATTCTCATATGTTTTAATAAGACTCTACAACTTCTGAATTTTCCTTCTATTTATTTGATCACCTAGCTTAATTACATAATCCACAAAGTCTAAAGTTCGACCGAGAGCCACAGTTGTGGACCTCGAAGAGTGCCTAATACCTTCTCTTTGAGGTAATTTGAGCCTTTACCCGATCTTTGGTGACACGGACTAGTCAAACAGAGTTATTCGCAAATAGGTGCTCTAACGTACCTTAAAAATTATTAGGTGGCGACTTTTCTCTTTCAATACCCATTTAAAAGAGTTGTCATATGTCGAAACCCGCTTTCGCGAGAAAACGGAGCGCGACAGCATGGCGACTCAGTTGGGGATATTTAGGTTCTTACTATAACGAGTTTTATTCTTATGTGGGATTTTTGGGTTTATTGTAATTATTGTTCGTTTTTTCTTTACTTCTTGCAACGTACCTTCCTTTCCCTTTTTCTTTATTTTTTTGATTTATAATTATGTTTTCCATGCACATCCCCTCGTTATTGTTTCATCTATATCGCATATTCCTTTCCCCAAGCCTACTAAATTGTGTATCGTATCTAATTGTCAGTTATTTTTGTCTCCTTCCATGTATCTCCCTTTCCCATTCTCTTTAGTTGCTTCAATATCAGATTATGTTTGAGGATTATGCTACCTATATTTCTTTTCCTTTCCCTTTTTCTTTCTTATTTACTTTTATTTGCTTTGTTAAATTTCGTTCTTATGTGCTTTCTTATTATGCAAAATTACGTAGCTATGTGTTATCACTTTCATGAGCATGCTTTCAACATCATATTTCACTCGTGACTATTATGAACATAGCGGAGCCTGATGAGTGACCGCGTATTCCAAAATACCCTTAAATTGGGAAAGTCTTATTAGCGAAAGACTAGTCGATCAGACGGTCCCGTGCCTTCCCCTCTCAAGTTGTCCACTTGAGAGTATTTGTTAGACCCTTAGAAACCTACTCTATTAGAGACTAGCTGCATGCATCATGATTGAACCTAGGATAGATAAATACCCTTGGCATATTAAGTCCATTTAGATAATCTTGCCCAAAGGCTAAAGGGAGTTTTACAATCCCGAGTGACAACTTCATACTTTATGTGCATTATTTGGAGAAGCATGTTTTAATATGCTAACTATTTATTGTCTTAAGCTAATCAAATTTAGGAGGGGTAAGATTAACTTATTCAAAGCATCCTTATCTCTCTTGCCATCTCCGGAAAGGTTTATTTATACATTTATATGTGTATCTATCTTCTCTCTTACATTATCTATATTTATTCGCTTGCTATTTATTTCAAAGTACTCATGACATATTCTTTCAAAATCACTCCACGCTTAACACAATCAAGTCGTGAACATTTCTTAGACTTATATTCTTAGGCTCAAATAATGCAAATCTTGGGCCTGAACAACCTATCTTCCCATTCCACGACCATAACCTCCTATTTTGCTTAAATGAAGTATTACATTCATTGTTTACATAAAAGGACTGGTCTATCATTATCATCAGTCGTAGTTAATGGCGTGATTTATTTGTCAAGGGATATTTCGTCTTAACTGTCCTTATGTAGGTATAACTTTTTAAAAATGAGATTACCCTTCAATTGTCACTATCCTCTATTCAACCCACTCCAGATCATTATTCGGACTTTTTGGTCTAAGTGGCATAATATTCTATTTTTAAAAGATAGGGCATTTTGCTTGTTCATACAATCAATCTCTATTTTGTTAAAGTAATTCAACTCTATCTTAGCAGTCAAATGTGGCCTAATAGTTTTGTTTCCTTGCGTATCTTGCGCGTCTTTACATCCAAGGCATAACATCCAAAGTCCAAGGAGGTTAGACCCATGTGTTTGCTTTTAGCACTTTGTTTGCTTAACTTCAGAATATGCGCCTGAATCTTAGGTCGTTGGGACCTTCCCGAGAATCGCAGTCTTAATGGTCAATACCACTTATTCTCTACGCTATTACTCTACCAATCTCTACCCACCCACCCATGATACTCTTCTAAAATTATTTTGTCTAAGCTCGATCTTGTAGTCACACTCTGTCCTTTTGGAGCATTCACCAGGACTTCAATAGAGGACTATCCTATCATATAGATCTTGCACTCTCAAGTGATTTTATAAGTTTCAAATATGAACTATCTTTTGACCCAAATTTCTGGGGGTACGTAGGTAACCCATTATTGCGTTCAGTCTCATTATAACAAAAACTCCATTTCCCTCCAAAGACGAAACCGGGGAAAAGATTTTGAATTTCCTCAAAATTTGGGATTGCATCATCAAAGTATTCGAAAAGGAATGATAGGTACAACATCGTCAAGAATTTCTCAACAGGCATACACTGCAAAGCACGATGACCACTACCTGCATAGGGATATACACCGCAAAGCACAAAGTCTTCACCTTCATAAAGCTAATAATTGCTTTTTCTCATTTACATAAGGCTAACCACTGCCTTCCTCTACTTGCATAAGGCTAAACACTGCCTTCTCAATATTTGCATGAGGTTAAGCTCTACCTCTATTCTTGCATAAGGCTAAGCACTGCCTTCCTCTACTTGCATAAGGCCAAAAACTGGCTTCTCATCATTTGCATGAGGATAAGCATTGTCTTTCCCTGCATGAGACTAAACATTGTCTCCATATCTTGCATGAGCCTAAGCATTGCCTCCAGTATTGCATAAGGCTAAGCATTGCCTTTCCTTGAATGAGACTAAACATTGTCTCCATTTCTTGCATGAGGCTAAGCATTGCATCCATTATTGCATAAGGCTAAGCATTGACTTTCCTTGCCCGCAACTAATCATTGTCTCCCTTCCTTGCACGAGGCTAAGCATTGTCTCCATTCCTTGCACGAAGCTAAGTATTGCCTCCATCATTGTAAAAGGCTATGCATTTCCTTTCCTTGCATGAGACTAAGCATTGTCTCCATTCCTTGCACGAGGTTAAACATGGCATCCATTGTTACATAAGGCTAGGAATTGCCTTTCCTTGCATGAGACTAAGCATTGTCTCCGCTCTTTGCATCGGGCTAAGCATTGCCCTCATCTCAAACAATACTAAACCTAGTCGTGTCTCGTTTTCGCATACGACTGAGCATCACATGCTTCCTTTATCAAGCAATCCATATTACCACATACTTGTATCTCATGGGCTGAAACATCGTCACATTGTCCGAAGGCGTCATAGTCCAAAGGTACCATCCTCATAGCCTGATGACATCATGCCATGGACGGAGGATGTCTCAAAATTGAATATCATTATTCAAAGGCGTCATAGTCCGGAGGCACCATCCTCATGGACCGAGGACACTATTCTATGGCCTGCAAATCCCTTATAATACACTTCATGGCCCAGGACATCATAGTCTAAGGACATCATCCTCACCGTCCAAAGACAACTCTCATGGTCCAAAGGGAATTTGCATCATGGTTACATTTTTGCAATCACCCGTATATATTCGCATGCATTGTGTTTTAAGTTTTTGCAGGTAACTCGGGAGGAAGCAATTCTACAAGCAAGAGCAATTCTCGCTCCGATTTCCGTTCACAACATTCACATCCTTCAATCACCTCAAACGTACCCGATGATCAACAATTGATTACTTTTTGTTCTATAGCCGTTCAAATATCTTCCTCGTACATTTGTAATGTTCATTTCACATTTATAGCTCCACCTAAAATTATCTGTTACTTACGACACTATCCTACCCAAAAGAACCTTTTTGAAACATACGACCACTCTTATAATAATTCCATCGCTTTCTTTCGTCGTTAGATCCAGAACTACATACGGCCTGATTCCCATAACACCAGGGACATGTAGGAAACTCAAAAACCAGGGTTCGGCCCCCATGTTTGTAAAACACATCATTCCTCACTCACTTCGAACAAAATTGGTCATCATTTTATTTACCCGACAACTCTTTCATCATTCCCGGGTAAAGAGGGGCAGCTGTTGATACCTAATTTTTTACTCATATTTTTCAAATAATATATATACTTTCAAAATATCATTTTGCATTATTACTTAATTTACAAGTGTTATATAAGTACTCTCTATAATTTTTCATTATTTTTAAGGCTTTGAAATTGATTTTCTTCAATTTAAGTTGTTCAAATATTTATTAATTACACCTTTAAATTATTTTTCAATGACTTAATCATCAAAGTTATTATTTTCATCCACATATATGTTTCATAATATTTTACTTGTTTTTATATAATTATAATTGTATTTTAAAGCGATTTTACATAATTTTGCAATAATAGCCTATATTCTGTACATAATTGTATTTATTATATTATTTATACTAAAATAGTATTTCTTATATTTTTATAATGTTGAGATGTTAGTTTCAAGCATTTTACTACATGAATAATATTTTACTATTTATTAGTCATTTTTTATAATTATGTTTTTGTTAATTCCTTCTACTTAAAATCCAACCCAATCCCAAGCCAATTTTCTGACCAAATTAATGGTCCAAACACCCCAAACCTTAGCCCAATCTGCCCGGGACCAAACAAAATGACCTTTTTATTCCAATCCGGTCGGGACCCGTTTATTCAACTCGCCCCACATCCACGGGTCGATTTTCAATCGTTGAACCCTAACTAGGGTTTGAAATTCAATCTCTTCCTTTGTCGACTCTGTTACTGATTGCATGCGATATTTTCTTTACTTATTTACGTTTAATTGATTGTTTTCATTGTTTGTTCATTCAATTTCAACACCATATAAACCCCTCCCCTAATTCCCCTAAACGAACCTTAATCAATGCTATTCTCTCACTCTCCTTCACTCTACTATTTTGAAATATGAGACCTTGGCCGGCTGAAAGCCAAGGCCACTGGAATTCAATTGTTGCTCCTTCTCAGTGTGAGCATTGCCCGGGGTTCATTCGAGACCCTTGGGAACACTGACGCACCGAGTTTCTAGGAGTCTTGCTGTTTATTGCTAGTTGATTTACTGCCGGAGCTTAATTTCCTTTATCGTTTAATTTGCAACTAGTGAGTACCTTGACTCTTAAATTTCTACGCTTAGTTGTGGTCATGACCTGAATACCATGCTTGTTCGAATTTTCTGAACCTATATAATTACAATATGTTGTTACCTTTATTTGCAATCCTATCTACCTTGAAGTTAGCTTATAGTCTTGTATTCTCTAGCATCTAAACTTGCCTAAATCCTGTACTCGGATGTCTTCCAACTATGTATATTTTGACCATCTTGAACCTACTTAGTCTACTATGTTTATGCGCACATTAGTTTCCTATGTATGTTGCTTGCCCATGTTCATGCACTGCTCTGAGTTATTGTATTAAAACTCTTGGGATACTTATTCATGCCCAGAATTTGCTCGACTGTATTTCTCTATGTTAAGCCATTCAGGCGTAACTTTGGTCATGTCTGTATGAACTCTGAACTTTTCAAACAAGCATGCTACTCTACTATTTGTGAACCCCAATCCTCATTATAGTTGTTTGCTTTACTACCATCCTGTTATGTAGACTCATACCTACTAATGCTAGGATTGCTCAGGTTTAATGCCTAGGGAATCTTTGATATCAATTTGTATTAAGAACTTATTCACTCACTAGTTGTGGTATTGAGTTTGTGATATTGTTGACCCTAAGATTCTATAATAGGTTTCCTTAGTAGCATTTCTACTTTCCTTGAATCCTTATGTTTTTCTTGAGAAGACTGTTGTGGTATATACCCCAAAGGGGAGTCTATCGACCATGTCATTATCATTTGTTAATCTTAGGATCACAATTCATGTCGTGGCGCTTCATCTTTGGATCACAATCCATGCGCGCCCTGGGGGATTGGCTTAGGACATGTCTTGTCCATAGCCCAAGACTGAGCATTGCTCCCGCGTGCACAGCCCAATCCTCAAGCTTGACACTCATCTAGTGCATCCGCAACTATCTCGTGCTTGGCTCGGGTAAGGCAACCCTTAGTCCTTGGCCATTTTCATGTGGGTCTTTCGTGCCATGCCCATACATAGCCCTCGCGACACGCTTCCATCCCGAATAGTGCAGTGTCGCCCCACAACTGCACGTTTAGGCCAACGGACCCTTGCTTGCATGGTTGAACCCAAGCCATGCTTACAAGTCGACACACGATGCCTCTAATATAGGTGCGTCAAGTATCCAATTGGCACGGAGGTCTCCTTCCAACATTCGGCAGCCCGCGGGGCTGGCCCTCCTACACATCGATCCTCCAGTGCCTTTTTGGTGCCCAACGCTAGCCCGAAGGCGTCGCATCATCCATAGAGTTCCCTAACTCGTATGGATACCTAGGACACTCCTTTGAGTTATCCAAGAAGGCCCTTGAGGTTGCCCCCAAGGTATCTTGTTCAATACGGCTTGGTGAAAGCACGTATGGGGAGGCAGGTCGGAGCTTTCATCACCTATACCCCCCTTATATATGCTTAAAATTAAAAAGCCCAAGTTGCCCGAGTAGACAGATCTATGTAGAACAATCAGAAGAGCCTTTTCTCACCAGTTTTTGGCCGAAGTCACAACCCCAAAGTGCGGCTTGTGACATCCTCCCACACTCATTTTGTCATCATCCCTGATGACACATCATGGCCTATGACATCCCGGAGTCTGCCCCCTCAGGTATGTACTTCGTGGCTCCCTTTGTCTTGTGGGTTGTACTTCCTCGGAGTCCTATCTCAAAAGGAGTCGCGCCCCTTGCACTTCTCCCCCAAGTATCTTCCAAGCATGCCTCTGCACTTCACCTCCTTTCGGTGTTCACTTGGAAAGTGCCTCCGCACTTGCACCCTCTAGTGTATAACTTTGTAGTTGACCCACACTAGTCAATTACACCATGACCCTCACGGACTTCATGTCCGTTTGAAGCTTTCCCTTCACAATTAAGCACATTAACGTGATCTTTGGCGCGACTCTAGTAACTTAATCGCTCACATAATCTTCAAACGCCCTCCGTCATAGCTCCCATAGATTTTCCTTGCCCTCATTACCTTGAATCTGTGTTGGCTTCCAAACTCAGAACTTCGCCCTTATGCCTCTTGCATAGGCAGGATCCTCCCACACTCAACGTGGAGGATACTTCTTAGCGCTGTCATCCCACTTGGCATTCGGCCAGCTCTTGGGACGACTCTCGGTGAGTACTACATTCTCAAAGTCATAGCATCACCACATTCCAGAACAAAGCTCTTTGTTTTCCAACTGTCACTTCCTCATCAAGTACCCAATGCTCCCGGTAGTACGTCAATACTCTCCCTATATACTGGTACTCTCTTGGTCTTGCTAGCACGGCTTCCCGGTTCAGTAGTGCCTCGCACTTGAACTCTCAACGGTCTCCGATCATTCGGCGTACCCCTTTACAGAATGATGACACCTTCTAACTTGGAAATCTGCCCAATTCTGAATCTTCTCTATACCCTCGAATTCATCTCCTCACCTTGGCAATGCCCTCAGGCAGTCCAAAAGTCTATCCCATAGGGAAGACACTCAACTGATGTATCGCACGCATCCTTGGCAAGATCTCCGCTATGATCATGTCGAATGTTTATAGTCCATGGCTCCCACTCTTTGCAATATGGTTGCATGACCTGGCAAACATGGCCTTCTCTTGACCATACGACTCATCGGCATATCACCTTATTCAGTAGCACCCTAGACTTTCGAAAGAAAATGGAATCACCCATTTCTTTTTTCGACCAGCAGTATCAGGTTCTCGATCTCTGGTGGCATATGAACATCAATCTCTGCTTTGACATGATCTCCGCACTAATATCCAAAATGCACTAGCCATCTCCACCTTTGCCTTGACATTGTGCCATGGAATAGTATGGCCTTAATCAGTACATGTCACGGGCATGTTCCCTTACGCTCGCCAGCGGCACCGAGTTCATGTCTATAGGGTACTGTCACCTGCCTAAGACGCATACCTATAAAATCAGTGCTTGCAATTCAGAGTTCTGGATTGTTTTGCATTACCTTATTATGCAAACGATTAGAAATTATATTTATAGGACTTGTAATGCTCTAATTTGCCTATACGTTAATCTAGAAATTACAGTGTTGCCTGTATAATACCGGAATTATATAGAAATTATGCCTACAGGACTTAAGGATTCTAATACGTCTTAATTATGTCTACTGCCTGACCAGAAATCTGTTTGCATGCTTTCGTGCTTATGTGTGGAGGTTAACTCGATCGAGCCTTTTATTGCTATAGTATGCAGTCCTATCTGTTTTGAATGTCGCCTAGTTTTATTATTTTTGAGCAACCTAAGTAAAGTCTAGAACCACCTGATAGTAGGTCCAAAGCCTCCTTGACCATAGGCATGGGACGGATAGTGCACGTGACGAGTGTCTGGCATATATAAAATTCTGACTCGTACTCTGTCAAATTATAATATAGAAAGATGTCGAACCCACAGAGATTGGTTTATCTATTCTACAAATGTTTCTTGTTTAGTTATTATTTGAGAAAACCATAGAGAGTTGAGTGGTCAATTAACAAACTAAGAATGCATGAATAGAAAAATAGAAAATATTTTATTTTTCACAAATATAATAAAAGGTGTTGGGATCCTGACTTCACTTAATATTTTAATTATATAATAGATATACTTATTCTTCAATTTCTATTTCTCACAAATGTATAAATGCCTCTCTCGATTACATTTATATATTATTACTTAAGTTGAACAATTAATTGTACTCCTTTCGGTTATACAAATTAATCAACAAAATAGTAATATTCCAGAGTCAGAAATATATACTTGAACTAAAGCATACACTTTTTTAGTAAGTCCCTTTCGGTTTTCCTACTTGTTATAACTGATTACTACAATATTTGCCTCTTTCGACTACAAATAAGTGTAAAATCAATTTTAACATATAAGAGCTAGATGTCACTAAATAGAAGTTAACATCTATCAATACCAAAATTTACTATATTACTTCTTCCGCCTCTTTCGATTACAGAATTAGTAAGAAGTTAATATGTAGTACGAAATAGATAGATGTTACAAATTAAATGACACCTAACTATAAAACAGATAAGATTTAAATAAAAACCTTCAGCTCAGACATGTGAAATTGAGGAATAATTTACTATTATATAAAAAAAAATATTAAGATTCGTCATTCTCCCAACACATGATAGGCTAATCCATACTAGAGCTAGTATTGCTAATGAAAATATTCTTGTCCATTAGATAAGAAAATAGAAAGAAATATTCAGAAAGAATAATTCCCCCTATTTAATTAAAAGCAAGATATAGAATAATTTTCAAAGCTAAAATTTATTAGGAACTAGAAACAAAAGCCACAGTAATAACTGGGCAGAAATTCAAAGTACTGAACAATTGACTGAAATGAAAAGGAAAAGCTCTTAAATGGATTCAGTTGTCTACTGAGCTCTCCTTCTCTCGACACCCCTTCCGAATTTCTGAGACGTCCATTTTATATCCACTCCATAACTAGTTATGCTTTGGTTATGAGTTTCGTTATGGGTCTGTTATGAAAGTCCCGATTCGTACATTGTCTTCTTGGGCCTTGTTTATTTACTCCATCACAGCTTACTTTTCTCCTTTGGTGCGCTATTTCTTAAAATCTTCCTTGATTCTACATCACTTATTTTGCAGTCTTTCCTACATAATTTACTAAAAGTTAGGGAAGAATATGATAATTTCTTTATTTTTATAGAGAAAATCATATATTAAAAATCAAGTAAAATGCACTTATCAACACGCACAGGGTACGACATAGAATTAAATTAGAACGCCTTTAAGTAAATAACTCCAACATAGTAATCGTGTAGCAGGAGATGATAGTCTGTGCCTGCTGAATAATACGAGCAACCTTTACCTTAAGAGAGTTACGAAGTATTATTTATGTTGCACGGGGTGATCCTTTAGGCTAAAGAACTTAGGACCCCCTCCTCTTTTTTTATGTGCGTGTTATTTACACTTAGTCATTCAACATAGATCAATATAGTTTGTCCCTTTGTAGTTATTACCGATTCTCATATGTTTTAATAAGACTCTACAACTTCTGAATTTTTCTTTCTTTTTATTTGATCACCTAGCTTAATTACATAATTCACATAGTCTAAAGTTCGGTCGGGACCCACAGTATTGCAAATCGAGGAGTGACTAACACCTTCTCTTTGAGGTAATTTGAGCCCTTACCCGATCATTGGTAACACGGACTAGTCAAACAGAGTTATTTGCAAATAGGTTCCCTAATGCACCTTAAATATCATTAGGTGGCGACGCTTCTCTTTCAATACCCATTTAAAAGAGTTGTCATATATCAAAACCCGCTTTCGTGAGAAAACGGGGTGTGACATCGTCAATGTAAACCTCCATTGATTTTCCTGTTAGTTCATCGAACATTCGATTTACTAGGCATTGGTAAGTTGCACCAGCATTTTTTAGTCGGAATGGCATTACGTTATAGCAGTAGGTGTCGTACTTAGTGATGAAGGACGTTTCTTCCTGATTGCCCGAGTCCATCCAAATTTGGTTGTACCTGGAATAGGCATCGAGAAAGCTGAAGATCTCGTGGTCGGTCATCGCATCAATCATGCAATTGATGTTGGGCAGAGGGAAAGAGTTCTTGGGGCATGCCTTATTCAAGTCTTTGTAGTTTTCACACATTCTTAATTTATTCCCCTTTTTAGGGACTACCACTACGTTTGCTAACCAATTCGGGTATTTAACCTCCCGGATGGACCCTATTTTAAGGAATTTAGATACCTCGTCTTTGATGAATGCATGCTTGACTTCGGACTGAGGCCTCCTTTTCTGTTTGACCGGGTGGAACTTCGGATCCAGGCTCAGCTTATTTCTCTTGCGGAATCCCTGTCATGTCAAAGTGGGACCAAGCGAAACAATATATGTTAGCCATAAGGAATTTAATGAGTTTTTTCCTAAGCTCGTGATTTAACCTCGTGCCCAGGTATACCTTACGATTGGGCAGATGCTCGATCAATATGACTTGCTCCAGTTCTTTGACCGTTGATTTGGTGGCGTCGGAATCGTCGGGGACTATGAAGGATCTGGGAACTCCGTAGTCATCGTCCCCATCTGTCCCCTGCTTCTCCATTTCGGTCGGGGCCGGTGTCAATGATTGCTATTTGTTCCCTCCCTTGGAGACCGAACTCGGATCCTTTGGTGTAGAAAGTGTGGATATCGGGACCACCTCGTTGACCGTGAACATCTCCTTTGTGGTCGGTAGTTCTTCGTAAATTGTTTTAATCCCTCCTGGCTTTGGGAATTTCAATACCTGGTGAAGTGTCGAGGGCACTACCCTCATGTTGTGAATCCACAACCTCCCAAACAGAGCATTATATCTCATATCTCCTTCGATCACGTACACTTTTGCTTCCTGAATGGTTCCGGCGGTGTTCACCGGTAGTGTTATCTCTCCTTCAGTGGTCTCACACGCCATATTGAATCCATTTAGAACTCGGACTGCGGGCATAATTTGGTCTTGCAGACCCAGCTGCGCTATGACTCTCGATCTGATGATATTGGCCGAGCTACCTGGATCAATTAACACACGCTTAACTCGAGATTTATTTATGAGTATAGATATTATTAGTGCATTGTTGTGTGGTTGTACGATGCCTTCAGCGTCCTCGTCACTGAAAGATAAGGTTACCTATGGCACGTAATCTCGAGTCCGTTTTTCTCTAGTGATGGACACTTTGGTGCGCTTTAACATCGGCCCCCGGGGGACATCGACTCCACTAATGATCTTGTTAATGACGTGATGAGGTTCCTCTTGTTCGATCTGTTTACTAGAGTCCCTCTCCTGAAATGGTTTTTGGCTTGATCGCTCAGGAACACTCGGAGATGTTCGTTGTTGAATAACCGGGCTACTTCCTCTCTCAATTGTCGACAATCTTCCATTCTGTGGCCGTGAGTGACGTGATATTTACACATTAGGTTGGGGTCCCTTTGGGCTGGATCGGACTGTAGAGGTTGAGGCCACTTGGTGTCTCTGATGCGTATGATTGCAGATACAATGGCAGCAACATCGATGCTGAAGTTGTACTCCGATAAATTTGGCACTTCCTTAGGCCTGATGGGCCCGTCGAAACCGCTTTTGCTCATGAGTCCCCGGTTATTTTGACCTCGATCGCTTCTCCTTTCCCTTTTCTTGGGGTTTTGTCCGGACCCATTACCTTGTCGGTCTCCGTTGTATGGTTGATACTAGTCCCTATTTGATCGAGGTTCACGATCAATGTCTCTTTTGGACCAGTCAATAGCTCTAACGGGATAAACGGACCCGGAAGGGGCCCTAAGATGATCATCTTCAACCCTAATTTTGATTGATACCGATTATGTTCGTCGGCCCAAGTTACAGTCGGATATTCTATCAGATTTTGCTTCAACTGCTGTGAAGCCAACGAGCTTCGAGTATTAAGTCCTTGGTGAAGGCCTGAACGGTCCAATCATCTGCAACGAGAGGCAAGTCCATTCGTTCCATTTGAAACCGGAACACAAATTCCATGAGCATCTTATTATCTCTCTGTCTCACTTTGAAAAGGTCTGACTTCCTGGTCTCGACCTTGATGGCCCCGACGTGTGCTTTCACGAAGAAGTCTACAAGCATAGAAAACGACTCAATAAAATTAGGGGGTACGTTGTGATACCATATCATAGATCCCTTTGACAAAGTTTCCCCTAACTTTTTCAGCAGGACAGACTCGATCTCATCATCCTCCAAGTCGTTCCCTTTGATGGAGCACGTGTAAGAGGTCACATGCTCATTTGGGTCAGTTGTTCCGTTGTACTTAGGAATTTCAGGCATGTGGAACTTCTTTGGGATTGGCTTCGGAGCAACGCTCGGAAGGAAAGGTTTCTGAACAAACTTCTTGGAATCTAGGCCCTTCAATATCGATAGCACTCATGGGATTTGGTCGACCCTGCAATTGTAAATTTCCACCTTTTTGTAATTGGCTTAGATTTTCTTTTCTTTCGATTCTACCCGTTTATTCAGTTCCTCAAGCATTTTTATAATTTCAGGGTTAGCCCCGGGTTCAGCTTCACTCGGCCTCACAGTGATTGGTTCGTTTTTGCGAGTGATTTCCGGGACGGCTTGGGCTCAACTCTGTTGGGGGGCACGGCTTTGGTTCTGCAGTTAGGCTATCGCTACATGTTGGGCCTTTAGCATTTCGAAGATCACTTACAAGTTGATCCCATCTCTTTCACTATCGTGTGTATTTTGGGATGCCAATCGGACTCCCCGGCGGACGTTGTTCTCAGGATCAGTAGGAAGATTCGCATTGATGGCCACATGTGAGTTAGCGTCGATTGGGTCCGCGACCGGAACTCCGATGGGATCGACAGGTGGCACCTCGTTCCTGGGTACCATATTTTTGTTCTCGGCGTGGTGACCGGACTTAGCATTCATATTTAGAGGTGCAGATTGGGAGTTCGACATTTTGAACTTTGACCTGCAATTAAAGACATTTCAAAGTACAAGTGTAAAATAAGGTGCGTTATGGAAATTTGTATCAAATTACCACTATTATCCTTAACCCCACGGTGGCGCCAAACTGTTTACCCTAAAAACGGATAACAATTAAATTTTTAAGTGGTTTTAAGGATACGCGGATTAATTCGATACAAACGATAAATTGCGTTAGATTAAACAAAAAAAGATATAGTAAATTCAAACCACGTGAGTAGGACAATTCCAGCCTTGATGAAATTTCCACTCTCGATTCAGATTCACAATGGCTAGTACTGGTGAACGAGAATAAGAGCTATGAATAACAGTGAAAATAATAGTGTATTGCTTTAGGATGCGTGTTACAATGTGTTCAATAAATAATCAGACCCCTTTTATATAGTAGGAGAATCCTACTCTAGGTACAATTCCATAAAAGGTAAAAATCTCCCGTTTAACTAATTACTAGATTTCCGTCGGTACGTGCCGAGATCTACGCCGTGATACTCGGTTGGTCACGGGTATTACAGCCTTCTGTTAATCGTGTTCGATTGCCCAATAATGCTCACTGAAGTCCTTAGGAATTTAGACCGATCCCAGGGTCATGGCCTCGATATACTCGAGGGCGGGCGTCGTGCCCCCGGTGCCTGACTCGACGAGTCCCTTACCTTGATTCTGGTTCCTTGTCATCGCATTCCTTGCTCGATTTATTTTATCGAGAACCGGGTCGGCTTATGGGTACGGTTTCACCCGTATACACCAGTATAATATGATAGAAATCAATTTTTTTACATATGAAATCCAGCAAAATATGTTGGAATTTCATAATGTGCTGGAATTCCAATATAATATGCTAGAAGTTTATATGCAGGAGCTCCATAATCGAGCATATTATACAGGAACTTTTTGTGTTTCAGCTATTGTATTTTTGTCTAGATTTATCTCCGCATAAAATAGTGCTATTTTTTAATGAATTTGCAAATACTGAATATTTTTCTATTAAATATTAGCTACAGGGGCGAACTCATGATTTTTAGAGGATGGGTTCAACAAGAATCGATCCCTGGTCCCTACGGAAAATTTTCAGCTACTTAACCAGTGAACCAACACAATAAATCTAACCAGGCTTCACAAAGGTAGTATTTAGACAAATTATATGAATATTACACATAATATACATAATTTTTGTCTAAGACCATGGGTTGACGTGAATCCTTTGGTAGACCATAAATTCGCACCTGACGCTAGTCCATGCTATTTTCACATTCTTTCACTCAAACTTGGCCCAAACATATATTGGGTGAATTTGTTGTGTCCCATAGATTTTACTTTATTTTAAATTGTAATGACCCGAACAATTTTATTCCTAACCTATCCATTTGAACACCCACCCAAAATACTTGGAAGGATTACAATAAATTCCTAATATTATGGTACTATATTTTTACTATGCAGGTAGTGTTCGGACAAACTTAAGCATATTATTTACTTGAGTGTATTATTTTATTAAGTAACTTTATTAGTGTTTGGACTAGCTTCGCGCACTCAACTATTTTATTTTATTTTATTAGGTATGGTTACTTTCTCATATTTCTCGACTGTTTCATTGGTTATTTGTTACCTCCCCTAACAATATAGTTCTTTTATCTTTTACCTCTTTGATCCCTTGATCACATTGTAATTGAAAAAGTGACTTCTTTTTACCACCGTGCCATCTTCAAGTAGTCAATTTTTGGTTTTCAATGGTCTTATTTCTGCTTCTTTTCCTTTTCAAATTGTTCACAGTATGTTACTATTGATATAAATATGAAACAAGTTATAAAATGCAAGGCAAACTAACATGATTCCTCCCTGGTCTGCATACAACCCCACTACTGCTTTGCTATTACTTCACCTTTCCTCCCACATTCCTTCTTCCGTTCTTCACTTCTCCCCCCATAAAAGCAAACACCCAAAAACCAGATAAGTAAAACTCACATTTCTTCATTTCAATGGCAGAAATAACAACAGTACTGCCAAGAACCTATCAATGTTAAATGTAAGTAATGGACAGTACTCGTCACTGAAATTATAGAACCAATAAAAATTAGATCTCTCATCCCTGTGTATATATTTTATACACACTATGTACATTTATATATATAGAAAAGAAACAGTCAAGAAACTGATGGTTTCAAGAATATATCAGTAGCTAGAGCTAGCAGTACACACACACACTATATATATATATATATATATATATATGAAAAAACTCCATCTTCATCCTCTTATCATAACAGAAATACTAGTACTATAGTACTATCCAACCCACCCCCACCCCCACCCCAACCTCCTCCATATAGTGCTCAGGTGCCCCATTTTCCCTCTGTGTTTTTGTCATGTTTTTCGTATGTTAATGGTACATATTAGTTGCAGCATTAGCAGTATTCTAATCTCTGCTTATCTCAGCTTAATCATATTCATTATTCAATATCATCACTTCCTTATGAGAAGATTACTAAAATCATTCGTACCAACAACTCATCACTGTCTTCTTCTCCACTCATCATCATACATTAATCATAGCAAAAATCTCAAATTTTTTCTTCCAAATCGTCTCACATGGGTACGCAACATGGCCACGGGTAGAACCGTGGTGGGACCCACGAACAAGAACAAAATCGTCGTCGTAATGGGTGCTACTGGTTCTGGAAAATCAAAACTCTCTATCGACCTCGCCACTCGTTATTTTCCTAATTCAGAAATCATTAACTCCGACAAAATCCAAATTTCTAAAGGTCTCGACATTACTACAAACAAAATCTCAATGTCTGAACGTCGCGGCGTATTTCACCATTTACTCGGCGAGTTTTCGTCGGAGTTTTCTCCTTCTGATTTCCGGTGGGTTGCTTCGGACAGAATCTCAGACATCATCAATCGTAACAAGCTCCCGTTAATCGTCGGTGGGTCCAACTCATTCATCTACGCTTTCTTATCAAACCGGTTCGAACCGGGACTCGACGTTTTCAACGAATCGAACCCGGTTCAGTGTATATCAAAAGAGCTTCTTTATAACTGTTGCTTCATTTGGGTGGATGTTTTAACTCCGGTTTTGAATCAGTATTTATTTAAACGAGTTGATGAAATGATGAAATCCGGGATGTATGAGGAATTGGAAGAGTTTTTTGAGAAAAACGGATTTTCCGGTGCAAACTCAGCGAGTCGACACAGCGGGTTGAGAAAGGCAATAGGGGTGCCGGAGATGGAGAGGTATTTTCAAAAGTACAAGAATTGTACGGTAGAGGAGAAATGCAGGTTGTACGAGGAAGCAGTGAGGGAAATAAAGGAGAACACGCGGCAGCTAGCGGAGAAGCAGATATGGAAGATCCAACGGCTGAGAGAAGCTGGGTGGGACCTACAAAGAGTTGATGCCACGGAGGCATTCACGGCGGCGATGACGCCGGGAAATACCAAGATCCCGGTTCCGGCGACGGAGATATGGGAGAAACAAGTGGTGAAACCAAGCGTGAAGATTGTGAAGCGTTTTTTGTTAGAGTGAGTAGGTTTGGTTCTACAGCTATTTGCCAGCTCCTCTATTTCTCCCCTTCTTCTTTCTCTTCTTTTTTTTGTTTTTTTAAAACAAATTGGGAAAAGACTATCCCTTTTATTTTTATTTTTTTGGAGTAATTTTATGGAGAAAAAATTTGTAATGAGGCTTTTGGGGGGGGGGGGGGAGGGGGTTCTTTGGTGATGGGTTGAGGACAAAGGGAAGAGTGAAGTGGCGACCAATTTTGGCGGCTTTTTTATTTTTTCTATGCTAACTTTTTACATATGAAAACATACTAAAAATTGAAAGAAAATCAAGAAACAGTCTTTTCTATTTCTCTTCTAATTCCTTTTTGCTTCTCATTATCTCTTTTTTTAATTATGTTTTTTGATTTTAAAACCGTGCATGATATAACCATAAGGATTAAGGTATCTCGTGGAATAGTTAAGACGTGTGCAAACTATTCTGAACATCAACTTATAAAAAATATATATATATAACGTTAGGGGTTGAGATGATTAATTTCTTCATTTTGGTGATGTAAAAATTACTTTTCTTTATTTAGTTAAAAAATTAACTCAAATAGTCGTACTTCGTATACAAGATTTATTGCTTAATCACGGTTAATTAGATATTTATTTTTATTGCCCAAATTTACCTGTTTATACTTCTAGGTCTTAATTTGTTTCTCTTTTTTTTTTTTTCTCATTGAAGCTCGTTAAAATTGGTATAAACAAAATTTATTTATCTAATGTTTGGAAATTATATCAAACAGGGGTGGATTTAATCTAAAAGTTATTAGTTTTTGTGAACCCAATAACTTTTGCCTAGATTCTGTATTTGTATTAAAAAGTTCATCAAATAGATAAAAATATTTAGCTCGGAACTTAGTTTATTAGTTCGATTATTATTGTATATTTACTTGAGATCATCGTAGGAACTCGTAAACTTAAAATTTTGAACCTGTCTGTTACCAAACCTATCACAGATTATCATCTGCTAAGTAGTAATATATAGTAGAATCAATATACTTAATAAAAGTATAACAGTAGGAGTACTGGTGTATTTCTATCAGCAGCAAGGAGGAATTAAAGATTTCGAAGGTTTGGACCAAAAAGAATGTAACTTTCCAAATTTTTAGATTGAACTGAATTTTAAGTCTAACGGATCCTAAAATCATTCTAATTCTGAACATTTGCTCTTTTAGTATAGTATTTTTTTTGTTGTTGTTTTGGAGGTGGGGTGGGGTGGGGGGATATTGCGGAGGCTGACAGATGTCGCTTGGGTTTAATAGGTTAGAGCATAGCCATGTATGTGAAATTTCAGTAAGTTTTCAATGTATATTAAATTGAGATTGAGATGAAATTATTGTTGTACAAAGTAATCTCAAAGAAGATGAGAGTACTAAATAGCTTATAAACTCTTTCATATGGGACAATATCACACGAAATAATATATTAAATGGGGGTATATTTTGACAGATTTGTTCATCTATAACACTCTTGACTTAAATTATCATATTGTATTATATATCAATCTTGAGTCGAGGGTCTATCGAAAACAATATCTCTACCTCATATAGGATATGGGTAAAGTCTGTATACGCCCCACTCTTCCTAGACTCCGCTTGTAAGACTATATTGGTTTGTCGTTATTGTTGTTATTTTTGCCGTGTCTATTAACAAAGGGTTCAGCATGCAATTAAAAAGCTTTATTGTGAAAACTCAAGTGAGGGGGACCAGGACTCCACCTGAAAATTAATCTTTCTTGTGCTATCACTTTCTTGGTCAATCAAGAAAATGGAATTAAAAAACCAGTTAGATAATGTGTTGATCCACAAGAACTCTTAGTTTAGTGATTAATTGGATTTTACTAGTAAGTCGTTGTTATTCTAAACTTTGTTATGGTATATTCATAATTGATTGGCTCGACGGTTATAGGAGGAATTTTGGAGTAATAATAAAGTTGTCTCGGTAATCTATAATACACGTGTATGAGCCGTGGAAGCAGTCATTAATGCTGGCATTAGGGTATTCATACTCCTCGGGTCCGGGCTTTCTCCGGACCCTGCATAAACACAAAATACTTTGTGCACTGAACTGCTTTTTTTGGCTCGACGGTTACAAGGATCGCAATCTCTCGTGTCTCTTTCTGCATTTCCTCGTATGCCAAATGAAAAAAAATGGATGGAAATGACAGCCAAATATTATACTTTTGTATGGACCAGATATTATCCTCTTACTATTGCTTAACTAAATTGACTTTAACAATCACAAAAATATCGATTACTGTACGTATACTTGTAACGATTGAATTCATATTCCTTTGTTAAAAAGTGATCGCTAAAAGTTAAAATCATTGTAAGTTGTAACATAGAACATTTATCAAGAGTAAGTAGATGTTAGGATTAAGCATTTACCATCATGCTAAAAGTTATAGCTGATAGTAAGGGCGTAACTTTATTTTTTAACCAAGTTCACCAAGCAAGCACAATGTTCGATCATGACTCCGACTCGGACCACCCCAACCCCCTTTGAGGACCTTGTTGTAAGCAGGATGTTGGCGTTACCCAACAATAAAGAAGACAAAATATTTGGTTGCACGTTCTCAGTTATACACTTTAAACTTTATGGTTCGAGGAATCCAATATGAAAGATTTATTTGGACTTTGGTCTCTCTCTTCACTCCCCATTAATGGTCATGTCCCCTCTCACCTTTTTTGCGCCACCACCGACGGTCACCTGACACACGTAAATGCCGTCCACTTTACATTTTTTTCTCTCCTTTCCTCTCTCTCCTTCCTCCTTCCCTTCCACCCTTCTCCTCCCTTTTTTATTCCTCACCCCCTCCCCTCCCCCTCCCCCCCCCCACACATTATCCTCTTCTATCCCTCCCCCCCCCCCAAAAAAACAATTTAACTTTGTTTTCATCCCCTCCCTCGCTCTTTCTCCATTTTATCCTTCCCTTTTCTTTTCATTTTTCTGACCATCCCCAGTTCGCTCCGCCTCTCTTCCTCCATTTTCTTCTTTCCCATTCTTTCAAGAAGGTTACGGCGACCCAGATATAGGCCAAGGAGCATTGTCGCTGCTCTCCAGATCGCCTCTTTTTTCCTCTTGTAGAGGGCCCGGCAGCTGTGTGCAGGTACCAACTCGACGGTGACGACCAGCGGCAGCGGAGGCGTGTGGCAGTGTGTGGAAGGCCAGAAATTGACACAGGCATGTATTGTAACAACGCTTTGTCATCCAAATCAATAATCCAGGTTCTACCCACCCGGAGTTGGTACCTCCGGATATCTTGTCTTCCTTTGTTTTCCTTTCCTGCGAGTTACATAATTGCATTAGTTAGTTTTAGTACAGTGCCTATTTGTTTGTCTGAAATATTGTTTGGTGCCTTATCTTTTAGTAGAATTCTTATTTGCTTACTTGTAGTTTCGTTTGGGTTCTTAAGCTTTCGAATTCGTAGCTTATATTCCTTTATTTTCGCTATTTGGTATTTGAGTGTTAGTGATTATTTAAGACCACTTAGACTATAGTGGCTGTGGTGAACGATGGAAGAGTAAGGTCATGTCCTCAGGGGTGGCGGGGGCAGGGACTAAGGGCGAAAAAGGGGATAAGGGAGCCTCCAGGATGAGAATTGGGTCCTGTAACATAGGGACTTTGACAGGGAAGTCTGTAGAGTTAGGTAAGATTCTTCAGGAGAGGAAGATCAACATAGCATGCATCCAGGAAACTAGATCGGTAGGTACGAGGGCTCGGGATGTGGACGGGTTTAAACTTTGGTACTCAGAAGGCACTGGGGACAAGAATGGGGTGGGTATTTTAGTTGACAGGGACCTCAGGGAGCTCATGGTTGAGGTTAGGAGGGTAAATGATAGATTGATGAGTATTAAGATAGTAGTTAGGAGGGTTTATTGTAAACGTCATTAGCGCGTACGCTCCTCAGGTAGGCTTGGACTAGCAGGTCAAGAGACAATTCTGGGAGGATTTAGATGAAGTGGTACGCGGTATCCCACACATCGAGAAGTTGTTCAATGGTAGGGATTTTAATGGTCATATTGGGGCTGATGCTAGGGGTTATGACAATGTGCATGGTAGGTTCGGCTTTGGGGATCAGAATGAGGGGGGCTCCACACTATTGGATTTTGCTAGTGCTTTTGATTTGGTGATATCTAACTCGAGTTTTCCGAAGAGGGAGGAGCACCTGGTCATCTTCTGGAGTTCAGTAGCTAAGACCCAGATTGATTACCTCCTCTACAGAAAATGTGATTAAGGTTTATGCATTGATTGCAAGGTCATCCCGAGTGAGAACATCACGACCCAACATAGACTCCTAGTAATGGACCAAGAGATCAAGTGGAGCAAGAGAAAGAGGGCGGTGTGCAGGCAAACTAAGATCAAATGGGGTCATTTGACTAAGGACAGAGCTCAAGAGTTGGGGGAGAAGTTTCTGGCTGTGAGGGCCTGGGAGAGTAGAGGAGATGCAACTAGTATGTGGGCCATGACTGCTAATTGCATTCGGGAAGCTGCGAGAGAGGTCTTAGGGGTTACGAAGGGTTATCCACAAAGGGGATTAATGGTGGAATGGAGAGGTCCAAGGTATAGTGAAAGCAAAGAAAGCGGCTTCTCTGAAACTAGTAGAGAGTACAGACGAGGAGGAAAAAGGGATGTATTGAGAATGTTATAAGAAGGCAAGAAAAGTGGCAAAATTAGCGGTCACAGCGGCTAAGACCGCGGCGTTTGGGCGTCTATACGAGGAACTCGGGAGCAAAGGCGGAGATAAGAAGTTGTACCGGTTGTCCAAGGTGGGGGAGATGAAGGCCCATGACTTGGACTAGGTGACATGTATTAAGGACGAGGACGACAGAGTATTGATGGACGAGGCACATATTAGATGCAGATGGCAGATGTACTTCCATAGACTGTTGAATGAGGAGGGGGACAGAAGTATTACGATAGGTGAGTTGGAGCACTCCGAGAGTCGGCGGGATTTTGGTTATTGTAGGCGTATTAAGGTGGATGAGGTGGAAGGGGCTATGCGCAAGATGAGTAGGGGCCAGACGAAATCCTAGTGGAGTTTTGGAAGAACACAGGTCGAGCAGGTTTGGAGTGGCTCACTAGGTTGTTTAATATAATTTTTAAGATGAAAATGATGCTCGAGGAATGAAGGTGAAGTACAATGATTCCATTGTACAAGAACAAGTGTGATATCCAAAATTGCAATAATTATAGGGGTATAAAGTTGTTGAGCCACACTATGATGATTTGGGAGAGGGTGGTGGAAGTCAGGATGAGGAGGAGTGTGTCTATTTTCGAGCACCAGTTCAGATTCATGTTGGGGCACTCGACTACGGAAGTTATTCATCTGGTGAGGAGATTAGTGTAGCAGTATAGGGAAAGGAAAAAGGACTTGCATAGGGTATTTATCGACCTTGAAAAGTGTACGATAAACTGTCAAGGGAAGTTTTGTGGATGTGTCTGGAGGTTAGCAGCGTGCCGGTAGCGTACACTTGGGTGATTAAGGATATGTACAATGGTGGTAAGACTCGGGTGAGGATGGTAGGAGGAGACTCGGAGCACTTTTCAGTTGTGATGGGGCTGCACCAGGGATCGGCTCTTAGCCCATTTTTATTTGCCTTGACGATGGATGTGCTGACGCGGCACATATAGCGGGAAGTTCCATGTTACATGCTATTTGCCGACGATATAATATTGATCGACAAGATGTGAAGCGGGGTCAACGCAAGGTTGGAGGTTTGGAGACAGACCTTGGAGTCTAAAGCTTTCAAGTTGAGAAGGACTAAAACAGAATACTTAGAGTGCAGATTCAGTGGCGGGGCTTATGAGTCACACGTGGATGTGAAGCTTGATACTCAAGTTATCTCCAAGAAAGATAGTTTCAAATATCTCGAGTCTATTATCCAGGGTAACAGGGAGATTGACGAGGATGTTGCACATCGTATTGGAGCGGGATGGATGAAATAGAGGCTTGCGTCTGGCGTCTTAAGTGATAGGAATGTGCTACCGAGACTTAAAGGTAAATCTTACAAAGTGGTGGTCTGACCAACTATGCTATATGGGGAGGAGTGTTGGCCAATTAAGAACTCACATGTACAGAAAATGAAAGTAGCAGAAATGAGGCTGTTGAGATAGATGATTGGGTATACTGATCTCCTCCAAGTCACACCTCTATTCGGGGTTGTGAAACGGTCGATTGCAATAATAATACCCAATAAGGATTCGATGGATCGAATCCACAGGGAGCTGAGATAGGATTAGTGATATATATTTGGATAAAGCACGTGAAGTATCTTGGTTGCACTTCCACAAATATGGTTTTGTTTTCACTTCTAAAATTACGTTAAGGATTACAATTCTAAAGATATAAAACTAGAGAAAATTATTTTTGGATGGTTTTCAAATATATAAAAATCCTAGGGGTATGACTTTCACCTAGGTGTTTGCCTAACGGGTTGTAAACTTTAAAGCTTATTTTATTGATCGGGGTATATTATAGCAATCAACACTCAAATACCCACTCAATACCTCTCGGTAAGAAAGTGATTTTGCCCAATTTGTCTTTCTCAAGTCCAAATGGATATTGAACAAAACAATTGATAAAATGCTGAAGTCGGATTTTACTATCTCTAGGTTCAACCCTTTAATTGGGACTATCAATCTCTTGATTTCATCCCAAATTACTGTTAGCGAAGTTTTCCTAGACTAAGTCTCTCTTTCTCAAGTAGAGACCAAGTCAAATAGGCATAAACTAATATTTGCAACCGTTAATTCTACACTTAAAGGCAAGAAGGCTAAATAATAAACACCCAACCATAAACACGCCATAAATCAAACACCCATTAGGTTTACACACTAGGATTGGGTCACAACCCTAGCTAGAAATCTAGCTACTCATAATGGGTATAGAGGAAAATAGAGAAGAAAAGATGATAAAACTCATATTGCAAGATTAAAAGATAAAAATCCAATGTTAAATCACCAAAATAAGCTAAAGTTTCCTAAAGAAGCAAGTAAAAACGGCTATAGGACTTTCAATATTTCAAAACTTGACCTAATTTCGTGAAAGTAGTCTATTTATACAAAGCTGGAATTTTCGGACAAAATTGCCCTTTTGGAGGTTGTGCGGCCGCACAATTATATGTGCGGTCCGTACTTCTCTTCAGATCTTGATAGGAGTTGACTCTGCGGCCGCACAATTCTATATTTCCGCCGCATCTCTCATGTTCTGCGGTCCGTACAATTCTGGGTGTGGCCGCACTGGGCTCTTCTGCGGACCGCACATTTCCTGAGTGCAGTTGCATAGTTATTTCTGCGGCCGCACAATTATTGGGCGGTCCATATTTCTTCTTGAGCTTGAAATGAAACTCTCTAAACTTTGGCTCTTACGTAGCTTCTGCGGCAGCACAATAATTGTGCGGTCCGCACTTTGCACTGGGGCTCTGTTGATTTTCTTTCACATTCTGCGGCCTTAGATAAAAATCTACGGTCCGCACTTGAGCTTCTGTGCCTAATTTTTGTCCTTGTTCAGATCACTCCTCCTTGAGTTGGATTTCATCGTAGTGGCTCATTTTCCAATACTCTTGCAGGTAAGCATATTTCATCAGTTTTTGGGAATACAATTAGACACTTTTGGACTAAAACGAAAGCTAAAAGGCGCTATTAAGTATTCAAAAATTCTCACTTATCAATTCCCCGAAACTTATGTTTTTGCTTGTCCTCAAGCAAATAAGGTAATTCACACCTCCACAAGATAAGAGTTATTCCAGCTAATCTAAGGTGAATCAAACACACATTAATTGGGACCAACAATTACCCACAACACTTATGAATTATTAACAAGGCAATAATTTGAAGTTTTAAGCACAAATAGTTCTAATGTGACACTAGAGTATCAAGAGTTGACTTTACTCATCAAGGAAGTTTGCTCTTTCATGCAGGTCATTGTTAATCCCAAACTCCTCCTCTTCTACTCTCCGTTAGCATATCTCACTTAAGAATGTAGCACTCACTTCAAGGATTTGTGAAAAGTCCGTTCATCCCTCTCAAAAGAATGTCACAAGTATGGCTCTAAGTACCATATGCTTGCCCCCATGTAAATCACCACTAATATAAGTTCACTCGGCTTGAAATCACGTAGGGCTTTTTCGGAATATAATAAAGGCTTTTGGACTAAGGTAGAAAATGTTGAAATAGAACGGGTTCATCTTTCCTTAAGCACTCAATTTTCTCTTTTTGGCTCATGCTTTGCCGACTCTTTGAGTCATTTTTTTCCCTTAAGGGAACTAGAGAGACTTAACATCACTCTTTCTTGGTCATGATATTCGTTTTCTCCTTCTTCTTTTTCTCCATGCTTTGCATTTTTGCTTTTCTTTGAATCCCTTCAACTCTTCAACTTATTCACTTTCTTTTTGCATTTTTTTTCCTTTTGTTCTTTCTTTCTTTTTCTTTGCCTTTCCTTTTCTTCATTTCTTTTCTCTTTTTGTACCTTGATACCACTTTCAAATTTCTCGTCTCTCCCCTAAACTTATGTTTTAGCCAATTGTTTCTCAAGAGTGTTAAGAAAAGCTCGGGTGCCAAGAGAGGATCACTACAAAATGGGTAAAGGCTTGTAACATGGTTATCAAATGAGAGAGGTTTTAAGCTCAAAAGGGTTGACTAGAGATAACAACATTGGTGAGTCAAGGAAAATTTTAAAACGGGTCAAGGAGAGCCTACAATCACTTCTCAAGCCAAGCAAAACTTAGAATTTCGCCTAGAAACACATTCGGGGCAAGTTCTAGACCATTTGCATGGGTACTTGGACTTGCAACAAAATATACCACCTCTCACACAGCTGGATTGTTCAAGATGATAGAGTCGAGGGCCCAAAACAACCATATTCGAGATTGAAAATCACTAATGGTTCAACTAAACCACTCGATGATTGCTTAAGTCAACACAAGAGTCAAAAGGTCACTAACTAGAGCTATTTCTTTCCAAGAACTTATTTTTATCATAAGCATGTAGTTAAGTATGTTGGTACCAAGTGAAGCATGCTTGACTCTTCTATTTCGACTCAATTAGGTCCTCTTATTCATTATTACTACTGTTCTTATCTAAATATCAAAAACGGACTCAATCCCTTAAGAAGGTTGTCACGCCATCCATCGTTGGGAAAAGTCACCCGGTTCACACAAAAACCACCTTTGGAAAGAACCGTGGCATTAAGAAAACCAAAGGCTTATTGATCACTTAAATATGAAAAGAAATTACTAAATTAAAAAGAAGCTATTAAAGTAAATAAGAAGCTATTGGACTAAACATTGACTACTGAGAAAACAAAATAAAGAAACTATAAAGTAAATTGTTGAAAGCATAAATGAATATACAAACTAAGAAAGGGAAAGAGAATATATACATCAATAGAGAGAGAAGAATATGTACATAATGTAAGTAAAAATAAAAAGAGAATGTTATCAGTTATTACAGGCCAATGTCAAATGTCAAATCAAAATAGACTCCACCCCCTGAATAAAAATAAGCATTGTCCTCAATGCTTAACAAAATAAAAACGAGGAAGGAAAAGAGTAGAGAGGACTCCCTATATGGTCTCAGTGTCCATAGCAGCATCACCTCTTTCAGGCTCCTCCAACTGGATCTCATCATCCCCTGCTCAGGGAGTAGCTGGGTTGGTGAACATCTGTAGCACCACCTCAGCAGTGTGGGCAGCGAGGTCTGGCTCCTTAGACTGGCCAGCTGGTGCCACTGGTGTTGCTGGTACTGATGGATTTGTCTCCATCAGTAAGTCAAATGGAAGATCTCCAGCAGCTGCTATCTTGGTCACCTCTCGTCTCAATTTGTCAACTGATTTCCTTGAAGCCTGAGATTTCCTCATCTTCTTCACCTGCTTCCCAAGCTCCTCAATTGCTCCCCTATGTGCCACCAAGGTGTCTATGATGGTATTCTGATTCTCCAATATTTTCTTCAAAGTTTCCTCCACTGACGGAGGAATATGGGGTGCTGGGGTAGAAGTCTGAGCTGCAACAGCACTGGATAGGTCAGACAGCTTTGCAGTAGTTGTCTGCATCCAGTTGTTGAGACTCGTAGTGTCTGGGAGACTCGCAGCATAGAGAGTGGATAAGTAGAAGAGGAAGGCACTAATACTGATGGCCCTAAAGATGGATGTGGAGATATGGCACCTGTATCGGTGGAAGGCCCGGCTGCTGTGGAAGGCATGGCTACTGTAGAAGGCATGGCAGCTGAATCTGCAACTACCACCGATGGCTCATCAGATTGGCCTACGGTAGTAGTCGACTTACCCTTGTTCTTAGGGTCCCTTGGGTCCTTCAGAGAGTACCAGGAGAAGGGCTTCTTAGCCCTAACCTTCGTATCAAAGCTCTTGGGCTCCACCCCCGCATCCGTGAGATACTACGTGGTAGTGTTAGGATACGGATATGAGATTTTACCCTGTCTGACAACCAGAGACATGTTGGCCGACATGATGGCACCCACATTGATTGGGTACCCGACCATGATGGAAGCAACTAAGACTGCCCGAGGGATTGGGAGATTATTTTCATTCCGGCTTGGGTCTATGCGACTACACACAAATATTTGCCACCCTTTTGCTTCAAAGTTTAGGGTGTTCCGCTGAATGGGAACCCCTCTGATGTGATCCATGGTGGTGGTGATCCTGGAGCTTCTAGTATCTCAGCTAGCCAAGGGCGATCTGCATCACCCATTGTGAACTTATCTAAATACTGCACCGACTCCATATCATCGAGCCCCAAATAAGTGTTCAGGGTGCTCTGATCAAATCGTACTTTTAAGTTCCTCACCTTAGTCACCTTAGTCCCCTTCTTGATGTGCGCGACATTGGCGTAGAACTCCCGGACTAAGTGCTCCTTGGCATCCACCACCCTTTTAGTGAACCATGTCCACCCTTTTCTCTCCCGAAATTGTTTTGCCACATTTGGATTGTACCTATCCAAGTCTTTCAAATGAAACTGACGCTCAAGTGTGAGCGATCTCTGAGGCCACCACTTTCAAAACATGTTGAAAGTGGTCAGGCTCACGAATCTATCTTCCCAAATTTCCTTCTTTTTTGACCTCTCGAGGCCGGCAACTCTGGTATCACCCCCTCGACCGTCATCCGGAATATCATCATCATCATCAACTGTGACTGGTGCGGAGGGGGAATGAGTAGATGAGGGTTCTGAATCCTGATTGTCATCATCCGAACCCTCAAAAGTGCTTGCTGAGGTGGAAGGCTCATTTCGGAGCTGGTATCTCCATGGAAATTGTTGTGGCAAATATTGGGCATCAGGTCGTTCTTCCACAGAGTGGCCCTCTGATGCTTTCCTAGACGGGATGTATGAATATGACTCAGAGGGCTCTGCAGCCCTACCTCGCCCTATAGTTTCCTTTTTAGATATCACTTTTTGCACGGATATCATTGCAAACTCATTGCAGCTGCTATCACCCCCTCCCCTTGGATATATCACCACGACCACGTGATCTAACCATTGTCTGCAATACATAGCAACAGGAATCAGTTATAGTTCAAATCCAAAGTATCAGACAGTTGTAGACAAATAGTATGCAGGTTGGGGGAAGTGCGGTCCGCACATTTTTGGGTGCGGCCGCAGATGGGCTTGTGCGGACTGCACAATTTTGGAAGTGCGTCCGCACTAATGGTTCTGCGGTCTGCACAATTTTAAGTGTGACCGCACAATTAAAGTGTGGTCCGCACAATCTTGAGTGCGGCTACACAATTGCAAGCTCCAAAATAATAACTCTCTGAAGTGAGAGAATTGACCGGTCTACGACCGCACACACTTTTCTGCGGCCGCGGTTAAATTTAGGCAGACCGCACAATTTTGAGTGCGGTACGCACAATCATTTCACAATATTTGCCCTAGCCTAATGATCTGCGGACCGCATAATTCCTTGTGCGGCCGCACAATTAAAAAACAAATGGCAGTCACTTAGGATTTTTCAATTCATGCACAATTTAGACATGGTATTGGCAATTTAGACATGATACACAGTTTACCCATCCCCCAATTAGCAAATAAGAAGTTACCCATACAATTGTAAGCTCACATAATGATGAATTTTGACATTAGGGCTAAAAATAACTAAACTAATTATGAACAAAATTAAGCAAACTGGAAAAGTTAATGATGAATTGAACATACCAGTAATGTAGTGATGCAAGAAAGAACCAAAGATGATAAAATAAGAGTGAGATGCTTGAATTAATTGAGTGCACTGTGTTTGCCTTTGTGTTAATTGTTCAAAGTTCGTAAAGTTTGAACAGTGATGAGGAGGGACTATTTATAGTTAGCCGGTTAGGGCAAGGACTCAAGAGCTGAGTGTGGCCGCACAATTTTGTGTGCGGTCTGCACTCCTTTACCTGTTACAAATTACCCTTTTGATGATCTATGTTACGCACATTTTTGAGTGCGGGCGCAGATATTTATGCGGACCGCACATTTCCTTGTGCTGCCACACTTTGTCCATTTCTCTGACATGCACAACTTCAGAGATTTTGCAATTTCTGATCTCCAGTTATGTGGACGCAGCAAGAATTGTGCTGCCGCAGATCCCTTTCTGTTATGGCCTTCAAAATTATGCGGTCCGCACAATAAATGTGGGGTCTGCACTTTTTTCATACTTAGCTACTTTTCCTGAGCACAGTTCTTACAAAGCACACTCATTCCTGCAACACACTTCAAAACCAGTTAGCACAAAACAAGACCTATCTAAAAAAGAAGAAAAAGGAAAAGAAAAAGAAACATAGGTTGCCTCCCAAGAAGCGCCTGATTTAACGTCGCGGCATGACGCAGATTACCATCAATCACTTGAAATGAATCACCGCCACTACGTGGCCATCACCAACCTTTCCAAGATAGTACTTCACCCGGTGACCATTGACTCTAAGCACTTCATCATTTTTATTCTTCAAGTCCATTGCACCAAAGGGTGTCACACTCACAACTTCAAACGGGCCACTCCATTTAGACTTTAACTTTCCCGGAAACATCCGTAACCGAGAATTGAACAATAACACAAGATCACCTTCTTTAAACTCCTTAGTCCGAATGTACTTGTCATGGAGGTACTTCATCTTCTCCTTGTATAAGGATGAACTTGTATATGCATGGTACCGAAATTCATCTAGCTCATTCAATTGTGCCACCGTTAAGTTGGAGGCGACATCCCACTCAAGATTTAGCTTCTTCAAAGCCCACATTGCCTTGTGCTCAAGTTCCACCAGAAGGTGACAAGCTTTCCCAAACACTAACCGGTATGGAGACATCCCAATCGGTATTTTGTAAGCCGTCCTATAAGCTCATAAAGCATCGTCAAGTTTCTTTGACCAATCCGTCTGGTTGGCATTCACTGTTATTGACATAATACTCTTGATCTCCCAGTTAGAGACTTCCACTTGTCCGCTTGCTTGAGGGTGATAGGGGGTCGTGACTTTGTGAGTGACACCATACTTTCTAAGCAAGGTATCAAAAGTTTTGTTGCAAAAATACGACCCATCGTCGCTTATAATAGCCCGCGGAGTACCAAACCTTGTGAAGATGTTCTTTTTCAAAAGTGCCACCACACTTCTAGATTCGTTGTTGGGTAGAGCAACAGCTTCAACCCATTTTGACACATAATCCACAGCTACCAAAATGTAGGTGTTCCCACAAGATCTTACAAACGGTCCCATGAAATCAATACCCCACACATAAAAAATATCAATTTCCAACATGGTGGTGATGGGCATCTCATTTTTCTTTGAAATCCCATCGGCCCTTTGATATTCGTCACAACTCTTGACTATATCACTTGCGTACTTGTAGAGAGTAGGCCAATAGAATCCACAACTCAACACTTTGGTCGTCGTTCTTGCTCCCCCATGGTGACCACCGTAGGGTGAAGAATGACAAGCCCTAAGAATTTCAACTTGTTCCGCCTCCGGCACACATCTTCTAATCACGCCATCGGTACAAATCTGAAGGAGGTACGGTTCATCCCAATAATAGTCTAGGCAATCCCATTTGAGCTTCTTCCTTTGGTTTAAAGAGAACTCATCTAGTACAATACCACTCACAAGATAATTTAATAAATCGGCGAACCATGGCATTTCGGTCATTAAAATGGCTAGAAGTTGCTCGTCGGGGAAGGAGTCATTGATTTCAAGGCCATCATGTGGCCTCCCCTCCTCCTCCAAACGAGTCAAGTGGTCCGCCACTTGGTTTTTACTGCCTTTGTGATCTTGGATGTTTAGATCGAACTCTTGCAATAAAAGCACTCATCTCATTAACCGAGCCTTTGAATCTTTCTTGCTCATAAGGTACCAAAGTGTCGCGTGATCCGTTTGGACAATCACCTTTGTACCCATCAAGTACGGACAAAACTTCTCCATAGCAAAACCAATAGCAAGGAGCTCTTTTTCGGTCACAGTGTAATTGAGTTGGGCATCATTCATGGTCTTACTGGCATAGTAGACCGGATGAAAGATCTTGTTGATACGTTGCCCCAAAACTGCTCTGACCGCCACATCACTAGCGTCACACATGAGCTTAAAAGGCAAGCTCCAATTCGGGGCGATGATAATAGGAGTAGTTGTCAATTTGAACTTGAGTAATTCAAATGCCTTCATGCAATCCTCATTGAAATGGAATTTGGCATCTTTCTCCAAAAGCTTACACAAGGGGTTCACCACTTTGGAAAACTCCTTGATGAAATGTCGGTAGAACCCCGCATGACCTAAGAAACTCCTCACTCCCTTCACGGATGTTGGAGGTGGAAGTTTAGAAATCACCTCTATTTTCGCCTTGTCGGCCTCAATGCCATTATTTGAAATTTTGTGGCCAAGGACAATGCCCTCCTCAACCATGAAATGACATTTCTCCCAATTCAACACCAAGTTCATCTCTTCACATCTTGCCAAGACCTTATCCAAATTTTTCAAGCAATCATCAAAAGAATTTTTGACCACCGAAAAGTCATCCATGAAGACTTCAAGGAAATCCCCCACCATGTCCGTGAAGATAGCTATCATACACCTTTGAAAAGTCACCGGTGCATTGCATAACCCAAATGGCATCCGCGAGAATGCAAAAGTACCATAAGGATATGCGAAAGTAGTCTTCTCTTGATCCTCCGGAGCAATAAGAATTTGATTGTAGCCGGAATACCCATCAAGGAAACAATAGAAAGCACGACCGGCCAACCTATCAAGCATTTGATCTAGGAAGGAAAGTGGGAAATGATCCTTCCTTGTGACTTTGTTGAGCTTGTAATAGTTCATACACGCTCTCCACCCGGTCACCGTTCTTGTAGGAATCAACTCGTTCTTGTCATTGGTAACCACCGCCATGCCCTATTTCTTTGGGACACGTTGCACCGGAGAGGTCCACGAACTATCGAAAATGGGGTAAACAACCCCTGCATCTAACCACTTGATGATCTCCTTTTTGACCACCTCTTGTATTGCTTCATTTAGCCTCATTTGATGTTCAATGGAGGGTTTGGAATCTTCCTCCAAATTAATCTTATGCATGCAAAATGGGGGGCTTATTCCTCGAATATCTGCCAATGTCCATCCAATAGCTTTGTTCCTCTTTTGTAGCACCGCCAATGTGGAGTCTACCTGCACGTTAGTCAAACAAGAGGAGAGAATAACCGGTAAAGTAGAACAAGGGCCAAGGAATTCATACCTGAGATGCGGAGGCAATGGCTTTAACTCCAAAGTGGGAGGCTCCTCGTTTGAGGGCTTTGTTGGAGGAGTCTTCCAATTTTCAAGATCCAAGGACAATTTGCGGGGTTTATAAGTGTACGACCTCATTTCTTGCAATGAGTTCACGCATTTCACATAGCCATCTGTCTTGTCATCATCAAGGTTAAGCAAAACGGCCTCCAAAGTATCATCAACATTCATCATGGCACTAGTATCATCAATAATCATATCGGTCACCAAGTCCACGAACGAACATACTTCATTGCTATTCGGTTGCCTCATAGATTTGCACACGTGGAACACCGCCTTTTTATCACCCGCCCGGAAAGTAAGTTCATCGGCTTCCACATCAACAAGAGCCTTTTCCCGTAGCAAGGAAAGGTCTACCAAGAATAATCGGCACCTCGTAGTCCACTTCACAATCAAGAATAACAAAATCCGCCGGGAGAATGAATTTATCAATACGAACCAACACATTATCAATTATACCCAACGGTCTCTTCATGGTACGATCCGCCATTTGTAATCTCACAGAGGTGGGTCTTGGTTGCCCAATTCCCAAAGTCTTGAAAACCGAATAGGGCATCAAATTGATACTTACCCCAAGATCACAAAGAGCTTTAGCAAAGTCGGCACTTCCAATGGCACAAGGGATTGTGAAAGCGCCAGGATCTTCCAATTTAGGAGTCATTGAATGCACAATTGCACTCACTTGATAAGTCATCTTTATAGTTTCACAATTCATCTACTGCTTATTTGTCACCAATTCCTTCATGAACTTTGCATAACCGGGCATATGCTCCAAAGCCTCAACCAATGGTACATTAATAGATAGACTCTTCATCATATCAATAAACTTTTTGAATTGATTATCACCATTTTGATTGGTAAGCCTTTGATAATATGGAGGAGGAGGCCTTGGAATTGGTGTCTTAGCCTTTGGCACTACCGGTTCCGGTATGTCAATAATGTGCTCCCTAGACGGGTCCACTTCCTCTTGAGTCTCCTCCACATTGTCATCAATATCAATTCTTACTTCATCATTTTCTTGCACCACATTTTTCGGGATCTCATCTTCTTGTACCACTTGCTCATCATCCACAATTTTCCTTTGACTTGAGGTGGGTGCATCCCCACCTTTTCCACTCCTTGTAGTCACAGCCATGGCATATCCCGTGTTGTTCCCACCCTTTGGGTTCACCACTGTGTCACTTGGTAGTGCTCCCTTAGGACGAGTGTTTAAAGCTTGCAAAATTTGCCCCAATTGAACTTCCAAATTGCGAATTGAAGTGTTGTGAGAGGCTAGTTGAGCATCGGAATCGGCATTATTCTCCGTCATTTGTTTGAACATGTTCTCAATTCGTCCCATCTCATTGTTGGAAGATCTTGGACCATGGGAAGGATAAGGAGGCGGGTTGCTCGGTTATTGATACATCGGGGGCCTTTGAAAGCCCGACCTCCGATTTCCTTGGTTATTGTTCTATCCCTCTTGGTTGTTGCCTCCCCAATATCCTTGACTATTGCCACTCCAATTGCCTTGGTTATTTTGACCATTTCAATTTCCTTGATTACCATGAGGTCGCCATTGTTGTTGATTCGGGCCTTGAGAGTTGTTTCTTTGCCCTTGGAAGTTTTTCACATATTGTACTTCCTCCTCTTGTTCATTGTAAGATTCATCTTGATCAAACCCATTATCTTCTTGCACATAATGTTCCGCACGGTTTTGCACTTGAGGACCCTTTGCCTTCTCTTGTTTACCATCATATTAACTCCCTCTATTGCATTGACTTGCTTAGGACCTTGAACTTGTTGAAGTTGAGCCTTGGCTAATTGATTCATTGTGGTGGTCAACTCGGCAATTGCTTGCCCACGATTATGCAATTCTTTACGTAGGTGAATCACGTTTGGATCACCTTGAGGAATATTTTCTCTACTTTGACATGCCGATGAAGTATCCGCCATTTCATCTAAGATCTCACAAGCTTCCGCATATGGTGTTGTCATGAAATTTCCACCGGCAAGTTGGTTGATCAAGAATTGATTGGTAGTATTGATCCCCCTATAGAAAGTTTGTTGAATCATAGCCTCCGTCATGTCATTGTTTGGGCACTCTTTCACCAGTTCGGTACCTCTCCCATATCTCATGCAAAGGCTCATTGGGTTCTTGTTTGAATGCTAGAATCTCATCTCTAAGAGTAGCTATATGCCCGAGAGAAAAGAACTTGGAAATACATTTCTCCGCCAATTCATCCCATGTATGGATGGAATGGTTTGGCAACCTCTCTAACCAATCCAAGGCTTTCCCCCGTAGAGAGAAAGGAAATAGCCTCAACCCTAAAACATCCTCGGAGACGTTTGTTTGTTTACTCCCACAGCAAGTGTCCACAAATCCTTTCAAGTGTTTGTACGTATTTTGATTCGAAGCCTTGGTAAAGAATCCACGTTGCTCTAGCAATGTGAGCATAACATTTGTGATTTGAAAGTTGCCCGCCCTAATGCGGGGCAGGATTATGGCACTTCATACCCTTCATTCGGCAACACCCAGTGTGAAGCCGCTCTTGGTGGAGGTGGGGGTTGAACGGGAATGTTGTCTTGAGGCGGTCGGCCTCGTCTATTTGCTTTAGGTTCAAGAGAAACCTCTTCAACTTGGTCATCTACCACGTCCACATCCCCCAAATGCATGTTTCCGAGAGGATCATTGTTGTTGAGAGCCATTGTTTCACCTACAATTATTTCACCAAAAAGATTAGTAACACGGAAGAAAAAGAAGACAATTCACACACAAAACCAAATATATAGCTAAATTCGTTTTTATGCTCCCCGACAACGGCGCCAAAAATTGATCTCCTACAAGTCACACCTCTATTCGGGGTTGTGAAAGGGTCGATTGCAATAATAATATCCAACAAGGAGTCGGGATCGAATCCACAGGGAGCTGGGATGGAATTAGTGGTATATATTTGGATAAAGCACGTGAAGTATCTTGGTTGTACTTCCACAAATATGGTTTTGTTTTTACTTCTAAGATTACGTTAAGGATTACAACTCTAAAGATATAAAACTAGAGAATATTGCTTTTGGATGGTTTTCAAATATATAAAAAGTTCAAGGGGTATGACCTTCACCTAGGTGTTTGCCTAACGGGTTGTAAACTTTAAAGCTTATTTTATTGGTCGGGGTGTATTATAGTAATCAACACTCAAATACCCACTCAATACCTCTCGGTAAGAGAGTGATTTTGCCGGATTTGGCTTTCTCAAGTCCAAATGGGTATTGAACAAAACAGTTGATAAAATGCTCAAGTCGAGTTTTACTATATCTAGGTTCAACCCTTTAATTGGGACTATCAATCTCTTGATTTTATCCCAAATTCTTGTTAGCCAAGTTTTCCTAGACTAAGTCTCTCTTTCTCAAGTAGAGACCAAGTCAAATATGCATAAACTAATGTTTGCAACCATTAATTCTACACTTAAAGGCAAGAACAAGGCTAAATAATAAACACCCAACCATAAACACGCCATAAATCAAACACTCATTAGGTTCACACACTAGGGTTGGGTCACAACCCTAACTAGAAATCTAGCTACTCATAATGGGTATAGAGGAAAATAGAGAAGAAAAGATGATAAAACTCATATTGCAAGATTAAAAGATAAAAATCCAATGTTAAATCACCAAAATAAGCTAAAATTGCCTAAAGAAGCAAGTAAAAACGGCTACAGGACTTTCAATATTTCAAAACTTGACCTAATTTCATGAAAGTAGTCTATTTATATAAAGCTGAAATTTTTGGATAAAATTGCCCTTTCGGAGGTTCTGCGGCCGCACAATTATATGTGCGGTCCGCACTTCTCTTCAGATCTTGACAGGAGTTGACTCTGCGGACGCACAATTCTGGATTGCAACCGCATCTCTCATGCTTTGCGGTCCGCACAATTCTGGGTGCGTATGCACTGGGCTCTTCTGCGGACCGCACATTTCCTGAGTGCGGTCGCATAGCTATTTCTGCGGCCGCACAATTATTGTGCGGTCCGCATTTCTTCTTGAGCTTGAAATGAAACTCTCTGAACTTTGGCTCTTACGTAGCTTCTACGACCGCACAATAATTGTGCGGTCCGCACTTTGCACTGGGGCTCTGTTGATTTTCCTTCATATTTAGCGGCCGCAGATAAAAATCTGCGGTTTAGCTGCGGTCTGCACTTGAGCTTCTGTGCCTGATTTTTGTCCTTGTTCAGATCACTACTCCTTGAGTTGAATTTCATCGTAGTGGCTCATTTTTCAATACTCCTGCAGGTAAGCATATTTCATCAGTTTTCGGGAATACAATTAGACACTTTTGGACTAAAACGAAAGCTAAAAGGCGCTAATAAGTATTCAAAATTCTCACTTATCATATAACAGGAGAAATAAGATTAGGAATGAAGCTATTCGGGACAAAGTGGGATTGGCCTTCATGGAGGATAAGATGCAGGAGTTTAGGCTGAGATGGTTCGGGCATGTAAAGAGGAGAAACATTGATGCTCCTGTCAGGAGATGGGAGAGGCTGGCCATGACGGGTTTGAGAAGAGGTCGAGGTAGACCAAGGAAGTATTGGGGAGAGGTGATTAGACATGATATGGCACGGCTTCATCTTACTGAGGACATGACCCTTGATAGGAAGGTATGGAGGTCGAGGATTAGGGTAGAAGGTTAGTAGGTAGTAGTTGTAAGTTTCTCCTTTTCTTACCAGTTACTTTAGTAGCACTCACGTTCCTGCATATTCTTAAGTAGATCGTTACTTCGCCATGTGATTTAGTTTGCTTCTGTTATCGTATTTCCTGTTGTTCCTCCCCTCCTCCCTCATTTTTTTCTTTCCCCCCTCATCTTCTTCCTCTTCTTCGCCTTCTTCTTCTCACTCTTTCTAAGCCGAGGGTCTATTGGAAACAGCCTCTCTACCTTCACTAGGTAGGGCTAAAGTGTACACACTACCCTTTCCTGACCCAATTATGGGAATATACCGATTTGTTGTTGTTGTAATCTAAAACGTGATGAAGCTCTCTTTTGCAAGATTTGACATCTTTAAATAGTGCAAATCTTAAAGACGCACGACAAGATTTATGCTAAAAATTAAAATCAACGTGACCAAAGAATAATCTATATCCACATGGAACATTTATAAGTAGTGAATCTATTATACTAACATTGCACCCAAGATTTTGCCTCTTTTCTCTATTCTATTCTCTTTCTTATTGAACCGATTAATGTGTCTATATTTGAAGTAGTATCTTCAGATTTACAGATAGTCACAAGGATATTAAGTAATCAAATGGGGAGATTTCAGGCTCTCTATAAGATCAGATCATCCTCTGTTAAACAAAGAAATATGGTCTAATTAAGTGGCTGGATTCCAAATCTCCTTTTTCAATTGTTTCGCATAGCTCTAAATCGAGTATTTCAGTCGCCCTATCAAACAAAAGAAGTCACTGTCAAACGGGTCACCTTATTGAAGTACCACAGGTGCGCTCAGTCCAATATAGTGCAGGATGGAGTTGCAACCATTAAACTGTTACCCTTGTGTTTACAATATATTATATCTTTATATTATATCTTTTCGGTCTACTTTAACTGATTTTTTGTTATTTTTTTATAGTCCATAATATTTGATTTTTTTAAATATCAAGAAGGAATTAAGTTCTTTTTTTTAAGTTGTCCTTGGAATAAAAAGTCTCGGAGTATTTGTTATATTTTCAATAAATAAATTAAAAAAATAGCAAAGTTAATATAGTCAATTTTATTGTTAATTAATATTAAAAAATAATTTTTTTAATATGTGTGAAAATAACCGAAAAGTTCGGACCGAATGAATTATTATTAAAGTGGACCGGATGAAGTTCAGTAAGGACAACTATCCCATTGTCAATTATGGCATAGAAAAGCCATATTATTTACTTAAAGGTTCTGAAACTTCTGGCAAAACAATTATGGAAACTTACACCAGAAAGTCTTCAAAGTGGTCAATGTCCCTATACAAACTCCAAACAATATCTTTTGGGGAACACACAATTTCTTGTAATAAAATTTGGTATGTAGTGATTGTGAGTTTACCTGAATTTAATAATTTTTGCCCATACCTTAAATATATATTAAGAAATTCATTAAATATCTATAGATATTCATTAACTTAAGATCGTTGTAGAAACACATAAACTTTAAATTCTAAATCCGCTTTGGTGACATAATTGAAAGATCAGGTTCACAAAGCAATCAAATGTCTATAGATTTCTCTATTCTTCTGTCAGAAATGCCTTGGTTTTTTATGATTGGCCATCACTTACCTTAAATAGGTAACCTATGATCTTAGCATATAGCAATATGAAAATGGGAATGTGATGGTCCTAATGAATAAATAATGTAGGACCAATATCTATGAAAATTCATGAGTTAAGCCAGCTCCATCTTACTTAGATTGCCTAAATCCAATCTAATTTTATTCGATTCACCAATATATATATATATATATAAAACTAAACATTAACTAATACACGAGACAAATTAATTCTGATAAATTTTAAATTTTATAAAATCATTTACTCCAAAGTTGTTTTTGATGATTGTGTTTAACCCAACTCTTGCATATGGTTTGAAGAATTTTAAGTTTTATGCGCTGATAGTGTAAAAAATATTTATATAATCAGGTCATTTATAAGAAAATTACATGTTAAACTATATTGTTAGTGTAAAACAGGGCTACAAATATTTTGAAGTAAAATTCATCGATGACAAACTCAAGTCGGGGGTAATATTTAATTTCATATTGACCAACAATAATATACTTAAGTAATCTCAACTATTCAAAACTTTTGATCCGTCGATCGCAAGTGTTATAAACATCTTTCTTAGATTGCCTAAATCCAATCTAATTTTATTTGATTCGCCCATATATATTTTTAGAACACGAAATATCGACTTATACGAGAAAAGACAAACTTGTGATAACTTTAGATTGCCCTCAGTGGCAGTCGACATGTTACTCTTTTGCCAAGCTGTTTTCAAGTATTTCAAAATATAGAAAAACAATTCATTATAGAAGCAAGTTGGGAAGAAAAAAAGTACTTCAGATTACGATAATTACAATGAATTAATGGAGTCAGTGTTAATAAAATGGTTTGGTATCATGAAATATGCCAAGGCAAAAGTCCAAAGGCAGAGCTAGCCTATTAGGTGTGGGTCTTGTCGAGTCCAGTCATTTTTGCTTAAACACTATATTTTTTAATATAAAATTTATTAAATATATATAAATATTTAATTAAAACTCAATAACTAAGACGATCTAAGTGTTCCGTGCAAATTCAAAATCCATAAACTTCAAATTTTGACTTCGTGTATGAGCAAAACAAGAGTGATGGTTTGCCAAGTTCGGAGTCTAAATGTAATGGTAAACTTTGGTGTTAATCCTAAGATATAATAGATTAGCCAAGCAAGCGTATCTTGAAGGCGCGATAAAAGTCTCAAGATCATGTGAGGCTAGTGTATCTAGCGGTGTTTTAAAAGGTTTTTTTGAAAAGTCGGGACTTGTCCCTGGGCAGAGCACTTACAAACGCCGTGAGGCTTACGCGTGGAGCTCAACTTTACGATGCTTACGCCCTAAGCGGCTCGCTCAATAGTACGCAAACCATGTGAAAAATTCCTAATTAGCAACTGATCCCAAGATTCTAGCAACTATTCCATGAATCAAGAGGTTGTTACTTATGATATATAATCCATAGACTGTTTTTAACAAGCATTTATATTGCTAATGCCCTTTCTTAAATTGTTGAATAGGAGTATCTACAAGTATATTATAACCATTTTACATAGATAACCTAAATCTAATTTGATTCCATTCGACCATATCATAGTATATTTTTAAGAGATATAGTCTTGATGACTTATACGAGAAGAGACAAACTTGTCATAGCTCTTGATTACCCTCGTTGGCAGTCGAACATGTTCACTCTTGCCAAGCTGGTTGTCAAGTATATCAAATTTAGGAAATCATCATTAATGAAAGAAGTAATTTGTGACACCGCGAATTCCCACATCAATAAAATACAGGAGAGATGCTGAGAATATAAATAAATAAGTCTTAGATCCAAATGACGTGTTTTAAAGTCGTGCGAGTCTAGGTCAAAAGCGAACAATATCACTAGTAGGTAGAATTGTTACACATGGTAGTTACTCCGCGTTCAACCATGAATGATTATGGGTCAAAACTCAGCGAGAATGTTGCGTCCCTAAGAGCTGAGGATGTATGTGACACCCTAGGCGAATCTCGATCACATCGACAAAACACGAGAGAGATATTGAGTATATAAGTAAACAACTCTTAGATCCTAATAACTCATTTTAAAGACCAAAGCGGATAATATCACTAGCGAATAAATCTATTCACAAGTTAAAAAAGAAAATACTTCAGATTATGATAATCACAATGCAGAATTAAATAGTGGAGCTAGTGTTAATAAAATAGTTTAAGATTATCAAAACATGTCAAGGCAAACAAGAGTGGTATGCATGTAACCCCTAGTTAAGGAAATCATAATATTCAGCCCCTAAATATATTCCCTACAGTAGTAAAGAACAAACCAACTACTATATGAAATTTAGACTAAAATAGCAGCGCATGCCCCAGCCAACCTGCTATATACATGTTTATAAATATTTTCTTTTACTTCTTTCATCCGATAATTTATTTGTTACTTTCCGTTTATTAAATATGAAATTGATTCCAAGTCAAATTTGGATATTCTGAAACTACTATACAAGAAAAGTATTCACTTTAAATGCAGGAGTTTAAATGAGTATGAAGGAAGAATTTTGAAATTTATAGTCTTTAAATATATCATGATAGTTCTATGGCTATAAAAGCATATCATTGAAATTAAAATTAAAAATTTGAAGTTAAATTATTTTTATATATAAAAGTATATATCATTTTTTTAAAACAGATTAAAGAAGAAAATGATGTCTCATAACACGGTGCGAAGAGTATAAAATAGGTAGTCAATTTTCACTTAATTTGTCCTTCAAAATGCAACAAGTAAATTTTTTTTAATGTTAAGTAATATCATAGTGAAGAAACAAAATAGGACGTATAAGGGGGTGACCAAAGCGAAATTAAGGTTTCTAGAATACGGGTGACTACTAAAAAATGAGAAAAAATAAAGTATTTAGCGGGAATTGATTACTCTTTTTTAGGTAAATAACTCAGCATTCAACCAAGTATATCATTTAGTATTTTTGGGACATGAAATCTAACAAATAATATTAGATCAATTTTACGAAATATATATATACATAAAATATCTAGTCTAAAAAAAAAAACATGAATTCACGTGCATCATAATTTGCGTTTAAATCCGCCCGATGATATGATGGTGGAAGAATGGGAGATCCAAGAAGAATAAAAAGAGTTAAAGACAAAAATATCGATAAGAGAGTGAATGAGTACCTTGGAAGTCTTTTCTTGTTTACTCAACAATTGAAAATTGGAAATGCTAATATTATATCACCCAACCCAAAGAATAGAAAATGAAGAGCCTACTAGGCTAAGCAAAGAAGAAGAAATAGTGATTGAGCCAGTTCGCGTGCGGTTCCTTTTGCGCATGATCATTTATTGAAAGATAATTTTCGCTAAGGAGTTCAAAAATAAAAATTAAAAAATAAAAAGAGATTTTGACTATTGGGAATTGAACCAGCAATCTAATAAATATTTTGAACGATCTTACTACTAAGCTATGCTTTTAGGTTATGTCAAGAAGATTTAAAATATAATATACAGATGTACAAACCAAATTTTACTTTATATGTATAGTGTAATTTTCCGACGAAGAGGGTTCGTGTGAACCCCCTTCCGCTCCTCCTAAATCCGCCCATGTTAAGTCATGTACTATTTTCCTATTCGAATTTAACGTTATATATCTCCGTTTAACAAATATAGTTAACATAGAAATTTACTTAATTACTGTATAAATGACCTGATTATGTCATATTTATATCTTGTTAGTGCATAATTAAACTCTTCATATTCTAGACTCGTGAAGTGTTTCCCCCCATAACAAAGTGCCATTGTTTTGACTATCATGACTGTGTTTATAAGCACAATGATCAGAGGTATGTTTGTTGCGCATGCTCAGCATTTTAATATTCTTGCAACTGGTAATGTTCCTTTCCCCAAGATAAATGAATAAAATTAAAAATATCCACATTGTCCTTATTCTGTGACGCATTTTGACTGTATGCCTTGTAACTCACGTAACTACATTTATATAAATACTACTCTTATGTCTTATATTATGTATCATATTTCTCTTTTACACACCCCTTAACAAATATTAACTGTGAGTGATTTGAATTGAAAATTTTGAAAAATAACTTTTTAGAGTTTTTCAAATTCCGAAATTTTTTTAAATTTAACTTCAAGTGAAATTTGATATTTTTCCCAAACACTAATTTCGAAAAAAAAAATCGAAAATAGTGAAAAAATAATTATGGCCAAACGGGCCCTAACAATATTATAAATCTGTATTGTTGTAATAAATAATTAAACCATTAAATTTTCTAAAATATATAAACAAAACAGAAAGTTAGTAATACTTGTTTAACGAAATAAATTCTGGAAAAATAGTATAGGAATAAATCGAGCCCACTGAATACACAGTGTGTCCTTAAGGAAATTATTCCCCTCAAGTACCTGAGGTGCTGGAATATATTCTCCCAGGATAGAACGATTTAACTCACCGGAGTGTTGGTACCAAAACGTCGGTGAACAGCGAGCCACTCGAAGGCTGTAAAATACACTGAAATTTTTGTGCAGAAGAAGAAGAAGATCAGAAAATTTCGTAAGGAAAGATTCTGGGATTCAAAGTATATTTATAGAGTTGCTCGCATTGTTTCTGAAAAGGTTTGCAACCTTTCAGAAACTGCCATGGCTGTTGGAACAGGTTGTTTGAAATATTGCGGGAAAACAGATTTAAAATAATCCGCAAAACAAATGGGTCTGACCGGACCAGGTCGCGGGTCATGGGTTATTCCGGATTGAATTTTTCGTTAATTATTTAATTAATTAATTAAATAATTGAAAGGAATTTTATCCAAAAAGATTAATCAATCCATCTTTGACCGAATCCGAATCCGAATCCGAATCCAAAGCCGAAGCAGAGCCGAGCGAGCGAGCGACGACGACGGCACGAGGCTTGCCTTCTTCTTAACTCTTTAAGAGCTAGAAGAAGAGCAATTATATATATACCCATCAAAAGCCTTTTCTTCCTCCAATATGGGACAATGTCCCTTTGCCAAGGAGGGAAACTCAAATATTTTATTTTTCCTCCATTTCTCATTCACCCTCTTTAAGCTAGACAAGCTTAAAATCCCAACAATCCCCCACATGAATGGGGAATGGCTTTAAAATAAAGGAATGCACGGACGCGTGTGTGTTTTACATGCAAGAATTAATTGCATCTGGATAAGTAGGCTTCCCTTTGAACTTTTCATAGTAAACTTATATCGGATATACTCGGTCAATTGGTAGATTTGATATCTTTGAACCGTCGAGCTTTGTTGTATACCTAGACAACATAAGTCACACAATCAATCCTTAACCATCTATGGATCTCACGGTTGTGTTCGTTTCAGCCATGAACACCACCTGGTTTCATGAGTGCTTAGAGAATGGGCCTTTACTTTCATTCCCCTTGAAGCGACTTACATTTCACACTCACATAGGTGATTTCTAAACGTGTAATCCTATAGACACACTATCTGGTCATATCCTGCTAGACTTAGCAAATCATTAAAAAAACCTTTAAGCTTTGTTGACTCATCAAAAAGCCTTAATGCTTTACCTCGATTTCTGAATATTGTCTTCATCACGAGAATGGGTTGAGTTATTTGACAATGTTGAACCGTCATTCATAACTTTGTTTGATCTCTTTGAACCTAGCTCGTGGGATCTCTAGTCTGCTAGGTAGAGTTACCGCCATGATGACTTGTCCTAGACTTTAACCTCATTCCCTTTGATGATCTTTCAACTGCCTCTCTAGATAGGCCTTTTGTAAATGGATCCGACACATTATCTCTTGACTTTACGTAGTCAATTGTGATAACACCACTAGAGAGTAGTTGTCTAACGGTATTGTGTCTCCGTCGTATATGACGAGATTTTCCGTTATACATAACGCTCCATGCCCTGCCTATTGCCGCTTGACTATCACAATGTATACAAATAGGTGCCAAAGGTTTGGGCCACAATGGAATATCTTCCAAGAAATTCCGGAGCTATCCAGCTTTTTCACCGGCCTTATCTAAAGCTATGAATTCAGATTCCATTGTAGAACGGGCGATGCATGTTTGTTTGGATGATTTCCAAGACACTGCTCTACCCCCAATTGTGAAAACATATCCACTTGTGGATTTAACTTCAGATGATCCAATTTGCATCACTATATCCCTCAATCACGGAGGGATATTTGTTATAATGTAAAGCGTAATTTTAGGTATGTTTGAGATACCCCAAAACTCGTTTCATTGCCATCCAATGTATGTGATTGGGATTACTTGTAAACTGACTCAGTTTACTAATAGCACATGCTATATCTGGTCGCGTACAATTCATGATATACATCAAACTTCCCAATACTCTTGCATAGTCCAGTTGTGAGTCACTTTCACCTTCATTCTTTTGAAGTGCATAACTCACGTTAATTGGAGTCTTGGCAATTTTTAAATCCAAATACTTGAACTTGTCAAGTACCTTTTCAATGTAGTAAGGCTGTGATAATGCTAGACCTTGTGGAGTCTTGTGAATTCTGATTCCTAAGATCACATCAACAACTCCTAAGTCTTTTATCGAATTTGCTAGCCAACATGCGCTTAGTAGCATTTATATCTGCCATGTTTTTTCTCATTATCAACATGTCATCAACATATAAACAAACAATGACTTCATGACCTGGAGTATTTTTAATGTAAACACATTTGTCACACTCGTTGATTTTAAACCCACTTGCCAACATTGTTTGGTCAAATTTGACATGCCATTATTTGGGTGCTTGTTTAAGTCCATAAAGCGACTTAACAAGTTTGCACACTTTCTTTTCTTTACCAGGAACCACAAAACCCTCAGGTTATTCCATGTAAATCTCTTCCTCTAATTCTCCATTTAAGAAAGTTATTTTAACATCCATTTAATGGATTTCAAGACCATACACGGCCGCTAGTGCCACTAACACTCTAATAGATATTATCCTCGTTACTGGTGAGTAAATGTCAAAGTAATCATGGCCTTCCTTTTGTCTATAACCTTTGACAACAAGTCTTGCCTTATATTTGTCAATAGTGCCATCAGCTTTCACTTTCCGTTTAAAGATCCATTTCGAACCTAAAGGCTTATTTCCCGGAGGAAGATCTACCAATTCCCAGTATGGTTATCCAAAATTGATTGAATCTTACTATTGACTGCCTCTTTCCAAAACGCTGAATCAGAAGATGACATAGCTGTTTTAAAAGTTTGAGGCTCATTTTCAAGCAAGAATGTCACAAAATCTGGTCCAAAGGAAGTAGATGTTCTTTGACGTTTGCTACGCCTTGGATCTTCTATACTTGGAGTATTTTCCTTTGGTTCTTCCCGAGGTCATTTAGGTCTTTCACTTAACGACTAACATTCAGTTTTATACGGATAGATGCTTTTAAAGAATTCAGCATTATCTGATTCTATGTAACGACCCGGCCGGTCGTTTTGAGAGTAATAGCCCCGATCCCCTATTAACTATTTTCCCCAAATCTTTTTTTGCTATTGTGACTTGCCGGGATGATCGGTTTTGAGTTTCAGAGTGTTTTTGGACACTTAGTCCCTAAATGAGACCTTAAGCCTTAGGATTTAGACCGTAGTCGGAACTGTGTGAAGACGACTCCGGAATGGAATTTCGTCAGTTCCGTTAGCTTCGTTAGGTGATTTTGGGTATAGGAGCGTATCCGGATTGTGTTTTGGAGGTTCGTAGCTCATTTAGGCTTGAAATGGCGAAAGTCGAATTTTTGGAGTTTTGGACCGGTAGTGGAATTTTTGATATCGGGGTCGTTTTCAAATTTCGGAAGTTGGAGTAGGTCTGTAATGTTGATTATGACTTATGCGCAAAATTTGAGGTCAATCGGACGTGATTTGATAGGTTTCGGCATCGGTTGTAGAATTTTGAAGTTTCAAGTTCTTTAAGTTTGAATTGTAGGGTGATTCGTGATTTTAGCGTTGTTTGATGTGATTTGAGAGCTCGACTAAGTTCGTATGGTGTTTTAGGATTGGTTGATATGTTTGGTCGAGGTCCCGGGAGCCTCGGGTGTATTTCGGATGCTCAACGAGTCATCTTTGGACTTAGAGAAGTGGTAGATTTCTGGTGTTTTATTGCAAAAAAATCCTTCATCGCGTTCGGGAGAGGTGCCTCGCGATCCCGTAGTGCATCTGGGAAAGGCAGCAAAGTTGTTCTTCGCATTCGCGATGTTGTTCCAGCGTTCGCGAAGGTGTGGGACCTTAATCCTACGCGTTCGCGATATGGTCCTCGCGTTCGCGTAGAGGAACGGGGCAGAGGAAACTTCGGGCATTAAGCCTACGCGTTCGCGAAGAGGTTCCCGCGTTCGCGAAGGGTCCGTCAGTGGAAGGTACGCGTTCGCGAGACTCCCCTCGCTTTCGCGAAGGAGGAATTTCGGGCCAGTGAAAGATTGTTCATCGCGTTCGCGATCGTGATGTTGCGTTCGCGAAGAAGAACGCACCTAGGCAGAATTTAACGTTCAAAAACGAGGGTTGAGTTCATAACACAAACATTTGATTGAGAGCTCGGTAGAAGGCGAAATTTGGAGAGATTTTCGGAGAAAGTTTTTGGGTAATGATTCCTAACTCCTTTATGGTTATATTCCACTAATCTATGGTTGATTTCATCATTTAATTTCGGATTTGCGGTGAAAAATTGAGAAAGATTCTTAGGCCGAATTTTGGGGTTTTGATCGAGATTTTGGTATCGTATTTGAGTAATTTTGACACGAGTAAACTCGTGAGTGAATGGGTGTTCTTATTTTGCGACTTTTACCCGATTCCGAGACGTGGGCCCGGAGTGATGTTTTGGGCGTTTTTCCTAATTTCACGCTTTAGCTTCGAATTAATTAGCTAAATTAGTTACTCGTAGTTATATTTATATTATGCAATTTATTTGAATAGATTCAGGCCATTTGGAGTCGAATACTCGTGGCAAGAACGTGTTATCGAGGTGATTTGAGCGGTTCGAGGTAAGTGGCTTGCCTAACCTTGTGTTGGGGACTTCCCTCTTAGGATATCTTGATATTATTTGGTGTGTGGGCGCCGTGTACGTGAGGTGACGAGTACGTACACGGGCTATTATTGCAAAAATCCCGTTTAACCTTTTTAAATCATAAATTGCTTCTCTTATTAAGTCGTACTAATATGTTTAATTGTGTAGTTTAGATTAGAAAAGCATGTTTACGTGTTTTAACTGCCTAATTGACACTCTGTGCGTCATGTTTAGCTAAGTCCTTATTTTCCTTATCTGGGTCCAGTATAAACTGAATAACTCGATGTCATACCTGTCATTTCATCTTGCATTGCATATTTACTTTGGGACTACGGACGTATTCCGGAAGATCTCCTTGTACTGCATATTTACTTTGGGACTACGAACGTATTCCGGGAGATCCTCCAGCACTGCATATTTACTTTGGGACTACGGACGTATTCCGGGAGATCCCCCTGTACTGCATATTTATTTTGGGACTACGGACGTATTCCAGGAGATCCCCCTGTACCGCATATTTACTTTGGGACTACAGACATATTCCGGGAGATCCCCCTGTACTACATATTCATTTGAAACTACGGGACGGTATCCCGAGATATTTTCCCACTATGTTTACTTTGTTTTGAGCCGAGGGCTCCCTTAACTGTAAAATTTTCGAGAATTTCTTTAACTATGTTATCGTAAATTTCACTTATATCTTTTACTGTTTAATTTATTATATTTACTCCGGTAGGGCCTTGATCTGATCTCGTCACTACTCGACCGAGGTTAGGCTTGGCACTTAGTGGGTACCATTGTGGTGTACTCATGCCCTTCCGTGCACATGTTTTCATGTGCAGATCCAGGTGCGAGCCATCAACCTCGAGGTTAGTACGTGCTGCTGATTCTAGGTGACTTCAAGGTACTTCTGCTTGCGTCCGCAGATCTTCGGAGTCCCCTTCTACTCCCTCGCCTAGTTACTTTCTTTATTATCTTCAGACTTTTGTATAGAGCTACATAGATTATAGCAGCTTATGACTTAGTGATATTCTTGGTCTTGAAAAATTATTTTGTATATGCCGAGTAGTACTACTCTTGGCTATTTATAATATATTGTTTATCTTTAAAATGTTGTGTTTCTTTATATTTTTCGCAATATTAGACTTACACTAGGTACCATCACGATGCCTTACGGAGGGATAATTTGGGGTCGTGACAAGTTAGTATCAGAGCACTAGGTTCATAGGAGTTGCGAGTCATAAGCCGATTTATTAGAATCTCACGGATCGGTGCGGAGACGTCCGTACTTATCTTCGGGAGGCTATGTAACTGTTAAGAACAATCATATTTCTTGATTTCCTTGTCGTGCGAGTTATTAACACTAGAAATTCTAAGATTCTATTCTATTCTTTCTCACATATGGTAAGGACCCGTACTGGGAGGACTGACGATCAGGCACCCGAGCTCCCTGCCAGAGCCGCCAGAGGCCGAGGTTAGGGTAGAGGATGACCACGCGGTGCAACCCGAGCACCTGCGAGAGTTGCGTCAGAGGAGCCCCCAGCAACTCCAGCTGGAGGGCCAGCACCGGAGATCCCTATTGCTACTCCAGCCCTCCAGGAGACTTTAGCTTAATTCTTGAGCATGTTCAGCACTTTGGCTCAGGCTGGACTATTTTCGATAGCTCCCGCTACATCTCAGGCCGAGGGAGGGGCACAGACTCCCGTAGCCCGCACTCCTGAGCAGAGGGTCCAGGTTGATCAATCCCCAGAGTATATTCCTATGCCCCCAGTGGCTCCGGTTCAGCATGAGATCAGGGTAGCTGCTTCTGAGGCAGAGCAGCTCAGACTTGAGAGGTATAAGAAGTACCACCCACCTACTTTCAGCGGACTAGCTTCAGATGATGCTCTGGGTTTTCTTGAGAAGTGTCATCGTATTCTCCGCACTATGGCCATTGTAGAGACGAGTGGGGTTTCTTTTACCGCTTTCCAGCTGAGGGGAGTAGCATATCAGTGATGGCGTGCCTATGAGCTGAGTAGTCCGTACGAGGCAGCCTCACTCACTTGGACTCAGTTTTCAGAGATGTTCTTGCGTGAGTATGTTCCTCAGAGCCTCAGGGATGCTTGGCACGCAGAGTTTGAGCAATTGCGTCAGGGTGCTATGACTGTGTCGGAGTATGCAGTCCGTTTCAATGAGTTAGCGCGCCATACACCGGCTCTAGTTGCTACAGTTAGAGAGAGGGTTCGTCGCTTCATTGAGGGAATCCACCCCAGTATTCGGACCAGTATGGCCAGGGAGTTAGAGATGGACATCACTTATCAGTAGGCAATGAGCATTGCGAGGAGGGTGGAGGGTATGTTTGCCCGGGACAGAGAGGAGAGATAGGCCAAGAGGTCTCGAGAGACTGGTCATTATTCAGGAGCTCGTGCACCAGCAGCACGCTATGGTAGGGGTTTTGTGAGTCTCCCTATTCATTTAGCTCTTCCAGCAGCCAGCGGTGTTCCAGCTCCCCCTAGACCTCAGGAGCCCTATTATGCACTGCCAGTACCTAGTATGCCTCCTACTCGAGGTGCTATTACCGGCCAGTCCAGCAGGCCAGGTCCGAGTCAGTCTCAGCCACCACATCCTCCGAGAGGTTGTTTTGAGTGTGGTGACACTCGTCACCTGGTTAGAGATTACCCCAGAGCCAGGAGGGGTGCACCTCCATAGATTTATCAGCCTTCACGTCCTCCACCGGGTCCTCCAACCATTCTTCCAGCACCAGCTGCCACCCCACCTCCTCAGCCAGCTCGAGGTAGAGGTCGGGAAGGTCGAGGTCACCCTAGAGGGGGAGGCCAGGCCAGGTACTATGCCCTTCCAGCCCGTTCAGAGGCCATTGCTTCAGATTCAGTCATCACAGGTATCGTCCTTGTCTGTCATAGGTATGTATCAGTATTATTTGACCCAGGCTCTACGTATTCATATGTGTCTTCTTATTTTGCTCCTCATTTGGGGATATCTCGGGATTCTTTGAGTTCCCCTGTTTATGTATCTACTCCTGTGGGAGATTCTCTTGTTGTAGGCTGCGAATATCGGTAGTGTTTGATTGCTCTTAGTGGTTTTGAGACCAGAGCCGATTTGTTATTACTCAGTATGGTAGATTTTGATGTTATCTTGGGCATGGACTGGTTGTCGCCTCATTATGCTATTCTTGATTGTCATGCTAAGACCGTGACGTTGGCTATGCCAGGTTTGCCGAGATTAGAGTGGAGAGGTACCTTAGAGTATACTCCCCGCAGGGTCATTTCATTTCTTAAGGCTCAGCGAATGGTTGAGAAGGGGTGTGATGCGTATTTGGCCTATGTGAGAAACGTCAGTATTGATACCCCTACAGTCGAGTCAGTTCCAGTAGTGAGGGACTTTCCAGATGTGTTTCCAGTTGATCTTCTGCGCATGCCGCCCGACAGAGTTATTGATTTTGGCATTGATTTGTTGCCGGGCACTCAGCCCATCTCTATTCCTCCATACCGTATGGATCCTCCTGAGTTGAAGAAGTTGAAGGAGCAGTTGCAGGAGTTGCTTGATAAGGGTTTCATCAGGCCCAATGTATTACCTTGGGGTGCTCCGGTCTTATTTGTGAAGAAGAAGGATGGTTCTATGCGTATGTGTATTGATTATCGACAGCTGAACAAGGTTACAGTAAAGAACAGGTATCCTTTGCCTCGCATTGATGATTTATTTGATCAGTTACAGGGTGCCAGGCTGTTTTCCAAGATTGACTTGCGTTCTGACTATCATCAGTTGAAGATTCAGGAGCCGGATATCCCGAAGACTGCTTTCTGGACCAGATATGGTCACTATGAGTTTCTTGTCATGTCATTTGGGCTAACCAATGCCCCAGCAGCCTTTATGCATTTGATGCACAGTGTATTCCGGCCTTATCTTGATTCCTTCGTCATTGTATTTATTGACGACATCCTGGTATATTCCTGGTCTCAGGAAGATCATGAGCAGCACCTGAGGACCGTGCTTCAGACTTGGAGGGAGAAGAGGTTGTATGCAAAATTTTCTAAGTGTGAATTCTGGCTTGATTCAGTGGCATTCTTGGGCCACATAGTGTCTTGTGATGGGATCAAGGTAGATCCAAAGAAGGTGGAGGCAGTGCAGAGTTGGCCTAGACTGTCATCACCTACGGAGATCCGCAGTTTCCTGGGTTTGGCTGGGTATTACCGTTGCTTTGTGGAGGGATTTTCATCCATTTCAGCACCTATGACCAGGCTGACCCAGAAGGGTGCTCCGTTCAGGTGGACCGAGGAGTGTGAGCAGAGCTTTCATAAGCTCAAGACAGCTTTGACTACAGCCCCAACATTAGTATTACCTACAGGTTTGGGGTCCTACACTGTCTATTGTGATTCCTCGAGGATTGGCCTTGGAGCGGTATTGATGCAGGACGGTAGGGTGACTGCCTACGCGTCTAGACAGTTGAAGGTGCATGAGAAGAATTATCCAGTTCATGATCTCGAGTTAGCAGCTATTGTTCACGCCCTGAAATTCTGGCGTCATTATTTGTACGGTGATCCCTGTGAGATTTACACTGACCACCGGAATTTGCAGTACTTGTCCAAGCAGAAGGACCTTAATTTGCGTCAGCGGAGGTGGTTGGAGCTACTTAAAGACTATGATATCACTATATTATACCAGCCGGGGAAGGCCAACGTAGTGGCCGACGCCTTGAGTCACCGGGCAGAGAGTTTGAGGAGTTTGGCATTTCTTCCGGCAGCTGAGAGGCCCTTAGCCTTGGATGTTCAGGCCTTAGCCAACCAGTTCGTGAGATTGGATATTTCAGAGCCTAGCCGGGTATTAGCTTGTATGGTTGCTCGGTCTTCTCTTTATGACCGTATCAGGGAGCGCCAGTATGATGATCCTCATCTTTTAGTTATTCAGGACAGGGTTCAGCGAGGTGATGCCAGAGATGTGACTATTGGTGATGACGGTGTGATGAGGATGTAGGGCCGGATCTATGTGCCCAATGTAGATGGGCTTCAGGAGTTGATTCTTGAAGAGGCCCATGGCTCGCGGTACTCCATTCATCCGGGTGCCGCGAAGATGTACCAGGACTTGAGGCAGCACTATTAGTGGAGAAGAATGAAAAAGGATATAGTTGGATTTGTGGCCAAGTGTCTCAACTGTCAGCAGGTTAAATATGAGCACCAGAGGCCGGGTGGATTACTTCAGAGGTTAGAGATCCCAGAGTGGAAGTGGGACCGGATCACCATGGACTTTGTAGTTGGACTTATACGGACTTTGATAAGGTTCGATGCTATTTGGGTGATCGTGGATCGGCTGACCAAGTCAGCTCATTTTATTCCAGTGTTGACCACTTATTCTTCTGAGAGGTTGGCTGAGATTTATATCAGAGAGATTGTCCGCCTTCATGGTATTCCAGTATCCATCATTTCAGACAGAGGTACACAGTTCACATCACAATTTTGGAGAGTCGTACAACAGGAGTTGGGTACTAGGGTGGAGTTGAGCATAACCTTTCACCCTCAGACGGACGGGCAGTCCGAGCGCACGATTCAAATTCTTAAGGATATGCTTTGTGCCTGTGTGATGGAGTTCGGAGGGTCATGGGACCAATACTTGCCACTTGCAGAGTTCGCTTACAACAACAGTTACCAGTCCAGCATTCAGATGGCACCATATGAGGCCTTGTATGGTAGGCGGTGCCGGTCCCCAGTGGGATGGTTTGAGCCGGGCGAGGCCCGATTGTTGGGTACAGATTTGGTCCAGGATGCCCTGGATAAAGTGAAGGTGATTCAGGAGAGACTTCGCACAGCCCAGTCCAGGCAAAAGAGTTATGCAGACCGTAAGGTTCGTGATTTGGCATTTATGGTTGGTGAGCGGGTCTTGCTTCGGGTATCACCTATGAAGGGTGTCATGAGGTTCTAGAAGAAGGGCAAGCTGAGCCCGAGGCTCATTTGTCCTTTTGAGATATTGCGGCGAGTTGGGGAGGTTTCTTATGAGCTTGCCTTGCCTCCTAGCCTAGCAGGAGTTCACCCGATATTCCACGTGTCTATGCTTCGGAAGTATCACGGTGATCCGACTCATGTATAGGATTTCAGCTCAGTCCAGCTGGACAAAGATCTATCTTATGTTGAGGAGCCAGTAGCCATTTTGGAGAGGCACGTCAGAAAGCTCAGGTCAAAGAATATTGCTTCAGTAAAGGTCTAGTGGAGGGGTCAGCCGGTCGAGGAGGCGACTTGGGAGACCGAGCAGGATATGCGCAGCCAGTGCCCTAATATTTTCACAGTTTCAGGTATGTCTTTATACTCGTTCGAGGACGAACGATTGTTTTAAGAGGGGGAGGATGTAACGATCCGGCCGGTCGTTTTGAGAGTAATAGCCCTGATCTCCTATTAACTGCTTTCCCCCAAATCTTTTTCTGCTATTGTGACTTGCCGGGATGATCAGTTTTGAGTTTCGGAGTGTTTTTGGACACTTAGTCCCTAAATGAGAGCTTAAGCCTTAGGATTTGGACCGTAGTCGGAACTGTGTGAAGACAACTTCAGAATGGAATTCTGTCAGTTTTGTTAGATCCGTTAGGTGATTTTGGGTTTAGGAGCATGTCAGGATTGTGTTTTGGAGATTCGTAGCTCATTTAGGCTTGAAATGGCGAAAGTCGAATTTTTGGAGTTTTGGACCGGTAGTGGAATTTTTGATATCGGGGTCGTTTTCTGATTCCGGAAGTTGGAGTAGGTCTGTAATGTTGATTATGACTTGTGCGCAAAATTTGAGGTCAATCGGACGTGATTTGATAGGTTTCGGCATCGGTTGTAGAATTTTGAAGTTTCTAGTTCTTTAAGTTTGAATTGGAGGGTGATTCGTGATTTTAGCGTTGTTTGATGAGATTTGAGAGATCGACTAAGTTTGTATGGTGATTTAGGATTGGTTGGTATGTTTGGTCGAGGTCCCGGGGGCCTCGGGTGTGTTTCGGATGCTCAACGAGTCATCTTTGGACTTAGAGAAGTGGCAGATTTCTGGTGTTTTATTGCAGAAACATCCTTCATCGCGTTCGCGAGAGGTGCCTCACGATCCCGTAGTGCATCTGGGAAAGGCAGCGAAGTTGTTCTTCGCGTTCGCGATGTTGTTCCCGCGTTCGCGAAGGTGTGGGACCTTAAGCCTACGCGTTCGCGATATGGTCCTCGTGTTCGCGTAGAGGAACGTGGCAGAGGAAGCTTCGGGCATTAAGCCTACGCGTTCGCGAAGAGGTTCCCACTTTCGCGAAGGGTCTGTCAGTGGAACGTACGCATTTGCGAGAGTCCCCTCGCATTCGCGAAGGAGGAATTTTGGGCCAGTGGAAGATTGTTCATCGCGTTCGCGATCATGATGTCGTGTTCGCGAAGAAGAACACACCTGGGCAGAATTTAAGGTTCAAAAATGAGGGTTGAGTTCATAACACAAAAATTTGATTGAGAGCTTGGTAGAAAGCGAAATTTGGAGAGATTTTCGGAGGAAGTTTTTGGATAATGATTCCTAACTCCTTTATAGTTATATTCCACTAGTTTATGGTTGATTTCATCATTTAATTTCGGATTTGGGGCGAAAAATTGAGAAAGATTCTTAGGCCGAATTTTGGGGTTTTGATCGAGATTTTGGTATCGGATTTGAGCAATTTTGGCACGAGTAAACTCGTGAGTGAATAGGTGTTCGTATTTTGCGACTTTTACCCGATTCCGTGACATCGGCCCGGGGTGACCTTTTGGGCATTTTTCCTAATTTAACGCTTTAGCTTCGAATTAATTAGCTAAATTAGTTACTCGTAGTTATATTTACATTATGCAATTTATTTGAATAGATTCGGGCCATTTGAAGTCGGATACTCATGGCAAGAACGTGTTATCGAGGTGATTTGAGCGGTTCGAGGTAAGTGGCTTTCCTAACCTTGTGTTGGGGACTTCCCCCTTAGGATATCTTGATATTATTTGGTGTGTGGGCGCCGTGTACGTGAGGTGACGAGTACGTACACGGGCTATTATTGCAAAAATCTTGTTTAACCTTTTTAAATCATAAATTGCTTCTCTTATTAAGTCGTACTAATATGTTTAATTGTATAGTTTAGACTAGAAAAACATGTTTACGTGTTTTAACTGCCTAATTGACACTCTGTGCGTCATGTTTAGCTAAGTCCTTATTTGCCTTATCTGGGTCCAGTATAAACTGTATAACTCGATGTCATACCTGTTATTTCATCTTGCGTAGCATATTTACTTTGGGACTACGGGCATATTCCGGGAGATCCCCTTGTACTGCATATTTACTTTAGGACTACGGACGTATTCCGAGAGATCCCCCAATACTGTATATTTACTTTGGGACTACGGACGTATTCCGGGAGATCCCCCTGTACTGCATATTTATTTTGGGACTACGGACGTATTCCAGGTGATCCCCCTGTACTGCATATTTACTTTGGGACTACGGACGTATTCCGGGAGATCCCTCTGTACTGCATATTTATTTGAAACTACGGGACGGTATCGCAAGAGATTTTCCCACTATGTTTACCTTGTTTTGAGCCGAGGGCTTCCTGAACTGTTAATTTTTTGAGAATTTCTTTAACTATGTTACCGTAAATTTCACTTATATCTTTTACTGTTTAATTTATTATATTTACTCCGGTAGGGCCTTGACCTGACCTCGTCACTACTCGACCGGGGTTAGGCTTGGCACTTACTGGGTACCATTGTGGTATACTCATGCCCTTCCCTGCACATGTTTTCATGTGCAGATCCAGGTGCGAGCCATCAACCTCGGGGTTAGTACGTGCTGCTGATTCTAGGTGACTTCAAGGTACTTCTGCTTGCGTCCGCAGATCTTCGGAGTCCCCTTCTACTCCCTCGCCTAGTTACTTTCTTTATTATCTTCAGACTTTTGTATAGAGCTACATAGATTATAGCAACTTGTGACTTAGTGATATTCTGGGTCTTGGAAAATTATTTTGTATATGCCGAGTGGTACTACTCTTGGCTATTTATAATATGTTGTTTATCTTTAAAATGTTGTGTTTCTTTATATATTTTGCAATATTAGACTTACCTAGTCGTAAAGACTAGGTGCCATCACGACGCCTTACGGAGGGATAATTTGGGGTCGTGACATTCCATTACCGTATTAACGTGAATTTCGGGATTATCGGATTTATGAACCAAAAACCGACATGCTTTACTGTTTGTAACATATCCAATGAAAAAGCAATCAATAGTTTTTGGTCCGATTTTAACCTTTTTAGGTAAAGGAACTTGTACCTTTGCTAGATACCCCCACACTTTGAAATATTTCAAGTTGGGTTTTCTTCCTTCCCATTTTTCATATGGAATAGATTGCGTTTTGCTGTAGGTTACTCTGTTGAGTATTCGGTTAGCTATAAGGATAGCTTCGCCCCACAAACTCTGCGGTAATCCGGAACTTATTAATAAAGAATTCATTATTTCCTTTAATGTCCGATTTTTCCTTTCCGCAATTTCCTTGGATTGAGGTGTGTAAGGTGCAGTAGTTTGATGGATAATTCCATATTCCGAACATATTTCTGCAAATGGAAATTCATATTCTCCACCCCTATCACTTTTAATCATTTTGATCTTTTTATTCAATTGATTCTCCACTTCATTCTTGTATTGCTTAAATGCTTCAATTGCTTCATCCTTACTATTAAGCAAATAAACATAACAATATCGAGTGCAATCGTCAATAAAAGTAATACTTTTTTCCACTTCGAGATGGTGTCGACTTCATATCACAAATGTCAGTATGAATTAAGTCTAAAGGATTAAAATTCCTTTCAATAGACTTATAAGGTTGTTTTATAAACTTAGACTCAACACATATTTGACATTTTAATTTATTACACTCGAATTTAGGCAATACTTCTAAATTAATTAACTTCCGCAAGGTTTTGTAATTGACATGTCCTAAACGAATATGCCATAAATTATTTGACTCCAATAAATAAGAAGAAGTTGAAATTTTATTCATACTGTCAACAACCATTACATTTAGTTTGAAGAGGCCCTCTGTGAGGTAGCCCTTTCCAACATACATTTCATTCTTGCTTACAACAACTTTATCAGAAACAAATACACATTTGAATCCATTCTTAACAAGTAAATAAATAGAAACTAAATTCTTTCTAATAGTAGGAACATGAAGAACGTTGTTGAGCGTTAACACCTTGCCGGAAGTCATCTTCAGGAATATCTTCCCATAACCTTCAATCTTGGATGTTGCAGTATTTCTCATGGAAAGCTCTTCTTCGGGACCAGCAGTAGAGTAAGTCGCAAATGCTTCCTTGACAGTACAAACATGTCGAGTGGCTCCAGATTCAATCCACCACTCCTTCGAATTTCCAACTAGGTTGCATTCCGAAAGCATTGCACACAGATCATCAAAGTCATCATTCTTCTCCACTATGTTAGCCTGTCCCTTCTTCTTATACTTTTTCGGGAGACGACAATCAGGGGCTTTGTGACCGATTTTTCCACAATTGTAGCAGCTGCCCTTGAATTTCTTTTTGTTCTGCTCCTTAGTCTGTCCAGAAGACCTCTTTCTCTTCTTACTTTTTGGAGCAGTCTCCCAGGATAGAACGATTTAACTCACCGGAGTGTTGGTACCAAAACGTCGGTGAACAGTGAGTCACTCGAAGGCTGTAAAATACACTAAAATTTTTGTGCAGAAGAAGAAGAAGAAGATCAGAAAATTTCGTAAGGAAAGGTTCTCGGATTCAAAGTATATTTATAGAGTTGCTGGCATTGTTTCTGAAAAGGCTTGCAACCTTTCAGAAATAGCCATGGCTGTTGGAACAGGTTGTTTGAAATATTGCGGGAAAACGGATTTAAAATAATCCGAAAAAGAAAACGGGTCTGACCGGACCGGATCGCGGGTCATGGGTTATTCCGTATTGAATTTTTCGTTAATTATTTAATTAAATAATTGAAAGAAATTTTGTCCAAAAATCGATCTTTGACCAAATCCAAATCCGAAGCCGAAGCGGAGCCGAGCGAGCGACGACGACGACGGCGCGAGGCTTGCCTTCTTCTTAACTCTTTAAGAGCTAGAAGAAGAGCAATTATATATATACCCATCAAAAGCCTTTTCTTCCTCCAATATGGGACAATGTCCCTTTGCCAAGGAGGGAAACTCAATTATTTTATTTTCCCTCCATTTCTCATTCACCCTCTTTAAGCTACACAAGCTTAAAATCCCAACAAACAATGGTGCTGAAATTGCTAGTTCTCTCAGAAGTAGAAACCTTAGTTTGCAAGACTTGTAAATAAAAATTAATAGGGATTTTTACATTCCTATATACTAGTTGAAACCTTATTACCCTCCCTACTCAAATTTTAATTTAATTACATGATCATATACAATTTACCAATTATGTACAAATAAGTTTTAAATGAGTATCCCTCTCTATTAGGAATTAAATAAGAAATATCAGTTATTTTCTTATCCCTTTATACTAGCCCACTCTCTCTCTCTCCCTCTCTTCGTCTCTCTCTCTCTCTCTCTCTCTCTCTCTCTCTCTCTCTCTCTCTCTCTCTCTCTCTCTTCGTCTCTCTACTCTCCTTCTCTGTTTTCCCCCAAATATTTTCTTCATTTGATGTTCTCTGTTTTTTTATAATTTCTTGTTGTATAGAGTTTTAATGGAATTCATCAATGGATTTCAATCGTTTTAACTTAACAATTTCCTTTCATGTTGCACAACTGGTGTTCAAATTGCAATTGTCAATCAATAAATTTTTAAGGTGTTTGACTCTCCACCATTGACAGCCATTAAAAAGCTTTGAAGCATTGAAATCGAATTTGGATTTTCAAAAATCATTATTTGTTTGGAATGGGTGTTATTGCAAACAATTAAAAATATTGTTTGGAGTTTATATCTTAATTTTGAGGGTGTTCTGGTGAAGATTAGACTTGATTTTGGCCGAATTTCATATTGAAATTCGAAGAAGAAGAATTCGAAGAAGAAGAAGAAGAAGAAGAAGAAGAAGAAGAAGAAGAAGAAGAAGAAGAAGAAGAAGAAGAAGAACGCATGACAAATATACTTACGAAATTATAGTAAAGGTGTATTATAACTGTATGTAAATTGTATTTTGTTATAGTTACATATATTTTTTTTATTTGAATATTGTATGAAAGATGAAAAATAGTTATATAATGTATGAATGGTTGTATAAAATTTGTCTTTAAGTTATCAATACTATCTTTTTACATAAAGTTGTAGATATATATCAAAATTGTATTAAGAGAGTAAGTTTTGATTGGAATTTTAGAGAGGAAGAAGCACACACCACAGACAAAATATATACAAATCAGATACAAAATATATATAAAATACATATTGTATAAAAATTGTATTCAAGTTGTATGATATTGTAGTTGTATTTAAGTGGGTAGAAATAATATATGAAAGTTGTAGGTAAGTTGTAAATAAGTTATATAATATATAATATGTGTATGTTCGTGTATGGGATATACATGGATATCAATTGAGATACATTTGAGATACATGTGTCGTAAAGACATTTTTCAACCAATTCCAGTAACGAATTTTGATTCAAACCAGTCCAAATCACTTTTAATTTTTCTCAACTTTTGTATATAACTTTGTCCAAGTATTTTCGATAAATTTCAGCCACACCCACTCAAAAACAACTAACAAATTTCATATTTCAAAGTTGAAGTTGAATATTCTGAGATTTTTTAATTGAAACTTTGCAAATTTTAGTTTCCTTTCTCGACTTCACCAATAAAATGACTTTCAATACTGAGACAATTGAAGTAATCGACTTTAATGATTGAATCAATTTCCCCGTTTAAAATTTTTGGGATAAAAATTTCTATTTTCTTTTAAGTTAATTGTTGTTAACCCAACTGTTATGTCGTAATCCTTGAATTTTTGTGATGAAAGCTACTACTGGAATTGATTGCTAAATATTTTCGATCTGGAGAGAAGAGGGGAGAGAGGAGAGAAAAAAGGAAAGGGGTGTAACTAAATCCCTTGATTGAAGGCATTAATAATGGATTTGGAGTCTTTTAAGGTGGAATGTATATAATTTATAAGTAATCCTTATTTATGGCGGGTAATATACAAAATTAGAACAATTTTAGTAAATAAGTTTTAAATATTGCATAGGAACAAAAAAATCCCCATAAAAGCTTCCTGTATACTATTGTCCCAAAGAGTTGCTCTACAAGGAAAAGGGAATCTTACGAAAATGTGCTAAATAAATTCTAAACTTACTAACCTCTAGCCATTATTAATCATAGACTTACCAAAATTAGTCAAGTGCATACAAAAATTAAAAATACAAATAAATAAGGATTCTTTCTCTCCAACAATGATACACAAAGATTTTCTTCTATATTTTTAACCGTGATCAGCAACATTAGATGCAAGACGGAAAGAAAATTTTATGGATATATACAAGATTTCAAAAATCTAATCAAAAAGGGGTCTTTTTCAATGGGTATGGTTGAAATTCATTGAAAACGTATAGATGAGTCAATCTACAAAATTTGAGGAAGATTCGAGGTGATTTGGACTGATTTGGTATCACAATTCGTAGTTAAAATCGAGTTCAATTTTTTTTTCTACGACTTCAAACATGTATCATGCATGTATCTCACACACATGTATACATGGATATACATATGATACAAATTTGATACATATGTAATACACAAATGATACACGGTGTGATACACATATCCTATTTTTACATGTTCATCTTCTACTTCGAATTTTCAATTCAAACTACCTCAACACTCTACCCGATCATCCAAAAATTGAGATTTAAACTCCTTAAGATGTATCAAATCTATTTCAACAACACTCGCTCAAAAGAAAATAAATACTTAATTTTTTTTTTGCTACAAATAGCTAATTGACTATATTTTATGAATTGGCTAATTTTTATACTAACTTACTTATAGACTAACATAACTAGTAATTTCCCTATACTATTGTCCCAAAGAGTTGCTCCACAAGGAAATTTAGCCTAATTATCAAGTATTACGAAATTATCCACTAACCAACCTCCATTGAAGTATTTTTTGGGTTTAATTTGTTGCGCATTTTATAGCTTATACCAACCTCCATTAAAACAATTTTTGGAGAAACATAGGACGCTTTTTTTTTCGAGTAAGAAATGATCCTACTAATAAATATAGCGCTTCATAAATGATAAAACTAACATAGAAAGCTGTAGATTATAAGACTATTCAACATGAGGGGATAATCTCAGCTTGTTACAAGATTAGTTTACTAATTTCCTTGATTTAGCCAAGAACTGGCAACCTTTTCAACTTCATAGTTTAGAGATCAGTGACGGATCCAGAATTTTATGCAAGCGGGTTCAATTTTAAAAGAATATAAATTTAGTTGTAAAATAGTAGTTGTCAAGTGGGTTCAAATAAAATATTTATACAAAATTTAAACAACTTTAATCCTAATTTATGCATATATACAGTATTATTTTTTTGTGAAGCGGGTTCAATTGAACCCGCTAGCCACCACTTGGGTCCGCCACTGATAGGGATGGCAATGGGGCGGTGCGGGTGCGGGACTGGGGCTGGTTTAGACATATGCGGGGCGAGGCGGGTTTGTACATATGCGAGTGTGGGACGGAATGGTGCGGGTTTAAATAAAAGAAATTTAATTTTTTTGCGGGTGTGAGTTTAAATTTTTTAAGAAATTACAACTTTTCAAGTTCTTGTAGTTGTTGTTATGGAATTTATTCTCAGTTTTTCTTCATTTGTGATGGATGAATTAATAGGATCTTTACTAATATGAAAAAAATGTTTTAATTTTTTCTGACAAGTTACCCTTTTAGTAAATAGCTTTTGTAATTTGTTGTTATTATCTCCCTTGTGCACAGGTTTTGTAATTTGCTTTTTTGCCTTCCTACATGCTTCATTTGATTCTATTTTATATTCCTTTAATTTTCTGTATAAAATTATTCACTGTATAAAATTATACTTCTTCAAATTATGTTTTAAGAAGCAACACATGTAAAAGCGCTGTTATTGGATTTTCACATAGATCCATATATATCATGACACAAAATTATTTTTAGAGCGATTTAAATCATGACATATGTATAGGTCTTAGTACTAGAAAGAAAAATAAATTTCACTTTGATGGCCAACATCGTTGAATGTTTGATATGATCAAAATACTTTTCAAAAAGTAAGTTATTTTTTTAGTTTAGCTAGTTAACTCTTTTTTAAAGGTAAACATTTTTCACCAAAAAGATAATTTTGCTCACTTTTGTTGACAACTATCTTAATGTTAAATTATCCCTCCAACTAATACTTGTACTGTATTATCAATCTTTAATACTCAAAAGTTTCATGATAATACCATTCTATTTGTAAATAATATTATCAATATTTTTTCTTAAAAATATTGTTATCTTGAGGAAAAACAAATTCGAGAAAATTCTCAATCTTCCCAACCAGTTACTAGAATAAAGAAAGCATTTCCATGTAAAATGGTCCTTATTGTCATATTCTCTTGTAGCATTTAAGTTATGTATGCTTATAATTGATAAGCAAAAATACAAATAAGACAAATTGAAAAGAAGAAAAAGAATTGCGGTGTGGGGCGGTGCGGGTGGACGCGGGTTTGGAGCGGGGCGGGTGGATGCGAGTTAAAAGAGCTATGTGGGGCGGGTTGAGATTTTGCGGGTTGAAATAGAACCCGCCTCGTACCCGCACCCGCACCGCTTGCCATCCCTATGATCACAGTTTAATTTTGGAATACGGGCTAATATTCTGTGCTAGTTAACAGCCTTGGGCTAAGTCTCTAGGATAGCTTCAGGGCTATCAATAATGGACTTCGTGGGCTTTGCTATTGGAAAAATGATACTGTATAGCCGCTGTAAAAATAATAGTCGAAATAATATATACAATTTATATATTTTTGTATATATATATATATATTTTATCTGTTATATACAAAAATTATATAAATTTTATATACTTTTTCGGCTACCAGATGTAAATAATTTCTGACGCGGGCTAAAAGTGATAATACATATGATATGTCTTCATCACAAATAAGTGGAGGTCCAAATCCAATATTCCTTTAATTCGGGGGGAAGTGCACTATTAATTATTTTTAAGCCCGCTGTTTAAAATATATTCACAATTTACAATATATTTAAAATTTAGCCAATTCATTGAAACTTCAGGGCTAAATATCCTAAATTTTCAAGCTGCTAATTTAAAATCCATGTTTAACTATCATGAATTTTTGAGCTGCTAATATGATTTGTCATAAATTTTCTGAATTACTAATTTGAAATTCAGAACTTAGTGTCCTAAACTTTTGAGCTACTAACTTTGAATTCAGGACTAAGTGTCATGAATTTCTGAACTATTAATTTGAAATTCAGGACATAACATTCGAATTTATGGACACGTTTTCGAACTTTAGGACACGATGTCCTGAAATTTTAACCTTGAGCTTTAAACTTCAGGACACCGTATCCTGAAATCTGAGCGAATTGGTTAATCTTTAAATTTGATATATTTTAAACTAAATTAAAAATGGTTACTTGGTATCATTTCCACTAATTCAGGCATTTGCCCTTGAGGCACAAAACTTCCTCAATACTTGGGGCATTTGCAGAAATGACCTTTTTTAAGGCTACTATTTAAATTTCATTAAGGAATCAAAGGACAATTTGTACAAAAGCTGGTAAGTGCTACAAGCTCAAGATTTGTTTTACTCTGTTGTACGCTTATTAGTGGGATCTTTACACAAATAGCCGGCCATATTTATTGTTTACTTTTTCTAGCCATATACATAGATTATACATTGAATATACATAATTATACATATATAATACATAAATTATGCATATATTATACATCCGCCGGCTATTTTTAGTTTAAGCAATTGGATGGACGACTATTTGGGTTAATTCTTCTATTTTAGTTTCATTACCTCCTTGATCACTGTCAACATATTTAATCTTTGGTCTGTTCAAAACAAGCTACTTTCGATTTTCTATTCGTGAAATTGATAGTTTGAAATAAATAATTTGTTGTTATTTGCTTTCTTTTTCTTTTTGTATTCTTCCTTCCCGTAAATCTTTTTAAAACGCTTCCCCAACCATGCATGATGCAACCATGACACAAAGAAGAAAATAAGTGGTCGTCACTTGTTATTATAATACGAGGCGGATCCAGGATTTGATAGCTATAAATATCACTATATTTAATACAAGCCTATCATTAATCCAGGTAATCGAATTAGGGGAAATCAAATTAAGGTGTACAAAATGCCGCTTCGTTCTGCTTTGAATTAATTTGATTCAGTTTTTATTTTGAATTACTCAGACCCCATTTGTGAGACTACACTGGATATGTTGTTGTTGTTGTTATTTTATTTTGAATTAATTCGATTCGCTTTACAAAATATTTTATGCATAAATAAATACGTGATAACCAAATTTTTGAAAATGTTTCGTCCTTTATCGAAATCAAGTAAAAAACAATATTAGATGGATTAACAAATAAAATGATTAAAATCATATTCACATAAATAGTTTAAAATCTGGAAAAAGAAAACAGTAAGAATAGAGGCGGCTCAAACACATGTGTGGCCTAAAGTCAAAGTTTAATGTGGGGCCTAAATTTTTAAAAGAAAGTTATGATATATATTTTTATTTGAAGTATATTTTTCTATTTTTTCGAGATTCAAAGTTGTTAATAATTGTTTTATAATCGATTTCCTCTAATAATTCCTTTTCAATTGATAATACAGCCAACCCATTGGATCTATCTTTGAGACATTGTTAATATGAGACAACTGTTATAAAAAACTTTACTTTTTTGTATGAAAAGTACTAATTATTTTTTAAAGACCTATAAACCTATTATTTCTATAAAATGAGACCCCCAAAATTTGGGGCCCTAAGGCAAAAGTCTTACTTGGAACAACATTAGAGCCGAACCTGAGTAAGAAAGATATTATTTAAATAAATAATAAAAATGAGGTTGTACAAGAAAAAAAACAAAGATGAAGAAAATAAGAGAAATTAAGAAAAAGAGAAGGAAAGAACAAAAAATGAAAAGAGAGACTAAGTGGAAGAGCGAACTGGATTGCCACTAGTTGGTCTTGATCTTGAGCGTCGCCGGTGCAAAAGATTATTACTAAAGCTTCCAATTGCCACTCATTTATAATATACAAAATTTTCGTGAAATACCAATACGTAAAATTTTACCCGAGCGTTCGGGTGCGTACCACCCTCTCTACTATATAGATCCCCCTGCATGTATGGTCGGTTGATAATTTTCTGTTCCAAAAAATTGACATTTAGTACTTCTAATAAGAATGTTTTTCTTGAGCCCGGGTCTATAGAAAACAGTCTCTATACCTTCATAAGGTATGAATAAAGTTTGCGTACACACTATCTTTCTAAAACTTTGTTTGCGGGATTACACTAAATATGTTTATTTCTCATGGAGGTGAGAGAATATATTTATTTGATAAGGTGATAAAAAATAAAAGGTAAGTTTCTAAATTAATTAAAAAAATAGGACTAACAATACAAAAATCCAACATGGACACTAATCAAAGTGCACTTTTCCTTTTTTCAACCAAAATTCAGAGGCCCACTAAATTCTCATATTTTTGTTGCCATCCTATGTATTTATTGTGAGTTGAGACATTTGAAGTGTTTCTGGTTCATGTTGTTGAATTATGGATGACAGCTGAAAGTGTTTGGTTCTTGTATGAAAAGCATGTACCCACTCATCAACATAACTTTTGTAATTATTGGAAATTCATTTCTTTTTTAAAAAAAATCTTTGGGAAATTCGCAACCGCTATCTTTCTGAGTGTTCACTGATAATTTATTTTGTACAATAGCTCACAAACCATACAAAAAATATAAATCGCATTGTGCAATCAGTTCTAATTGAGGAGGTTGCTGGTGAGGAAAATTGATCACAAATGCGAGCAACTTCTTTTATTTAACAATAATGTATTAGAAGTTTATTGGCTCCATTAATCCAAATTTTTATTGGATAAACTCAATAAATGTTAAACCGTTCTTTATTATTCTAAATTATAAGTTTAATTTAAATTATTTTTAAATTTAGAAATGAGCCATTCTTTTTAGATCGAACCAAAAGAAATAGGTTCACGTAAATCGAAATATAAAGAGTAGGATTTTTAGTAAAAGGTAAAGTAGCCCCAACTATCACATCATATCCCGATCACCAAGTGATTTTAGGTGATTTATTTCAGGATCGAAGAAATACCAATAAATTCCAATAATTATAGTAGCTATTCTATTGCTACTATTTGTTACTCCACCCATTTCATAAAAGGGTAGTTAAAATAATCCAATTATTTAAACAAGCTGAGCTGTCTAATTGTATAATAATAGATCTGAAAATATTTAAAATGATAAAAGAACTGCATCCGAACTAATCAAATGGTTTGGTAGAATGACCCAGCTGAGCAAACCAAAAACCGACAAATTTTAACACTTAAATTAACAATAAATAATGAAGCAAATCAGATTAAAATATTCATATAGAGACAACAAACTAAATGTAGAAGAAAAGTAAGCTTGACCAAATATTAAATTATCATTTCCAATAATTATTGGAATAAATATATTTACAGACAAACACGGACGAGTGTTTTCCTTCCCATTTCGCCACAACGTTTGTCATTTACGATTTTACCCTTTCTAAATCATTCATTCACCGAGTCAGTGAAACTCGTTCAATTTGAACCGTCAAACTTCTCCTCGATAATAACGGCGTCGGCGTCCCACCACGTGTCATCGTCACCCTCCGTTATCACTAACGGTGACTTAACGTTCCTCAGGTCACCAACCGTTAAAAATCCGGCAGCTTTATTTTTCAGGTAAAGTTTCCCAGCATCGGCGGCATTGACTCCGACGACCTTCCCTGAACCTTTCCTCCACTCAGCACATATCGCCGGTGACTGACTCTTCATCCTCGTATCGTACGCAGCTAAAACGACGCCGTTGCGATCGTTTTTCACCTCCGATGACAAAACCACCGACGGTGACGCCGTCGCCACCGCTGGAACCTGAGAAGAACCGCTAAAAATATCGCTAATTTTCTGTTCCGCATTCAAATCCCATAACGACACTACACTTTTAGATAAATCATCATACTCATAATCTAAACCTAACGCTAAACTATCCCAAAGCTTCACGACATTTTTTCCGGCAGAAAATTCTGTCCACGGGAACCGTTCAAAACTATTCCGCTGCCGTCGGAGTCTCAAATTATGATTTTGACCTTGCTCCTTAAAATAGAAACTTGAACCGGAAACTCTAAAATCTTCATCGATTTGCCGATCGATGAGGTCTTCATCGTCGGAAGACGGCGGCGTTGAGCATTTATCGTCTTCGTCGTCGGAGTCTGAAATATCGAAGTCTTCACCGAGGTATTGAAGGAGAGGTTCAGCGGAAGGTTTAAGGGTAAAAACGTAAACGAACAAAAGTTTGATTTTTCTTATTAGGCTGCTAAAAGTGGCTACAACTGCAATAATTAGAGCGCCCCATTTCCAGAAACCGTAAATTTGGGTTACTTCTGAAAGTGAAAAGAATCGAGAAATTAAAGAAGGGTTTTGTAGACATTTCACACCTGCTTCAAAATCGCTAATCATGTTAATCTCTGGGAAATCCATGTTAGGATTTTTTGAACCCTTCAAAATAATGAGAAGAAGGAGAAAGATGTTAATGAAGTTTTTGATAGGAAACTTTTTTTTTGGAGAGAAGAGGAATTGGAGAGGTTTAGAAAAGGGAAAGAGGAGGGGTATATAATAGTGGAGAATAGAGGTTAGGGGATAATAAAATATGATTTTTTTGGGTTGTTGAAAATGACGTGGTGAAAGGTTATTGGATAAAGGAAAAGAAAATGTTGTGCCACGTCAGAAAGCGCATAAACTTTAGGTAGACAAAAAGGTGAAATTAAAAATAGTCGAATTTGTGGTAGTTAAAAAATAATCAAATTCAAAAGTAATCGAAATTTGTAAAGGTAAATTTGAATGAAAATATTATTCAAAATTCGAAAAATATTTCAGCATAATATACCGAAGTTCGTATTTTTTACATGTGAACTTCTAGCATAATATGCTGGAAGTTCATATACAGGTGTTCCAATCTTTGTTATATTATGCTGGAACTTTCCGTGTGCTGGGTCCATACACAGGTACATCAATCTGCAGTATATTATGCTAAAACTTTTCGTATTGCAGCAAAATAGTGGCTATTTTTCAATGACTTTGCAAACGCTGACTATTTTTTAATTACCAACTCGAAAAATGGCTAGCTGCTATTTTTACAAAATAAAATTGGGATTAGACCGGACTTGATAGGATGGTTAAGATTCCTTCATCGTTAACTATATGTTTAGCCTTGAAAATGAACAACTTCTAGATAGGGAATAGTCTATATTCTTATTTGACTCACTTAACGTAAATTTGAATTAATCAAGGCTGGAAATCTAGTGAAAAGATAGTATATGTTCATCACTATCAATAATATATATATATATATATATATATATATATATATATATATATAAGAATTCGTTAACTCATTACAACGGAGTAATAGATTTCGAAACTAATAAATAGAATCAGAATGTGATAAATTTTGAAAAGAATTCGTTAACTCATTACAACGGAGTAATAGATTTCGAAACTAATAAATAGAATCAGAATGTGATAAATTTTGAATTAGAAATAAAAAATTTAAATTTAGATCTGTTTATATCGGATAGTTATATTAAAAAATTGGAATTATTATATAAAGAAAAGGGGTGAATTAGTTAGGAGATTCGAGGAAATATAGTAATGAGAAATCATAGCGTTTGGTCATTAATGAGTCAGCAACTATATGGACAAGGTTAAATTTTGTGGTGGGTGTGGGTCCATTGAAAATTGTAACCATTCTTGTCTACATTTTAAAATAATTTATTGCTCGTGGGACACTTTTAGAAATTTTCTAACAGTTCTAGTCCAAGATTTTTGTAGTCACTTTTGCACCAAATGATTTTTGTGGTGCTGCATTATTGTTTTGTTGTTAGCAATAAGTGCAAGATAAAACTCAGACCAAGATAAGTAAGTTTTCTTATCTTCTAGGTTTGGATAAAGATGAGAAAGTTAAAGGACAAGAATAAACAGAAGATGTGTATGTTGAAAGTTATTATTTTGGTAGATTGCCTAATGCACTATAGTCATTTAATTTTAGTTGTGCAAGCCAAAGATGCTAGCTGTCTCATAATTGTGACTTATTGATAACACAATTGCAAAAGCTTTTGAATACTTAAGTTTAAAAGATCCTATTAACTTTTTAATTAAAGTGTCGCGAGTTCGAATTACAATAACTTTGATCACTTTTTAGCTTAATTATATTTAAGCGTGTTCCGATATATATTGATGAGATAGTGCGCTTACACAGGATACCATCATCTTCTACTATTCACTTCAGCCCTGTGACAGAGCCTTCATACGCCCTTCCTTGTCAACTTTGTGAAAAGAAAATATTAAGTCGCAATCAAGTGGGAGTAATTTGAAGATACGTTTGTCATTGAATGAAAAGAGCCAAAAAATTTGAGCACCAACCAATTCATATTCCTTTACTTTAAGAGCAAACCCCCCATAAATATTGTCAAGAATATATCCATTTGCAAGACATAAAAAGTCCTAATATCTTATATCGTCTTTTTTTTAGGAAATAATTTTTATATGATTGAGATAGAATGTTTTGTAGGACACATCACTATTTTCAGTCGTTGGAAATTATATAAGACGGTTTTAGAAATGATTTGACATTAGGTGCTACGTTTTTTCTCAAGAAAGGCGTCTTAGACTTTACAAACTGGCATTTCTTGGACTTGATTAATAATGTTTTGTTAGTACTTATCACTTGAATGCACCTTCTTTTTTTTTGGGTCAAAATTAAAAGTTTTATTTCAACCAAGTATAATTATATACATCTGCTAGTTATATTTGACTCTATAACTAGTCCTCCATATTTTCACTACCTATTTGTAAAGGTATAAGTTTCTCTTTTTAGTATATCAACTATCTCTAAATAGGGTGACTGTTCGACGACTCTAAGACTCTCTTCCATTTGCTCAAGTGCAGCACTCTTGTGTGCAACTGTATGGCTATCTCTTTTAGTCTCTGTTGACTTTCTTTCTTTTCAGCTTGAAATCTCCTTGCATTTCTTTCATTCCATACATGGTAGACAGTAGCAACACATAGAAACTTCATGATCTCTGCTCGTGGCCTGTTGTTTCTCATCTTTCTGCTTATCCAATCAATCTCCTCCTCCCAGTTGCTAATTCTCCTATTCTCCCCTAGCCACCTGAGTAATGCACTCCAAATTTGGGATGAGTAGGGGCACTGGAAGAACAAATGCTGCAGGTTTTCCTCAGCTCTAGTGGTACACAAGACACAGTCAGTTTGGACATGTATGCCCCATTTCTGCAATCGATCAACAGTAGCCAATCGACCCAGTAGTGCCGGCCAAAGAATGAACTTATGTTTTGGTATAGTAGTTGGTCCCAACACTAGCCCTTTCCATTGAACTTTCTGAAGATGTGGAAGAAAGAGTAAGTAAGCTTTTTTAATGCTAAACTTGTCTTTATCACAACAACTCTGTAATGTCACATTGTAGTCCATGTTCAGGAACCATTTCTTTGCATCCAATATTTTTCTTACCAGCCAGCAGGCCTGCGTATGTGTATTTAGTTGCTGCAATTCTTTCCTTTTTATATAGAAGGTATGAATCCATTTTATCCAGAGTGCATCTTTCTTGGTTGTTACAGCCCATAGTAATTTACTGATAGCTGCTCTATTCCATGTATGAAACTCTATGAAGTTCAGACCACCTACTGAGTGTGGTTTACATAATGTCTCCCATGTAACCAAGGCTTTCCTTGAGCTCTCATGACTGCCTGTCCATAGGAAGATTCTACAAACTCTAGTTATGAGTTCCATTACCTTCTTAGGAATTAGAAACACCTGAGCCCAATAGGTTTGCATCTCAAATATCACACTTTTAATAAGTTGCACCCTTCCACTATATGATAGAAATTTAGTGGAGTGACATCTTATTCTTGCAACCATTTTCTCAACCAGTGGTAGGCATTGTTGAACTGTAATCTTCTTTGAGAAAAGAGGAACTCCCAAGTACTTGAATGGGATATCTCCCTATGAAAATTGAATTTTATTCAATAGTTGTTCCTTAAGCTGTTGACTGATCCCTGCCACATACAGTGAACTCTTTTCCAAATTTGCCTTGAGACTAGATACTGCAAAGAAGTGATGGAACTGTTGAAGCATCAACTTTATAGATTTTGGATAAACTCTGCAACACATAATTAAATCATCAGCAAAGCATATATGGACTATCTCCAACTTGCTGCATCTTGGGTGATAGTTGAAGTCTGGATTGTGTCTCAGCTGCTTGAGGGATCTATTCAAATACTCCATCACAAGAACAAACAAATATGAAGACATTGGGTCTTCCTACCTTAGACCTATCTTAGCTTGAAATCTGGGTGTAAGGCCACCATTGAATAATAAAGAATAGTTCATTGTGCTGACACACTCCATAATTAGGTTTACAAACTTCCTAGGCATCCCATATTCTAGTAGGACCATTCTGAGGAAACCTCACACAACTGAATCATAGGTTTTTCTAATGTCTACCTTTACTAGGCATCTAGGAGACACTCATTTTTGTGTGTAACCCTTAACATTTCATGCGTCACGATCACATTATCTAGAATGTTTCTTCCCTCAATGAATGCTGATTGTGAAGGCCCCACCAAGTAGTCAACTGCTAATTTTAACCTATCAGTAATGACTTTAGCTATTAGTTTGTACAGTGTAGTGCAATAGACTATGAGTCTGAATTCCTTTACAAAGGTGGGGGTTTTTACTTTCGGAACTAAAGTCACAATAGTGCAATTTACTTTCTTAAGTAGTTTACCAGTTTGAAAGAACTGTATTGTAGCCTTTGTTACCTTCTTCCCTATCAAATGCCAGTACTGTTTGAAGAATTCAACTAGGAATCCATCAATGCCAGGAGCTTTATCAGTTGGGAGGTCTTTCAGAGCCTGAAGCACTTATGTTTCTGTTACTTCATGTATAAGATCCAGTTTTTGTTCATTAGTGAGACAAGGTCCATCTCTTGCTATGGTTGGGTTTAGGCAAGGCATTTCTGTTGCAGCTGTTCCCAGTAAGTTCTGGAAGAAACCTATAAATTCTTTTTGAATTAGAGTAGGTTCATGCAGTTATATTCCATATTCTGTGCAAATAGAGGAGATTATATTTCTAGCTTGTCTAGCTTTCAGTGTTGTATGAAAGAATTTTGTGTTTGAGTCTCCATAAGCTAGCCATGTTGCTCTAGATTTCTGTCGAAGCACTTTCTCGTATATAGTTATCCATTTTTCCAGTTGTACCAAAGTATCCTTTTTAGTTATAATGAGTTGTTCATTGAACAGATCTACACTCAGTTCCAACTGTATATGTTGCAGCTTATCTTTCAGTTCATTCAGTTTCCTCTCTAATGTTGACATTTCTCTATTCATCTGGGAGGTTTCCAACTCTATCAACTTAAGTTTCCTCCAGATTGCATACATAGTATATCCTTGTATATGTTGTCCCCAAGCTTTGTGTGATTCCTTGAAGTTCTCCTAAGTCAATAGTACATTGAAAAGTCTAAATGACCAAGGCAAATTTTGTTTGGCCACCTTTATTCTGATAATGATTGGTGAGTGATCTGAGCATTCCGGATGATGGTAGAATGCTTTCAGCTTTTCATACCTCATAAACCATAGATCATTACCAAATGCCCAATCAATCAAACTGTATATTTTATCCTTGGCCTCTCTCTTATTGCACCAGGAGTAGGTACAACCCTTTCTGCTGATTTGACCAAGTTCAGTCTCATGTATGTAGTTTTGAAAGTCTTCAATCTCCGATTGTTTCACATGCAATCCATTTACTCTATCTTGTACAGAGACGATTGTATTGAAGTCACCTAGGACAACCTAGGGATGAGACGTCAGGGTATTAATTTGCTTCAGTTGTCTCCATAATTCTTTTCTCTAATTTTGTGTATTCTTTCCATATACAAAGATCATGTGGCAGGAAAATTGTGATTCCTTGTCCTCAACCTTACAATGTACCAGTTGCATATGCAATAGCAAAATAGTTACTAAAACCTTGTGAGGTTTCCAGCAAATCTATAGTTTGCCTTTAGGGGTGACTGTATAGTCTACATGTATCAGCCACTCAACTCCTAACTTTCTTTTTATTTTTTCTGCTCTGTTCTTCTTTATTTTAATTTCTAGACATCCCAGCAGTACTACTTTATTTTTAAGCAAAAATGATTTCAATTCCTTTTGCTTGAAGGGCTTGTTGAATCCTCTTATGTTATGAGCAAATGATCATGGGGGATCTTTGTTTACAGAATTATCCCCTTTTACCAGACTGGTATTAGCTTTCTCAGGTTGTATCCTTAGCGCACTAAATCTATTCTGGCGTAGGAATTGTTCAACATCTTCAGTTACTAATGGAGGATTGACTTGGTATCATTATTTTCATCTATCTTCTGCTTACCCCTGTCATTGCATAATCTTTGAGTTTCATGGATTTCCTCCATAGCATTCACTTCCTTGTAGCTTTTCTTTGGTCCATTGTTTATCTTTTCAGTAGCATCAGCAGGTGGCTCTGTACTGGGCTTGGCTTTCCATTGTTGTTGCTTTACTTTCTTATGTTATCTCCTTGGTTGTTGCTTGTTAATTATTACAGAGTGTGTCTTACTTTGTGCTTTGCAATTTGCTTTGTGCTTACCAATATGCAAGCATTCCTGGCAGTACTCTGATTTCCATTCATACTTAATTAATTGTAAAATGCAGCTACCATCAGGCTCTTCTAGTATTACTGATTCAGGGAGAGGCTGGGCCACATCCATTTTAATAAGCACCCTAGCATAGGATATTCTTTCTTTTTTTTGCTGTGAGCTTATCAGTACAGATTGGTTTCCCCAGGCAGCTAGCTATTCGTTCAAAGTTTTTTGTCACCCAATACTGGATGGGTAGGTTTGGGAACAATGCGCATACTGGTATTGCATTCAGTGGTTCTTCAGCTAATCTGAAGTTTGGTACCCATTGCTTCAGAATCATAGGCCTGTTGTTGTAAGTATAAGGGCCATTTTGTAGAATCTTTAGTTTATCTTCTTCATTGTCAAATCTAAATATGAAATAACTTTCATCATGGAGATAAACCTGAGGAGTTATGACAGTATTCTGTACCCCATAGACGAACTTAAGCATGTCTTTAAATGTAGGGTTACCCCCAATTACATAACCAATTAGGGTCGACCTCCATTTTTGATTTTTCAGTTCTATGGTATTGGCACTTAACTTGACAACTTTAATTCCATCCTTCAGGGTAGGGGGAAAGTAATTAAGTTCCTTCCCTAAGTTCTGAGCTCGATTGCCTGTGACTATGTCCACCATAGTTGGCTTGACCGCACTGGAGTTCGCAGAGAAAGTTAGTTTCCTTGCTGCAGTGTTAGCTCCTAGTTGCTGGTCTTCTATCTCCACCTGTATCTTTTCTGGAATCTCCAGTTGATCTCGATTTTGGGCTTGTAATATCGTTGGAGCACTATCCATACCCATCATCCATTGCCCTAATTGAATTGGGGCTACGTTTTGTGGAACTCCCGTCTATAGTGTAACTAATCTAGAAGGATCATCTTTGGTTGAGGAAAGACTGGTATCGACCACCGGCGTCGGAATCTACTTCTTCTTCTGGCGTGCCATGGATGGTGCACGTTAGCTATCCTTTGCTTAACATGCGCCCTCAGGCTTCGTAATTTGTGCGTTCTCCCACTTGAATGCACTTTTAATCTTTCGCAATTATGTGACTAAGATGGAAAATGAAAGGAATGTATGAGCACTTTCTTGGTGATTCTAAGGGGTCGTTTTGTACGTGAGATAAGAGATAGTAATAATTTTGGATTTTAAAGTGGAATTATTTTATTTCGAATTAAGTTTAATTTTTAAATTCGAAATTAGCAATTTCGGGATTAATTAATTCCATAATTAGATATTATTTTATCCCACGTTGAGAGTGGGATAATAATCTCTGGATTAATTAATTTTGGGATATAAGAAAATAACAAAGATGACCTTCTCCAAGTTCTCCCAAAGTTTTTAAAACAATCCAAGATTAAAATTGGAAATAAAATTTTATCCCAACTTATTTAGTATACACCAAGCATGTTTATATTATACTCTTTATGTCCCATTTTTAGTCCAATGAAGCATGTATCTTCCAATAAAAATATATTTACTAAAATATTTTGTCATTATTTAATTTTCATATTATAGCCCCATCATTATATAACTTGTTTCCTTCCGTACCAAACGACCCGTTAATATCTTGAAATCAAACGTTGAAAAGTTGACAAGTTTACTTAGAGCATGTTTGGAAAGCCACCTAAGAATTGAATTTGGGTGTATTTGGGTGTAATTTCACAGTTTGACATGTTTGTTTGGTCAAGTAATTATTTGGTCAGCATGAAATTGGGTGTAATTGGAGGGGTATAATTGCACTCTCCAATTTTCAAGGGGTAGGTGAGAATTGGCGGTAACTACATTTTGTAATTACAAGGTTGCCTTTAGGTTTCTTTCCTTTTTTGTTTTTATTTAATTTATTTTCTTTATAACTTTTTATTTCTATTTTTTAAAATTTTTAATTTTATTTTTACTTTTTAATTTCTTTTGAAATTTTAAAATATATTTTTTTTGTATATTATTTATCGCTTATTTCTCTACTTTTACTTCTTGTGATTCCATGTAATTGCTTATACTTTATTTTTTATTTATTTTATTATTCTATTTTTTGAAATTACATCTCATAATATTAGAAATAATGAGTCATTAACAAATTTGGCATATAACGAGTGATGCAATTAAAGTGAAATTTCATTATTGAATATAATTATAAACTTATTATGTTTCTTAATCTTAAATTGTAGTGGAACTTACTATTATTATGTTGGAATTTGACATATGTTAAACTATTTCTTTTTTAGATTTTAAAATTGTGTTATATTCATGGTTCCAATTTACTTGTTCTAGTAGTATTGGCTCACATTGCATGTTGTTCATTTTTTAGTTAGAATTGATAGATTATTTTTGTCAAACATTTAAATAATGTTATGACATTATATTTATAAATATTAATTTATTTTATCAAACATGAATTCTATGATGTTCTTACAAAACGTATGTTTTTAGTTTTTGTAAGTATCTAAACTAAATATTATTAATTTGGAAAATATATGTAAATAATTTTTATAATATTAGTTATAAATATATGATTACAAATTAATGTATATTCATGAAAAATAAACATCTTAAATACCAAATATAATATCATTTATACTTATAAAAATTTATAGGCATATATTTATTATATTAACTTTTAAGTTTTGATAATTATTTCATTTAAAATTTAATCTAACCGTGTAATTACACTTGTGCAACCAAACAGTAAACTTATAATTACACTGTGATTACATTGTGATAAACAAATAAGTCGTCGTAATTATACAACTATGTAATTATTAGGCTGTGTAATTACCACCCTAGTAATTACTCCAATTCCAATTACCTAGTGGCTCTCCAAACACACCCTTAAGAAAATGGTTGGTTTATAATGTACTCCTTCCGTCTCATAATATGTGTCGTGATTCTCTTGTGCACGCCCCTTAAGAAAGAATAATTTTTGACTACTTTACCCTTATTAAATATTTTCTCAATTTATGTGTCATCTCTATCAATGACATTATCCATATTTTTAATAAATGTGAATGCAATTGATTTGCTTTATAAAATATATAAAAATATACCTAGGATAATTAACAAATCAGTAATGCAAACTCATCCAACATATAAATGGCATTTGTCTTTCCTTCAAACAAAATTTCAAACGTGTATTGAATCTCCAACAATCAATTGAGTTTTCACTTCAACTCCATTTTCTTTATATTCTTTCATTACGTGTACTCTAGCAGCAGAACTTCAAAAGTTTGAATATACTTTATAAAGAATTCTGGTAAATATTGATTGCATTAGTGTAAACATGATTAAAGTGTTTAAGATTACAAGGTAGACTTCTCGATATTTGAATAAAATTATCCATAAGTAATGTGTTTGTAGTCTTCTAAGATAATTAATTATTAAGGGTAAAAAAAAAGAAAAATATAATATATTTTATCTTGAACTTCTAAAATGATAAATAATTTGAAACAAATATTTTTAGTAACAACGACACATATTATAAGATGAGGGAGTAGCAAGTTATTATCTAACGGGTGGGAGGATCTAGCTGAAAGGGGGCATGAGTGATGACATTAAAAGCCTCTATTAAAAGGGGGAATAAATTCTAGATAAAATTAATTCTTAGTACCCACTAGCTCCCATTCTCAATAGGTGTAAGGTGTAATCATACATTCGCGAGTTTGATAGAAATTTAGTGGGCGTTTGGACATAAGAATTGTAAAATTCCAAAAAAAAGTGAAAAGTGAAAATGATATTTGAAAATTAAAATTGTGTTTGGACATGAATATAATTTTGGATTGTTTTTGAAGTTTTGTGAGTGATCTGAGTAAAATTTTGAAAACAGCTTTTTGAAATTTTTTAAATTTTCAAAAAATTTCAAAATACATCTTCAAGATCAAATTTTATACATGTGTATGAAAAAGTATTTATATTATAACTTTTTTTTATTCAAAACTCACGACATTTATATTTTGATTGTATTGTTCATAATTACAGCAACAATTTATTATTCAAGAGAAATTTACGATTCTTTTGTTTTGCTAATGCGTGAATAAAAAACGAGTCATTTTGATGAAAAAGGATATCTAGAAATTGTTTGGAGATTTATGTTTCAATAATTTGTTTAAAGTGCATACAGTGAGAAAGCAAAATGCATATATCCCCTTTTTTTATGACAAGCAAAATGCAAATAACTGATGCATGCAGCAACAATCTAGCTAGCTATATATATTATTTTATTTTTTTGCATACAAAGAATTAATTTACATATTCAATTTTAAGATCTTTTTTAAATTGTTTTACAGCATAATTAATCGATAATGTGCGAAAAATAGGAGAAAAATTAAAGCATTAGGAGTATGTAAAGCAAACAAAATTATATCACGTGAAATAATCTAGAAGTTAAATAGATATCAATGAGTGCGACGACACGTGAAAGTGATGTTTATATATTTTAACCCATTAATTTAATTTAATTATCAGACACATTTTATATAGTTAATCAAAACTGAAGGTTGAATTAATCTCTGTGTTTTCATTCCATTGGCCCTATTCACACGCACTTGTTTCACAGCTAATAAGTCAATTCCATACGCTTCATTCATTTGACACTTTCTAGATATTATATCAATTTTCACCAATTTTAGAAGATTAATTATGTATTTTTAGCCGCTATGAAAAATAATAGTCGATAATTAATATATATATATATATAATACAAATATTTTATACACTTTTAGCTAGCAAATAACATTAGTTTCAACCTACCAATCAATTTTATATTTTGCCCTTAAAATATTCGTATCACTGTATAAGTTGTTGTCTCTTCCCATGTTAAAATGACATAAGAATATTCCTAAAAATATTACCGCAAGTTAATTCACTTTGCTTTAGTATAGCAAAAGCGAAAAATTGTGACAGAATAAGTCATGTACACTTGGTTACTGATTTTCGGAAAAGATCTCTGTATACGGGTAAAATCGAGTCTATGAGACGCCTCGGCTTCCGATGAAGCAAACGGAGCAAGAGACGTGACATCAAGGAATCAGAATCGAGACAAGGAGCCCCTCGAGCCAGGGTCCAGGCAAAACACCCGGCCTCGAGAGTATTGGGGCCATGACCCCGAGTTCGATTCGAACCCAAAAGGCCTCGGAGAGCACTACCAGGTAATCGAGCACGACCAACAAAAGGTCGTGATGTTTGTGACCAGCCGAATATCACGGCCTGGATCTCGACACTTATCGGCAGAAAACCGATGATTGGTTAAACATAAGATTTTTTTACCTTTTATATAATTGTACTTAGGGTAAACTCTCCTACTATATAAGGAGGGGGGTCTAATTATTTATCAAAGACACTGTAACATACATATCAAGGCAATATACTTTTATTTTCTCTGTTATTCAAAGTTCTTATTCTTGTTCACTAGTGCTTCGTAATTGCGAGTCCAGGATCGAGGGCAGACATCTCATTAAGGTTGTCATTGAGTCTGGAATCACTCTCCTTAAGCGGTTTGACAATCTATTACGTCCTTTATCTGTTTAATCTAACGCAATTTATCGTTTGTATTGAATTAATTCACGTATCTTTAAAACCACATATAAATTTAATTGTTATCCGTTTTTAAGGTAAACAAGCTCGACGAAAATTAATAACTTTAATACAAGTAGACATTTGTTGAGTTATTCACTATAATTATTATTATCGATCAATTAACTTTGCCTCAATTATGTATTAGGTGATATTGGTTATATATGATAGTATTCTGTATTCTTATACCAATCAGTATTTAGAGAATCAACCGTAATTTGATTTTTTTCGCTGACTGTTAATTTTCCATAAAAAAAAAAAAATTAGCCCCAAAATTATTGCAAAAAGTCAACGAAATTGATTGTTATAGATTGAAGTAGCTAGGATTTATAGTGTTCAAATTAAATAGTGCGTGCTTAGTTGTTCTTGCTTGGATATGTGGTTGCAGTATCTGTCAAATTGCCAATCATTTAGATCTTAATTTGCGAATAATTTATTAGACATAGATCGTTTTCGTGTTTCCTTGACAATGCCTAAAGTGGATTAATTAATTAATTAATCAGAATGATTTTAGCTTTAATTATCTTTGTTGCCGTCCATATGAAGGAGACGGTGCTGGGCCAAAACGATTTCAATGCTTTGGTTAGTAGAATATGTGGATCATTATATTGATATCTTGAGTTCTTGACAAATGGGCAAACTCAGTGCAATTTTTTTTATTTCCTACTCTTGAGATGAATATAAAAAAAATTACAAAGTTAGTAGATTGAAAAATCTACGACTTGATTGACATAAAAGATACAATTTTACTACCAAGAGGTGTGGTGAAATGATTGAGTCTTGAGAAAGAAAAACTTCTTGATAGAAAGCGTCTTACATCTCTTAGTAAGTCTATCCGACACGAATCTGAATTAATCAAGTCAATAAACTTCGAATATATTTATATGTTTATTATTATCTTAAATAATTTCATATACATACGTATAATTCAAGTCGAGAGCCGTGATCACGCACTCCTTAATTCTTTAGTTGATTAGTTCCGCTCCTGTCCACCCTATCTCATTTTTGAGGTAAAGCATTTCTCGAAATGGCTGAATAAAAAGAAAAGAAGCAATAGCAACTTAAATTTAATTGTAAATAAAGGTAGGCGCGCAATTCACGTGTACTTTTCTTCTCCAAATAATTTTTATAATTAAAAATTCGAGATACATGTGGTAAGGCTTGATCTCGTAATATTTTATTTTCTCCTTAAAAAGAACATGATGGCGAGCAATTTTTTTTTTTTTTTTTTTTTTGATTTTTTGTTCGATGTTGGTATTCGTGTTTGGACCGGACTAAATACGGATTCACGTCTAAAAGTCTTATATTGGGGTTAAAGTGCTCTCTAACAAATGCGATTTCATACTCAAAATTTAAATTCGAGACCTCTGGTTAAGGATAATGTAATACTTACCACTGTACCATAACCTTTATTGGTCTAACAATAAGAGTTATATCAACAACTTGTGAACAAGATTTATATGGAGTACTTTCTTGAAAGTGTCACATCTCCATGAATCATCCCTCTAATCTCATCGTATTTCAATTCATTCCAAAAGAGTACGAAGAGTCATGTCATAAGTTCCACAAAGACTATCTTATCTCTTTGGAAAAATCTCATCGTATTTGTGTGTTGCTTTTGCCGGCCACTCCTATCGAACTAATAATTACGTAATAGATTTTTTAAGTTTCTTATTCAATGTTCGACATCTAAATTAGAGCTCTAGCTAATTTAAATATACGTTGCATAAGTACATAAGGTTAGTAACCCATTAAAAAAGAAGCGCTCCGTACCAAATGACTATCAAATGGTCACGCTTATTTATTACTTTCTAATTCGCTTTATTTTGTTCGGTACTTTTCACTTATTGATAGTTAGTTTGATTAATTAGTAGTAATTTACCTTATATTGGGTAAAAATGGGTAAATTTTCAGTTTCGACATTTTGTTTAAAATTGTTGTACAGGATATGAGGATAATTACGCTTTAATTTGAATAAATGGAAAACGATAGACACTCCCTTACCCAAGCACGGAACAAAATAGAGAAAGCACTGAAGCATGTAAAGTTACGAAACTTGTAACATGTGAAATATTTTTTCTTCCTAAAAAAAAATAAACTTATTATCTTTTTAATTAGTTTCAAAAAGAATGATTTTTTTTTTTAAATTTGAAAATAATTTAACTTTAAAATTCTCTTTTTTTACTTAATAAAATGATTTAAAGTCACTCAATATCTTTAGATTGTTTTAAATAGTAAGTTTTAAAAGTTCTTTTTTTTTCTTTAACTCAGTATCCGGTCAAATATGTTAAAACAAATTGAAATTAGGTAAATTAGAAGGAATTAGGTATACGTCAATGAGTATGACGGCACGTGAATAATGTTTAATGTCAAACCATTAATTTAACAAGTATTATAGTAGTCAATGCCCATTATTTCTTTGGTCCTGGCCGGTGACGTGAAGTCTTTTCGAACGTTAACAATGTACTAGTCCTACTATCACATATTTGGCACCTTTTTATTTTATCAAACATGAGTTTTTCCAATTTGAGAAACTAAAAGTTGAATTACATTAGTTCGTATTTTGAATGAAATAAGGGTAGATTTTCAAAAAACTAGTGATATAAAATGTACAATATGTCCCGTACCAACAGTATTAATATTATTTTTCATATTTTCTATTCTTATATTTTTATTGCTACATATTATTTCTTTCGGTTGGGTAATCGTATCATCTTATTTTTCTTCTTTCTTTGAGCCAAGGGTTACTATTGAAAACAAGTTTTCTTCACAAGGTAAGGGTAAGACCTGCATGCATACGATTTTTCCTAGACCTCATCTATGAGATTATATTGGATTTTTTGATATTGTTGTTGTTAATATGTTTGAAAATTTTTACTATTAAAACAATGAAGAATATACTTATCATTGTCAGTCAAAATTTTACTTATTATATCCTCTGGTTCTTAATTATTGAAAAAGAGCTCAAGCAAAATTTTAAACCTCAATCCAACTAAAGGCGAAGTGAAGGACGGTGAGTGGTGGTGTAACAGGACGGTGAGTGCCTGAGTGGTCCACTATGATCATGAAACCAACAAAACTAGGCGCACCATAATTTTAAAAAACAAGAGAAAAAAAGAAAACAAAAAAGGTCAATAAAGAAAAAGAAGAGAATGAAAAGATAGTGTTTTCCTATTGTTTGCCCGGAAAAAAGTACAGTTGAATTTGATCGTAGTTTATAGATAGATGAATTAATTTGATCCAAAAAGATAATGAATTAATCAATTTTCGTACAAGATACTTAGCTCAAATGCAGATAAAACGATAGATTTGAAGAGCCCATGAATAGGGTTTTCGGGCACGATGATGATAAGAACAACAAACTAGAGAGAAATAGTATCGAGATCTATATTAGAATATGTTCTTTGATGCTCAAAGAATCTTGCTTTACAATAATAGTTGAGCCTATTATTTATAGTTCAGTGGGCGTAATGGTTGGGCCCGCCACTAATAACAATTATTAAAGTATGATAATGAAAACCTAACGGTAAACATAAATGCTTAAATTTCTTTAATGAGCCGTTACTTTTTAATACTGTGGAATATTCTTCATTAAATACCATCAGATACCGCGTGTTTAATGCCCTTACGAACTTGACTTTGTCGGTGACACACGAGATAGTTGTGCCCGATTTTCCATCTTCCCGATTTTTGATTCTACGTGAGCCCTTCTTATGTGGCCACGTACCGTGACATATTTTACATCATAGTAACCCTTCGTGTCTAAGGCTAAGTTCATCAGTTGAACTATTTCCCCCGTTTCTGGTCCCTGAATTTCTGTTGATGAGCCCAGATATGCTAACGCATCTGCTTCCATGTTTTCTTCCCTCGGGATGTGGGTTATGGACCACTCCCGGAATCGTGACAACAAGGCTTGAATCTTTACCACGTACTGTTACATTCGCTCATCTTTGGTATCAAATATTCTGTAGACTTGAATTTACCTCCAGTTGCGAGTCACATTTGATGTTGATTGCTACGGAGTAGAGCCCCCGGGCCAATTCGAGCCCTACAATCAAAGCTTTGTATTCCGCTTCATTGTTAGTTAAAGCAACCGTCCCGATGGCTTGCCTTAAGGTTTCCCCGAAGACGTGGCCAGGACTATTTCGAGCCCGGACTCTTTCACATTTGAAGCTCCGTCCGTAAATAAGATCCAGACTCCCGATGTCGGCTCTGACACCATTATTGCCTCTTTGGAAGCCAGGGGCATCAACCCTGGGCTGAAATCGCAGTCCGACGCTTATACTCTATATCAAACTCGCTCATTTGGACTGCCAATTTGGCCAATCTACCCGAGATCTCGATTTTATGGAGGATATTCCTCAAAGGAAAAGTAGTCAACACCACTATCGGGTGGCATAGAAGTAGGACCTTAGCTTCCAGGCGGCTACCACGAGAGCTAAGGCCAGCTTTTCCAGATGTGGGTAGCGTGTTTCCGCTCTCGACAAAATTTTGTTAAAATAATACGTAAGGGATTGCGTACCTTTTTCCTACCGGACTAAAACTGCGCTTACCGCAACTTTCAAGACCGTCAGGTAGACCAGCAATGTTTCTCTTTCTTTAGGTTTCGAGAGAAAAGGAGGACTTGACAAGTATTTCTTCATTTCCTTCAAGGCTTGTCGACACTCCGGCGTCTACTTGAAGTTATTCTTCTTTTTGAGCAGTGCGAAGAAGCGGTGACGCTTTTCCGATGATCGGGAAATGAATCTTCTCAAAGCCGTCAATCTGCCTGTGAGTCTCTGTACTTCCTTTATGTTGAGTAGTTGATCCGGGATATCTTTTATGGCCTTGATTTTGTCGGGATTCACCTCGATTCCTCTTTATGGGAGTAGGAATCCTAAGAATTTACCTGAACTGACCCTGAACGCGCACTTTTCGGGGTTAAAGCTTCATATTATGCTCCCTTAGTGTGCCAAACGTTTCTTGCAGGTGTCTCATGTGGCTACCTGCATCCAGAGATTTAACGAGCATATCGTCTATATATACTTCTATAGTTTTCCCTATTTATTTTTCGAACATCTTATTTACGAGCCATTGATAAGTGGCTCCGACGTTTTTTAGTCCAAAGGGTATTACGTTGTAACAGTAAGTACCAAAATTAGTTATAAACGAAGTCTTTTCCTGGTCTTCCGGGTTCATCTTGATATGATTGTACCCGAAATAGGCATCAAGGAAACTTATTAACTCGTGCCCAATTGTAGCGTCGATCATTTGATCGATATTTGGCAATTGGAACGAGTCCTTGAGACATGCCTTATTAAGATCTTTATAATCTACGCACATGCGAAATTTATTATTCTTCTTAGAAACTACTACCATATTAGCTAGCCAGTTCGGATATCATACCTCTCGGATTGAACCGATTTTAAGTAGAAGTGTTACATCTTCTCTGACGAATTTATTCTTTGCTTCGGCAATATGGCGCTTTTTTTTGCCTTACTGGAGGTATGCTTGGGTCCAAGATTAACTTGTGCACGACTATTTCTGTTGGGATCCCTGTCATATCCTCGTGCGACCATGCAAAACAATCAACGTTAATTTTAAAGAACTTAATAAAATCTTACCTGAGCTTTGGGTGTAGTCCCGTTCCCAAATGGAATTTCCTTTATGGGAATTTTTCAAACAGTGCAACTGGATCTAGTTCTTCTGCTGTGGATTTCGTTGCGTCTGTTTCTTCTGGTATTTGAAAATACCTTGGCATATGATACTACTCCGACTTTCCTTCCCCCGTGGAAACTTCCTCTGATTCGTGGTCGGAAGCCGGTTCCGATAACTGCTATGCTGCATGTTCCTTTTCCTTGCTATGAGAGACTGAGATCGCATTCATTGCTATCGCAGCCGGTCGATCACCTCTTATCCGCTTGATCCCCTTGGGTGTCGGGAATTTCAGCAATTGGTGGTACGTTGAAGGCACAACTTTTATTTCGTGTAGCCATGGCCTTCTCAGGATGATATTATAGCCCATGTCCCCATATACTACTTCGAAGAGAGATATCTTTGTTACTCCCTCGGCATCCGTGAGCAGTAAAATTTCCCCTCGGGTGGTCACGCTTGCGAGGTTAAATCCGGCAAGGAGATTTGTTGCAGGGATAATGTTCCCAGTGAGTTTAGCTAGATCTAGAACTCTCTATTGTATGATATTGGCAGAACTTTCTGGATCCACTAAAACACATTTAATTTTAAAATTTAACACATTTAAAGAAATTACTAGTGCGTAGTTGTGCGGTAGTAGTAATCCATTCGCGTCTTCATCAGTGAACGTGATATCATCCTCCTAGAATCTCTTAATATAGGTTGTCGATACTTTATTCTTCTTTGCGGCCGAGAAAGTGACCCCATTAATCTCGTCCCCTCCGAAGATAATGTTGATCGTTTGACGTGGTTCTTCTCCTGCCTTAGAGGTTTGAGCGTCGCTCATGTCCCGACCATAATTATTTTTGGCTCAGTTATTCAATAGTTCTCTGAGGTGACTATTCTTCAACAGCGTTGCCACTTCTTCCCAGAGGTGCCGGCAGTCCCCAGTCCGATGGCCATTAGTTCCGTGATATTCACACCGTAGATTTGGGTCCCTCTGGCTGGGATCGGACCTCATAGGTCTTGGGAATCGTGCCTCTTTGATATCTCTCATGGCTGACACTAACTCCACCACGCTGACGTTGAAATTATACTCTGATAACTTTGGATAAGAAGAACCTCATGGTCCCGAGATTTCTCTACCCTGCATCGATTTGTTGTTTTGCCCACGATCAATCCTCCTGTCAACGGTGAACCTGTCTGATGTCCGGAAGCTCCTGTCACGACCTTCCGTCTGCTCGTATGGCAGAAATCGACCCCTTAAAACTTGTCTATATGAGCCGACATCGTCCTTTTTTGTTCTTCTCCCATTCCTTTGCTGATGACGAGAAGTCAACCTGATCGTCTTCGATCCTTATCTTTGACTTGTACCAGTTGTGGACATCCACCCAAGTTGTTGCTTGAAACTCGAGCAGACTTTCCTTCAACTTTCGGGAAGCATCTGAACTCCTCGGTTCAAACCCTTAGTGAATGCTTCAGCTGCCCATTCGTCTGGGACGATCGGTAACAACATCCTTTCTTTTTGGAACTGACTAACGAACCTTCGTAATAGCTTAGATTCTCCCTATGCGATCCTGAATATATCGGCCTTTCGAGCTTGTACCTTTCCGACGCCGACATGGACCTTAATGAATGAATCCGCGAGCATTTCGAAAGAATCTATGGAATACTCGGGCAATGATGAGTACCATGTCAAGGCCCCTCTTGTGAGAGTCTCACCAAATTTCTTCTATAATACGGACTCAATTTCGTGAGGAGCTAGATCATTTCCTTTCACCGCCGATGTGTAGGTGGTGATATGTTCCTATGGATATGAGGTCCCATCGTATTTTGGCACTTCAGGCTTTCTGAGTCGCTTTGGGATTAATTCCGGGGCCACACTCAATTTGTACGGTAATTGAATGTACTTCTTCGAGCTTGGGCCTTTCGATACCGGGGGTGCTCCCGGGATCTGGTCCATACGGACATTTACTTCCTTCATGAACCGGAAGAGTTCCTCCTTGAACGGATCGCTATCGCTGTTGAGTCCAGATCTGCTCCCCCCAGCCCCGTCGGAGCCAACTTCGCCCCTCTGAGTGTCTTTGTCGACTCTCTGCGTTGTTTGGTTTGTATGAACAATGGGAGGAACTAGATCTCGCTTATTTGCATTATTTAAAACGCTCGATAGCGCATATTTTAGATCCGTCATAACCGGATCCTGCCGCGTGAGGTGGCCTAAGATGATTGTTTGTTGCTGTTGCAGGACCCTCACCGCGTCTGCTACGTGCCCCTGGTCAGCATCTTCTGGAGGCATTTCACGTACTTGTCTGGGGTACCGCCCGTCGTACACCGACATGGCATCTTCCCCCTTATTGCGAGTGTCGCTGATTGAGTCCTCAAAACGGGGGTGTTCCTCTTGAACCTCAGGATTGTGGGTGTCGTTAATGGTATTTATTGCCATTCTTTGTGATTTTGCTATGACAAGAACGATCACAACTTATGAGTGAAGGAGGTAAGGATCAACTTAACCACACGACTGTCTAGGTCCCATGGTGGGCGCCAAACTGTTTGCCCGAAAAAAAGGTACAGTTGAATTTATTCGTGATTTCTAGACAGATGAATCAATTTGATCCCAAAAGATAATGAATTAATCAATTTTCGTACAAGATACTTAGCTCAAATGCAGATAAAACGATAGATTTGAAGAGCCCGTGAATAGGGTTTTCGGGCACGATGATGATAAGAACAACAAACTAGAGAGAAATAGTATCGAGATCTATATTTGAATATGTTCTTTGATGCCTAGAGAATCGTGCTTTACAATGATAGGTGAGCCTATTATTTATAGCTCAGTGGACGTAATGGTTGGACCCACCACTAATGACAATTATTAAAGTATGATAATGAAAACCTAACGGTAAACATAAATGCTCAAATTTCTATAATGAGCCGTTACTCTTTAATGTTGTGGAATATTCTTCATTAAATGCCATCAGACGCAACATGCTTAATGCCTTTACAAACTTGCCTTTCTCGATGACACACAGATAGTTGTACCCGATTTTCCATCCTCCCAGTTTTTGATTCCACGTGTCCCCTTCTTAGGTGGCCATGTACCGTGACATATTTTACCCAATACACCTATATGTGTTTGCAGTAGCCCAATTGACAGTCACCTTGGTTTCTAATTTATTTGCTAGTAATCTTTTCACTTGATAAGTTTGAATATTAACATTTTTAGTTTTGAATTCACGTTAAAATTAATGTTCAAATATGATATTCTTTAAAATGTTAGTGAATTAATTATTACATATAAATTTATATTCTACGTCAAAAATATATGAATCCGATGCATAAGGTTATTTTGCTTGTATAAGGGTGACCTAGACTTGAGCGGCTGTTTTTTTTCTTTTCCTTTGAATAATACTATGATCAACATTGTTTTGATAATACATATACCTTGCTGTGGAGTGTGGAGGGAATTCATACCAATCTTTTTCTTTTTCTTTGGTGTGTTCCAATCCTGTTGCAGTGGCCAAGGTTGAAAATCCAAGCTTGGTACGATAGGGGAGAATTTTCTTATTGTTTCTTGAGGTCGTTTGGTATGCGGGATGGGATAAGGTGGGATAATGTGTGAGATAAAATTTATACTATATTTTGTTGAGGGTATAAAATTATCACAGGATAAATTTATATCGTTAACCAAACATGGTATAGATGTAATCTCATTCTTAATACATGATATCCCACCTTATCCCGTCAAACTTGAGATTATATTATCCACCTCCCAATCGAAATAAATTAGTCCACGAATTATAATTCCAGGATAATTTAATCCGCGTATCAAAAGCAATTAATTGGTCTTCCAATCAAATTTTGAAAAGTCGTCTAATTATGCAGCCTAAGAAATTGTCCGGTCCATGTATATAGTAGAATATTAACAAGGGAAGAGGAATCCAATTGACCATAAGTTATGTCATTAATAGTAGCTACTTTGAAGAAAGAAAACAAAATTTGGAACAAATTAATTAATAATGCCTTTGAAATCAAAATTTGACAAGTTGTCTAGCGTGTCACGACATTAATAACATCTTTGAAGAAGGGAAAAACAAATTCTGAAGACCTAATACATAAACTACCTAAACTTGTCAAAAGTTTCATCTAAACACTGAGGCTCATTTGATTTTTTATATGTCAATTTTAGGTTTTATATAGTACTAGTTGCTTGCAATCATTTTGCACCAATATGGTTGTACCATCATATTTTTTTGCTTATGGAGATTAATTTGATCAAATTTTGGAACTAGAGCAATCTGGTGCATAAGGTATCCCACATTATACAGAGTCCGAGGAAAGATCACAACATAGGGGGAAGTATCGCAACACAAGAAGCGTGATGTAAACAGTCTACCCTAATGCAAGCAATAGTTCCTGCTTTCACAGTTCGAATCCGTGATTTATAGGTCATATGGAGATAACTTTACCGTTGATCCAAGTCTCCCCTTCCAAATTTTGGAATTAAAAGACACTTTTTTGCTAGCTTATCAAGGAAAGGACTTTTTTCTAGAACAGATTGTTTTCTTTTTCCACTTTAAGACATTCAGTATCCGAAACTCAGTAATTAGATTAATAAATAGGGTAAAGTATTCTCAAAACTCGAATGCGAGATTTCTGATTTAAGGTGGATAGATTTTAACTATTACCACCTTTAGTGATCTAGAATATATAATTAAAAACTTACTAGTTGTAGAAGGCTATTTAGTGTTAAATAATTGCTTCTTAGCTGTTTTTGTATATGTCTTCATTTCCGTCCTAATGAAGCAGACGGTGCTTGCACAATTTCTAGTCCTAATGGAGTCAGTGGATGAGATTGGTTTGATATTTAACACGTTAGCTACAACACCGCACATGTCGATAATCACAACGCCTAGTATTTATCGTTTACAGTTAGGACTACTAAGATATTTAATCCATTCACTCCCCTAGCTTAGTCACACTAAGTTCGGACATAGGTTCTTTAAATTTTTGAAATAAATTTATTATTTAAAACTACATAAAAAATACTATAAGTCATAATAGTTAACAATTCAAAAGATTTAAAAACTTGCAAAAAATAACATGATCAAACAAAACATTGTTTGATTTCCCAAATACTAGTAAAAGATTCATTCTTTTTCTTGAGACGAGAGGGAGCAGTTATTATGAACATGGCCAAATGCAATGATACTTACTATGGTTTAACTAGGGCGGCCAAATTTGGCTCAAGCCCAAATGACCCGCCTAACCCGTTCAATGTTGGGCTAGTTATTAATCCATTTATTTATTGGACTCAACCTATCTTGACCAAATTCATCTCAACCCATTTAAAATTGGGCTAATTTTTTGCCTAAACTGATCCATGAGTAACTTTGTCAAAATATCTTTAGAAATATTTTATTGGGAAACTACAAGCTATGTCCAATTATAAGTAGCTCATTTTAAAAATTGGCCAATTTATAAAATATTACTAATATTAGCCAATTAGCTATTTGTAGCAAACAAATGTCAAATTTTTGCTTTATTTTGAGTGGGTATTATTAGAATAGATTGGGTACATCTTAAGGAGCTTGAATCTCAATTTTGGGATGATTTGGTAGATTTTTGAGCTGGTTTGAATTGAAAATTCGAAGTAAAAAATGAACATGAAAAAAATAATATGTGTATCATTTGTGTATCACATATGTATCATATTTGTATAAATTGTGTATCACATGTATATCCATGTATACATGTGTGTGAGATACATGCGTGATACATGTGTCGCAGAAGGATTTTTTGAACTCGATTTAATTACGAATTTTGATACCAAACCAATCCAAATCACCTTCAATCTTCCTCAAATTTTGTATATTGATTTTTGTATTTCATCACCTTATTTGCTACCTCATCCATGAAATTTCCTTTTCGTCTTGCATCTAATGTTGCTAATCACGCTTAAAATTATGGAAGGTGAATTTTGCGTGTAATTCTTTGAGAGAAAGAACTTTATTTATTTGATTTTTTTAATTTTTATATGTGTTTGACTAGTTTTGGTAAGTCTATGAGTAATGGCTAGAGGTTGGTAAGCTGAGACTTATTTGAGACATTTGGGTAAGTTTCCCTATTTTATTTTGTTTGATATGTTATACTTCTATATGACTATACAAAAGAAAAAAAAGTCTTATTTATAAATTATATAATTCATAAGAAAATAACACATAGTATTAATTAAAGCTTGGTAAGAGTTGGGCGGATTGGGTTATGGCCCAAATTTTAGCAATTCGCTCAACTCGACCTAGCACATCTCAGCCCAAGTAACTTTTGGTCGGGTCATTTGACCCGTCCATTTATTGACTCAACTTGTTTTGACCCGCCCAAAATCGGCCCAACCCCATTTGACACCCCTAGGTTTAACATATCGCCTTATTGTGATTTTGCTCCTCATGTCCAAATGCCAAATGCAGTGATAACATTGAGTTTGAAAGTTCAGGTGCAAAAACTTAAACAAATAAGCTAAACTCAGTTGTATTTGTTGCATTTTGCAACCCTATGTGTTTAAACAAATTCAACTGCTATAACACCAAAATAATGATCTCATTGGCCATTACTTTGGTCAGAAAGTTAGCTCCGTCATAGTATTTTCTCCAAGAGAATTGGGTATCCTGTGGCTTTTTTTAATAGATGTTGAGGTTTGAGCAAGCAGGACGGAGCTTAAAGAGCAAAGCGAGTCACACTAGCCTAGTAACATTTTTCAACAGCAAGCTACGGTATAACAAGATACAAAATGAATGTTAAGAACAACAATTTCTGTAATAACTTCATGCCTATTTTAAGTTATTAATTCCAGTCACCCCAGTATTCACAGTTCACACCAGTCACTTTTGGTTCTTTCATAGGTTTGGATTTTCAAAACAATAAGGTGAGTGGTGACTATAAAAAATTATTCTACACTATTCAAGCATAACAAGACAATAAAAGTGTTTTCACAAACAGAAAGTGTTCCACAAGCATATTATAGTGTCACAAAGTTCCATAAATTTAATAGATACTAGTTGGGAAACACAATCAACATCTAAAGTATATTCCAGCTAAATAGCAAAATCAAAGAATTCTCATTTTTTTTCCCCATGACTTTGATCCAACTCTCTAATTTGTCGACCTCTATTATTTTCATCCATACTTTTATGTAACTATCACCTTCACAAAGTATACTAGCAGTTGTGCTGTATAACGGTTCTTCCCATCCAAGTCCCTCTAATTTGTCCATACATTCCTCGATGTCAAGCCCGCTATTTTTTTAAATCAATATCTCCAACGCAATACTCATCTTTTCATCAATTTCCAGTTGAGACGACGATAATTTTCTTTTCACTAAACTTTTCCTTTCTACTGGAACTGAAGATTGAGACGTAGAATTATTAGAAGCTCCATATTGCTTTCAATCAATATTGCTTGGACTCTTCAAAAATACTGTCGGATGTGTGTCGGATACTCCAAAAGCTATGTATTTTTGGAGGATACTGTTGAATTTTGACAAGATTAATGTGAACTAGTGTGCACATTTGAAGCCTCCTTTTAGGAAGAAATTGATGGATGCATTTTTCATGCATTTACATTGCATGTTCACACTTAATATGATGTCATGCATGACATTATTAAAGCCATTTCTCTTCTATAAATAGCAAGGGTTTTGTTCATTTGTAAACATATCCCACTTGCCTTCTTATCTCCTAAGGCATTTGAATCTTCTTTCTCTCTTGTAGTATTTCACTTGTATTTTTGGAGTGAAATAAATTTGAGTTGATTGTGTCCGAGGACTAGGCAAAAATTAAATTTTGCCGAACTTCGTTAATTTCTGGTGTTTATTTTATTATTGTCCCATTTACTATTTATTAGCTACCTTTAGATATAGTAGTTGTGATTTAATCACTCTCTATATATTCGGCTTCCGCAACAATTGGTATCAGAGCCAAGGTTCTATCTTAGTATGCTCTGTGGTTGCAGCATAGTCTGAACTTTCACATCAGAAAAGAATTACTTTGGTATTCTGTACTGTCAGCAAATAAATAGTATCTATAGCAAAATGGGAGATAATAAAAATGAAGAGTCCACATCGGCTGTCAGTAATACGTCGTTGGCATCTTCACTTATGACAAGAATTATGTCAAATGCGAAATTTGCAGTTGAAATTTTTGACGGGTCAGGACATTTCGGGATGTGGCAAGCTGAGGTTCTTCATGTCCTTTTTCAACAAGGGCTAGATATTGCCATAGAAGAAAATAAACCAACAATATCGGAGAAGGAGATTGGAAGATTATCAACCGCGTTGCTTGTGGTATCATTCGATCTTACCTCGCAAGAGAACAGAAGTATCCATACACAAAAGAAACTTCTGCAAGTAAATTGTGGAATGCGTTGGAGGATAAATTCTTGAAGAAAAACAGTCAAAATAAACTTTACATGAAAAAAAGACTGTTACGCTTCACATATGTTCCTGGTACTACAATGAATGATCATATCACCAGCTTTAATAAGTTGGCGATAGATTTGCAGAATATGGACGTGACTTTTAGTGATGGAGATATGGCCTTAATGTTATTAAGTTCACTTCCCGATGAGTACGAGCACCTCGAAACTACTCTACTTCATGGGAATGATGAAGTGTCTCTCAAAGAAGTTTGTTCTGCCTTGTACAACTATGAACAAAGAAAGAGAGAAAAACAAAAGAGTGGAGAAGGAGAAGCACTGGTCGTGAGAGGTCGTTCTCAAAATCATATGAGAACGAAGAAAGGAAGATCCAAGTCAAGATCCAGACCCAGCAAAGATGAATGTGCCTTTTGCCGAAAAAAGGGGCGTTGGAAGAAAGACTGTCCAAAGTTGAAAAACAAGGCCAAACCTAACAATGGAAAGGCTGTCATGGATTCAAATGTAGCTGATTGTGACGACTCTGATTTCTCGCTAGTTACAACTGAGCCATTCAAACCATCTGACATATGGCTGATGGATTCAGCTTGTAGCTATCATATGTGTCCCAACAAGGACTGGTTCATTGGTTTTCAAGAAGGAGAATGTGGAGTTATTCACACAGCAAATAACAATCCTCTTACCGCATATGGTATTGGTTCAATCCGATTAAGGAACCATGATGGATTGATCAGAACATTAACAGATGTTCGATACGTACCGGAATTGAAGAAAAATCTCATTTCTGTAGGAGCCCTAGAGTCAAAGGGGCTCAAAGTCGTTGCAGAAAATGGGGTAATGAGAATATGCTCTGGTGCACTAGTGGTAATGAAGGGAATCCGGCGAAATAATAACATGTACCACTATCGCGGTAGTACAGTTATTGGGACAGCAACAGTGACATCCAGTGATGACAAGGAGGCAGAAGCAACCAAGCTATGGCACATGCGCTTGGGACATGCTGGAGGAAAATCCTTAAAGATTTTATCAGATCAAGGATTGTTAAAAGGAGTAAAGACTTGCAATTTGGAGTTTTGTGAGCATTGTGTCAAGGGAAAACAAACAAGGGTTAAATTTGGAACAGCAATCCATAATACTAAAAGTATTTTTGATTTTGTTCACTCTGATATTTGGGGTGCTTCCAAAACACCTTCATTAGGTGGGAAACACTATTTTGTAACCTTTATTGATGACTTTTCTCGGAGAGTGTGGGTGTATACTATGAAAACCAAAGATGAGGTACTGGGAATTTTTCTCAAATGGAAGGCGATGATAGAGACTCAAACAGGCAGAAAGATAAAGTGTCTTCGCACAGATAACGGTGGAGAATACAAAAATGATCTTTACAATAAGATTTGTGAAGATGATGGCATTTTGAGACATTTCACCGTCAGAAATATACCACAACAGAATGAAGTGGCAGAACGCATGAACCGGACTTTGCTGGAGAAGGTTTGGTGTATGTTGTCCAATGCTGCCTTGGGCAAAGAATTTTGGGCTGAGGCAATAACATATGCATGCCACCTCATTAATCGTCTACCATCTGCCGCTATTGGAGGCAAGACACCATTTGAAAAATGGTATGGAAAACCTGCTGAAGATTATAATTTTTTACATGTGTTTGGCTTAATTGCATATTACCATGTGAAAGAGTCAAAATTGGATCCGAGGGTAAAGAAAGCTATATTTATGGGGATTACTTCTGGAGTCAAAGGATACCGATTATGGTGTCTAGAGACAAGAAAAGTTATATTCAGCAGAGATGTTACCTTTGATGAATCTGCCATAATAGATAAGGTGACATTTGAAGATGTCAAACAAACTGATGGTGCTTCAAAGCAGGTGGAGTTTGAGGGAAAATTAATTTTCCCAACACAGGGAGAAAACGAGAAAATAATAGAAGATTTTCCCCTGGAAGAAGAGTCAGTGGAAGGGGAGATTCCAACTCAGGAACCCCAACAACAACTTGAATCAATAACAACCAGCAAGCCAAAAAGAACAATAAAGAAACCTATTTGTCTCATAGAGACGGTGGCTTGTGCATCCTCAATTGTAGCCGATGGTATTTCTACCACTTATAAAGACGCAGTCCAAAGTTCAGAAGAAGATAAGTGGAGGATTGCTATGAATGAAGAAATGCAGTCCCTTCATCAGAATTGCACATGAAAATTGGCCAATCTCCCGAAGAGCAAGAAAGCAATTGGGTGCAAATGGGTATTTGCAAAGAAAGAAGGATTTCCTAACCAAGAAGATGTTCGCTACAAAGCAAGATTGGTGGCCAAAAGGTACGCTCAAAAGGAGGGAATTGATTACAATGAGGTGTTTTCTCCAATCGTGAAATACTCCTCCATTAGAGTTTTGTTGGCTTTGGTAGCACAGTTGAATTTGGAACTAGTTCAGTTAGATGTAAAAACTGCATTTTTACATGGAGACTTGGAAGAGAAAATCTATATGACTCAGCCAGAAGGATTCAAAGTTGCTGAAAAGGAAAATATGGTGTGCAAACTTGAAAAATCGTTATATGGATTGAAACAATCTTCTAGACAATGGTACAAACGATTTGATAAGTTTATGTTGCGGTAGAAGTACAAAAGAAGCAAATACGATCATTGTCTGTATTTGCGCAAGCTTGAAGATGGATCCTTCATATATCTTCTCCTATACGTTGATGATATGTTGATAGCTTCCAAAAGTCAAGAGGAAATTGAGAAGTTGAAGATTCAACTAAGAAAGGAGTTTGAGATGAAGGATTTAGGTGAGGCGAAGAAAATTCTTGGCATGGAGATAAAAAGAGATAGACATTCAAAGAAACTCTATCTATCTCAGAAAGAATACTTGAAGAAAGTAATAGATCGATTTGGCATGAATGAGAATACGAAGTTGGTTAGCACTCCTCTTGCTCCTCACTTTAAGCTTAGTGCTGCTATGTCGCCGAAGAATGAAGCTGAACAAGAGTATATGTCAAGAGTGCCATATGCGAATGCCGTTGGTAGCTTGATATATGCAATGGTTTGCACAAGACCTGATATTTCACATGCTATCGGAGTTGTAAGCAAGTATATGCATGATCCAGGAAAGGAGCATTGGCAAGCTGTGAAATGGATTCTACGGTATATTTGTAATACTGTAGATGTTGGATTGATTTTTGAGCAGGAAGATAGTCAGTATCTGGTTGGATATTGTGACTCGGATTATGCGGGTGATTTGGACAAGCGTAGATCAAATACTGGTTATGTTTTCACTATTGCAAATGCACCAGTTAGTTGGAAGCCTACTTTGCAGTCAACGGTTGCTTTGTCTACTACTGAGGCAGAGTACATGGCAATTATGGAGGCTGTAAAGGAGGCAATTTGGGTTCAAGGGTTGCTTAGAGATCTTGGTATTGGTCAAGAAAATATCACACTATTTTGTGATAGTCAGAGTGCTATCCAATTAGCAAAGAACCAAGTTTATCATGCAAGGACGGAGCACATTGATGTTCGATATCACTTTGTACGAGATATTATAGAAGAAGGTGGAGTCATGGTGCAGAAAATTCGGACTACAGACAACCCTGCCGATATGCTAACAAAAGTAGTGACTGCGATCAAGTTTCAACATTGTTTGAACTTGATCAACATTGTTGAACTTTGAAGATTGGAGTTGAAGACACAATCAAAATTTATCAGTAAGAGAAAATTGCAAAAGTGAAATCTTGCCAAGGTGGAGATTTATTGAATTTTGACAAGATTAATGTGAACTAGTGTGAACATTTGAAGCCTCCTTTTAGGAAGAAATTGGTAGATGCATTTTTCATGCATTTACATTGTATGTTCACACTTAATATGATGTCATGCATGACATTATTAAAGCCATTTCTCTTCTATAAATAGCAATGGTTTTGTTCATTTGTAAACATCTCTCACTTACCTTCTTATCTCCTAAGGCATTTGAATTTTCTCTCTCTCTTGTAGTATTTCACTTGTATTTTTGGAGTGAAGTAAATTTGAGTTGATTGTGTCCGAGGACTAGGCAAAAATTAAATTTTGCCGAACCTCGTTAATTTCTAGTGTTCATTTTATTATTGTCCCATTTACTATTTATTAGCTACCTTTAGATATAGTAGTTGTGATTTAATCACTTTCTATATATTCGGCTTCCGCAACAGATACGACACGGGTGCAACAATATTTTGGAGGGTCCGAACAACATAGCTTTCAATACACACGTCAAACCAACTTTTTACCATAAAAAGAAGAATTTACTAGATAATGAACTTACCTTTATGTACTCGTCCCACTCAGCATTAGACATTCGAATGGTATTGGTTGCTGGATCATAAATATTGCCAGTCTTTTTAGTAATCGGCAACCAAGCTTGATATTTTTCTTTTAGATAATCATAATGATTCTTCATCTGCTTCTGAGTGACTCTTAAACCATGAGAAGTCTCCAGAGCTAGCTTAACCTTGTTCCATGAATCCGACTTCAAACTGTTTCTAAGTCTCTCATTTAAGGATACTTCTTCGATACAAGTCTCTAAAAAGGTTTTCACTACATTGACATTTCTCCAACTCAGTCTTTGGTTTTCATCAGATTGTTCCATATCTGAAATATAAAATTATACCGATTATAGCATATCGACTAATGCAAATTAAAGTAAGAAAACAGAGACAATCAAAAAGGAAAAAATTAAAAACCCACAAACAGAAGACCTGCAATCCGTATGAAGAGTACAAAAGGGGGGGAAAATGGTTTGGTTTAGAACACAAACAGGGGAACAAGTGAAACAGTACAGAAATGCTAAGAAAACATGGTTCAATTATAAAACACGTACATAAAACGAATAATTCAAGAGGAACGGCACGCGAATGTACAAATAGAACTACTGACCATCACAAGCAGCTTTATATACAGAAAGTAGTGAGATATACATATAAATAAGAAAGATATGAACATTTCCTTTCAAAACTTTTGCTCTAATGACAAGAATTCAAGCCTATAAATTCAGTGCTGGCTCAGGGATGGAGTTATGTAGAGTCGAGGGGGTTCAGTTGAACCCACTTCAGCAAAAATGTATACTGCACAAAGAAGACAAAAATGACATTTTGATTATATATTAAATGTTGAATCCTTTGACAAAATTGAAGATTCTTGGTGGCAAAGGGGGACCAAAAATTACTTAAGTCACACCAAATAAACACAAGCTTACATTCTAATATTTTGTTTTGAATACCTCTAGCATACATTCTTGATTCCACCACTGGCTATTGAATTTGCCAGCTACTACAATTTTTAGAAACCATACTGAAGAATATTTTGTTTTAGAAGGTAAAAGTACAAAATATTTTATCTGCATAACATTGACATGTAAAGATTCCACCACTCCTCGTCAGACAAAATTTGAACAAACTTAATGATAAAAAATCATATTTATAAAAAGGTGATGTTTTGAGCACTCAAGGGTACAACCCAGCGTTGATGAGATGAGTTGAGAACCATGAGGTCTCAGCTCAAATCTCAACAGAGGCAACAACAACAATAACAATCCAGTGAAATCCCACAAGTGGAGTTTGGGGAGGGTAGTGAGTACGCACACAGTCAGACCTTACACCTACCCTGAGGGAGGGTAGTGAGTATGCAGACAGTCAGACCTTACACCTACCCTGAGGGAATAGAGAGACTGTTTTCGAAAGACCCTCGACTCAAGAAGACGAAAAGTTTCTTCCTACTTGTCCAAGTCTCAAAGTTGCCCGACCCCTGTGTGCTGGTGGAAATTAACATATACCCCGTAAAATTAATCTATTGCGCACAAGTTGCCCCGATACCACAGTTAAAAAAAGGCGACATTTTGATTTTATTTTAAAAAGGTGACATTTTGATCATCTTTTTGGCGTCTTCTAGAAAATGCCTTTATCCCATCCAACACAACAACACGAGAGAAAAAGAGAAAAGTAAAACGAGCAAAAGGAAATGAAGCCAAGGTTAATATTTCTAGTTATTGTAAGTGATTTTGCCAAAATTGAATTAGCCACACCAGCAAAAAATCATACATTAATACTTTCAAATCTTTCATTAGAGTTTCTTACCGTAAATTTTCATTGTTATACTATTCCAAATAATGACATAAGACCCCGTAAATCTGGTTTAACTTTATGCGTCTGTTATAAAATCATAATCAAAAGGGGTCTTCTTAACCCTAATTTCAAAACTGAAAATTAAATCAAGATGCAGAATCCAAATTCCAAATTACGCAGTAAACATTCTGAAATCTTACCGATTCAAGAGGAAAAACATTGACTTGGGAGAGAGAGATGAGTAAAGCTTGTAGTTGTTTTGCCGAAAGAAGTGATTTTGAGAGCGAAGAAAGCAGTTATTTTTTAATCTGAATGGTGTTAAGACTTTGCTACAGAATATCCCCTCAAACTTGTCCCATATTTTCACACAGACACTTAAATTAAAGCTTGTACGTATTGGACACTTAATCTCTATTAAAACTGTCTTATTAGGCATAATTTGCTGAGGTGACACAGTACGTGCATAACACAGATTTTTGGAGCGTGAAATGCCATAACTTTTAATTTTTTAATTTCTTTTCTTTTTACCTCTCCCTTCGCCACCAACTTCACCACCGCCATCATCACATACCATTAGCACCACTACCTTTACACCATATCAAACACTACCCTAACCCTTCTACCTTTTCTATCCTCTCTGTCTTAGCAGACGACTGCAGTGGCAGCACTAAAGCACTACAGGAGAATCTTTACCGGAGCCATCGCCAAATACCGACAATAGCTGACTGCAGTTGGATATGGACAATGAAATTTTTCCGAATATATAGGTCCCCAGGCCTTCCAAAATCAGCACATATCTCGATTTCCAGACAAGAAAAAACTCCCATCAATTTTTCCAGCTTCAATTTAATTTCTGAATGAATTTTCACCATTTGAATCTTCAACTCAAATTCCCAACACTGAAGGTTTTTTTCCTTGAAAATTTTCACCTCCAAATTCATAACCACAGTGTTACAAATCGAAATTCTATCTCAGTAACGTTTTAGATCAATTTTCTAGTCAACCGGTAATCAGAGGCTTAAAATCAAACTTGGAACTATGACTTAAACAAGATTAACGGAAGGAAAGCTACCAAAAATAATCGTGTACTCTTTTTTGTTATGATATTTGAAAATGGAAGACAGAGAAATTTGATGTGTTGTGTGGATTTTGAAGGTGGAGTTCAGTGGGTGACTACAATGGAGGAGTTCGGTGGCGCGAAGAAGGAGACGGTGGTCTCCATGTTTTTCTTCTTTTTTTTTTACTTCTGATGTGTCCTTCTGTGATTGGTGATTTTCTCCACATCCACAGCGTGTAATCCACACATTTTATATCTCCAGTTTATTGTTTGTAAGGTGATTAATATGTACAGTTTTAACAAAGATCAAGTGCCTAATAGGTACAAGTCTCACTGTAAGTGTCTAGGCTAAAATATGAGACAAGTTTAAGAGGCCTTAGTATGTATTCAAACTTTTAAATAAAATAATAAATCTACTTAATAGTTAACAACTTGAATGATTTAGATTCAGATCTATCTTCGTTAAGTAACATTTTCGTTGTAAAGTTTTTAATTTTCTAAGATAAGTAGAGAACTAGTATTGGAACGCGTGCATACGCTGATAACATTAAAGAATATATTAATCTTTTCAAATTGTGATATGATTTGTTTGAGCACATTAATAGTTTGTTTGGCCAAGCTTCTAAAATCAGCTTATTTTGAGAAGTATTTTTCTCAAAAGTACTTTTCAAAAAAGTGCTTTTGGTTAGAAGTAGTTTGTGTTTGACTAATTAATTTAAAAATCACTTTTGAGCAGTAATTAGTGTTTGACCAAGTTTTTGAAAACTACTTCTAAATGTATTTTTCTTAAAAGTGCTTATCAGAAAAGTGTTTTTGGAGAGAAACTACTTTTTTCTGTTTCTCAAAAACTGTTTCTGCTTCTCCTCAAAAGTATTTTTTTTCATCTAAAAGCTTGGCCAAACACCTCAATTTTTGGGGCCAAAGACACTTTTGGCCCAAAAAAAGCTTGGTCAAACAGGCTATAATTCATATTGATTTAACAAATCCAATTTGTCATCTTTTTTTTCATGTTGTGCGGAATAACAAAATCTCTTTGAAATTAAAACATACGAATTATACGGACCAGTATTTTAAAAGGCGTGGGCGTAAGGCGAGGCATTTTACATATGCCTTAGCGAGGGCGTAAGTCCCATAGGTATTTAATTTTTAATATTTTATAAAATAATATAATGACAGTAAATATTTATAAACAGGTAAAATTACACACACACATATATATATATATATATATATATATATATATATATATATATATATATATATATATATATATATATTCTGCACGCTCTCCATCCCCACAAAAAACTAATCAAAACAATCTATTATACGCTACTTACAAGCACGAGTAACTTGAGTCTAAAAGAATAAAGTTTTCTAAATGGAGGAACAAAAAGGATGATTAACCTGCAATTTGAACTTTAAACTTTGAACTTGCTGCTATGAAGGAGAATGGAGTTCTCTTTGTATTTGTAAAAAAATAAATATATATTTGTTGCTTTTGCGAGATATTAGTAGACTAGCGGACAAGATAAAAAATTGAGAAAGACCATGAATTAAGACTTCAATCAAATAAAAAAGGTCTTGACTTTTAAATTTAATACTTTTGAGTTCCTTTTTAAACCTTTTGAGTAATTACCAAACTGACTTTTGAAAATTTGGGTATTATATGAAGGATTTTTTCAACAAATTTTGTTTTAATTTGAAAAAGTCTTTGGGGCTTACTACTCACTAAAAAAATGCGCCACGAACACCCGGGCGTACGCCTCTTGAGACTTTCGCCCCACACCATCGCCCCAAGGCATTTTTGGTACGCCTCACCCCGGGGCTCGCCCCGAAAACGCCTTTTAAAACACTGATACAGACAATCAAATAACTTGTTTATTCTTTTATAGCTGATATCTGAGCAATTTAGATTCAGACCTCCGTTAAGCCTTAACAAATAAAAATTCCTACGGGAATTGATTAGCATGTTTGGTGTTCATTTTCCTGGAAGGACAATATGAAATTTACATTACTAATTGGGTGGAGTTTGATTATTTTGTGAGTATAAAAGCTGGTTTACTTTCTGAAAAGTGGAGGACTCAAAATGCAAAAGTAAATAATTCCTGTTACAACTTCATATCCTTCCCATATTAAACTCCAAGATCGGGCATGTCACCATTATCCTTCTTTTAGGTTCTGTTTTTTCCCTTTAGAAATAGGTTTTCGTTAAGTGCAAACAAATACATTGTGTCACATCTTCATTATAAAGTTTTTTAAAAGAAAGTAGAGGACTAGTATTTGAACTCGTGCATATACGGATAATATTAAAGAATATATTAATCTTTTCAAATTACGACTTGATTTGTTTGAGCACATTAATTCATATTGATCTAGCAAATTCAATTTGTTATCTTGTTTTTTAATGCATGTGTGAAATAACAAAATCGCTATGAAATTAAAATATATGAATCATATGAATATCTTTTTTTTTTTCCCGGTAAAATTAACATTCTATTTAACCAAAAAAGTTCAATACAAAACAAGAACTGCTGACCAGTTCCTTTACTATGCTTGACAACTAATTACTCTATTATAACCTATACTAGGTTTTGATGACAACTATAACCTATACACATCCTAATGCCTATACAATCTGCAATATAGACAAAATAGACATTATATTTGACAGAACATATAAGCTAAACTTGTCTATGGAATCCAGTTCAATGCCTCCAAATGCTTCTGCCGGATGAGATATGAGTTGCCTCTGATGTGTATATGGATTGTAATTTCTCTACACATTCTATTCGGGGACGAGCTGCCACTCTGAAATCTGATCTTGTTTCTATCTCGCCATATAAGATATACCATCATTCCAAAGACAGCTGAGACAATTGTTCCTAATCCTTTCTTTTTCCTAGCACAGGTTGTCATCCATTTCACCTCTTCCTGTCATGTATTTATCTGCCTAGGACAACCAAGCCAACTCATTAGCCTTTGCCAGATGTTCTTAGTGTAGCCACAACCAAAGAATAAATGTTCAAAGTGTTCATCAGCCAGGCCACATAATACACAGGCTTGAGGAACTTGAATACCAATTTTCTGTACCTCTCAACAGTAGGTAGCCTACCCTCTCATGTCACCTTGCATGGTAGGTAGATCAAGGATAAGCTTCCTGAGCTCAAGAGTTTTCCTCACTACCCAGGCTACATTCTTGGGTATGGACATAATATCATATGAATATCGAATAATTTATTTATTTTTTAATGATTGACATCTAAACGATTCAAATTCAGATCCCATAAATAAATAGAGATTCGTGTGGGACTTCATGAGCATATTTGATGTTCGTTTTCCTAGAAAGAAAAACTATTAAATTTACATTACTAATTGGGTGGAGTTTGCTTAATTTGTGAGTATAAAAACTTGTTTACTTTCTGAAAAATGGAGCACTCAAAATGCAAAGGTAAATAATTCCTGTTACAACTTCATATCCTTCCCATATTAAACTCCAAGATTGAACATGTCACCATTATCCTTCTTTTAGATTCTGTTTTCCCCCCTTATTATAATAATAAAAAATAAAATCAATTAAATGAGCAAAATCAGAAAAAGTCCAAAGAATCCATTTGAGCCGTTACGCTATATATGTCTCATGACTCTCATTAAATTGCTTTCCTTTACAAACACGATTACTAAATCATGCAACCTTTTCATTCTTTTCTTTCTTTTAAGTGTTTTTAAAAAAAATATCTTTAAACTTTTAAAACCAAAAGAATATTCAATATAATGATACTAAAAAGTTGACAAAACAAGTAACCAAATGTGAACCAAGATTTCATCAAATCATTAGCCTTTATTGATCTTTAATTCCTAAAATCAAGCTTGTCCTTTAGCATGCATGAAATAAATGTCAGTATCTAACTTTATTGCCACATTAAATTTTTCTTGATTTTTTTTCATGTATTCATACAGTTCACACCAGCCACTTTTGGTTCTTTCCCTATTTTATTTATATATAGGACTAAAAAGTAGCTTGTGAATTTGGTATTTTTCAGTTTGAGAGTAGCAAAAATGGAATACTTTAAACTTAATGTGTTCTTGCCCATTGTAGCTTTCTTGTTTCTTTTTCCAGTAGTCCATGGATGGGGATTGGATGGTCACTACACTGTTTGCAAAATTGCTCAGGTTCTAATGTTTTACATATCCCCTTATCGGATTTAAACCAATGACTTACCCGTCGATGTATCTTATATATGAATCCAAATATGTCGAATCACTCATGTTATGATCTTTTACATCATGTGTCATCCCGTTCCACGTGTTACTCGGTTAAAAGGGCCTTAAATTAACTCTTGATTTTTTCCTTGTATTTCTTGGGATGGGGTTAGGGTAGCATTTGTGACTTAATCTGATTTTGTTTATTTGTGACAGTCAAGATTGAGTCAAGCTGCAGCAGATGCAGTTGAGAAGTTATTGCCAGAATCTGCAAATGGTGATTTGGCAAGTGTGTGTATATGGGCTGACCATGTCAAGTTTCGTTATCATTGGTCATCAGCTCTTCATTATATTGATACCCCTGATAATCTCTGCACTTACCAGTACAACAGTAAGTATTTGATACTTAATTCCTCTTCTTTTTCTAGTACTAATAGCATGTAGTGATGGACTACTTATTTTGTATAACTTGTATATATATGTCAGTAGAAAATATAGCGAATTTCTAGTACTTTTTATTTTTATTTTCATACGGTACAATATTGGTAATGGGAGCCTTATCATAAGGGTAAAAGTTGTCATCGTGTGACTAGAAGGTCATGGTTTCAAGACACGGAAACAACCATCAGCATAAATGCAAAGTAAGGCTGCGTAAGGTTGTGTACATAAGACCCCAATGTGGTCGGACCCTTTCCCGAACCCTGCTATAGCGGGAGTTTAGTGCATCGAGTTGCCCTTTTATTTTAAAATAATGGCCCGAGATGATTTTAATTGGAGAAATATGAAAAGGGCACCCTGGTGCACAAAACATCTCGCCTTCACGCAGGGTTCGAGGAAGGGCCGCACTCCAAGGGGTGTGATATAAACAGCCTAACCTAATACAAACATTAGTGGTTGCTTCCACAGCTCGAACCCGTGACTTAAAGATCACACGGAGGCAACTTTACAGTTGCTCCAAGGTTCTCCTTCTAATTGGAGAAACATGGTCAGTGAGAATTCATATATTCGATCCTTACTTATTTGGAACTAAGGCGCAGTCGTTGTTATATACAGGGGACTGTAAAGATGAAAATGGAGTTCCAGATAGATGTGTAGCTGGAGCAATCAACAATTACACTGACCAGCTACTCAGTTATAACATCGCCAATGAAAATGCTATAACATGTAATGTTTTTATGCTAAATCTTGCTTGTTTCATTCTTGTATTGCAAGCAGGTTGATACTAACTGCATTTTGACTATATATTTTGTGTAATTATCAGACAATTTGACAGAATCACTTCTCTTTCTTTCTCACTTTATGGGGGACATTCATCAGGTAAAATGTTGAATAAATAAGTTTTTTTCCAAAATATATTACTAATAGTTTTTGCAATTTGAGGCCATAGTTTTATCTTCATATGCAGCCTCTGCATGTGGGATTTACATCAGACAGGGGAGCCAATACAATAGATGTTCATTGGTACACTAGAAAAACAGTTTTACATCATGTAAGCCTTTTCTTGCCTTCTTGCCTTGGCTAAATTGCCTTAACATACAATTTAATTTCCTCCACATTTCTCATTTTCTCAAACTAATTCTTATAACAGGTCTGGGATTCAAACATAATTGAAACTGCAGAAGAACGATATGATGATTCTAACGTAGATGAACTAGTCGATGCACTTCAGAAGAACATCTCGGTATAACACTTGCTCCTAACCTATGCTGCTCGAATCCTCCAGTAATACAGCCAGGTGTGTGTCTAGTATTCGACACAGGTGTAGTGGTATTTTTGGAGGATTCGAGCAACATAACTCCTAACTTACAGGAAATAGAACTATAGAACCATCAATTCTTGTCCTCTACATTCACTAGAAAGAGCAAAGGGAAATAAAATTGAATACCTTATCAGTTGTCAGTATTTGTGACGAATTTCATCTTAAACAGACTGGATGGGCAGATCAAGTAAAATCATGGGAGAGCTGCAGTGGTAACAAGAAAGCCTGCCCTGATATGTATGTTTAACTCTAATAACAGATAGAAAAAACATTTTCAATTTTCAAGAATTCTATCGTAAAGTAATACTAAGAATTTGCTTCCTGCAGATATGCAACTGAAGGTATCAAAGCTGCTTGTGCCTGGGCATATAAAGGAGTCAGTGAAGGTTCAACATTGGAAGGTAAATTTCGCCAAAATTGCCTGATCATTTCTTCTAGTAGCACATAATTATTTTCAAGCGCCGTCTTTTAACTGTTGAAACGCTTATCTGTGGAATGCAGATGACTATTTCCTCACGCGTTTCCCCATTGTCCAACAACGCCTAGCTCAAGGTGGAGTTCGCTTAGCTGCTACACTAAACCGCATATTCACATGACAACATATTGACAGGAAATGACCTATATATATCTTCAATAGACAAGCATTCCTTGTTTTAATATCAGAATACATCTACTACATTGTTACTTGAATTAAGACATCATAGTATTGTAGTAATCTTTATTGTATCTTTTTCGTGCTATATCAGTAGTTTTTCGTTAGCTTTGAACATTCATATCTTGTCTCCAGCCAGATAGATACTCTCCTTGCCTACACATTTCCTTTTATCAACTAACATTGAGATATTTAATCGACCATATAAGTCAATTACACGATGATTCTTATTAGCACGCCTTATGTCATGCTCCTCAAGTAGGGCATGATATGAATCTGTTGCTTAGTTTTGACTGCAATGTAGCACCTCTGATATAGTTTTCGTCCTTGCATTATTTTTCTGATAAAGCTAACAGCAGCTCACCTTAGAGCATTGAGGTTAAAAAATGAACATAGTGTGCAGAGTTCAGTCTTATAGAACTTGAAAATTCAGCTACCTAATCTGTTATAAGTTTCTTTTTATTTTCTTTAAGAGCAAGTATCATTTTTTGTTTATAAGGCGACACTAATTAGTTAGGATTATAAGTTTTAGTCATGTTGGTAAGTTTACTTTAGATCCAATGCTTGCTAGGAGCTTTTTGTTCTTGTCGGAGACTTATACGCTACTAGAAAATGTGGAAAATTTCTAGTATTATTTTGTAATATTGGACTGAGTTTAAATAGAGCAATATAGATGGTGAAGATTCATTTAACCAATCCCAGCACCCCTGGCATAAATACATAATAGCTGTAGTAAGTACTCCACTCTTATGCAAGATTACTCGTAAATACCATTTGAACGACATGACATCTGTCGGTATATCCAATCAGACCTCTTTATAACAACCATTCACTATAAAAGCCAAGTTTTTTTTGGAACTGATTTTTATGTTATGTTATAATATATGTCCTCTATAACAACACTTTACTATAACAGCTAGCCATAAAATAGAACAAACGAGAATGTTATAGAGAGGTTTGACTGTACAAGTTAAACTCAGTGTAAAATGGTGTGAAACTTCATCACAAGTTCATACAAGATCACAAGATGGAGCAAGAATTAGGATTCTCATCACTAAAAAGCTGAGGGGCATAAACAAGCTGAGGTGGATAAGGATATTCATGCTTACAGGAGCAATCTTTTTTAATATCAGAAGCCTTATTTTTATCAGATTCTGACTTTTCACTTTTCTGTTCTTTGTCAATTTTACTGGACTTGACAATCTCAGCATGTTTCCCTGCTCTTTTGCTGATGAATTCTACCAATTTTTGAGGATCCATTGATCCTTTAACTTTCACAAGGTTGTTCTTCATATCTGGATCCACAGTTTGAACTCCTACTCATTCATCATCCACAGCAAATAACAAGATTTTAAGTCGAACTTAACGACATGGTGTAAAAGATATTCACACAGCCAAGCCATGCATAGATAATTACAGGTAACTCCCTCCACGGAAATGATAAAATTTTATGTCAAACGTAACGACACGGTGTAAAAGATATTCACACGACCAAGCTACTCATATGATAATTATATGTAAATCTCTATAATAAGCATTAATTTGTAACTTCATATAAGAGCAAACTTGCTATAATAAGTTAAACTATATTGAATCTTTATACGGTCAGTGTATGTATCATAAATCTAATGATCAATTGCTTTGCTTTAAAAATTAAGAGTGAGAGTTTCTCTTCTCATGTTGCAAGCTACTTTTTTTAAGATTCAAAATTTTCCATCTAAATAACTAGGATACTAGTGACACTCAAAAAGGCCTTGTCATAAACTAGTATGGTAAAAAATTATTTAGAAAAGTGGAGTATTTTGGTTCAATTTTCACTTCTAAAAAAATTGGGAAACAATGCCTAATTCAATGGAAATAATGCACAAAATGGAAAAGAGGAAGAATTAATTTAAACAACTATCTTTTCTACAACAACTACGGTTCACTCCCGAACAAGTTGTAATCTGCTATATTAGCATATATAATTATGAGGGAATAATATACCTGGCATTTTGTGAATGCACTGCTTGACATCTTTGGCACATCCTTCACAGTGTAAGTATAATTTCAGAATTACTTCAACCACCTTAGGCTGCATTCCAAGAAAAAGGGACAAAACATAAATTAGTAAATGAAAAAAGATGATAAAGATTTTAGTTATTAGAATTGAAAAATGAAAATACCTTATTATTAAATATTAATAAATAAGGAATAAGAGAATGGCTTGAAAAAATCTGTTTAATTAAAAAAATTACAGAGTTAAATTCCACCTCTTGATTTATTTCCTTCTTCTCTTCTTTCTTCTTAGGTGGAATTATTGGAGATATTAATTCCACATGTTTACCACTCTTCTTTGTCAGTCTCTCTGCCACCTTCAAAGGATCTGCCTTTTTCCCTTTCACCACCACCTTATGGTTCTTTTCATCAACCTCAATCTCCTCCACACCTAAATTTGAGAGAAAAAAAAATTATCACCTAAATTTGAGATAGAAAAACATTATATTATACTCCAAAAGATTGAATATATAATAAAAAAATTCAAGATATAATAAAACATGAATTATGCACTTTAAGGGTGTTGTTTAACGGTCAATAATTGTGTGAAAAATCATAAAATGTCAGAGTTTAAATTTCAATAGAGACAAAAAAATTCTACGTGATTCTCTCAAACTGCTTAAATCTTTCTTCCTAAACATTTGTGGATAGAGTTACTCAATATCTATACTGCTAAGATGTAACGAATAGACTAATATAGGTGTGCACAAACTGAATCAAACACTATAAAAGAAATGTTCTAAAATAAAATGGTTTGGGAAAACTATACCATCAAAGCCTCTAAGGGATTTAAGCACTTCTTGTTTACAACCTTGACAATGAATATAAACACCCAATATGATAATAACCCCTTTTGAATTATTCTTATTTTCTTCATTTGTGCTCTTCTTCTCTTCCATTTTATTGCCATTGTTGCATTCTTTGTTGTTTTCCTGTTGATTCATTTGCTGTTTTCCCTGCAATTTTCATTTTTCTTTAATTAGTACCAAAGAAATTGCATATAAGATTCAGATAAATATTATATATGTCTCTAAAATTGCCCAGAAAATACCTTTCCCATTTCTCTGTCTTTTGATGAGAAAAAAAAAAACAGTTTAAGTCCTGTGCATGTAAATTCAGTTATTTATAGCTACAAATCACCTTCTTATAGAAAGTTTATAATGTACAAGCCAAATCCAAATTTTGTTGCTTCTGATATAGACGCTAGTGATTTATTTTTATTTTTATTAAATCATGGATTGAACTGAAATAGAATGAATAATAATACGAGTTACTTTCCAAAATAGAATTATGATAATCATTGGAGTAATAAAGGTAACGGTTATTACAGAAAAAGGATATTGTTGAATGAGTATAGGAGATTATTGTATAATTTATTTGGTTTAGGAATATTGTTTAAGAAATAATATTAAGAAATCAAGGCAAGAAATAATATCTAAATGGAAATTTTATGGTTAAATGTTTCATGCTAGCTTTCTTTTCATAATGAACAAGCGTTACAAAGCTTATTAATTTTGCTTTTGGAATTACATGTACCTAGAAGAGAGAAAAATAAAAAGGAAAATATTCATAATTCATTTTTATGCCTTTTTTACTTGATATCTTTAGTTAATCATATCTGCTCAAGTTAACAGCATTTGCAAAACACATAATTAAGACACGAGAGTTGATAATGTTATATGAGTTTTGGAGGAGATTGAGCAGTGACATTTCTATACTCTCTATATCTATTTTATAACGGTGGTGTCCGAACCAATTTACTCACATTTTAATAAAATAGTTACCACTAACACACATATCAGATAATTTTATTCGTCAAAACTTATTTCTTATATACTATTATTATGAAAAAAATGTTAATATTAGCTTTTAAGGCATCCTTTAAACACACATTTTAATAATAGAAGTTATTAATAATAAGAGTAGTTATTTGAATCCATCCATCAGAACGTAATTCAAAGCTTTATGGTCTCGAATCTATTTCTATTTACCTTTTGATGGGAAACTTCAAATGTTAGATTGATTTTGCTAATTGAGACAAATGTTTTTCATACTAATGATTTATTTTTTACAAGATCACATAATAACAGATGGTCCTTCACAAGATCAAACATATAAGACATTACGCAACCTTCTTAAAGCGAAGAATTTAAACTTTATGGATTCTAATTTCTATAATAACTACTTAAAAGAGCTAAAAACTAATCTCTAAATTTAAAATTTATACATATTTCGTAAATTTCTTCGTAGCACAAATACAGGATTTCGGACAAATCTAATAGTAATTTCCTTCTAGCTCCGCCCCTGCCTCCTTTCTTTCACGACGTCCTCCTCACAACAAGTACCGGACACTTGGCATTGTGAACACAGTAGTTGCTAACACTTCCCAGAAATGCCCTGTTTTACATATGTTTAAAAAGAAAAACAACATTATTTCTCAATTTACAAAATAAAATAAATATTTTGTCAAGCTCAATAAAGCTAAATCTTATACATTTTTAAGATGTCCAGAGTCTGAAATGCAGCAAATTCAAAAACTGACCTTTGTATAGCACCCTTGTTATGGCTACCTAACACAAGCAAATTTACATGAAGCTTCTCAGCTGCTTCACATATAGTTTCCTTTGGATCTCCCACTTGTGTCATTGTCTCTGCAACTATCTGCACATATCAATTTTGCAATACTAAAGCTTGTGTATATACTTGAATAACAAGCACCACTATCAGGACCGAGGTAGGGTATTCTTTACGGGTTCGACCTAACTTGATAAGTTTTACCGTAAAACTTGTATTCGTATTAGAAAATCTATTAAATTTGTATTAATATATAATTACGAACCCAATAACTAAAATATATTATAGATTCGATGTCTAAGTTCAGAACCCACAAACTTTAAATCCTAACTCCGTTGTATTAAACCAGTTCTTATTCTGAAGTTTAACTTCAAGGCTACTTAAAATAATTACTACAGTAAAACTTTTGTACAACAATAAAGGGGTGTCCGTATTCCGATACATAAGGTATCGGCAGTCCGATACATAAAGTATCTTGTATTCATGCAGGGTTCGAGAAAGGATCAGCACCCCAAGGGTATCATGTAGACCATTTACCCTAATAGAAGCATTAGTGGCTTCTTCCACGGCTTGAACTCGTGATCTATAGGTCACACAGAGTTTGTTGTTGCTCCAAGACTCCCTTCAAATGACTAATTTGAGTAGTTTTCAAAGTTTAATTAGACTTACAATTTTAGTTATTGTTTAAAAAGTATATAAAAACGTAGAAATTACACTAAAAGTTCGGATTGAAACTTTTCTTATTTATTATAACATCCAAAAAATATCCGGAATAAATAAAACTATTATAGAGAGATTTTACGATGCATATAACTATGTAGAAAAAGTTGGGATTAGTAAGGTAAACCTGCTGCAATAAGTTAATCAAAGTTTAAAAGTTACACCATTAGTGTGTGTAAGTTAAATATTCTACTCTTACTTATAGCCTGAACAATGCAAGTAAAACTACAAGACTTGATTCAAATACCCCATGTTGACCACAAACATCCTTAGCTTTCTTCAGCAGAGCATTGGTTACTTTCCTTTGATTTTCTTGTATACTTGTTATTAGTTCTGGTGCTGCAAACAACCATATGCAAAATCAAAATCAAACGACAAAGAGGAAAAGAACATAAAATTAATCATCTTAATAAAGAAAAAAAAGAAAATTTAATTAATAAACTTACAGGTAACACCAAAAGAAGAAGCATAGATATAGCTATAATCAGCAATAGGTTGGCCAGTGAATAACAGAATCTCTGAATTCAGCAAAGAATTGTAAAGATGGTTAAGTGCCCATTCTAATGCATAGAAACTGCACTCACTTTCGTCAATTGCTACCATCACTTTCTTCTTTTTCTCCTCTCTAACAGTACTTCTTCCACCTTCTTCCATTTCTATTATTTACTCTAATACCACCTCAACAAAATCTCCTCCTTATAATTATTTACTTAAATATGGTATATGTATTCTTCTCAAACCATCTATCTTATTTATATGCAAAAAGAAGTTTATCATATTTCATTGCCACGTGGTGGTCAGAGCTGTGTTCCTTGTCTTGTCATTTGCCACGTAGGGATGAGCAATAATATTATGCAGATATGGCCCTTGTCCTTTTCCAGTAATACAGCAGCTTTTTGAAACTTGATTAAGATTTTAGGATATTTTTCAGTAATGTGTTCTACGGGAGATTGTTGTTGCCACGTTGATTCTTATCTTCAGCTTTTTTTTTCCTTCTCTCTTTTTGTAATTATCTTCGGATTTTTTGGTAGGTCTTGTATGTACACGTTTGTTCGGCTGCTCAGTGATATTGTCCGCTCTAGGTCTAGGTCTTTACGGATTTATGTGATATCCTAAGCGAATTTTATATCGATAAAATACGGAAAAAATATTGGGTATATAAGTAGACATGTTTTAGACTCTAGTAATACATTTTAAACCCGTGAGAGCCTAGCTAGGTCCAGAATGAATAATATCACTAGCGGGCTGGGATGTTACAGATGGTATCAGTAATCTTACCGCAATTTGTATTTTCATAACCTACATGGTTTATACATTATTTTAAAAATAAAATATATTAACGAATATTTGAAATTGCATGTGGGACAAGTCCTTTACTTGATATAGTACTGAATAATTTACTTGAGATGTTTACATTTATTAAAAATGTTCTCACTATTGCTAGACTTGAGATATGATTACCTAGAATTGGATTACATGATTTGATTAGAACTGAAATGCCCTCTACTATTTTGAAAATGCTTTCATGTGAATATTTACTGTTTACAAAGAAAAGTATAAATGAGAAGAGACCTTGAAGGATCCCGTAGCTAACGGCGGGTTCGTTAGACCTGGTGCACCTTGTATTTACAGATTTCCGATTACAGTTATAACCCTCGCTAGTGGGAAGATAGAACTAGCATACAATTATAGTTTTCCCTCGAGTAAGGACCTACAGTTATATTTGACTTCTTTTACGAAGGGGTCCACAGAGTGATACAGATTACATGATCCTTTCTTGGAAACCTCCCAAACATAAAGATTTGCTATGAGACAGTGTTTACCGTGTTTATTACCGATTTGTTAAATTGATTTATGTTACAGAAAGCACATGAATAGACTGATTATATTTATCGTTTTCGAGATGACATTTTATTTTTATGATAGTTTCTGATTATTATTATAAAGACATGTTTACTGATTTGTCCCCATTAAAAACGGTTGTGGTTAAGTGTTATTACTCACTGAGCTAGCGACTCACCCCCCGCTATTTTTTTGTTACAGAGACAACAGTTGACGCGACCGATGATTTCGTTAATTAGAGTACACGAGTTGATAGCTCCTGGTGATCCCCACACTCGTTCGTATGGGCGAAGAGTTTTATTTATTTGCTATAATCTTTTCTTTTGAACTCTTAGAGCCATAGTTATCTTATTAGTGTCGTGAGTATTCATTTGTTAATATGGACTAGTTACTATTATTGCACTTTCTTTCCGTATTTTTTTAATTGGCTTTGGTTTTATTATGTTGAAGAGGTTGGTAATATTGGTGAAAACACGTTTGTGGTTAGTTGATGAAGATTATGACTGATTTAGGTGGATATTGGCCGGTTGTTATTCGTTTATGAGACAAGAAATATTTTGGATAATCCAATAACAGGGAAAACTCTGTTCGATTTTCTATAAAATACCGATAAGGCGTACTTGGGAGCACTTGCTCCTATGCGCCGGTCACGGTCCTAAATTGGGGTCGTGACAAAGATGGTATCAGAGCCACTCCACGTGCAACTTTGAATGGTTGTGGGACAAACCTCAGCGAGGCTAAGTCCCTAAGGGGGTGTCACGACCCAAAATCCAACTAGTCGTGATGGCACCTAACCTCACCCGCTAGGTAAGCCAAATAACAACAATCCGATTCAAAGGAGATTTATTTGAGAACTAAAGATAATATAACTGACTTTATTACACTTCCCAGGGAATGGTAGTACAAATCATGAGCTTATAAGATTTAGAATTTACAAAGCTGGTATGAAATAAAATACATCATCTGTTTGAAATATACATGAACAGAATAATAAATCTAAAGCTACCAAGAACAAGAGGCAGCTATGACCGAATCGTAGGTACATCTTCAATGCCAGATCCCGTCATACACATCAACATCAACATCTGAAATCTGCACGCAAGGTGCACAAGTGTAGTATAAGTACAACCGACCTCATGTACTCAATAAGTAATAAACCTAACATTAGATTGAAAGTAGTGACGAGCTTGGACAACAGTCAGAGTCCAACATCAACAATCAGGAAAACAACTCAAAACAATATAAATAAAAAAATTACAAGTAATAACTCAAGATGATGCTCCGCTCATTAAAATTTCGGAAAAATAGGCATGTTTTTCAAAGATGATAGTAAAACTCAATTCATTTCACCAAATCACCAAAATATGAGTGAATTTGAAAACTGTGATTTTTTCCAAAAATTTTCTTCCACAATAAGAAATTTCATTATCAAATGGCATGAGAAAAGTACATCTCTATGCCTACATGTCAATGTACATGCCAATGCAATGCAACATAGTGATAAAATCATATGCATGCTCTTTGAGTAGAATACTAGGACTTTGGTTCCAAATGAAATGGATGACCCAAGATTATGTTGAAATTTTTCTCAAATATCTCAATTCAAAGGTAGAAGAACAAGAGATAATTTTCTTGTACTAGTATTTTCTATCTTGGCTTTGTATTGCACTATTACTTTCTCAAAGCATTTTTCTTCTCAAGAATAATTCTCTTGATTTTTACATGACTTTACAATGTGTAAGATCTATATCACCCTAATTCTTAATTAGGACTCCCACATATATATACACATAATTTTCATTGGAAAATACAAATCACATGCTTTATGGTAAATATTTAAAAAACATGTAACTAATTTATGGAATTCAATTCTAAATTGAATTCTACAACTTAGTCATACTTTTAAAATAAAAATATGTAATTTCAGCATGCTCAATCACTCAGTCGTCCCAATCACTCATTCCTCACAGTCACTCAATCCTCTCAATCACTCGGCACTCACACTTAGTAGGTACCTGCGCTTACTATGAGTGTGCAGACTCCGGAGGGGCGGATCCAACCCAAGCGCTATAATAATCCAATCATGGCATGAATCAATAAAACATGCTGCGACGTACATCCCGATCCCATAAATATTCTCATAATCAGGCCCTCGGCCTCACTCAGTCATCAATCTCTCCAGTCTCTCGGGCTAAAACATACCATGAAAATCAGCCCAAAAATGATGATATAATGTGTCAATGAATAGCAATAGAGACTAACATATGATATGAAATGAATGAATATGACTGAGTATAAAATTACAATTTAAACATATAACTCAACATCAGATATGACCTCAGTGGGTCCCAACAAGATAAGCATATGTAACGACCTGACCGGTCATTTTGAGAGTACTAGCCCCGAACCCCTATTTATTCCTCTCTCTATTTTATTTTGTGGTTACGTAACTTGCAGGGAGGATTTACTTTTTGGTTTCGGAGTGAAATGAGATACATATTCCCTAAAATAGAAGTTTAAGTCGTATGAATTGACCATAATTTAAATTGTGTGAAGACGACTCTAGAATGGAGTTTTGACTGTTCCTATGGTTCCGTAGGGTAATTTTGGTCTTAGGAGCATGTTCGGATGTTGAATTGGAGGTACGTAGGTCATTTTAGCGTATATTGGTGAAAGTTCGAAAATTGGGTAATTTTTGGGAAGTTTGACCGGGAGTGGACTTTTTGATATCGGGGTCGGATTCCGATTCTAAAAGTTGGAGTAGGTCCGTAATGTCAATTATGACTTGTGTGAAAAATTTAAGGTCAATCGCACTTGATTTGATAGGTTTCAACGTCGGATGTAGAAGTTTGAAGTTTTAAAGTTCATTAGGCTTGAATCGATGTGCAATTCGTAATTTTTAGCATTGTTTGATGTGATCTAAAGGCTCGACTAAGTCCATATGATGTTTTAAGACTTGTTGGTAAGTTTGGTTGAGGTTTCCGGGGCCTCGGGTGGATTCTGGATGGTTAACAGATCAAATATGGATTTGTGAGAATGGCTGAAGGCACCAGTTCTGGTGTAATCACACCTGCGCAAGATTGACCGCATGTGCGAGCTCGTAGATGCGAGCATTTGGGTGCAGAAACGGAACTGGAGGAGATGGCATGTGGTTGCAGGTGCGGTGTGAAGGCCGCAGAAGCGGAGTCGCTTCTGCGAAAGAGTGATCGAAGAAGCGGACGAGTGCTTGGGAGGCCTATTCGCAGAAGCGGACGAGTTTGTGTAGATGCGCACCCGCAGAAGCGGGCTTTGAACCGCAGAAGCGAAAATTGGCAAGGAAGCTAGGACCGCAGGAGCGGACGGGGAGATCGCAGGAGCGAGGGAAACTGTAGAAGCGGATAAGTTGTCGCTTTTGCGATGCCGCAGATGCGGCTAAGTTTCCACAGAAGCAGAAATGCCGGACATAACACTTAAATACAAGGGTTCGCAATTTTGCTTCATTTTAAACATTTTGAGCTCGGGTCTTGGCGATTTTTGAGAGCATTTTCGAGGTATTTCTTGAGGTAAGTCTCTGGTACTCATTTTTGATCAATAACCTTATTTCCCCATTGATTTTCCCACCTAGTTTGTGTATATCTAAGGTGGAATTTGAGAGTTTGAGGCTAGAGATTTGGAGAGTTTGATTTGAGGGTCGAGTTGATGTCGGAATTTGGTAAAATTAGTATGGTTGGACTCGTGGTTGAATGAGTATTCGTATTTTGTGACTTTTACCCAATTCCGAGACGTGGGCCCGGGTAGACTTTTTGGGGCAATTTTTCGATTCTTTGCGAAAGTCGTAGATTTAATAATTAAATTAGTTTCTTATAGTTGTATTCATGGTATGTAATTTCTTTTTGGCTAGATTTGGGCCATTTGGAGTCGGAAAATCAAGGGAAAGACATCCTTATCGATTGATTGAGCGAGCTTTGAGGTAAGTGACTTGTCTAACCTTGTGTCGGGGAAATCCCCTTAGGATTTGGTACTGTTGTAACAATTCGTTATATGTGAGCGCCGTGTACGTGAGGTGATGAGTGCGTACACAGGCTAATTGTGGAAATCCCGGTTCTTGCTGAGTAAACTTCTTTTAAATTCCTTAACTGAGTTGCCTTAGCATGTGTAGCTGTCATGTTTAGCCTAGTATCACATGTCTACGTGTCTTAACCTTTACTTGAAATTCATGCAACATGCTTAGTTAAATTACCTGTTTCCTTGATTATTGTATTCGGTCTTTAACTGTAGTATTCCTTGCCGTAAATTCGTTGTTCCATAATTTATGAGTTGCATATTTATTTTTGGGACTACGAGGCGGTACCTCAGGAGATCCCCCTGTTTGCTACTTTTGGGACTACGAGGCGGTACCTCAGGAGATCCCCCTGTTTGCATATTTACTTTTGGGATTACGAGGCGGTACCTTTATTTGTTGTGCTGTTACCTTTCTGAAATTTCTCGTTGTTCATTTCTCAGTCATTTCATTATATTATTATATTTTCTGCCTTGTTTCCTTTATTTCTAGTAGGGCCCTGACCTGACCTCGTCACTACTCTATCGAGGTTAGGCTTGCCACTTACTAGGTACCATTGTGGTGTACTCATACTACATTTCTGTACATCCTTTTGTGCAGATCCAGGTTCTTCCTACCAGGCCAGATACTAGTGAGATGGACCGTACACGGAGACTTCAAGGTATATCTACCAACGTTCACAAACCTCGGAGTCCCCCTCTATCTTTATTATGTAGTTTTCATCATTCTCTTTGGACTCTGATGTATAGGGACACTTAGTATTTTCTCTTAGAAGCTTATGACTTATTCCTACCGGGTTTTGGGATTTGTAGTTATTTAAATCGTTCTTGTTTATATTTCATATGTTGAGATTTGGGTTCAGCTTTATATTCAATTATCCCACAAATTATTAGGCCTACCTAATCTTAGAGACTAGGTGCCATCACGTCATCCTACGGAGGAAAACTGGGGTTGTGACAGCATATAGCCTAAACATGATTTCTAACATGAGTCATAGCTCAATTTGTTTAACACATGAAAATACATGGATAATGACAAGATTATTTGACTACACAGCTCCACAGAATCGATCGAGTCACAATTTCTACGGTGCACGCCCATACGCCCGTCATCTAGCATGTGCGTCACCCCCAAACCAATCACATAACACGTATAATCAGGGGTTCATACCCTCAGCTCCAAGTTTAAAAGTGTTACTTACCTCGAACAAGCCAAATCCAATGGCGAGCAAGCTAAACAATACTCCGAAAATTCCATTATGCGCGTATCAACCTTCGAACGCCTTCCTATCTCCTCAATTCAAAGCCAAACGATCCGAAACTAGTCAAACAACATGCAAATTAATAAAAATATACTCCAATGCTTAATATTTAACAATTTATAAAAATTCCCAACTCCGCTCGAAAAGTCAACCAAAAGTCAATAGTGGGGCACACGCCTCAGAATCCGACGAAAGTTACAAAATCCGAAAACCCATTCAATTACGCGTCCAACCATACTAATTTACTAAAATCCGACTCTGAATCGATGTTCAAAATTCGAAAATTCATTTTATGGAATTATAAAAAATTCCTCCGATTTCTCTTGAAAAATCAATAATCATACGCCGAAAATGAAGAATACTTTATGAAATATAATCATAAACGAGTCAAGAATACTTAACCCAATCCATGTGGTGAAACTCATCTCCAAAGTCGTCCAAACCGAGCTCCAAAATCCGAAAAATGCGAATAAAACGACCAAAAACCTGAAATATAGCTTCTGCCCAGGTATTTACTCTTCGCGATCGCGGAAAATGCTTCATGATCGCTAAGCACAAATTTTTCTCAACTCAAAATTGCCCTTCGCGATAGCGTGAAACCAATCGCGAACGCGAAGAACAAGCTGCCCAACGCTTCCAGACAGCCTCTAGTATAATGGTGATAACTTTTTGTACAGAACCCCAAATGATAAATGGTTTGACATTTTGAAGACTAAACACCAAGGGCTACAACTTTCATGTTTGGATCATCTCCAACTTTGTAACGATCCGACCGGTCGTTTTGAAAATTTACGCTCCTTTCAACTATTTGAAGTCTTGAATAGCTTCCTATGATGTGTTATGACATGTGTGAATCATCGGTTTTGGTTTTCAGCTATTTCAGAATTTCGTTGGAAGGATGAAGTTCATGTTTGAAGCTTTAAGTTGGAAGAGTTGACCAAGTTTGACTTTTTAGTATTCGACCTCGAATCGGAGTTTTGATGATTCCGTTAGGTCCGGATGGTGATTTTGGACTCGGGCGTATGCCCGGAATTTCACTTGGATATTTCTAGAAGGTTTCGGCTCTAATCGGTGAAAGTTAAAAATTTAAAGGTTTAAGATGTTCATAAGTTTGACCGGAAGTTGACTTTGATGATATCGGGTTCGAATTTTGGTTTCGAAAATTTCAATAGCTTCGTTATGTCATTTGTGATTTGTACGCAAAATTTGGGTTCGTACCGGATTGATTTGATATGTTTCGACACGAGATTTGGAAGTTGAAAATTTAAAGTTCATTAAGTTTGAATTGTGGTACGATTCGTCGTTTTGATATTATTATGTGTGATTTGAGGCCTCGAGTAAGTCCGTATTATTTTATAGGACTTGTTGGTATATTCGGACGGGGTCTCGAGTGGCTCGGATGAGTTTCGGACGAGGTTCAGATCATTTCGTCTCATGTTGCAATTGGCTAAGGCTGCTAGTTCTGGTGTGGTCGCACCTGCGAACCACCGGGTGCAGGTGCGATGGTCGCAGGTGCAAGGAATGATGCGCAGAAACGGAACTGGAGGCTGCCACTGGGGTCGCAGAAGGGAGAAAAATGGCGCACCTGCGTCATCGCAGGTGCGATTATCTGGAGCGCAGGCGTGGAGAGCTTCGCAGAAGCGGACCTTGGTCTCGCACTTGAGATTGCGCAGAAGCAGAAATTCTTCTGCAGGTGCGAGGGGTACTGGACCAGCCGTTTCCGCAGAAGAGGGCTTCACGTCGCAGAAGCGGCTCAGTTATTCGCAGAAACGAAGAGGCCTCGACAGAAGATAAAATCGTGGGTCATGAGGTTTTTCCTCATTTTTGGATTTTGGAGCTCGGTTTGGGCAACCTTGGAGAGGATATTTTCTACAGGACTTGGGATAAGTATTCTTGACTCACTTGTGATTATATTTTCTGAATTAATCTTCGTTTTCGGCGTTGGATTATTGATTTTTAAAGAGAAATTGGAAGAATTTTCTATAATTCCATAAAATGAATTTTTGAGTTTTGAACATCGATTCAGAGTCGGATTTGAGTGAAATTAGTATGGCTGGACTTGAAATTGAATGGTTTGTTGGATTTTGTGAGTTTTGTTGGGTTCCGAGAAGTGGGCCCCATTGTTGACTTTTGGTTGACAGTTCGAGCAAAGTTGAAATTTTTTATAAATTGTTAAATTGTATGCATTGGAGTATATTTTGATTAATTTGCATATTGTTTGACTAGTTTCGGATCGTTAGCTTTGAATTGAGGAGATAGGAAGGCATTTGGAGGTTGATACGCGCAGAGTGAAATTTTATGGAGCATTGTTTAGCGTGCTCGGTATTGGATGTGGCTTGTTCGAGGTAAGTAACACTTCAAAACATGGAGCTGAGGGTATGAACCCTGATTATACGTGTTATATGATTTGTTTGGAGGTGACGCACATGCTAGGTGACGGGCGTGTGGGCGTGCACCGTAGAAATTGTGGCGTAATTGATTATGTGGAATTGTGTAGTCAAATAACCTTGGCATTATCCATGTACTTTCATGTATTAAAGAAATTGAGCTGAGAATCATGTTAAAAATCATGTTGAAGCTATATGCAAGTATTATTGAGACCTAGAGAGGTCGTATTGCTGTTGAATTATTTGTTTAAATTGTAATTTCATACTCAATCATGTTCATTCATTTCATATCATATCTCAGTCTCTGTTGCTATTTATTGATACATCACATCATCATTTTTGGGCTGATTTTCATGACATTTTTGAGCCCCAGAAACTAGAGAGATTGATGACTCAGTGAGGCCGAGGGCCTGATTGTGAGGATATTTATGAGATCGGGTTGCACGCCGCAGTAGGCCATATTGGCTTTATATATATATCGGGATGCACGCCGCAGCAGGCCTTATAGGCTTTATTATTATGGGATCGGACTGCACGCCACAACAGGCCAGATTGGCTTATTATAGCGCTTGGGCTGAAGGAGCCCCTCCAGAGTCTACACACCCCCAATGAGCGCAGGTACCTACTGAGTGCGAGTGCCGAGTGATTTGGGAGGATTGAGTGACTGAGGCATGAGTGACTGTGAGTATTGAGTGACTGGGAGGATTGAGTGAATTGATACTCTGAGAGTATGCATATAGTTTTATCAATGTGTTGTATTGCATTTGACATGCACACTTGACATAGATGCATCGAGATGCATTTTTCCTCATGCCATTTGATAATAAAATTTCTTATTGTGGAAGAAATGTTTTGGGAACAATTACAATTTTCAAAATTTCTCATATTTCGGTGATTTTGACAAAAGATTTGAGTTTTACTGTTATACTTGAAAAGCAAATGTCTATTATCTAGAACTGTGAACGAGCTGAGCACTTTATTGTTGAGTTACTACTTGTGTTACTTTCATTATATGGTTATGAACTATTGCTGATTATTGGTGTTGGACTCTGACCTTTGTCGCAGCTCGTCACTACTTTCAACCTAAGGTTAGGTTTGTTACTTATTGAGTAAATGGGGTTGGTTGTACTTATAGTACACTTCTGCACCTTGCGTGAAGATTTTGGGATGCTGATGTTGTTGTGTATGGCGGGAGCTAGCATTGAGGATGTACCTGCGATCCGGTCACAACTGCCTCTTGTTCTTGGTAGCTTTAGTATTATTAATCTGTTCATATATATTTCAAATAGATGATGTATTTTTATTTCACACCAGCTTTGTAAATTCTGAATCTTAAAAGCTCATGATTTGTACTACCAATTCTTGGGAAGTGTATAAAGGTTTAGTTATTTTATTATTTATTTATCACATTTAATTGGATTGTTGTTAATGGGCTTACCTAATGGGTTGGGTTAGGTTCCATCACGACTAGTTGGATTTTAGGTCGTGACAAATTGGTATCAGATCTCTAGGTTCATACGTTATACGAGTCATGAGCAAGTGCCTAGTAGAGTCTTGCGGATCAGTATGATGATGTCTATACTTATCTTTGAGAGGTTACAAGGCATTTAGGATAAAACGTCTCATTTTTTCTTTCCTTATCGTACGACATTGATTCAGCTTGAAGCTTATATCTTTGAATTTCATTCCACTCACTCATATGCGTATGTGAGCACTTGGTATCAACTGTGCATCAAAGACTTGTGATTCTATAAATGAGGTATGAGATGTGTTTTCTATGTTTTGGTGATGGGCCGTCTGGAGGACTTGAGGCTAGGTTCAGACCGCAGCTGAGGCTCGGTAGTTTCATTGGTGTGAGTATATGCTTTTGGACTTATATGTCCGATAGTGTCCTTATGAGTGGAATTTGTGGCTCGATGAACGGTTAAATGGCTATATGATGAGTATGATGTGATTGCGGGATGTGTTCAGATAGTTTGAATGTGAAAGAGTTTGCTTGAGATATAAAAAGGGCTATTGGGTGCTTGATGTATGCCTCAATTTGACGTATAGTCTCGAGTTATGGGTGTGTTGAAGGATCTTTCATGTTGTGTAATTGTGGAGCGAGGTAGATTTTTCATGTCTTGTTGATGAATTCAAACTCAGGAAGGTTAAGTGATTACGTAGTAGTTGTGGCTGTAACATGTATAGAAAGATGCCTGTTTGAGGCTAGGTAGGCGGGTTATTACCTGCGTGGTAATTTACGGATGTGTGATCCGTATAATATTGTGTGGAGGGTTTCTTTTCTACCAGCAGGGTATATGTGTTGAGATTTGAGTTTGGATTGGTTGAGAAAGTTGACCTGACCGTCAAGAGAATGAAGGCTAGCTTAGGAGATGATTTGAGGTATTATATGGTTTGTGTTGCATGAGCTTGTGAAGAATTTGGTTGACTATCACTGCGGTAGTACGCCAATAATAGAGTATGGGTATTGAGAGTCACCAAATGTTTATTCTATGGCTTTGTGCCAAGTGGGGGAGCCTGCAACTAACGATTTGACTTCCTGGTTATGTGTTAAATTCTAGATTTGGGTCTGAGGCATAATTCACTACTAGAAATTCGGCAAAAACCGATCGCGGTCTACCGCCCAATTTTGGTCGGTCAAAAATTCAGCCAAAAAACCGACCAAAGTCGGTCGGTTTTTTAAAATATTTTATTTTTTAATTTGTTTTACGAAACCGACCAACTTTGGTCGGTTTTTCATTTAAAATAAATTAAAATGAAAATTAAAAAAATCGACCGCAATCAGTAGGTTAATTCGGTCGATCATTTTAAAAAACCGACCGAATTCGGTCGATAATTTTATTTTTTAATAAAATCGATCGACATTGGTCGGTTATTTTCGTGCGAAAATACAATTAAAGAGTATAAATAAAATAAAAGATAGTCTTAAAACAAAATGCACCAATGGTCTAGTGGTAGAATAGTATCCTGCCATAGTACAGACCCCGGTTTCATTCCCAGATAGTGCACTTTTTAATTACATAATTAAAATACCGACCTGTCGGTTTTTTCGACAATTATTTTTTTTGAATTTAATTGACCGACCAAAGTTGGTCGGTAATTTCCGACCAACTTTGGTCGATATGCCCTTGTGTCCTTCAAAATACCGACCACACGTTAATGGTCGCATTTTGGACGGTTATTTGCCATTACCGACCTACTTTGTTCGATTTATTTGGACGATTTTTGCCGAATTTCTAGTAATGATTATGGATCCATTATGACTTTCGGAGGTTGAGATCGATGATGACTCGAGTAAGAAAATTCCTGGATACGGGTTATTTGCACTTTATGAGTATATAAAAATCATAGGGATGAGTGAGTTGTTATTTGTGAAAGATGTAGTGCGCACGAAGTATGTATTCGATCAATGGTGTTAAGGCATGGTTACTTCTTTGAGTGTAGTTTTGCTAATGGGTCACGTGTCTTTCGGCCCGTTTGTGCGGTGCAATTTAGATTTGAGCAGAGCGGATGACTCTCGAGAGGGTTCTAATAGATTCAAAATGTATATGTGATAATTCTGTATGACTATGGATTCTACATTTCAGTATAAGAAAGGAAAATGGAACAATTTTAAATTCACGAAAAGTATCTTCAGAGTGGGTGTCTCGGTTGTGGTACTTATGAGGATGCTTAAGAAGAATACAATGGCTTATGGGCCTTAGAGCGGTGTGGTTTTATGTTAGGATGTCTTGTAGTGAGCTTTGGGTAAGGATTGTGAGGTTCTGACAAAGAGAAGTATCAACTTGAAGGCAATTCGAAAGAAACTCGGAGGAAATGGGATGACTGGGTAGTAGGATGGTTTAATACGGTAATGGTATGCTCGGTTCCTTTAGTTCTTATGATGAGGTAAGGCTTTACAGGTGTTTTGTGGCAATACTCTTGGGTTTGGCGAACTTCGTGAATTAGTTGAGTTAGAGGAATTAAGCTCTGATAGCCTAGTTATGTACAAACAGATTTCAAAGTGTTCTCAATGATTTCTACCACGGATTGAGATGGATATTTCCTACCGGTGTGAGGCGCATGTTGTGTATTGTGATTTCTACTGGATGGGATCATGTGAAAGGTTCCTGGCCAATTGAGTATGTAGTGTGCTTGTGACTTAGAGTTAGTAAGGAGATTCTCGTGTTTTCATGTAATGGCCTAATAGAGGCGGCGCGTGGAGTGAGATTGGGATTTGCATGTGCAAGTATACGATTCAGTTTTGAAGGGATGGTCATGAATTCTTAAACAACATGGGCAGTTTTAGACGAATACTATTACTACTTGGTATTTCCAGAGATGGGTGCGCATTTCAAAAGGCGCACTGTGTTTTGACTTACGGATGTTTCGTTGGTATTGCGGTACTCACCTGGTTGATAGACTGCCGATATTAAAATATTTGCTATGTGGCACGGAAGAATTATGGAAGTATTCCTCGTGGGATGATCGTGCATGCGAGATGTATTAGACATTCGAGTGCTGGAGTTGGGATCTGTTATGGTGATTCATGTGTCCTGTGAATTTGGAGACTGGGAGTTCTCAGAATCATATTGTTTCGGGGTTGCGACCTGTTTGAGATTAGTATTTTATTTAAAATCGGTGGAGGCTCTAGTTGCATGAATTATTTGCGATAGTTACGCGCCATGAGTGTGCATATGTGTGGGGTTTGAGCTCATGTGCGAGCACCGGGGCAATTATTCATGCTCGAAAAAATGCTTAGGCTATGATATGCCTAGAGTTGACTGTTAAGCTTACAGTTATAACATTTCCCGTATTTGTACCTTTGTTGAGAACTATCTAGGCTATACTTGAGGATACAAAGAGGCTAATTCCTTGAATAAACTTGGTAGTTACTATTTCTGTGATAACTTGCCGATTTGACCCGTGATCGCACAATTTGCACCTGCCTACACTATAGCGTGGTATTTATACCAGTCCAGGATCATAAGAATCTTATTTCATTTATCATATACATGTGTACTTGTTTGATTTCTCCTGTATGATATGCTTGGACTGGAGTCCTGTGACCATGCCGAGCGGATTATATTATTGGCACGTTAGTTTTCCGTGTAGATCCATATACTGATATTATTGGCACTTGAGTTGCCGTGCGGGTCCAGATATTGATACTATAACATGTGAGTTGTCCGTGCAGTTGATGTTAATGTTATCTCTAGGAGAGCTGGTTACCGTTATTAGATTCATTTGTTTTGGTTCTACTATGTATGATGAGCTCATAGCATTGTGGTTGTGGTGGTACTTGTTGAACTTGCGAAACTATTCTCTTCTTTGAGACATTTTCCAATATTGGGTGCACGGATTGCGCAGTTTGTGGCTTGAGTTACATTGGTGTGACGTGTCTGCGGAATAGTTGTGTTTGATAATATAAGGTCATTGGACCTAGAATGGGTACTATCGGATTTGATCACGGTATATTTGGGAGGATAATATCGAAAGTTAGCTTAGAAAGTGATTATAGTTCTAGTTGGGGCGAGAGAGCTCCATGACTAGTAGATCTGATGAGTGGTTATGAGTTTCTGCGGGTTTCTTTTATTATCGGCAGTATACGAAGGTTTTGGAACGAGGTTTTATTTGGTATGGGGTTTAATACTGGTACTAGGTTTGTTTTGAGTAGTTACTGTGACCGAAAATTATTGTTACGAGTATGCAAGTTGCGTGGTATATCATGTGATTACATCATGGGTTTTGGCTATGGCTTGACACAACTTGTTAAGACTCATACAACGTGTAGATGTGAGATTCGGGTCTTGAAAAGATATTTTGGATGTTGAAAATTGGATTCCAAGGTTTATGGGATAAGGTTGAATTAATGATCTTCAATTATGTTGTGTTGTCAGGCCTATATGGAAAAGGGTGACGTGGTATCACCCCCGGGTGTTGATACCCAATTTTTCCCTCATATGTTTTCAAATAGTATATATACTTTCAAATATCATGTTGCATCATTACTTAATTTACAAGAGTTATACAAATATTTTCTATAATTTTTCATAATTTTTAAAGCTTTCAAATTGATTTTTCTTTCATTTAACTTACTTGAATATGTATTAATTACTACTTAAATTATTTTGGGATGATTTAATCATCCAAATTTATTATTTATATCTACATATATGTTTTATAATATTTTACTTCATTTCATATAATTATCTTTGCATTCTTTGAGCCATTCACATAATTTTGCAATAATAACCTATATTTTATACATAATTATATTTATTACATTATTCATGCTAAAATAATATTTTTATATTGTTAAGTTATTATTTTCAACCATTTTATTGCACAAGTAATATTTTATTATCTATTAATTATTTTTATAAACTATATTTTAAATAATTTTCGTGTATTTAATTATTAGCCCAATATAGGGCTAATTTTCGGACCAAAAACCTTTGGCCAATACCCTTTAACCCAGCACCAGCAGCCCACTATCCTATACCCATCTCCTGACCCGCCCCACTTCCCTTTAATCATGGTCGTTGATCTCAGATGATCAACGACCCACAATAACCTTCCCCCTTTCCTTATATCCCCTTAACCTAAACCCTAGGGACATTCCCACCTAAACAGCCGCCTCTGAAGCCTTTCCATTCCACTCGTCTTTGAGAAACCCTAACCGCCATACCCTCAAATCCTCTCCAAATCCGGCCCCGATATGGAATCTTTTCCTCCAGTGCAAGCACTGCTCGAGATCCGTTTCGGGGCTCTTGTGAACTCTGAAGCACTGGAGGTCTGGGGTTTTTCATTACTCTCCTACAATTGTTGCTATTCCTGAGATTTTGACTTTCTCGTTCTTTATTCATTTGCTTGCAAACTGGTAAGTACTCAAGCTCCCTCAGTTATGTTTCCTCCCAACTTGTGTTCATGCTTCTGAATATCCCTGTTATGTGTGCTTTTAAAGCCAATATGATGCTATGCCAACTGTGCCCGTTGAATAATATGAGCAACCCCTACCTTAAGGGAGTTGTAAAATATTATTTATGTTGCATGAGGTGATCCTTTAGGATAAAAAACTTAGGACCCCCTTGCTGCTATCTTCAGGTAAGAACATCAACACAAATATTCAATATCAAGCTTCTATTGTTAAACCTAATATGAAAGAAGGAGTTGTCATTAGGCAACTCCCAATGAGAGTTGCAAAACAAAAAGTGGCGGTCGCAACCACGTCTACGAGTTCCAACCGTTCCAAAAAGAAATCATGAATTTTGAATACATATTGAAGAGGTTTGAAAAAGAATCCAAGGATCTACAAATTGAAGAGTACAGAAGGTTGAAGAAAGAGGGGCAAGACTCAATGTTTTACATTATTTTATTTTATCACTTTTTAAGTATCGTCATTTGTAATATCATCACAGAGTATGTTATAAGCTCTGTGGTTATCATAAACTCTGTGTTATAAACCCCCCTTACTTGTACTCTTCCGTTGTGATTTTTTTTCTTTTATTATTAATAATATTGCTACTAGGGAACCCGCCTAGTAGTATAATTTGCTAAAAACAAAACACCCATTTCCCTGAGACCGCCGCCCTAAAATCCTCTCGTCCTTTCTTCTCTAAAAGAAACCCTAGCCGCCCTCACTCAAATCCCAGTCCCAATCCGATATCACATGGAAATATTCCATGATTCCTTTTCTTTCTTGCACACACGAAGATTCTTACTATCTCCTAAACAATTCAAGTATTTGGTACTCGATTATTTATGGAAGCTGAGTCATTGGTGTTCGTTCAACTCCGATTCTGTACTATCTTCATGTTTCTGACCTGATACACTCACTACCAAGACATATGGGTCCGATTCAGTGAGATATTTTACTATTTTTGTTCTCCGTTTTGAACTAGGGTTTGCCTGATTGCTCCTAAATTGATTCTGAATCGATTTTGCATGTTATTCTTTCCTTTTTATGTTTAAATGACTATTTTTCCTTGTTTGTGTGTTAAATTTTGCCAGTATATAAACCCCTCCCTTAATTCTCCGAAGGAGTCCTTAAGGATTGAAAACGTTCTTATCCTTATTCATCTTATACTACTCTGAGGCTCAATTTCTTGGCCGCCTGAAAGCCATGGCCACCGAAATTTGATTATCGAACCTTTCTCAGTGTGAGCACTTCCCGGGGTTCATTCGAAACCCTTGGGAACTCTGACGCACTGAGATTCCTGGGTTCTACTGTTTCGTTTTGCTATTGACACTGGAGTATTGTTGAAATTATTCCTCGTGTTTACTTGTTCATTAATTTGTAACTGGTAAGTGCTTATGACCTTTGCAATCCCATTCTCTTTCATTTGAGTTCTTGTTCTGCATATCTATGTCTCTGAGATTCTTATGAATCAACATGCTATTGTATATTCTGAAGCTCTTCTTGAGGCTCTATACCTTCTAGTAATTAAATTCGCCTATTTGTTGCCTTGATTGTGTTTTCTTAAGCCTGTTTGCTCTAGTGTGTGTGTTCGACTGCTTATTACTGTTGCTTGTTCTGAGTTTAGCTTCTTGCCTTGTTCTGTACTCTTGTGAAGAGTCGAGTCATGCCCAAAACCTGTTCTGATTCTTGTTGAATCATTCATATCTAACTTAATACTTTTCTAGAGTTAACTCCTGATCATATTATTAGCCTAAACATGCTTTCCCTGCTACTTGTAAACTAATGTGTGTTCCTGCCTTGTCCTGTATCTTTACGATAAATCAATTTGTTGAGTCATTCTTGTCCAACCTGCTAAGTTCATGAGATTACATTGATTAGCTAAGGCTTGTTTCGATACCATTTAAGTTCTAATATATGCTTTGACTTATGCAATCATGTGCTCTTCAGTACTGTTTGAGACTTTAGGGTAAACCTCATGCCTGGCCTTTCTCCTATGTGTGGCCAACTTGTACAAAGTTTGATACTTGCTTGTCCTCTTAATCTGAAATTGATATGTTGCTTGTTTACCATAAGTACTCCTTGTATCGACTAATACTTAGCATGTTAAAGTTATATCACATTAAGTCTTTGCTCATGACTTTGTTCTTCTATGCTACTCTCAATAGGCTCTCATATTATTAATTCTATTATATCCCACTTGTTCTTGTCTATGACTCTGCCATGTTCTCATATTAAGTCTGGTAGCTAAAGTCTCCTCAACTAGTTCTAGATCATGCTTTACGCTTGGTTTTTGAAACTTGGCATTGTATGTGTTCACCCTAAGTAAATATGCCTATGAAGTTTTCTAGTGTTTGACTGGTTGCCGCATGTTACCCCTATTCTTTTGTTGAATAATGGCTCATGCATGAACCTATGTTGTCTTCTGTGTAAAACCCCCTTGTTGAAGATTAAGCCCTATTGATTCTCCTAGTTCTCATGTTCTTTGCCTAGTCAATCCTCTCACTCTTGCTTTCTGAAATGCCTATATGTTTAGGTGAATCTTGCTAAGTGTCATATAATCCTGTCTCTATGAGGAATTGCTTCAGGGGTGTTTAATTTATTCTCATGTGTGGTTCATTAATTGGTTTAAGTGGTCAATCCATATTTTTTGGGCTTGGCATGAGTTCATGTATGGCCTCGGGCTATGCAAAATGGGCATAGTATCCTGTTTGAGATGCGTTTGGATTTGGGCCTGCTATTCATGTGAGAGAAAGCTTGTTGAAGACCCAGTCAATATTGGGTTACTTTGTTTGGGCCTATTCCCAGGCCTGTAGTTGTTCCTTTATGTAATTGTACTCATTATTTGGGCCTGTAATAATTTGTAATAACGAATAATGGGAAGATTAATGAAAATAGGGTGTGGTATTCTAATATCTGTGTGAAAGGGTAGAAAACATGCCTATAGGGTCTATGTGTTATATTTGCTGTTTCAGCATTCCTTATTTGTTATTTCGTTCGGTATGTTGCACACTAATAGAAATCATGCCTATAGGAATCATGCACACCTCACTTGTACACTATTAAAACACGTTAGTCTAAGTATCTACCATACTCATTTTCTATGTTGCTACTGTACATTTAGATAACACGCCTATAGGATGTATAACATATGCTTTGTTAACCTAGATACCATGCCTATATGACTTCAAAAATTCAGTTGGTCAATTGCTTCTATTACGTTTAGTGTACTGCCCATCTAGATATCATGACTATAGGATTCTAATCTTTTAATAGATTACTTCCGTTGCTTTCATTGACATCTCTATAGGAATAAAGTGTCATAAAATCAAGTCTAATTGTCAATTGTTAGAAATCCTACCTATAGGATGTTGTCACTCGCGCAAGAACCGTTTATGAGATCAACGTTGTTAATAATAGACTTTCAAAGCTTCTTCACTACTTAATCATGCAACTATTAGAAATCATGCTCTATAGGAATAAAGTGTCAAAAAATCAAGTCTAATTGTCAATTGTTAGAAATCCTACCTATAGGATGTCACTCGCGAAAGAACCGTTTATGAGATCAACATTGTTAATACTAGACTTTCAAAGCTGCTTCAATGCTTAATCATATAACTATTAGAAATCATGCTCATAGGACAATGTCACCTGCCTAAGACGTATATTTATAAAATCAGCGGTAATAATTCTGAGTTTGCAAACAGTTTATTGCCTCCTCGCCTAAGCCATTTAGAATAATAATGTTGTATAGACGATGATGTAATTCAGAATCATTTAGAAACCATGCCTATAGGACTTTAAGTCTTAATTATGAAACCATCTACTGCTTATTCTGCCGCGTGCATTTGTTGTCTATATGTGGAGGCTATCTTGGGCCTTTAACTGTCTTTACGTGAAGTCCTATCTGTTTTGAATGTCGCCTAACTTTCTCATTTTTGAGCAACATAATTTGAGTCTAGAACCACCTCATAGTATGTCCAAAGCCTCCTGGACCATAGGTATGTGACAGGTAGTGCACGCATAGGATACAATTTAGAATTGTATTAGAGCGCCTTTAAGTAACAACTTCAACATAGTAATTGGGTAGCAAGAGATGATAGTCTGCACCCACTGAATAATATGAGCAACCCTTACCTTAAGGGAGTTGCAAAATATTATTTATGTTGCACGGGGTGATCCTTTAGGCTAAAAAACTTAGGACCCCCTCCCTTTCTGTAACGACCCAGCCGGCCGTTTTGAGTATTATAGCCCCGTTCTCCCATTTATTGCATATCCTGTGTTCAATTACAATTAGGTGACTTGTTGGGGAGGTTTCAGAATGAATAGGAACACTTAGTTCCAAGATTTAAAGCTTAAGTTGAAATAGTTGATCGGATGTTGACTTATGTGTAAACGACTGCAGAATAGAGTTTTGATGATTCCAATAGCTCCGTATGGCTATTTTGGACTTAGGAGTGTGTCCGGAAAAATTATTTGGAGGTCCGTAGTTAAACTAGGCTTGAAATGGCAAAAATAGGAAATTGAAAGTTGGGAAGTGTGACCAGGAGTTAACTTTTTGATATCGGGGTCAGAATCCTATTTTGGAAATTGGAATAGGTTCGTTATGTCATTTATGACTTGTGTACAAAAATTTAGGTCAATTGGACGTGATTTGATAGGTTTCGGCATCGAAAGTAGAAGATGGAATTCGTTAGTTTTCATTAGGCTTGAATTGGGGTGTGATTCGTGGTTTTAGAGTTGTTTGATGTGATTTGAGACTTCGACTAAGGTCATATGATATTTTAGGACTTGTTGGTGTATTTGGTTGAGGTCCCGGGGGCCTCAGGTGAGTTTCTGATGGTTAACGGATCAAAACTTAGACTTGGGGAAATTTTGGAAAATTTCCAGTTCTGGTGCAATCGCACCTGCGATGAAAATGGTCACAGAAGCGACATAATGGTCGCAGATGCGACCTGGGCTAAGGAGGGAAGTGGTCACAGAAGCGTGCAGGTGGACCGCAGAAGAGGATCGCACCTGCGAAGGCTCGATCACAGAAGCAAAAATTAGAGGGGCCAGGTTGCTTCGTAGAAGCGGACTTCTTGTCCGAAGAAGCAAGGAAGCCTTAGAAGCGAACGATTTCTCGCATCTGTGAGACCGCAGATGCTGTTAAAAGTTTTGCATAAGCAAAACCTCTGGGCAGTGTACAAAAATAGAAGGGTCCGGGATTTTCTCATTCTTGGACATTTCAAACACGGGTTGAGGCGAGTTTTCAGAGAGAATTCACGGGAAATCTTGAGGTAAGTCACTTGTGATCATTGTTAGTCAATAATATTGAATTATCATTGAGTATTTCGACTAGATTACGTGATTTTGAGGTGAAATTAGAGGATTTGGGTCTAGGGATTTAAAAATAAGATTTGAGGATTTGAAGGTCGAGTTGATGTCGGAATTTGGTATGGTTGGACTCATGGTTAAATGGCCGTTCATATTTTGTAATTTTTGTCAGGTTTCAAGACATGGGTCCCACTGACGATTTCGGATTTTGTTGGAAAATTTAGTGTTTTCATAAGAAATTGATTCCTATAATTTGTGTTGTCTGTATCGAATTAATTGTGACTAGATTCGAGGCGTTCAGAGGCTGATTCGTGAGGCAAAGGTATATTGGAATAAAGAATTTCATGATTTGAGGTAAGTAACACTTCTAAACTTGGTTTTGAGGGTATGAATCCCTGAATTTCGTGTCATATGAATTTTTTGGAGGTGACGCACATGCTAGGTGACGAGCGTGTGGGCGTGCACCATAGAAATTGTGACTTAATTGATTCTGTGGAGTTGCATAATCAAATAATTATGTCATTATCCGCATATCCTCCACATGTTAGAGGAAATTGAGTTGAGACTCATGTTAAATATCATGTTTAGGCTACATGCCGATATTTTTGGGACCCACAACGGTCTTCTTTCTATTGAATTACGTTTTTAAATTTATAATTATGTACTTAGTCACATCTATCATTTGCATATCATATCTCAGTCTCTGTTGTCATTCATTGGTACATCATATCATCATGTCGGGCTGATTTTCATGTCATTGAGAGCCCGATAGACTGGAGATTTTGAGTAATATTTATGGGATCGGGATGCGCCGCATCATATTTTATTTATTTGTGCCTGGATCTGGCTATTATAGCGCTTGGGCTGAAGTAGCCCCTCTGAAGTCTTCACCCCCTACAGTGAGCGCGATTGATTTTATATTGAGGGATGGATCTTCCCTGGGCATGGATCTTGCCCGAATCATTTATATTTTGGGATGGATTTTATCTGTCATGGATCTTGCCTAATTATCTATATTGAGGGATGGATATTTTCTGGGCATGGATCTTGCCCGAATCATTTATATTTTGGGATGGATTTTCCCTGGCATGGATCTTGCCTAATTATCTATATTGAGGGATGGATCTTCCCTGGGCTGGATTGGCCTTACACAGTACTGAGCGACTCACTGTCAGTTGATATTATATTTGGGATGGATCTTCCCTGGGCTGGATTGTCCATATACAGTAATGAGTGATTGAGTATTTTTGAGAGTGTGAGTACACAAGGTTTCCACTGAGGTGCATCACATACAACATGTACATTGGCATGTAGACATAGAGATGTCATATTCCTCATATCATTCAGAATTGATCTATTTTACTTGTACTAAATTTAACTGTTGAACTTGAAGGCACACCTACATTTTTGTACTATTATTTCTATACTGGACTATATATGTTGAGCTCGTCACTACTTTCAGCCCAAATGTTAGTCTTGTTACTTATTGAGTACATGGGGTCGGTTGTACTCGTACTACACTCTTCACTTCGTGTGCAGATCTAGGTACTTTCGGATACGACGACTGCTAGATTTTGGAGTTTTATCTGTTGGAGACTATCGAGGTAGTTGCTTGGCGTACGCAAACCTTGTCTCTCTTTCCTTTCAGTTATTTGTACTGTTCTATATTTCCAGATAGTGTTTTATCAGTTAGACTATGTTATCATTTAGATGCTCATGTACTTTGTGACACCGGGTTTTGGGTGTATATTTGTATTAGTATTTGTGGGATTTTTCTATTAAACCTAAATATTATGTTTTCAAAGTTAAAAGATTATTGTGATTTATTGAGGTTATCGGCTTGCCTAGTTTTGAGATAGGCGCCATCACGACATGCGAATTTTGGGTCGTGACACTTTCTTTATATGCTTGTTATTTACACTTAGTCATTTAATATAGACCAATGGAGTTTTACACTTGTAATCTTTAAGATTTGTACCGACTACGTATTCTTATGTGTTATAATAAAAGTCTTCAGTTTTTAACATTTTTCTTTGCTTATTTGATCACCTAGCTTAATTATATAATCCACATAGTTTAAAATTCGACCGGGACCCACAATTGTGGACCTCGAAGAGTGCCTAACACCTTCTGTTTGAGGTAATTTGAGCTCTTACCCTATATTTGGTGGCGTTGACTAGCTAAACAGAGTTATTTGCAAAATAGTGCCCTAACGCATCTTAAAATCGTTAGATGGCGACTCTTCTCTTTTAATACCTCCTTTAAAAGAGTTGTCATGTGTCGAAACTCGCTTTCGCGAGAAAATTGGGTGCGACAACATGGCGACTCTGCTAAGGATATACTTAGGTTTTTACCATAACGAACTTGACCTATGTGGATTATTTACCCTTAATTCCCTGTATTTGTTTTAAATTGCTATGACATGCATATCCTTTATTTGTTTTAAATTGCTATGACATGCACCTCCTCTCCCCTTTTCACCTTTATTTGTTTTAAATTGCTATGACATGCACATCCCTTCCGTTATTCTCCTTTATTTTCTATGACCTGCATGACCTCTTTCCATTTCCTTCATCTTGTCTAAGATTTCTATATCATGACTCTCCCATCCCTATTTCCCTATTTGCCTCATTACGTCCCCGTACATTTTCATGAGCTAAACTGACTTCTCTCTTTTGTCTTTCTTTTTTTTTCTTTTCATGATTCACCTTTGTTATGTTATTTACTGTTTTTATGCATCTTTATCATGCTAATACTTGGCAACGTGTTATGCATAAAGCATGTTCCGCATCATACTCCACTCGTGCCTATTATCAATATAGCGGCGCTTGATGAGTGTCCGCGCTTTCCTGAAATCACCCTTTTAAATCGGAAAGGCTTATTTGTGGTAGGCTAGTCGATCAACGGTGCAGTCGACGGTCCCATGCCTTTCCCTCTCAAGTTGTACACTTGAGAGTATCAGTCTAGACCTTTTAGAAACCACACTCCGATATGAAATGAACATGCATCATGCTAAACCTAGTACGGATTGAGACGTCATTGACGTAACAACCCACTTAGATGAAACCTTGTCCAAAGTCCGATGGGATTTCCACAATCCTAATGGACATTATCATATTTTGTGCATCATGCCAACATGTTAATCATTACTGCGTAAGTAGTTGAACCTGGAGGGGGAAAAGGCTAACTCGTATTTGTTTGCAGAAAATGAAGCACGAAATCCCTAGGTTCGGTATGGTCCAGAATATACCGCCTTTGCTACTTGACTGGTGGAAAGACTTTACACCTTGTGATAAAAATCATATGAGGAGAGTACTTGGTGACTTGCCATCCTTGCTGAACATTCAACCAAATAGGGAATTGATTGAGGCCGCTACCATGTTCTGGGACGAGAAAAGAGTTGTTTTTCGATTTGGCAATATAAAAATGACTCCTCTCCTGGAAGAAATAGGAGGTTTCGCCAAGTTACCATGGGATAGCCCTGGACTGCTAGTGCCAGAAAATCGCACTCCCCATGATTTTCTAAAAATGTTGGGTTTAAAGAAGAATGATGAACTGCTCTGTCTAAAGAAATCATACATCCCTTTTGAGTTTATTTATGAGCGTTATGGGCATAGCAAGTCATATCGTCTTCATCATGATGAACTGGCCATTACTTCTTTGGGATGGGAGCATCGCCTGGTTTATGTTTTTATTGTCTGGTTCCTCCGATGCAAGGGGAAGAATTCATACTCGCTTAGCCATGGTCGCCAGGACCTTAATGGATGGTATCGAAGGACAAACTTATACTATCATCCCAATAATCTTAACTGAGATGTACCGTGCTCTAGATCGGTGCAAGCATGGGTTTGGACACTTTGAGGGTTACAATCTATTGCTATAAGTTTGGCTGTTGTAACACTTTCAAAGGGGTGACTATAGTCAACAGCTTCTGCGAAGGCCACTAAATGACTACATAGCCAACCACCACCCAACGAAAATGCCGTTTATTCCAGACAGGTTCATAAAGACTGGAAATATTGTAGGTTAGGTGCGTTTCTTCAGCAATCTGACCGACGAGCAGGTGCATTGGATGTTTGAATGATTTCCTAGTAGTGAATTCATCATCAAATCAAAAAGGGACTACTCATTTGGTACTGATCGGGCTACGAGGCATCTAACCTTATGCTCCTATAAGGGTAATGAGGCAAGCTGGAAGAAAACAGGTCATATCTCAAGTTTCCAACATGGTCCAATACAAGGCAAATTTCAAAGGAGATGTCATGCCATTCAAATTAAAAGCACAACACATGTGAAACCAAAAGATCATTGTGGAAGGAGAAACTATTGAGCCATACAGGTATCACGCCGGCCAAATCTGAAGGATAGGATCATAGATGAAGTGGTCGAGGCACAAGTGAAGTACAAAAGGCTACGCAAAAGGGGGTTCGAGTCCGAAGCTAAGCATCTGGAGCTGTAGAAAGTGAACATGGAGGCGATAAGGGAATGTAAGAAGATTGCCACTAAGTCAAAGGAAAGACTAGAATACTTGGAGCAAGGGCTGATGGAGCTAGAAGGGAAGATGAGAAAGAGACTTTGGGATTGTCAAGGTATGGACGACGATGAAGGAGGAAAGTTGGAAAAGGCTTACTTGTTGCTGGACATGCGCGATCTGGGAAACATGATTGATGGGGTCAAGAGAGCCAAGCATGGGGAAGATCCTTCATGGACCAAGTAGATTAGGAGATGATGTTCTTTACTGCTTTCTAGCTTAGATTAGATTTCAATGTAATAAGGTTACATGCCATTAGTGACTTTATTATTATTGTCGATTTAGTAAAAGTTTGTATTGGCTTATTTCCGCATTAATGAAATGAAGAAAACGTTGGCATCAATTTTCTCCTAGTCTATGTGTCGCTTAGGCCTATCTCATGCGCAATGAGGTTCCCAAATTAGGATGCGAATTATTGCATGACTTTGCGAAATATATTTAAATATTGCACATACTATTTTACTTCACCTTACTGACTTGGTTACCTTTTGTTTTTATTTATTTATTTATTCTCACTCCCAAAGTTTGGTTCGTGCATACTAGCATCATCAGCATACCACACTAGATCCAAAGGTCCTCCACCTCCTCTTCCACCTAGAGATCTGAAAAACAAAGGCAAGGGCAAAGGAAAAATAGATGATTTAAGTTGTATCCGAAAAGATAATGCTACTGAAAATGTTGAAACTTCAGATGATAGAAGCACCCCGGGGAAAAACGAATTGATTTTACGTTTGGAGCAGAAAATCCTGGAGTTACAGGCCGAGCTTGAGCAGGTCCGAAATCTGGCAAACCTTTCCCTTACTTTCAATGTTCCATAAATCAACTAGCAAAACCCAACTACCCAAAACCAAACACCGCCACAAAATACACAAATCCAGAATCCACCACCCATAGATCCAAATCCTCCCTCACCACACCAATATCATAATCCCTCACCTCCCCAGAATATTAACCCACCGCTAGTGCAAACCCCTCAACAACATCACCATCATCCTACTCAATACCCACAAACCACTACTTATCACAATCCCCAAAATGCACCGGAACCTACTCCCGATCTCCAAAACTCAACCAATGATCACCCATGTACCCAAGTTCCAGTAACTCATCAAAGCAATCCGATATATGTGGAAATCTTACCCCATACCCTGCAGCAAACCCTATACATACCTGAACCGACTAAGAAGGACCTGCTCATTTGAAACATGGCAGAGGAACTCAAGAAATGTACAGGGAAAGTCCAGAGCGTTAAAAATGGGAAAGGTGTTGAAGGTCTGAATTATGAAGATCTGTGTATTCAACAAGATGTAGAACTGCCAGAGGCTTACAAACCTCCCAAGTTAGAAATGTTCGATGGAATTGGTGATCCAAAGGTGCATATGAGAACCTATTGCGACAAGCTTGTGGGAGTAGGTAAGAATGAACAAATCCACATAAAATTATTTATGCAGAGTCTTACAGACGATGCCCTGTCTTGGTATATCAGTCAAAACCCGAAGAAGTGGGAAAATTCGGTAAGTATGGAACAAATTTCGTGGACAGATTCAGTTCAACACAGAGAACGCACCAGATGTTTTCTATATCCAAAACCTCAAGAAGAAACTGACAGAAACCTTCCGCAAGTATGCTACTCGTTGGAGGTCAGAAGCCACAAAGGTAAGACCAACACTTGAAGAGGAACAAATGAACAAGTTCTTTGTTAGAACTCAAGATCCGCAGTATTATGAAAGGTTGATGCTCATCGATAATCACAAGTTCTCAGACATTATCAAGTTAGGAGAGAGGAAAGAAGAAGGAATCAATAATGGGATGGTGACTAATTTTGAGGCGCTGCAAGCCACAAATAAATCCTTGCAATCAGGAGGGATATCGAAAAAGAAAGAAGTGGGTGTCGTGATGGTATCCCGGGGCCCAAAGTCTCCTCTCACATATCAAACACCTCTACCCACATATCAACCCTCACCCCCAAAATACCAATACCCTGCCACCACCTACCATACCTACAACACTCAACCTGCATATTACCATTCACCTCCACCAGCTCGCCAAAACTACCCAAAGCCACATCCAAATTTTGACCGTAGAATGCCCAGACAATACACCCCAATTGTTGAACCCATAGCCCAACTGTATGAGAGACTCAAGGTCGCTGGTTACATCACCCCTATTCCTGTTGTTGCTGTTGAGAATCCTTCCTAATGGATCAATCCTAACAAAACACGTGCCTATCATTCATGCATGCTAGGTTATACCATTGAAGAGTGTCGTATGTTGAAATACATGATTCAGACACTGATCGATACTAAGGTTATACAAGCAAAGAAAGCGACACCGAATGTCCGCAATAACCCTCTCCCGGATCACAGGGGTGAGGGGGTGAACGTAATAGAAACTAATGAGGAATGGGATCAGGAAGGGTCCATTGGACTCATTCGAGAGAGAGATGCTCCTAAAACATCTCTGGTCACCCTCACGTTAGTTGTGGTACAAACCTAGGCACCATTTGAAGTCGAGGTAGCTACACCCTTCACTGTAATGGTAGATCCCACACCATTTTACAAGTATGATGTCGTTCCTTGGGATTATGTTGCGGAATCAAGAAGAAAGGGAAAAGACAAAATGGAAGAAACATGTGTCGCTCAAGGTATAAGTAGAACTGACAGAGTTTACACACCTGAGAATCTGGGAGGAACAAGCAAAGAAGCTGCACCTAAGCCGCCTATTGTTGAGACTGGCACTGACGATCTTTGGAGGAAAATACAAGCAAGGGAATACTCTGTTGTTGACCACTTGAACAAGACCCCCGCTCAAATATCCATCTTATCACCATTGCAAAACTCATACGCACACAAGAATGCCATGATGAAAGTGTTAAGTGAAGCTTATGTACCCGCCGACATCATTAGTGGAGATATGGCTAATATGGTCGGACAGGTGCTGGAGAGTCACAAGATTACTTTCCATGAAGATGAGTTACTGCCAAAAGGGTTGAGTCACAACAAGGCACTGTACATCACAGTATAGTTTGAGGACAAGTTCATTGCCAGGGTCCTGATAGATGGAGGTTCGAGCCTGAACATATGCCCAGTGACTACTCTAAAAAGATTAGGTAAAGGCCTGCACTAGATATAAAAGGGAAGCATGAACGTGATATCATTTGACGGATCTCAGAGAGCCACTATCGGGGAAATCGACCTTGATATACAAATGGGCCCTACTTGGTTTGATGTTGAGTTCCAAGTGCTAGATATATCTGCTACTTACAACCTATTGTTGGGACGACCATGGATACTCGCAGCTGGGGCAGTGGCTTCCACTTTGCACCAGGTTGTGAAGTTTGAGTGGAATCATCAGGAGGTGATCATTCATGGAGACGGAAGAAACCTTATCTACACCAGCCAGACTGTTCCAGTAATCGAAAACAGTAGGAAGTTGGGTGTAGAAAAATATCACCGCATTGAGCGGGTGAATGCAATTGAAAATTATTGATGGTAGAGCAAGAAAATAGAAAGCATATTGATGTGGACGGGATATGAACCAGATAAGGGTCTTGGCAAAAAGCTTCAGGGGATCACTAAACCAGTACAACCACAGTATCATGGCACGACCTTTGGACTCGGATATGAATATACCGTGAAAGAGTATCAGGATTGGATACCGCCATGGTGCGCCCATTATTATCCGCTGGAATAACCTATACCACCTCTGCACCAGACACTCCGTCAAGATGACATGATGTGGGGATCCGAAGAAGATGAGATTTTGGCCGGTATAAGGAAGTTGTTTCTGGATGAAGAAGACATGGATTGCAGTGCAATTGTTGTTGAGGAGGAGGAGGAATACCTTACAATTCAAATAGTGGGAGAAGGAGTTGTTCTCAAGAACTGGACCACTGCACCACCCGGGGCTCGCCGAGTTCCTGGGTAGCTTGGCAAATTAGCATGACTTATTTTCAAATTCTTTTGAGCATTTAAGACATTTTTAGTATTTTGTTTCAAAATAATTACTCGAGCCATCGAATCGCATTTGTTGACATTTTTAAAATTTTATTAATGCATTATTGTTTTTCGTATTTATTATTATCTTTCTACATTCTTTTTAGCATAATTATTACATATGAACCTACGACTGTGACATGCAGTGAGACAACGCAACATAAGGACAGTGATTCGGAAGATCTGGAAGATGATATACTACCTGGGGAAATTGTCAAAGAAGTAGAGAACTTTGAAAATAAACCAAAGTCTAATTTGGAGGAAACTGAGGCCGTTAACTTAGGGGATTCTAAAACAGTCAAGGAAACTCGTATAAGCATTCATCTATCACCCTCAAAAAAGGAAGAGTATATCAGGTTCCTAAAGGAATATGAGGATATTTTTGCATGGTCCTACGACGATATGACTGGGTTGAGCACACCCATAGTAGCTCACAAGCTACCTACCAATCCCATGTGTCCACCGGTAAAGCAGAAGCTCAGAAAGTTCAAGCCAGATATGAGTCTGAAGATAAAAGAGGAGGTCACCAAGCAAATCAAAGTCAAGGTTCTCCGAGTGGCTGAATACCCAACCTGGTTAGCCAACATTGTGCCGGTTTCGAAGAAGGATGGGAAAGTTAGACTATGTGTCTGAACAGAGCAAGTCCTAAGGATGGTTTCCCATTGCCTAACATACACATACTGATCTACAACTGCGCCAAGCATGAACTCCAATCCTTCATGGATTGCTTCGCAGGATATCATCAGATTTGGATAGACGAAGAGGATGCTGAAAAGACCACCTTTATCATACTATGGGGAATATATTGTTACAAAATAATGTTGTTTGTTTTAAAGAATGCTAGGTCCACCTACATGAGGGCCATGATGACTATCTTCCATGATATGATACACAAGGAAATAAAGGTGTACATGGATGCTGTTATCATTAAGTCCAAAAGGAGTTCAGATCATACAGCAGACTTGAAGAAGTTTTTTGACCGACTTCGAAAATACAATTTGAAGTTGAACCCCACAAAATGTGCCTTTGGAGTCCCTGCTAGAAATTTGCTAGGTTTCATCATCAGCCGCCGAGGTATTGAGTTAGACCCGTCAAAGATCAAAGCTATCCAGGACTTGCCACCGCCAAAGAATAAGAAGGATGTGATGAGGTTTCTAGGAAGCCTCAATTATATCAGTCATTTTCTAGAATAATCAATGATGATATGTGAACCGATCTTCAAGATGCTGCAAAAAGTTGGACTGAAGAATGCCAGAAAGCCTTCAACAAAATCAAGGAGTACTTATCTAAACCGCCTGTGCGGGTCCCGCCAGAACCAGGAAGACCTCTGCTACTTTATCTGTATGTATTGGACGGAGCTTTTGGATGCGTTTTGGGAAAACATGACAAAATTGGGAGGAAAGAGCAGTCGATATGTTATCTGAGCAAGAAGTTCACACCTTACGAGGCCCGGTATTCTCTGTTGGAACGCACCTGCTATGCTTTGACATGGATTGCCCAGCAATTGAGATATTATTTCTATGCGCACACTACAACACTCATATCAAGGATGGATTCACTAAAATATATCTTTCAGAAACCTATGCCTACGAGTAAGTTAATAAAATGGCAGATATTGCTAAGTGAGTTCGACATCATCTATCTGACTCAGAAGGCAATCAAGGGGAAAGCATTGGTTGATCACTTGTCGTAGAATCCCGTAAACGGTGAATACGAACCATTAAAGACGCATTTTCCCGACGAGGAGGTGTAGTTTGTAGGTAAAGATATTACCGAAGCATACGACGGTTGGAGGATGTTCTCGACGGAGCGAAAAACTTCAAGGGAGTGGGCATCAGAGTTGTCTTAGTATCAGAAACCGGTCAACATTACCCGATATCCACAAAACTCAGATTTTCGTGCACCAAAAATATGGCATAATATGAGGCCTGCATCCTGGGACTCAGGTTGGCCGTCGACATGAATGTTCAGGAGTTGCTGGTAATCGGAGATTCAGATTTATTGGTACACCAGGTACTAGGATAATGGGCTACTAAGAACACCAAAATAATGCCATACTTGCATTGTGTACAGGAGCCGATCAAGAGGTTCACAAAAATAGAATTCAAACATGTGCCAAGGATTCAAAATGAGTTTGCAAATGTGTTAGCAACCTTGTATTCCATGATACAACACCCAGACAAGAATTTTATTGATCCTATCCCAATAGGAATTCATAAGCAGCCAACTTATTGTGCTCATGTTGAAGAGGCATTTGACGGAAATCCATGGTTCCACGACATCAAGGAATATTTGGGAAAGGGAGAATATCCAGAGAATGCTACACACACTCAGAAGCGCACGCTTTGAAGATTGGCTAACCGTTTCTTTCAAAGGGGAGTAATTCTGTATAGAAGGACTCATGATTTGGTGTGTCGATGCCAAGGAAGCGTCTAGATTTCTTGAAGAAATACACGCCGGAACTTGCGGACCTCACATGAATGGTTTCGTTCTCCCCAAGAAAATATTAAGAGCAGGGGATTTCTGGATGAACATGGAAACAGACTATATCAAATATGTTCAAAAGTGTCACCAATGCCAGATACATGCTGATATGATACGAGTACTGCCCAGTGAACTCAATGCAACAAATTCACCCTGGCCTTTCTCTGCTTGGGGCATGGATGTCATCGGACCAATTGAGCCCGCTGCTTCAAAGGGACACAGGTTCATTTTAGTGGCTATATATTATTTTACAAAATGGGTTGAAGTCACGTCCTATAAGGCGGTAACCAAGAAAGTCGTAGCATATTTTGTCTGAGACCGCATTGTTTGTCGATTTGGAGTACCTGAGTCAATCATTATTGACAATGCTGCCAATCTCAATAGTGATCTAATGAAATCCATGTGTGAAACATTCAAGATCAAGCATCGAAATTCCACGGCATACAAGCCGCAAATGAATGGAGCCGTAGAAGCCACCAACAAGAATATCAAGAAGATATTGAGGAAAATGGTGGACAACTACAAGCAATGACACGAAAAGCTACCATTTGCTTTGCTCGGATACCACACCACAGTTCGTACATCAACCGGGGAACCTCACTAGCTACTGGTCTATGGTACCAGAGCCGTTATCCCTGCCAAAGTGGAGATTCATTCCTTGAGAATCATACAAGAGGCCGAGCTCAGCGACGCGGAATGGGTACATAACCGGTATGAACAACTAGCTCTCATTGATGGTAAAATAATGAACGCAGTGTGTCACGGGAAACTCTACCAAAATAGAATGGCAAGAGCTTTTAATAAGAAGGTTAGATCAGGGCAATTCACACCAGGGCAATTGATGTTGAAACGAATTTTCCCACATCAGGATGAAACAAAGGGAAAATTCTCACCCAACTGGCAAGGCCCTTACATGGTTCACCGAGTACTAATAGGAGGAGCACTTATACTTGCAGAGATGGATGGAGAGATTTGGCCAAAACCTATCAATTCAGACGCAGTCAAGAGATATTATGTTTAAGACTATGCTTGCACTTTCTACTTGATGAAACCTGAACTACGCTTGATCTGATTCCCGTTTAAGAGGGGATACGTAGGTAGCCTTGTGGGTTCGGTCACATCATAATCAAATCTTCATTTCTCCTATGGTCAGAAACTGGGGCAAGATCCCGAGTTTGCCCGATCTCATCGTATTCGGAATCGCCAAGGAATGTATCGCCAGAAGTATGCATTTAAATTGGGACAGAATTTTGAGGAGGGTCCTCAAAATTTCAAGTTAAGGAGGTTGCAATGTCTCAAAAGCATGTCACAGTCACCAATTCGACAAAATTATTTGCTTTCATACATTATCACATATTTCGAACTACATTTTTATATAAACAATTTATCAAAGGCACATTTTTCAAAAATTTCATTCTTTTATAGTAGCCAGACGTTACCCGGGGTGACCCAAACTGGACCTCAAGACAGGAATAGAAGCAAAGCAAGGAATCGAGAGCACGAACCAACCTTTCCCCCCTCCAAAGTCACAATTTTTCTTTGGATACAGGCACCATGGATATAACAGAAATGTCAGCAAATATATACACACAACAAGATCACTGTCTTCACACCGAAAAAAGTTGCCAAACACAAACGCATCAAGCTAAGAAATACTTTTCCCTCTTGCATTTAATAATTGCTCTTCTTGCATAGGGCTAAGCACTGCCCTCATCATGGCATAAGGCTAAGCATTGACTTTCCTTGCATGAGACTAAACACTGTCTTCATTCTTTTTATGAGACTAAGCACTGTCTCCATTATTGTATAAGGCTAAGAATTGCCTTCCCTTGCGTGAGACTAAGCGTTGTCTCTATTCCTTGCATGAGACTAAGCACTGTCTCCATTATTACATAAGTCTAAGCATTGCCTTTATTTGCATGAGACTAAGAACTGCCTCCATTATTGCATAAGGCTAAGCATTGCCTTTCCTTGCATGAGACTAAACATTGTCTCCATTCCTTGCATGAGGCTAAGCACTGCCTCCATTATTGCATAAGGCTAAGTACTGCCTCCATTATTGCAAAAGGCTAAGAATTGCCTTTCATTGCATGATGCTAAGCACTGCCTCCATACTGCATAAGGATAAGCATTGCCTCACCATTGCATAAGGCTAAGCACTGCCTTTCCTTACATAAGACTAAGTACTGTCTCCCTTCTTCGCATCGGGCTAAGCACTGCCTTCATCTCATACAAGACTAAGCCTTGTCTTGTCTCGTTCTCGCATGTGAAAAAGCATCACCTATTTCCTCTATCAAACGATCGATATTACCAATACTTGCATTTCATGGGCTAAAACATTGCCACATTATCCGAAGGCATCATCCTCATAGCCTGAAGATGCCATGACATGGATTGAGGATCTCTCAAAATTGCATAACATTAATCAAAGGAGTCATAGTCCGGAGGCACCATCCTCATGGCCCGAGGACACCATTTCATGGCCTGCGAACCCTTATCATACGCTTCATGGCCCTGGACGTCATGGTCTAAGGACATCATCCTCATCGTCTGAAGACAACTCTCATGGTCCGAATGGAATTTGCATCATGTTTAAAGTTTTCGCAATAACCTATATATATTCGCATGCATCATGTTTTAAGTTTTGCAGGTAACTCAGAAGGTAACCGTTCTACAAACAGGAGCAACTCTAGCTCCGGTTTCCGTTCACAACGTTCACATCCTTCAAGCACCTCAAACGTAACCGATGATCCGCAATTGATTATCCTTTGTTCTATAACCATTCAAATATTTGCCTTATACATCCATAACGATCAAATTCGCATTCATAGATCCACCTAAAATCATCTTTTACTCACGACATTATCATATTCAAAAAATCCTTTTCAAAACACACGACAACTCTTATAACAACTCCGTCAGCTTCGTTCGTCGTTGGATCTAGAACTACACACGTCCTGATTCCCGTAACACCAAGGATATGTAGGCAACTCAGGAACCAGGGTTCGACCTCCATTTTTTCAAAAACACATCATTCCCCACTCACTTCGGACAAAATTGATCATTATTTTCTTTACCCGACAACTCTTTCATCATTCCCGAGTAAAGAGGGCAGCTGTTGATATCCAATTTTGTCCTCATATTTTATAAAGTATTCCATATACTTTTGCATTATTACCCAATTTATAGGGGTAACATAAGTATTTTATATAATTTTCCATAAATGTTTTAAGCTTTAAAATTGATTTTCTTGTATTTAAATTTTTTAAATATGTATTAATTACCCCTTTAAATTATTTTGTGAGGACTAATCATCAAAATTTATTATTTGCATACACATATATATTTAATAATATTTTACTTTATTTTATATAATTATATTTGTACTTTTAAGCTATTTTACATAATTTTGCAGTAATAGCCTGTATGATGTGCATAATTACATTTTATTACATTATTTATGCCCAAATAGCATTTTTATATTTTTATAATATTAAACTATTATTTTAAAGTACCTTACTACATAAATAATATTTTTACTATTTGTTAAATACTTATTATAAATTTTCATTTATAATATTTTGTGTATTTAATTTGTAGCCCAATTTGGAGCCAATTCCGGACCTATTTAATGGCCCAAACGCCCAAAACCTTTAGCCCAAACCAAACAACCCCTTTAATTAACCCGGTCGATACCCGTTTTAAACGACTCGCCCCGCTCTTTCTTTCTATCTCAGCCGTTAATCTTATAGATCAACAGCAAACAGGCCATCACCCATCTTTAAAATACCTAACCCTAAACCCCAACACCCATTTCCCTGAGACCGCCACCCTAAAATCCTCTCGTCCTCTCTTCTCTAAAAGAAACCCTAGCCGCCCCCACTCAAATCCCAGTCCCAATCTGATATCACATGAAAATCTTCCATGATTCCTTTTCTTTTATTACACACACGAAGATTCTTACCATCTCCTAAACATTACAAGTATTTGGTACTCGATTATTTATGGAAGCTGAGTCATTGGTGTTCGTTCAACTCCGATTCTGTACTATTTTCATATTTCTGATATGATACACTCACTACCAGGCCATATGGATCTGATTCAGTGAAATCTTTTAATGTTTTTGTTCTCTATTTTGAACTAGGGTTTGCCTGATTTCTCTTAAATTAATTTTGAATCGATTTTGCATGCTATTCTTTCCTTTTTATGTTTAAATGACTTTTGCCACTATAAAAACCCCTCCCCATGTTCCCCGAAGGAGACCTTAAGGACTGAAAAAATTACTATTACTCTCTTATTCTTATTCATCTTATACTACTCTGAGGCTCTATTGCTTGGCCGGCTGAAAGCCAAGGCCACCGAAATTCGATTATCGAACCTTTCTCAGTGTGAGCACTACCCGGGGTTCATTCGAAACCCTTAGGAACTCTGACGCACCGAGATTCCTGGGTTCTACTGTTTCATTTTGCTATTGACACTGGAGTATTGCTGAAATTATTCCTCGTGTTTACTTGTTCATTAATCTGTAACTGGTTAGTGCCTATGACCTTTGCAATCCCATTCTCTTTCGTTTGAGTTCTTGTTCTGCATATCTATGTCTCTGAGATTTTTATGAATCAACATGCTATTATATATTCTGAAGCTCTTCTTGAGGCTCTACAACTTCTAGTAATCGAATTCGCCTATTTGTTGCCTTGATTGTGTTTTCTTAAGCATGTTTGCTCTAGTGTTTGTGTTCGACTGCTTATTACTGTTGCTTGTTCTGAGTTTAGCTTCTTGCCTTGTTATGTACTCTTGTGAAGAGTTAATTCATGCCCAGAACCTGTTCTAATTCTTGTTGAAAATTCATATGTAACTTAATACTTTTCTAGAGTTAAACTCCTGAACATGTTATTAGCCTAAACATGCTTTCCCTACTACTTGTAAACTAATGTTTGTTCCCTGCCTTGTCCAATATCTTTACGATAAATCAATGCATGTGCTTCATACCTTATTGAGTCATTCCTGTTCAACCTGCTATGTTCATGAGATTGCATTAATTAGCTAAGGCATGTTTCCATACCATTTAAGTTCTAATGCATGTTTTGACTAATGCAATCACGTGCTCTTCAGTACTGTTTAAGACCTTAGGGTAAACCTCATGCTTGGCCTTTCTCCTATGTGTGGCCAACTAGTACAAAGTTTGATGCTTGCCTGTCCTATTAATCTAAAATTGACATGTTCCTTGTTTACCATAAGTACTCCTGGTATCGACTGATACTTAGCATGTTAAAGTTATCTCACATTAAGTATTTGCTCGTGACTCTGTTCTGCTATGCTACTCTCAATAGGCTCACATGTTAGACATTCTATTGTATCCCACTTGTTCTTGTCTATGACTCTGTCATGTTCTCATATTAAGTCTGGTAGCTAAGGTCTCCTTAACTAGTTCTAGATCATGCTTTAAGCTTGGTTTCTGAAACTTGGCATTGTATGTGTTCACCCTAAGTAAATATGCCTATGAAGTTTTCTAGTGTTTGACTGGTTGCCACATGTTACCCATACGCTTTTGTTGAATAGTGGCTCATGCATGAACTTATGTTGTCTTATGTGTAAAACCCCCTTGTTGAAGATTAAGCCCTATTGATTCTCCTAGTTCTCATGTTCATTGCCTAATCAATCATGTCACTTGCTTTCTGAAATGCCTATGTGTTTAGGTGAATCTTGCTAAATGTCATATAATCCTGTCTCTATGAGGCATTGCTTCAGGGTTTTTTAATTTCTTCTTATGTGTGGTTCATTAATTGGTTTAAGTGGTCAATCCGTATTTGTTGGGCTTGGCATGAGTTCATGTATGTCATCGGGCTGTGCAAAATGGGCATACTATCCTGTTTGAGATGCGTTTGGATCTGTGACTGCTATTCGTGTGAGAGAAAGCTTGTTGAAGACCCAGTCAATGTTGGGTTACTTTGTTTGGGCCTGTTCTCAGGCCTGTAGTTGATACTTTATGTAATTGTACTCATTATTTGGGCTTGTAATAATTTGTAATAATGAATAATGAGGAGATTAATGAAAAGGAGGCTGGGGTATTCTAATATCTGCGTGAAAGGGTAGAAAACATGCCTATAGGGGTTGTGTGTTATATTTGCTATTTCAGCATGCCTTATTTATTATTTTGTTCGGTATGTTGCATACTAATAGAAATCATGCCTATAGGAATCATGCACACCTCACTTGTACACTGTTCAAACACGTTAGTCTAAGTATCTACCATACTCATTTTCTATGTTGCTACTGTACATTTAGATAGCACACTTATAAGATGTATAACATATGCTTTGTTAACCTAGATACCATGCCTATAGGACTTCAAATAATCAGTTAGTCAATTGCTTCTATTACGTTTAGTATACTACCCATCTAGATATCATGACTATAGGATTCTAATCTTTTAATAGACTACTTCCGTTGCTTTCATTACACCGCCCCGCCTAGATGACATGTCTATAGGAATAAAGTGTCATAAAATCAATTCTAATTGTCAATTGTTAGAAATCCTACCTATACAATGCTGTCACTCGCGCAAGAACCGTTTATGAGATCAACATTGTTAATGCTAGACTTTCAAAGCTGCTTCACTACTTAATCATGCAACTATTAGAAATCATGCTCATAGGACAATGTCACCTGCCTAAGACACATATTTATAAAATCAACGCTAATAATTCTGAGTTTACAAACAGTTTATTGCCTCCTCACCTAAGCTGATGTAATTCAGAATCATTTAGAAACCATGCCTATTGGACTTTAAGTCTTAATTCTGAAATCATCTACTGCTTATTCTGTCGTGTGCATTTGTTGTCTATGTGTGGAGGCTATCTTGGGCATTTAATTGTCTTTATGTGAAGTCTTATCTATTTTGAATGTCGCCTAACTTTCTCATTTTTGAGCAACTTAAGTTGAGTCTAGAACCACCTCGTAGTAGGTCCAAAGCCTCCTGGACCATAGGTATGGGACGGGTAGTGCACGCATAGGATACGGTTTAGAATTGTATTAGAGCGCCTTTAAGTAACAACTTCAACATAGTAATTGGGTAGCAGGAGATGATAGTTTGTGCACGCTGAATAATATGGGCAACCCTTACCTTAAGGGAGTTGCAAAGTATTATTTATGTTTCACGAGGTGATCCTTTAGGCTTAAAAACTTAGGACCCCCCTTTCTTTATATGCTTGTTATTTACACTTAGTCATTTAATATAGACCAATGCAGTTGTACACTTGTAATTTGTAAGATTTGTACCGTCAATTTACTCTTTTGTGTTATAATAAAAGTCTTAAATATTTTACATCTTTCTTTGCTTATTTGATCACCTAGCTTAAATCCGATAATCTCACATAGTTTAAAATTCGGCGGGGACCCACGGTTGTGGACCTCAAAGAGTACCTAACACCTTCTCTTTGAGGTAATTTGAGCCCTTACCCGATCTTTGGTGGCGTTGACTAGCTAAAGAGAGTTATTTGCAAAATAGGTGCCCTAACGCACCTTAAAAGTGTTAGGTGGAGACTCTTCTCTTTTAATACCTCCTTTAAAAGAGTTGTCATGTGTCGAAACCCGTTTTTGCGAGAAAACGGGGCGCGATAATACCAGATTGATTTGATATGTTTCGGCACGGGATTTGGAAGTTAAAATTTTAAAGTTTATTAAGTTTGAATTGCGGTATGATTCGTCGTTTCGATGTTATTATGTGTGATTTGAGACCTCGAGTAAGTCTGTATTATGTTATGGGACTTGTTGGTATATTCGGACGGGGTCCTGAGTGGCTCGGATGAGTTTCGGACGAGGTTTGGACCATTTCGTCGCATGTTGCAATTGGCTAAGGCTACTGGTTCTGGTGTGGTCACACCTGCAGATCACTGAGCACAGGTGCGATGGTCGCAGGTGCGAGGAATGATGCACAAAAGCGGAACTGGAGGCTGCCACTAGGGTCGCAAACGCAAGAAAAATGACGCACCTACGTCATCGCAGGTGCGATGAACTGGAGCGCAGGCGCGGAGAACTTCGCAGAAGAGAACCTTGGTCTCGCACTTGCGATTGCGCAAAAGCGGAAATTCTTTCGCATGTGCGAGGGGTACTGGACCAACTGTTTCCACATAAGCGGGCATCACATCGCATAAGTGACACAACAGAAGCGGCTCAGTTATTCGCAGAAGCGAAGAGGCCTGGGCAGAAGATAAAAACGTAGGTCATGAGGTTTTTCCTCATTTTTGGATTTTGGAGCTCGGTTTGGGCGACCTTGGAGAGGAAATTTTCCACATGACTTGGGATAAGTATTCTTGACTCACTTGTGATTATATTTCCTGAATTAATCTTCGTTTTCGGCGTTGGATTATTGATTTTTAAAGAGAAATCGGAGGAATTTTCTATAATTCCATAAAATGAATTTTTGAGTTTTGAACATCAATCTGGAGTCGGATTTGAGTGAACTTAGTATGGTTGGACTTGAAATTAAATGGGTTGTCGAATTTTGTGAGTTTCGTCGGGTTCTGAGAAGTGGGCCCCACTATTGACTTTGGGTTGACTATTCGAGCAAAGTTGGACATTTTTATACATTGTTAAATTGTAAGCATTGAAGTATATTTTGATTAATTTGCACATTGTTTGACTAGTTTCGAATCGTTGGCTATGAATTGAGGAGATAGGAAGGCGTTAGGAGGTTGATACGCGCAGAGTGAAATTTCTGGAGCATTATTTAGCTTGCTCGGTATTGGATTTGACTTGTTCGATGTAAGTGACACTTCTAAACTTGGAGCTAAGGGTATGAACCATGATTATACATGTTATTTGATTTGTTTGGAGGTGACGCACATGCTAGGTGACAGTCGTGTGGGCGTGCACCGTAGAAATTGTGACGTAATTGATTCTGTGAAATTGTGTAGTCAAATAACCTTGGCATTATCCATGTACTTTCATGTGTTAAAGAAATTGAGCTGAGAATCATGTTAAAACTCATGTTGAGGCTATATGCCGGTGTTATTAAGAGCCACAGAGGTCGTATTGTTGTTGAATTATTTGTTTAAATTGTAATTTCATACACAGTCATGTTCATTCATTCCATATCATATCTCAGTCTCTGTTGCTATTTATTGGTACATCATATCATCATTTTTGGGCTGATTTTCATGACATTTTTGAGCCCTAGAAACTAGAGAGATTGATGACTCAGTGAGGCCGAGGACCTAATTGTGAGGATATTTATGGGATCAGGTTGCACGCCGCAACAGACCATATTGGCTTTATATATGTTATTATTATATGGATCGAGCTGCTCACCGCAGTAGGCCTTATAGGCTTTATTATTATGGAATCGGACTACACGCCGCAACATACCAGATTGGCTTATTATAGCGCTTGGGCTGAAGGATCCCCTCCGGAGTCTGCATACCCCCAGTGAGTGCAGGTACCTACTGAGTGCCGAGTGATTTAGGAGGATTTAGTGACTGAGGCATGAGTGACTGTGAGGATTGAGTGACTGGGAGGACTGAGTGAATTGATACTCTGGGAGTATGCATATAGTTTTATCAATGTGTTGTATTGCATTTGACATACACACTTGACATACATGCATCGAGATGTACCTGCGATCCTGTCACAGCTGCCTCTTGTTCTTGGTAGCTTTAGAATTATTAATCTGTTCATATATATATTTCAAACAAATGATGTATTTTATTTCACACCAACTTTGTAAATTTTGAATCTTAGAAGCTCATGATTTGTACTACCAGTCCTTGGGTAGTGTATAAAGGTTCAGTTATTTTATTATTTATTTGTCACATTCGATTGGATTGTTCTTAATTGACTTACCTAACGGGTTGTGTTAGGTGCCATCACAACTAGTTGGATTTTGGGTCGTGAAAATTTCCTTATAGATTGCATGATATAAGTCTCCAAAGTCAGCCATGTGCAACAGAAATTTCTTCTTCGCGAACGTGAATTTGTCTCCTTGAACGCGATTCACAAGACCTTTTTCCCATTTTGCTCTTCGCGAACGCGGCCCAATGTCCGCGGTCGCGATACACACTGCTGTAGCCAAAACCCATCAATTAAAAATGGCCTGAAACCACCCCGAAACTCACCCGAGCCACTCGGAACCCCTTTCTAATATACCAACAAGTCCCATAACATAATACGGACTTACTCGAAGCCTCAAATCACACTTGACAACAGCGAAATGACGAATCGCACCATAATTCAAACTTAGAAAATTTTCAATCTTTCGATTTCCAAAACTCGTGCCAAACCATATCAATTCAAGTCGGAATAAACTCAAATTTTGCGTATAAGTCCCAAATGATATAACAAATCTACTGAAATTTTCGAATCCACAATCTGAACTCGATATCATCAAAATCAATCTCAGTCAAACTTATGAACATTCCAAACCTTCAAATTTCCAAATGCAAATCCGGGCATACGCCCGAGTCCAAAATCACCATCCGAACCTAATAGAATCATTAAAGCTCCAATCCGAGGTCGAATACTAAAAAGTCAAACTCGGTTAACTCTTTCAACTTAAAGCTTAAATCATAAAATTCATTCTTCCAAACAAATTCAGAAACATTTGAAAACCAAAACCGACGATTCACACGTGCCATAATACATCATATGAAGCTACTCAAGACTTCAAATAGCTTAACGAAATGCAAATGTTCAAAACGACCGGTCAGATTGTTACATTCTCCTCGACTTAAGCATGTGTTCGTCCTCGAACGTGCCATGAGTTATTCTTAAGCCTTCAAATCACTGTGCCACTTTACCACGTACATACCCGGGGGTGATCCCACAATTACCCTATTTCATATAGGCTTAACAACACAATATAATGGAAGATCATTACTTTAACCTTAGTTCGTAAAACATAGAACCCAATTTCAAACATCCAGAATTCCTTACAAGACCCGAATCTCGCATCTACACACTGTATAAGTCTGAATAAGCTATATTAAGCCTTATCCATAATCCAAGATATAATCACATAACATACCACACAACTCGCACACTCATATCGATAATTTCCATCCACAATAACCGATCAAAACAAACCCAATACCAGTAATAAACCTTATATCAAATAAAACCTAGTTCCAAACCTTCCTACACTGCCGATGATGAAAAAAACATACAGAAACTCATAAGCACTCACCAGATCCACAAGTCAGGGAGCTTTCCCTCGTTCGACAAGGACCCTAGCCACTTATCTAAGCCGGCTTCAAAAATTATTCTTCCAAACACGCTGTAAACAACCTGACAGTACCCATTTTAGGTCCAATGACCTTATATCATCAAACACAACTATTCTACAGACATACCACACCAATACAACTCAAGCCACAAAATCGTACAATACGTGCACCAATAGGCAACAATTCAAATGTACTTAATCATGGAAAATAACTTACATGAGAGAACCGTTCCGCAAGTTCAACAATCACCACCACAACCGCAGTGCTATAAGGTCATCATACATAGTGGACCCAAGACACACGAATCTAACACAAGGATAATATCCCAACACAGCTCCACTGCAATGCGTGACCCCTCCCAACACCAATCAAGTAACGGTAACCAGCTCTCCTAGAGCTCACATAAACATCGACCGCACGCACAACTCATGTGCTACACAGACAACTCACATGATACACGGACAACTCACGTTCTATAGTATCAATACCTGGATCCGCACGAACAACTCACGTGATGCACGGACAACTTACGTGCCAATAATATTATCTGCCCGTTATAGTCCCAGGCCTCCAGTCCAACACATATCGTACAAGAGCAGTTAAACAAGTATACAAAGTGCATGACCATAACCACAGGGAAGCAAATAACACAATATACCACGGCTCAGTAAGAGCATAACTAAGGCACAATCAATCATTCAACATCCCAATATCCTTCTCGCTCGAATTTCACTGCAAGGCCCAAACAGAACCACATCATTTGTGCATATAACCGATAAATCACAACCCTCCATAGCATAGCAGAGTAACACATTGAACATATTAGATACGAATAACGTCAATTCGAATCGAATGACACACCTTTCGGGAATAACGGTGTTGAGTCAACAAATCTAACCCGGTGTAGAATACATGTCCTCATTAGGCCTACCAATAGGCCCCCAAATTAACTCCGATCATCTACAAATGGATAAATAGACCTCCAAAAGTCCACAGTGAGCTAATCATAACACGTACCGCCATCTAGATAACTTTGGCCACATCTTCACAGTTCACAACCCCGAAATAATCTACTTCTGAGAACTCTCAGCCTCCAAATTCATAAAACACATGAATCACCATAACTGATCCAACTCCAGCACACGAATGACTAACACATCTTTCATGCACGATCATGCCACGAGGGATACTTCCCTAATTCTTTCGTGCCACATAGCAAAAGTTTGAATATCAGCAGTCTATCAACTAGGCGAGTACCGCAATACCAACGAGATATCCGTAAGTCAAAACATAACGCGCTTTCTAAAATGTGCACCCTTCTCAGGCAATACCAAGTAGTAATAGTATTCATCTAGTCATCTGGAACTGTCCATGTTGTCTATGAATTCATGACCATCTCTTCAAAACTGAACCGCCACTTTATACATGCAAATCTCAATCCCAAAGGCACACTGCCTCTATTAAGCCATCATACGAAAAGTACGAAAATATCATAATCACTCTGAGTCACCAGCAGAATATATATCCGGTTAGTTAGAAACCTTCCATTTGATCTCATGCAGGAGAGAATCACAATACGCAACATGCTCCTCACGCCGGTAGGTAATATCTATCTCAAACTGTGGTAGAAATCATCGAGAACTCTTCGAAACCCATTTGCACATAACCAAGCTATTAAAGCCAAATCTCCCTAAATCTATCAAGCTACACAGGTTGCCAAATCTGAGGGTATTGCCACAAAACACCCGTAAAACCTCACTTTATCATAAAAGCCAAAAGAACCGAGCATATTATTACCATACTGATCCATCATACTACCTAGTTGTCCTATTTTCTCCGAGTTTCTTCTGAATTACCCTCAAGTTGACACTTGTCCTTGTCAGAATACCACGATCCTTACCCAAAGCTCACTATAAGACATCCTAACATAAAATCACACTGCCCTAAGGCCCATAAGACAATGTATTCTTCTTAGGCACCCCCATAAGTACCACAACCGAGACACCCACTTTGAAAATACTTTATGTGAATTTAAAATTATTCTTTTTACCTTTCTTATACTGAAATGTAGAATCCATAGTCATACAGAATTACCGCAAGCACCGACACCATCCAATGTAAATAACCGATTCTAGCGATATACAAATCCAAAAAAATTTCAATTGCCACATATACATTTCGAATCCATTAGAACCCTCTCGAGATTCATCCACTCTGCTCAAATCTAAATTGCACCACCCAAACGGGACGAAAGACATGTGCCCCATTAGCACAATAACACTCAAAGAAGTAACCATGCCTTAACACCACCGATCAAATTTATACTCCGTGCGCACTATATCCTTCACAAATAACAACTCACTCATCACATGATTTTTATATACTCATAAAGTGCAATATAACCCGTATCCAGGAATTTTCTTACTCGAGTCATCCTCGATCTCAACCTACGCAAGTCATAACGGATCCACAATTATGCCTCAGACCCAAAACTAGTATTTAACACATAACCATGAAATCAAATCATCAATACCAGGCCCTCCACTTGGTTCAAAGCCATAGAATAAAACCTCTGATAACTCACCGTACCCATACTCTATTACTGCCAAAAATCTCGCACTAAAATTCAACCAAATCCTTCATAAACTCATGTAACACAAACCATACAATACCTCAATCATCCGCTAAGCTCGCATTCATCCTCCTGACAGTATGGTCAACTTTCTCAACCAATTCGAATTGAAATCTCAACACATATAACCCACTTGTAAATCTCCACACAGCATTATAAGGATCACATATCTGTAAATTATCCCGCATGTGATAACCCGCATGCTTAGCCTCAAACTGACATCTCTCTATACCTTTTCACAGCCACAACTACTACACAATCACATAATCTTCCTAAGTTTGAACTAATCAACAAGACGTGAAAATCTACTTCGCTCCACAATTAAACAACATGAAAGATCCTTCAACACCCCATAACTCGAGACTATACATTAAATCGAAACAGACATCAAGCACTCAATAGCCCTTTTTACATCTCAAGCAAACCCTTTTCATCACATTCAAACCATCTGAACACATCCCGCAGTCACATCATACTCATCATATAGCCATTCAACCGCTCATCGAGCCACAAGTTCCACTCATAGGGACACTACCAGACATATGAGTCCAAAAGCACAAGTTCTCACAACTAAAACTACCGAGCCTAAGCTGCGGTCTAAACCTGGCCTCAAGTCCTCCAGACTAGCCCATCACCAAAACACAGAAAACACATCTCGTACCTCGTTCATAGAATCACAAGCCGTCGATGCACAGATGATCCCGAGTGCTCACATACACATACGAGTAAGCAGAAGGAATTCAAAGAGTTACGCTTCAAGCTAACTCAATGTCGCATGATAAGGAAAGAAAGATGGGATGTTTATCCTAAATGCCCTGTAGCCTTTCGAAGATAAGTATGGACGTCATCATACTGATCTTCAAGACTTTACTCGACATTTTCTCATGACTCGTATAACCTATGAACCTAGAGCTACGATACTAACTTGTAAAGACCCAAAATCTAACTAGTCGTGATGGAACCTAACCTCACCCACTAGGTAAGCCAAATAACAACAATCCGATTCAAAGGAGATTAAACTGAGAACTAAAGATAATATAACTGAATTTATTACACTTCCCAATGACTGGTAGTACAAATCATGAGCTTCTACGATTTAGAATTTACAAAGCTGGTATGAAATAAAATACATCACCTGTTTGAAATATACATGAACAGATTAATAAATCTAAAGCTACCAAGAACAAGAGGCAGTTATGATCGAATTGCAGGTACATCTTCAATGCCAGCTCCCGCCATACACAACTCAGAACAATATAAATAAAACAATACAAGTAATAACTCAAGATGATGCTCCGCTCGTTAAAATTCCGGAAAAATAGGCATGTCTTTCAAAATTGACGGTAAAACTCGATTCTTTTCATGAAATCACCAAAATATGAGTGAATTTCAAAACTGTGATTTTCCCAAAAATATTCTTCCACAATAAGAATTTTCATTATCAAATGGCATGAGGAAAGTACATCCCTATGCCTATATGTCAATGTGCATGCCAATGCAATGCAACATAGTGATAAAATCATATGCATGCTCTTTGAGTAAAAATTTCACTCAGCATGCTCCGTCACTCAGTCCTCCCAACCACACATTCCTCACATTCACTCAATCCTCTCAATCACTCGGCACTCGCACTCAGTAGGTACCTGCGCTCACTGTGGGTGTGCAGACTCTGGAGGGTCGGATCCAACCCAAGCGCTATAATAAGTCAATCATGGCATGAATCAATAAAACCTGTTGCGGTGTGCAACCCGGTCCCATAAATATACTCACAATCAGGCCCTCGGCCTCACTCAGTCATCAATCTCTCCGGTCTCTTAAATGTCATGAAAATCAGCCCAAAAATGATGATATAATGTGTCAATGAATAGCAACAGAGACAGAGATATGATATGAAATGAATGAATATGACTGAGTATGAAATTACAATTCAAACATATAACTCAATGGCAGAAATGACCTCAGTGGGTCCCAACAAGATAAGCATCTAGCCTAACACGATTTCCAACATGAGTCACAACTCAGTTTATTTAACACATGAAAATACATGGATAATGACAAGATTATTTGACTGCACAGCTCCATGGAATTGATCGAGTCACAATTTCTACGGTACACGCCTACACGCCCGTCACCTAACATGTGTGTCACCCTCAAACTAATCACGTAACACGTATAATCAGGGATTCATACCCTCAGCTCCAAGTTTATAAGTGTTACTTACCTCGAACAAGCCGAATCCAATGCCGGGCAAGCTAAACAATACTTCGGAAAAATCATTCCTCGCATATCAACCTCTGAACACCTTCCTATATCCTCAATTCACAGCCAAACAATCCAAAACTAGTCAAACAACGTGCAAAATTAATCAAAATATACTCAAATGCATATAATTTACAATTTATAAATATTCTCAACTCCGCTCGAAAAGTCAACCAAAAGTTTTAATCCGATGAAAGTTATAAAATACGACAACCCATTCAATTATGAGTCCAACCATACTAATTTTACTCAAATCTGACTACGAATCGATGTTCGAAATTCGAAATTCGAAAATTCATTTTATGGAATTATAGAGAATTCCTCTAATTTCTCTTGAAAAATCAATAATCATATACCGAAAACGAAGATTAATTCATGAAATATAATCACAAACGAGTCGAGAATACTTACCCCCAATCCATGTGGTGAAATTCTTCTCCAAAGTCGCTCAATCCGAGCTCCAAAATCCGAAAAATGCGAATAAAATGACCAAAACCCCGAAATATAGCTTTTGTCCAAGTATTTACTCTTCGCAATTGTGGAAAATGCTTCGCGATCACGAAGCACAACTTTTTCTCAACTCAAAATTTCCCTTCGCGATCGCGTGAAACCAATCGCGAATGCGAAGAACAAGCTACCCAACTCTTCTAGACAGCCTATAGTATAATGGTAATAACCTTTTGTACAAAATCCAAATGATAAATGGTTTAACATTCTGAAGACTAGACACCAAGGGCTAAAATTTTCATTTTTGGATCATCTCCAAATTCCTTATAAATTGCAAGATATAAGAGAGAAATTTCTTCTTCGCGAACGCGAATTTGTCTACAAGAACGCGATTAACATGGCCATTTATCCCATTTTGCTCTTCGCGAACGCGACCCAATGTCCGCTGTCGCAATGCACACTGGTGTTGTAACGACCCGGCCGGTCATTTTACTTTCTAGATCCTTGTTCCCCTAAATAAGACCCCTCGTATGTGCTTTTACTATTTTATGACTTTCGGGGAAGGTTAGTTCGGGTTTTTAAAGGTTCAGGTTGAAATCGAAATACTTAGTTCCTTAATATTGGCTTAAAAGGGCCAAGTTTGACTTGGGTCAACATTTTTAGTAAACGACCTCGGAATCGGAATTTGACTGTCCCAATAAGTTTGTATGATGATTTTGCTAAAAACGACCTCGGAACCGGTATTTGACTGTCCCAATAAGTTTGTATGATAATTTTGGACTTGGATGTGTGTTCGATCGGATTTTGGATGACCCGGGAGCGTTACGGCGCCTAAAGGTGGAAGTTGGCTCATTGAAGGTTTTAAAGTTCTTTAAATTTGGTTTGGAGTAGGTTTTGGTGTTATGGATATCCGTTTGGAATTCCACGCCTAAGAATAGCTCCGTATGGTGATTTAAGATTTGCACGCAAAATTTGATGTCATTCCGAATAGTTTAAGTAAGATTCGGCACGTTCAGAGTAAGTTGGAAGAACTTGAAGTTCATAAGTTGATTCTATTTGGTTTTGAGTTGTGATTCTTAGTTTTAAAGTTGTTTTCCGCGTTTCGAGGGCGCGAGTGAGTACGGTTTATGTTCACGAACTTGTTGGTATGTTTGGTCGAGGCCTCGAGGCCCCCGTAAAGGATTCGGAGGGTCGACGGAGCTTGTTTGCTCTTTGGAGAAGAGCTGTTGGTGCATGTCATCTGCTGCGTTCGCACCTGCGGTGGAATGGCCGTAGAAGCGGCACTGCAGATGTGTCGCCTCGCTCGCAGAAGCAGAAAGAGGAGGGGTCAGCGAGCTCCGCAGAAGCGAAGCATTTCCGTAGAAGCAAACTCGCTTCTGCGATGAAGGGGCCCGCAGATGCGGAGAGAGGCAGCCTAGCCATGGTCGCAGGTGCGCGAGGTGAGCCGCAAAAGCGGGCTCACAGATGCGAGACTTGGCCGCATGTGTGGCTGGTTATGGGTCGTACGTGTTCCGCAGATGCGGACAGTCCACCGCAAAAGCGGAGATTCGTCCGCAGGTGCAGAAAAGCCGTTGGGCAGAAGGGGTGCATTTAAGTCGAGACTTAGGCTCATTTCTTCATTTCTCTCACTTGTTGGTCGAATATAGAGCTCATTGAGGAGGGATTCTCACCTAGCAATTTGAGGTAAGTGATTTCTATACAATATGAGTTTAAAACATAGATTATGGGTAGAATTTAACATGAAAAATTGTGAAAATTATGGGTTTAGTTGAAAAACTTAGGTTTTGATAAAAATGGGATTTAACCACGAAAATGATTATGGAATTGGGTAAAAATTATATATTTGAGTTTGTGAGGTTATGAGTAACATTTATCTTCGAAAATTTCCGAAATCCGGGCACGTGAGCCCGGGGGTGAATTTTAGGAGTCTTCCAATTTGGGTTGGGTAATTACTCTAATAGCTAAATTATGAACTTTTGAACATGTATTGATTAATTTATATAACATTTGACTAGTTTCGGATTGTTCGGCACCGAGTTGAGGCTTTAAAACGAATTTGTGGGCTGAAAAGTGAGCTTTGAGACGAGGTAAGTCTCTTGCCTAACCTTGTAAGAGGGAATTTACCCCATAAGTGATTTAAATTACTACTTACTTCTAATTGTGGGGGCTACGTACGCACGAGGTGACGAGAGTCCGTGCGTAGCTACTAATTATGCTTATGTCCAGGTAGTTTAGGACCCAAATCATGTAATGCTTGTGGTGTATGCACCCTACTTGTTAATTAAAGTGCCTAAATTATATTAAAATTTGATAAAGGGTTTGTAAAAGACTGAATTCCACTTACTTGAGGTTTGGCAAGTTACTTGACCGTTAATAGAAATTGTGCTTCTTTGTATATTAGCCTTGTATTAGCTTTTAAATCGGATGTTCATAAAGTATACTTCCTTCTTGTGGAGCGGGCCGAATGCCTCAGCAGTAGATAGATGCATTTATGGTTCGTGTTGCTCGACCCTCGACATTGTACACATTATTCTGGATCAGGCTGAACGACTTCGGCATAAATCGTGCGTGTTTATGTTTGGAGCCTAAACATACCTGATATTATTTTTCATGAAATGAGAGATTATACTTTATTTATTTGTTCGAAATTTACTTGGAATTATTATGTGCTAATAGAAGACTATTGGAAATTTACTATTTGTTGAAGAATATTTAACCACTGTTGTTATTGTGTTAATATTATTGTTCACATACTTTATGTCTATTTAGCATTCCTGTATTTTATTGTTCGCCAATAGTAAGTGTCGATGTCGACCCCTCGTCACTACTTCTTCGAGATTAGACTGGATACTTACTGGGTACATGTTATTTATGTACTCACGCTACACTTTTGCACTAATCGCGCAGGATCTGAGGCAGGTGCATCTGACAGTCTTACCGGCGCACACCCCCGATACCCCGAGGCCTAGTGGTATGATGCTCTTCTGAGTCCGTTTGGCAGCACCCAGAACCTCTCTTTTGCATTACTTCCTCTCTACTCTATTTCAGATAGTAGTTTAGTATTTTTGTATATTCTACTAGTAGCTCATACACTTGTGACACCGGGTCTTGGAATTATGCTAGTAGACATTTGAAGGTTTTTGAGTATTTATTTCACCACTTGTTCCCACAATTGATTACACTTTATTTTGTTAAATGTTTCGTCTCTTACTTACTTAATAAATAAAAATCAACTATTTCGAAATTTAAAAAAAAAATACATGACTAATTCACTTTTGGCTTGCCTAACGGCGATGTTGGGCGCCATCACGGCCTATTGGTGAAATTGGGTCGTGACAGTTGTAGCCAAAAACCGGTAATTAAAAATGACCTGGAAATAGTCCGAAATCACCCCGAAACTACGGACTTACTCGATGCTTCAAATCACATAAAAACATCGACACGACGGATCGCAACACAATTCAAATTTAGAAAATTTTCGATTTCCAAAACTCGTGCCGAACCATATCAATTCAACTTAGAATGAACTCAAATTTTGCGTACAAGTCCCAAATGACATAACGAAGCTACTGAAATTTTCGAAACCACAATCCGAACCCGATTTCATCAAAGTCAAGCTCGATCAAACTTATGAACATTCCAAACCTTCAAATTTTCAAATGCAAATCCGGGCATACGCCCGAGTCCAAAATCACCACCCGAACCTAAAGGAATCATCAAAGCTCCGATCCAAGGTCGAATACTAAAAAATCAAACTTGATCAACTCTTCCAACTTAAAGCTTCAATCATAAAATTCAAGCCACCCCTGAGAGAGACAAAACGCGGGAGAGATGATGAGTATATAAGTAGACGGGACTTAAACTCTAGTGACGCGCTTTAAACTCGTGAAGACCTAGGCCCAAAGCAGACAATATTACTAGGGGCTAAGCTGTTACAGTTGCGCACTCTCTCTAAATATGTTGTCGCACCAGTAAATATGTTGTAGTATCTTTAGATATTTCAATGGTGCTAGTGCTAGCAATGTTACATGTTACTACTAGGCGTTGGGACAATATGTAAAGTTATTAAACAGAAAAAATATAACTTCTAAATCAAATGCTTTTGGACACATTTTATTCACGCACAAGATTTGAGGCTGGGATATATTATAAGATTAATCAATATTTTACGCATCAATATTTAATCAAGAAGAGGTCAACCGTGAAAGCAAGAATACGGAATAACGAAGAGGTCACGGGTTCAAGCCGCTAAAGCGGAAAAGTAATCGTATATTTTACCGGTCTCATTGCTCAAACTCTTCACTTGTAGCAGAGGAGCTTCATTAACGTCTCAGATTATTAACCAATACAGACATGCTCTGTACGTGTTACAAACGATGGAAGTATTACACATGTATACATGAAAAACAACACCAGTTTCATTTACTATATTTCTATCTGACATAAGGTAAATTATTCATTTCTAGTGATGAGGCCTCTTCAGTATGCCCTGCGATAACACACAACATGAACATAATTTGCCAAGAGATAAAAAAACAGAATAAACACGACGCCAAGGAACAAACCAGGATCACATTGGCAGCCAAGATTATGAATCAGGGTCGATTTTGTCTACGATATCAACAGGAGCAACTGGAATAGAGTCCCACCACTCTTGTAATCTCCTATTTCCTTTTTCATTTTGCTTTTTGCTTTTCCCTATATTTGATGCTGCTACAAAGCCATACGACGCCAAAGCCATAAGGATAAACTTAAACGGAACCACTGCTAAAATCACTGCTGCGACGACCAACGCTACCATTACCATATCCGCATGCTGCAATTACCTATAAAGTTAGTAGAGGACAGAGCGCGTTGTGAAACGTAATAAAGGGTGAAAACCAATATATATCGTTACCTTTGGAGCTTTTGAAACCAATACTGACCAAATTTTCAGTATAATTATATTCATCGTTTGGATCAAGTCATAGACACTTCTCAATCCCTGTTGCGCTGACACTATGCTTTCCATTGTTGTCTGATCGGATCCGGTGTAGACAACTATTCTATGGACCTTATCGGGTATCCTTCTTCGTCTAGCCCATATCATTGTAGCGACAATTCCTAATAAGAGACCTGCTATTGCCTTGCCAACCCACTCTCTGCATTCACAATAATCCGTTAGTTACTTTCGTTGACTTACTAAACAAGTCGAGTTCACAGTTTGACATCAAATACGCACAAGTAATTTTGCAGGAATGAAGAAACTCACTTGTAAATAACTACCATTGTCGTCATCACAAGAATGGAACTGTATAACGGCCTTTCCCATGTAAAAGCCTCTTGAACATAAGGAACCAACCTTTTCAGTGGTTTGAGGAGACCCTAGGTAAAGACAAAATACCAAATTACCTTAGCATAAGTGATATGCATAATGCCTTAACGGTACATACACATATTGAGAGATCTTTAATTAAGATTAAGCAATGCATGCTACTAATGAACAAGGATTATAAAGCTCTAACTGCTGGCTATTAATCCACTTTTTTTTTTCCATTTGTTTAGCTTTGGTTCATTTTCAGAAATGATAAATATGTATGTTTTTCCTAAAAAAGGGAGTAGCAACATACCATAAGAACCTGGACGCTATCGCCGATTCCTTCCTCTTTCAGCTCCTCAACTGTAGCTTTAGCCAATTCAATTTCCTTTGCTTCCTCCCTCGATTGCTCAATAGCACTCTCCAATGGAGAGATATTGCCTACTTGTAAAGGGGAAGCGATGTTGTCATTGATTTCCTTACCCCTGACGTTGTCATTGATTTCTTTTACCTCTACACTGGGAACAAACAGTTGGGCGACATTCAGGCTCCTCAAGATCGAGCTAGCACTACACGGGTGTCCGGTGTCAACTTTCTTTAGACTCTCGGCAAGCTCTTTAAGCACATAATCTCCCTTTGGCAACTCATCGAGCAAGTCGAAAATAAGGAAATTCTTGGGCACTGGAGGTGATATCCTAAGCATTTCTCTAGCTGCATGTAGCCTGATAATTCCTAGTATCGTTCTCGCATGCATCTCCCACGACTCCAACGGTGAGTCCACTTTGAACTTTTGTAAAAACCTATGCAATAGCATAATTTCCTTCACAAGAGAAAGCCAGTGGTCGCGTCTTGTTGAGCTCGTCATTTCTGGAAATTCAAAGACAACCCCTTCTTGCCTAATTGGGAAACACAACAAGTCATAATAAGATCTCTTTACCTATTATCTAACGAGAAAAAATCACATAGGCGGCGGACTATATCGGAAATGTACTAGTTCCTAATCAATTGTGAAGTTTCACGATCGCATTTAGCCTGGAACCCGTGATCCTAGAATGTTTTAAGATGACAATTAACTAACTTTGCCATGTCCCTTATAACCTGAAAAGATAAATAATGGCAAGTCACCTTGACCGAATGCAATTTAGTACTTGGGAAAAGGCCAGAGTGCTTATAAGACCAGTGCATCATATTTAGAAAGCATTAAGAGTACTTACAACTCAGAGGATTCATAAACTATGGCTTTGTCGAAGAGAGGAGCGCCCCATGGACCCGTGGCGGCTGGCTTGACACTCTGTTTAGTGTCTTTATAAAGGTCAAGCTTAATAGCATCTTTGTAAGAGAGAACTCCAGATGCCTCAAAGTACAGGGCATAGTTTGTTAGTGTCAGCCTACCTAGAAATAGAAGTCCATTAGCAACTATAGCTAGCTACGAATACGAGGCCGCGTGGCCACACAAAAACAAAACAAAACAAAAGGAAAGAGATACCAGGCCAACTAGTGCCTCCAATATGGCGCACTACTCTTTGTGAGGTTGCAGTTCCTTCAACGTGTAGTATAAACTCATCGTCTGCCATTTCCATGCCCGTTGGGGTTGTTTGTTTTTGCAAATGCTTCACACATCTAATTAATGCAAGCAAAAGTACAATCACTCGGTCAACGAAAGAGCTATGCCTCAACCACAAACTATTCGTGTAAATCCCGAGAAAGTAGAATTACAACAAGAAAAGATACGCCAGGGGATTGAACTTTGACTTAGAACGAGAACGACCTTCAAGACAAGGTGACAATTTAAGAAGCAGGGCATTGTATCAACTAAAGAAATTTTTTTTTAATTCCTCCATTATAGTTTTCTTCCAAGTAAGAAAAGCAAGAAGTGAGAATTACTTTTCAATCTCTTTCAGGAACAAGTCATAAGCAGGAAAATGAAGTCGATTTTCTGTAGCTGCTGTCAGCGTCTCGAAAGTAAATCGTCCATTAACAATATCAGCTACTAAGTGTACAAGTGTTCCCAGCCACAAGAATGCATCCTCTCCAACACTTGGCTCATTGTCAACCTGTCAACACAGTAACTCCCAATTAGAAGATGAAAATGTACTGCAACGTGAAGATTTCGTGTAAGTAGCTATTAGCTTTTCATTTTTCTTACTATCATCTTGAATTGAGTGGTACAAAGAGGGAATGCAAATCAGTTATCAGGAAGTGAGTAAAAGGCGGCAAACAAGAGGGAATATTTGAAGACACAGTTGTTCAGAATTCCTATTTTAAGTTGAGTAGCATAATGTGACAAAAGCCGATTCCAAGTTAAGATAGAGATTCCTTACAAGGAGCGGCATGACGTCTGAGTAGAACAAAGGAATGTCATCTTGCTCTTGAGGCATTTTACAAGCTACTTTCCTCTCTTCTTTTTCTTTTGCCACGCATTCCTGTATTATGAAGGAAAAACATACCACATAATGAGCACACTTCATCAGGAAAAGAAAGCATCGCAAACTTCTAACTGGAATGGCAGAAGGTAAGAGTTAACCCCTTCTCGTTCGCTTTCCTCAAAAACAGAATCATAATCAGAATCACAGTGTCCTACTATATTACAAGAAAAGGCCTGGTGACGTCAAGAATGTTAAAAGGAATTATGAGAGAAATATGGATTAAGATTCTCAATAGACCAAGGAATGTAGCAGGACCTACTATAAACTCGCATTTACAGGGTGCACCTGGCAAAATGCTAAGAACCTCTTCATGGAAATTCTTTAATTTCCTCAACTTATAGAGAAATGCCAGAAGAATAAATCTACTTTTAATAATGCAGCCTATATTTTCCTCAGGATTGGGCTGAGATATTTTTGTTTCAAGATTGATCCTCTCTGGAACAAAAATTTGCAAATTTAGACCATCCGTTAAAAACTATATATACAAGATTATTATAAAAGAGACGACCTTTCGCTCATGACCTCAATCACAACAAGGTAATTCAAACGAGCTTAAGTCAGTGAGTGAGTTAAAAAGCATACAACAAAAATCAAGGTCAGTTAAGAGAGAGCAATTGGATAAAAAATCAAGCAAGGACATTAACTGTATGTCTCTCTTCATCAACTGAACTAGGCATTTCCCAAGCTAGCATCATATCAAACGTGATCCGGCTAAAAGAACCATCGACTAACGTCTCCTCCAACTTACTGCATATGTCAGTGAGGGCCCTAGAGCAGCAAAATTCCACTAATTTCCTTGAATAACCTTCCATGTTAGGCTCCCATCCGGCCTCGAATTCATGCACTAGCTCATCCACAGATGTGCCCAACCTCCTGAGGAAAAAATATCTATCATTAATGTAACACCCCAGACTTAAGACAAAGTCCCACATCAACAAAACACAAGAGGGATGAGAGGGATGCTGGGTATATAAGTTAACAAGCCTAAGACCCTAGTGACGTGTTTTAAACACGTGAGGGTCTATGCCCAGAACGGACAATATCACTAGCGGACTGGGTTGTTACAATTAACTTTTAGAAATTCATAGTCGGTGAGGTTAATTTTCAGAATTTTTGAATGCTACAGCGGGAAAGAATACATGCAATACGAGTTGCATGTACAAATACACAATATGATATTTGCACAATAATAAGGCACTAGAGTTCAATATAGGCTTAACTTTAGTAGGAGAAATCTGGTCTAATAGTAATTATGCTAGCTGAAAATTTTACAAAAAATATAGGCAACCGAGTCGTACAACCTAAAGTCGCTTCGTACCTAAAGAATTACCCAGTTCTAAACCAAGCATTGTGGCGGACAAGAACGTCACCGTTGAGGTTTCTGGTGGTTTATTAAGTGTTATATATACATGGTTTTACATAAATTTATGTATTTCAAAATAATTTGGGAGTGTTGACGACATTTATGAACAATTATACATACATAGTGTTCACTTATCGTAGAGCGGAAGTAGCGTGGTGGCACCGGATTCATTAGAAATCTACTGTATATTGATATGAACTCATAATTTTAAAACTAATGAATTCAATATTTATTTAAAATCTTAAAAGTTAGAACTCATAGAATTTAAGTCCTGAATACACCTTTAATCCATATAAATCACAATTACCTTAGCCATTCAATAAAAGAAGAAAAATGCATCAAAGGGAAAGGGAGAGGAAACTAACAAAGCACATCTTTGAAAGACGTCATTGGCAATGGAGGAAAGATGCTTCTTTTCCATGTTTAAGGATAGACCGACCACTCTCGTGTCCCCTATTGTTTTTACTAATATTTCAGATTTTGGTCATGTCCATATTTTTATAACGTTAATTAGATAAGTTCCAGAAAGTCACTTCCTCTAGGAAAAAACAGTTGAAGAAATGGTGATGAATGCTCAAGGCTGAGGAGAAGAGGAAGTGGCTTCGGTTCTTAGGGATCTGTATGGACACGTGTTCGACATGCAAGGGGTCCTTCCCTTATTCAGCGCTCGACTTATTATTATCTTGATATAAGTGATTTTACGAAAGCTGGCCGTTGCAAATTCCGTCGGTAAAAATATTTTCGCGATTTGGCGTCACTTACTTCCGATGAATTTCGATGACTTCTGGAAATATGGTACTATTTGCTATTGAAAATAGGATAAATACATAATTGGTCAACCGATCAAAACTAACTGTATTTGTTAGTCAAAGAGTTTATATCTATCTATTTATACTATATTAAAATTTTTAATAAAATATCATTTATCTTTTTTTATTCTTTAAAAATAACTTTTATATTAAACAAAATAATAATTTAATTATTTTTATAATATTAAGAATTTTGAAATCAACTAAAATTATGTCTAAAAATAAAGAAAACTTTGTATTAAAGTTATTCAATTATTTTGTTCCTTCGTTGGACACCTACGAGATCAAATAAAATTTTGTCTAATAATAAAGAAAACTTTGTATTGAAGTTATCCAATTAATGATCTTCCTTGGATGGACATTTATTAATATTAAAATTCAACTATAAATTTTATTGAATAAAATCAACTAACTAAGATTATCGTTCTACAAAAGGGAACTAAAGATGAACTCTTCAAAAAACTATTCTATTCCCTTTAAAAAGCAACTGTTCGTTCTATTTTCTGATATTTATGCTATATCGAAGCGTTTGAACGAATTCATCAAGTTGCCAGATCCAGCAACAACAAATTACTATACAATTATGTGTCAGATGAGTCCGGAAAACAATGCTACGCATATTCCAATGGTGTCAATAATATTGATTTTCTAACTGCAATTCTAACTTGCAAGAGTGCATCCAAATCACCAGTTCAAGAAAAATTCTTTTGATCAAACGAGTACAAATCTAAAAAACTTTACTCAAATATTTGAGACCCAATTACTTGAATTTTTTTTCTTCTGCTTCTTTTTATGCTATGGAATGGTTTATTTGTTAAATTTATTCTAATAAGATACAATTTGATGAATGAAGGGATTAAATTTGAATTTAACACTTAATTTTTTCCTGTTGAATATTTGGGATTTGCAGCAAGGAAGAGACTTGCATATAGCATAGTATTTTGGAGGAGATCATTAGCAAGTACTAAGTTACAGAGTACTAACTTATTCATTTATCTTTGAATACGCTAAACCATAGCAATATAGCGACACCACTTATCTTTTGACTTTCTCTAAATTTTAAATTTTATTGTCACTTGACATTGAGTATATTTAGTTTCATTATTTTAAATTACTTTTCCTCTTTCAATTTTTTCCTCCATGTTTTTTTTATATTTTCAAATTCTTTATTTTAAATTATTATTTATTATTTTTTCAGTTTACTCTTAAATAGTTAAATTCATTTTTATTTTGTTCTGAAAGTGTGTTTTAAAGCTTTGAAAGCTTCCGGTTCAAGTAAAATTAATATTAGCTTGGGTTTGAAAAGTTTAGTAAGTTATCAACCTAACATTTTAATTATTAAATATATCTTTTTTGAATGATTTATGAACTCCTAAATATAGGAATTTAAAATTGAATAAGATTTTACTTCTATGAATCCTTTTTCTTATTGGTTATTACATTGCCCAATAACACTAAATAAAATTTGTCATGATTAAAATAACATTTGAAAAATCATGTTGTGATCTAGAATGGTGCATAACCACTCTTTAACGCATCATAACCATTGGTAAGACCAAATTATCAAAAGTTTGATTTATGCATATATTTACATGAGAATTTAAAAAATATATATAAATTATGTGCCATGTATTTTATGGTAAGAATTATGAAGGTTATTCATAATTCAAAAAGTCAAATGGAAAATATAATTGCAATTATAAAAAGGTTATATAGGATTCTCTGTACCTTAGTTCATGTGTTTTGATTCATTTTGAAATTATCCACCGACCAACGTTGGTCGGTTATGGCAAATTACCGACCAAAACGCGACCATTACGGTGTGGACGGTGTTTTGATGGTCGGAATGGCTTACCGACCAAAGTTGGTCGGAAATTACCGACCAACTTTGGTCGGTATATTAAAACGACCATCTGACAAGTTTAATTACTTACCGACCAACTTTGGTCGGAAACATATTTTATTAATTTAATTTTACCGACCAAAGTTGGTCGGTTTAACTAAATTATATTTTTTTATTAATTATTAAAATTAAAAAAAACCGACCAACTTTGGTCGGTAATTGAAAATATATATTTTTTAAAACTAATTAAAATTAAATATTACCGACCAACTATGGTCGGTAATCTCAACAATGCAAGCAAAATACCGACCAAAGTTGGACGGTATTCTTGAATTCTAGGAATTCAATGTTCATTAACCGACCAACTTTGGTCGGTATTTTGGAATAATTTTTTTTTTTATTAAAAACCGACCAACGTTGGTCGGTTTTTCTGGGATTAATTTTAGCATAAAATGCCTGTTTTGGCAGCTAAACCACCTGCCAGCATACCAATACAACAACACAACAACAACAACAACACAACAACAATAACAACAAAAACACAACAACAACAACAACAACAACAACAACACAACAACAACAATAACAACAACAACATAACAACAACAATAACAACAACAACAACAACAACAACAAAAATACAACAACAACAATATAACAACAACAACCAAAACATTCAATAAATACTTTAAAACTAACAAATTAAAGTTCAATTGAACATAAAAATCCAAAACCAAGCTAAAACTAATTACAACTAGTTCAAAACTGGTTCTATTTGTCTAGTTCAAAGTATATAAAAGTCAATGGGTGTTTTGTACAACATCATCATCACCGTCTGATGAACTTTCATCTACAAGACAATATAGAGAACGGTCTTGTGGAGAACGGGAAGCACGATCACGGGGAGGACGGGAGAAACGATCACGAGCAGAGCGGGAGGAACAATCACGTGGAGGTCGACCCTCTGGAGATGACTCACGAGATCGGGGCAACGGAAAAGCTCCACTAGATAGGAGAGTTCTGATCTGAGCTTGCATGCCAAGGAATTGAGCATCTCTAAGCCTTTCTCTTTCCTTGGCCGCTTCTAGCTCTGATGTGAGCTTTGTCACTGTCTCCCGCATAGCGGAGAGGCTCTCCCTATTAAGTTGCTCGCCATGCGAGGAAGTCCCTATTCCTCGCATTCCACACTTATAGTGATGGAAGTTTTTAGTAGGAAGCCCGTATACCTTCCCCCATTTTGGACCGCCAACAGACTCCAACCATATTCTTTCAGTATCCTCATCCGAAGGTTGGGTTGGCTCACCCGATTCACTAGCTGGATGACTACGGATAAATTCCTCCACGTTACTTTAGTAGCGACCCTATATTATTTTAAATTAAATCAGTATTTCAAGTTGTTTATAAAAGTAAATTATAATACTTAAATAAAATTGAAAGCTTACATATGCAGTCGAGGCCCGGTCCTCGACCCACCTATCTTGATCCCCCTCTTTCTTCTTCTTCACAACATGTGTCTCCTTGAATAGCTCATCATGACTCATTGGACGCCCATACTTCTTTTCCTGAAAACAAATTAATTTAGTTAATAAACAGAATAGATATACTTAGAAAAGTAAAATAATTTAAGCAATTACGTACCAATCTTCTTTTTATTGTCCCTAGGCTGATCGCACCTCCAGTGTGCAAGGAGCCTCCCTTCTCGGATGCGCGAGCTTTCTTTCCTTTTTCGCTCCTCTCTAAGAACTCTGCGGTAAGCCATTGCCTTTGCAAATCATTCCACAAATTCTCAAGTAACCAGCCATGCCTCTTGTTCTTCTTTCTAGCATCCGAGAAAGCATCCGCCAATCTCTTGCGAGCTTTATGATGAAAATTTGTAGCCACTTCCGCGCTATAGCGGTCTTCCCATATACACTTGCTCTGTATTTTAAAAGTTAAATATTAGATGGAAACATCATAAATATAAATTATTAAACTGTTTAAAAGAACATTTATACCTTAAATTGATTGAAAATTTGCTCCTTCAGTGAGAATGGGCAATCAGTCCAAGTCGCATAAGGGCCATCATAAAGCTTTCTGATGGCATTGGTGATTATCCTCGTAGTTTTATTACCCGGCCTGAACCTGCAATTTAACAATAAAAACACATTAATATCTTAGTAAAAATGTTACAAATCAATAGACGCAAAAATAATGAATAACACTTACCCATCACCCTCGGGGACTATGATGATCCTGCCATATCGATCATAATGCACTACCTCATCATCACCATCCGAAGCATGTGTATCAGAGGTATGTGAAGACGGTGTAGGCGGGTCAGAGCTAATGCCTCCCAGGCGAAGGCCTGCAATAGATAGAGTCGATGATGAAGATGGTTGCGATCCCTGTGACTGCGACATAGCTGGATGCGACCCAAGTGGATGTGATACCGATGGCTGTGACCCGAGTGGCTGTGACGTGGGTGGATGCGATCCATGTGGCTGTGATATGTAAGGATGTGATCCATGTGGATGTGATGCAGATGGCTGTGAGGCAGCTGGACTATATGTCGGACGTATAGTCCTGTGGCCCTGTGATGGAAGACTGGGTGCCTGAATGAAGGTGTACGGCTCGTGATGCTGTGGCAGCTCAGTATAGCCGTGTAGTGGAGGATAAGACATAGGCATCTCTGAAAAAGGTGGACAAGAGGGAGTATTATTTTCTACCCTCCTCTTTCCCTTCCTACCCTTTTCTCGACCCCGAGAACTAGTAGGGTCATTGTTACCTTGACCTTTGCCTGCCATCTGCATTATATAATACACATTTAGATTGAAACATATAAGAAACTAGCTATAAAACGAGAGTGCTTTAAAAAACCAACTTTTTAATCCTCATCGACGTATTGTTCCTCGTCCGAGAATTCTTCGTCCTCACTTGTTTGAGCTTCATCAGTTGATTCCTCGTCCTCATTTTCTATAATTGTTACTTCATTTATATCAACTTCTTCCAATATGCGTTCAGGATGTTCCAAATCATTTTCTAACTGATCGTCCACTATTTGGTGAATATTGGAGATATCGTTTTGATATGCAACATCTAACACATTCTCGACTTTCACCCTACCTACAGGCTTAGTTTTTATTACAACCCACCAATCGGACTTATTCCGCCGCAATGGATAAGGAGCATAATACACTTGCCTAACGTTATGTGCAATTATGAAAGGATCATAGCGATCATACTCCCTCGTATGATTAACCTCAATTATGTTATATTGGTTGTGTACTCTTGTACCTCTTGTTGGATTTGGGTCAAACCACTTGCATCTAAAGAGTATCAATTTCTTATATGGCCAACCTATATATTCTAGTTGTAATATTTCTTTGACCACACCATAATAATCAATATCTCCAACTTGGTTGCCATCACCACCTTGAACCCATACCCCGTTGTTATTGCTATTTTTATTTTTAGAGCAATCCTCTGTATGAAACTTATAACCATTCACTACGTACTTAGACATTGTTGTGACCTGAAGCCCAGGTCCCCAAGATATATCTTTCAAAAATTGATTTACACCATTATTTGGATTATTTACCTACATAGAGTTAAAAAAAGTCATAAGTTAGCACAACTTATGAATCAATTTTTATACATTCACTACATATGTATATATATATACACTACATATATATATATATATACACACACACACACACACACACTTACAAACTGTTTGAACCACGTATCAAATCTCGTATATACAGCATCATAGCCAAATTGACCCACGAAGTGACTGTGACATATCAAATATTTTTAGTAGTTGCATCAATATGTAGTCACAGTAAATTTTACATTTTGATAACTAATAAATCAATACTTACTTGAGAAATGGTACAACTTCGGGATAATTTAGCAACACATGAAGTGTAGCTGACTTTTACTCCATATCACTCAAACTTCTCTTTCTAACATCCTTAGAACATCGGCCTGGTTGATTGAATATGGACATTGGTGGATATAATGGATCATTCACAGATTCGACCGTGTGCCTATTGGGCCTATTCCTAGAACATGGCACGTTACTCTCAAAATAATAAGAACAAAAATGTGCAGTTTCCTTTACAAGATAGGCTTCGCATATAGATCCTTCAATCTTATTCCTCTGCTTAATAAATTGTTTGCATTTGCCAATTGTCCTACATAATCTCATGTTAGCCAATAACATTCAAATAAAATAGAATAGTACATCAAACTTATAATATTACCTCTCAAAGGGATACATCCATCTGCATTGAACAGGCCCTCCAAGTCGTGCCTCGTGTACAAGGTGTATTGGAAGGTGTTCCATCACATCAAAGAAATCACATGGGAATATTTTTTCTATCTTACTAGAAATTACAGGGATGTTCTGGTCCATCCGAAGTAGGTTTTCTTCCCTTAATGTGGTAGAACACAAGTCTTTGAAAAATAAACTAATCTCTGTGATGGGTTTCCAGATTCTTTCAGGCAAACCACAAAATGCAATAGGCACTAAGGTCTCCATGAAAACATGGCAGTCATGACTTTTCAAATGGCTTAACTTCCCTACCTCCATATCTACTTTTTTTTCAAGATTCGACGCATAACCCTCAGGCATCTTTAATTTCGTAACCCAATCACAAATTTGTCGTCTTTCCTCCAAAGTGAATGCGTAACTTGCTTTGGGCTTGAACACCTTACCATTGTTTGCTGTCTGCAAGTATAATTCAGGCCGCCTGCAATATTCTTGTAAGTCCATTCTAGCCTTCGGGTTATCTTTTGTCTTACCTTTAATATCCATCATTGTGTTGAATAAATTATCAAAATAATTCTTCTCAATATGCATGACATCAAGGTTGTGTCGGAGAAGATTATCCTTCCAATAAGGCAACTCCCAAAATATACTCTGTTTCATCCAATTATGATTAACACCGGGGAATCTATAAGGTGGAGCCTCAGTAACTTTACTGAAGTTCTGGACCCTCTCCCAAATTTCCTCACCTGAAAGTATCGGAGGTGGAGAATCATATTCCACTTTATTCTTTTTGAATGCATTTTTCATCCTTCTAAACTCATGATCATCAGGCAAGAATTGACGGTGACAATCAAACCATGATTGCTTTCGGCCATGTTTCAAAGTGAACGCTTTACTATTTTCCATGCAGTAAGGACAAGCTAGCTTTCCAGCAGTCATCCACCCAGACAACATTCCATACGCAGGAAAATCATTAATAGTCCACATTAAATTAGCACGCATATTAAAATTCTGCTTGGTTGATATGTCATATGTTTCAACACCATCATACCACAATTGTTTTAGCTCATCAATCAAAGGTTACAAATATACATCAATCAAACTTTTCGGATTACGTGGACCGGGGATAATACAATTTAAGAATATATATGGACTAGTCATACACAACTCAGGTGGTAGATTATAAGGTGTAAGAAAGACAGGCCAACATGAATATGGTGTCGCAGATATAGAAAAAGGCGTGAAGCCATCGGCACACAGACCTAACCGAATGTTCCTTGGTTCACTAGCAAAATCTGGATATGTCCTATCAAAGTACTTCCAAGCTTCTCCATCTGAAGGATAACATATAACACCAGGTGGTCTTCTATTTTCAAAATGCCATCTCATATGAGGAACAGAACTCATCGACGCATATAACCTCTTTAACCTAGGTATAAGAGGTAAATAATGCATTGCCTTGACAGCGACCATATTCCCGCTGGAAAGCCTCTTAAAACGAGGCTTTTCGCAAAATTTACAACTGTCTAAAGTTGCATCATCTTTATAATATAACATGCAACCATCTTCACAACAATCAATTCTCATTGACGAAAGTCCTAACTTAGAAACCAATCTCTTCGCCTTATAGAAATCACCAGGTAAGTTGATATTAGGGTCAACTACTTCACTCATAAGGTCAATGAAACAGTCCATGGCTGCTTGAGAAATATTCCAATTAGATTTGATACTTAGTAATCTAACTGCAACAGACAGCTCAGAGTGCGGACTTCCTTCACGTAGTGGACGACTAGCTTCCTCTAACTGTTCATAAAAACGTTTTGCGTCATCATTAGGAGTTTGTTCAACATTTTCATTGGGCTCACCCCCAAAAGCATCTGCAACCATATCCTGAATTCTAGAATCAAGATTTGTATTCTCCACCGACCTACTACTTTCACCAACAACCATGTTATGAAATATCCCACGGCTACCATCGATCTCTCCATGATTAGTCCACACAAAGTAATTCTCTATAAACCCCTTCCTATAAAGATGAAGCTTAACTTCTTCCGATTTTTTAAACTTCATACAATCGCACCTGACACAAGGGCACCTAATTACTCCTTCACTTTGGTATGGTGGAAGTGACATTGCATGTCTAATAAAGTCATCAACCCCTTCTATAAAATTCTCCCGCAATCCCCGCCGATTAGGATAATTTCTATTGTACATCCAAGTACGATGTTCCATCTATACAAATAAAACAAGAATAAATTAATTTATTCTACAATTATAAATTAATTATATCTTTTTTAGTTAATTCAAGATAATTATTTTTTTCTAATTATACCAATTTATATCCTAAAAGTTCAATTCATATCCAAAAGGTCCAATTCATATCTTAAAAGTTCAAATCATATCCTAAAAGTTCAATTCACAAGAACAAATCCTAAAAACTAAAATTTCAATTCATATCCTACGAGTTTAAACATAAACTAACTAAATTAAAGAAATTCAACCCATACCCTAAAAGTTCGATTCACAAGAACAAATTAATTTATTCTACAATTATAAATTAATTATATCTTTTTTAGTTAATTCAAGATAATTATTTTTTTTTAATTACACCAATTTATATCCTAAAAGTTCAATTCATATCCAAAAGGTCCAATTCATATCTTAAAAGTTCAAATCATATCCTAAAAGTTCAATTCACAAAAACAAATCCTAAAAACTAAAATTTCAATTCATATCCTACGAGTTTAAACATAAACTAACTAAACTAAAGAAATTCAACCCATACCCTAAACTAAACTAATTCATAAATAATTGACTAATTAACAAAACTAATTAGTTAATAAAACTAATTAACAAAACTAATTAAAATAAGACCTAAACCCTAATCCTCAATAAAATGCAATGTTCAAATAATTAAAATACTAATCAATTGAAACTAATTCATAACTAATTAACAAAACCTGAAAATAATAAATAAATGGGTTGTAATTCAAACCTAGAATTTATAGGAGATGGAGAAGGAGATCGAGGGGCGGCAGTGGCAGTGGCAGAGGCGACAGCGACGGCGCGGCGACGGCGAGGGTGAGGGCTGGACGGCGAGGGGAGGCCTGGACGGTGAGGGGGAGGGGCTGGGAGAAGGAGAGAAGGGAAGGAAGAAGAGGGAAAAATTTTAGAGAAATGGGGGTTTTCCCCATTTTTCACTTCTCTGATTTTAGAATTACCGACCAAAGTTGGTCGGTAATTTTGGTCGGTACATTAAGTGCTGACCGTTTGACCAAAAACCGACCAACTTTGGTCGGTTTTTTTTAAAAAAAAATTTAAAATCTTTAACCGACCAACGTTGGTCGGTAATTTTAAATATAAATTCTTAAATATTATAAAATATTTAAGAATAATAAAATAATTATTAAAATTTAAAAAATTGGATCCAAATTACCGACCAACGTTGGTCGGTAATCCAAAATTTTCTTGTCTGACCAGCTATTGACCAATTTACCGACCAACGTTGGTCGGTATTTTGTTTAAAAAAAATATAAATGTTTTTTTTCCCAGTTTGCGTCCAACCTGGACGGTTTTTGGTTGCATTTTTTGACCGACCAACATTGGTCGGAAATAGTTGGTCGGTTTTTAGCAGATTTTTAGTAGTGTTAGTTCATGTGTTTTGATTCATTTTGAAATTATCCATTCGATTCATTTACAACAAGGTGGGTCTGACTACATATGTCCAATAGTATTATCAATGTATTACATTTCTAAAGTTTTGATAAAATAAGATTTGACCATCGATTTGGTGCGAGCATTAGATAACAATTTTGAGATTCTAATGAAATGACAGGAAGTACAATTTATGATCAAGTTTAATGGGTGTTACCACAAAAGAATCACAAAGATCACAATAAGGTAATTCCACAAATTGTGCATCGAACAATTTTTATTTAACAAATATCTAATGATTTCTTTAGTATGTACAATTGGTTAAAATTTTATTTAACTATTTTTTAATAGCTATTAAATCATACATATTTGAACTATGCAAGAACTCCTAATATTAGGAATTAAAATTTTGTGAGATTTTACTTATATATATTCTTTTCTTAATCATCGTAATTTTGGTAAATACTTGTATAAATTATGTGAATACAAATAAATTTAGTATAACACACACAATTTTAATTTATTAGATTTCTCAGTAATTTTGAGAATTACTTATATAAATTATGTTAGTAACAACAAATTTAGTCCAATACACCCAATTATTAATTTAAATAGATTTTTGTAGAACAAAGACGTATTCTTGATAGTGTACATGATTTGTTTTTACTGTAAAAAAAAATATGATAACATGTGAAATTGAAAAGATAAAATTATAAACCTAAAGAACTTTTTAAGAGGAATATAATAATGGATGATAGAGGACTTCTATTGTTCATTTTGTTTTTATTGAGTTAGTTATTTTATATTAATACTCATTATTTTTTATAAATCAAATATAATCTTTAATGTAATATTTATATAATTTTTATAAAATCTTTATATTTATTAAGATAAGGTACACGTGCAATACACGTATTTTAAAACTAGTTATTATAAAAGCACGAATATTTCATGTAAAATGTTAGAGGATTAAAATATCCCTGAAATATTGATCGACTATTATGACCTTAGAAAGTTAAAATACTTTTCTCAAAGACACAATTTCGTATATGATAAAATTGTCATATTGACTTTGCCTGATATTAGCCACCACCCTTTTTCCTTTGTTAAAACTCTGATTTCGATTAAAACCTTGATTTTGATTGAAGCTTTGATTGGGATTTGATTTTGATTGCGTGAATATCCAGAATTGTCAGGGTAACCGTGTAGTTTATAGCACTTGTCCTTAATGTGCTTTGGCTTCTTGCAGTAGTCACACATGGGCCTTCCCCTTCCATAACCATTGTGGTTGCCATTGTTGGGTGAGTAATTGGTCCTATAGGTGTTGGACCTAGAGCTGGTGGCATTCAATGATGTGGACTCAATAAATAGTTGAGTGTTTGGTTTGATTTCCCTATGTTTCTCATCTTGTATCAGCAAGGAAAAAGCTTGAGCCAATGTTGGTAATGGGTTCATCAAGAAAATGCTTCCTCGAATTACAGTATATGTCTCGTTCAAACCCATGAGGAATTGTATTAGCCGCCTATCCTGTTCAGCTTTGTAGAAGTTTTCCTTGGCACCACAAGTACAATTACAGGTTCACTGGGACCTTTTACTCAAAGTGCTTAATTCTTCCCAAAGCTTTTTCAATTTAGTATAGTAGCCGGTGATATCAAGGGTTCCTGAGATGTATCATTTATTTTCTTTTGGATTTGATATAATTTAGCTCCATTTGTTTGCTCATATCGATCTTCTAACTTAATCCATAAATCCACAACATCATTCGCATATTCAACACTATCAGCAATGTCCTTCGAGAGAGAATTGAGGATCCAAGAGGTTACTATATCATCACATCGCTCCCACTGACGGAATGTGGGCAAGTGGGGGTCTGGACGCTTGCTTTCTCCATTTATAAACCCTAGTTTATTTTTAACCGATAACCCTCACAATACAATGCGCCTCCATGATCGATAACCAACTCCACTGAAAGAAGTTGACACAAGCATAGCACATGGGATTATCCGATGGGTGCAAATATAAAGGATCGCTTGGATCGATTCCGGAATTTTCTTGAACTCCGACATTCACTGTTGTACTAGCTACATCGCTCAAATCGTCCACGACCATGAGTAATTGTAACTAGTTATGCTAGTATTACGTTGTTAGAAGAAGAAACCCCTGTTAAGGCGCTCGAATTAGGCCAAAATGAGAATGGTCGTAGGAATCGATCAGATTAGGGCAAAATCAAGGAGATAATGAACATAAGAGAGAAGTAGTTGATTGGGAGATGATCGTAATGGAATGGCCGTGCTCTGATACCATGTTGATTAAAAACGCTCTCACCTCGCTCAAGCTTGAGACGAGCAACAATGGAGGTTAGAGAGATAGAGAGAGTGCATAACGAAGAGAGAGAGAGAGAGAGAGAGAGAGAGAGTATCTAGAATGAACTGATCAACCTTATTTGATATTTGTATTAACTATATATACAAACTTAATTGCCTAACTAAATGAATAGCTAAAATAGCCTCTTTACAAACTAACTAACTAACCACTTTACAAGTATCTAGTAACTTTACATAATTAACCATCTCAACAAATCCTTGCTAAGAACTTTGTTTCTTTAATGGGTTTTATGCGGCACAAATTTAAATAGTTAGTTCAGTAAATACCAAATGCTTATACCGGAAAAAAATTGTGATATAGACCGTAATTGCTTTATACAGTTTTGTTGTTTAGGTTTGATGTGGAATATTACTAAATTAACTTTAGGTTTATTTTATCAATCTTTTTTATTTTTAAATATTATTTTGAATTATTTTATGATAGATGACTCATTTGATTGAGAAGTCAATGGTCAGAATTGATTGGTGTGTGGACGGAACTTTTCACAAGGTAATAAGCTTTACTTTATGAGATAACACTTTTGTACAACTTTTTCCTCATTCCTTCTCCTCTTATTTTCACACAATAAATATTTTTTAGATCTTGAAAGCCAACATTCAAGATGATTTTAGGTATGCGATTCTGTTTTTTCACTTTAAGTTACTATCTAATTCATATGCGTTCTTCTTTATTTTAGATTACGGGTTTAAGTATGTTAGAATTTTTTTATTCTTTATAACCCAGCACTTCAAGAAATAGTTCTATAGTTCTAATAAGTATTTACTACTAATTTGCTTTATTTTATGTCCTTCGAATCTCTCTTTTTCAGCCATGTGCATATTTTTAACAATGTGAATTTCACCTAATTGAAAGTTACGTAGTAGAATCCAGAATGACTGTTGCTCATAAGTTGCACTAAATTCTATGATATTCATTATATTTTATATTTTCATTAAGAGTACCATCACCTTCAAGTAGCATAAAGCCAATCTTCATCTCAAAAGGTTAATTCTACTCATATTTCTGAAACATTCGTAAACATAAATATGTTAAAAGTGCATCTCACTTCGTAGTACTTATTTCATCAATATAGGCAATTTTGTAATGAGCGAGTTTCTTCCTCAAGATAAAGTAAATAAAAATGTTTACAAAAATGACTGTACAAAGAAAGCAAGAAAAGTTTTAGTTATTCGAAAGCATTTGTGTGGATTGAAAGAATTACTCTTGAAAGGCAGCTTTCCATTACTTACCAAAATGAGAACCATAAACGCGAGATGTATTTACTTAATTTTAGTTTCATCTTTTCTAAAATCATTGAAGAATATGTATCAAATCATAATATCGTAGTTAGGAAGGCGAAACAAGGACAAAAAGAGAGAAAGAAACAAGAAAAAAAGTAGTGATTTAATTATAGTATGAATGATAACACGTGTAAATAAATTGCAAGGCTTATATTGTTTATATATTTAAAGATCAAAACTTTCTCCTTCTTCATATTATTAAAATGTTACAACAAGAATCAAGTTTTTATGATTCAATCTCCCAAATCTTTTCACTTGCGCACGTAAGTCTTCCTTGTCCATTTTGTTGTCCATAAGCAACTAAAAAAGTATTAATGATAATAAAATATACATGGTAATGTATGAATTAGCTACAAAAAGTAGCATTTTTAATTTTATAACTAAGTTGCTCGAATCAACACTATTTTGATAACAAGTATTCATATATTTCACATTAACTATTAGGCGCTTTAATTGTTATACACTTCTAATGTCTACTACTATCTTATCTTTTATTACACTTTTGTTTTTCATCTTTTCCCAGTCCTAAGTATTACGTGTGCGGCACGTACGTAGAGACTACTCTATATATATATATATATAACAACAATAACAACTACACTCGGTGAAATTTCATAAATGGGGTTTGGGGAGGGTAGTATGTACGCAGACCTTACCCCTACCTTCTGTGGCGGAGCTAGGATTTTAACTAAGGAGAGTCAAAATACAAATAAGTAAGAACACACAGAAATCAAGGAGAGTTAGCGTACAATATATACACATAAAATTAAGAATTTAACGTATTTACACGGTGTAATTTTCCGACGAAGGGGTGTCACTTGATTCCCCTTGCCAATGAGTGGCTCCGCCACTACCTAACTTATAAAGATAAAAATATTATTTTCGATAGACACTCGACTCAAAGAACAATGATAAAGCAACAAGTAGTAAACAAATGTGACAATAATATATTATGGTGACAGAGCGTGAATGACACAACAACAATAACAACAACCACAACAACAACAACAACAATAACAAACACAACATGTAATATATAATAAAGAACCATGACTAAGATAATACAAAAATAGTCTTAGTACTACAGATAAGCCTAGGAGGAGCACACTACTAACTGTCAACCTACAACCCTAATCCTATTATCGATTATTATTTTTTAGAGCGGATAAAATTATATATTTCTCTTAAAATATTTGTCGAGATGCCGAAAAATTTCATTCGTGGAAATTCCAACAAAAGTTATCCATCGAAAAAAGATCATCAACAATCAGGCAAATTCTTGTCGTGCACCATGAAATGAACTCAATCTAATTGTGTGGGACCAATTACGAAAACATTGAGAAAAAAAGAAGAAAATCTAGAACCTATTTATGATAGCATCGATAGCTATTCAGCATTACATTACAATTTACATATTTGTTAGAATCATGTTTTTAGACTGCAATAACTTTTATAGTTTGTTATATATATCCAGCTATTTTTATTTTGCATCCATAGTTAGTTGAAGTTTTTGATTTTATAGAGATATTCTAGGCTAGGATTATAATCCTTTTTATTGGTTTTTTGTTACTACAAGTATACTATAAATATAAAGCTCAACAAAGCTTGATAAAACAGTTCATTTTTGCTGTATATATAATCGTCCACTATGTTTCTCTTAGCCTTTTTGTGTTATTTTCCTAAGCTCTTCTCTTAGCGGTTCGATGGAGTATGGGGCTAAAGCTGAATCGTCATTAGAGGCCCTACAAAAACGCCATTAATCCGGCACTTTAATCAATGGAGGCATTTAATCGATGGAAATATTTCAAAGATATTTTCAAAAGATAAAGTAGCTTAAATTTCAAGAAAATTTATCTTTTCATAATTGATAAACTTGTGCTTTTCACAAGCCGAATATATCGATCAATGATGAAATAATGTTGAAGACATAATTAAATAATTAAAAGTGTGCTAAATTTATATATATTTTTTCATAATTAATAGACTTGTGCTTTTCACAAGCCGAATATATCTATCAATGACGAAATACTATTGAAGACTTAATTAAATAATTAAAAGTGTGCTCTTTTTGACAATTTTAATTATTTTTTAATGCGATGGTCACACAACTCCAATATCATAGCAGGCATATGCCTTGAGTTTAAGTCTCGCTACCACCTATTATCAACCTCACGTGAGAGGGCGTTGTACGATTTCGATCTCCAACAGTTTAAATTTTTAGATAAAACTGTCACACAACTCCAACAAATATTCATAGGGAAAAAAAACTAAGAAAAGTACACAATGTATCACCAAATATAGAAGATGCACCTGCATTCAGTCCATAGCTTCCATTTCTGATGTGTTGAAGTCACAAAACAAGCTTGCTGCTGACAGTTTCATGGAAAGAAACTAAAAGGAAAATAATTATGGATACATTAATGTAATTAGAAAACGAGTTAACTGATTTATTTTGGAGTTTTGGCACCATATAATAATAAGAAGATTTTGATCATCTTGTGACTTACATCAATTTAATTTTGCAATGACCTAACACAATTGATTATTACATCCAACATCACTGCCATTCCCATTGTCTGCAATCATATATTACTTGTGTGTTTACCCTTAAAATTGAGTAACAATTAAACTTATATGGTGGTTTTAAGGATATGTGATTTAACCCAGTACCAATTGATAAACAACTAATTAAATAGATAAATTGGACAATAAAATAAATCAAATCGGTCTGCGAACAGTGTCTCGACCTCGATTCGAGATAGTCTCGAGGTTAGTTAATAAGAACAATAGAGGAATGAACAAGCAGCGATGAACAGTGATGAACAACAAGTAAAATGAAGAAAGCAGCGTATGTGTATATTTTTATCAGTAAATGATCATGGTCTTACAAGTGAATGGGATCCCTCCTTTTATAACAGAAGAATCCTAAATAAGGTACAACTCTAATAATGGAAGTAGATCCTATGATTGGCACTAATAACCGCCTTGATTTGATCTATTCCGGGATTCCCGCCGTGATCTTCTATCGGTTACTGATATCTCGCTATTCAGTTTCTACGCTTTATCCGAAGTCAATCATGCTCGATCTCGATTGTTGCTGGCCTCGATCTCTAGGCTTGATGTTTTATCTTCGAGCTCGAGCATGATCTGTTATGAGGTTACCCTCGAGGCAACTCCCCTGCCAACGAAATCGAATATGATCGATTTCGACCGTATACAGATAGTCCCCTCGTTTTTGGGAGTGTGATGAGAAGAAACGAATTTGAGACTTCGATTCAATACCTCGATCAATTATGACGTCAACATCGTGACGTAAACGACAGAAGTGATTGAAGCGTCGCGTCCGCACAGTTCCCAAGGTCATTAATTAACACCAGTTGATGGTCAGCCACTAGTGCTTTCAAACCGTCATAAATAGCTATTATAAATAGACCACCTCCATAATCTTCTCATACTTTACTTTCAAACTTCTTCTAATCTTCAAAAGTTATTCTATTCTCTTCAAGTTTATCAACTTTGCGGGTTTCCGTTTGCCAATCTCTTATTAAAATACAAATTCTGCCTTCTTCTTCCTTAAACCTCATATAGCAATGGCAAACACATCAAAGACCGTTCCTCAAGAAGAAAGGGCCTCCTCATCGCAGTCGACCGGTGACAAAACACCAGCGGAGCCACGTATCGAAGAGTGCATCCCCGAGCTATGTGAACTTACTTCCGACTTTAAAGTCGATAAACCCTCTTCGATTCCTGGCCGATGCGAGCCCATGTCTAGATACATCTGTTCGATATCCGAAGGCGATCTTGAACAGGTTAAAAAAATAGCCACTGGGAGAATAAAGAGGTGGTAATTCCTACCCCCGAGGAGGACATCACCACTCATGTGAAAGGGTTCTTAAGTCTGTATACTTACCCTTTCACACTGGGTTCCGTCGACCCTGTCATAATTGACTTCTGCCGCCAATACCGGATAACCTTAGTCCAGATCTACCCCTCTTTTTGGCGCATTGTTATTTTGCTCAAATTCTTCTCGAGCAAGGTCGAGGCGATGTCTTTCACCCTCGACCATCTCATTAGGCTATACAACCCACGTCTTTATCAGGGAGGACTGATAAGGCTTCAGCGCGGGCCACGAAGGTGTTGTTCTCAAGCATAGACGAGGACAAGGGCCGAGGATGGATGGGTAGGTTTGTCCGAGTCAAAACCTCCGACTTAATCTCCACCGATAAGATGCCATTCCCCGAAGAATGGAACATGAAGTAAGTAAAACCTCACCAATTATGTTTGATTACTTGTTATGTTTCATTTACCTCTTCTCATCTATATTCTTCTTTATGGTGCAGCTTCCCCCTGGTTTCCTGGTGCAGTCCCGGACCTTGCAGGTTGGGTTCGATAACTGGTTTCAACCTCTTCGTATGCTGAGCGCTCGTGGCGCGATTTGGCCAAGGGTCGATGGGAGGCCAAAAATCATGGTAAGTTCCCCTATCCGAGTTTGATGCTTTCCTGTGAACTACTTCTTTTTAACTCAATTTCTTCTCATACATATCTCGGAGACAACGTCGTCATGAGGCCGCCTCCCCTCGGGGAAGAGGAGACCCCAAAGCCGACCAAAGACAAGAAAAGGAGAAGGGCCTCGCCTCCAGATACCCTCGAAGCCCAAGAAAAGCAGGGCTTGAAAATCGAAGACTGATCTCGACGTTCTGCCTGCCGATGTAATCCAAGCACTACGAGATGAAGACTAGGGGGAAGAAGATGCCAACTGCCTTTTGGTGGCTCGGAAGAAAGGAGGCATCGAAGCTTCGAGAACTACTGAGCCGGTGACGGTCGAGGAGGTTCAGCCGCAGACCGAGATGATCTCGGAGGAAGGTCCGAGCAGAGTCCCCGAGTCATCGGGCATTGATGGTGCCCCTTGCCATGCTGAGCAACCGGAGGGTGTGCCCGAAGGGTCTAGTTCGGAAGCCCTTCAAAGAGAAAAGAATGTCCCAAGTGACTTGCTTGGGGCAATTAAAATTGATGATTCGCCATCCGGCCCCACGTTTTCTGAGGGGAAGTTTCGGGATGCCCGGTCCATGGGGACCCCCGATGTGGGGACAGCCCCCGAGGGAGATGATATATTTCGCGGCTGCTTCGCGGGGATCGATGATATTCTCGACCTGGACTTATCACTCATTTTTTATGAGGTTCAGCGGCTTATGAACCGAGTGAGTTTTAGCCCATTTTACCATGTTTGCGTTTGTTCTTATCCCTCTAAGTCTGATTTTCTTTCTTTCTGTACAGGCTACGGTGCTCCATCGGGAAGCGTCCTCCAAATATCGAGCTGAGCTGGGCCGATGTGAGGTTGATCTCAAAAAGCTTATGGAGGAGAGAGACACCCCCAAACTCCTCTATGTGCGTAAAGAGGAGGAGATCATGAGTATTCGAGCCGAGCTGACAAGAGCTCATCAAGATCAGACCGAGCTCATTGAACAGGTAATGTGTATTTTTGGGAGCTTGTTATATATTAACTTGATATTGGCAACTAACACTTAAATCCTGCAGGTTCAGCAGAAGGCGGAATTGGTTGAGCAGCTTCGTAAGGAGGCCAAGATGAAAGAGGCAGAGACTTTGGGGTTAAAGCAAAACATGGACCGTCTTGCCTCGGAGAAAGATACGGTTCGGGCCCAGCTGTCTTCGGTTGAGTGTCAAATTCAAAGTGTGAAGGAGGAGATCTTGGACCAAGCCCAGAAGATTGAAGAGCTCGAGACTCGGTTGGCCATTGATCTTGCAAGGGCCAATTCCAAGGCAGGAGAGCTTGGACCGAACCCAGAAGGTTGAAGAGCTCGAGACTCAGTTGGCCATTGATCTTGCAAGGGCCACTTCCAAGGAAGAGGCTCTCGTGGCCTCCTACCGGGCCGACGCTGAAGCCGCTAACACTCAGGCAAGGGTTCGGGCCCAACTTTCTTCGGTTGAGTGTCAACTCCAAAATGTGAAGGAGGAGAGCTTGGACCGAGCCCAGAAGGTTGAAGAGCTCGAGACTCGGTTGGCCATTGATCTTGCAAGGGCCACTTCCAAGGCAGAGGCTCTCGTGGCCTCCTACCGGGCCGACGCTGAAGCCGTTAATACTCGGGCAACGGAAATTTTTGACGCTGCTGAGGTTAGATTGTCCCGTGTTGTCGAGCATGCTAGGCTCCAGTCTCGAAGAGAGACTCTTGAGGATGTACATGCTCGCGGCTTCGACCTCACAGCTGATATCGAGAATGCGAAGGTTTTGGAGGACGAGGTCGGAGCTTTGCTTTTCGATGATGAAGAATCTGTGAGTGGATCCGAGAGCGGAGGAGATGAAGATGAAGCTCTCGAAGATGCGGCTCCCGAGGCAAACTAGGCATTTAGGATTTTTTTTTTCTCCCCTTTTTTGTTTTTTTGTGCAAGACCCTGTGTGGTCTTTGTAAATACTTTGCATATAGGAAAAATTCTTTTTCTTTCAGTTTTGTCACCTATTTATGATTTGTGATAAATTTTGTTTTGCCTTTGCCTTGTGAAAACTTTGTTGCAATACGTTCAGTATTTTGATTTCGGATGGCTTGATCAAAGTCGTAATTGTGTTCTTATAGCCGAGTTCGAGTAGGTTTCGAACTCACAGCAACAAACCCCTTAAGGTTTTATATCAAATAATGATGAATCCTCGAGCTATGTTCAAGTCAATTTTATTTAAGCTCGGAATAGTGGAACCCTTAGGTCCGAATTGAGTGAGAACAAAATCTTCTCTTTTTCGGCTTAGAAGATTTATTAAAAATTTCTTTATGCCTTAACACGTATTCTTTACCCATTGGGTTTTTTGAGGGTTCGATGTCGATTGAAACCCCTTTGCTTTTTGTGCCTTAGCACGTTTGTGTTAAGATAATTTGATACCTCTTAAGGTTTTTCGAGGGCTGATTTCATCGAAGCCCTTTTGCCGAGGGTAGCCTTTTTTAATCGGATTTTCAAAGAATTCGAAGGCCTATTTTTATTGCGGGATTCGGACGTCTCCGAGCCGCCTTAGTTTGGCCGTAGCCTTTGAGTATGCCTCTTGGGCTTACTTTCCAATACGAAGTGTTAGTCCTCGAGAGCGATTCCCTCGACCTATAGATCAAGGAATGCTTCTTTGAGGTCTAGTTTAGATTACTCGAATATGTCGATCATCGATGGCAGTCCCCGAGTGTACGAGGTATATTTGCACTTGGCCCTTGTGCCATTTCTCACAAAATCATAAGTATGGAGCTTGTATAGTAGAAAATTTTCTTTGAGACACAAGATGTTTGATATAGAAAGAATGCTTTTTTATATAATCTATACATGCGTACATGTTTTTCCATCGTGGCTAGACTAATCTATACGGATACGTTTCAGTCGACCGTTTGGCCCATTACAAAGTTTCTCTATCGAGACCCTTTGACACGAAGTAATTTCCTTGACAGTGTACCATCCGAGGGTGATGCCCCCCAGTATTCGAGGTTGATTGTAAAGAAGCTTTGGATACTGTTGATTTGTCCCCAGGCAGAACATAATTGTTGCCTCGTTAAAAACCTTGTCGGAAAAACCCATTTGGGAAAAAACCCGATCAAAGGGAAAAAGAGTGCAACGCCTGCTTTAAAACCTGAGATTTTGATGTCTTCGATCGAACACCTGCGGTGAGTTAGTGTTGAATATATAAATGAAAATAAAAAGGGATAAAGTCATACCTTAGCAATAGTATCGTTTGAGAAGCGATATGTTCCAATTATTTGGCAGTTGTTCGCCGTCCATCGTGCCGAGCTTATAAGATCCCTTTCCGACGATGTCAAGGACTTGGTAGGGTCCCTCCTAATTTGGGCCGAGCTTTCCTTCATTAGGATCTCGAGTGTTGAAGGTGACTTTCCTTGGGACTAAGTTTTCAACTCTGAAGTGGCGAAGGTTGGTTCTCATATTGTAGTATCTTTCGATTCGTTGCTTTTGTGCAGCCATTCGAACGAGTGCAGCTTCTCGTTTTTCATCCAATAATTCGAGGCTAGTATTCATAGCCTCGTGATTTGACTCTTCTGTTGTATGTTGAAACTTGGCACTGGGTTCCTCGACTTTGATTGGAACCAAGGCTTCGGAGCCATACACTAAGGAGAATGGGGTTGCCCTCGTACTGGATTTTGATGTTGTTCGATATACCCAAAGAACTTCGGGTAAAATTTCTCTCCATTTCCCCTTAGCGTCGTTCAACCTTTTCTTTAGGTTTTGAATGATAGTCTTGTTCGTCGATTCGGCCTGTCCGTTCCCACTAGGGTGATACGGCGTTGATAATATCCTTTTTATTTTGTGGTCTCCGGGGAATTTCGTCACTTTGCTGCCGATAAATTGTTTTCCATTGTCACACACTACTTCGGCGGGTATCCCAAATCGACATACGATGTGATCCTAGATGAAGTCTATAACCTCTTTCTCTCTCACTTTCTCGAACGCATGTGCTTCAACCCATTTGGAGAAATAGTCAGTCATAAATAAAATGAACTTAGCTTTACCTGGGGCCGATGGCAGAGGGCCACGATATCCATCCCCCATTTCATGAATATCCATGGGGATAAGACTGAATGAAGTTGTTCTCCGGGCTAATGGATCATCAGTGCAAATCTTTGACATTTATCACATTTTTGAACAAAATCCTTGGTGTCTTTTTCCATGCTATCCCAGTAGTATCCTGCTCTGACTATTTTATGAATCAGTGATTCGGCGCCGGAGTGGTTCCCGCAAGTACCTTCATGGACCTCTCATAAAACATAATTGATGTCTCATATTCCTAAGCATACTGCCAATGGTCCATCGAATGTCCTTCTGTATAATGTTCCATCTTCAGCCAATGTGAATTGATCAGCTTTGGTTCGTAGGGCCCTCGACTCTTTAGGGTCCGATGGGAGCTTTTCGTTCTTCAAATATTCAATATATTTATTCCTCCAATCCCAGGTTAAGCTTGTAGAGTTTACCTCGGTATGACCTTCCTCGATCACGGATCTCGAGAGTTGAACGACAGTCCCCGAGCTGATCTTACCTTCCTCGACCGATGACCCCAAATTTGCAAGTGCATCGGCCTCACTGTTTTGTTCTCGAGGTACATGCTGAAAAGTCCATTCCTTGAAACGGTGCAAGGTTACCTGCAGCTTGTCCAAATACCTTTGCATTCTATCCTCTGGAACTTCGAAGGTTTTGTTTACTTGGTTCACCACCAGTAAAGAGTCATACTTGGCTTCAATGACTTCTGCTCCCAAGCTTTTAGCTAACTCGAGACCTGCAATCATGGCCTCGTACTCGGCCTCAATATTAGTCAACCTAAAAGTTTTGATAGATTGCCTAATAGTGCTACCCGTGGGTGGCTTCAAAACGATGCCTAGCCCAGACCCTTTCACATTCGAAGCACCATCTGTGAAGAGGGTCCATACCCCCGATGATGTACCCGATTTTAACAAGAGTTCCTTTTCAACTTCGGGCACGAGGGTTGTCGTGAAATCAGCCACAAAGTCCGCTAAAATTTGAGACTTGATGGTCGTCCGGGGATGATATTCGATATCGTACCCACTGAGTTCGATGGCCCATTTTGCCGATCGACCCAATAGTTTGAGCTTATGAAAAAATATTATGAAGGGGGTAAGTAGTTAATACGCATATGGGGTGACATTGAAAGTATGGTCTTAACTTTCTTGAGGCGCTTATCAGTGCAAGTGCCAATTTCTCTAAGTGCGGATATCTAATTGCTGCTTCCCCTAAGGTTCGACTCACATAATAAACGAAATATTGTGTACTTTGCTCTTCTCGAACTAGGACACCACTTACCGCGATTTCAGATACTGCCAAGTACAAGTAAAGTTTCTCATCTACCTTTGGAGTGTGAAGCAGCGGTGGGCTCGATAGGTATCGCTTCAATTCCTCCAATGCCTATTGGCATTCCGGGGTTCAGGCGAAATCGTTCTTCTTTTTGAGTAGAGAGAAAAATCTGTGGCTTCGATCCGAAGACCTCAAAATGAATCGGCCTAAAGCAGTTATCCGTCCACTTAGGGGTCGTTTGGTAGGGTGTATAAGAATAGTGCAGAATACAGTGTATTAGTAATACAAGAATTATTAATGCATGGGTTAGTAATGCAAGCATTAGTTATGCAGATATTATCTCTTATAAACTGTTTGGTGTGATGTATTAAAAATTATAATGCATTGCATAATTTTTAAGGAAAATAGTTGTTTACAAAAATGTCCTCCATATTCTCTAGCTTTAAGGGACTTTAAGGACAATTTTATCTTTAACCATACTAATGCATGCATTAATAGCCTTGGTATTACTAATGTCATGGTTTTCTATACATTACTTATACATAGGATAATACAAGTATGATGTATAACTAATACAAGTATTAGTTATACATAGGTTGAAAAAATATACCAAACAAGGTATTAGTAATGCACAAAGCTAATGCTTGCATTATTTTTTCTAATACCTCCTACCAAACGACCCCTAAGTACAGAAGTGCTTTTACACTGTCCACGACGGTGATATCTTCGATGGATTTGATTTTATCGGGGTTGATTTTGATCCCCCGATTCGATACCATGAAGCCAAGGAACTTGCCCGAACCAACCCCGAAAGCACATCTCTCGGGGTTGAGCTTCATGTTGTATTTCTTTAAAATCTCAAACGTTTCCTACAAATGAGCCAAATGGTCCTCTGCGCGCAGGGACTTAATTAGCATGTCATCAATATAAACTTCCATTGATTTACCTATTTTTTCTCCGAACATTTTATTTACTAGGCGTTGGTAAGTAGCTCCTGCATTTTTTAGCCCGAAGGGCATTACATTATAATAATATGTTCCATATTGGTGATAAATAAAGTCTTTTCTTGGTCTTCCGGGTTCATTTGAATTTGATTGTACCCGGAATAGGCATCGAGAAAAGTAAGGATCTCGTAGTCGGTCGTGGCATCGATCATGCGATCGATGTTAGGCAGTGGAAAAGAATCTTTGGGGAACGCCTTGTTTAAATCCTTATAATCTACACACATTCTAAGTTTGTTCCCTTTTTTAGGGACTACAACTATATTGGCTAACCATTCGGGATATTTTACCTCCCGAATGGACCCTATCTTGAGAAGTTTAGTTACCTCGTCCTTTATGAATGCATGTATTACCTCATACTGGGGTCTTCTCTTTTGCTTCATCGGCTTGAACTTAGGGCCCAGGCTTAGCCGATGCGTCATTATCTCCGGTGGGATCCCTGTCATGTCTAAATGGGACCAAGCAAAGCAATCTAGGTTATCAATAAGAAATTGAATAAGCTTTTTCCTGAGTTCGGGGTTTAATCCCGTTCCGAGGTATACCTTTCTCTTGGGAAGGTACTCGATCAATATAACCTGTTCTAGCTCTTCGACCGTTGATTTAGTAGCGTCAGAATCTTTGGGAATAATAAACGTTCGAGGGGTCAGAAAATCCTCCTCTTCTTCTTCTATCTCATGCTTCCCTTATTCGGTCGAGGCTGGTAGCTGTGATTGCTATTTGACTTCCTGTTTATCTTTGATGCTCGACCTTTCCGAGGTTGATAGTGTCGATATCGGTGTCATCTCATCGACTGCAAATATTTCCTTTGCAGCATGCTGCTCCCCGTATATTGTTTTTACACCGTCCGACGTCGAAAATTTTATCATTTGGTGGAGAGTCGAATGGACCGCCCTCATATTGTGGATTTAAGGACTTTCGAGCAGGGCATTGTACCTCATGTCGCCCTCGATTATGTGGAACCTGGTATCTTGAATGGTTCTGGCCACATTCACCGGTAGAATAATCTCCCCTTTAGTTGTTTCACTGGCCATGTTAAAGTCGTTTAAGACCCGAGCTGTGGGAACGATTTGATTTTGTAAGTCGAGCTGCTCTACGACCCTCAATCGAATGATATTCTCCGATCTACCTGGGTCCACTAAAACACGCCTAACTTGAACTCTATTTAATAAGATAGAAATTATCAAAACGTCGTTGTGGGGCTGAGAAATGCCTTCTGCTTCCTCGTCATTGAATGATAAAGTGCCTTCGGGCACATAATCTTGGGTTCGTTTTTCTCTAGTGATTGATACCTTAGTGCATTTAAATATGGGTCCCTGTGGAATGTCGATCCCACCGATGATAATATTAATGACATATTGGGGTTCCTCTTGTTCATTTTCTTGTTGGCGTCCCTTTCTCTGAAATGATTCTTGGCTCGATCGCTGAGGAACTCTCGAAGGTGGCCTTCATTGAATAGTCGGGCTACCTCCTCCCTTAATTGCCTGCAATCCTCGATCTTGTGACCATGTGTGCCATGATACTTGCACATCAAATTTGGGTTTCTTTGGGAAGGATCGGTTTGTATGGGTCTGGGCCACTTAGTATCTTTGATCCTTCCGATTGCCGATACAATGCCCGATGCATCGATGCTAAAGTTATATTCCGATAACCGAGGTGCTTCTGTGGGATCGGCATATTTGTCAAAACCACTTTTGCTCATAAGTCCCCGAGAATTCTGTCCTTGATCACTTCTTCAATCGTTCCGGGCGGAGTTGCATCCTAAACCATTGTATCTTCGATTTACGGTATATGGTCGATATCGGTCTCTGTTCAACTTTGGTTCCCTGTAGAAGTCCCTTGGGTTTTTAACTGTCGATCTGTTTGGATGTACTGAACCGGAAGGAGCTCCTAATTGGTCGTCCTCAACCCTGATCTTCGATTGATATCGATTGTGTACATCTGCCCAAGTTACAGCTGGATACTCGATCAAATTTTGTTTCAACTGACGTGATGCTACCGAACTTCGCTCGTTCAACCCTTGGGTGAAAGCTTGAACGGCCCAATCATCCGTGACTGGTGAAAACTCCATGCTTTCCATTTGAAATCGGGACACGGACTCTCTCAGCATTTCATTATCCCTTTGCCTTACCTTGAAAAGATCTGATTTCCTCGTTGCGACCTTTATGGCCCCGGCGTGTGCCTTTATGAAGGAATCTGCTAACATGGCAAACGAGTCGATAGAATTTGGTGGCAGGTTGTGATACCAAATCATAGCTCCCTTCGAAAGGGTTTCTCTGAACTTTTTCAACAGCACGGATTCAATTTCATCATCTTATAAATCGTTACCCTTGATGGCGCATGTATACGGCGTAACATGCTCGTTGGGATCGGTGATCCCATTATATTTAGGTATGCCTGGCATACGAAACTTCTTTCGAATAGGTTTCGGAGCCGCACTTGGAGGAAAAGGCTTTTGTACAAATTTCTTCGAATCCATCCCTTTCAAGATTGGTGATGCCCCCGGTATCTGATCAACTCGAGAGTTGTATGTCTCCACTTTTGTATCATTGGCTTAGATCCTCTTCTCCCCTGATTCAATTCTTTTGGTTAGCTCCTCGAGCATTTTCATTACCGCATGATCGGTCCTCGATTCGTTACCATTCGACCTTTCCGGTACTGGCTCGGTACGGTGAGCAATTTCCGATTCGACCCTATTCGAAGCTCTATTTTGATTTTGTAACTGAGCAATAGCGGCTTGCTGAGCCTGAAGCATCTCGAATATCACTTGGAGACTGGCTTCTTTGTCTCCTCTGCCATGTGTTCCTTGGCCACTAGATCGGCCTTCCCTGCGTACACTCCCATCGAGATTTGTGCCTAGATCCGCATTTAGGGCAATGTGTGAACTGACATCGACTGGGTTGGTAACCGGTGCTCCCCCGAGATGAGCCTGTGGCGCCTCGACTCCTGGAGCAATCACATTTTCGTTTTCACCATGGAATCCAAGGCCATTGTCACCGTGTGGATGCGTTTTGTGAGTTTGACATGTTTTAACCTGAAAGCAAAGATACTTGACAAGAACAAACGTAAAATAGTGTGTTTTACCAGAATCAGTACTGAACAATCACTATTATCATTAGCCCCACGATGGGTGCCAAACTGTTTGCCCTTAAAATTGAGTAACAATTAAACTTATATAGTGGTTTTAAGGATAAGTGATTTAACCCAGTACCAATTGATAAACAATGAATTAAATAGATAAATTGGATAATAAAATAAATCAAATCGGTCTGCGAACAGTGTCTCGACCTCGATTTGAGATAGTCTCGAGGTTAGTTAATAAGAACAATAGAGGAATGAACAAGAAGCGATGAACCGTGATGAACAATAAGTAAAACGAAGAAAGCAACGTATGTATATATTTTTATCAGTAAATGATCATGGCCTTACAAGTGAATGGGATCCCTCCTTTTATAACAGATGAATCCTAAATATGGTACAACTCTAATAATGGAAATAGATCTTATGATTGGCACTAATAACCTCCTTGATTTGATCTATTCCGGGATTCCCGCCGTGATCTTCTATCGGTTACTGATATCTCGCTATTCAGTATCTACGCCTTATCCGAAGTCAATCATGCTCGGACTCGATTGTTGTTGGCCTCGATCTCAATGAATCGCTTCGATCTCTAGGCTTGATATTTTATCTTCGAGCTTGAGCCTGATCTGTTATAAGGTTACCCTCGAAGCAACTCCCCTACCAACGAAATCGAATATGATCGATTTCGACCGTATACATTGTGTTATAAAACTCATAATAATATGGTAATCAAAATATCATTATTACTACAATTCGTTAAAATTCAAGGATTTCAGAATTCTTTTTTAAATTAAAAAAGAATAAGAAAGATGGATAGTGTTACGTCACAATTATTGCATAGGCCAAATGCATAGGTAGCCCCTAAACTTGTCCCCTTTTTTTATTTAAACACTTATTTTCTACGAGGTCTGCTTTCAGACCGGGCTAAGTCTTTAGGTTGTTTAAGTATGTTTGGGGCGGGGGCGGTTTGGTTTCAAGGCCCTCCCACCAGGAAGAAGCAGTTGTCATTTGAAAATAAAGGCTCTTCTCTTGTTTTACGAATCCTACAACTCTCTTTACTGAACGGTCTCCCTTCTATAGATTTGATTGGGATTGATTTTCAGGAAGCTAGTACCTATTGAACACCTAAACTCCTCGAGAAGTGTATCAATTAAGCACATTTTGCTGACATGGCAAAGTATGTGTTCTACACTCTCTTTGAGCCCGTACATATCAAAAAAATGGTTAATTAATTTTTTTTCTCTTTCTCGTCATCGTTATTTCTTTTCCACTGGTTTTATTTAAAGTCGTTTCTACCTTGCCGAAAATTTCTTGACCGGCGGCATAGCAACGAACAGAGTTTTTCTTTTTCCTCAAGATCATTTTTTTCTACCTTATAGGTATTTGGGATCAAATCCACGTGATATTATCCCATTGGTTTTCTTTCCAAATCAGTTGCCAGTGAAATGCACGCAACTAGCTCAAGTTTAAGTGGGCGTTTGGACACTTTTTGTTCTAATTGAAACACTTTTTGTTGAGTTTAAGTGCTCAATAGAAACTAGCTCAAGTTTAAGCGGGCGTTTGGACATAAGAATTGTAAAATTTCAAAATAAGAGGGAAAAAAAAATTTAAGTGAAAATGATATTTGAAATTTAAAGTTGTGTTTAAATATAAATATAATTTTGGATTGTTTTTGAAGTTTTATGAGTGATTTGAGTAAAAATTTAGAAAAACAGTTTTTTGTAGTTTTTCAAATTTTCAAAAAATTCTAAAATACATCTTCAAATGAATTGAAAATTTCATGAACAAACGCTGATTTCAGGAAAGTGATTTTTTTTTTTGGAAAAAGGGAAAAAATTTCTTATGTCCAAACGGGCTCTAAGTGTTTAGTGAAAAACGGGGACAAGTTTAGGGGGCTGCATATGTATTTGGCTATTTATCATTATTTATTTGAGCCTCTGATTTCTTGTTTCTTTCATTTCTTCAGCACTATTTTTTAAATCACTAGTTAAGCCAAAAAAACTAGGTCACGCCAAGTTTACAAAATGAAGAAACACGTATGGAATGTTGAAATCATCTCATTTTAAAAAAAAATAATGCAACAGTAGATAAATATACACTACCGTGACTTTCAATTAGCTTAAGCCTGTTCATCTTTCCTGCTCAATTGTATATTTGAAACATATGCATATCCTATCTATTAAAATTTCAAGTAAAGCAAACGGAGCAGCAAACTGGCATTTAAATTTCCTCTTCCTCAAAGGGGTCTTTTTCTGGATAATCTCCAATCTGCAATGCAAAATTTAGAGCTTGTCAAAAGGTCAGATCTAAGGTAATTTACAACACTACAACTCTTTTCACTTTTGCATCCCAAAATATTTTTCTAGGGGAGTCCGTCCGAGGCAAACAGCGATGCAGTTGCTTTCTGGTAGTCATTTATAAAATGAAATTTCAAAAATTGTAGTCTTAGACCAGCCAGACTAATTGAAGTCAACTACACACCCTTTTCTGTATCTCAAATGATCACAAAATTTAACAGTTAGCCAACCTTTACATTCTCCAATATAACTTGACTTCTATTTTATCAACTTCTTAAAACTAAAATGGTAAGCCATGAGTCCTGCATGTTCCTCATTAAATTATCAGTCATTTGAGTTAAAATAAACAACTTTTACTCTTCTTATCTTCATAGCATGCTCGCAAACGTGGACATTCAACTGGGGAACAAGATTGTATTTTATAGCTTGAATTGCATTCGACCATCCCATATAGCTAATGTTGAATGCCTAGTATTAACAACTGAGAATAATTTCTTCATTTTATAAATCATTAAAGGCACACCGGAATTGGATGTTTGTTTACAACATTCTATTCACAGCATCTCCAACTTCTCACATTATGAATATGCTGAAATCAAGATTCTATAACTTGTATATGGCATGCAGCTAATAACTTTACTTTTTGAAGGTAATAAGTGTAAATATATTCATCTCAAGAAAGATAGAAATATATCACATTTCAACCCAAACATGAAACAGATACAAGCAACATTAACTACTACAACAACAACTCAGTATAATCCACTAGTGGGGTCTGAGGAGGGTAGTGTATACGCAAACCTTACCTTTACCCTGGGGTAGAGAGTCTGTTTCTGATAGACCCCCGACTCCCTCCCTCCAAGAACTCTCCACCTTGCTCTTGAGGTGACTCGAACTCACAATCTCTTGGTTGGAAGTGGAGGGTGCTCACCACTAAAGCAACCCACTCTTGTCCCGGCAAGTATAATTCTTTTATCAGAACATTAACCGGCAAGTTTATTAGGGATTGGAATATGACAACGATACCCCTTAAACAAACCTTTACTTTGTCTGGGCGGACCATTGCACCATGAAGGGGAGGGCAGTCAAAGTAACGTTTCCCTTTCACCCTGTGAAACATATAAGAAGAATTTGGTTTAGATGCAGCAATTATTCTAGGAACCTTTTGTAACAGTTTCCTAAATATAGCATTTCTTCAGAAGTGAAATCACAAGTATGGAGTATCAGAGTCAAAAAGAGAACACTTGTGTGGTGTGCCAATACACAAGGCAAGCATTTCTAGAAATAGGAATCTGCAGCAATGGACCTTTAGAGAACTCTGGCCAAGCACTACACTTTTTAATGCAGCAGAGCAGATACATCATTTGCTGCTCCGGACGGGTGAGTTCCATATGACTTGTTACCTATCAATTGCTGTCCCATTATTTTAAAATTCCCAATTTTCTGTTGATAATTATTTTCTTCACACAAATGAAACTTATCCCGACCTCTTTTGAAGCAAGAGCTCACATAGATTATGCACCATCCGTGCTTTGATAGTAACTCTAAGTTATAACCCCATCAGAACTGGATCTATTCCATTCCTCTATATCTATCCTGTAGCACCCCCAATAGTTCAAAGGGTGAAGAATTGGCTAAAGTTTCTAAATTAAGCATTTGCGCAAACGAGCCAATACAAGCAAAGTCCCATACGATCTTTCACGGGTAGGCAAGTCATTCATAGGAGACATGCATAGTGCATGCTTCCTCACACACAGAGTAAACTCTCTACTGCTAGTTACTACCAATAAAATATATGTATTGCTACTTCAAACTAAGATTTAACGAGGAAGTTTGTGTTTCTGACATACATGCCGTCATGTTTTCCTGCAGGTTCATCAAACTGAACTCCAACCCAAAACCCAGGTGCAAGTGTTTCTGCCTGACCAACAAATTTGACCGTGCCTCTTCTCTCTCCAGGTTCCACTTCACATCTGTCCCATATCTGTGTTCACGAAAAAAACAAAATTGGATCCTAACGCTAAACGATTATTCTTCTGAGATAGAAAATGTTAAGTTGCAGAAAGAAAATAAAAGAAAGAAGTATCCAGAAGAACATAAATCCTGCACCACCACCGCGAAAAAAAATCCAAAAAAGGGAAGAGAAAAACATAAAGGAGAAGGAAGAATCTTAACAAATTTAACAACAAAAGTACCGTGTGTGAACTAAAGAACCTATCTGTTGTAACAATTTGCGAATTTATTCCATTCAGAAGTAGAAGCACCCGAGGTATAAATGGTTTTGTCATAAACATATCGATGACCTACCATCAAGTATCAGTAGTGACAACTATGAAATGAAAAGTAAAACTTACTACAGATTATGTATCTCCACCCTTAGTTACAAGTCAAACTATCAAAGATCCAATCAAAGAACAAAACTAATTTACAATAACTACCTAATTTATGCTAAGTTAAACCTTTGTCTTTCTATTTATTTGAATGTTTATATTTTCTAATTTGAGTTGGAGGCGCTTTAAGCCGCAGGAAAGTACATTGTTGCAAATTGTTTAAAAGGAAATATGGATACAAGGAAATTTCTTGGGCTACTTAGGGCAGGTATATTACTCAACTATTTTATTTTGTATATAGCATCTTCTAGGACAATCAGCAAACGAATTCTTTGCTTCAGCAAGAGATAGCGTATATCAAAATAATGTACATAAAGGTAATCCTCAATAACTGCATAATTAAAAGGCTCACGTGAGAAAACTGAAGTATGGTCAAGAATGTATATATTACTTTAATATGATAATGCAATAGACATATTAAATAGTTGGAAAGAGAACTGCAATAGAGAAAGATCAACTAACCTTAATATCTGCACAAACTTCTCCCATATAGTTGTCAGATATCTGTTTGAAAAAGCAAAGTGAGGAAATGAATAAAAGATCTAGCATTACAAAATATAGCAACATGACACAAAAATGAAAAGTAAATAGTACTTTCAGCGACTGGTATTGTTCAGCACCAAAAAGCTCTTCCCAAAAAGAAGTAGCGAGGCAAGGAACTTGCAATATATTAGTGACAGTGATTTACTTAAACTTTGCAGTAGTTCCATAACTAGCTGATTTCCCTTCCAAACATCCACTCTAGATGCCATCCCGATTTGGTATGATGCAAAAAAAATCCCCTTCATTTAACTAAGAATAAACCGGGTTATCCTGAAGAGGCGGGTATAGCAAGATATGTGGGAGGGAAAGGGTGAAGTGTGAGGATAGAGCTTGTCAAGTGAAAGTGGTTGCTCTGAAGATGGGAGTGGGAGAAAATATGCTGGGAAAAGGGTAATTTTATTATCATTGTTGCATAGGCTGTTGCCAAATATATGTACAAAATGACCTATCAACATAGTAACAACCGTTTTCTCTTACTCTCCGCCATATGTTATTGGGGGTAATATAATCAAATTGGAGGATTAATTTGGAGAGAAAGTTGAAATTTTTGAAACAATGTAGCTATTTAAGGTCCTAACAAATAACATAGTAAACTAAAGGGGAGATCCACGATATTGTTAAACTTGAGCTAGTCTAAGTAATTTACCATAAGTTTTTAACTTTTTACAGTAGAAAACTTACTTTAGATTCTTGACCAGGCGGTTGCTTAAGCGGCAATGTTTCCTTGAATTTTCTGAAAGTACCTAGAAAATCGTAACAAACTTGTCAACTCTAGGATCCATCCCAGGAAGAAAAGACAAAGAGCATGGGAGGTCACTCCATGAGCCATCATGATTCATGTGGTTCTTGTGGAAAGAGAGAAATATCAGAGCTTTTAAGGGGACAAAAAATAAGTGTAGGTATAGCCTTTTATACTTAGTCTCTGGCACCCATGTAATCCCTGTTTGCTTACAAGATCGTGTCATTTGTAGAAAACCGTATTATCCTGTAGGGTATCTATATTTTGGTACACAACTTATATGTGCAGGTATTTCCACATTAATAAAAAAGAATTTACTTTATCAAAGAAAAAAGATATTTGCTAGCATATGGCAGCATTTGGTCCTCCGATAAATCATGTTAATTTAGCGACTGAAGACATACTATAAGCAATCGAGAAACTGTCATTTGAATGTACTTTCTTTTACAAATGGCAAAAAGAATTACAGTCATACGGCTACTTCTTTGCATCTCCAAAGAGACTGAACATGCCTCCAATTTAACTTCATGGACCATGCAGTTGGATGTTAAGACACAAGTCAACAAGTCAAAAATTACAAGAAAAGTATCATTTGTCAGTTAGGAACAAGATTAATTAGATAAAACTTTGCACCCTAGCATAATAGCAAAGCAAAAGATGTTTGAATGGACAAAAAATCTTGCCATAAAATCTATAACCTTTTTTTTGGAACAGGTAAAGTGTGCTATAATATATATAATCCTTTGTACCGTGTGGCTCCTTCCCGGTTAAACCATAATAGGTAACTTGTCATGTAGAATTAGAAAGATGTCCATAGTGACTTACGTTAGAAAAATGGAGGAAAACCAATGATCTAAAGAGTGTGTGTTCTATAGTCATCTTAGAACCACAAGGGAAAGGAACTGAAGCAAATTCAGGATGATACACTGTTTTCTAAAGGCTCTACTTTTCACGGAATTATTTTTCAAATTATGTACGGTGCATCAAGGACGACTATGGTAAGGTTCTAGTAGAAGAAGCGTGTATCAGGAGTACTTCCATAGGCTCTTGAACGAGGGAGGGGAAAGGAACATCGTGCTAGGTGAGTTGGAGGATTCAGGGAGTCAGAGGGATTTTGGGTTTTGTAGGCCTATTAGGAGCGTAGAGGTGGAGGGGGCGATGCGGAAGATGAGCAGGAGTAAGGCTACTGGGCCAGATGAGATCCCAGTGAAAATGGTAGTTGGTCGGGCAGGCTTGGAGTGGCTTACTGGTCTGTTTAATGTCATTTTCAGGACGAAGAATATGCCAGAAGATTGGCGGCAGAGTTTGATGATCCCGTTGTATAAAAACGAAGGTGATATCCAGGTTGTAACAACTATAGGGGTATCAAGCTGTTGAGTCATACTATGAAAGTATGGGAGAGGGTGGTGGAGATAAGGGTGCGACGTAGTGTTACTATTTTCGAGAACCAATTCGGATTTATGCCGGGACGGTCGACGACAGAAGCCATTCACCTTTTGAGGAGATTGGTGGAGCAGTACAGGGAGAGGAAGAAAGACTTGCATTTGGTATTCATCGACCTAGAGAAGGCCTATGATAAAATCATATAGAGATGTTTGGAGGCTAGTGGTGTCCCGGTGGCATACATTAGGGCGATTAAGGACATGTACGAGGGAGCGAAGACTCGGGTGAGCACTGCGGGAGGAGACTCGGATTATTTCCCAGTGAAGATGGAGTTACACCAGGGATCGGCTCTTAGCCCATTTTTGTTTGCTTTAGCGTTAGATACACTGATGCGTAACATACAAGGGGGTGCCATGGTGTATGTTATTTGATGGTGACATAGTCCTAATTGACGAGACACTAGGCAGAGTTAATGCTAAATTGGAAGTTTGGAGACAAACGCTGGAGTCTAAAGGTTTCAAGTTGAGTAGGTCGAAAACTGAGTACTTGGAGTGCAAGTTCAGTGAGGGGATGCATGAAGAAGAAGTGGAAGTGAGGATTGATACTCAGGTCATCCCTAGAAGAGACAGTTTCAAATATCTTGGGTCTATTATTCAAGGCAACGGGGAGATTGACGAGGATGTTACTCATCGTATTGGAGCGGGGTGGATGAAATGGAGGCTCGCATCGGGGGTTTTGTGTGATAAGAATGTGCCACCTGAACTTAAGGGCAAGTTCTGTAGAGTGGTGACTAGACTGACTATGTTGTATGGAGTTGAGTATTGGCCCGTCAAGAAGTCGCATGTCCAAAAAATGAAAGTAGCTGAAATGAGGATGTTGATATGGATGTGCGGACATACTAGGAAAGACATGATTAGGAATGAAGTTATTAAGGACAAGGTAGGTGTGGCATCTGTGGAGCACAAGTTGCGGGAATCAAGGTTGAGGTGATTCGGGCATGTGAGGTGGAGAGACATGGATGCTCCAGTGAGGAGGTGTGAGAGGTTGTCCATGGCGGGTCTGAGGAAGGGAAGGGGTAGGCCTAAGAAGTATTGGAGAGAGGTAATTAGGCAGGACATGTCATTGCTTCAGCTTACCGATGACATGACCCACGATAGGAAGGTGTGAAGGTCGAGGATTACGGTTGTAGGTTGACAGATAGTAGTGTGTTCCTCCTAGGCCATTCAATAGTACTAGGACTATTTTTGTAATTTCCTATTAACGGTTCTTTATTACGCATGTTGCGGCATTCGCACACGTTACTATGTTACATTGTTGCTAACATTCTTTGCTATTTAGTGCTTTATTTTCATTGCTTCTTGAGCCGGGGGTCTATCGGAAACAGCCTTTCTATCTCTATGAGGTAGGAGTAAGGTTTGCGTACACACTACCCTCCACAGACCCTATTTATGGGATCAAACTGGGTTTGTTGTTGTTATTTTTCAAATTATGCGATCCACTAACAAACCCAATTGATGGGGGAAAAAATTGAGGAGTAAATTGATTTAAACTGGCATTGTATTCGAGTTAAGGAGAAATCAAATTAGAGAAGACATTTTTAAAGCAAATATGCCAAGTGAAACTCGTCAGCAATTACCACCAAGTTTCCCATAAGCCTCGTCAGAGATAGTGTACTTATCCACAAGTGATGTGTCCTCGAGCCAACCTCCAGAAGTCACTGATGATGGATCAAGATCAATGACATGCAGGCAATAACTGCAAATGCAGACTGGTTAATCCGGATATATATGTCCGTATTAGCTCAAGTTCTTTCTGCACAAAATGCAGACAGGACATGATATCAATACATAATACAGAGAGTTCGTTATCTAGAAAAGGACAATTAAGATATACTACGGCTTCGGATAGAAAGAGTTTTACTAACCCGTCCAATGGGGAATAAAAACCAAGGGGTCTCGCATTATCACTTAGGACTGAGATTTTAGCACCAATTTCATCATAGAGCTCTAGGGACATTGAATTGACGGAAGTACCACACTTTTTCCAAAGCTTCTCTTTAACGGCTTCCACTGTCATCTGAAAACAAAGAGACATTGGACTGTAATGCACAACACAAGTGGTGGCGGATCTAGTGCATAGTTTATAGGTTTCTCGGAACCTAGTAACTTTTCTGCAGACCCTGTATTTCTATTAAGAAGTCCACTAAATATTTATTAGTTTTGTTTACTGTGAACCCAATTACTACATTAATCACTGTAGGAACACATAAACTTTAAATCTTGGATGCTCCTACAAGTACATCCAAAATGAATTACGAGCCTCAAAAGTTACTTCTATTATATCAAAGATGAGCCATTTGAAAGTCTAACTAATAAACTCATCGAGAACAGATGTAAAGCCGATCATATGTCTTTGCAAATTTGAAATTTAAGTTCCAATTATATAATTGATCTAATTATAGTAATAGCGGAACCTGCATAACCGATAATATTACTAAGCAAAGGTGAGAAACTTGCGAGTACCTGAAGTGAAAACCGGATTTCAGGGGAAAAGCTCTTAATATTGGAGTGAGTGACCCGCACAAGTACAGATTCATCTCCTTCAATCTGTAACCGAGATCCCATTATCCTTCAATCTATAACGAGAGTAAAGCTCACAGGTGAAAATCAGATAGACCAAAATCAAATACACAAACCAACCTTGAGTATTAGAAAACATCATAAACCCGATTATTACCCGAAAACTGCCGTTAGAATGCTGATTTTAGCCCTCTCCACAACACACCAAAAGATATGCAGAGAGAGAAAGCGAGTGAGGGGGGACACTGATTTTGGAGAGAGAAAATCAAGGAATATGAAAAAAGGGGAGTTAGCTCACCTCGTGTACAGCATCTCTCCAGTCGTAACAGTTTATATACCATTCAAACAATATCAAAGCGGTAAAAGCGTCAATTAGCACATTAGGCCCAAACACGTCAATAAATCACAAAAAGCGAAGTATAATAGTTATTCTAAACTCGAATTCTGAACTCTGAACCAGAAATTTTTTGGGTTCGATCCCAGCAGAGTCGCCAGAGATGTCACACCTCTTTTTTCAGAAGGGATAGAGGAGTTTTTCCAATTAAAGTGATATTATTCGAAATGGGATTATTTAATTAATCAGAGTAGCCACTTGGAATAATTATTATGGTGTCCCAAGTCACTGGTTTATTTTAAAATCTCAACTCGAGGAAATTGACTCTATTTATGGTCCGCGAACACACAAGACCATGTAAGAAATTCTGTTAACCCGGGAGAAGGTGTGAGCCACTCCCGAGTTCCGTGGTTTTAGCACGGCCGCTTAACAATTAATACTTAGCCTAATTATCTGATTTATTATATGTTTTAAGACTTATGTGTATTTTTACCTTCTAACCGCTTTTAATTATTTTAAAACAATTATAGAGTTTATTTAAACAAGCCACGGGGTCGCGCACTTGTTATTTTTATACACATTGCAAATCACGCAACGTGAAACGCACCCGTGATTCACAACATGTTCATTTTTATTATTTGAAATTGCGGTCAAATCGCGTGAAACGCGCACTTGAGTTTGGAGTTACGCATTATGATTATGCCACGGGAACCGTACCCATAATCACGATGATTTATTATTCTTCGCGCCTAAAGCAACTAGCGCATTTGAATTATTTATCTTTTCTAAGTTTGGGATAGCATGTGGAAGTTCACATATTATGGAAATACAGTTGTGGGGGGTTGTCAATTCCTATGACCACTTTCGATTTTATGTCCATTCGAATACAGCTCATTGCAACTAGGGAAATGGGTGAATTAAACAAAATGAAACGTGAGCCAAGATCGAAATAAGTCAAATCGTAAACTCTACTGCCCAGCTTAGTGTTTTTGCATAAGATCGAATCATTAGACATTAGAAGAAATTCAAAGTAGCAAATATGAGTAAAAAAAAGTTGATTCAGGGCTTTTGGAGACCGATTCGAGAGGCAAAGGCACTTTGGAGTAGAGTTTTGCGCGATTTGAGGTAAGTAACAATTTTAAATCTGGTCCTGAGGGTATGAAACCCCGGATTATTGTATTATGTGAGTATTTTGGAGGTGACGCGCATGCTAGGTGAGGGACGTGTGGGCGTGCACCGTGGGAATTGGGACTTGGTCCATTCCGTGAAACTAGAAAGTTGAGTAAGCTTGTTGTTAGCTATGTGTCCTTTTCTGTGCTATAGAAATTTGATAGTGAATCATGCTAGAAATCATGCTTAGGCTATGTGTTGGTACTGTAAAGACACCAGTGGTCGTGATACCTGTTGAACTTTCCTGCTTATTGTTACTTGTACTCAATCGTAGTATTACTTGCATATTATACCTCAATGTGATGACCCGCCATGTCACCATGCCACATAGGTACTATTTAACATATATGAATACCATGTAGAAGCTTACATAGGAGGAAATCTAGTATTTGTGAGAAGATTCTAGAGAAGTATGGACATTTCTTTTGGAAGACCCTAGATGCCTATGAATTTGCTAGGAAAGTCCTTGGAATCTTCTAGACTTGTAGAGAATTCTAGATAAAGCCCTTATCTTGTAAATATTAAAGACTTGTGTAATAATTAATATTTACACACTAACCCCTAGGAGACTAGTATATAAAGGAGGGCATTCATTTGTATTTTATCAAGCAAACAATTCAAGTTCTCTCTAATACAAAGCTTCCTTTAACAATTCTCTTGTGTTCTTTCTAACATTCTCTTAACTATCTTGAGTGTAGTAAGGCTGACTTGGCATAGCAAGAACGTGAGCAAGTTGTGCAAGATCGTGAGTGAGTTGTCATGTGCCGCACGTGTACTTAGTTAAATAATAAGGACGTGACAACGTGGTATCAGAGCAAAGGTTGCAACTAAGGGAATGGCGAACGACGGAGAAATTAAAGCTGCCCACAACCAAGCCAACGCCATCCAAGATGCTGCTAGCAAGAGTGGCCGTTACAAAAAGAGGAATGTCAGCAAGGAGGTGCCTCCCGAGGTTGTGTCAAACGAAGGGCTTACATCCCAAGAGCCATCTGCCACTGAGGCGAGCGAGGATGAAGTGGAGGTCCTACCCGAGGATGTCTCGCTCGGTAAAGAGTGGGTGATGAAGATGAACGTGGGGATGGATGCCGTAGAGATCTTTGGCCAATGATTGGGGAAGGTGGAAGGCACCCTTAGCGTTCTTGAGGGGCACACTCTTGAAGAGATTGAGAGTATCCGAAATGACTTGGAGGGACGTACACAGACCGAGATGGAACTAAGGCAAATCATCACTGCCTTAGAGTACAGACTCATGGAGGCTTTGAGTACTATCGATGCTATGAAGGCAAAGATAGAGTCACTCGAGGAGCATGTTAGTGCTGGCGTGACCGAGGTAGCCAACAATGTTGTGGTGACGAGGGAGGCCAAGATCGAGGCTCACATACCCCCGGTGTTCAAAGGTGTTCGTGATGCACAAGAAGTGAAAAACTTCCTTTGGCACTTGGAGAACTACTTCAGGCACGGCAAAGTGAGGGACGACGAGGCCATGATCAACACTGCAGTGTTGTACCTCTCAGAGACTGCCATGCTATGGTGGAGAAGGAAGATGGCCGACGTGGATAAAGGTCTATGTACTATTAGCACGTGGGATCAGTTCAAAGCTGAGTTCAAGCGACAATTCTTTCCAAACAATGTCTTGTACGAGGCGTGGCGCAAGCTTAGGGAGTTGAAGCAAACAGGAAGCATACGTGTCTATGTCAAGGAGTTCACTACCCTTATGCTTCAAATCCCCAACCTGACCAATGATGACTTGTTGTTCCACTTCATGGACGGGGTGCAAAATTGGGCTAAACAGGAGTTGCAACACCGGCAAGTCAAAGATATAGACCAAGCCATAGTGGAGGCCGAATCATTGATGGATTCCAGGCATGACAAGCACGACAAAGGCAAAGGCAAAGAATCAAAGGTTAACAATGTCAAAGGTGGGGGAGATCGTGGCAAAGGCAAGGAGATACAACAACAATACTATAAGACTCAAGATTCCAAAAAGTCGAGTGGCCGTCAGGGCTACGCCTAGAAGAAGGCGCAGGCCGAGAAGAAGGGATGTTACATATGTGGAGGGCCGCACAGCTTCAGAAATTGTCCCGACCTAAAGAACCTCAACGACATGGTCTGTGAACGGAAGGAGCAGCCGCAAGGAGAGAGTTCGGGAACCGCACAGTTGGGTATGATCGGATTATGTGGTGTTGTCACAAAGCAAGCTATCCAACCTACCGAGAATGGCAATTAGTATGTGGATCTCACCATCAACAACGAGCCTCCTCATGCAATGGTGGATACTGGAGCAACTCATAATTTCATTACTGAGGCTGCCGTAACGAGACTAGAATTGAAGCTTGCTCCAACCAACTCTCGCGTTAAGACTGTGAATATCGAGGTACAGAATGCTCGTGGGGTAGCTAATAGAGTTGGTGTCAAATTGGGAACTTGGAAAGGTATGACAAACTTTACCATAACCGCTATGGATATCTTTTACATCATACTGGGGCAAGAGTTCTTTAGACATTGTCATACTTTGATCGACCCCTACCTCCAACATCTCTTGGTTATGGAGCAAGAAGGATCTTGCATGGTACCTACAGTGACTATGCCACACGGACAGATCCAAGCACAACTCTCAGCTATGCAGGTTGTCAAGGGGATCAAGAAGGGGGAACCGACGTTTGTGACAATCATCGCAAGTCTGGAGGAAGACAAGAGTTTTCAAGAGACACTGCCGCCTTGCATAGAGAAATTGCTTGAGGAAAACAAAGACGTCATGCCCGAGGAGTTGCCTAAGCACTTGTCGCCTAGGCGAGAGGTGGATCACAAGATTGAACTGGAGCCAGGGGCTAAGCCACCTATATTTTCCCCATATTGTATGGCACCGCCTGAGCTAGAGGAGCTCAGGAAACAGTTGAAAGAGCTTCTAGATGCTTGTCACATTCACCTATCAAAGGCACCTTTCGGCGCACCAATATTGTTCCAAAAGAAGAAGGATGGATCATTGCGCTTGTGCATAGACTACCGAGCACTTAATAAGGTCACACTGAAGAATAAGTACCTGATCCCGCTCATTACTGACTTGTCCGATAGACTTGGGCAAGCCAAGTACTTTACCAAGGTGGATCTTCGCAAGGGCTACTACCAGGTTCGCATTGCAGAAGGGGATGAGCCGAAGACAATATGTGTGACGAGATATGGAGCCTTTGAGTGGTTGGTGATGCCCTTTGGCTTAACCAATGCACCAGCCACATTTTGCACCCTTATGAACAAGAGTTTTCATCCCTACCTTGATCAATTCATGGTAGTCTACCTAGACGACATATTCATCTACATCAACACCTTGGAAGAGCATATGGAGCACTTAAGGAAGGTTTTCCAAGTCTTGTGGGAGAACGAGATATACATCAAGAGGGAGAAATGCGAGTTTGCACAATCAAAGGTGCACTTCTTAGGCCATGTTATTAGCAATGGCGAGCTACGCATGGACGAGGATAAGGTACGTGCTATCCAGGAGTGGGAGGCACCTATAAAGGTAACTGAGTTGAGATCCTTCCTTGGCCTTGTTAACTACTATCGCCGATTCATCAGTGGCTACTCAGCAAAAGCTGCACCATTGACTGAGTTGCTAAAGAAGAACAAACCATGGGTTTGGACGGAGCATTGTCAAAAGGCATTTGAAGGCCTTAAGGCAGCTGTAACATAGGAGCCAGTCTTGGCGCTTCCTGACTTTGCCAAGACATTTGAGGTGCACACAGATGCCTCAGACTTTGCTATTGGGGGTGTCTTGATGCAGGATAAGCATCCCATAGCGTTTGAGAACCGCAAGTTAAATGAGATGGAGCGACGTTACACGGTGCAAGAGAAGGAGATGACTGCCATTGTGCATTGCCTTCGTACATGGCGACATTATTTGCTCGGGTCAAGGTTCGTGGTCAAGACTGACAACGTGGCTACTAGCTACTTTCAGACATAGAAGAAGCTCACACCAAAACAGGCTAGGTGGTAGGATTTCTTGGTCGAGTTTGATTATGTGCTGGAGTACAAGCCGGGCAAAGGTAATATTGTAGCTGATGCCTTGAGCCGCAAAAGTCGAGCTTGCTGCCATCACTTCATCAAGTTGGGACATTCGTGAGGCTATAAAAGAAGGCATGCAACATGATCCAGTAGCCAAACAACTTATCGAGTTAGCCAACCAGGGCAAGACGAGATGTTTTTGGGTAGAAGACGACATATTGCTTACCACTGGTCGGCGGGTCTACGTGCCTAAGTTTGGAGACATTAGACGGCGGATCATAAGGGAGAGTCATGATACAATGTGGGCTGGTCATCCAGGCCAACGTCGCACTAGGGCCTTGGTTGAGTCAGTCTACTATTGGCCATGCATGCGAGATGACATAGAGTGTTATATCCAGACTTGTCTTATCTGTCAACAGGACAAGGTTGAGAAACAACAACCCGGAGGACTTTTGGAGCCACTACCAGTTGCAAAGTGTCCATGGGAGAGCATGATTATGGACTTTATCACTTGCCTACCAAAGTCCGACGATTATGGTATTATTATTGTGGTCGTGGATAGATTTTTCAAATATGCCACCGTCATGCCCGCCTCACCAGGTTGCACTGCCAAGGAAGCCGCCAACCTATTCTTTAAGAACGTGGTTAAGTATTGGGGCTTATCAAGGCATATTATCAGTGATCGAGACCCCCGCTTTGCTGGGAACTTTTGGAGAGAGTTATTCGACATACTTGGCATGGAATTGCACTTTTCCACTAGTTTCCACCCATAGACGGATGTACAAACGGAACGGGTTAATGCCTTACTAGAATTCTACTTGAGGCATTATGTAAGCGCGCATCAGAAAGATTGGGCAAGGCTCCTAGACATCGCCCAATTCTCTTATAACTTGCAGCGGAGTGAATCCACGGGCCGGACACCATTTGAGCAAGCCACAGGCCAATAGCCACAAACTCCACATTCATTACCAGCCCCGTTCGAGGGAAAGAGTTTGAGGGCTTATCATATGGCCAAATGATGGGGAGAGCAGCTTGACACTGATAAGTCCTACTTGGATAAGGCAACTAAGAAGATGAAGAAGTTTACGGACCGTAAGCGGCGTCCCACGGACTATAGAGTTGGGGACATGGTGATGGTGAAGTTTAACCCAAGACAGTTCAAGGCACTACAGGGCATGCATCAGAATTTGATTCACAAGTATGAGGGGCCATTTAAGATCGTCTCCAAGGTAGGCAAGATCTCATACAATCTTGACATGCCATCGTATCTTAAGATCTATCATGTCTTCCATGCCAGTATGCTTAAGCCATATCATGAATACAAGGATGATCCGAGTAGGAGCCAATCAAGTCGAGCGCCTATTACTAAGGAGCCAATCAAGTCGAGAGCCTATTACTATCACTGCCTCACATGACCGGAGATTGAGGCTATTATTGATTACCAGGCCAGGCGAAAACAAGGGTAGAAATCCACCACAATGTTCCTCGTCCATTGGAAGGGGCAATCTCCGGAAGAGGCCACGTGGGAACGATATGAAAACTTATGGCAATTCAAAGATAAGATCCGAGAGTTTATGCGGCAACATTACGTCGCGGTCATCGCAACACTAAGTGGGAGAGAGTGTGATGACCCGCCATATCACCATGCCATATAGACACCATTTGGAATATATTAATACCATGTGGAAGTTTACATAAGAGGAAATCTAGTATTTGTGAGAAGATTCTAGAGAAGTATGGACACTTCCTTTGGAAGACCCTAGATGCCTATGGATTTGCTAGAAAATTCCTTGGAATCTTCTAGGCTTGTAGAGAATTCTAGAGAAAGACCTTATCTTGTAAATATTAAGGACTTGTATAACAATTAATATTTACACACTAGCTCCTAGAAGACTAGTATATAAAGGGGGAATTCATTTGCATTTCATCAAGCAAACAATTCAAGTTCTCTCTCTAATACAAAGCTTCCTTTAACAATTCTCTTGTGTTCTTTCTAACATTCTCTTAGCGATCTTGAGTGTAGTAAGGCTGACTTGGCCTAGCAAGAACGTGAGCGAGTTGTCAAGTGTCGCACGTGTACTTAGTTAAATACTAAGGACGTGAAATCAGTCTCTGTTATTCCTTATTGATACATTATATCATTATGTTTTGGGATGATTCCCCTTTATTACTGAGGGTCTTGAGACTAGAGAGGTTGATGACTAAGTGAGGCCGAGGGCCTGTTTGTGAGGTATTGATACCATAGCACGTGAGTTGTCCGTGCGGATCTTGATATGATACAATAACACGTTAGTTGTCTGTGCGGATCCACATATTGATACTATAGCACGTGAGTTGTGTGTGTAGATTATAGCGTTTGGGCTGTAGGAGCCCCTCCGGAGTTTGTACACTCCCAGTGAGCGCAGGTACCTGTTGAGTGTGAGTATTGAGGGCTGAGAGCCGAGTGTTGATCTATTGAGAGAGCCTGAGGGACTGTTGCCCTGAGAGGTTGCACTTGTTTCATTTGTTGCTACACTTAGATGATTTATGTCATTGTTCTGAAACTTCTAGAAAATATCTTGTCCGGTTTTACCTGAACTTGGTAATGTGTAACTGACTTGACTTAAATTGTTGGAATTCAAACATGTCTACTTTCATTGCTGAAATTACTAAAATGAACTGTATTTGTATAGCTCGTCACTACCTTTCAGTTCCTTAATTATTATTGTTACTTCCTAAGTTGGTTGTACTCACGCTACACCCTGCACTTCGTGTGCAGATCCATGTGTTTTTGGTCACGGAGGACATTGATCTCGTGCGTGGTTGAGTATCGGAGATTGACGAGGTAGTTGCCGACGTTCACAGTCCTTGTCTCTCCTTCCTTGTTATCTTTTCTTTTCTGTATTGGTACTTTGACACAGACTCTTGTAGATATTGTTTCTTAGACTGGTTGTTTAGATGCTCATGACTTGGTGACACACGATGTTTGGGGCTATTTTTCCGCATTGTATTTTGAGTTTAACTCATATTTTTACGAAAACTCTGTCATGTAAATGCTTTTGACTTATCTTTTGTGAAATATTGGAAGTATTTTTGAAAATCTGCTTGCCTAGTACCATCGATAGGCGCCATCACGACAGGTTAGAATTTTGGGTCGTGATACTACTATTACATAATACACATGCATAAAGAGAAAAATCAAAAAATAGTGTACCACATATTAATATAATAATGTATTTCAAGATATTGTACTATAATACTATTATGTAAAACAAACGCATAAAGAAAAAATCAAAATGATTACATAATACACATGCATAAAGAAAAATTAAAAAAATTCAAGATATTGTAGTATTCTACTATTACTAAAGAAAAATTAAGTAGTGTACCAATTAAATGTAGCTAATACAACCAAAAAAATATTCCAACTAACATATGACATCAGTATAGTATATAGCTATACCAACAAGGTATACAATTGTACGCAAAGAGTTTAATTTTTTTTTAATTCAATTATTAAACTGAAATAATATTCGTTGTCAAAACAAATTTCAAAAAATTCTAAAAGGACCTAATTGTAAGAGTATATCGTTACATTATATGGTATACTATAATAGTATATCATTGGAATGAACTTTATACCAAAATGATATATAGTATATCATTTTGGTATACATTACAAATTCTTCTTTTCCAGTTCAAGTGTTCAACGCAATAAATTATACATTATTGAATTAACCAAAATGGTTTATAATATGTTATTTTGGTATATAGAGGACTGGTTCATTCCTTAAAAAGAATAGTAGTATACTATTGTAGTTAATTATATACTCTAGAATTAATTATTTTATATCAATAAATTATACAATATACCATTTTGGTATACAGTACAAATTTATCTTTTTGCTAGTTCAACTCAATTTCAACCCAAAATTTAAAAATCAACTCTAAAATCTCCACCAAATTGACTCAGAATATAGCCACATCCTCCAATTAACATTTCGAACATACCCAGTGAGAATCAGATCAAAATAACCATAAACTCAACAAACCCAATTTATGATTTTCAAGCTTCAAGGTCCTCCAATGGCAGATTAATATTTTGCAAAAGTCAGAAGTCTTGGAATTCAAGTCATAAAATAAAATAGAACGAAAAAAAGATTTGCATTTTTCAATTTGCCCCTCATGCTAGGTAAAAGCATAAAGCAAATTAAAAGGGAAAATGCAAGTAAATTTACGGGTAATAAGTTTAGATTGCCTAGGTAGGAGTTGTAATTAATTTTCAAATGGGTAAATCCGGGTAAATATTTTGGGAGTAATAGGCATTTAGTGTTATTTCCTCATTTAACTATGGATCCTTAGAATTTAATAACAAACAAGTGGACAAGAGAATTAAATATATGTAAATGGGTCTCGTGACTTAAGGGATGGGTTGTGGGTAGGCAGCCAATTTGTTTTGATCGTTTAGGAAGCTTATGTAATTATTTTAAAAATGGATAGAAACGGGTATTATAAATGACCAACGTTGGCATCTTGTGTAGTTTCCTCATTAATCAAATGACTTTTATTTTAATCATGATTTTGACCTATGATTAATTTTTAAATGCAATTAACACACTAAATGAAAGATAAAATATTTTTTGATAATTTTTACGATTTAAAACATTTCTAAATATGCAATAACAATGCGAATAAATGCAAAACAAATAAAAGAAAAACTCCTAAAATTCTATAAAAACAGTTAAAATTATTTTTGGACTATTTTTAGGAGTAATTTCCCATGTGGGGCAAAAATTAGGTGCTCACACAAGCAACAAACAACAACGGAGGGAGATAACACTATGTACTGAGAGATAACACCAATTTCATATACTTGAACATAATCAAAGCAGTTTTCTATTGTCCAAATTTACTTTTGTGTCTTATAGGCTTTTCCCTACTATAATGATTTCCTTTCCTACAGTTGCTTGTTTTGGATCTAAAATCTGTTATGAGAAAGGAAAGATAAGTTTGTCCCACAAGCGGAAACGAATTGATGAGGTCCTTGAGAAGTCGTTTGAGATAGCACTTGGAGCTGGAACATTTGGTTGTTGCCTGCTAAAGTTTATCCAAGACTTGTTCATCTCGTGACTATGGAGGTTTTTCATAATGAATTTTTGGTTGTTAAAATTGGCAATATGCCATCATATGCATTTAATCAACACTAGTTTCTAGCCATGAGCGGTTGCGTTGAATACATTCTAGGCTTTATGGCTTGTTCTTCACACATGGATAAACAAATGACTTTGTGCTAACTTGATACGCTCAAATTACACCAAAATAAATGGTGTAACGCGGTCGATGTCAAATATAATAACCCAACTAGGTTGGGGTCGAATCCCACGGAGAATAGGTGTGAAAAGGTAGTGTGAAACTTGACTTAAGCCTTAATTTTACTCCATTAGTTTAAAAGAGAATGCTATAATTATGTGTAATAAAGAAAACTATTGTGTTGTGAGAATGTAATTAATTTGATTAAGGAAACCAAGGTTGTGTCCCCATCAATGTGATGTAATGCTATCGGTATTAATATGATATATTTCTAATGGAAGGTCCTTTGATATGCAAATGGTTTCTAAGTGACTACCCAATATTTTCCAATAAGTGGGTAGTATTTTCTCTTTATGATTTTCCCAAATATAAAAGAGTTGCAATTAAGAATAACCAATTTATGCCAAATAGAACCCAATCATTTCTAAGCAATTCTATTATACAAGGTTTAAGGCCTTGAGTTTTTGATATTCAATTCTACCAAACCCTAACCCACTTTTCCAAGTAAAGATAGAGTGAAATGGAATTAGTCAATGTTTGCAACCACCAACAATAAATGAAGCATGAGAAGTGAATAAATATCAACCAACCATTATATATATATATATATATATATATATATATATATATATATATATATATATATATATATATATATTCAATGGTAAACACCTATTAACATTACACCCATTTAGGGTCCGCAACCTTAGTATTTAAAACTAGCTACTCATACTAGAATCCAAGAACAAAGTAATAAATAAAGACATAAAGCTTACAAAGATACAAGATTCTCTCTTCAAAAGCTTCCAAAATAATGGTGTATTCAATTCCTTCAATGTAACCATTTTTTCAGATAAGATGCCCCACAAAACCCCTAGTAAATCTATTTATAATGGGCCAAAAGTCGGGGTCAAATTTAGACAAAAATGCCCCTGCAAAACATATCTGCGACCGCAGAATGGGTCGCAGATCATGTATGCGGTCCGCAGAAATACAAAGTTACCGCATAATTGCACGCCCAATTGCCCAGTTCCCCATCGCAGATCCATTATGCAGTCCGCATATTGATTATGCGACCGTAGACTGCGTCGCAAAAGTTCTCTCGCAAAATCTCCTTTTACAATTATGCGGTCATTATGTAGTCCACAGAAATGTTATGCAACCGCATAATAGATCGCGTATTTCTCTCTTCAAGAGCTGGACCACCTGCTTCCGTCTGCGGTTGGTTTGCGGCTCGCACATCACTTCTGCGGTCGCAGACCTGCCGTATTTCTGTCCTTCTATAGGTTTTTGTTTTCTTTTCCATATTCTTGATTCTTCAAGTCTGGTACACTGCAACACACCAAAACTTCATAAAAAATAACTGAAAATGATTGAAAAGATGAGCTAAAGTCTATGCAATTAGTATCAAAAGTGTCGAAATTCTACGGCACATCAACACCCCCAACTTAGACTTTTGCTTGTCCTCAAGCAACTAAAACAAAATCATCCTATCATACACTACTCTATTTCCAACAGATCACAAAACAGCAATGACCGTAGATGGTGTTGACTGTCAGCTAACAAGCATGTAACTTCTTTTATTCACCCTTCGTGGAAGAAAACGATCATTTAGCAGTTCAACCAATCAACTTGTAAACTTCGAGCCTCAAGCTAAATGACAGAATGCTACCCACAACTAAGTGTGTACTTGTATCCTATTTCAAGAACCTAACTTCTACTAGATCTTACAATTCATGCGTGCTCACAACAAAGAAAATCCCCAAATCACAAATATGTACAGGGGATACAATCAAACACTCTTGCACTCAGAAAGAAAGCTAAATGATACAAGTATTAGTCCATATGCTTGCCCTTATTTTAACTCGTTGCTATCTCAGGAATAATTGGTTGTAGATCACCAAGGCCTTTTCATGGGTTGTAGTGTAGGCTTCGGGACGGGTTGGACGAACATTTGGAAATGTAGTGGCTATACCCTCCTTGAACTCTACATACACTTTGTTTCTTTACCACATAACACTTATTGACCTCGAGTTACCGATATAGAACTACCTCAAAGTATTTCTTCAGTTTTCGCAAGACTCTGTGCCTCCTCCTCTTCAAACTGGGAGGAGTGCTCAGATGTGCTTCTGGCTGTTTCAGGCCTTGGGCGTTTGGATTGTTGTGCTTGTTGGCTCAGGGCACCAACCCATTTGTTTCCTCGAGCGGGAGGTGATCACAATGTGAGAGACTTCTTTGGTGCCATTCCAGATATCTGAGCAGTTGAAGCACTCGTCCTTAGATACGAATCAAGTGAGCTCTTTCTTCACAATTCCTTGTTATTATTTTTTTTATATATATACAAATATTTTTCTTTTGTTTTTCCTTTGGAGCTTGAGTATTTTCATATATACAACTTTGAGGCTTTTGTGTTTTTCTTTTACACACAGTAGGCAACCTTACCAATTTTCACTTAACGCCGGCACCCCCAACTTAGGCTTTTAGCCTCATTCTTCATCGTTCAAGGAAGGATGAGTTCAAAAGAGGAAATTATTTCACAAAGGGGTAAAGGTTTATAATATGGTAGCCAAATAAAAGGTTAAAGGCTCAACGGTGGTAACTGGGGTAATTGATGTACCAGGGGGGTCAATTTGGTCAAAATTAGCTAACAATCACAAAGAGAGACTAAGATCATTTCATCACCCAATGATTAACCTGAGAGTTGCATTAAGAAACCAACCAGGCAAGTTCTAGACATCACAAGTTAAGAATATGCATTATTTATACAAATCTTCACTCATTCACAACGCATGAACTATTCGACTCATCATAATTTCAGCCCTAAAGTGAATGCAAGGCAACGCAAAGCTTCATCACATGATATTTGAGATTCTGAGTAAGCATAAAGTCAAAGAGCGGGCCTCGAGTTCATAAGAATGACTAACTGTTTATTTACAAAATTAGAAGGTTGCAATTTATTCAACAAAAACTTATCACATGCTTGAATCTAGAACAACAACACCAAACATGTCAAAACATTTTGTGCTACCGCCATGGTTCTACTATAACACCCTTGGAAAAGAACCCGGTGAAGAAAAACCAAGGGGAATTCATTGCTATCTACAAATCAACACGATTAAAGTAAAGAGTTTATATACAAGTTTCACACAAAAATTTGACTACCCCACCCCCAACCAAAAAGCATGCATTATCCGCAATGCATTGAGAAAGTAAGAGCAAAGTTTAGGGGCTTCCTGGGGCGCACTAGGTGCTAGGAGGGGCAGGAACATCCGGGGCAGATGTGGGGTCAGATGCTGGCACTGTGGAAACAACAGGTGGAACCTCGGACTATGTGGTGGCGTCTAAGGCAAGAATAGGAAGCTCCACATGCTATGAAGCTGGGTCTGGGGCCTAGGAGCTGTTAGCCTCACATAGTGATGGCTGCGTGGCCTTGGCGACCATGTATGCAATGGAATGTGCAATTGCTGTCTACACATCTGCTTTATCTTCACCATGTGTATCTGTGGAGACAACAGTTTGTTTGCCTCTGTTGTCCCGTTGATCTTCATTCTCCTCAAGCAATGCCTTCTCATCAGTCTCCTCCTTCTCAGTGTCTCCCTCAGACCCTCTGGATTCCTCTTTTGAATGAGTGTCAATGTGAACAACGAAATCCGGAGCTTTTGAAACCTCAGTACCATGAGCCTCCGGAGCTGTCATGAGGTTCGTGAAATCAAGGTCCAGGCTCGGAATGTGGGAGGTACCAGTGCTCTGCTCCCCTTCCTACGGAAGAAGGGAGGTAAAATCAAACTCCAAATTTTGCATCTTGTGCAGCTCTGATTTCAACTCAGCAACATCCTTTTGGAGTTGAGGCATATTCTCAGCTTCGCCTCGCTCGACCCTCTCTAGACGCACTTCAAAGTGCTTGAGTCGATCTTTATAGGATTGATGTTGTTTCTGAATAATGCTTACTAAGGTTTGGATAGGGGTCAGTGCTTGCCGGATAAGAGCTGGAAGTTCTTTGGTCAGTCTGTCTACTTTGGCATTGGCATGTTGTGCCAGTAGACCAAGCTTCGAGAGAGCAGCTAGGGAAGCAGGTGGCTGTGTAGTGGTAGGTCTGGGAATGGATGTGGAGGTGGCTGGTGCAGAAGGAGTGTCAGGCATTAAGGGAGCAGCAAGTGCTGCTAAGTCTGATGGAGGAGTGAGTGAAGTCTCTAGTGGGTTGTCTATCACCTTTTCTACGGCATCACTGATCCAGGTGATGTCAATATCTTGAACATCCTTTTCGATGCGGTCATGTTTGGGATAGGAGGCACTTCCCTAGCTTTGCACAAAGCACTAGTTAAATATGGGAAGGAGAGTGATGTTTCTTTTTGACTCGCTCTGATTCCAATCTCCTGGAATATAATTTCTCCCACATTAACTTTGATGCCCGTCATGATGCATGCAATGAGGATTGCCTTCTCGATGCTTATGTAAGTTTCATTTCTAGTAGGCATTAGACAAGAGCAGACAAAACTGAGCCAATACCGGCCTTCCTGAGTGAGATCCCTCTTGTGAATCTTTTGGCGCGGAGCTATCCAGGAGTGAGTTCCTTTGGCTATGACGGAAGCAACCCAAGCACGCTCGGATTCCTTATTGGCAAGTTTTGCATCATATTCAGTCGTGCCTGACGACCAATCCTAAAAATATATGTCATTGATTGACGCGACATCACAGAGTAATTGGACCCCTCAAACTCGTATAGACTGTAAGAATACACGGTTCCGTTTCTGTTCAGCATTCCTAGAGGCAGAACAATCAACATAGAATTCCCTAACGAGGGTCTCGTTATTCTCCTCCGGGACTTGAGTGAAGAACTTCCATTGCCTCTTTTTAATATTTTCAAGCACATGACGGTAGTATTCTTTTAAACCATTCAGGCCTAGCTGTTTCTCTTCAATGATTTGTCTCTTTGCTAAGCCATGTTTGTATAGGTTCCAAGAGCTGGGAACCCCAAACCATAGATCTTCACCACTTTTCTGACGTGTTTCAGCATGGAGATCAACGGATGGCATAAGATCAGTCTGTGCCTCCTCCTCTTCAGATTGGGAGGAGTTCTCAGATGTGCTTACGGTTGTTTCAGGCCTTAGGCGTTTGGATTGTTGTGCTTGTTGGCTCAGGGCAGCAACCCATTTGTTTTCTCAAGCAAGAGGTGATCACAATGTGAGAGACTTCTTTGGTGCCATTCCAGATATCTGAGCAGTTGAAGCACTCGTCCTTAGATACGAATCAGGTGATCTCTTTCTTCGCAATTCCATGTTATAATTGTTTTTGTGATTTTGTGTTGTTAACTCGATGTTTTTGGTCTTTTTCTTGTTCTTCTCTTCTTTTTTTTTTGTTTTGTTTTTTTATCTCTTTTGTGTTGTGCGGTGCTTGTATGTGTGAGAGTGAGGGTGTGCGACTGAAATACGGAGGGAGTTAGGGTTTAATAACTGAGAGTTCTGCGATGGGAAAGTAGATCGCATAACACATCATGCGGTCACATATATGTTATGCGATGAGTTAGTAACGTCTTGGCTAAATCCACTTCGTGATGCATTCTGCGGTCGCATAATCGTTATGCGGGCCGCAGAAATAGAAATCTCACTGCATTTTTGAGGGCCAAAATTGCATTTTCTTCTGAGTGTGTCTGCGACCACTATTCGGTCCGCAAAGCCATTATGCGACTGCATAGTTGCCGCAGATCACAGGTCCTTCTTTCCTTCATTCTTCTCAGTCCTTGCACCATGTTTCATTGTATTTTGGGCTACCTGCATTCTAACACACATGTCAAACTGCTCAACACTAACAACTAAACCTACAGAAATTAAAATCTAACAAAAGAATGTTACCACACATGGGTTGCCTCCCAAGAAGCGCTTGATTTATCATCGCGGCACGACGATGTTGACCCCATTTGGGCTAATTAGTGGTGGGGGCTGGTGTAGGACTATCCTTGAGTGAGAATTGTTCTACCAAGTGACTTTCTCATGTGGTTCCGAAGTAATGCTTGACCCGTTTGCCATTTACTTTAAAAGTTCGAGTCCCGTCCTCCGACTCCAATTCAATAGCACCATAAGGGGACATATTCACAACTGTAAACGGGCCAAACCATTTGGATTTGAGTTTGCCCGGAAATAACTTGAGTCTTGAGTTGAAGAGTAAGACCAATTCACCGGATTTGAATTCCCGCTTCAAAATATTCTTGTCATGAACATACTTCATTCTTTCCTTATACATGGTTGCACTCTCATAGGCATGAAGACAAAATTCTTTTATCTCGTTGAGTTGTGTCATTCTTAGGTTAGCAGCTTCGGCCCGGGCAAAATTCAACTTTTTCAATGCCCACATGTCTTTGTGTTCAAGCTCCACTAGCAAGTGACACGCCTTACCAAATACCAACCGGTATGGTGAGGTGCCAATGAGAGTCTTAAATGTTGTGCGATATGTCCACAATGTATCATCAAGCTTCCTTGACCAGTCAGTCCTGTTTGCATTAACAGTTTTTGCTAGGATGTTTTTGATCTCCATATTGAAAACTTCAACCTGGCCATTCGACTGAGGGTGATAAGGGGTGGCCACCTTATGCTTGACTCCATACTTTTTGAGTAGCCTGGTGAAGGCCTTGTTGAAAAAGTGAGAACCACCATCACTAAGGATGGACCTGGGGGTGCCAAACCGCGTAAATAGGTTCTTCTTCAAGAAAGCGGTCACACTCTTTGCCTCATTGTTGGGCAAGGCGATTGCCTCGAACCATTTGGAGACATAGTCCACTGCCACCAAGATATATGTCATGCCATAAGAGCTCACGAAGGGACCCATAAAGTCTACAAGTCATGAGCAAGTATCTAGTAAAGTCTTGCGGATCGATATGATGACGTCCATACTTATCTTCGAGAGGCTACAGGGTATTTAGGATATATACTTCCCATCTTTCTTTCCTTATCATATGAAAATTAATTCAGCTTGAGACATAACTCTTTGAATTCCTTCCACGTATTCGTATGCGCACATGAGCATTCGGTATCAGCAGTGCATCGACAACTTGTGATTCTATGGTTGAGGTGAGAGGTGTGATTTTGGCATGTTGATGATGGGCTAGTCTGGAGGGCTTAAAGCCGGGTTTTGACTATAGCTTGAGCATGGAGATTTCGATTGTGTGAACTTGTACGTTTGGACTCATATGTTTGGTAATGTCCGTATGAATGGAATTTGTGGCTCGATGAGCGGTTGAATGGCTATATGATAAGTATGATGTAACTGTAGGATGTGTTAAGACGATTTGAATGTGACGAGAAATGTTTCCTTGAAATGTAAAGGAGGGGCCATTGGGTGCTTGATTTTCATTTTGATGTGACGTACAGTCTCGAGTATGAATGTTTTGAAGGATCTTTCACGTTGTTAAATTTTGGGATAAATTAAATTCTCATGTCTGATTAATGAGTTTGGACTCAGATAGACTAAGTAATTTCATAGAAACTGTAACTGCGAAAGGGTATAACAAGATACCAATTTGAGGCTGAGCAGGTGGGTTATCTTCCACGGAGTAATCTACGTAGGTGTGTTCCTTATAATGTGAATGGAGAGTTTCTTTTCTGCCAGTAGGGCGTATGTGATGAGATTTGAATTGAATCTGGTTGAGAAAGTTGACTTGAGTGTTAAGAGAATGAATGCGAGCTTAGCGGACGATTGAGGTATTTTTATGGTTGGCGTTGTATGCGCTTGAGAAGAATTTTAGTTGTACTGACTGCGGCAATATGACAATAATAAAGTATGGATATTGTGAGTTATCGAGTGTTTTAATCTATGGCTTTGAGCCAAGTGGGGGAGCTTGCTGTTGACGGTTTAATTTTATGGTGACATGTTAAATTTTAGTTTTGGTTGAGACATACTTATGGATTAGTGATGACTGTAGAGGTTGAGATCGAGGATGACTCGAGCAAGGAAATTCCTGAATACGGGTTACATTACACTTTATGAAAATATGAAAATTATGGGATGAGTGAGTTGTTAATTGTGAATGATGTAGTGCGTACGGAGTATGAATTTGATCAGTGGTGTTAAGGCAGGATTACTTCTTTGGGTGTTTTTGTGCTAAATGAGGCATGTGTCTTCCGGCCTGTTTGGGCGGTACAATTGATATTTGAGCAGAGTGGACGACTCTTGAGAAAGTTCTAATGTATTCAAGATTAATATGTAGCAATTGAGAATTTTTGGCGGATTTGATTATGGCTAAAATCTAAGATTTAAGTTTGATGGTGTCGAGACTTGTGGCATTTTTGTATATCATTATGGATTTTATATTTCGGTATCAGTATGGTAATGGATATGATCGGTTCTTTAGGTGCTTATGATGTGGGGGTTTTCTACAGGTGCTTTGTGGCAATACTCTTGGGTTTGGCGACCTGCGTGGCTTGGTTAAGTTAGAGAGATTCAGTTCTGATGGCTTGATTATGTGCAAATGGATTCCAAAGCATTCTCGAGGATTTCTACCACGGTTTGAGATGGATATTTCCTACCGGCATGAGGAGCATGTTGGGTATTGTGATTTTCTACCGGATGGGATCAAATGGAATTCTTCTCACTGATCGAATATATATTCTACTTGTGACTTAGAATGATTATGAGGTTCTTGTATTTTTCATATGATATCATCATAGATGCAGTGTGTTGTGTGGGATTAAGGTTTGCGTTTGCAAGGTCACGGTTTAGTTTTGAAGGGGAGGTTATAAATTCTTAGATGGCATAGACGGTTTTTGATGTTTAGATGAATGCTATAACTATTTGGTATTGTGTGAGTAGAGTGTATATTTCAGAAGGCGCACTATGTTTTGAATTATGGATATGTCATATGTATTGCGGCACTCTCCTGATTGATCAACTGCTGATTTTAAGACGTTGCTATGTGGCACGAAAGAATATGAGAAGTATTCCTCGTGGGATGATCGTGCATGAGAGATATGTTAGACATTCGGGCGGTAGAGATGGGATCAGAAATGGTAATTCGTGTGTTCTATGGATTTGGAGACTGGGAGTTGTCAAGAGCAGATCGTTTCATGGTTGTGGACTGTGAAGGCGTGGCCGAAGCTAGCCAGGTGATAGTATGTATTATGATTCAGTCGATGTGGATTTTTGGAGGGTTATTTATCTATTTATGGGTGACCAAAGTTGATTTGGGGGGGGGGTCCATTTGTAAGCCCAATTAGGATGTGTATTCTACACCGAGTCGGATTGGTTGGCTCCATACTGCTATTGTTGAGGCATGTGCCATTCAGTTGGTGTTAGACTTATACGTGTTCTGAAATGATATGTGAGTTATTCTTCTATGCTATGAGGAATTGTGATTCATTGGTTGTGCACACATGGTGCGGTTCTATTGGGGACCTTATGGCGGAATTTGAACGAGATGAGCATTTGGGTATTGCATGATTGATTGCGTATTGGTTATGTTCTTTCAGGTTTTGTGTGGCATTGTGTCATTTGCCTCTCCGTGGTTATTGATTTTGAGTAGGGTGGCTCGGGGTATATAATATGGACCAGCGTTTGGATGGGGTCACGCATTGCAGCGGAGTTATGTTAAGGTATGAACCTTATGTTAGAATCGCGTGATGGTTCTACGGTGCGTGATGGATTTTCAGCATTTCTTTGTGGCGGTACTTGTTAATCTTGTGGGGTAGTTCTCTCATTTGAGTCATTTTCCATGACTGAGTACATTTGAATTGTTGCGTATTGGCGCACGGATGGCACGAGTTGTGGCTCTGAGTTATATTAGTGTGGCATATTTGTGGGATAGTTGTGTTTAATAATATATGGTCATTGGACCTAGATTGAGTGCTATCAGGTTTGAAACGGTATATTCGGGAGGATAATATTGAAATTCGGCTTAGAAAGTGATTATGGTTCTGGTTGGGGTGAGAGAGCTCCATAACTTGTTGATCTGATAAGGGGTCCTGAGATTTCTGCGTGTTTCTTTAATTATCAGCAGTGTACGAAGGTTTTGGAACGAGGTTTTGTTTGTTATGGGGTTTAATACCAGTACCGGGTTAGCTGGAGTAGTTACTGTGATCGGGAATGGTGCTGCGAGCATGCGAGTTGTGTAGTATGTTATGTGATTATATCTGGGGTTATGGTCATGGCTCGATGCAGCTTGTTCAGACTTATACAGTGTGTAACTGTGAGATTCGGGTCTTGTAAGAAAATTTTGAATCTTGGGAATTGAATTCCACGGTTTTTGGGCCAAGATTAAATTAATGATTTTTGTTGTGTTGTATTGTCGGGCCTATATGGGATACCGGACACGCGCGTGGTAAGATGGAATAGTGATTTGACGGCTTGAAAATAACTTTTGGCACGTTCGAGGACAGACGTATATTTAAGTGGGGGAGAATGTAACGACCCGACTAGTCATTTTGAGTATTACAACCCCGTTCCCCCATTTACTACTCTATTTGTGCTTTATAGCTGTATTATGACCTATCAAATTAGTTAGTTCGGGTTCAGAGAGATTTCGGAATGAGTTGAGACACTTAGTCTCATAATGGAAAGCTTAAGTTGGAAAAGTCGACCGAATGTTGATTTATGTGTAAACGACCTCGGATTTGAATTCTGATGTTTCCAGTAGCTCCGTATGGTAATTTTGGACTTAGAAGCGTGTCCGGAAAAATTATTTGGAGGTCCGTAGTGGAATTAGGCTTGAAATGGTGAAAGTTAAATTTTTGGGAAGTTTGTCCGGGGGGGAGGGGTTAACTTTTTGATATCGGGGTCAAAATCTGATTCTGTAAATTGGAATAGCTTCGTTATGTCATTTATGACTAGTGTGTAAAATTTGAGGTGAATCGGATGTGATTTGATATGTTTCGGCGTCGTTTGTAGAAGTTAGAAATTTCAAAGTTCATTAGGCTTGAATCTGTATGTAATTCATGTTTTTGATGTTGTTTGAGGTGGTTTGAGGATTCGACTAAGTTCGTATTGGGATATAAGACTTGTTGGTATACATGGACGGGGTCCCGGGTGGCCCGGTGAGTTTCGAACGAGGTTCAGATCATTTTTGTGTCATGTTGCAATACTGGAGGTATGCTGGTTCTGGTGTTTTCGCACCTGCGGAAATGGGCTCGCATGTGCGATGGTCGCAGAAGCGACACTAAAGTCGCAGAAGCGAGGGAGTGCTGGCTAGGAAGGCATCGCAGAAGCGGAAGCCAGGGCGCAGAAGCGCCTGCGCAAGAGCGGCCCAACGCGTGCAGAAGCGCGACCGCAAATGCGGTTGGCGCGTCGCAGAAGCGGCCGGCTCGCAAATGCGCCCATTTTTCCGCAGAAGAGGGGGTCGCAGGTGCAACCTCTTGGCCGCAGGTTTCGGATTGACTGGGCAGAATCCTTTAAGTTCGAGGGTTTGAGATATTTCACCATTTTTGGATTTTGGAGCTCGGTTTGGGCGATTTTGGAGAGGAATTTTTCCACACAACTTGGGGTAAGTGTTCTTGACTCCCTTGTGATTATATTACATGAATCCATCTTCATTTTTAGCAACTAGTTGATGAATGTACAGAGGAAATTAGGAATGTTGGCCTAAAGTTCATATGAATTTTTGAGTTTTGAACATCGATTTGGAGTTAGAATTAAGTGAAATTAGTATGGTTGAACTTGTAATTGGATGGGTTATCGGATTTTGTGAGTTTCGTCGGATTCAGAGACGTGCGATTTTTGGAGTGTAATTTAGGATTTTGTAGGAAAATATTAGTATTTTGATATGGAATTAAATCCTATAAATTGTGTGGACTGAATCAAATTTAATTGTGACTAGATTCGAACTATTCAGAAGTTGATACGCGCAGAATGGGATTTTTGGAGTATTGTTTAGCTTGCTCGACTTTGGATTCGTCCTGTTCGAGGTAAGTAACTCTTCTAATCTTGGAGCTGAGGGTATGAACCCTGAATATACGTATTATGTGAATTGTTTGGAGGTAACATACATGCTAGGTGACAGGCGTATGGGCGTGCACTATAAAAATTATGACATAATTGGTTTCGTGGAATTTTGTAGTCTAATAATCTTGGCATTTTCTATGTAGTTTTATGTGTTAAAGAAATTGAGCTATGAATCATATTAAAAATCATATTGAGGTTATGTGCCAGTATTATTGAGACCCACAGAGGTCATATTACTGTGAATTATTTGTTTAAAATGAAATTTCATACTCAGTCATATTTATTTCATTGCATATCATATCATATCTAAGTCCCTGTTGTTATTTATTGATACATCATATAATTATTTTCGGGATATTTTCATGATATTGTGAGTCCATGAGAGAGAGACTAGGGAGATTGATGACTGAGGGAGGCCGAGGGCCTAACTGTGAGGATATATTTTGGGATCGAGCTGCACGCCGCAACATGCCATATTGGCTTTATATATATATATATATATATATATATATATATATATATATATATATATATATATATATATATATATATATATATATATTATTATGTGGATCGGGGCTGCCCGCCTACAGCAGGCCTTATAGGCTTTATATAGCGCTTGGGCTGAAGGAGCCCCTCCGGAGTCTGCACACAACCCCAGTGAGCGCGGTTGATATTATTGAGGGATGGATCTTCCCTAGACATGGATCTTGTCTGAAGTATTATATACCCTAGAGATGGATCTTCTCCATGGGCTGGATTGGCCCTACTCGGTACTGAGTGACTGATGATAAGTTGATGTGTATATTCCGGGATGGATCTTCCCTGGGCCGGATTGGCCATATACAGTACCGAGTGATTGGGAATGATGAGTGGAATGTGTAAGAAAGTGAGATTGAGTACTCTGAGAGTGTGAGTACATGAGTTCATCTCTGAGATACATTGCATTGACATGCACACATGACATACAAGCATAAAGATGTATTTTCCTCATGTTGTACGGTATCACATCATTCATGATTTCTCACACATATTGACAGATAGGCATAGTGATGTATTTGTTTTACACTGGTTATCTGGAAAGAAAATGAAACATCTTATTTATTATTGAAAGAATTTTGGAAAAATTATTGTTTTCAAACTTATTCATATTTTTGACAACTCCGGTAAACGATTTGGGTTTTCATTGATGTACTTGGAAGGTAGAACTATTTTCAGAAATCATGTTTTTGTTGAGCATTTGATTGTTGAGTTACTTATAGTATTACTTATTTTATGTTGTTATGAACTATTGTTGGTTATTGAAGTTGGGACCCGACCTTGGTACAAGCTCGTCACTACTTTCAACCTAAGGTTAGGTTTGTTACTTATTGAGTACATGGGGTCGGTTGTACTTATACTACACTTCTGCACCTTGCGTGCTGATGTTGTTGTGTTCGTTGGGAGCTGAATCTGAAGATGTACTGCATTCTGTTTGTATCTGCCTCTTGTCCATTGTAGCCTTAGATTCATAAAACTCTATTTATGTACTTTTCAAACAGATGATGTATTACTTCATACCAGCTTTGTATACTCGATTCCTAAAAGCTCATGATTTGTACTACCAGTTCTTGGGAAAATATATTAGTTTCATATATTTTCTTTTAATTAATTGCCTTATTAATTTTATTGGAATTGGATAGTTGAAAATTGGCTTACCTAGCGGATTGGGTTAGGTGCCATCACGACTAGTTGGATTTTGGGTCGTGACAAGTTGGTATCAGAGCCCTAGGTTCATGTGCGTTTATTATCAACCTGCAACTTGAATGCTAGGTTTCTTGCTAAATACTTTTATTTAGAGCATAATTTCCAGATTTTGCATTCAAGAAAGTTCATTTTGATAAGTTGGTTTACATCACAGTTGGTTTAGCAAAATGATTTATTGACTGCCTCCACTTAATAGCTAAATTATTGCTTATGAGAACAAAGTTATCTATATCAGTTTGATATACGTTATACACGAAAGTATATTACATTCTCCCCTCACAACTGGTTCAGTGTTAGGAACCAAATAATTTTATCTTATTATTATTATTGATGTGCGGTATATATTTTGATTAACACCATAATGCACAAAAATGAGTTCCCAAAGTTGAGAAAGCAAGTTAGTTTTTCTAACATGAGGGGGAGAGATGATAAACATTTGAGAAAAAGTTACGTGGAATGAATTATCATTTCTACATCAAGATCCTCGAATAAGATAATACGAACTTGAAGTTCATAAAAAGATAATTCATCTGCAATATATTGCAAAGCATGCCGGACGCATTTGTTGACCCAAAGAAAGTAACTATATTTTTACTGCAAATGCTCCTATTAGAATAAGTCATATAAGGACAAAATCTATGGTACACTTAAAGCGTATAGACAAATCGGTTTCAAATAAAATTCTTGATAAAGAAGATGAGCAAATGATCATAACAATGAGGCAAGTAATCTAGAAGATCACATGACATAGCACTTCATAAAATCTCAGGAGAGATATAGGTACTTGAATATATGAATGAAATGATCTCTATGTTATATTTTTATGACAAAAAAGGAGGTTTGAATCGATATAAAATGTTCGCCGATGACATCTATGATAGGGCTACATATATATGAGGATCTTAAGTCTGGAGAAACAATTCAAGTAGAATTGGTTTCATATAAAAGACATATAGTTTTGGACATATAGCTCAAACACTCGAAAGTATAAAGTCAATTGCGTGTGCAATCACTTTCAATATCTTATACTATATAAAATAGCTAAGCCAAAATACAAGAGCATATTAACCTGAAATTAACCTAACTAGTTTTCATTGTCCTTACACGAATCCAGATTAGTCGAGACCCAAATGGGTAGCTAACACGGTGTGAGAAACTAAAAAAAATAAACTAACTAGTCTTGAAATTGGTAGATGAGATCTTAAGTAGCTTCTGATCATAGATACAGAATACTAGAAGTTAGCTATATTATATTTTGAATCTTTGAAAGGGATTAACGTATTTTTTGTTCCTTCTGCAGAAAAATCGCGATGAACCTTTTAGCTTGTGCCCGCAGCAGAAACCCTTAATTCTTGTCATGTCATAGAAAACATAAAGCATTTCAATTGATATTTTGAGTACCTCTGCAACTAAAGGAATATCATATAAGAGCCCTAAGGCTTCAAGGTATCAAAACAAGTTCAACGAGGAACATTTGCAAACAATCCAAAAACATATACAGTAAAACCTCTATAACAATATCGCTATACAACAGTAAATGAGACTATTATAGATTTGACTGTATAAGTTCTCATAGGGATAGCCAATATATTAAGGAGCCTCTGCAAGTGCAAAAGAATACATCATGCCTACGGGACTAAACTCAAATAGGTAAAATAAAAACTGGTCGAAACAAAAATTTAATAACAAAGCACAATCCATAAATTGGTAGACATACTTAGCAATGTTTACATCGAAACTAGTAATTAACGAAACAAAATCTCGATTTCTCTCTGATTATCAATAAATGATAATGGGATAATGTTCTCAACAAAACTGCTACCATGTTTTAAATAAAAATATTTGGGGAAAACCAATGTAGCTGGGGCACTAATAAAGCTTGCTGTTGCGAAAACATACTGCACCCTTTCACTATTTTTTGCTTTAAGCAAGCCACCCTTCTTTAATTTCATAGAAACCTTATCATTATTGGATATCAAATAACACTTTTTTTTATATCTGTTATTCAAAGGCCAATACAAGTCCAGCTTTTGTGGGCGCGAAAGAATCCCAAACTTCTCCTCTTTGAAGTCGAAGTAGTAACTAATTTTCCTCCAATAAAGTAGCCCATTGAGGAAAATACAATCCCTGGAGAAACTATAGAGAGAAGATATTTCAGGGATTAATTCTATTTCTCTCCATGATTTGGTTCCTAGAGTTAAAATCTCGATATTTAGTCGATGATTGTAGTAAAAAACATGAAGTAATTTGTATTTTTCTGTGCCCATATCAAATCCCAAAAATAATGTAGGAGCCTTCAAGTAACAATTTCTAAGAGAGGATGTCAAAGCTTTCATCTCCCCTGTGGTGATGTTGTATAAGTAAACTTGAGACCTATGTGCATTATAATCATAAAAACAAACCAGGCCATTGCATTGATTTGAGCAGATACTGTACGCTAATCTTGTGTCTGAATAATGATGAGGCGCGAGTTGTAAAGAGAATCCTTTTTTTGGTTGTATTCTTGAGAAATTACAACTAGGTTGGCGATGAGGAAAATAATACAGTTGAAATAACAGGTGGGTAGCTGAGGGACGGGCATGAGAACGAGCAATATGAGACTTGACAAAGTTGGGATCATGTCGTATCAAAGTTTTCCAAGCTTTACAAATACACTTAAATCGCATGAGAGACGTGGCAGAGAGCCATGTTAGTATCTCGAATATTATGTCATCTCCGAGTTGAACTCTACAACCACGTGGATGACGCCTTTTTTGAATGCTTTTTGTTAATTTGTTTGTAGTGGTGATCACATACTCACTCAATTTTTTTGAGAATTCGTTCCATTTTACAAGAGGAATTCAACCACAGGTGACAGTTTTCTCCTTTCCTGTTATTCTTCTACTACTACATTTTGTTTGGTTTGTCGCTGAGTTTTCGGTATTTGAGTTGGATTAATATAATGACTCTCTCTCTTTTTTTTAAAAACAAAAATAACAAACTAAATTTAAATGATAAAATTTTATAATACTCCGAAGCTGACCTTGAGTAATACTATTCTTTTTCAATAAATCTTTTTTTTTTTTTGGTTACAAACCCTTCTACGAACTCTTTAATTTGTTAGTACTACAACTTTAAACGTCCCAAAAAATTACTTTACCCAATCATATTGTTAAAAGTCTTTTTGATATTGTTGTACTACAACTTTGATATTGTCTTTAAAAGTCATTAGCTCATTGTACCATTTAACAATATCATAAATGGTACTACAACTTTGATATTGTTAAATGGTACTCATTAAAACTTTCATTTTGATAATGATTTTCTGATTATTTTTTTTCCAGTCGTATTACATTCTAAATTAATTTTTAGATATCTATTTAATTATCTAATATTTTGAACAAAGATTGGTAGATTATCAAAATCTTGCTTAATTATGATCTCCCAAAGATATTATCTGCACTAATTCTTCCTTTGCTACAAAGGTGGATTTTCCAAATCTAATATTTCTAATCACACATGCTTAATTAGTTGATAATTTTACACAATTTCTCGTCTTATACAGTTTGACAGTACGACATTAGAATAGATTAGAACAAACGTTAATTTTAAGACTATATTTAGCCATACAATTAAAGAAAAATCATTCGCGCGCAAATAGGGCCTTAATTAGCAAATTTATTGATTAAGAGTGCAAATAGGAAAAAGAGTATTTGAAGAAAAAAAAAGTGCACAAAAATAACAAGTATATAAATTCCATATTAAGAAAAAAAAAATGCACATTACTTTCATTCCCTTCTCTATGTAACTTAGCTAGATTTTATCATTTGTGTAGTATAAGGTGGTAGAAAGAAAAAAAAACAAAAAACAAAGAAAGAGCAAAACTCAAAATCTAATTTTCCCCCCCTCAAAATCTTCATATGCTAAGAGATGGATTTTGAGAGTTTGAGTTGTGAGAAAACAGATGTTCCAGCACCTTTTTGTGGCCTAAGAATTCTCTTGGTTGATAATGATACAACTTCTTTGTTAAATTTAGCATCAGCACTTGAAGAACATTCTTTCAAAGGTACATTCTTGTCTTTAATTTCTACTCCATATCTGCATTCTTTTTTCTTTTGGATTTTCTTTGTCATAACTGTGATTATAGTAAATGAAGTGAATTTCTCAGAAGTGTAACATCATGGTATTAAAGGAAATAGAGATTTTTGGTTCGAGCCTCATTGTCACCTTCGAAAACAAATTCACATGGCAGTATAGAGTTACCGTGTCGAATGATGGTCAATTGGACACCCTTTGCCGGAAAATTATAGTGTATATAAGTTAAAAGAGTAACTTTATATCATATCTATTAAATCTTAGACATCCTTGAAGCGAAAGTCCTGGCATTAAAGTAAATATAACATTATTAAAAATCCAAAATCTTTTATGTCTCAAACAAGAGTACTTAAAATAAATCAGGTGATTTATCGAACTTAGGTCGCATAAATCCCTCTCCTTTGTGGTATCCTTGTAGGCTAGTATTATACTGGTCACGTTTCAAGTTAAACTAATCTTGAAAATAATCTTAAACTACTTCAACTTTTAGCTTATTGGCGAGACTCTGATTTCCCACCTTGTCATCCCCTTCCCCTATAATTAAACGGACAAAATTCATAAAGAATTAATGATTAAGCAATTAAATATTGACTTGTGCTTGTCACTTTAATGTGATAACAGTAAAACATAGTATAATTACACAGGTAAAAATGTACTCGCACCCGATGTTTACATAAAGAAAAAGGAAAGTTTTATCGTGAAGATGTTATACCTACATGTATAACTTCCTGCAAAATTTTCTGAGTTTGATTTTTGTTTACAGTAACAACTATTGAAAAAGCAACTGTAGCTCTGTCCATTCTCCGTGAACGGATCGATCAATTTGACCTTGTCATGGTGGATGTCAACATGCCAGAAATGGAATGCTTTGAGTTCATCAACTGCACTCAACTCATCAAAGACATACCTATTATTTGTAAGATCAAATTCTCAATTAATATAGGACTATTGAAAAGTGTCAAAATGTTTAATTTTGGATACCTTATCTGGAATTTGGTTCTAATTTTTCATCTTTTTTTAGTAATGTCATCAAATGTGAAGAGGGAAATGGTGGAACAAGCAGTGGCACAAGGGGTATGTTTCTTTTTTATGAAACCAATTTCAGCAAAGAAACTCAAGAATATATGGCAACATGTGTATAGGCACCAAAAGAAAGTTAGTCAAAAATTAGAAAAAAATAAGGCTAATAACCAAGTTGAGGTAATGGACAATACATCTTTTGCTAATAAGAAAATGCAAGACACAAAGGGAAAAATCATAGTGAATTCAGCAGAAGGGTCTAAGGGAAAGAGAAAGAGAATTACTGATGAGGAGACACAAGTTAAAAATGGTGATTCAGAAAAAGAGGATCGTTCTTTGGTTTCGGAAAAAACTATGGAGAAAAGGCGACGCCTGCATTGGACACCTGATCTTGAAAAGAAATTCAAGAAGGCCGTTCGCAAGTTAGGACAAAAAGGTATGTTTATAAAAACTTAGTTGTTATCATAGCATAAACCAGAAAAAAAAGAAGCAAGAATTGGTGAAATACAGTAGAAAATGAGGTAATCTTTAGCAAAGCATTTTTTTCTAAATGTACTTTTTTTTACTATTTGAATCCTCATATTTTGTCTTACCCTGTCGATTTAGCCCGTCCTAAACTTATTAAGGAGATGATGGATGTTCCAAATTTGACTCAGAAACAGATCGCGAACCATCTGCAGGTATCTGAATTTGCTTTGAATTTTTTCATTACTTCTCTGCATGTTTTCTTAATAACTGTTATTGAACTGTTCGATTTATTTTAAAAAAAGTATCTTGTTTGCTACACGGACCACCATAATTCTTTAATATCGAACATATCTGAAACGGTCAAAATTGAAGAGAAGTTTAGGAGAACACAATAAATGTTTCTTTCAACTTTCTCATAGCAAACTATTAGAAATAGTCGACTTTTAGTTCATGTCTTGAAATTGGTAGATGAGTATTCTAGTTGTGACATTAATAGTCTGACGTTTTCCTTATTTCTTTATGTTTTTGGTCCTTTGCAGAAATACAGAGTCCAAAAACAACAAGCTCCACATGTTCAACCAACTACATCTTCTATAGTTAACTAATCTAAAATCATGTCGCGAACACCACCCCCTCTGGTTCCAATAATTCATTCTCAATATGGAGTTAATGAGGAGTTAAGTAGAATTGGGAACTTTAATTCTGTGTCCCAGAGTTTGTCTTTCCCTTTGAACACATCAATATTGTTCCATTCTGGAACCAATATGTTTAATCACTGTCCAGACAACGGACATCATTTCAATGTATTGAATTCAAATGAGTTCGCGGTGAACTTCAACGAACCACTTCAAGAAACATACTTACCTCAACCACCTGAACTTCCATCTTTAGTTTCACCAATTCCAAACGATTATGTCTTGTCAGAGTTGAATGACTGGAACGATTATTTAGTTTCACCTGAAAATCTCAATGGCGAAATGATAGAAAATCAGATTGACAGTTACTACAGTTGGCTAGAGAAAGCTCCTCTTAGTAGTAGCTCAACTCAAGATAATGTCCTCACAAGGCCAGTTTATATATAACAAAAAGCAATAAATCCTTAGCTTATTATTTTTTTCCTGTCATTTTGTATAACTGTAGATTGTTGAACAGCAGGAGTCAGAATCCTTGATATGGACAAATTGCATTTCTGGAGTAACGGGAGAAGATGTTCGGAAGTTTTTCATTGATTAATTGTGATTGGATTATTTAGAACTCAAACAATCTTTATCTTTTGTTTTCTGAACTCGTAACATTTGTGCGAGTATGTTCCATTATATTTTTTTTAATCATAAGACTATTTAGACAATTTCTTCTGTTTATGTTATTGTAACAGTCCAGTCCACTTGGACAATATCACTAGTGGGCTGGGTTGTTACATATGGAATCAGAGTCACCTGCGTGTAACCTTGAAAGGTGGTGGGGCAAACGCTGAGTCCCAAAGGGGTGTATGTGACACCTTAGGCGAATCTCACATCGACAAAATACTGGAGAGATGTTGGATATATTAGAGAAACTTAGTCTAGAAAAACAAACAATTATAACAAAAATCATCACAATAAAAAGGAAAGACAAGGGACAATGTCGAAAGTAAACACAATTATACACTTCAACAGTATTTTAATACAAAAAAATTCGTGCACTTATGCTTCTTCCTTAGAACTATCGTCAATATTCTTAATAGGACCTTTAAACCAATGTCTACCACTGAATATCCACGTAAAAACGACTAGAATGAGAATTCCCCCAACTGCAACAGGAGTGTAATTAAGAGTTTGATCTGTAATAGGATAGGAAACAGGCAAAGAGAAGAGTACAAAGATAAGTGCAACCCAATATACAGATATCCAACCTACAATAGTCCCATATCTTCCCAAGTTAAAACGCCTTCGAGTGAAGGTTTTTCGACCTAGAGTTAACCTTAATAAGATCGGTATAGCATAAGCAACATAAAGCCCAATTGTTGCTATTGATGTCATGGCTTGAAATGCTACCAAACTTCCAAGTGACTTCAATTTGAAGAGAAAGAAACACACACACAAAAAAAAGAAATCTATTATCAAGGGAGTGAATAAGAAAAACCTATATACAAAAAGGTAATCTGGTGCATTAAGCTCCCGCTATGTGCGGGGTCTGGGGAAGGGCCGGACAACAAGGGTTTGTAGTACGCAGTCTTACCCTGCATTTCTGCAAGAGGCTGTTTTCACGGCTTGAACCCGTGACTTCCTGATCATATGGCAACAATTTTACCAGTTACGCCAAAGCTTCCCCTTCAAGAAAAACCTATATGAATCAAAAAGAATATATGTATATACCGTTAATGCCATGCAAAATGCTACAACGGCTGACATCCAAACTGCATTTATAGGAACGTCCTGTTAGTTCACTTTCTGCAACTGTGATGAAAATGGCATTGCTCCATCTCTGGAGAATGCGTAAGCAATCCTGCGAAAAATAGACGCGAGCGTAAAACCTCATTGGCTCTAGGCAGGGGCGGAGGGAGAGTCGGAGTGTTAGCTATGGGTTCAGACGAACCCAATAGCTTTTGCTTATTTACACCTTGTATTTGTATTAAAAAATTCATTAAGTACGTATAAGTACTTAATTGCGAGCCTAGTAACTAAGACGAGCTATGTGTTCGGTTGCAAGTTCAGAACTCATAAATTTCAAATTCTGGCTCTGCCTCGGGACTCTACTACAGAATTTGAGTTGAACAAGGAGAATGATGACTGACCAAAGCATATTTACCTTGAGTTGCTAGTTAGTGAGCTCATACCAGCAAAGAATACAGCAAGACCAGCAATACCTAAGCAAATTACAGCACCAACACCACTACCATATCTACTCATAAATGCCTCATAATAGATTTGAGCAATGGCATGACCACCCGAATCGTTGTTTTCGCTCAAAAGATTCGGAATATCTCTGACTGCAAAGGTTATACCAAGTACATAAGCCCATCCTGCAATAACTGCTCTGCCGATTGCACTAACAATACCTTGTGGTCCGTTCTTATCTGCGTCTTTAGTCTCCTCCGACTGCAAAAATATTTCGTTAAATACAAAATAAGATAAAAAAATCAAGAGAATCGCTTTGAAGCGGAACTCACCATATAGGCGGAAGCATCATAACCTGTCAATGTATACTGGCTCATAAGAAGTCCGAGGACAAAAATGTAGAAATAATTGTTGATACCGTCCTGATTCTCAGTATTGAAGTTTGTAAACACAAACTCAGGACTGGCTCTTTCAGTTGCAACCGCAGGAATTACAATTATAAGAAAATAACCTGTAATCGTTAACTTAATTAGAGTCGAGTAAAGGAAGAGCTACTGTAAATTGTGAGGTTTGAACAGAGAAAGTAGGATTTCAATTACATACCGAAGAAATTGAAGGCAACGCCTATTTGTCCAAGGAATGACAACATTGAGATAGGAAGACTATTTAATATAGCATGTATTAGTAGAAATACGCCGTGGAGAGCCATAACTACATATTTAGAGATCTTATATCCGCCTCCATTTAATCCACCAGTGCTAAGGAGAATCATCACCTGAACTAACTGTGCCAGTGAAAAATCTATACTTGTTGTGAGAGCCCACTGCAATAAGATTTTCCGTCGTTGATTAGTATTGTTTTGCTTAGATACAATTGTGAATGTTAATACGAGTAAGTTTTCGCGATACCTGACCAACAATGTTGAACCTGCGAAATGAGAATGAAAGGAAATTTTAGTGAGCAGAGAGCAATATGAAGATGTAAAGCTTAAGAACATCATTTTTATCAAAATATAACTTAGGACTGATGAATGTCGCGAAACATATACAAGCAGATATTTTTGACTATATACAACAACAACAACCCAGTGTAATCCTACAAGTGGGGTCTGGGGAGGGTAAGATGTACACAACCTTTGACTATATGTACATATATTATGCTAGAAGTTCTGTTTTTCCTTATTTTTCGTGTATCACTCTGTCTCGGCCACTACATCGTCTGAGTATGAAATCAGCTCCTAAACAATGTAATGGCTAAAGGTCCTGACCTAAACTACAACTTGCTCTCCTCCACATTATGTTAAAGTCATATAACCTCTTCTTTATAAACCAGACAGTTTAAAATTGAGAAATCAAATGTTGAATCGCGTGGAAAGTCTTATTGCTTTTTTTGGTTTAACTATGGTGTTCGGAATACTGGCCTAATTAATCCAGATTCACGCCGCGTAGGGCCTATTTAAGAGCGAAACGCTTACTACCGGGAATTTCTCCATTCTCAGGGCTCTAACCCTAAACGTCTGATTAAATATTGAGAGATCTCATCCATCCCATCATATTTCTTGGTAGTTGTGGAAATTCTTTTTGATAATGGCTGACAGTGGACTCAATGTCGGCCTACTCTAATAACATATAAATATTCGTATAACCAGACTGTTAGAGATATTACTCCGGACCATAAAGGTCTATTGTACGCAGCCTTACCTTACATTTCTGCAAGAGGCTGTTTTCACGGCTCGATCCCGTGACCTCGTGGTCACATGACAACAACTTTACCAGTTAGGTCAAGGCTCCCCTTCCGAAAGTAATATGATTATTAGCACTATAAAATAGGACGAAATGGTATGAAACAGTGTAAAACTAAACAAGCAAAAGAAGAAATTACCAGCCAGTGATCCAGGAAGCAAAAGGACCCCAGTTTGGACCAGCAAGTTTAGCACTCCAATAATAAAGACCTCCAGAAGTTGGATAAGAAGAACAAATCTCAGCCATTGATAATCCAATTAACATAGTAAATGTACCAGCAATTGGCCATCCATAAATGTATGATATTGGTCCACCAAAATTCAACCCAGTGCCCATTAGTCCGTTTAAACCAGTTAGTACTGATACAATTGAGAATGATATAGGGAAGTTCGATCAATTCAATAACAACAATAATAACAATAACGCGGTAAGAATATATCAGGTAAATAATCAATAATAACAACAACTAGGGAAAATGGTCAAATTTTCCCCTGTACGATTTGGATCTTTTTTCCCGATCACTATTATACCTCTATCTCAAGCAAGTGGCTATATGAATTCCACAGTGACCATTTCATCTATCCATTTAAGCTCATTTCACACCAACATAGTACAAAATAAAACTAGAAATGAAAAGTACTACTAGATGTATTTCTCTATTTGACAACTCCTAGAAAACGTAGGACCTAAAGTAAATATGCTAACATAACTATTTCCAATTAATTGATATCACCTATATCGCGTGAGCAATCAAGAAATTAAAATTAATAGGCAAGGTACTCACGAAAGATCGCGTTTGAGTTCTTGTTTGTATCCTAGCTCGTGGAGATGAGCATGGTCCGAATCAACTACACCATGAGCATGGTCCGGATCAACCATACCATCGGCTACTCGAAGACTCATAGTTTTTACACTGCAATATGATCCACACACTATATGCAAAGTTGTCAACTATAAAATGAAACACTAAATTTCTATCCCTCAAGTTTAGGAATAAGAAGAATGAATATGTGTAGCCTTTTGCCTGGCTTTCCAAAGATATATAAAGATGCAGAAAGATTCACACTAAACATGGAAAAATCAGAATTCTGCACATATTTAATCAGTGACATGACTTGGTCAGTGATAAATTGTACCTATTATAGTATACATGTTCTTATCATGACATTGATGCTTACGCATACAAGTACAGCCAATATAGCCAAAGGAAAAAGAAAATGAAAAAATAAAAAAAAAACTCACCTTTTTTTGTTTCCCACCCGATATCCGGTATCAGCAGTAGGGCCTGAAATTCAACCTCACCTTTTTTTTTTGCCAGATTTTAGCGCCTCATAGTTTATTAGACGTGCAGAAAAACAATATTATTGTCCTAGTATTAATTGTCCCTCTTTTCTCAAGTGAACTGTCATAATTTTTTATTTTGAATTATATTACTCCAAAATTGTATTAAACTTTTAAAAGAAACTTGATGTCTCTACACTCTTGAGTATCTGATAAAAATTCTATTAACAAAAAATATCTCTGGCTACCATATTGATCCTAAAAAAAAGATGTACAAACATTCAAAGAGTTACTTTTGTCTCAATGATTAAACTTTTTTTTTTGGTCAACCGACGAAATTACTTTATATTAAAAACATTTTACATTACATGGAGCGTTGGGCCTGTTGCGTCCTGTATTACAAAAAGAGGATGTGGATAAGTTGTTGTGTTGATTCCTATCAGGTTCCACACTAGTACATTTTGTAGATGGTGCATCTAAACAAAAAGAAATAGGAGCGATCTGTGCAGAAGGCCAGAAGCAGTAGTTTTTCTTGAGTAGATAGTTCCTTATTGGTCTGCACTCAGTTCGTTTTGCAAAAACGTTGGCGGTTGGACGAGTAGATGCAGGTTCTCTCCCAAAGCCATAGTTGCTCCATATTTGGCTATGCTATCAGCAATGCTGTTCTACCCCCTGTATGTATGCAGAATATCAATGATTTTGTAAATACTGTTAGTTGTGAGACGTGAAGTCAGAGTTATATCATCAACAAAGAGTAAGTGTGAGATAGATGGTCCTCGACGTGACAGTTGGACTGGAATCCATTGTTTATAATCAACGGCTGTGTGAATTTGGCGGGATAATCGTTCCATGTATAAAATGAATATGTATGGTGAGAGTGGATCATCTTGATGGAGTCCCTTTGTAGGTATGAAGTATTCTGTAGGTTGAGAAGTTGAAGTAATGTAATGTATCTTTAATGAACGCCCACTCCATTTGATCAAAGGCTTTTTCAAGATCTAGTTTTAAAAGAAAGTTTGCTTGTTTGCCTTTTTCATGTCTGAAATAATGAAGAATATCCTGCACTATAATTGCGTTATCCGAAGCACAATGTTGTTTTAAAAAAGCTGATTGTTCAGGACTAATAAGCTTTTGTAATAGAGGCTTGATTCTATTAACTATAATTTTTGTTACTAGTTTATAAAGACTATTACAAAGGCTATTGGGTCTATATTGGGTAATTGAAGATGGATGCGAAATTTTTGAAATGAGACACATAAACGTTTTGTTTACTATTGGAGGTATGTATTTGTTAGTGAAAACTTCATGGCAAAAGGATGTGACAGAAGGTGCAAAAGGATGTGACAGAAGGTGCAAAATACGACCAATACTTTTGGTAGAAATAGTAACCAGGCCTTGCTGCCTTTAAGGGTTTAAATGAATTTATTGCGATTTGGATTTCACCCGTAGTTAGTGTGGTATTTAGTGTATGATGATCATTTGTATTTAGGATGTTGTAAGGTGCTACTTAATAGGAATTGGATAAGTAAGTGTGAGTAGTTGTAAAGAGAGTTTGATAATAAGATTCAACATTTCCTTTATTTTGGATTGTTCAAAAATCCTGTTACCCCCTTAATCTTTTAGGGCAGTTATCCGGTTTCGTCTTCTTCTTTGGATGATTGCTAAGTGGAAGAATTTAGTGTTTGCGTCCTCATCTGGTAACGTGATTTTAATTTTCAGAAGAGTCTCAATATTTCATTGTATTTGTTTATAAGGTCAATTTCTAAATAGTATAAAAAGGTGCTCGCAAGGTACCTAGGAGACATTTGTATACCTTTTAGTCTAGCTAAAAGTGTCTTTTTTTCTTTAAAAATGTTGCCAAAAGAGGATTTGTTCCATTCCAGGAAAGCAGTAAAATCCTCAATGGCGCTAAAGATATGCTTATTAGGGGTCCAAGGGAATTGAATTGAGGGTGTGATGTCCTGAAGATAAAGTCTTACTTGTTTATTGCCAACTAGTCTAGCTCTTAAAATAATACGTGATAAATTAGAAGAGTTGAGGTCTAACAAAAGTCACTACAACAAATATAATTTTTAACCACGAAATTATTAGCTACAATAGAAAAAGCATCACTAATTATTCATTTTCCGTGACAAAAATAATAATCCGTACTTAAATGCATGAGAGGTATACTTTTAGTGACGAAATACAAATTTCGTAGCAAAAATTTTGTCTACTAAAGTTTCCCACCAAATAGATAGATTGGCGCCAAATATTGAGTAATATTAGCCACAAAATTAAAAGTATTTGTGACAAATTTATTTGGTCACTAATGTTGTAGACAATTTGTGACAAATTATTATTTGTCTTAAGTTTCGTCACTAAAAGTCTATAATTAAAACGGCGACAAACTAAAATTTGTAGCTAAATGGTGTAAAAATTAGCCAAAAAAAATTTATAATTTTTGTGACCTTAGTTTTTGTCACTAAATCATAAACAATTAGTGACAATCATCGTATCATCTCTATTTAATCCACGAAACTATTAGCTGCCATTGAAAATTCGTCACTAATTATTGACTATTTATAACAAAAATTATACCCGTACTTAAATACACGAAGGACATACTTTAAGTGACGAAATACAAATTTCGTAGCAAAAGTTTTGTCTACTAAAGTTCCCACCAAAAAAATGGTTTGGCGCCAAATATTAAGTAACATTAGCCACAAAATTAAAAACATTGGTGACACGTTAGTTTCATCACTAATGTTGTAGACAATTTGTGACAAATTATTGTTTGTCTTAAAATTATTCATAATTTGAATACGAAAATAGTTTCGTCACTAAAAATTTAATTTTTTTTAGTTTCGAAATTTTTGAAACAATTGCATCCCTCCTTAAATGTAACCTCTTTTATTATTTTCACATATTAGGAGTTGAATACAATCTATTCCTTCTTGAAAAGATGAAATCCTTTATATATATATATTTGGAATTTTGAGAATTATAATTTTATTTCTTCTTGAAAATAATAAACTAATTTAAAATGTAAGTTTAATGAAGTTAGAAAATGTGATGACACGAAAGGTCATATTTAAATTTAATATTTATTTCTGTATTCTGAGACCTCAAATAGCGTCATTCAGCATTCCTCGATTTGCATGAGCAGCCTGTAAATTCTTCCGAAAAGTTTTTATGTGAAAAAATTATTAAAATATGAAATAGTGCTTTAAAACTCACTTAAGTTGATTTCGGTCAATATTTTGGGCAAACGGACCTGGATCAGTATTTTGATAGTTTCGGTAGGTCCGTAACGTGATTTGGGACTCGGGAGTATGCCCGGAATCGAATTCGGAGGTCCCTAACTTGAGTTATCGCCATTTATTGAAAATTTGAAGCTTAAAGGGTTAAAGATTTTAAAGTTTGACCACAAATTGACTTTTATTGATATCAGACTCGAATTTCGATTCCGAAAGTTGGAATAGCTCTGTTATATCATTTATGACTTGCGTGAAAAATTTGAGGTCAATCTTGATTTGATAGGATTCGGCATCGAATGTAGAAATTGAAAACTCTTAAGTTTTATTAAGCTTGAATTGGGGTATGATTCATGATTTTAGCGTTGTTGGATGTGATTTGAGGTTTCGACTAAATTCGTGTAATGTTTTAGGACTTGTTAGCGTATTTAGTTGAGCTCCCGGAGGCCTGGGTGAGTTTCGGATGGTTAACAGACCAATTTTTGGACTTGGAAGATGGCTGAAGCAGCAGATTTTTGGTGTGTGGTATCCTTATTCGCGTTCGCGATAAGAGTCACGCATTCGCGAAGGGCAATTAGAGGCGGGCGAAGATTTGTTCTTCGCGTTCACGAAGCATTGGACGCATTCGCGAAGGTTAAGGGCCAATGTGCATCGCGAACGCGAGAAAACAGACGCGTTCGCGAAGAAGAGTGAGGTTTGGGGTGGACTTAACGCGTTGGCATGCGCGTTCGCGAGTGAGGTGTCGCGTTCGCGAAGGCCTGGGATCCCTGGTCATCGCGTCCGTGAGAGGACCCTCACGTTCACATAAGAGGAATTTTTGGCAGCGGAATTTCGTACTTCGTGAACGCGAGGGAGCTACCGCTCCACATATCAAAGATCTCGACCTCCATTACAAAGTTCATAGGCATCTCATGTCTTCTAGAAATTGACCCTTATCTTTGACATTGATCACATGCCTTGACCATTTGATTTGCGTCTTGGTAGATCGATGGCCAATAGTATCCACATTCAAGCACTTTTGCCGCGGTACGGTTTCCACCATGATGGCCCCTAACTGGGGAGTCATGACATGATTTGAGAATTTGCATTACCTCATCTTCCGGAACACAACGCCGAATGATATTGTCGGCACAAATACGGAACAGAAAGGGTTCCTCCCAATAGTATTACCTATATTCCCGCGATAACTTTTTCTTTTGATAAGCTTCCAATCCGTCGGGAATAAGGTCACTAACCAAGAAGTTAGTTAATTTCAAGATCTTATGTTGGTCTCCCTGCCTATTCAAGCCTAGATAGGTGATCCGCAACCTGATTCTTTGTCCCTTTCCGATCCTTGACTTCAAAGTCAAACTCTTATAATAAAAGGACCCACCTAATCAATCTTGGTTTAGCATCCTTATTTGCCATAAGATAGCGGAGAGCAGCATGATCGGTGTAAACTATCACTTTGGACCCCAACAAATAGGCCCAAATTTTTTTAAAAGCATAGACAATGGCAAGCAGTTCTTGCTCAGTCACTGTGTAATTCATTTGTGCTCCATTGAGTGTCTTGCTTGCATAGTAGACAAGATGAAGGACCTTGTTATGCCGTTGACCAAGTACCACCCCAATAGCTACACCACTGGCGTCACACATGAGTTCAAATGGAAGAGACCAATCAGGTGTGACAATAATAGGTGCCGTGGTGAGCCATGCTTTCAATTCCTCAAAAGCTTTGCGACACTTCTCATCAAATTCTAACTTTGCATCTTTTTCAAGGAGCTTGCACATGGGATTTGCAATTTTTGAGAAGTCCTTGATAAAACGCCTATAAAAACTGGCATGCCCCAAGAAGCTCCGGACACCTTTTACTAAGTGGGAGGAGGAAGCTTGGAAATGATTTTGATCTTTACCCGATCAACCTCTATGTCTTGCTTGGAAATTTTGTGGCCCAAAACAATGCCCTCGTCCACCATGAAGTGGCACTTTTCCCAATTTAGCAAAAGGTTGATTTCCTCATATCTTTTGAGCACTTGTCTAAGGTTGTCGAGGCAATGCTCAAAGGAGTCACCAACTACAGAGAAGTCATCCATAAACACCTCTAAGAAATCCTCCACCATGTCCGAGAAGATTGACATCATGCACCGTTGAAAGGTAGTCGGGGCATTGCATAGCTCAAATGGCATACGGCTAAAGGCAAAGGTTCCATACGTGCATGTGAATGTTGTCTTTTCTTGATCTTCTAAGGCGATGTTGATTTGGTTATAGCCAGAATAACCATCCAAGAAGCAATAAAATGACCTTCCCGCTAGCCGATCAAGCATTTGATAAATAAAAGGCATAGGGAAATGGTCCTTGCAAGTAGCACTGTTGAGCTTCCGGTAGTCCATGCAAACTCTCCACCCGGTCACCGTCCTTGTTGGGATGAGCTCATTTTTGTCATTTTGAATCACGGTTATGCCTCCTTTCTTTGGCACACATTGCACCGGACTCACCCAAGGGCTATCGGCAATGGGGTAGACTACCCTGACATCTAACCATTTTATGATTTCTTTCTTCACCACCTCTTGCATGGAAGGGTTCAACCTTCTTTGATGCTCCACGCTAGGTTTGCTCTCTTGCTCCAATTGTATCTTGTGCTCACAAATTCCGGCGGGAATCCTTCGGATGTCGGCTATTGTCCACCCAATGTCCTGTCTGTGCTCCCTCAGGATATTCAACAAGTGTTCAACATGCACATCATTCAATAAAGAAGAAACGATTACAGGTAGAGTTTCATTAGAGCCAAGAAATTTATACCTTAAGTGCGGTGGAAGTGGCATGAGCTCAAGTTATGGCAACTCGATAATTGAAGGCTTAGCAGGAGGAGTGACTCTATTCTCTAAGTCAAGAGAAAGTTTCTTTGGTGCATAAGTGTAGGACCCAAGCCCTTCTAATGCATTTACCGATTCCATGTATCCTTCCATGTCTTCACCATCAAAATTCACCAAAATAACCGCCAATGCTTCACCAAGGCATTCTTCTTCCATCTTAATCTCCATTGCGCCCTCTACCTCATCAACAATATCAATGACTGAGATGCTTTCATATGCATATGGCAATTTCATACCCTTACTCGCTTGAAAGGTAACCTCTTCGTCATTAACTCAGAACTTGATCTCATTTCATTTCAAATCCATGAGTGCACAATGAGGATTTCTTTATCAACAACACAATCAAGGATCACAAAGTCGGCAGGGAGGAGGAACTTTCCCACTTTCACAAGAACATCATCAACAATCCCCACCGGTCTCTTTATTGAACGATCGGCCATTTACAACCTTATACTTGTAGGCCTCGGCATCCCTAACCCCGCTTGCTTGTAAATAGCAAGAGGCATTAAGTTGATGCTAGCCCCATTATCATAAAGAGCTCGTGCAAAATTGCGCAACCCAATAGTGCATGGAATGCTAAATGCTCTCGGGTCTTCTTTCATTTGAACGGTGGTTGTTGCAATGATGAAGCTAACCCAGTGAGTCACACTCACCACTTCATTCTTGGTGATTTTCTTCTTGGTGATTAAGTCCTTCAAGTACTTAGTAAAACCCGTCATCTCTTGAAATGCTTCCACAAATGGAATGTTCACCGATAATTGCTTGAGAATGTCATAGAATTTCTCGAGTTTTCTATCATCAACCCTCATAGCAAGTCTTTGAGGGAAAGGAGGGGGTCTAGGAATTGGTGCTAGAGCTTTTGGTGCCTCCTTTACATTTTCCTTAACCTCTTCATGGTTCATTTACCTCTTCATGGTTTATTTCTTGAATTTTCACCTCCTTTGGGAGTCTTTTAGCTTCAACAACAATTGGCACCTCAATTTGTGCCTCAATCTCTTGTTCCGGATCTTCCACTTCGACCACTTGTTCTTTCTTTCCTTGAATTATTTTCCCACTTTGAGTTGTGATTGCCATATAATGAGAAGTCGGATCATTCCCATTACCTTTTGGATTTGCTATTGTGTCACTTGGGAGTGTGCCCTTTTGCTTCGGATTTTGCTCTCTTGATAGATCTCTCATTTGCATTTTTAACTTTTGTATGGATGCGGTGTGAGAACCCACAAGCTCAGTCATGTTCTTCATTGAAGTGTCAGATCTTTCTTGAGTTTGCAACACTCTTTCAAGCATGTTCTCCAATTTGGACTCACTTGAAGACCTTTCCTTCCAATGCGAAGAGTTAGAGTATTGCCCCTTTGGTGGAACATAGGGGTTTGAACTCCGATTTAAATAGTTATTATTGTTGTTACTCCAATTACCTTGATCATTTCGCCACTGTTGATGGCCTTGCCTTTGCGGGTTAGACCTCCATTGATTTTGTTGCCCAGAACCTTGGTAGGGTTGTCTTTGGTAACCACCTTGAGCGTTGTTGACATAATTTGCTTCCTCGTAATCCTCGTTTGACAAGGGTTGCACATCCTCCACAACATTCACTTTTTTGTTTGGCTTTCAGTAAACATCTTGGCCAACACATTGATGTTGGTAGCTAGCCCGACAATTACTTGATCTCTTTCTTGGTTTTCCTTAATCATGTTGGTCAAGGAAGGGTACCATATGCAATTTCACCCGTAGTGTCTTCCGAGTGCCAAGCTTGGTTATGTTTTGCCATCTTGTCAAGAATTTGTGTGACCCTTGCAAATATTTTATCCATAAAGGATGCATCAGCTGCATTTTTTACTATGGATTGATTCAAAGGATCCAAGCCCATGTAAAACTTTTCCAACAAGATGTTGTATGGAAAACCATGATTCGGCGACCTCGCTAAATATAACTTGAATCGATCCCATACCTCATATAGATACTCTCTCAGTAGTTGCTTAAAGAAGAAAATTTTATCCCGGAGCCCTGACTTCTTGCTTTGCGGGAACCGGTTAGCTAGGAAAGCTCGAACGAGTTCGGGCCAAGTATGAATGGAATTAGGTGGTAGATTTTGGATCCATTTTCTTGCATCTCCAGTTAGTGAGTACTTGAACACCCTCAGCCTTAGGGCATCATTTGAAACGTGATTCTGCTTGTGCATCGCACACATACCCAAGAAGTTTCTGAGATGTTGTGTCGGATCATCATCGGTGGAATTTCTGAAAAACCCCTCTGCTTTGAGCATTAAGATTAGACCGTGTTCCACCTTGAAGGTGGCAGCATCAACTCTTGGAGGAATAATGGTTTTGTATCCTCAATATACTTATCTATATCAGCAAAAGGGTTCTCTTCTTCTAACTCGGCCATGTTTACCTAGTAACACCAAGCAAAGCAAGCAAAGTGTGATGGAGTAGAAGAAGACGTAAAGTAAAGCACACACTAAATAGTAATTTCAAAATCGTATTCCCCGGCAACAGCGCCAAAATTTGATATGCTCAAATTACACCTAAATAAATGGTGTAAGGCGGTCGATGTCAAATATAATAAACCAACTAGGTTGGGGTCAAATCCCACAGGGAATAGGTGTGAAAAGGTTACTTGAATAGAGTGAAACTTGACTTAAGTCATAATTTTACTCCGTTAGTTTAAAAGAGAATGTTGTAATTATGTGTAATAAAGAAAACTATTGTATTGTGAGAATGTAATTAATTTGATTAAGGAAACCAAGGTTGTGTCCCCATCAATGGAATGTAATGCCTATCGGTGTTAATATGATATATTTCTAATGGAAGGTCCTTTGATATGCAAATGATTTTTAAGTGACTACCCAATATTTTCCAATAAGCGGGCAGTATTTTCTCTTTATGATTTTTCAAAATATAAAAGAGTTGCAATTAAGAATAACCAATTTATGCCAAATAGAACCCACTCATTTCTAAGCAATTCTATTACACAAGGTTTAAGGCCTTGAGTTTTTGATATACAATTCTACCAAACCCTAACCCACTTTTTCAATTCAATTCTACCAAACCCTAACCCACTTTTCCAAGTAAAGATAGAGTAAAATGGCATTAGTGAATGTTTGCAACCATCAACAATAAATGAAGTGTGATAAATGAATAGATATCAACCAACCATTATATATATATTCAATGGTAAACACCCATTAACATTACACCCATTTAAAGTCCACAACCTTAGTATTTAAAACTAGCTACTCATACTAGAATCCAAGAATAAAGCAATAAATAAAGTCATAAAGCTTACAAAGATACACGATTCTCTCTTCAAAAGCTTCCAAAACAATGGTGTATTCAATGCTTTCAATGTAGCCAATTTTCAGATAAGATGCCCCACAAAATCCTAGTAAATCTATTTATAATGGGCCAAAAGTCGGGGTCAAATTTAGACAAAAATGCCCCTGCAGAAGACATCTGCGACCGCAGAATGGGTCGCAGATCATGCATGCGGCCCGCAGAAATACAAAGTCTCCACATAATTGCACGCCCAGTTCCCCATCGCAGATCCATTATGCGGTCCACATATTGATTATGCGACCGTAGACTACGTCGCAAAAATGCTCTCGCAAAATCTCCTTTTGCACTTATGCGGTCATTATACGGTCCGCAAAAGCGTTATGCGACCGCATATTTCTCTATTCAAGAGCTGGACCCCCTGCTTCAGTCTGCGGTTGGTTTGCGGCTCGCACATCACTTCTACGGTCGTAGACCTGCCGCATTTCTGCCCTTCTATGAGTTTTTGTCTTCTTTTTTGTGTTCTTGGTTCTTTAAGTTTGGTACACTGCAAAACACCAAAACTTCATAAGAAATAACTAAAAATGCTTTAAAAGACGAGCTAAAATCTATGCAATTAGTATCAAAAGTGCCGAAATTCTACGGCATATCATAACTCCCAATGCTCACGGAAAAACTATTGATTGTTGAAGGACTCACACCGGGTTTTGAATCATTCTGAAGAATGATGAATGCACAATTGTTTTTTGATTGTTAAAAATCAAGTGATATTATTATTCTTATAACCTATAATGCACCTTTCATGGCTTTAGAGCTTGTGAGATCATCTTATAATAGTACTAGATCGCTTTCGAGAAGTTGTCAATGAGCCAAAGACTAAGTTGCTGCCATCACTTCTAATTGGAATTTAAGCTTTCAAATGAAAAATGATGGGGGCGGAGGATTCTAGGAGGTGGAACATGTAAAAGGTATGAAAAATGATACTTTTTTCTTTAAAAAAAAAAACTTTACAAGGTGCTTTATGTATTCTACATCTGAATATCTTGAATGTACTTAATGACTATTTCTTTGTGAGGAGGTGAATGAACAATTGAACATCATATAAGGTGTTACACTCCAAATTTTCAAGCTTCTACGATATAGGTTATGTGTCTTTTACTTCTTGGTTTCATATCAGAACAACTCTTTCAGGAGTCTACTCTTCAAGATATGTTAGGAGCTTATCTAAATACTAGCCAGAAAGTTTTATGATCAGTGTTTCCTTTACATTTCACTGGCTCTAACCTGCTATTTTCCCAATCTTACTCTTGGCTGACATGAACTAGTTGCCAAAGTCACGACAGTCAAATGATTAGGCTAGTTCCTCTTGTATGACTGGTCATTCAGATTTCTTTTGTTTATCTTGCAAAGGCTGTTCTTTAGGGTTTTACGAATCATATGAGATTGAGCTATCGAAGTCTTATAGTGGTATGGAACTTTATCCTTTAGTAGCTATTATTCTACTAGTGATCCTCTTAGTTATCTTGATTGCAGAAGAAAATACAGCGAAGTATAACAGCTTGCATAAAATTCTGGCTAATTTATTTTGATTTGAGGAGGCAATGAGAGTACCGTTAATAGTGTAGAAGGTCGGAAGGAAAGTGCCTTAGCTGATTAGGCATAACACTAAGGATGTAGGCAAGTTTCTGATAAAGGACACGTTTTTTGATTACCCCCCCTCCCGTTTGTGCTTTAAGGAGCTTGAGTAGGGCATTCGCTTTGTTGTTTTTGATATGGTGCCTTTTTGTTTTGGTTTGGTTGTTATGACTTCTAGGTTTTGCTTCTATTGGCTCATTTGTGATAGACTTTTGATTCATTCAAAGGGGCCCAATAACTAAAGAAAAAAGAGGAATACAACATTTATGTTAACCAATTATATATCCAATAAGGATGGTGAAGCTAAGGGTGAGTAGAAGTGTATCTATTTCCGAGAACCAGTTTGGGTTTATGCTAGGGCGTTCGACTACGGAAGCCATTCACCTTGTTAAGAGATTAATAGAACAATATAGAGAGAGGAAGGGGGACTTGCATATGGTGTTCATCGACTTAGAAAAGGCTTACGATAAAGTCCCGAAGGAGGTTTTGTGGAGATGTTTGGAGGCTAGAGGGGTACATGTGGCCTACATTAGGGTGATTAAAGACATGTATGATGGAGCGAAGACCTGTGCGATGACAGTGGGAGGGGTCTCGGACCATTTTTCGGTTATGATGGGGTTGCATCAGGGGTCGACACTCTACCCTTTTTTGTTTGCCCTGGCGATAGACGTACTGACTCGTCACATCCAAGGGGAGGTGTTGTGGTGCATGTTATTGGTAGACGACACTGTTTTGATTAACAAGATGCGAGACGGTGTTAACGCGATGTTAGAGGTATGGAGACAGACCCTGGAGTCTAAAAATTTCAAGCTGAGCAGAGCCAAGACAGAATCCTTGGAGTGTAAGTTTAATGGTGTTACTCACGGAGTGGAAGGAGAGATGAGACTGGATTCACAAGTCATCCCTAGGAGGGGAAGTTTTAAGTACCTTGGGTCTATTATACAAGGGATGGGGAGATTGATGAAGATGTCACACATCGTATTGGGTCGGGATGGATGAAATAGAGACTTGTTTCCGGTGTTTTGTGTGACAAGAAGGTACCACTAAAACTTAAAGGTATGTTTTATAGAGCGGTGGTCAGACCGACTATGTTGTATGGGGCTGGGTCTTGGCCAATCAAGAGCTCCCATGTCCAGAAGATGAAGGTAACAGAGATGAGGATGTTGAGATGGATGTGCGGGCACACCTTGTTAGATAGGATTAGGAATGAAGTTATTCGGGACAAGGTGGGTGTGGCCCCTATTGAGGACAAGATGCGGGAAGCACGACTTAGATGGTTTAGACATGTGAGGAGGAGAAGCACAGACGTCTCGGTAAGGAGGTGTGAAAGCTTGACATTGGAGGGCCTTAGGAGAGGTAGTGGTAGGCCGAAGAAGAGTTGGGGTGAGGTGGTTAGGCATGACATGGCGCAACTACAGTTGACCGATGACATGACCTAGATAGGAAGGTGTGGAGGTCGAGGATTAGGATAGTAGGTTAGGTAATTTAGATTATTCATAACGGTAGTGTTAGTACGTACTCTCACATTTGGTTGGTATTAGGTTTTTTTGAATACCTTTGTTTTTTGCATTTCGATCATCTTACTATTTTGTTATGCATGTTGCTTTTACATGGCTTCTCGGTGTTGTATTGTCTTGTGTTCTTGTTATTATTGTGGTACCTATGCTTTCCTGAGCGGAGGGTCTATTGAAAACACCCTCTCTACCTTCACAAGGTAGGGGTAAGGTCTGCGTACACACTACCCTCCCCAGACCCGACTATGTGAGATTATACTGGGTATATTGTTATTGTAGTTATATATCCAATAATGACCCCCATCACTTTTGGCATAAATTCTGTAAAACTCAGCCTCTTTTCAGAAAAGAAATCAATTTTCTACCGCGGAACCGCTTTTGACCATATTTAGAGCAAGAAGACAAGGTAATATTGGAAGTGTTTATATTCTTTCTTTTCTCCTTTTTCACTTTAACGTATCTCTTAAATACATCCTTATGTTCTTGCTCCTTTAAGAGCCTTCTCTTTAAATTTGTAAAATATCACCCTTCCCTCTTGTTCTACGTGTCTAATCCCATCTCAGGGCATTTAAGAGACTATATAATCTTACCAGTGTACGCATTCAGGTGGATACATATGCAAAAGCTATACATAGGTAAGACCAGATGGGAACTAGAAAAGTCACTTCTTATGAACTTTCTGAAGTTTGGCTGCAGAATAATAGAATATAGGAATTGAAAGCCAAAGATATATGTATTTTACTCTTTAAGTTAACTATCCATCCTCCCAGTACCTCTTATTTCTCTGGATTAAGGATAAGCAAGCTCACCTTACAAAAAAGCATAAAATTCTGATTATGTGAGATTGCTACTTAATCTCTTTCTTTATACCAGAAGTCAGATTATAATATTGGAGAGATATGGTTTGCACCGTCTACCCATTCAAGGTTCAATGTAGTAGTTATTTCTTTGAATATTGCGCCATTGTAACCTACCAACGGAATTTCTGACTAATGTTCATTTCATATTAGAGACCTCAATTGTTAAGTGGCCTTGGGCTACCTGGCAAGCTACTGCCACTCTCTTTGTTTAAAGTGTACCCACAAAAATGTGGACATGTATATTTTCCCGAGTGATATGAGAAGTTGTTATCATTTACTGCGCAAAGGTCTACGAGACGAAGAGTGTGCTAAATTATCAAGGGTGGGGAAAAAGTGCAATATATTCCCCGGGCAAAGCTAGAAAACATGCTAAGTTGCTTGCAGAGGTTTTCCCTAAAAAAAAATATCTTATGTACATTTTGTGCGATATATTGGCTCATTGGAAATTGTGTGCTTCATTCAGAGCAAATAATTCTGTGGTAATCATGTGAGGTCACTATTTTATGTCTTTTAGTCATCATACTTAATGTCAGTCACATAATATAAAGTTTGTAGTTGTGTATATTTAAATTCTAGATTGCCTTTATTTACCCCTGGAAACTCCTGTTTGGTGTTTATCCCACTCATGTCAGGAATTTCTAAAGTGTCATTCATTTTTCTATCAAGTGGAAGTTGAATCTTAATGTGTTATTTCTCCCTAGTGGTATCCTGATTATTGAAAGGTCCTGCATGTATAAGGTATGTGAATTTAACAATTCAAAGGTGTGTGTGTGTGTGTGGGGGGGGGGGGGAAGTCATTTATTTATCTGATTCATTCAAGGGTATGGATATCATATGTCTATTATTTGGAGGCTGTTTATATCTCCAATTTTGTAAGATGTCCCCAAAGGACTATGGGGGCTATTTATCTGCAAATGCTCACTGGCTCAATGTATTATATGTATCTGGTGACTTGGAAGAAATGAATGAATATACCCGGTGTGGCTGACCAAACAAAATAACTTTTGAAGTGTACCTTAAAAGATATAATTCTTAAGCAACAAGCAAGCTATGCTTTCCCTGATACATGAACTCTTTCTAAGGGTGCTCCTTTAATTTCACTTAATATTAATATACTCATTTTGGTCACAATGCTTATACTCAAAAATTATCAGCAACTAGATGTTAAGGTTTGGTGCAATATTTACGATAGACTAGATTTATAAATTATTTACATATTGCTCTGAGGATTTGAGAATGACAAGATGATTCAATCTTTTTCTGCAGGCAGTTAATGCAGATTCTTTGTCCGAGTTAAGAAGTGAGCTTGGGAACCAGTTGGCTATTAGAAGTCATAATATGAAGTTGAGGTTTGTACTTCCCTGCTTCTTGTGTGTTTTAATTTCTATGATGCCTTATTTTTTTATTCTTTTCCTCCTTTCCTACTATCTCTCTATATCTTGTGATGCATTGCTCATGATATGAGTTTGGCATAAAGGTTAATATTATTAATTGCCTATCTTATAGTTGAAGCAAGCAATTTTGATTTCATGAACATACTTTATTCAAAGAATATGTGATGTAAATGCACTTTTCACTTTGTTGAAGTATACGATCACCTTATAATTTGGTAGAAGGAGGATACCTTTATTTATTTATTTATTTATGTCTTAACATGCTTCTAACATGAAGTGGGTGGTGAGACTTGAATCAAGGATCTCTAGCTGCTCAGCTACCATGATAAAGTACGTGATGACCTCATTTAGAAACTAAATTGGTTGGATAGAGGGCACATTTAATTATGTCTTAAGTTCTTAACAGTATTTAATTGTCTAAAGCGATGAAAAGATATTTTTTTGCATGACGAAGTTGCAACTTTGTTTTGCTAATGACACTCATTTCATTTATAGGTTGGAAGTTGGATTAATGGGTTTTGTGTAACTATAATGCATTTACCTTGAAAACTAGATTTCAGGTGGCTACTTCAAATTCACTTATAATCTGAACCAAGATTGCTCCTTGCATTTTTTCTGTTTCTGTTTTTATAATTTTTGATAGGTTGCCTGTTGAAAGATAGAAATGAGCTGACATGTGTATTAGGCAAATGAAGAGTTCATATAACATAATAAGTAAAACTTGGTATATTAGAGAGTACAAAGTAGTGTGATTTACTCTCTTGACATAAGATGATTGTAGCTGGTCATTGTCTACAATATTTTTCATTTGGTCATCTAGCAATGATCATTAATCTTATTTTATTAATTTCTGAATGATGCTTGTAGAAATAATACTTCATTGTTCTTGTGGGCTGCATGTTGAGTTTGAGAATTGGAAGGTTTCAAATAGAACTTTGACATAAGTGAAATATTACCCTGAATGTCTTTGAAATGCCAGATCTAATTGGTGTTTTACCCTTTGTCTTGGCTATTTACTGTCTGCAACTAGGTGTTGGAAAATGCTAGCAGTCAAAACTGAATAAGCCAGAGCTACCCATGTTGTACTTTTTCCATCTGTGCACATAATCCCTACTAGCTATCTGCATACATCTTTTGTCCCATGACAATAGAAGTAGCATAATCTCTTGGCTGCTAATGCAGTCGGGATTTATAGGATTGCTTGTTCATGCTAGAGCTAGACTTCAAACCTTCTACTGGTGTCTTTCGTATCAAACTTACTAGTAAGCATGCGCTTAGTAGCATTTATGTTAGCAAAATAAATGTGGTTAGGTAGAAGAATATTTTCTGCTGTCAGCGCTTGAAGTCCACGCTAGAATTGTTTTTTGATTTTTTCTGCCGGTGCCATCGCCGGTGTAGGCGTTGTGCGACTTAAAGATGTAGTAGCCATAGCAGCAGTAGTAGTTCCAACAGAACCATTTTGTTGTTCCGTACTTGTTGTCATTTTTCTGTAAAATAAATTGACACAACCAAAATTAGTAAGACGGTGAAGTTTTTATATATTCAAACCGAATACACACAATCGAGTAGAAAACCACAAGGATTTTAATCTCGTATTGAGTAGAAAGTCACAAAGAATTTAATCTCAAACTGGAGTAGAAAATTCAAAAATTTTAATCTCCAAAACGGGAGTAGAAAATTGCTAGAATTTTAGTCTCCCAAACCAGAAAGTAAGATGAACACAGAAAAAAAGAAAGAAATATATATATATATATATATATTCCTTAAGCTTGTTATCTTTCTTTATTCAAAATCAAAAAATCAGAAGACGTTAGTTTAAGAAAGCAAAAATAGAAAATTTCGAGCCCACAATTTTCTTGTGTGTCCTTAAGGAATTTAATCCCCTCACAGTTGCCCAAGGTTTTGTATTGATTTCTCCCAGGATAGAACAGAATAACTATTCTGTGATAGCGATACTTCAAATCATAAAACTTTAGAGAACCCAAATGAAGGAGCAAATCACACAAAATGCTTACGTTTTGCTTTGAAAATCAATGCAGAATGCAAAAGAGAGAGGGGAGAGATTTGGTGGTGAAAAAAATGAGGTCGAGCCTCTCCATTTATAGCCAACAAAGTTGAGTCCCAATATGTGCAAAGGTGCCTATTCTTTTGATGAGGTATCTATTCGATAGAAATTATTTGAATTTCTGTTAAACAAAATGTCTAGTCGCGAATTTGACCGTTGGAAAATAATGCCGCAAATTTAATATTTTTCCGTGCAAAAATATTAAAAAAGAAAATATTAAATGACTGAAGAAAAATAAATTTGGTCCAAAAAATTATCAATCAATCAATTGACCAATCCGAAGCCGAAGCCGAGCGACGACGACAACGCGAGGCTTGTTCTCTTCTCAACTCTTTAAGAGCTAGAAGAAGTACTTCCATATATAAGTACAAGAATTTTGCTCTTCCTATCAATGAGGGACAAAGTTCCTTTGTAAAGGGGATTAATTCAAAATTTAATTTTCCTCCATTCCTTTTCCCACCATTTTTCATTCACACCTCTTTTGTTTCAATTAATAAAATCCAACAGTATATAGTACTCTATATAGGGCAGCTTCGTGCACGAAGTATCCCGTGTTCATGTAGGGTCGGGGAAGGTGTTAGGGATATAGTATATATGCTAGTCAATCTCATATTTGATGATTTGAACATATTTTTGTGAGCGTTATTTGATATAAAAATATATGGCATTTGATATTCTTTTATCATAGTTATTATTAATTACTTTATTAATTTAATAAGGTCCTTGATTAAATATTGAGACTTGTCATTGTGATGGAGATCATGATAATGAGAGTAAAGTCTCTTACAATTTAATCTAAATTTATTCTTGATCGTAGGATTATTAATTTGGACATTAGTAACCCGGTTAGATCAATATTTATGTGATTGTATTTATGGGATAAAGATTAGTTGATCTCATTAACTAAATCACATAAATAGATGATGCATATAGATATATGATCATTGAACTGATTCATTGGATAATTCCTAATGGTTAGAATTACCATAAACTGTCAATAGTATATTCTCTTGAAGAATGTGATGTAAGCGTTTTCTTTGACCTGAGATCATCATAGTAATTGAAAAGTTATTTTTGATACCAGACACATATGGCCCTAGGACGATAGTTGAAAGGATATTGGGTATGATTAAATGCTTGTAGAATTAATGATTGATCAAGATGGAATCTGTCAACTCTTGGTAATGAGTTTAAGCTCCATGTTGTCATAAATTATAAACGACCAAACTAAGACCTTTGTAACGACCCGGTCGGTCGTTTTAAAAGTTATATCCCCGATCCCCTATTTACTGCCCTTTTCGTATCTTTTTCTACTTATGTGACTTGCCGGGAGGTTTTGTTGTTAGTTTCAGAGTATTTTGGGACACTTAGTCCCTACACGGAAGCTTAAGCCTTATGATTTTGACCGTAGTCGAAACTGTGTGAAGACGACTCCGAAATGGAGTTTCCTCAGTTCCGTTAGCTCCGTTGAGTGATTTTAGACTTAGGGGAGTGTCCGGTTTGTATTTTGGAGGTATGTAGCTGATTTAGGCTTGAATTGGCAAAAGTTTGGAGATTTTGACCGGTAGTGGACTTTTTGATATCGGGGTTGGATTCCGATTCTGGAGGTTGGAGTAGGTCCGTAATGTCAATTATGACTTGTGTGAAAAATTTGAGGTCAATCGAACGTGATTTGGTAGGTTTCAACATCGGTTGTAGAAGTTTGAAGTTTTAAAGTTCATTAAGTTTGAATCCGAGGGTGATTCATGTTTTTAGCGTTGTTTGATGTGATTTGAGGACTCGACTAAGTTCGTATGGTGTTTTAGGACTTGTTGGTATGTTTGGTTGAGGTACCGGGGGCCTCGGGTGTATTTCGGATGCTTAACGGATCGAAAATTGGACTTGTGTATTTACTGAAGTTTCTGGTGTTTTCGCACCTGCGGTGGGGAGACCACAGGTGCGGATCGCACGTGCGGAAGATGGAGCGTAGAAGCGGATGGGGCCTGGAGCGTGAGGTTTCGCAAAAGTGGAAGATATCCGCAGGAGCGGGCGCGCATGTGCGGCCCCTTGCTCGCATATGTGGACCCAGCCCCTTAAGTCATTTCCGCACCTGCAAGGGATTTTCCGCAGGTGCGGCGTTGCAGGTGCGACTGGTGGTCCGCAGATACAGAATCACTGGGGAGAAAAGATCAATTTTTAGGGTTTGATCTCATTTTGATTTTGTGTCTTTGAGAGCTCAGATTGAGGCAATAGTTTGGGAGATTTTCAGAGGAAGCTTTTGGGTAACGATTCTTAACCCATTTACGTTTATATTCCACTAATTTATCACTAATTTCATCTTTTAATTTCGCATTTGGGTGGAAAATTTGGAAAAAATGGGAAGAAGTTCTTCAAATAAGGTTTTGGATTTTAATTGGGATTTTGATATCGGATTTGGATAATTTTGGTACGAGTGTACTCATGAGCGAATGTGTATTCATATTTTGTGACTTTTACCCGATTTCGAAATGTGGGCCCGGGGCGACTTTTTGGGGCGATTTTCTAATTTTTTGCTTTAGCTTTGGTTTCATTAATTAGATTAGTTTCTTATAGTTATATTTATGGTATGTAATTGATTTTGGCTAGATTTGGGCCATTCAGAGTCAGATATTCGTGGAAAGGCATTGTTACCAATTGATTGAGCTTGGTTTGAGGTAAGTGCCTTGCCTAACCTTGTGTGGGAGAAATCCCCTTAGGATTTGGTACTGCTGTCATATGTGAGCGCCGTGTACGTGAGGTGACGAGTACGTACATGCCACGACCCAAAATCTAACTAGTCGTGATGGCACCTAACCCAACCCGTTAGGTAAGCCAACTATTCACTATCCAATTCCAATTTAATTTAACAAGAAAATTAAGTAAAAGAAAATATCTAAATCTTATACATACCCCAAGAACTGGTATTACAAATCATGAGCTTCTAAGAATAGAGTTTACAAGCAGGTATGAAATAAATACATCATCTGTTGAAAAGTACATAAACAAAAATTTACGAATCTAAGGCTACCATGAACAAGAGGCAGATACAACCGGAACGCAGATACATCTTTAAATCCATCTCCCATCGAACACAGCAACATCCGCAGCCAACGTCTGCACGTAAGGTACAGAAGTGTAGTATCAGTACAACCGACCCCATGTACTGAGTAAGTAACAAACCTAACCTTAGGTTGAAAGCAGTGACGAGCTTGTACCAAGGTCGGGTCCAAAACAAATAGTCCACAATAGTCCATAACCACGTAAAGCAAATAATACAAGAGGTAACTCAGAGATAAAATGCTCAGCTAAATCATGATTTCAAAATTTATAATTCTTCCTTTCAAGTACATCAGTGAAAACCCAAATCATTTACCGAAGTTTCCAAAAATATGAATAAGTTTGGAAACAATAATTTTTTCGAAATCCTTTCAATAATAAATGAGATGTTTCATTTTCTTTACAGATAACCCGTGTAAAATAAATGCATCACTATGCCTATCTGTCAGCATGTGTGAGAAATCATGAATGATGTGATACCGTACAGCATGAGGAAAATACATCTTTATGCATGTATGTCATGTGTGCGTGTCAATGCAATGCAACTCAGTGATAAAATCATATGCATACTCTCAGAGTATCATTTCACCCAGTCCTCCCAATCACTCATTCCTCCCAGTCACTCAGTCCTCACAGTCACTCAATCCTCCTAAATCACCGGGCACTCACGCTCGGCATACGCACTCAATAAGTACCTGCGCTCACTGGGGATGTGTACAGACTCCGGAGGGTCTCCTTCAGCCCAAGCGCTATAATCTGCACGGACAACTCACGTGCTATAATAAGCCAATTTGGCCTGCTGCGACATGCAACTCGATCCCATAATAATTCTCACAATCAGGCCCTCGGCCCACTCGGTCATTAATCTCTCCAGTCTCTTGGGCTCACAATGCCATGAAAAATAGCCCAAAATAATGGTATGATGTACCATTAAATAACAACAGAGATTGAGATATGATATGCAATGAAATGAATATGACTTAGTATAAATTTTCAATTTAAAACAAATAATTCACAGTATATGACCTTCGTGGGTCCCCAATAATACAGGCATATAGCCTCAACATGATTTTTAATATGATTCTTAACTCAATTCCTTTAGCACATAAAACTACATAGAAAATGCCAAGATTATTTGACTACAAAATTCTACGGAAATAATTATGTCACAATTTCTATAGTGCACGTCCACACGCCCGTCATCTAGCATGTGCGTCACCTCCCAACAATTCACATCATATGCATATTCAGGGTTCATACCCTCAGCTCCAAGATTAGAAGAGTTACTTACCTCGAACAAGCCGAATCCAATGTCGAGCAAGCTAAAAAATGCTTCAAAAACTCCATTCCGCGTGTATCAACTTCTGAACGGCACTAATCTAGCCACAATTAATTTGATTCAGTCCACAAAAATTATAGGAATTTATTCTATATCAAAATACTAATTTTTCCACAAAATCTAAAATTACACTCAAAAATTATCCGTGGGACCCACGTATCGAAACCCGATAAAAGTTACAAAATATGAACATCCATTCAATCACGAGTCCAACCATACAAATTTTACTCAAATCCGACATCAACTCGACCCTCAAATTTTCAAATTAAACCAAGAGGGTTTTCACAATTTTCCAACTTAATTCACCAATTAAATGTTAAAACCAACCATAGATTCAGGTAATTTAACCAATATTGAGTTAAGAACACTTACCCCATTATTTTACTTGAAAACTCCTGAAAATCGCCTCTTCCCGAGCTCCAATCCGTCAAAAATGGAAAATTGGACGAATTGACCATGGTAATTCCCCTTGAAATATCACATTGAAATCCCCTCCTACCAACCATGGTAATTCCATATCACTTGCTAAATAACACAAGTGATCCCACAAATCCAACCTCTATATTGCTGAACATTTTGTATAAACAAATGTCATCATCATGTGCTGCCCCAGGTCATGGTGAAACACTCTCACAGTCACCTGTTGCTCAGTATCCTCCACTAATTCCCATTCCACCACTGCATCGAAGAACAACCATATTTGCCCATTAATATTTGTATAAGCAGTCTCCATAATCAACCTCCTTTTATATCTATCAATGAGTCCTTTCTTTTGAAAAGGCTCCATCAATGCAACTACACAAAAATTATGCTCCCTATTCATATTGATCACCCTAGGAAAGACCTGTTGTGTTTTCACAGACCTTATGTTCCATATTAATGTTTTGATCATCATCTAGATAGAGAAGCTGCCCTCCTGGGCATTATTCTTGAAGGTTGTGGTGGATCTTTACTCGGATTCTTCTTAGTTTTTTTACCTCCTTTAGCACTAGTTGTGGGTGATAAATCCCCTTCCCTAGCCACATGTTTGAAGTTTTCGGCAGTTGATTCATCATTTCCTTCATCCTCCATTGGATTTTGTCTCAATAAGTTTTCATCGATTGGTGTCACATTGTGTGTAACTAAATCATGTAAATGTTGTAGAGGAGTCTTAGTTAGAACATTAAGATGTTGTTTCATGGTTTGATCAGTGCCAGATTCCATAGGTACTTCCTCTATTTCCTCGGATGCTCTTGGAACAATTGCCCCCTCATCAGCCTGTTCATACTCCTTAAATTGTAGCTCATGGACATACGCCGGAACACCATCTAGATAGGCCAAAATCTCTCCAGTGGCTCTAAGGTTGGGGTTTACTATAGCTGCCTCATCAGGTGAACCTGGCTTTAGGCCTGGCATCGCCTGCCTAACGTCTAGGGAGTCTGGCTTTAGGCCTGGCATCGCTAGCCTATCGGCAGGTAAGCCTGTCTTTTGGCCTGACGTCGCCAGCCTATCACCAGGTGAGCCTGGCTTTAGGCCTGGCGTCGCCAGCCTATCGCCCGGTGAGCCTGGCTTTAGGTCTGGCGTCGCCAGCCTATCGCCAGGTGATCTTGGATTGTTGTCCTTCTTTACCTTGTCTTCTATTGTCTTTGTTTTGCCCAGCTGATCATTCTTAACCTCAACTGCATCGCTCCATAAGACCTTTGTAGAGTGTACCTCATCAAGATCCTCCATTTACCCAGAATCTTTAAAAGTTTGAGATGGAATCGCATGACCAGATTGGTTTGTGGTCACATTGATTTGTTTTAGCTCCTCTTTGCTGGTCCCAAACCTTCTATGAACCCAGTTGATTGTGGACTGAATCCCAGAAGGAGTAGGACCATCTTTAGAACTGAAGACTGGTTTTCTCCCACCAAAACCAGTTGGTTGTTCTCGTTTATATCACTTTGTTCCTCCTCTAATACTGCAAATTTATTCCTTGTTTGCCTGATCTTCTTCGACTTCCATCAGTGCAAAGTTATTGTGCACCTGCTGTACACCAACATTCACTGGCATGATTGCATTGCGAGTTTTCCCTTGTACCTGGGTTTTGTTATTTTTTTGGTTCCCCTATTATCCCGAACTTCCTTCCACTGTGCACCTACGTTCCCGACTACTTTTCCACTCGTGAGAATCATTAAAGGGGTAATGTGATTTTTGGTTTTTCCTTGTTCATCAGCAGCAGAATTCCAGTTGTTCAACTTAGCAAGAACATTCCTTTTCTTGCTGCTTCGATTCTCAATAAGCTTGGGGTGCAAATGCCAACATTCAATTTCATCATGTCCTTGTAGTTTACACTCCTTACAATATTTTGGTAGCATGTCATACTGAATTCTCACCCAATCTATTCAAACACCACTAGAAACTTCATCATCAATATCCAATCGCACCTTTTTAGGTAGTTCGGCCAATAAATCGACAGGAACTTTTACTCTTGCGCAACTCGGCCTAGTTTTGTTTGTAGTTGCCACGTCAAGACACACTGGCCTTCCCATAGCTGTAGCCAAAGAAAAAAGAGTTTCCTTTACAAAAAAGGTAGGCAGCAGTCCAGGAAAAGAAATCCACGCCATCGCCATCAGAGTTTCTTCACCTGCCTTAAATTTTGCATCGTAGATAAGAGTACGCAATTGGTATTCGTACCCATCTTTGGCTTTGATGTAGTACGTACTCTTCGATGTGAAATCGAGGAAATCTTTCCATAGAGTTAATCTAATTAACACATGACGATCTCTAAGGAATCTGATATTACACTCACCTTTAATACCACATTGAGCTGGAATTATTCGGCGAAGCTCGTGAATCTCTGGAGAACCATATGAAAGCTTGCCAACGATAGCATATTGGAGGCCTTCAATCACATTCATTCTATCTACTTCTGCCTCTGTGAATTTAACCACTGGTTGGCCATTCAAATACACTGCTCGTCGCAGTGGAATGGGTTGAATTGAAGCTCCAGCAGTAGCCATCGCTGGAGGATTTAAAGAATTTGGTTTCAAAATCTTAGAGTAATCTAGAGGGGATGGGTTGGCGTTAGTTGTTTTATGTTGTTGTGCAACGCTGGGGGAGGGCAGATCAGCCGGAAAATCCAGCTGGTCGCCGGCCATTGTGGCCATTGAAGCCTAAAGCTCCAGCTTGTCTGCGATGAATAGTGACGAAGTCACTGTTCATGGTACTGTTTGGCACTGTTCACTGCTACAGTGACGGCGGAAATTTTTAGGTAAGGTTTAACTCTTCAATCCAGGGTACACGTTGCAAAGGCTTATCCAAAGATGCTAATTAATTAGTTAATCCCGCATTAAAAATTAATAATTATCCACATAATTAAAAATTATCCCAAATTACTTAAAATACTACTCACTTTTAACATACCTTATACACCTTACTATCATGGTCATATAGTACCTTGTATGGCACTAGTCCATAAATACCGGGTATTATAGCTCAGATCATAATTTATCCCAAATGGACAACCTTCAACAAAACTCATTTTCTTTGATCTATTTATCCTCTAACCTTCACGATACTTACTTACCACATGTAATAAATAGCATAAATACTTATAACTTCAAAAATAAATCTCATTCTCGAGCTTACGTCGATTAACTTACGACGAAACTTTAACGTACGAAAATGCGAAATGTAACATCCTTCCCCTTTAGAAACATTCGTCCTCAAATATTTAACTCCCCGGGATCTATATAAATTTTGGCAGAGTCGCCTTTGTAACAGTACTACTACCAACCCTTCCTGTAGAAAACTCAACAATTCCATGCCACTAATTGCCACAATCATCAATAACGACAATGGCCTCACACGACCAATGACAATAACTAACACAAAAATCCATACTCGTACCTTAAGGCTGTGATGTTTCAGTCAGATCCTTCTCCGTAATAGGAAATAAGTGAGTATACCTAGACTTCATGTCTTCTTCGACTTCCCAAGTCATGTTTTCCACATTATTGTTTCTCCAAAGTACTTTCACCGAAGCTACGTCTTTAGTCCTCAATCTACGAACCTGTCTATCTAGTATAGCAAAGGGAGTTTCCTCATATGATAGCTCTTCTGTGACCTGAACATTGTCAACTGACACGACTCTGGAAGTATCTCTGATACATTTACGAAGCATAGACACATAAAAGACTGGATGTACAGACTCCAAGTCAGCAGGCAAGTCTAACTCATATGCTACCTGGCCTACCTTGTGTATAATCTTATATGGTCCAATGTACCGAGGGCTAAGTTTTACTTTCTTACCGAACCTCATAATGCCTTTCATCGGTGATACCTTTAGTAATACCAAATCGTCAACCTGAAAATCCAAGTCTCATCGTCGATTATTCGCATAATACTTCTGATGGCTTTGAGCTGCTAATAGCCTTTCCTGTATAAGCTCAATCTTCTCGATTGCCTGTTGTACCAACTCTGGTCCTACTAACTTAGTTTCCCCAACATCGAACCATCCTATAGGGACCTACACTTTCGTCTGTAAAGAGCTTCGTATGGAGCCATCTGAATATTGGAATGATAGCTATTATTATATGCGAACTCAATAAAAGGCAGATGATCATCCCAGCTACCCTTGAAGTCTAACACACAAGCCCGTAACATATCCTCCAGTGTCTGAATAGTACGCTCAGCATGTCCGTCTGTCTGGGGATGAAATATTGTACTTGGACTTACCTGAGTCCCCAATCCTTTTTGGAAGGACCTCCAGAAATTAGTTATAAACTGAGCACCTCTATCCGAGATAATAGATATAGGGACACCATGAAGTCATACTATCTCCTTATAAAGCCTTGCATAATCTTCTGCGAAATATGTAGTCCTAACGGGCAAAAAATGGGATGATTTTTTAAGTCTATCAACAATCACCCATATAGAATCGAACTTACGTTGGGTACGAGGTAAGCCTACGATGAAATCCATATTAATTACTTCCCACTTCCAAATCGGAATCTCCATAGCCTGCAATAATCCACCGGATTTTTGATGCTCAATCTTAACCCACTAACAGTTAGGGAATTGAGCAACAAACTCCGCTATATCCTTTTTCATTCCATCCCACCAATATATTTCCCTGCTATCATGATACATTTTTGTTGCTCCTGGATGGATAGAATAACGAGAATAGTGAATTTCTCCCATAACCTGCCGGTGTAGCCCTGCAACATTTGGGACACATAATCGTCCTCGATATCTGAGGACCCCATCTCCTGAAATCTCAAATGGTGTCCTCTCCTTCTGAGGGGTTGTATCTCTATAATGATCTAACATGGGATCCTCATGCTGGCGTTCTTTTACTTTAGTTACTAAAGAGGATGTTGCTGTGTCCTGAATAGTTACGCCGGTATCACCTGAGTCCAGTAATTGAACTCCAAGACTAGCTAGCTGATGAATGTAATGGGCTATCCCACTCTTCTCTGGTTGTAAATATGACATGCTACCCATAGATCTACGACTGAGGGCATCAGCTACTACATTCACCTTCCCTGGATGGTATAAAATGACGACGTCATTATCACGACCCAAAATCCGACTAGTCATGATGGCACCTAACCCAACCCGCTAGGTAAGCCAATTATCAACTATCCAATTCCATTAACAATTATTAAAGCAGTTTAAGTAAAGAAAAATCTTAGTCTTATATATTTCCCAAGAACTGGTAGTACAAATCATGAGCTTCTAAGAATAGAGTATACAAAACTGGTATGAAATAAATATATCATCTGTTTGAAAAGTACATAAACAGAGTTTTATGAATCTAAGGCTACCATGAACAAAGGCTACCATGAACAAGAGGCAGGTACATCTTCAAATCTGGAAACTATCGAGCATAACAACAACAACAGCCAACATCTGCATGCAATGTGCAAAAGTGTAGTATCAGTACAACCGACCCTATGTACTGAGTAAGTAACAAACCTAACCTTAGGTTGAAAGCAGTGACGAGCTTTTACCAAGGTCGGGTCCAAAACCAATAGTCCACCACAGTCCATCACAACGTAAAGCAAATAATACAAGAAGTAATTTAGAGGAAAATGCTCAGCTAAATCATAATTTCCAAAAATAGTTCTTCCTTTTAAGTACAATGAAACCCAAAATCGTTTACCGAAGTTGCCAAAAATATGAATAAGTTTGAAAGCAATAATTTTTCCAAAATCCTTTTAATAATAAATGAGATGTTTCATTTTCTTTTCAGATAACCCGTGTAAAACAAATGCATCACTATGCCCATCTGTCAGCATGTGTGAGAATAGTGAATGATGTGATACTATATAGCATGAGAAAAATACATCTCTATGCCTGTATGTCATATGTCATGTCAATGCGATGCAACTCAGTGATAAAATCATATGCATACTCTCAGAGTATCATTTCACCCAGTCCTCCCAATCACTCAATCCTCACAGTCACTCAGTCCTCACAATCACTCAGTCCTCACAGTCACTCATGCCTCAAAGTCACTCAATCCTCCCAATCACTCGGCACTCGCACTCAGTAGGTACCTGTGCTCACTGGGTGTGTGTACAAACTCCGGAAGGGCTCCTTCAGCCCAAATGCTATAATCTGCACGGACAACTCACATGCTGCACGGACGACTCGCATGTTATAATAATATCTGGATCCGCACGGACAACTCACGTGCTATAATAATATCTGGATCCGCACGGACAACTCACGTGCTATAATAAGCCAATCTGACATGTTGCGGCGTGCAGTCCGATCCCATAATTTTCCTCACAATCAGGTTTTCTGCCTCACACAGTCATTAATCTCTCCATTCTCTCTCTCATGGGCTCACAATGTCATGCAAAATAGCCCAAAAATGATGATATGATGTATCAATAACTAACAACAGAGACTGAGATATGATATGTAATGACATGAATATGACTGAGTATGAATTTTCAATTTAAAATAAATAATTCACAGCAATATAACCTATGTGGGTCCTATTAATACTGACACATAGCCTCAACATGATTTTTTAATATGCTTTTCAGCTCAATTTCTTTAACACAAAAAACCACATGGAAAATGCCAAGATTATTTAACTACAAAATTCCACAGAAACAATTATGTCACAATTTCTATAGTGTACGCCCACACGCCCGTCACCTAGCATGTGCGTCACCTTCCAACAATTCACATAATACATATATTCAGGCTTCATACCCTCATCTCCAAGATTAGAAGAGTTACTTACCTCAAACAAGCCAAATTCAATGTCGAGCAAGTTAAACAATGCTCCAGAAATTTCATTCTACGCGTAACAACTTCCGAATGGCTCGAATCTAGTCACAATAATTTGATTCAGTCCACACAATTTATAGGAATTAATTCCATATCAAAATACTAATTTTTTTTACAAAATCTGAAATTACGCCCCAAAAATTACCTGTGGGGCCCACGTCTCGGAATCCGACTCAGAATCGGTATTCAAAACTCAAAAATTCATTTTTTTTGCATTATAGAAATTTTCTTCTATCTCTCTTGAAGATTCCATAATCTTAAACCAAAATAAAGATAATTTCATGAAATATAATCACAAGGGAGTCAAGAACACTTACCCCAAGTTGCATGAAAATATTCCTCTCCAAAATCGCCCAAACCGAGCTCTAAAATCCGAAAATGGGTGAAAATGTCGCACCCTCGAACGTAAAGAATTCTGCCCAGCACTTTTGCATCTGCGGAGAGTATTTGCGCACCTGCACTTCTGCTTGTGCGAGCAAAACGTCGCATTTGTGGACTTCACTTGCCGGTCCAGTTTGCGCATCTGCGAGGAAACCCTCGCATTTGCGAGGCCGCATCTGCAGGAAAGACAGCACAGATGCAAAAATCCTCAGCTTCCAGCCAGCTCGCTTCTACGTTCATCCTTCCGCATCTACGCTCACGCAGGTGCGGAATTTTTCCTAGCACCTGCGACCAATGCCTCATAGCCCCTTGCCCATATCTGCGCTTGCCAGGCTCGCATCTGCGAGCTCGCACCTGTGATGGAACTTCCACATGTGCGATTGCACCAGATGGAAAAAGCTTCAGCCTTTTCTTCTAAGTCCAAATTTGATCCGTTAACCATCCGAAACTCACCCGAGCCCCTCGATACCTCAACCAAATACCTGCGATGGAACTTCCGCATATGCGATTGCATCAGATGGCAGAAACTTTAGCCTTTTCTTCTAAGTCCGAATTTGATCCGTTAACCATCCGAAACTCACCCGAGCCCCTTGATACCTCAACCAAATATACCAACAAGTCCCATAACATAATACAGACCTACTCGAGGCCTCAAATCACATCAAACAACATCAAAACGGCGAATTACACTTCAATTCAAAAATCATTGAACTTTGAAACTTAAAATTTCATATCTTGTGCCGAAACACATCAAATCATGTCCGATTGACCTCAAATTTTACACACAAGTCACATTTCACAATACGGACCTATTCCAATTTCCAGAATCGGATTCCGACCCCGATATCAAAAAGTCAACCCCCCGATCAAACTTTCCAAAAATTCAACTTTCGGCATTTCAAGCCTAATTCTACTACGTACCTCAAAATAATTTTTCGGACACGCTCCTAAGTCCAAAATCACCATACGGAGCTATTGGAATCATCAAAACTCCATTCCGGGGTCGTTTAGACATAAATCAATATCCGATCACTATTTTAACTTAAGCTTTAAACCTTGGAACTAAGTGTTCCAATTCATTCCAAAACCTCACCGGACCCAAACCATTTACCCCGGCAATTCACACAACAACTATAAAGTACAATTTGAGCAGTAAATGGGGAAACAGGGTTGTAATACTCAAAACGACCTGTCGGGTCGTTACATTCTCTCCCACTTAAACATACGTTCGTCCTCGAACGTACCAAGAGTTATTTCTAGGCCATCAAATCACTGTTCCCTCTTACCACACACGCACCCGGGGGTGAACCCACGTCACCATATTCCATATAGGCTTGACAACACAATACAACTGAAATCATTGATTTATCTCTAGCCCATAAAACTTGGAATTTAATTTCCAACCTTAAGAATTTCTTTCAAGACACGAATCTTACATTTACACACTGTATGAATCTGAACAAGCTGTATCTAGCCATAACCATAACCATGGACATAATCACCTAACATATCACACAACTCGCATGCTTGTAGCACCATTTCTGATCACATTGACTACTCCAAAACCAACCAAATACTAGTATTAAACCCATATCAAACCAAACCTCATCCCAAAACCTTCGTACACTATTTCTAATAAAAGAAACACGCGAAATTTCATGACCACTTACTAGATCAACAAGTCACGGAGCTCTCTCGCCCCAACAAGAACCATAATCGCTTTCTGAGCCGACTTTCAATATTATCCTTCCGAACATACCGTAATTGAACCTGATAGTACCCATTCTAGGTCCAATGACCTTATATTACTAAACACAACTATTCCACGAAAATGCCGCACCAATATAACTCAGAGCCACAACACATGCCATCTGTGCACCAATACGCAACAATTCAAATGCACTCAGTCATGAAAAATGACTCAAATGAGAGAACTGCCCTGCAAGATTAACAAGTACCGCCACAATAAAATGTTGAAAATTCATCATACACCGTAGAACCATCACCCGATTCTAACACAAGATTCATACATTAACATAACTCCATTACAATGCGTGACCCCATCTAAACGTTGGTCCATATTATATACCCCAAGCCACCCTGCTCAAAATTAATAACCATAGAGAGGCAAATGACACAATGCCACACAAAACCTGAAAGAACATAACCAATACACAATCAATTATGCAATACCCAAATGCTCATCTCGTTCAAATTCTGCCAGAAGGCCCCCAATAGAACCGCACCATGTGTGCACATAACCACTAAATCACAACTCCTCATAGCATAAAGGAGTAACTCACAGATCATTTCAGATCACGAATAAGTTGAACATCAACCGAATGAAACATCCCTCAACAATAGCAGTATGGAGCCAACCATTCCGGCTCAATGTGGAAAACACATCTTAATTGGGCCTACCAATGGACCCCTAAATCAACTCTGGTCACCCACAGTAAATAAATAACCCTCCAAAAATTCACAACAACGGAGTCATAATACATACCATTATCTGGATAGCTTTGGCCATGACTTCACAATCCGCAACCATGAAAAACAAAAATCTACTCCAAATCCATAGAACACACGAATCACCATTTCCGGTTCCATCTCCACAGCCTGAATATCTAACATATCTCTTATACATAATCATCCCACGAGGAATATTTATCCCATTCCTTCTTGCCACATAGCAACGTCTTAGAATCAGCAGTCGATCAACCAGGAAAATGCCACAATACCTATAACATATCCATAATTCAAAGCATAGTGCACCTTCTGAAATGTATACTCTACTCACGCAATACCAAATAGTGATAACATTCATCTAAACATCGAAAATTGTTCATCCCCTCTAAGAATTTATGACCTCCCCTTCAAAGCCAAACTGTGACCTTGCACACGCCAACCTTAATCCCACACAACACACAGCATCTATCATACTATCATTTGAAAAATACGAGAACTTCATAATAATTCTGAGTTACAAGTAAAATACATATCCGATCAGCCAGAAGCCTCCCATTTGATCACATCCGGTAGAAAATCACAATACTTAACATGCTCCTCAGGCCGATAGGAAAATACCCATTTCAAACCGTGGTAGAAATACTCGAGAATCCTTTGGAATCCATTTGTACATAATCAAGCCATCAGAGTTGAATCTCTCTAACTCAACCAAGCCACGCAGGTCACCAAACCCAAGAATATTGCCATCAAAACATCTGTAAAGTCTTACCACGTCGTAATTACCCAAAGGACCGATCCTACCATTATCATACTGGTCCAGTCTACTACCCAATTGTCCTATTTCTCGAGTCCCTTCCGAATTTGCCTTCAAATTGATACTTCTCCTTGCTAAAACACCACAATCTTTAACCACAACTCACCCCACAAACCTTAGCATAGAACCACAGCGCCCTACGACCCATAAGCAACTGTATTATTCTTAAGCACCTTTAAAAATACCACAACTGTAACACTTACTCTGAGAATACCTTATGTGAATTTGAAATTGTTCTTCTTACCTTTCTTACACTAAAAATGTAGAATCCATAGTCATACAGAATTTCCGCAAGTCCAGGCACCATCAAATGTAAATCTCATATTTTTATTCATACACAAGTCCAGTAAATTCTCAATTGCTATATTTAAACCTCGAACCTATTGGAACCTTCTCGAGAGGCACCCACTTTTTTCAATCCAAATTACACCTCCCAATAGCGCAACAACACTCAAAGAATTAACTCTACTTTTTAATACCACCGATCAATTTCATACTCCGTGGGTACTACACATTCACAAATACAATTCACTCATCCCATGATTTTCATATACTCATAAAGCGCAATACAACCCGTATCCAAAAATTTCCTTACTCGAGTCATTTTCGAACTCTCCCTCTGCAAGTCATCACTGACTCCTAAGTATACTTCAGACCAAACAAACATTTGACACATACCCATGAATTAATTTGTCCATAGCAGACTCTCCCACTTGGCTCAAAGCCGTAGATTAAAATATTTCATAACTCACAATACCAATACTCTATTACTGCCATAATGCCACAGTCAGTTCAACGAAACTTCTTCTCAAACTCATGCAATGCCAACCATAAAATACCCCAAATCCTCTGCTAAGCTCGCAATCATTCTCTTGACACTCAAGTCAACTTTCTAAGCCAGATTCAAACACAAATCTCCACACATACGCCCCGTTGGTAGAAAAGAAACTCTCTACTCACATCACAAGGAATACACCTACGTATATTACTCCGTAGGGGATAACCCACCTGCTTAACCTTAAATTAGTATCTTGTTATACTCTTTCGCAGTCACAATTACTACGCAATCACTTAGTCTTTCCAAGTCCAAACTTATTAACCAGACATGAGGATTTATTTTGTCTCAAAACTTAACAACACGAAAGATCCTTCAAAACATTCATACTCGAGACTACACGTCACATCAAAACGAAAATTAAGCACCCAATAGCCTTCCTTTACACTTCAAGGAAACACTTTTTGTCACATTCACACCGTTTTAACACATCTCACAGTTACATCATACTCATCATAAAGCCATTTCACCGCTCATAGAGCCATAAATTCCACTCGTAGGGACATTACAGGACATATGAGTCCAATTGTACAAGTTACAACTGAAGCTACCGAGCTTAAGCTGCGGTCTAACCATGGCCTCAAGTCCTCCAGACTGACCCATCACCAAAACACAGAATGCTCACCTCGAACCTCTTCCATGGAATCACAAGTCGGCGATTCATAACTGATACCGAGTGCTCATGTGCGCATACGAGTACGTGGAAGGAATTCAAAGAGTTATATTTCAAGCTGAATCAATCCCGCACGATAAAGAAAGAAATATGGGAAGTATATATCCTAAATGCCCTGTAGCCTCTCGAAGATAAGTATGGACGTCATCATACCGATCCGCAAGACTCTACTAGACACTTGCTCATGACTCGTAGAACCTATGAACCTAGAGCTCTGATACCACCTTGTCACCACCCAAAATCTGACTAGTCGTGATGGCACCTAACCCAACCCGTTAGATAAGCCAATTATCAACTATCCAATTCCATTAATAATTATTAAAGCAATTTAAGTAAAGAAAAATCTTAAACTTATACATTCCCCAAGAACTGGTAATACAAATCATGAGCTTCTAAGAATAGAGTATACAAAACTGGTATGAAATAAATACATCATCTGTTTGAAAAGTACATAAACAGAGTTTTATGAATCTAAGGCTATCGTGAACAAGAGGCAGCTATAATAGGTACGAAGGTACATCTTCAAATCCGGCAACCATCGAGTGCAGCAACAACAACAACCAACATCTGCACGCAATGTGCAGAACTGTAGTATCAGTACAACCGTCCCCATGTACTAAGTAAGTAAGACACCTAACCTTAGGTTGAAAGCAGTAATGAGCTTTTACCAAGGTCCGGTCCAAAACTAATAGTCCACCACAGTCCATCATAACATAAATGAGATGTTTCATTTTCTTTTCAGATAACCCGTGTAAAACAAATGCATCACTATGCCCATCTGTCAGCATGTGTGAGAATCATGAATGATGTGATACTGTATAGCATGAGAAAAATACATCTCTATGCATGTATGTCATGTATGCATGTCAATGCGATGCAACTCAGTGATAAAATCATATGCATACTCTCATAGTATCATTTCACTCAATCCTCTCAATCACTCAATCCTCCCAGTCACGCAGTCCTCACAGTCACTCAGTCCTCACAGTCACTCATGCCTCACAATCACTCTATCCTTCCAATCACTCGGAACTGACACTCAGTAGGTACCTGCGCTCACTGGGGGTGTGTACAGACTCCGGCGGGGCTCCTGCAGCCCAAGCACTATAATCTGCACGGACAACTTGCGTGCTGCATGGACAACTCATGTGCTATAATAATATCTGGATCCGCACAGACAACTCATGTGATGCATGGACAACTCACGTGCTATAATAATTTCTGGATCCGCACGGACAACTCACATGCTATAATAAGCCAATTTGGCCTACTGCAGCATGCAACCCGATCCCATAATTTTCCTCACAATCAGGCCCTCGGCCTCACTCAGTCATCAATCTCTCCAGTCTCTCTCTCTCATGGGCTCACAATGTCATGCAAAATAGCCCAAAATGATAATATGATGTATCAATAATTAACAACAGAGACTGAGATATGATATGTAATGACATGAATATGACTGAGTATGAATTTTCAATTTAAAACAAATAATTTACAGTAATATGACCTCTGTGGGTCCCAATAATATTGGCACATAGCCTCAACATGATTTTTTTAATATGCTTTTCAGCTCAATTTCTTTAACACATAAAACCGCATGGAAAATGCCAAGATTATTTAACTACAAAATTTCACAGAAATAATTATGTCACAATTTCTATAGTGCACGCCTACACGCCCATCACCTAGAATGTGTGTCACCTCCCAACAATTCACATAATACATATATTCAGGCTTCATACCCTCATCTCCAAGATTAGAAGAGTTACTTACCTCAAACAAGCTAAATTCAATATCGATCAAGTTAAACAATGCTCCAGAAATTCCATTTTGCGCGTAACAACTTCCGAACGGCTCGAATCTAGTCACAATATTTTGATTCAGTCCACACAATTTATAGGAATTAATTCCATAACAAAATACTAATATTTTCCACAAAATCCGAAATTATGCCCCAAAAATCACTCATGGGACTCACATCTCGGAATCCGGCGAAACTCACAAAATACGACAACCCATCCAATTACAAGTTCAACCATACAAATTTCACTCAAATCCGACTCCGAATCGGTATTCAAAACTCAAAAATTCATTTTGTTTGCATTATAGAAATTTTCTTCTCTCTCTCTTGAAGATTTCATAATCTTAAACCAAAATGAAGATAATTTCATGAAATATAATCACAAGGGAGTCAAGAACACTTACACCAAGTTGCGTGAAAATATTCCTCTCCAAAATCGCCCAAACCAAGCTCTAAAATCCGAAAATGGGTGAAAATGTCGAACCCTCGAACGTAAAGGATTCTGCCCAGCACTTTTGCATCTGCGGAGAGTATTTGCGCACCTGCACCTCTGCTTGTGCGAGCAAAACGTCGCATTTGTGGACTTCACTTGCCGGTCCAGTTTGCGCATCTGCGAGGAAACCTCGCATTTGCGAGGCCGCATCTGCGGGAAAGACAGCACAGATGCAAAAATCCTCAGCTTCCAGCCATCTCGCTTCTACGCGCATCCTTCCGTATCTGCGCTCATGCAGGTGCGGAATTTTTCCTAGCACCTGCGACCAATGCCTCACAGCTCCTTGCCCGTATCTGCGCTTGCCAGGCTCGCATCTGCGAGCTCGCACCTGTGATGGAACTTCCACATGTGCGATTGCACCAGATGGCAAAAACTTTAGCCTTTTCTTCTAAGTCCAAATTTGATCCGTTAACCATCCGAAACTCACCCGAGCCCCTCGATACCTCAACCAAATACCTGCGATGGAACTTCCGCATGTGCGATTGCATCAGATGGCAGAAACTTCAGCCTTTTCTTCTAAGTCCGAATTTGATCCGTTAACCATCCGAAACTCACCCGAGCCCCTCGATACCTCAACCAAATATACCAACAAGTCCCATAACATAATATAAACCTACTCGAGGCCTCAAATCACATCAAACAACATCAAAACGGCGAATTACACTTCAATTCAAAAATCATTGAACTTTGAAACTTAAAATTTCATATCTTGTGCCGAAACACATCAAATCATGTCCGATTGACCTAAAATTTTACACACAAGTCACATTTCACATTACGGACCTATTCCAATTTCCATAATGGGATTCCAACCCCGATATCAAAAAGTCAACCCCTCGATCAAACTTTCCAAAAATTTAACTTTTGGCATTTCAAGCCTAATTCTACTACGTACCTCCAAATAATTTTTCGGACACGCTCCTAAGTCCAAAATCACCATACGGAGCTATTGAAATCATCAAAACTCCATTCTGGGGTCGTTTAGACATAAATCGACATCCGGTCACTATTTTATCTTAAGATTTAAACCTTGGAACTAAGTGTTCCAATTCATTCCAAAACCTCACCGGACCCAAACCATTTACCCCGGCAATTCACACAACAACTGTAAAGTACAATTTGAGCAGTAAATGGGGAAACAGGGTTGTAATACTCAAAACGACCTGTCGGGTCGTTACATTCTCTCCCACTTAAATATACGTTCGTCCTCGAACGTGCCAAGAGTTATTTCTAGGCCATCAAATCACTGTTCCCTCTTACCACATACGTACCCGGGGGTGAACCCACGTCACCATATTCCATATAGGCTTGACAACACAATACAACTGAAATCATTGATTTATCTCTAGCCCATAAAACTTGGAATTTAATTTCCAACCTTAAGAATTTCTTTCAAGACACGAATCTTACATTTACACACTGTATGAGTCTGAACAAGCTGTATCTAGCCATAACCATAACCATAGACATAATCACCTAACATATCACATAACTCGCATGCTTGTAGCACCATTTCTGATTACATTGACTACTCCAAAACGAACAAATACTAGTATTAAACCCATATCAAACCAAACCTCATCCCAAAACCTTCGTACATTATTGCTAATAAAAGAAACACACGAAATTTCATGACCACTTACTAGATCAACAAGTCACGGAGCTCTCTCGCCCCAACCAGAACCATAATCGCTTTCTGAGCCGACTTTCAATATTATCCTTCCGAACATACCGTAATTGAACCTGATAGTACCCATTCTAGGTCCAATGACCTTATATTACTAAACACAACTATTCCACGGACATGCCGCACCAATATAACTCAGAGCCACAACACATGCTTTCCGTGCACCAATACGCAATAATTCAAATACACTCAGTCATGAAAAATGACTCAAATGAGAGAACTGCCCCGCAAGATTAACAAGTACCGCCACAATGAAATGTTGAAAATTCATCATACACCGTAGAACCACCACCCGATTCTAACACAAGATTCATACATTAACATAACTCCGTTGCAATGCGTGACCCCATCCAAACGTTGGTCCATATTATATACCCCAAGCCACCCTGCTCAAAATTAATAACCATAGAGAGACAAATGACACAATGCCACACAAAACCTGAAAGAACATAACCAATACACAATCAATTATGCAATACCCAAATGCTCATCTCGTTCAAATTCTGCCAGAAGGCCCCCAATAGAACCGCACCATGTGTGCACATAACCACTGAATCACAACTCCTCATAGCATAAAGGAGTAACTCACAGATCATTTCAGATCACGAATAAGTTCAACATCAACCGAATGGAACATCCCTCAATAATAGCAGTATGGAGCCAACCATTCTGGCTCAATATAGAATACACATCTTAATTGGGCCTACCAATGGACCCCCAAATCAACTCTGGTCACCCACAATAAATAAATAACCCTCCAAAAATTCACAACAACGGAGTCATAATACATACCATTATCTGGCTAGCTTTGGCCATGACTTCACAATCCGCAACCATGAAAAACAAAAATCTACACCAAATCCATAGAACACACGAATCACCATTTCTGATTCCATCTCCACAGCCCGAATGTCTAACACATCTCTCATACATAATCATCCCACGAGGAATATTTATCCCATTCCTTCTTGCCACAGAGCAACGTCTTAGAATCAGCAGTCGATCAACCAGGAAAATGCCATAATACTTATAAAATATTCATAATTCAAAGCATAGTGCGCCTTCTGAAATGTATACTCTACTCACACAATACCAAATAGTGATAGCATTCATCTAAATATCGAAAATTGTTCATCCCCTCTAAGAATTTATGACCTCCCTTTCAAAGCCAAACTGTGACCTTCCACACGCCAACCTTAATCCCACACAACACACCGCATCTATCATACCATCATTTGAAAAATACGAGAACTTCATAATAATTCTGAGTTACAAGTAAAATACATATCCGATCAGCCAAAAGCCTTCCATTTGATCACATCCGGTAGAAAATCACAATACTCAACCTGTTCCTCAGGCCGATAGGAAAATACCCATTTCAAACCGTGGTAGAAATACTCGAGAATGCTTTGGAATCCATTTGTACATAATCAAGCCATCAAAGTTGAATCTCTCTAACTCAACCAAGCCATGCAGGTCACCAAACCCAAGAATATTGCCACCAAAACATCTGTAAAGTCTTACCATGTCGTAATTACCCAAAGGACCGATCCTACCATTGCCATACTGGTCCAGTCTACTACCCAATTGTCCTATTTCTCGAGTCCCTTCCGAATTTGCCTTCAAATTGATACTTCTCCTTGCTAAAATACCACAATCTTTAACCATAACTCACCCCACAAACCTTAGCATAGAACCACAACGCCCTACGACCCATAAGCAACTGTATTCTTTTTAAGCACCTTTAAAAAGACCACAACTGTAACACTCACTCTGAGAATACCTTATGTGAATTTGAAATTGTTCTTCTTACCTTTCTTACACTAAAAATGTAGAATCCATAGTCATACAGAATTTCCGCAAGTCCAGGCACCATCAAATGTAAATCTCATATTTTTATTCATACACAAGTCCAGTAAAATTCTCAATTGCTATATATAAACCTCGAACCTATTAGAACCTTCTCGAGAGGCACCCACTTTTTTCAATCCAAATTACACCTCCCAATAGCGCAACAACACTCAAAGAATTAACTCTACTTTTTAATACCACCGATCAATTTCATACTCCGTGGGCACTACATCATTCACAAATACAATTCACTCATCCCACGATTTTCATATACTCATAAAGCGCAATACAACCCGTATCCAAAAATTTCCTTACTCGAGTCATTTTCGAACTCTCCCTCTGCAAGTCATCACTGACTCCTAAGTATACTTCAGACCAAAACAAACATTTGACACATACCCATGAATTAATTTGTCCATAGCAGACTCTCCCACTTGGCTCAAAGCCGTAGATTAAAATATTCCATAACTCACAATACCAATACTCTATTACTGCCATAATGCCACAGTCAGTTCAACGAAACTTCTTCTCAAACTCATGCAACGCCAACCATAAAATACCCCAAATCCTCTGCTAAGCTCGCAATCATTCTCTTGACACTCAAGTCAACTTTCTAAGCCAGATTCAAACTCAAATCTCCACACATACGCCCCATCGATAGAAAAGAAACTCTTTACTCACATCACAAGGAATACACCTACGTATATTACTCCGCAGGGGATAACCCACCTGCTTAACCTTAAATTAGTATCTTGTTATACTCTTTCGCAGTCACAATTACTACGCAATCACTTAGTCTTTCCAAGTCCAAACTTATTAACCAGACATGAGGATTTATTTTGTCTCAAAACTTAACAACACGAAAGATCCTTCAAAACATTCATACGCGAGACTGCACGTCACATCAAAATGAAAATTAAGCACCTAATGGCCTTCCTTTACACTTCAAGGAAACACTTTTTGCCACATTCACACCGTTTTAACACATCTCGCAGTTACATCATACTCATCACAAAGCCATTTCACCGCTCATTGAGCCATAAATTCCACTCGTAGGGACATTACCGGACATATGAGTCCAATTGTACAAGTTACAACTGAAGCTACCGAGCTTAAGCTGCGGTCTAACCATGGCCTCAAGTCTTCCAGACTGGCCCATCACCAAAACACAGAATGCTCACCTCGAACCGCATCCATGGAATCACAAGTAGTCAATTCATAACTGATACCGAGCGCTCATGTGCGCATACGAATACATGGAAGAAATTCAAAGAGTTATATTTCAAGCTGAATCAATCCCGCACGATAAAGAAAGAAATATGGGAAGTATATATCCTAAATGCCCTGTAGCCTTTCGAAGATAAGTATGGACGTCATCATACCGATCCGCAAGACTCTACTAGACACTTGCTCATGACTCGTAGAACCTATGAACCTAGAGCTCTGATACCACCTTGTCACCACCCAAAATCTGACTAGTCATGATGGCACCTAACCTAACCCGTTAGATAAGCCAATTATCAACTATCCAATTCCATTAATAATTATTAAAGCTGTTTAAGTAAAGAAAAATCTTAATCTTATACATTCCCCAAGAACTGGTAGTACAAATCATGAGCTTCTAAGAATAGAGTATACAAAACTGGTATGAAATAAATACATCATCTGTTTGAAAAGTACATAAACAGAGTTTTATGAATCTAAGGCTATCGTGAACAAGAGGCAGCTATAATAGGTACGCAGGTACATCTTCAAATCCGGCAACCATCGAGTGCAGCAACAACAACAACCAACATCTACACGCAATGTGCAGAACTGTAGTATCAGTACAACCGACCCCATGTACTAAGTAAGTAACACACCTAACCTTAGGTTGAAAGCAGTAACGAGCTTTTACCAAGGTCAGGTCCAAAACCAATAGTCCACCACAGTCCATTATAACATAAATGAGATGTTTCATTTTCTTTTCAGATAACCCGTGTAAAACAAATGCATCACTATGCCCATCTGTCAGCATGTGTGAGAATCATGAATGATGTGATACTGTATAGCATGAGAAAAATACATCTCTATGCATGTATGTCATGTATGCATGTCAATGCAATGCAACTCAGTGATAAAATCATATGCATACTCTCATAGTATCATTTCACTCAATCCTCTCAATCACTCAATCCTCCCAGTCAGCAGTCCTCACAGTCACTCAGTCCTCACAGTCACTCATGCCTCACAGTCACTCAATCCTTCCAATCACTTGGAACTGGCACTCAGTAGGTACCTGCGCTCACTGGGGTGTGTACAGACTCCGGAGGGGCTCCTGCAGCCCAAGCACTATAATCTGCACGGACAACTTGCGTAATGCACGGACAACTCACGTGCTATAATAATATCTGGATCCGCACGGACAACTCACGTGCTATAATAATATCTAGATCCGCACGGACAACTCACGTGCTATAATAAGCCAATTTGGCCTGCTGCGGCATGCAACCCGATCCCATAATTTTGCTCACAATCAGGCCCTCAGCCTCACTCAGTCATCAATCTCTCCAGTCTCTCTCTCTCATGGGCTCACAATGTCATGCAAAATAGCCCAAAATGATAATATGATGTATCAATAATTAACAACAGAGACTGAGATATGATATGTAATGACATGAATATGACTGAATATGAATTTTCAATTTAAAACAAATAATTTACAGCAATATGATATCTGTGGGTCCCAATAATATTGGCACATAGCCTCAACATAATTTTTAGATATGCTTTTTAGCTCAATTTCTTTAACACATAAAATCGCATGGAAAATGCCAAGATTATTTAACTACAAAATTTCACAGAAACAATTATGTCACAATTTCTATAGTGCACGCCCACACGCCCGTCACCTAGAATGTGTGTCACCTCCCAACAATTCACATAATACATATATTCAGGCTTCATACCCTCATCTCCAAGATTAGAAGAGTTACTTACCTCAAACAAGCTAAATTCAATGTCGAGCAAGCTAAACAATGCTCCAGAAATTCCATTTTGCACGTAACAACTTTCGAACGGCTCGAATCTAGTCACAATAATTTGATTCAGTCCACATAATTTATAGGAATTAATTCCATAACAAAATACTAATATTTTTCACAAAATCCGAAATTATGCCCCAAAAATCACTCATGGGACTCACGTCTCGGAATCTGGCGAAACTCACAAAATATGACAATCCATCCAATTACAAATTCAACCATACTAATTTCACTCAAATCTGACTCCGAATCAGTATTCAAAACTCGAAAATTCATTGTTTGACATTATAGAAATTTCCTTCTATTTCTCTTGAAGATTCCATAATCTTACACCAAAATAAAGATTAATTCATGAAATATAATCACAAGGGAGTCAAGAACACTTACCCCAAGTTGCGTGAAAAAATTCCTCTCCAAAATCTCCCAAACCGAGCTCTAAAATCAGAAAATGGATGAAAATGTCGAACCCTCGAACTTAGAGGATTATGCCCAACACTTTTGCATCTGCGGAGAGTATTTGCGCACCTGCGCCTCCGCTTGTGCGAGCAAAATATCGCATTTGCGGACTTCACTTGCCAGCCCAATTTGCGCATCTACGAGGAAACCCTCGCATTTGCGAGGCCGCATCTGCGGGAAAGAAATGCGGCAAAGACATCGCAGATGCGAAAATCCTCAGCTTCCAGCAATCTCGCTTCTGTGCGCATCCTTCCGCATCTGCGCTCACGCAAGTGCGAAATTTTCCCTCGCACCTGTGACCAATGCCTCATAGCCCCTTGCCCACATCTGCGCTTTCCATGCTCACATCTGCGAGCTCGCACCTGCGATGGAACTTCCGCAGGTGCGATTGCATCAAATGGCAGAAACTTCAACTTTTTCTTCTAAGTTCGAATTTGATTCTTAACCATCTGAAACTCACCCGAGCCCCTCGATACCTCAACCAAATATACCAACAAGTCTCATAATATAATACGAACCTAATCGAGGCCTCAAATCACATCAAACAACATCAAAACGATGAATTACACTTCAATTCAAAAATCATTAAACTTTGAAACTTCAAATTCTATATCTTATGCCGAAATACATAAAATCACGTCCGATTGACATCAAATTTTGCACACAAGTCACATTTCACATTACGGACCTATTCCAATTTCCAAAATCGGATTCTGACCCCGATATCAAAAAGTCAACCTTTCGGTCAAACTTTCCAAAAATTCAACTTTCGGCATTTCAAGCCTAATTCTACTACGTACCTCCAAATAATTTTCCGGACACGCTCCTAAGTCCAAAATCACCATACAGAGCTATTGGAATCATCAAAACTCCATTCCGGGGTCGTTTACACATAAGTCGACATCCGGTCACTATTTTAACTTAAGCTTTAAACCTTGAAATTAAGTGTTCCAATTCATTCCAAAACCTCACCGGACCCGAACCATATACCCCAGCAATTCACACAACAACTGTAAAGTATAATTTGAGTATTAAATAGGGAAATATGGTTGTAATACTCAAAACGACTGGCTGGGTCGTTACAGTCATAGTCTTTTAGTAGCTCCAACATCTCCTATGACATAAATTTAATTCCTTTTGCTTGAAGATATACTGAAGGCTCTTTTGATCCGTATAGATATCAACATGAATACTATATAAGTAGTGCCTCTACATCTTTAGTGCATGAATCACCGCAGCTAACTCTAAATCATGGGTCGGGTAATTCTTCTCGTGCTTTCTTAGTTGTCTAGAAGCATAATCTACAACATTACCATGTTGCATCAGTACACAACCCAATCCAACACCCAAAGCCTCACAATAGATAGCATAACCATCGGTCCCCTCTAGGAGCATTAGAATCAGTGCTGAAGTTAATCTATCCTTCAATGCCTGGAAACTCCGTTTGCAAGCATCAGTCCAATGAAACTTAGCTCCCTTATGAGTCAACTTTGTCAAGGGTGCTGAAAGGGAAGAAAATCCCTATACAAATCTCTTGTAATAACCTGCCAAACCGAGAAAGCTACAAACCTCCATCGGTGTTGTAGGTCTAGGCCAAGTCTTTACTGCCTCAATCTTTTGTATATCAACCCGGATACCTTCACCTAAAATAATATGCCTAAGGAAATCTACAGAATTCAACCAGAATTCACATTTAGAGAGTTTGGCGTACAACTTCCCTTTTTGTAGAACTTTGAGAACGGTACGTAAATGATCTGCATGCTCAATCTCTGAACGGGTATACACCAATATATCAGCAATAAATACAATCAGAATAGATCTAGAAAGGGTCTAAACACTCGGTTCATCAAGTCCATGAATACTGTTGGGGCATTAGTCAAACCGAATGACATAACACGAGACTCAAAATGCCCATATCCGGTCCTGAATGTTGTCATAGGAATATATTTCTCCTTAACCCTTACCTGATGGTACCCAGACCTCAAGTCTATCTTCGAGAAACACTTGGCACCTTGCAACTGATCAAATAAATCATCAATCCTCGGGAGCGGGTACTTATTCTTGATCGTCACCTTATTTACCTATCTACTCAACTGAGCGCCACGTACCTTATCCTTGTTTATTATCAAACTTATCATGGGCCATTACAAGCCCATATATATATATATATATATATATATATATATATATATATATATATATATATATATATATATATATATATATTTATATATATATATATATATAGAACTTAACTCGCATAACTAATTCAAAAGAGGTTTATATAGATACATATGGGCCGATAAGGTCGTAGACATGTCATACCCAAAACTATACATAGGATACTATCTGCAAGACCTCTAAGAAGGCATGACAAAATATATATAAGTCGGGACAGGGCTCCCGACGTCCTCATAAAATAACCTAACATATACATAACCCTGACTTGGTAATACTTCAAGAAGAAGTGGAGCTCACTAACCAAAAATTGATATCTGGAGACAGCCTACAGTAGAGGGTCCTCGCCTCGTCCTATATGAGAGCCTCGATCAGACTCACTTCGAAGAGGAATCTTCATATCCTTATCAGCTACCTTCCTCATCTTAGCCCAACTACTATCCTCTTCCTCTACATATCCCATAACATACACAGACGAACCTTGATTGACAGACTCCCAAGACTGTGGACTATCTGGAACCTCAGAAGAGCTGGTGTCTGTAAATACCCTGACATAGTTTTGAGCCTGGGGGGAATCTGGTTGTGCCAATCCGTGCACCATTCCCCTTATACCCTGATCAACGGGCCATGATAATGAAACTAAGTGCCTTGGTGAGGTCGGAACTCCTCTTACCCCATCTTCTACCGGCAAAATCAAAACTACTCGAACGGATGACTCATATGGATCCTCGGAAGGATCCTCCTCAATAGAACCCACGATCTCCGATGGGTCTGACTCCATAGTGTAGCTTATATCTTATTTTAACACTTTTGTAGCCTTCTGACCCGTGCAAGCGGCTGGCGCATGTCGTCTAGTAGTAATAGGCATCACTAAGAACATAAATAAGGTAAAGATTAGAAGTGAATACTTACGACTCAGTTTTATCGCACAATCTAGATTAGAAAGAAAAGTAACCATCCTAAATATCTTGTAGCCTTCTGTCTATAAGTATGGTGCACAACACACCCATAAACAAGACTCTACTAGACACAGTCTGTAGACAACCCTAGGATAGAACTGTTCTGATACCACTTTTATCACAACCCAAACCGATGGGCTATGATGAGTGCCCGAGTCCTACCTGTCGAACACCCCTAAGCATACGTCTAAGATATAGATATGAATTAAGGGTAGGTCATGAATAACATCTGCCATTAAACTATTGAAGCATGTGAATAACATACGTGAGGAAAACATGTCCAAAATACATATATACATATACATGCAGAATACGGTAGGGCGAGCCGACAAGGCTGCGATAGACAACTATATATCCAAAACTGGAAGCCGACAAGGCCACATACTATCCAACTATACATGACTGTCTACAGACCTCTAATAGAGTGTACAACTGTATAAAGGACGGGATTGGGCCCCGTCGTACCCATATCTACATACCAAAAACAGCATACCAAAACTAGTAACAGCTCCGGATCAAGTGGAGCACACCAACTCTCGCTGATCAAAGATCCTAAAAAAGGGGACCGTCAGCCTGTCTGCCTGCACCTGCGGGCATGAAACGCAGCGTCCCTAGGCAAAAGGGACGGAAGTACGAATAATGTACCGAGTATGTAAGGCATGAAAATCAGTATATAAAGACATAGATAAAACATAGAGTAAAGAATTCTACATATGAGTCTAACTAACTTTGTGAATCCTGAAACATTTATAATGTCATGCACGTGCGTATAAATATCGTATCATGCATAGGTATAGGTGTACATAACATCATCAAGCCCCTGAGGGCGTCCCATCATATCATCTCGGCCACTGTGGGTAAAATCATCAACATATATCAGCTGATCAGGTGGTGGTGCGTATATAACGCCGTAACCTTTTCCCATATCCCATATACATATAATATATGTGTATATAACACCATCTGGTCATGGGTCAATGTACATGTATAAATGAATAAAATGCATAAGAAGTACGTTAATAAGATTTCTCGGAATGTCATAAGATCAATATGCCTTTCAGATAAACTTTATCAACTACGTATTTTTCTGAAACACATGAACAGAAGATATAATAATATTTCACATGTGGAATCAAGAACATTGGCACCCCTAGTACTTCTATGAATAGAGTCATTTATGAAAGATGTGTGTTTGCTCGTTTCGTTTGTATCGTATGAATCATGCCAAAAAGAAAGAAGGGATAGCCCTAACATACCTGAACCGATTCTCTTGACAATCCCTCTAACACACGCCAATCGCGTAAAAGACACGTAACGGCGGATCCAAGTAGGGAAAAATACGTATGATATTCTTGAGAAAGATTATACCGGACTCCCTTAGAATTGCAAATCCCATTGTTGTTACGTAGTATAACTTCGTATGAATTTTTTTGCTGAAGATCCGTTACTTGTAGATTAGATATAAGCACCTCTCTTTGTGAATTAGAGAGGTCTTATACCTTAGTGGGTGTGGGCCCCACTCATGTGGTGACTTAGCCACATAACCCTCTAACTATGCCACCTTATTATATAAACTTAAGAGTCACATTTGCCTAAGGCCTTTGCTGCCACGTTGAGTCCCATTAGGCTTATCCAAAGATGCTAATTAATTAGTTAATCCCCCATTAAAAATTAATAATTACCTAATTATCCACATAATTAAGAATTATTCCAAATTACTTAAAATACTACTCACTTTTAACATACCTTATACACCTTACTATTATGGTCATGTGGTACCTTGTATGGCACTAATCCATAAATACCGGGTATTATAGCTCGGACCGTGTTTTATCCCAAATTGACAACTTTCAATGAAACTCATTTTCTTTGGTTTGTTTACCCTCTAACCTTCACGGTACTTACTTACCACCTGTTATAAATAGCATAAATACTTATAACCTCAAAAATAAATCTCATTCTCGAGCCTACGTCGATTAACTTACGACGAAACTTTAACGTATGAAAATGAGAAATGTAACAGAAAGGACATTGGGTATGATTAAATGCTTGTAGAATTAATAATTAATCAAGATGAAATCTGTCAACTCTTGGTAATGAGTTTAAGCTCCATGTTGTCATAAATTATAAACGATCAAACTAAGACCTTGGCCAGGGCAATTGAATGAAAGAAGAAAAGAGATTCTTAGGTCATTCAATGGTCGATTATATTCGACATGAACCCATTGTTAGTCGCCTATTAGGATTTGACAGTTGAACCATATCCTAAGGTGACCCAGAGCTATAAGGACAGAAGAAATTATTATATTATTCTTCTACAAGTTCTTGAGAGTAAATTGTATACTTCATTCTATCCGGCCGTTAAGGAGTGTTGCTAGACGTCACCCTTGATTAGTATATTGATGTGATCAATTTACTACCGGTTTAGTATTGAACCTATGGGGTCGCACACTAACGAGTGTTCTGCTCTTTGCTAAAGGATTAATTATTTTATTTTTTGGTAATTAAATTATAGAATTTAATTAGTCAAATAGATTCAGTCATTAGTCCAAATAAAATATTATTATATTCTTTGCTAGCACAGAGGATATAATTAATATTGTGAACAAATTAAAGTTTTCTATTTGGAATAGAAAATTAAATTATATCTCTTGGTTGAAATATATATGTGATATATATAACAAATATTTATATAAAATATTAATGGAAGTTTTTTGATTGAATCCAATTTCGAATTGGATTAGCAAAGTGAACGTCCATAAAAGGTTTATAAGTTAGAATCCAAATTTGAATTGGATAACTAACATGTAAAGTCCACAAAGGGACTTGTCGGCAGTTTCATCCCAATTGGAATGGGATTAATATTTTCCTTAATATGAAAAGTTCATAAATAAGAGAATCCAACTTTGAGTTGGAGGAATCACGTGAAGGACTCGGCAGTCACGTTTTCATTAGTTACGTGATTTTTTAATTTTCCATAAAATTCCATGAAGTTTATTTTGGAATAAAATTTTACCCTAAGTAAATCATTACCTCAACCAAATAGAAAAGGGGTTTATAGGTGATGTTATATAAAGGGTGATGGAGAAAATTTGTCGTAGCAATTCTTGAGAAGAAAAATCACTTTGTGAAAGTGAGAGTGCAACACAAGCCAAAAGAGAAAATATCATTACAAGAAAAGTATTTCTTGTTCTTCTAACATTGAGTTGAAATTTTTGAGAAAAATTTCAGCACAATATTTTGTTCAATTTGTTCGTAGGTTACATTTATCAAAGAGTTGATAGCAAGGATCGGTCTCGGTGTAGATACGCATAGAGTCTTCGCACTATCGAAGAATTTTTGAAACGAGACTCTCTTCACCAGGTACGTCTTAGATCCGATCTTTGACATGTAAATAAATTTTAAACACGAAAAGTTTTTTCTAGGATTGTTATTGTCTTCCGTTGCGTGTTATGAACACCTATACACAATCCTTCAGAAGGTCCACACACCTAGGGGTGTGATGTACGCAGCCTACTCTGATGCTAACAACATTGATTGATTCTATGACTGGAACCCATGACCTGCAGATCACACGGAGATAATTTTATCATTATTCCAATGATCCTTTCTGGGAATGGAACTCTATACGAAAAGAAATTATCTCATAAAACAAATGGGGCCTAAGACTTTTCAACCTTAAAGAAGAAAAGAAGTGTTTTATACCCTCCATTAAAAAAAGGAAAAAAAAAGAGAAAAAAACAACAACATCATGGATCATTAAAGAGATGAAAAAAAAAGAACAACAATAACAACAACCTAGTATAATTTTACTAGTGGGGTCTGGGGAGGGTAGTGTGTACGCTGACCTTACCCCTACCTTGGGGTAGAGAGACTGTTTCCGATACACCCTCGGTACCCTCCCTTCAAGAACTCCCCACCTTGCTCTTGGGGTGACTCGAACTCACAACCTCTTGGTTGGAAGTGGAGGGTGCTCACCACTAGAGCAACCCCCTCTTGTCACATAGTACCTCACCACTAGAGCAACCCAGTGGGAAAAAAATAAAGTACGGAAGAAAAAATGGTAGCCTACATTACTAGGTTTTCTTACTACACAGTAGAATGAAATAAAATGTAAGGAAGAAAATTAAACCTTAATAAATTTGTTCAATTATTGAATTCCCCTACGAGGAATATATACTGAATTTTGAGAAACAACCTAGAAGACATCTTTCAATAAATTGTCCCTGTTGCTATTTTTTGGGTGCGCACTGGATAACCTGCTCATTGTGTAATAGCTCGTAAATTACACAGGAGATATAAATTACTAGGCAAGCCTGATGTGGCGAGCTCTGACTAAGAAGACTGCTGGTGAGGGAAATCGATCACATGTCTCTTGTGTGGCAAATCACTTATCCAACCAACTCAGCCAACGCTCGCGGATATTAAGATCGATATTGTTACTATGAATCTATAAGTTTCACAACAGTACTATACTGCTATTAGTAAAGTCTTTCTTTTCAATTGTCCATCTTGTCCTTGTTTATTTAAAAGAATTGATACATTTTCTCTGAACCTAGAGAAAGGAAAGAATAAAATCTTAACTCACCAATTATCAAAATAGATTAGTTGCTTTCATAAAATGACAATTACTAATTACCATAATTAGTATCACAGTTTTATTTATCAAAAGGTAAATCTTTATTGATTAACCAAAATTACGCTAAGAACGATATTTTGGCGCATTGTGCCAACTTTATGTTTAATATTCTTTTTCTTTGTTCTAGTTTACCTAGAAATTAACCATTACCGGCTTATATTTTGTAGTCTAGCTAGGCTCTGGGGTTTTGTATTTCTGCATGCATAGTTTCTAGATTAGTGCTAATTGTGACTAGTTATGTCAAACTAATATTTAACAAGCTTAGCCATTCATAACCACAGAAAACAATTATCCCATAGACTGTTGAGTTTGAGTTTATGTTCTATTTATAGTCAGTGTAAAAAACTATACACGATTAGATAATAGAGGCGGAACCAAGATTTAAAAGTGGCAGGGCACTACTATCGAATAAAAATTTAAGCAAATGCTAAAGTGAGAATCGAACCCAGGCAGTGCACAAAATCGGTACGCTTCCCTCCCCCCCCCCCCCCCAAAAAAAAAAATCTACCAAGACAGCTGCCTAAGCTTTGAGTCTTAATGTGTCAATTAAAATACATAATATATATATATATATATTTTTTTCGAAGCTACTGGGCCGATGACCCCCTACCCTAAGGATAGATCCACCTCTTATTGGATTACTTATCAGGTAACTACATGTAAATTTTATGAGAAACATTAATTGATACCTGATCAAAATGTTAAGTAACATGTTATAATGTGTTACAATACTACAATATTCTTAGTACAAAAATTATATCATTGCAATGTCAATGTACATATGTAACTAATTAAATCATGCGTCATTTCCCAATTTAGGATGCCTGTAATACATTGAATGTAATGGTTTCCCATTTTAAAGCTTAAGCACAATAGGATAAGGTTTAGGATTAAGAGGTTAGGAGATAAGAACGAAAGTCTTTGTACCAACACGTACAATTAGTTCAAAGAAGAATAATTAGTCAATGGCATTAAATTCGTTGTCGAAGGAATAGTGAAGAATTAGAAAGCTATAAGAATTAAGGTTATTAGAACTTGTCTTCAAAAAGTGTCTCCTTTGAAATTTTGGAATTTAGCCTCTTTTTACTTTCTCTTTATCTTTTTTCTTTTCATTCTCTTCACTTCTTGCCTTCTTGGTGTTATATATAAAGATTGATATCAAGTACTTGTGAAGGTGAATATATACCAATATAGTTAAAGTACTTTTATTTTGTCAAATTTACATAGCTTTAATTTCTTTCAGTGGTAAAGTGCTAAAGTGTTTCTCCAAACCTAACTATTAACATCAGCTGACTTTTGCATATTGGATTTCAAAAAAAGTTTAATTACAACAACAACAAAAAATGTAATTCAACAACTGAAGTCTGTAGAGGGCACGTACTGTGTACGCAGCTTTAACTCTACCTTAAGAAGGTAGAGAGATTGTTTCTGATAGACAAAAAAAGTTTAATTGTTACACAAAATATTATAGGAAGGGAAATTTATATAATATTCATAGAAATAGCGGCCGTTGTCCACCTTTCGGCCTTGTCTTTGAGGAATAAGTCATTATCCTGGAGTTTCAAATTCCACAAATGAAATTTCAAGATGGTGGCTATTCTTTCAATTACAGGTGCTAAAAAGTGACTATTTGTAAATTTTACCCCTAATATTCAGCTTAAGTGTTGATATTGCAATTGGAGAAGCTTCAAAATTATATTGGCCCATAAGTTATTGGGCTTGAGATTGCAAATCCAGCCTCCTGAAGTCCATAACTACATCTTTACACAAATAGCCAGTTAGTTTCACTATTTAATTATTTTAGTCGGTGTACATAAATTATACATATATTATATATATTTATCTGCTATTTTTAGCTTAAGTAATTTAGTTGGACTGCTATTTTGGTTAATTCTTAGTCGTTTAACTCGAGATAGTAGTAGACTAGTGGTAATGTAGTATGTAGGTTTTCCAAAAGGCAAGTGATGACAAGAGTTACATTTGGAAAAATTCACAATTTTGGAATTTTATTCTCTTCTTCTTTTTCGGTCTTGTTTATTCAATGAACATATAAGTAATATATATTGTATGATAGAAAAACTAAGGTATCATCTTAAGAAATTTTTTTTTGAAAAAAGCTTTAATCTGGAAAAAAGAAAAAAGTAAATATTCCATTGTATCATCATTCCATATGCCATGAATCGAGAACATTATTCCATAATTCCAAATCATATGCTTAAGCGCGACAAAGAATAACTCACATGTTAGTTCAGTCTAGTTTCAAAAATTAATTCTTCACCAAAAATCAATAAAACTACATTTTCTTATTAGAAAAATGAAAAATGTCAGTGACTTTCGCAATGATTATTCAAGAACTTTAATAAGTATCATGTGCCTGAAGAAATTATAAAATGTCATGAAACGAATCTATCTTTCAGTTTGTAAATTCTTATCATCATCAAACTAGAAATTCTCCCCAACCTTGTGGATGCCACTACTTTACATTTTTTACTTTTCTTGATTCAACATATTAAAATTAGGAAAACGTTAAAAAAAAAACTTTTTATTTGTCTAATTAAAAATAATTCAAGCTCTGCAAACTAACATAATATCAAATGTAGAATAAAATACTTTAAAAGACAGAGAGATAGCAAATGGACTAATCACCCTGCTCGAAATTGATATGCACTCAAGAGAGTTAATCAATTAATTAACAACAACTACCATATCTACATAAAAAATTAAATATTAACGACTAAAGCCTAGCTTCAGGGAGTAAAACGGAGTGGCTAACCTACTAGCAAAAGAAATAACAACCGTCCTTTGTAACAATACTTCACTGTAATAATTAAAATTTTTTTTGGAACCACTATTTCATATTATGTTATAATGTTCCCTATAATATCATTTCACTATAACAGTCAAAAAATATATGAACAAACAAAGTTGTTATAAAAAGATTTGACTATATTAATGTTCTGTACTTGGCAATTTGACAAGCGCAAAACACACACTTAAATTGTACTCGCTAGTCAAAGATAGTATAGTATAATATTGTATCCATATGAATAGGACTTAAACAACATTATCGCAGTTTGTAGCTAGATTGCTATCCAGGAGGATCAACAATGGAGATTTATATGAATTCTAACTACAAATAATTAAGAATCTAAGGCTATTGACTAATGATAATCACAACAAAGGTAAGCAAAGAAGTTATCAATGGGAGAAAATATGGGTTAATATGATAGGTGCAAGATAATTGTTCGGGATCTAACTCTAAATAATTCACTTCTAATGTTCAAGTGAGTCTCTCGAATTCACTTAATTATCAGTATAATTGTTTAGTACAAACTCCTATCTCGATTAAGTCTCAACCTCACAATATGAATCAATTTAAGCTCGGTGAAAATATGCAAGAATGCGTAATGGATAGGTCGTTAGTAGAAGCTCTTTCGATTATCCTCCTAACTAGGTTTAATCAAAGATTCAACTAGCCTCTTTCGATTACTTCGAAAAATCTATGCACTCAACCAACAATATAGTGTAAATATATCACAAGTTATGCCTCTCTCGATTACAAGAGCAAGTAAACATAGATGCAACAATTTAATCTTCCCAAAATGATTCAAATACATAAAAATAGAGTTATAATCCACAAACAACTATCAATACACCAAACCTATCAAAACCCAAAAGGTTCTACTCCATAGACATGGAGAAGTTCTTCACAAATGAAATAAAAGTATAGAAAAATATAAATACAATCCAAACCCGGATCTTGAGTGAGGAAGGAAGGATGAAATCCTTGTGCTTTTGCTTCTCCCTTCTCTCCTTAGCTTCCTTAGGTCTAAAGTATGTCAAAAGTCACTCACAAATGATTTTTTTGTGTATTTAAGCCGCCCCACAAAATAAACCCCAAACGAAACTACCCTTTTCTTAGATAAATAGGACTCTTTCCGGACAGGACATGTGCGGCCTCGCACCTGGAGACCAACTCGCGCATTTGGTCGCGCATTTTGCACATTGTTCTGCCCCAAGTGCGCACCCAGTGCGCTCGCGCACGTGGATGGAACCAGTTGGGAATTTGAGGAAACGTAAAACATTAAAGTTATAACCCTTTTAAATAGCTTTCCAACGATATATTGTAGAGGCCAAACGGATTTCTAACCGAACAGTTATGTGCACTTTACTGGCCAATGTGCAGTATGCCTGCTCGATTCCTCGTTTCGTTCTTAAAGTGCATTATCATCCGTTGATCCCCGAACACGATCCCAACTTAATCCTTGGACTTTTATTTAGACTTCAAAGCTCCAAAATAGTATGAATTCTTGCCATAACATCTACATAGCTTGGAATCACTTCTACATGGCATAAAACACACAATAAGTGCAAAACACGCCTAATTAAAGCTCAACATAAGTAAAGTGCGGTGAATTAGAGTGCAATAAGCGACTAAAATATGGGATTATAGCCTACCATCATAATTCTTCCTTTTTTCGTTAGATTCACTAGAGACAGATAAATTAGGAACTATTTTTACTAGACGGACTATGAGTAATAGCTATTTGGAAGAACCAAGTGCATCACTCATTCGCATAATGTATTTTGATTAATCTTTTGCTCTAATTGTTAAGTCATTAAACTATTAGATGGATCCATTTAATTATAATTACTTAAGATTAAGTAGTAGATTGGTAATACCCTTCTAATAGGTTTATCATTTGAATAACGATTGAGCTACTAACGAGCGCAAAACACACACTTAAATTGTGCTCGCTAGTCAACGATAGTATAGTATAATATCGTGTCCACAGGGATTGGATTTAAACAGTATTATTGTAGTTTGTAGCTAGATTTCTATTCAGGAGGATCAACAGTTTAGGATTATATAATTAATAATCTAAAATCTACAACTATTGACTAATGAAAATCGCAACAAAGGTAAGCAAGGGAGTTATCAATGGGAGAAAATATGGGTTGATAGGATAGGTCCAAGATAATTATTCGGGATCTAACTCTAGATAATTGACTTCTAATGTTCAAGTGAGTCTCTCGAATTCACTTAATTATCAGTACAAATATTTAGTAGAAACTCCTCTCTCGATTAAGTCTCAACCTCACAATATGAACCAATTTAAGCTCGGTGAAGATATGCAAGAATTCGTAATGGATTGGTCTTTAGGAGAACCTCTTTCGATTATCCTCCTAACCATATTTAATCAAGGATTCAACTAGCCTCTTTCGATTACTTAGAAGAATCTATGAACTCAACCAACAATATAGTGCAAATATATCACAAGTTATGCCTCTTTCGATTACAAGAACAAGTGAACATAGATACAATAATTAAATCTTCCAAAAATAATTCAAATACATAAAAATAGAGTTATAATCCACAAACAACCATCAATACACCAAATCCATCAAAACCCAAAAGGTTCTACTCCATAGACATAGAGAAGTTCTTCAAAAATGAAATAAAAGTAGAGCAAAACATAAATACAATCCAAACCCGGATCTTGAGTGAGGAAGGAATGATGAAATCCTTATTCTTGTGTTCTTCAAACTCCTCCTTAGCCTCCTTGGCCTCCCTAGGTCGAAATCTATCCAAAAGTCCTTCTAAAATGGTATTTTGGGGTATTTAATCCGCCCCCAAAATAAAAACGGACGAAACTATCATTTTCTAAGCTAAAAGTTATGTGCATTTTACTGGACAATGCGCAGTATGCCTGCTCGATTCTTCGTTGCATTCTTAAAGTGCACTATCATCCGTTGATCCCCGAACACGATCCTAACTTAATCTTTGGATTTTTACTCAGACTTCAAAGCTCCAAAATAGTATGAATTCATTCCACAACATCTACATAGATCGGAATCACTCCTACAAGGCATAAAACACACAATTAGTGCAAAACACTAGCGATTAAAGCTCCAACTCAATTAAAGTACAGTAAATTATTGTGCAATAAGCGACTAAAATACAAGATTTTAGCCTACCATCAATACCCCACACTTAAACCATTGCTGTTCTTGAGAAATCAAATCACACTTTATATAGACACGACCTTTTTAAACAACTCCCATAACTCATTATACCAAGAATATTTAAAATAGATTAAGTACAATAGTATAGCATTCTCACCTCAAGAATTGACTCACAAGTACCACGCATTATTCATAACTTACTCACTTACTCTAACATAGAGGTCCACAACATTACCTTTCCTTCATGAATCAAGTGCCCTCACACAACAATCGAGAGTAGTTCCACACACAATAGACATCAAGAACAACTAGGAACTCAAGATAGAAAGAATTCACTCACTCTCGTAAAAACACTCATATGCCACACAAGATGACCCATAGGCTTGCCCATAGTGTATTACTCAATTAATCGAGCTCATTCAGTCAAGGATCAAGTAAGACTTTAATTGGTTATAATGTAGGCTGCGGGACGGGTAGGATACATTTAGATATAAGAGTAACTACACCTTCCTAAGAACTTTTAATATATATACTTAACCTTTAAACCCCACACTTATGTCAAACCATAACTCCATCTTCACATCCGTATATGTCGACTCCCAACTTTTTAAAGCATAAATACATCAAGAGTTACCACTATCAATGAATATAAACTTTTTTTTTTATTTTCTTTTTCGATTCAAGTGGCTCATACTTTTTCAGCACAGTATACCTTTCTCCTTATTTTAATAGTTCCACTCAAAAGCTAAACCAACCACCCCACAATTCAACTTTTACAAAGTTCATACCAATTTTAAGTACTATGAGAGGTAAATGGTTCAAATAGATGATCAATTCAAACAAAAGAGTAAGGCTTGTAATGTGGTTATCAAAGAAACGGGATTACAGGCTCAACGGGGTTAACTACGATACATAACCATTTGGTGGGTAACATATATAGTTGGCTCAACAAAGAAGCGCCTATATCACTTCCAAGACTGAACAAATCTACTATTTCGCTTTGCAAACACACGGGGCAAGTTCTAGACATCAAATGCAATGCACAGAATCATACAAACCTCACACACACATGGCACATAACTCACTCAGGATTTATTTATCAAGAAACTCTAGTCAAAGCAGTTAAACAAAGTTAAGATCATACAATTTAAGGTACTTATACAAGAGTCAAAAACTGAGCATAAGCGTCACAACTAAAGCACTTACTATTCTCAAGGCATAATAAAGTCAAGAGATATTGCTTTCATTTAAACGCAGCACAATAATTCCTACTCCTAAAAAGAAAATAAGACTAACTACACCCGGTTCAAATAAAACCCTTGGAAAAGAACCGTGACACAAAGAAAAATCAAGGGGGAATTATTATACTACCTAAAGAAAATATATATATATATATATATATATATATATATATATATATATATATATATATATATTCGACTTAATCCCTCAAGAAACCCGTTGAACGACATCCATCGTCGGGAAAAATTAAAAAAATTTAAAATTTTCAATCAAATGAATTACAAAAACATACATAAACATTTATACATTCTATACATATATACATCCCTACCCCACACTTTAAATTGTGTCATGTTCTATGACATACAAATAAAAATAAAGAGGTAAGGACAACTTCCTTGAACATCTAATCGGGGTTTGAATTGAAGTTGGGCTCCATCCTTCGCGCCCAAACTAATGCACACATCCATGCAGACAACTTCTTCTCGGTTTTCTTGGGGTACACCCCACACTTATCTTTTTCGCTCACTGCAGCCTTGTCTTTCTCGCCTTTCACTTTCCACACAACACTAGCAGCTAGCTTCTCCCTTTTTACCTCTATTTCTACATCCATCTCAAAAATCACAGTCTCCTCGCCCACTCTAAGCATGAGTTTTCTCTCATGTATATCTAATATTGCTCTACCCGTTGCTAGGAATGGTCTTCCTAGGATGAGGGGGGCCTCCTTGTTCTCCTCCATATTAACCACTATGAAATTCACAGGAAATACAAACTTATCTACCCGAACTAAGACATCTTCAACTATTTCCTCGTGTATTAGAGTCGTTTGGTCTGCCAGCTGCAAAGATATTGGTGCAGACCTTATCTCTCCAATCTCCATCTCCAGTTTCCTGTAAATAAATAGAGGCATTAAATTAATTGAGGCACCAGAATCACATAGAGACTTATCAAAATTAGTAGTGCCTAAAGAGCAAGGTATGGTAAAACTCCCTGGATCTCCACACTTTTGTGGGAGTTTGTTTTGCAATATTGCACTGCAATGCTCCGTGATCTTGACCACTAAGGTCTCTTCTATTTTCCTCTTCTTTGTCAGAATCTCCTTCAAGAACTTGGCATAAGCCAGCATTTGTGAGAGCACTTTTGTGAATGGTAGGTTTACATGAACCTGTTTCAGCACATTTAGAAATCTCTCAAACTGCTTGTCCAACTTTTCTCGCCTTGGCTTTTGGGGAAAAGGTAGCGCAGACATATGCTTGCTCTCATCATGTTCCGCCATTCTTGATTTTTCTTTCTTCTTTTTCTCAGTTTTCATCGGGCTTTTATTCTTTTTATCAACATCACCCTTCAGCTTCTTCTCACTTTCTTTTTCAAAGTTCACCTCATTTTGGATCGGGGGTATGATATTTCAACACTTCCCCACTTCTCAGAGTTACAGCCATCACTGTTTCTTTTGGATTTCTCTCAGTATCAGCGAAAAATGTTCCTGGGGCTCTCTCCGACATTAGAGTAGCTAAGTGCCCAACCTGTTTTTCCAGTCTTCGAAAAGATGTACTCAATTCTTTGATAGCTGCATCATGGGCATCAAGCCTCTCATCTGTCTTGACAATGAAGATCTTCATAAGATCTTCCATGCTAGATTGATTCGACTGTGGAGAGTGATATTGTTGCCTTTGCTAATTTTGAAAACTTATAGCTCCTTGTTCTTGGAACCTAGGGTTATTTTGTTTCCATGCATTTGCAGTACCCCCAGGTGAACTCCATGAAAAGACGGGGTGCCTCTAACCCATTGCATTATAGTTTCCTACAACATTCACTTCCTCAGTTGAGTCTTGACACTCATGGGTGGGGTGTCCTCTTCTACATATATCACAAGTTGTGTGGTGTACATTTTGCATCGAAGCTACAGTTAGCTTCCGTATGTTTTTAGCCATAGCATTAAGTTGTACTTGCGCAGATATAGTAGCATCAACTTGGTGAACACTAGTTGATTTTCTTCTTTCCATACTCTCAGAGGGCCACTGATTAGCATCTTCGGATAATTCATCAATAATTGTAATTATCTCCTCTGGAGTCTTCTTTATAAAAAGGGCCTCCAACTGCATTGCTCAAAGTTCAACGCAAGGCCGGTGTCAATCCATCCCAAAAATCCTGGAGTTGCATCCAAAGTACAATTTCACTATGTTGACACCTTCTAACTATCTCCTTAAACTTCTCATATGCTTCAAAAATAGTTTCATTCTCTTTCCGGCAAAAGTTATGGATTTTTCTTCTAAATTTGCCTGTCTTGGCTGGGGATAAATATTTATCAAGAAATGTTCTGGTCATTTCCTCCCATGTTCTAATTGATCCATTTGGCAAGCTTCGAAGCCACTGCTTCGCATCATCTTTAAGTGAAAAGGGGAATGCCCTTAAATACACTGCATCTTGTGACACCCCATTATATTGAAAAATGTTCATAATCTCCTCGAAGTCCATCAGATGCGTGTTTGGATCTCCGTTCATCTTCCCTCTGAAAACGCAGTTGCTTTGAATGGTTTGAAGCAAACCTTGCTTCAACTCGAAATTATTGGCTGCAATTGGAGGTGGTCTAACACTTGACAATCCTTGATTGTAGACTGGTCTGGCATAGTCACCCAATGCTCTACCAGACCTTGGTAGCGCATTCTCGAACTGGTCTTCAATCAAGGGTCGATTTAGATTGAATCTTCGACCCCTATTGTCTTCGACAATTTCCTCAGCCGCTTTATGGGATGCCTCAGCAGCTATCCTTACAGTTGTCTCTACCTCATCCTCATCATTATTAGCCATGTGTTCTTGGGTTGAAGGTTGCCCCAAGAACCTTACGGTAAACTCTTTCTCCTTCCTCAGTTGCCGCAGGTATTTTTCCAATTCCGGTTTGTAGGGTATTACTTCTCTACAAGAAGATCGTGTTATATACCACAGACTTAACTTGTTGCCTGCACACGGAGGAAGAAAGGTCATGTCAGTATTTCTCTAGTATGTTCAAGACCATTTGTTCATCATTCTCTTTTACTAAAAATTTTAAATGTGCATAGGTGGATGGGGGTTTGAACTCTTCTTGTATTGCTTCATAATCAACCAAAGCCTCATTTTCAATCATTTCAGTTGAAACAGAGTCCTCTTGCAGAATGAAAAACTCTCTCTGTAGATGTTCATCATCTCGTGTAGGCTCATTCTCACCGGGTATATCTTCCATATATTCACCATCACAATACAATGAGCTTTCTGAAAGTATACTTATTATTTGACTCACTTGCATTGTTATGTTGTTAATGGCTTCATCATCTTGTGTAAATCTCTCTTCCACCTTATTTATGAACTTGTACATAAACTCTTCTAAACTACTATTGTCACCTTGAGGTGGTTGTCTCACTTCACTTTCATTCCAGTAATAATAAGGGTATTCATCCCAACCAGAGTCAGAATTGTACCCATATGAATCCTCATACATGTACGGACTAGAGACAAAGTGAGAGTGTTCAAAACATGAACCATAGGAAGAATACCTACTTGCTTGACAATCAACCCATAGATGATTTTCACCGCATTTAAAACATATAGAAGACCGCTGATAATGTTCAGTTGCTAACTCTTCAACCGTTTTCTTAGGCTGGTTGTACTCCATCTTTACAATATTTAGAGTTCAGTATCAAGAATATGCTCTTCAAGATTTTTTTCAACAAAAGAAATCTTGAAGAGAAGTTAACATAACAAAATTAAAAAATAAAAAATAAATAAAAATTAAAAGTTAATTCCTGAATTAGCACTACAAACTATTTCAAACACTATTGATTGTCAATCCCTGGTAATAACGCCAAAATTTAACGAGCACAAAATACACACTTAAATTGTGCTCGCTAGTCAAAGATAGTATAGTAAAATATCGTGTCCACAGGGATTGGATTTAAATAATATTATCATAGTTTATAGCTAGATTGCTATACAGGAGGATCAACAATGGAGATTTATACAATTAAGAATTGAAATTAACTAAGAATCTAAACTATTGACTAATGACGATCGCAATAAAGGTAAGCAAGGAAGTTATCAATGGGAGAAAATATGGGTTGATAGTAAAGGTGCAAGATAATTGTTTGGGATCTAACTCTAGATAATTCACTTATAATGTTCAAGTGAGTCTCTCGAATTCACTTAATTATCAGTACAAATGTTTAGTAGAAACTCCTCTCTCGATTAAGTCTCAACCTCACAATATGAACCAATTTAAGCTTGGTGAAGATATGCAAGAATTCGTAATGGATTGGTCTTTAGGAGAACCTCTTTCGATTATCGTCCTAACTATGTTTAATCAAGGATTCAACTAGCCTCTTTCGATTACTTAGAAGAATCTATGAACTCAACCAACAATATAGTGCAAATATATCACAAGTTATGCCTCTTTCGATTACAAGAACAAGTGAACATAGATACAATAATTAAATCTTCCAAAAATAATTCAAATACATAAAAATAGAGTTATAATCCACAAACAACCATCAATACACCAAATCCATCAAAACCCAAAGGATTCTACTCCATAGACATGGAGAAGTTCTTCAAAAATGAAATAAAAGTAGAGCAAAACATAAATACAATCCAAACCCGGATCTTGAGTGAGGAAGAAATGATGAAATCCTTATTCTTGTGTTTTTCAAACTCCTCCTTAGCCTCCTTGGCCTCCCTAGGTCGAAATCTATCCAAAAGTCCTTCTAAAATGGTATTTTGGGGTATTTAATCCGCCTCCAAAATAAAAACGGACGAAACTATCATTTTCTTAGTGAAATAGGACTCTTCCCGGATAGGACATGCACGGTCACGCACCTGGGGACTTGCTCGCGCACTTGGTCGCACATTTTGCACACCGTTCTGCCCCAAGTGCGCACCCAGTGCGCGATTGCGCACTTGGTCGCGCACCTGGGTTGTATCAGTTAGGAATTTGGGAAAGTATAAAATATAAAAATTGTAGCCCTTTTAAATAAATTTTCAACGATGTATTGTGGAGCCGAAACGGATTTCTGAGCTAAAAGTTATGTGCATTTTACTGGACAATGCATAGTATGCCTGCTTGATTTTTCGTTTCGTTTTTAAAGTGCACTATCATCCGTTGATCCCCGAACACGATCCTAACTTAATCCTTAGGCTTTTACTCAGACTTCAAAGCTCCAAAATAGCATGAATTCATTTCACAACATCTACATAGATCGGAATCACTCCTACAAGGCATAAAACACACAATTAGTACAAAACACTGGCGATTAAAGCTCCAACTCAATTAAAGTGTAATAAATTAAAATGCAATAAGCGACTAAAACACAAAATTATAGCCTACCATCAGCTACTAGTCGTCTTCCCAAATCATAAGCTCGCTTGAAATGAAAACACATGTAGTGTGGGGGTAATTGATTTATGTCCATATCTGCATTGTCAATCTAATCAATCATATTTGGAATTAGTATTATGTTATCATAATCAAAGGATCAAAACAAATGGATCTATTCATTTCAAACCAAGGTGTTATAACTCAATGCCTTATCCTTTTCTAGGGTCACATGCATAGTTCTCGACTTTATTTATATCTAAAATTTGATTAAAAACAAAGCATCCATTTCTTCTCCACTATACCCTATTACTCAAAATAGAAACCATGTCCCCTTTGTTAAGAATAAAACTCTCTATACTCTACTTCTTATTCTCATTCTTTCTACTTTAATTCACTTCCATTATTTCACATCCTTCTTTTTTCCTTTTCATTATCTTTTGGGAGTGACTTCTCTTTTCTTTTGTCCTTCGAAGTTAAGGGAGGCAAAAGAGGGGTAGGATTAGGGTGTTGTCTACTTTCTTGTCACTAATATTGTAATGAACTAAAAAAAACAAGACTGCTATCCTTCCAACTCTTAAATTTGGAATTAAGACTTATATTGAAATTTATATATATATATATATATATATATATATATATATATATATATATATATATATATATATATATATATATGCATTTATTATCTCCAGCATCGGAAAGTACTAGCTCGACTAATTTGGACGTGCATCAATTGCGTCCTCTAAGAGATGTAAAGTACTCGACCCTTACAAAAAGTTTCTCCATCAAAGTTCAAACACGAAGCCCCGGATAAAGAGTTAAGGGTGAAGGAATATATCTCAACTATTTCATCATACCGCTTGGTTGTAACATTATGCATTAAAAATACTAAAGAGATTTCATTTCAATTTTACTTTGATCTTTTGTTGCCCTACTGAATTGTGCTATAGAGGTTTGTTTATAACTTGGATGCTAGCTATTTCTGTATATTTTTGCAACTTATGGAAATCCATTGTATAGAGCTACTATATAGACTGGCTAATTTTGAAAATTGCTCAAGGGGAAAGAATGTCTATTTATCTAAGTATTATGAGGTACTATGACATTATATCAAATATAAATGGATAAAATTGATTGTCCCCTCTTTCTTATTATTGTGATCATAGCTTGCTTTATTAAGTTTTCCGTGAATGTATAATTCTTAAATTATTAAAGAATTAATCTCAAGGTCCATAACTAAAAGTGTTATATCAAATTGTTCTCTTTGGACAAAGTGGAGTATTCTCTATCTCTCATTCCATATATCATCGTATTCATAAATGCTATAAAGATAACTATAACCATAATACAAGCACACGTATATTCATATAAACATACCTATAATTCAATTTATTTAAAAAACTTGCAGTAAAATAGAATTTCTAGAAGCAAAAAAGAGCACAACTGAAGACATCTTGTTGACGAGAGTAAACTCGGGAGAATCTGACCGTAACCATGGCTTTGACACACGATCAAAGGTTATGGTGAGATGAACTAGATCCCTCCACCTTTAATTAACGGTTTTGAGTATGTAAATGAAATAAATCTTGATAATAAGCGTTTTTCCTGTAATAAATCTTATGCAAAACAAATTTGGATTAATCAGAAAACCAATATAAATATCGAACACATTAGAACGGGACTCTATCTTTATTTTCGCCCGATTAATCAGTTCTTCAAAAGATCTATAGTGCCGAAACCCACAAAAAAAAAGGAAAAAAAAAACAATATACTTCTGGCCCCTACCTTCAAACTCTCAAATACCTTCTTGGTACTTTCTTACGAATCATCCACTAAACTCTTAAGGCTCCAATTGGATATACCACTTGTTTTATTCCCTTGATAATGATAATACCTATTACAATGACATCTATGTTCTTATATTCCTTCAAATTAAAGCATTATTCTAATACTCAGCACTTAGCATTATAATATAAAACTTTGAACAAAGCAAACTTTTTGGATTTGTTTGCCATTTCCACTCGACTAAAGAATAAACATTGGGAAAAACAAAAGTTTTGGTTCAGAGGAAACATCACTATCTTGAAAAACAAAGCAAAGTATTAAATAATAAATTATTATTATATATATATTCTTGGCTAAGTTATGGTTGCCGCCCTTTTGATCAAACCCCATAATCCCACGTTTAATTTACTTGGACATAAAATAATATTTTAATATAAGATAGTGTAATATTTTAGTCAAGCACGTTTCTTATATATAAATTAAAGGAAGGGAATCTATGAAGAGGCAAAGAGAAAGAGGAATCAATTTCCAAGGAGGTAGCAAAGCAAAGTTCATTTTCAAGATCATACTTTTCTTGACCCCCTTTTCTCAAGGCTTTTCTTTGCATGTAAAATCCATCATTTCAATATTTATGGTTTTCTTTACATTGTATCAAGACTTAAGAACTTATCTTTAATGCATCATCCACATGTGTACTTTTGACTCAATAGTAGAAGAGACAACTTAGACCACTAATACCACCCAAGTCCCATCTCTTTCTTCATAAAATCCCAACTCCCATCTCTTTCTTCATAAAGAACTTCTCTAAATTTAATATAAAATTTGAACAAGTCTTCTATTAAACTTTTGCCATAATACTTAGCTCCGTGTTAGCGGGTTCGAGCCGTGGAAATCGTTATTAATACTTGTATTAAAATAGGTTGTCTACATCATACCCCTTGAAATACGGTTTCCAAACTCTCCGTGAACGTAAAATACCTTAAACACCGGACTACCTTCTTCTATTAGCTCGATGTTAGGCAAAAATCTATTGTTTGCGGTCTTACTCCTAACAAAGTTCTAGCTTAATAGTAATTTTAAACCATAATCATATTAAAGGTAAAGGGTAAATTTGGACCTTTAAACTCAAAGAAGTTGGAGACATGAAATCCACTCATTTCATGTTGGAGCTTTGTTAATGTCAAGAATAAATACGAAATAATTTGCTAACAATAAGAATATGAATAAACCAAAAATATAACGAATAAAAAAATTAAAAAACATTCGAATAGTATTAGGAGCAAATTTAACATTTTCCCTGTTATATGTATACTTAATATATAGATTGTTAAAGCATTTCTGAAAAATCAGCTTAAATTATATTTAAGCAATTTTGTTTGTTTCTCTTCTTCTTTTTTTAATTGGAAGTGGAAGAGGGGCAAAGAGTGTGTAATTAAATGGTCAACATTCATCCTCAAGTGAAAGATGGGGGTCCATCCACATGCATTTAGAGCAGACTTTGATGCTCATACAAAGATCATTATTCTTAGCCAACTATCACCACATCATCAATATACAAATTCCATTTGAGTTTTTATGATTTATAAATAGGGACGGAGCTAGAGTATTCGAAACGAGTTCTGACAAATCAAGTTATTTATATTTATATTAAAAATTATTTAAACATATATATACATTTAATTGTAAAGTTCCGTGACCAGTTTAGAACCATAAATTTTAAATCTTGATTTCGCTTTATATATTATTATTATGCTGGAGAAATTTACACTTTCTTTAATGGGGTCTACATACCCCTATTCATATCATCTGTTTTTTCCTTTGGACACGTATATGAAATACTTTTGTCGTCATCTATAAAATACCTCTTTAGCCTTTAAATTCTCTCACATTCACTCTAACTTTGCAATTTTCTTCTACTCTTCTCTTCTAGTCTTATACTATTTTCCATTTACATATGAGCAAAGGCATAGTAATTATGAGTAATAATTCCTCAAATGAAGATGATCAATTTGAGCTAAGAAGAGGGCCATGGACTCTTGAGGAAGATAATCTTCTTATTCATTGTATTTCTAGCAATGGTGAAGGTCGTTGGAATGCCTTAGCCAAATGTGCTGGTAATTTATAACACATTATTTTCTTTACATAATTCTTGAATTAAAGTAAGAAATATTTTCACAAAGTAGTTCTTTTTTTCTTCTTGAATTGCAAACTTATAAATTACACATTCTTATAGCTAAATGTGAAAAACATCTATTGTTCAAAACGACACTTTTACTATTATTTATTTTCTAGCTAATGGTTTTGTCCTAAAATATAATATTATTGAAATAGGAAATAAAAAGTATCGGAAAATTGTATAATATTGGAAAATAAAATTAAAAAAGGAAAAACCTTTTTTTTTTAATTGATTTTTTTTTTTGCAGGATTGAAGAGAACAGGGAAAAGCTGTAGACTAAGGTGGCTGAATTACTTGAAACCTGATATTAAACGTGGAAACCTCACCCCACAAGAACAACTCTTAATCCTTGAACTTCACTCCAAATGGGGAAACAGGTAAATTCAGATATCCAAACTCTGTCTTCTTTGGACTTTGATCCAATAGTAAGAGCGTAACACGTAATGTGCAAAACTATGCCGCAGACAAAATCTTGATATTTAAGTAGAGTAGAAAAGGGTAGAAAAGTAATTATTATTCATCGAGTTTTGAACACACTGCTTTTAACTTTGTTAAACACTCAATCTTGGACATAATTCTTTATTTTCAAATGCCATAAAAAAGGGGGATCAATTTTATTAATCATGTTTGTGAATTCAGGTGGTCAAAAATTGCACAACATCTACCAGGAAGAACAGATAATGAAATCAAGAACTACTGGAGAACAAGGGTGCAAAAACAAGCAAGACAACTCAAGGCTGATTCAAATAGCAAAAAATTTGTTGAAGCAATCAAGAGTCTTTGGATGCCAAGATTACTTGAAAAAATGGAGCAATCTTCCTCCATTGAAAAACATAATCCTTCACTAATTACTCCCTTAATCAACAATCAAGAACCTTATGATAAGGCAAAAACAAGCTCATTTGAGAATTCAAGAATATATTCAACAGATTCAATGAATATGTTGAAGCTGCAGCCTAATGAGATGACACAAGATTTCACTATCTACAATAATTCAGTACAAAATGAGTGTTACCATGTGGAAAGCTTAAGTCAGCAGCCACATTTTTCATCTCAAGAAATGTCAATTTCAGAGTGTGAGGTGGCAGAAGCTCATTGGTTTAGTGATGAAATGGCTGCAGCATCATTGTGGAACATGGATGAGTTTTGGCAATTCAGAAAGCTAGGAGATATAGACATCTAATTAGACTTGTGCCAATTTTCAAAGTCAGAAGATGTAGTTATAGTCCCTCTTAAAAGAAGAGGGCCAAAAAATGCTAATCATAATAATAGTATTACTTTTGATAACGCCTATGCTATAGTTTTAGTAGGTTTTAAAAGTTCTAACTATGACTTAATCTCGTAGTTTTTTAGCTCTAGTATACTTATTGTACAAAGAAAATATAAAATGGCTACTTTTTGTGTCTATATATTAAGAAGCTTGTGCCTTTTCTTGATTTCTTGTTTAATATTTTCTGGGTTTTTTTTCTTTTTCTAGTAAGGAGTCTTGGTTAAGACTTAAGATTACACTTATTCATTAGTTGATTCATAGTTGAGAAGATAGATTCTTTAGTCACAGAAAGGTAACTAAGGAAAGATCAAAAGGTTGTGGTCAAATATAAGGAAACTGTGAGGAAGTGACTTACTGAAAGGGAGAGCTCAAAATGCCAAGGAAAAAGACCCAGTGTTGTCTAATCATGTAAAGGGAACATATAATTCATAGTATTTGTATGTAATATAAAAAGGAGTATGGCAAGAAACAAAGCCCTCCCCCCCCCCACAACCCCACAACCCACGAAAAGCAACCCCCATCCTCTGTCTTGGGTTCAACCTCTTTATATTTTTTCTTTGCCAACATCTGAAATTCACTAGACCAATTAGTTTGAATTCGCATTAATTATGTCTACCAACAAAAGATTTTACGTTCACGGATCGCGAATGTAAGACTAAGTTGTTTGGATGGTTGTTACGTATCGTTTATTGTTTGATAAATATAATATTTGAATATATTGTGTCGTTTGTCATCGTTTCATGATATCATACACCAACAATATGAAGAATAAACTTGCAATATTATAAAGAAAAATTATGATACATGGTAAAATTACTATATAAAAAAGTAGGATAAATGATAAAATAAAATTATTTAATAAAAATGAAGGGTGAGATTTAGATAAAAAGACAAGATAATGATGCGACCACATCAAATCAGTCATTACATAAAGTGACACATTTCGTCGTTATGTAACGACGGATTTAACGATACGATACAATAAAATTTAGGTAACAATCAAAACAAATATCGTATTTAAAGTAACAATACGATACAATACAATGAGTAACAACCACCAAACAAGTTGTAAAGGGATAGATTCCAACAATCTTACGTTCCTAAAACTCGCATGCAATACTTTTGGTTAAGGGTGGAGAGATTTTAATTATCGCACCAAATTCCATGTGATTATCCTCTTTATTTCATCATATGATAAATGCTATCATTATATATCTGAACTTCAGTGGATCGACTAATTTGAATCTGCATTGAATATGTCTACCAACAAAAAATAAATTACATTCGTAGATCCCGAATGCAAGACTAATGGTGGATAGATTCCAACCATCTTACGTTCCTAAATCTCGCATGCAATATTTTTTTTATTTAGGGTGGAGAGATTTCAATCATAGCACCGTCATATGACAAATACTATCATCATCCAATTTGTTTTTTTAATTTTCAAGAAAAAAAGAAGTAAAACTCACCTAGAAGTTTGAGCTTTACACTACTCCCTCCCATCCACAATAAGTGACCAATTTGCACATCCATTAAGAAAATATAAAATTCTAGACAAAAATAGTTAGTGTAACTAAATTACCATTAATTAAATATTGCATCATAGTTAATGTGAGGAGTAAAAGACTTTTTAGGGATACGTACATAAGGGTAATTTTGAAAAAATAAATTAAATTTTTTCTTAATTATATAAATGGACACTTATTTTGGACCAAAATAAAAAAGTAAATTGGTCATTTATTGTGAACTGGAAGGAGTATCGTATTTTGAGAGAGGTAGGGAGGACTGCTGTCAAATGAAAGGTCAACTTGAAGGAATTGTGTGAAATCCAATCACTGATTTGATTGTTACACCCTCAAAAAAGAAAAGGATAAAAAGGAGAAGAAAAGGGACTTGTGAGTGGATGATAAAGATGTACTTGAAGTGATCATTTTTCAAGCAGAGCACAATGAGAAAGTATACCAATGTGAACTTGCAGAAGAATGATTGAATACAGAAGAATGCAAGTTCTTGATTTCTCAAATAGGAAAAAGCAAGAAATGAAAGAAGAAAGATGGCACTCATATCTCTAGGCTCTAAATATACTTTAGCAATTAGAAGTAATTTATTGCTTTAATATAAGGATGAAAGTCCTATATAGAGCCTTAAGTTGTGTATCATTCCTCTTTATCCTTAATCCAAGAAACAAAAGGCTATTAAGTAGTATGATTCTGACCACTAAATTACTACTATAATGTGGCAAATTCACTATAAGAACAAGAGCACTAAACTTCAAGAAAAGCTTTATGCTAGGAGCAATTTGCTGTCAAATGTTCTTTGGGAATTCACTAAAGTTTTTTGAAGTCACATCAGTGAAACTATCCTTAAAAAAAAGTTGCATCTCAGCATGTGACCAAACAGGCTAAGTTTCCATGTGAAAATGGAACTTACTATAAGCATCATACTTTTTCTCCTTTCAAACTTCAATTCAATTATCAGTGGACATCACTTAATTCTTGAAGAGACTAGGCTCTTTTCACATGTCACAACTTGGAACTTACTCTCCCCCCCCCCACCCACCCCATCCCCTCTCACCCTCTTTATAACAATGGTATTCGAGCCATTTTGTGCACATTTAAACTATTTCATCAGATACCTGCTATTTCCCACCAACATATGTATCAAATAATTCTGTCACCAAAACTTTGGATAAATGGGAAGAACGGATTTGAGCCCAAGATTTTAACACTTCATTGAACGTCAACCACACACTTAGTTGAACGTCAATCACACAGTAGGGTGCAACTTAAAACTCGGAGTAAATTTTATGGGTGGTCATTCAACTTTGTGTTCATTACGTGATGGTAAACTATAATTCCGTATTTTAGTCGCTTATTACACTCTAATTCACTGCACTTTACTTGTGTTGAGCTTTAATTGGTAGTGCTTTTACACTTATTGTGTGTTTTATACCTTGTAGGAGTGATTCCGAGTTATGTAGATGTCGTGGAACTAATTTGAGCTAGGAGCTTTGAAGTATAAGTAGAAGCCCAAGCAACTAAGCCGGGATCACGTTCGTGGGTCGAAAATCAAGTCTGGATGTCAAAAATTTGAAAAACTCATTTCTGGCCACAATTTGCACTACCGCCCCGCGGCAAGCCCCGTAGGGCGCTAGTGCAAAAAGTGGCCAGAAATCATATTTTGAATCATTCTGAAATTTTCCACAACCGCGCCGCATGGGGCGGCGCGATAGCCTAAAAATATTAGAGTGACTTCCCAATTCCGCTAAAAGATGGTAGTTTCGTCCGGAGTTTGTTTTGGGTGCGGCTTAAATACTCCAAAACACCATTTTAGATGGACTTTTGACAGATTTTCGACCTAAGGAGGCTAAGGAGGAGTTGGAAGAATACAAGCAAAAGGATTTCATCATTCCTTCCTCACTCAAGATCCGGGTTTGGATTGAATTTATATTTTTCTATATTTTAGTTATATTTGTAAAGAACTTCTCCATGTCTATGGAGTAGTTCCTTTTGGTTTTTGATGGATTTGGTGTATTGATGATTGTTTGTGGATTATAACTCTATTTGTATGTATTTGAATCATTTTGGAAGATTTAATTGTTGCATCTATATTCAATAGTTCATGTAATCGAGAGATGCATAACTTGTGATATCTTTGCATTATATTGTTGGTTGAGTTCATAGATTCTTCTAAGACGTAATCAAAAGAGGCTAGTTGAATCATTGATTAAACTTAGTTAGAAAAATAATCGAAAGAGGTTTTTCTAAAGACCGATCCATTACGCATTCTTGCATATCTTCACAGAGCTTAAATTGGTTCATATTGTGAGGTTGAGACTTAATCGAGAGAGGCGTTTCTACTAAACAATTGTACTGATAATTAAGTGAATTCGAGAGACTCACTCAAACATTAGAAGTGAATTATCCAGAGTTAAATCCCAGACAATTATCTTACACCTATCCTATCAAAACCCCATTTTCTCCCATTGATATCTTTCTTTGCTTAGGCCTTACTTCGATTGTCATCAGTCAATTAGCTCTAGATTCTTAATTAATTTTATTATTAATCATATAAATCTCAACTGTTGATCCTCCTGGATAGCAATCTAGCTACAAGTTATGATAATACTGTTTAAATCCAATCCCTGTGGACACGATATTATACTATACTATCTTTGACTAGCGAGCACAATTTAAGTGTGTTTTGCACGCAAAAGTCACTTTTCTTCTTTTTGTTACGTAAAAATCATTCAACTTTGTGTTCATTACCCAAAAGTTATTTTTCTTTCTTTTGTTACACAAAAATTATTTTACTTTGCTCTATTTATCACAAAAGTCACCTTGGCCAGACTTTATAATACTTTTACTTGAAAAGTTTATTATGTCCTTGACATTAATCCTCTCATTTATGTAATATTATATACTATATAATATATTTTTACCTAGGTATTTTACTTATAATTAAAATAACTTTAAATTATTTTATTTATTATTTTTATAAAATATCCATACATTTAATTATTTTCATGGCACTCAATTTGTTTAATCATATTCAAACACGAACATATTTTATATATAAAAATGATAAAACAATATTTATTTTTTAATATTTATTTAAAATATTAAAAACAGATTTGTTTAACAAATATTATTTTTTATAGTCAATAAAAATTTTAAAAATAGTTTCAAAGATATTTGTGTTTAATATTAAGTTTTTTAAAGCTTTCTCTGTTAATATTATTTATTTGAAAGTATTAATTTGATGTGTCATTTTGCTAGATATGTGTATTTTATTTATTAAATTAATGGGTGTGGCTTGGCTAATAAATCAATGATCTTTGATTTTTTTAATTTTTATTAAACATATTTCGTTAATCATGATTAAGAACGTGAACTTGAGATTTGTTCACAGTAATGTTACTGACAAATTTAATAATTCTATTTATATATTTTAAAAATTAATATTAAGAAAAAAAAATTAAATGTACGAATATATTACATAAATGGGAGGATATAATAAACTTTTCAAGTGAAAGGTTTGTAAAATTTGATCAAAGTAATTATTGTGATAACTAGAGTATAGTAAAATGATTTTTGTGTAACAAAAGAAAGAAAAACGACTTTTATGTAATGATGAATACAAATTTGAATGACTTTTACGTAATAAAAGAAAAAAGTGACTTTTGGGTAATGAACAAAAAGTTAAATAATTACCCATAAAATTTACTCCAAAACTCACTTCCCTACTTTAAAAAGGGTATTATCACTCACAAGCAGAGATTTTCACTTACTTCGTTGACCACTAGCCGCACACTTGGGTTTAACTTAGGGAGTTGGTGCAAGTTGTACTTACTTAATCGGTTCCTTGTAATTAAAGTAGCTCTATCATCCTCACAAAGGACCAATATGATATTTCTTTTTTCTTGCAAAATTATGGGTGTCTTTACCCTTGAGTGGTCTCACATTTGACTCTTTCAGCTTCTAAAATGTCCATATGACCCATAATAAATTTTTACACAAGGACCCTACTGAGTCCCCATCCGTAGAAATATGAATATTTATCTAACTTGAGCGAATGAAAATAAAAGTATTACCATTTTAAACAAGATGACATATCTCTAGGAAAATTAGAAGAAAAAAAAGTAAATTCGATTTCCTTAATTCTTCTTTTCATTGCCTTGTAAACGCCAAAGAAAATGGAAATTTTTGAGAGATATTAATCAGTTTGAAGATTGACGTAACTAGTTGATGATGGAATTGCAAAGAGCAGAGGCAGTAAATAATTGCACAAATTCACGTGGCAATGTTTCTCTTCGAAATTCCCCTCCCCTTCTGCAAACAGCAGTTAATTCACCCCAAACAGCTGCTGTCTTTGTTTGCTGTACATTGTACTGTTGAGCAGAGTCTATCTCTATTTAAGAGGACCCAAAAAGCATGCAAAAGGAATTGGACGCTAGAAAAATAGGACAATACTACAACTCCAATTCTGAAGCACGTGAATATGTTTATTCTACTCCATAATTCTTTCTAAATTCTAGTAGTATCTCATAAATCTTATGAGGGTCGGGTAGGAATTACTCGGGGCGTATTATGATTTTTTACCGAGGGGGTGGACAGGGGCGAAGCTACATTGTCCTAAGGGTGGTCAATCGATCACCCTTTGTCGAAAAATTATACTGTGTATACAGATAAAATATTAGGTTTAAAAGTATACAACATATACTGAATACTCTTTATTGAGGAATTATTTTTATTTCTTTCAAGTTTGAACACCTTTAGAAAAATTCTTGGCTTCGCCGCTGAGGGTGGATCGAAGCGGTTGCAACGAAGAATTGATCTGAGCGATTTGGAGACACTCTCCCTCTGCATGCATCTCTTGCCCCAAGCAGCAAGTTTCAGGCACTCGGCCTCTATGCTGAAGTTGCCAAAGTACTCATATGTATAAAACCAGCAGTAGAATCCAATCAAGGCAATATCCACAAAACCAAAGCTCTCCCCTCCAAAGTAAGGCTTGAGTGGATCTATTAAGTCCTTCTTAGCTCCCTCCAACTCTTCTCTTTTGGTTGCCCATATTTTTCTCCCATAATCATACAACTGCAGTTTCAAGATTTCCCATATAAAAAGTTATCTGTTTGCTCACATCAAAGTCGGTTTTTAAGCAGAATTAAAAGAAACTACAGTGACTAGGAAGAAGCCACTCAAAAATCTGAATATGAAATGGAAGCAGAATTTGGCTTTTCCAGTCGATGGAACAATATTAGTGTATTTCACCTCAAGGATATTCATCGATTGAGAGAGGACCTACCCCGCTGATTGGTTAATAAGAAATACCAAAGACTGTTCATGTCATATCTAATCCATAACTGCATTTTTTTGCAGAAAAGAAACAACAAAATGGACTTCACGGGAGAGTAACAAAATTGAGCTACCAAAACTTTATTGTCTTTTTTAAGCAACGATGATTTGTACGAGATCTAAACTTGGGTGTATTCCCGGAATACCAAAAATGTTCATTCTTGAAAATGTCTATTTGTACACGTAAATATCAAGAAAAATGCATTAGTTAATCTCACTCGATCACACACTGCCATTTCACTTCCATTTCTTCATAAAGCTTCATTTTCCACCCTTGGCATAGCTATCACGCAGCGTGACAGTCCGATTGAAGACCAGTTTCTCAGAAGTGGAATCCTGGTCAACAGCAAAATACCCTGCAAAAGTCATCATTTAAAACAACTCAAGCATTAGAATTCATCTGTTTTGATAAAATTAAGGAAATCAGGAACAATGGAGGGCATTGGGAAGTAAGGCCTTCAGCGGTTTAACAAATTATAGTTTCATATGATGAATTCAAAAGGTAGAAGCACCAACTCTTCAAACTCCGAATTTGAAATGTGAATTGAAAAACAAAATTCAAGCAACCAACATTTTTCAGCTCCTGGCTCTTTAAAATTGATTTTGTTAAAGCAAATAGAATCTCATGTTTCAGCAGATCAGACCTTTCACAAACACATGCTATCACTCTATTAGAAGTAACTTAGAAAAAAGCTTCAGGCAGAATTGGATTGCTGCTATTAGTATTTCAAGGCACCAAAGCAAACATCAAAGAAGTAATAGATACTGTAAAGGAACCTATTTTACGACTCAAGAAGGGGGTAACATTGTAGAGGCACTTAAACTTTCATCTCAGATAAATTTCAGATCCCTACCAAGAAATAACGAGTACTAGAACTTACCGAGCCTTTCAAACTGAAATCTGTCTCCAAGAGCAGCCGTCCTAACTAAGGGCACAGCATAAGCATTTTGTATCACCACTTTAGACTCAGGGTTCAAATCACCAAGCCAGTCTTCGAGTTCGGCGGGATTCTTATCACAAAACCAAGCAACAATTAGCTTCAAAATGACTGATTGAGAAAGGTGAAAAGTAAGTTTGACAAGGTAAACAAAAGAAACCTCGGAGAGGAAGAGCCTGTCAAATAGCCGGACCTCCACCTTAAGTGGATCAACCCCGGGTGAAGGTTCTGCAACCCAATGAAGAACACCCTGCAACAACATTGTTTCAGGAACAACAGATCTGAAACTCTAAACCAACCATGACACAGAAGAATTTAACATCAAAAACCCCACCTTAGGCTTGGTCGTCTTGGACGGATCATACTCTGCCCGAATCTCAAGAACCGTCTCTTTGTCATCAGCAAGAATTACATCTGTACATTTTATCGGGTATGCATACCTGCAATGCAAATAAGCTTTATAGTTTGAGCTGTACATCTAAGGCCAAGTATTGAACTGAAATCGAGCAAATTTTTGGATGACCAAAGATGTGAGTTAACGCACACTACCTTAGTAAGACACATTTTCCAGGAGCAAGGCCAAAATAATCTTTAGAATCTTTTAATCTAAAATCTGTACGTTCAATGTACACAACTCTAGAAAAGGGGACCTACAAAAATGAACAGAAATGGCAAACACATATTAAAGGATCAAGGACATTGAATTGCTTTATTATGTGGAGACAGAAAAGTAGAGAACATCCATTATTATATAGTACAAAATGCATGCCCACCTTATAAAATGACGAAGCATCGTTAGCTGGAGCTTCAGGCCATTTCTTTGCATCTAGATCCGTTACTAAGCCAGCTTCAAGGTTTGTGATGACAACCTGATTATGAAGTTCATAACTTAAGTTTCTGTAAATTGGCAATAGAATACATACTTGTGCATGTCTCCATCCACAAATACTTTATTTAAATCTAGATATGCCCACCTTAAGGGGATTTAGCACAACCATTGTTCTAGGAGCTGTTTTATTTAGTTCTTCTCTTATATGGTATTCGAGGCGACTAAGGTGTATCATACTACAGTCACTGCATCCAAAAAAGAAAGTTGTCAACACGCTGTCAAACACTAGTTTTCCTTTGTACTGGGAACATACATACACATAGATAAATGAGTGCCCAACCTTCTAGTTATTCCAATCCCACGAACAAAAGCATTAATTGCTGTTGAAGTTACCCCTCTACGTCGCAATCCTGCTAATGTCATGAGACGAGGATCATCCCAGCTGTCAACCCATTTCTCTGTTACAAGACGGTTCAACTGGACAGCGATAAAAATCAAGAATCAGTTTGAAACAGGAATTTTACCTGCATGAAACCATTATAAATAATTTTGAATAAAAGGAACACTCAGGAGTCAAACTAACTTTACGCTTTGACATCACAGTATTTGACACATTCAACCGTGAGTACTCCCAAACAAAAGGCTGGTAAAGGCCTAGTGCATCCAGTAACCAGTAATATGATGCACGGCGGGTTTCAAACTCCAGGGTGCAAAGCTGCATGAGAATGTGAAATTGAAATTTCAATTGATTTAAGCTATTATTTACAGCAATACTATTTTACTACAACAATTTGTCACCAGCGTGGCTGGAAACAGAGAGGGGTTACACAGCAAGATAGACCGAGTATTTTATAGCGAACTCGAACAACATTTATTTCTTCTCATTTTTATTCAGGGAAGATACTCTATGTAATGGGTTTACAGCTAAATATTATAAGTAACTTCAAAATGAAAATAGAAACAGAAAAGCTATATGCAGAGGGAACTTATAAATGCAAGATAGGTCATGCTGACTTGACAAAGTGAAGAAGAAGTAAACACAGTATTTGACAGCAACAAGTCGCATACGTACCGAATGAGTGATATTTTCCAAAGAATCAACAATACAATGGGCATAATCATAACTGGGGTAGATGCACCATTTATCCCCTGCATGTGGATGAGGAGTGAACTGTAGAAACAAGTAATATTGGACTAAATGTTAGTAAACACCAAGATAGAATTCAAAATGGTTTTTGTCAGAAAATACCTACCTTGATACGGTATGCAATAAGGTCATACATATTGAAATTATCACTCTGCATGTCCTGTTTCATCCTTAATGTCGCCTTGCCTTCATTAATCATCCCCTTCTTCATTTCATCAAACAATCTTAAGGACTCTTCTATAGGCCTATCTCTCCAAGGGCTGTTCATCTTTCTCTCCCGATATTCTTTTACCTCTTCAGGTGTCTGTGTTATGTAGAAAATCAGACCATATATCTCATACTAATATCTAGTTAGTGTATAACCACAACAATCAGTGAAGCCCCTCACAATAGAGGTTAGCTCTGGTGGGCAAGGGCAGACTTAAAGGCAAAGACAAGAAAAGGAGAACCAGAAACCAAAAACGAGTATCAAGAGAAAACAACAATAGCAATTTTTATGTATTAAACATATCACGTGTTATTTATAATAGCCATCTTACCTGGTGGTCAACATATGCATGACCTCTTCTTATCAGCTCTACAGCTAGCTCATAAAGGTCTTGGAAATAATCACTAGTGTGAGTTATCTGCAAATTGCCAACATATTAGTATTGCAAACACGGGAAATAGACCATTGATATTGAACATTATCATACCTTGTAAGGCTCCCATCCCATCCACCCTACAATTTCTTTGATATGATCGATGTACTCTTTCTTCTCAGCTTCAGGGTTGGTATCATCAAACCTAAATCCAACGACAAAGTCATGAGGAATCTAGCACTCACATGTAAAAGAGAGGTTCCACATTAAATGAAATTAGAGCTTCCATGTGAATAGGGAGACGAATAAGGACAGATGAGATTTGTACAAGATTAATATCCACCACATACATTTGAGTTTTGGGGCAGAATTAACGAGAGACAAAATATCTTGTGGATTACATAGTGAACTATATTCAGACAACCTAATTCAGAGTTTACTAGGCCAAACTAATAAATCCAGAAGCATAACATTAACTCCTTCCAACCACAACCTTCTCCTACTCTTCCTCGTCCACCATGTCTCTCGCTCGCACTCCAAATAACATCTTTAAATTGCATTATCTTTTTCTTGTTTTAGTAGCCTAATTTTATCTTTACAAATTAAAAAAGATCTCTGAAAATTGTTCCTGAATCCAAAAGTTTGTGACCCAGGATTCTATTTTATCATCAAAACTAAATTAAACTCAGAAAATTTTGATCAAAACTGTGAGAATACCCCTCAACACCCCCGCGTTATAATCCTCCATAATCTAATTTTATACCAATTCCATCATCATTGTACTTCCATCCTTGACCGGATGACGTGACAGAATAGAATTATCCCAACTCCGACCGTAAGCAAATGCCAATTGATGAGCAGGTCCCAGGACAGGCATCCATTCTCACGAGACACAAGTCTGTATTCTAGGCATCAAATAAAGTCACCCTTTCTGTAATATAGTGATTCATATTGAGCACAAAGCCGAACTTTTGCAAAATCCTTGCAGTAATATTAATTTGAGATAATGAGGAAGGGAAAACACATATTGAGAAGGAAAATTTTAATGCCTACCTCAAGTAACAGCCACCACCTCTTTCTTTGGCCAGACCAAAGTCCACAAACATAGCCTGTTTAGTATCAAAGTAAGATTTAGAGCAAGATCACATTTACAAAATATCCAAATTTGTGTATCATCACCTTTGCATGTCCAATGTGCAAATATCCGTTAGGTTCAGGTGGAAAACGTGTTAAAACTTTTTGTCCAGTCACTTTCAAATGTTTTTCAAGTAGTTCCTTGGAATTGCAAGCTCGAAGCACAGGCCTGTCACTGAAATATATTTCTGTATGCACCTGATTATCAGGATAGCAGATGTTCATACCACTAAAAAGAAGAACATAGCATCTTGAACAAACTATCCTGAATTAGATTTAAAGTGGGGAAATTTGACAGCAATAGACTGCTTTAGTCCAACCTATAATACCATAAATATGCAAACTAGCCCAAGAAGCAACTACATAAGTTTTCCAACCAAGCGGAACCAGCTTATGGAAGAAGAGAAAAAAATATGGCCATGTACACAAAATTAAGGACCCAAAATGGCAGAAAAATAAAAGTTTCACATACATAACCACAGATGCAAAAGAGGATAAACAGACCGGCACCATATGATTACAAACTTGTAAGGAAGTTTTCATGCAGCCAAAGTGTATTTGTTGCACTACTTAAAAATGGCATGTAGTTAATCATGTAAAAAATGTCAAATCACGGAAATCTCAGTGAAGCAAAATATGCAAAGTATTAAGCTTAAGACTGAAAAATATGACAATGGACATAATATTATCCTAAGCACCTTGTAATTTTCCTCAGGAGAGGGGAAGATTGAATATGGATTCAGTTCTTCTTCAGACGGCTTCGGTGCAGGGGTCTCCTCGATTTTTGCCTTATCCTACATAAGATGAAGAAGCAGGCTCAGCTTAGCTTAGGACAAAACATATCAGATGAAGAAGGTCCACCAAAACATGTGGTCAGCAAAAGGATAAAACACATAAGATGAAGAAGCACCACCTCAACTTTCACTGGCTTCTCTTTCTTCTTTTTTACAGGCTTTTCATTATCTGCTGCAGTTCTTTCCCCAAGTAATTTATACAGCTCCACATCTATTACTTCCTGTGACAATAAATAATCTTCATAAGCAGCAATTTTTTAATTAAAACCAATTGTAGCTCATAATAGCTTGACCATCTACCCCAAAAGAGAGCGTAGGAAACATCTGTGATTACCTTGACTACTTTCGGATCAGCCCATGGCAACTTCTTCCGAACGTGAGCAAAGAGTTCACCAACTAATAAGGAGAGATTACATAAAGCATGTTAGAAAGAGAATTTATCTCTTTAGAGAAGAGGGGTCTTACCTCCATGCCCACTTTATTTAAAAGATAGTCCTTGATCAAATGACATTTACAGTTGCCAACATTTCAATAAGGTCGCCAATGCACATACATTTGAGACCAACCCCCCACCCCCTTCCAATCCTACTCTTATTTTATAAAGTATAGTATTACATCAGGATCTAACGAATTTATTTAACCCGATTGCTCAGGAAAAACAAACCATCTAGGGGTCACAAGTAAGCTACCAATTTAAGGTCCTGGCAGTGACTCGATCAAAGAAATAATTATTCTTAGTTGAAACTCCTATTCTATTCATGTTTAAATATAAAACAGGCATTATATCCTTAATCAACCAAAGGAGACAATCAGGTCATTTGTAGTATTAGTATCATAACAGCACTTAATTAGAAAAGGACTTATCAAACCACAGAAACTCGAAAGATGAGTACAAATTATTAAAGAAAGATGAATTTAATCTAAACAGTCTCCCCACATCATGACATCTAGAAGCTACAACGGTACAAGGATATAGAATGACAAAGGTCAATGAGAGTGTCTTATACTTTTGTTCGCTGTAATGCTAGCATTTCAGAGTTCTCAGCACTCAATTACTTGCATATAAACACACCGACAGATACAGATTAACTAATCAGCTAAACAGTAACCAGATTAGTTCCAGAAGCAGCAAACTAACCATTTGTTCTATAACGCTGCTCTAATATATTGGCCTTCTTCTCCTCAAAGACCTCACTGACAGCACGTTCAATGTCATCCTTGGTTACCTCAACCCCTGCTCAACATTATGGGAATACATAGTATTTTTTGTTTTAAAAGGAAGATATTAATTATTTCTAAGAAAGAATAATCCAAACACCACCAACAACCCCCCCCCCCCCAAAAAAAAAAGGAAAAAGTATACCTGAATAATAATATTAAAGATTCATCAAGCATGAGAGATCTAATGCCATTAATGTTATATTAATTGGACTTGGGGAAACAGGATTTCTTACCAACACCACAAGCCTCATCAAATTCTTGGGTGTTCAAATTTCCAGAGGCGGTTGCAGCAAGAAAGGTGAATGCCGCTTCTAACTGTGCAGGGGTTTTAATCTGCAACGGTCCAGTAAAAGACAAATATGAAGGGGCTTCACCAATTTATTAGTCATAACAGCCTCAATATTTTTATTACCTAAAACAGACACAGACATTGACGATTTACAAAAGTAAAGGGGTCGCAGTTCTACTGCTATGCTTGCATAAACGGACAACCAAATAAAAAGAACATGAATTTTGACCTGAGCATACAACAAACCTTTGTTGATACAATGTACTGAAGCAATGTGGGCCGGTGGTTAAGTGCATTGGCTGGAAACTTTGTAGCAACCTATCATACAAAGGATAAAGTTGGTTACATCTTTCACATTCTCATCGTAGTGCTTATCCTCTCAACGCAATGGAAAAGAATAAGATATATTTCAATTTTAAGCTTCACGAAAAGATAAACTAAACGATCCAAAATGGTCCTAAGTTTTTGATTAATGCATGGGAAGAAAATTATATGCAAGTTGAATATAAATGACAGATTTGCCAACTTATTGTCAAAATTTTAGAAGCCTACCGTGTATATCAGGTTGCCTACAGTACGGTCACAACCATCAGTCACAGCTGCCTGGATTAATCACGAAACAAAGTGTTAAGAAAAAATTGATGACATATAATTGCTTTTCAGGGAACTTTTATTAGAATAAGATATTACATCTCAAAAGATGTTTAAAATATCTAGCAGAACAAATAATCAACTAATGTAACCAATAAGAAACGTTGCACACAGCTATTTCATCCTAGCACACCTCCCTACAACTAGCTACATTGTGCAGTTTAGTCGCAAGAATATGATGGTATGAGAAAACTGATGGCATTATACATGTACAAAGCATGTAATTTACACACATATAGAACAAACCCATATGCATTTATTTATTTATTTTGATAAGGAAAAATTTCCGTACCTTGGTGTGTCGCTGCACTCCTGTGGGAACCCATATGCATTTATTACATCTAAAAAATACTAGAGATACAAATATCAAGATTGCAGCTGACAGTTTTCACCTTTTTCATATACATATGTAAAGTAAGTTACTTACACAAATAGAGAGATACCCATATGAAATTATGCATCTAAAATACTTGAGATACAACAATTAAAATTCCAGCTGAACAATTGTACCTTTTTAAATATATATATACATATATATGTGTGTGTGTGTGTGTGTGTGTGTGTGTGTATAAAGTAGGTTATTTACACAAATAAAGAGATGCCCATATGAAATTATGCATCTAAAAATACTTAAGATACAAAAAATATCAAGATAACAGCTGAAATTAGCAACCTGTTTTTAATATACATATGTAAAGTAGGTTATCTACACAAATAGAGAGACACCCATATGAAATTATACAACTAAAATTACCTCGTGAATAACGGCAGTAAGATTAGTGGTAACTTTGTTGTTAGCCAAAGTATTTTTGGCAGTCTTTTCATCTAATCCAATTTTCAAGAACAGCTCCAAAGTTTTGCTATCCTCCTCCTTCACCATTGCTTCACTGGCTACCTCGTAATTTCCAAAAACCCTAGAGTGGAAATGTTGAGAGCTAGAACTATGACAAAGTTTTTGGGAAATTTTGTAAGTAATTCAGAGATTCTTTAAAGGTGGAATCTTTGGAAGTTTAGGACAAGTGTTTTCCTTTTTGGGGAAATATAAGAAATGGGGGATTTCTCGGAGATTTTTTTAGGTATTTTGATTTAACCCATAATTGGGCTATAAGCTCGGCCCGTTAAAAGATATAGGATTTAGTTTCAGGCCTTTCAATAGAGTTGGACCGTCAACCAAAGCTAAAAAGTAGCCATTTTTCGGACTTGTATTGAAAAATAGCCACATATTCAAAAGTCAATTGAAAAATAGCCACTTTTTTGGAATCCATGACAGAGTCATCTCCATAATAGTTTCATGCTATTTCCACATTAAAAACAGCTACTTTGAATAAATTTCCAAACACTGGCTATTTTTTCAATTACTGGTCCAGAAAGTGGCTAGCTAATACAATTTTTACAATAGAATAGATCTGACAAGTCCAGTTGGTCCCAATTGCCCCATCTAAGCGTTATTCAAAGGGCTAAAACCTACTGCAATCAAATTCTGTAAATGAATTTTCTTGAAACATTTTCAAGTTAGGACTAATAGAAGTATGTTTATAAATAGTTGCTAATAGTTGAAATGTAATTTAACATTTATATACTGACAGTGTATAAATTTTTTACACCACTAAATTAAGTTGACCCACAACAAAAAAATAAAAATATTATAACCTCAAAAGTAACAATCGGTTGAATTGTATGGATGGTGTAAGAAGTTGTTACATTGTTACTGCATATTACTTAAATTCAAAAATTATAGTAAGAGATAATGGAAGTGGTAGAAAACCTTTTAAGCTGTCTTTTCGGCGAGAAATTCAAAAATAATCAGATTTACAAGTGATAATTAAAAAATAGTCATAATTTCAAAAGTAATCGAAATTTAGCCACTTTTTATGTAAAGATAAATTTGAACGAAAACACTGTTCAAAATCCGGAAAATATTCTAGTATAAAATACTGGAACTCCAGCATAATATACTGGAGTTCCAGTATAATATACCGGTCTAGCATAATATGCTGGAAGTTCATACACAAATGCTCTAATCTCCAATATATTATGCTGGAACTTTCCGCGTTTTGGAGTTCCAGCATAATATGCTGGAAGTTCATACATATGTGCACCGATCTCCAGTATATTATGCTGGAACTTTCTGTGTTGCAGCAAAATAGTGGCTATTTTTAAAGACTTTGCAAACGCTGGCTATTTTTCAATTACTAGTCCGAAAACTAGCTAGCCCGTGCTATTTTTACCTGACTTTGTGTATGAGGTACTTAAAGGCACTGGCGGGCTGAATTTCATCCCTCTGGAGTGGGGTTAGTTTCTTATACTTGAAAAATACACTCTTTTTAATTTTCAAATAAAATATTTACAAATTAGATTTAATTTTTATGCGCTAGCAATATAAAAAAATATTTACATGACCATGACACTTATAAGGTACAACAACAACAACCAAGTATAATCCCACTAGTGGGGTCTGGGGAGGGTAGTGTGTACGCAGACCTTACCCCTACCCTAGGGTAGAGAGGTTGTTTCCGATAGACCCTCGACTCCTTCCCTCCAAGGACTCTCCACCTTGCTCTTGGGGTGACTCGAGCTTATAAGGTAACTAGTCTTAGTGCACGCGCTTCGCGCGTGTACTCATATTAATGAATATAAATACTTTTAAAAATTATGTAAATATTATTAGATATTTATAAAAAATTATAAAATAATAAAAAGATTTTTTTTTTTGAAAATAATAGATATTTTTGTATTTGTCTAGCTAAATAGATGATGAAATCGTGTCCAATTGAAGTTTTCAAATGCCTTATTGCGATCTATGAGGATTTATGTGGAAATATCTTATGAAAATTATTGTTATTTCTGTGATAATACTAAAACAAAATACAATATTTTTTTTCACGATTCTCAGATTGAATCTTTTGGTCTTTTAATCTGAGAATGAAAAGATTGGCCTTGTACCTCTTAAATATTAATAATCAAAATGTAAAATTTTAAAAATTGACTAATGTTAGAGTTAATATTTTGCGATAAATAACTTAAAATATGAAGAATTTAGGGAGTTGTCCTTCGTCGGAATAAATTCAAAAAAGAATAATAATGAAGGACAACTCATTTAGAATAAATATTTTAAAAGAAAAATAATTAATGATAAATTCATTTAGAATACATTTGTACTTAGAATTAATGAGCGCAAAATTTTGAATATCACTTAAATATTATTAAAATATATTTTGAGTTATAAATTAAAAATTAAGAAAAATAATTTAAGTTTCTAAAAAATATCTATCCAATTTAACTAACTCAATAAAAAGTAGATGAGTTTTCAAGTGAATTGCAGGCCTCTAGCAAATAAAAATATCACCGAAGTACTTGAAAATGATACAAGATTTTACAAGAAAATATATTACCATCGAACTAAATTACAATTAGGGGCTCTCAGCTTTTTATTGTTCCTTTTTTTTCTCCCAAAATTAATTTTTTATTTTCTATAATACATTGTTAAAAGATAAGAATAACATTAATTGTACAATTTAGTTTGTTTGCAAAGTATGATAGATTTGTAGTTAGAGCTAAAGAGAGTTTACGGCAGGCGGCCGGGGATTTATGTCCAGGTTGTAAAGTCTTTTTATACTTTGTAAATATTACTTGGTAAATAAAATTCTTTTACTTACCAAAAAGAATATTAATTGTAAGAAGAAAAAAAGTATAAAAAAAAATAGATATCTTCCACCACCTATCCATCACGTTATTTCCAATATCTAAAAAGTTGGATTTTTTGGTAAGGTTTTAATTAATTTTAACCTAAATATTAGGATTTCTTACTTAGTTCCATAAGGAAAGATATAATAATCAAACTTTTAGTTGATTTTATTGTCCTAGATATTAGGAAAATAATTTAAATTATAATTTTGACCAATATAATATTTATTTTTAAAGGATAAGAAAGACGAACAACATTTTGCTAAGGGCTTTCGTGCTTTTAATATAGTATAGATACAAATAAATTTTTATGATAAACATTAGTTAATAACATGATCATAACTGCTTGATATCAAATGTTAAATTACACTAATATTATAGAGAAATAGACTTCTACTACTGTACTTCTAACTTAGGCAAAAGAATTGACTGAAGTACTTATATGTGTTGGTCTCCAAGAATTCTTGGGTTGCAAGTAGTTTAGAGTATAGACCAAGCAATCAAAATTGTCTTCCTCCAAAGCTAATTAGTAAACATAATTTGAGTCGAAATACGAGTAAAGTAAAACATAAGTTTGGGTTTTGAAAATCTGTTTATTCTGACTTTGACGTTAGCTGCTTGATTTTGACTACAAAGTCAACTTCAACCCTACCGCCAAAAATTTATTTTGATCTCCGTAACACAACAATTTATTTTGATCTCCAATCATCAACAACTACTAACATTGGACTTAATCACCTAAACCTTTGGAAATAGTATATTTAGCCTTTTTTAAAAAAAATTAAACACATCAAACTACTCCCGAATTGTTTACTCTTTTCACCAAACGACTTCTCACAATTCGTTCTAACTAAATACCTTGCCAAACATAAAAGAAATCTCAAGCAATCAAAGTGTTCAACACTTAGCTAGAGAACGGATTCATCTAAACATAGTATAATATTCAATACGGAACATAATTATATACATGTAAAAACTCACTAAAATTTTTACAAATAGCTTATCTTAATTCATAAACTTAAAAGTACAACTCAACATCAAAAATCTTGAACGTCGGACCTATTAAGTTTGAATTCTCGATCTATCTCGATAAATAACTTTTTTTATTTCCCATTCGATGTCCAGTACCTAATTGGGCCGCGATTAATAGGGATTTGGGTCACGTACGACCTATTAAAAAAAGAAACACTTTCTACCAAAAAAATTCATTCACAGGGCTCGAACCCGATGTCTCTCCAAATAAATCTTTTTAACATTGGATTGTATGGGGTGAAATTGGTTGGTTAAAGGTGGCCGAATAGCGAGGTGGCACGTGGAACCGAGAACATACAGAAGTTGAATCGGTAAATGATTGACATCGGTTGCAAGCAGAGGCGGAGCCAGAATTTAAACGTTATTGTCACAACCCCAATTTTTCTCCGTAGGATACCATGACGGCACCTAATCTCTAAGACTAGGTAAGCCTAACACTTACTAAATTAATAGTAAAATTTAACCAACAACTATGAATTTCGATATGTAAATTTTCATACAAGCCAACAATCCCAAAACCGGCAGTACAAGTCATAAGCTCTACTGAGTTTGCTAGAAAATTCCTAAATATAACTGTTTCGGAATAGAAATAAACAGTACATGTACAATATCAGAAGGTGACTCCGAGACCTGTACGCGACGACAAGTTTACCTTGAGTCTCCACAGCAAAACTCGAACAACTAGCTATTGATCAACCAACTCCGAAATACCTGGATCTGCACAAAAATGTGCAGAAAGCGTAGCATGAGTACACCACAACGGTACCCAGTAAGTATTAAGACTAACGAGGGACAGTCAAGACACCTACTGGACTAAACAACCAAAACAAGTATGAAGATGAACTAACGGGGAAACAATATTAATATAAAGCTAAGCATGGTAAGGAAGACAAAACAATACTCACAATGAAACACAAGAAATAACAATTGGCAACAAGAAGCAAACAGATAGTAACGCTGTAGTTCGAAGTCCGATGAAACCAAATAAAGAAAAACAAGTAACAACTCAACAAGAACAACAACTTTTACACCAGATCTATTCAGGAATTTTCACGAGGTACCAAACCTCATAATCACAAATCACAGGTCCCAGTTCTTAAACCCTAATCACTTGACCTCTTGTGCCCACATTACAAATTCATAACTGCACGGACGACTCACGTGCTAAGAGAATGACAATATCTAATATCCGCACAGGACCACTCACGTGCCAACAATAACAATGACTCATGACTGCACGGACAACTCATATGCCAACAGGATAACTCTCACACATAAGGTAAGTACATGGGAGTATATATAAATGGTCAATAACATCATGATTCATCTTCTTAACCGACTAGATATGGGCTAATTCAATGTGTTTTTGACATGTTAGCTTCATAGCAATAAAATTCAAGAAGATAAATTCGGGCTAGTAGTTTGCGCGTGCTACAGATTAACTAATGAATTATATTGGTGAAAGTAATTTGGATCAAATATGTAGGTATTTTGTAACAGTGCATAAGGAGAATAAGGATCAAATAACATAATTCTAATAGAAAGAGAAAGCATGAAACAGAAATATGCCATTCCATTAAAAATAAAAAGAATTGCGTAACAGTGAATAAGGAGCATTTCACCTGGACAAAACTAAATTTCTGCGGTCCTTCATGTTAAGAAATGATTTTAGTGTTACAAAGTAGAACTTTAATTTTAATTATACAGAGTTGCGTGATTCTACTGATTTTAACTCCCATGACAGTTGTTTAAAAAAATGCCTAGAGATAGGGGAAAGAGTAATTATATTTGTAATGCATGTATTCCCTTTTCGAGAATCATTACAGTGATTCTCACGCTCAAGCAATAATTCAATTTGAATGAAGATAATAAAACTCTTCGGAACTTCACTATCTGAAATGATTCAAAATGCTAACTATAACTATTGTTCTTCTCTTCAGATATTACATTTTGCAGACCGTGCACTTAATTTCTGAACTTCTTCTGAGTCTTACAATATTGAAAAATAGAAAAGTAGGTATATTCTATTCGACTACACATTTGACGTCTCCAAAAACTCTGTGACAGTCTTCTGAATAATGAAGGGGCCTGGATGCATTTGCTCCAAAGTCTACCCTTCACAAAACAAGACATAGAGATATCTAAGTGGTTTCTTTCTAGGTTATCGCATACTACTCCTACTTCAGTCTTACCAAAAATTGGGACTAATACATAAACACGTTATTATTTCACCATATAGAAACTACAACTTTAGAGGGAACTCTTCTGTACACCTGACATCAGCAAATGAAAAATGTTACTACTACTACTACTACTGTAATTGCTGAATCTAACCAGCTTTAATTTGAAAGAGCAATCAATTAACATTATGGTATTTTACAACTAAAAGTGCTTTCTAATCTTCCTAGATATCACAAGTAGAGGTTTAGTATAATCTTGCACTGGCTCGGGCAGAAGAGCTTCCCCAAAAATTATCAAATACAAAACATGAGTCTTTTTTTATGTTGAGAAAGTGATAAATACAGAACATAGTGTTGTTTCTATTTCGCATAAACAAATTTATTCGAGTTAACAAGTTCCATTGAAATGAAGGAGAATAGATTTACAGGTAATGTAACAAGGTAGAACGGTAGATGATACTGATATTCCTTGTAGCATATTGCATATTGTATATTGTTAGTCCAAAAATAACGCAAGAATGAGAAATTAACAGTTTTTTATCAATACCCAAAGATTCTTTATGTGTAATCTAGGAAGAAAACTGATAATCATCAAAGAGCATACTAACACAAGATGCAACACTTTTAACCGCCCCCAATTATTGTTTAAATGTTTGAATATTCAAGTGTTATTTGGCATGTGCATCTCCAGCTTTCTAAGAGAAAGTCGAGCATGTTATTACAACTTCAGCTTTCAGAGTATAATCGAATTTTGTGTTGAGTACGTATAGAAAGTATTGAATGACCTTTCTAGCTGATTGAATCAATTGACTGATTAGAATTAAAAAGATAGTAGTAGAAATATAAGTTGTGGCATCTCAATTTCTACCACGCAACATAAACATATTGTCAGGAAGCCAGAAGTTACAGCAATAACATCAAAACAGTTAATTGTACTGTCACTATTAAACTTTATTATTAAAAAACTTAGTCCAAAAAGAGTATGAAAATACACAATGGCTGCTACCAGCTTGTATGATATGTTAATTCTCACCTCATAGAATCTGGTGCCTACAATATTTAAACAGAAGCACAAGAACTACTCTGGTACTTTCTACTCCGATATCATCTTTAGTCTCTACTCAACAACTACCATAGACATTTAATCCAATTCTACGTGTGCAAGAATTGAAAAGCCAATTTAGTTCAAATCAGAGTGGACTAAAGGACAGGCCGGTGCACTAAGTTTTCGCACAGGGAAGGGGCGGACCACAAGGGTCTATTATACACACCCTGCATTTCTGCAAAAGACTATTTTCACACCTTAAACTCGTTACCTCCTGGTCACATGACTAACTTTACCATAGTGGACTCATCATATTCCAAAGGCATTAATATTTAGTCCTTTTTATTTATGAACTCAAAAAAGAAGCAAAGAAAGTACAACTCATTGAGTAAAAAAGTATGCCAACTCGCAGAAAAGTACCTAATAATACATATTATATCCTTTTGGTTACTCATTTGTCATGTTGTAAGAGCTGTTGCGACAGATGAAGTACAGGAAACAGTGCAAAAGATCAAGAAAAAAAATTATATACAACAATTAATATTTTATTGAAAAGTTTGAAAATTCCATAATATTTCAAAGAGAAAAGGGCCAAAAATGCCCCTAACGTATTAAAATGGCTCAAAAATACCCTCCGTTAACCTTTTGGTTCGCAAATGCCCCTAACGTTTATTTTTGGGCTCAAATTACCCCTATATCTAAAAGAATGACCAACAATACCCCTAACGTATTGAAAATGGCTCAGAAATATCCCCGTTAACCTTTTGGTCCGCAAAATGCCCCTAACGTTTGTTTTTGGGCTCAAACTTATCCATATATCTAACAGAACTAACCTGATCAATTTTTTTACTTTAACTTCACAATGTGGCATTTTCTTAATCCGCCACGTGTATTATTTATATTAAATAAAATTCACTCGTATCTTTTAAAATATCCAACGACCCTGACCCGCTCATATATATTTGGACGGTCGGCTAAAAATAATTACATTCGCTAGTTAAATATATATAAAATATACATTGATTATATATAAAAATATGTATATTATACATTAATATTTTAATATATATTTTACATGATATTATTTTTAGGAAAAATTATACGGTGTAGTTTTTCCTATTAATTATGATCTATAACTCGAATTATTAAGCAAATGTGACAATGGAACGATATTTTTTGCTAATATTTTAGCTCTATCGTTATATATTAAAACACTATTAATTCCCATTGAAAAGATCATGTGAAGTTCATTAATGTACTAAGCAGTTTGATATGTATATAATTAAAGGTTTTAAATAATTTTCTTTACATCTGTTTCTTTGCTTCTCCTTTAGAATCATATAAATAGAACATTATCATTTTTATGTTTGCAAATTAAAATTTATATTTGTTAAACTTGTTAAGATCTGCAAATTTTGAAGGGAAAACTACACCGAGTAGTTTGGATTGATTCGGCACCGACTTGAGGGTGTGAGCGCATTCTTGAACCTGGAAGTAGGCTTTGAAATAAGGTAAGTCTCTTTTCTAACCTTGTAATAGGGAATTAACCCCATAGGTGAACTTAATTAATATGTACTTCTATTTGTTGGGGGGCTATGTACGCACGATGTGACGAGAGTCCGTGCGTAGCTACTATTCATACTTATGTCCGTGTAGATTTAGGTTTACACCATATTTTGTTGATACTGTTACTTGTTTATGCTTACTAGTTGCTGGATTAAAGTGGAAGTTGAGGGTTTCAATATTTAAAGCTCCAAGTTGAGTTTCTTATTTTTTTAGAAAGGAATTGAGAAATACTACGATGAATTGAGAAATTATATGTTCAACCGCTTCACAAATATGTTCCGCGAGCGGGGTAAACTTTCACTACTCTCATGGGAGCGGATCGCTCACCTCGGCAGGATTTATTGATATATTATATGGTTCAGGCCGTTCGACCCTCGATAGTGCACAATATGTTATTATGTATATTTGGATCGGGTCGTACGTCCTCGGCATAACTCGTGCGTAGTGATACCGAAATCCCTTCTTTATATTTAATAATGTTTACGAACTTGAAAGGTGAAAGGAATAGATGAGAGTAATGGTCTGATTCTTACTTGAAAGAAGGATTTTCCTACTTACTTCTTGTTTTGAGTGCTATTATCATTGTACATTGCATGCTTAATTAGAACCTCACATTATTATGTTTTTGGCCCTTAGTAAGTGTCGAAGTCGACCCCTCGTCACTACTTCTTCGAGGTTAGACTAGATACTTACTGGGTACATGTCGTTTATGTACTCACGCTACACTTCTGCACTTGATGTGCAGGATCTGAGGCGGTGCATCTGGTTACCAGTCCGGCGCGCTCACTTGGCTTCTAGCTCAAGACTACACAGTGAGCTACCCTTCCGAGCCGTTCAACAACAACCAAAGTCTCTCTTTTAGATTTATATTTTTGTCTATTTTCTTGAGACAATAGATTAGTATTCTTTTGTATATTCTGCTAGTAGCCCACACACTTATGACACCAGGTCTTGGTACACACTAGTAGACTTATGATTTTGAATTTATTGTTATGACTTTGATTTGCACTCAGTTGCTTTTGTTTAATTACTTTACAATAGTAAATTTCTAAAACCTTTATCAATGATGAAAGTTATTCATTTTGCAAACATATTAGAAGTGGAAACCACTAGATTTTTCAGTATTGGCTTGCCTAACAATGGTGTTGGGCGCCATCACGACCTATGAGGAAATTAGATCATGACATAAATCTTGCCGAGGCAATCGGCCCGATCCCATTAGAATAAGGATCTTTGACGGGTCCTTGACCCCACTCACGAATAAACGTGTGAGTTGTGTTTCTTTATATTTTGACTCCCCTTAATAAATATCCTGGCTCTGCCACTGGTTATCTACTCCCAAACACACTCCTACATTTTACACATAACAAATCCTTCTCCATTTATTTGATTATTTCTGCTCTGTATTTTTTCAACTCAAAATTCTAATATTTCCTTTCCTCTATAGACAGAAAATGTCGAGCGAAGACCATATATGGAAAGGCAAAATGAAATAGATTAAGAGCCCGTTTGGATTAGCTGATTGTAAATTGTTGATAAGCTTGTAGTTCTGAAAAGTTTTTTTTAAGTGCTGAAACTGATTTTTAAAATAAGTATTTATGTGTTTGGATAGAAGTATTGAAACTGATAATAAGCAGTTGATGTGTTTGATTAAAAAGTGCTGATAAGCTATTCTTTTGTTAAAATGACTAAAATACTCTTGAATTTTTTTCAAACGATTATAAATTAAAAATTTCTTTGTAAAGAAAAGAATTAATAATGAATATGGAATGAAGAGAAAGTCAAGAAATTTATTTTGGGAAAAGTATTTTGTGAATTAGAAAATATTATTAAGGATAAACTAGTAAAAGTGTTGGTCAAACTAAAAGTACTTATAAGCTGAAAAGCCATAAGTTGAGGGTGACCAACTTATGACTTATGGCTGATTTTAGCTTATAAGCACTTGACTTATAAGCACTTTGAGTGTTTACCAAATGCGTAGATAAGCCAAAAGATGCTTATAAGCCAGTTTGACCAGCTTATAAGCTTAGCCAAACACCCTCTAAGGACGAAAAAAAAGAAGAATAATAACCCATATCAAACATGATTCTAAGCCATGAAGTTGGAAAATTATAAGAGAACCGGGTAAAAATTAGGGCGAAAAATTGAGAGAAAATTGACCAAAAATTGCAAAACTCAACTGAGAAGATGAAGAGAGCTCAAAGAACTGTCCTTGGAAGCCTGAAGAAAATTGATGAAGGAATCAATGTTTCTTGATGCCTGGTATGTCTGTTGTTCGGAAATTGGAATAGGATAGATAAAAGAATTGATATTTCTAGAATTATGAAAAAAAATAAAAGGATTAAGCACTTTTATGATAGGTCTAAATGACAAAAATACCCTTGATCGACCATCTTCCCTTTTTTATATAATAGATATGGATGATTTATTTACGTGTATGCTTGTGCAAGTGTTCTACCATAATTCAGGTTAACAAGTAAGAGTAGAGACAATGAATGACACATAAGTAACGATCACCACAAAATGTACACAGTATAACTCACACAAGTTAGGCATACCACTATACAAATAACAACAATAACAATGCCCCCAGGCTATCACAAGTCATCACAAATTATTCCTCGACCTAGCACACATTGTCTCGCCAAGTGTGCAATAATAAAGTAAATGCCCGCGTTGTCTCGCCGCACGCGCATAATAATATTCCCACCTTATCTCACCACATGCGCAAACCCGCATATATAGCCCGCCTTGTCACGCCACATATGCAAATATTAATAGTAACAATAGCACGGATAACTCACGTGCGAAAACCCCGACAATCCTCTCAACAATACCACATGTGCCAAAACATAACAACACAATAAAATGACTTTCACAACATGTGCTCATATGCCACACTATTTCCTTAAAAAAGTTTCAATACCACAACTACGCATAGCCCTTGGCTCAATAATACTGGGTACAACAACAACAACAACAACAATACTAACACGAGAATACGGTAAGTAAATCAACTCAAAAACTTCAGAACACAAAGAAACGAACGAACGAGCTCTTTCAAAGAATAATGGTTTCAACAAGAATAACTCAACAAGGGGAGAGATAGCGTGCAACAATGATTTCCACATAAGTACAACTCGAAGGTAAGAGAGATAGCATGAATCAATGATTCTAAATAAGGATAAGTCAACAAGGAAAGGGATAACAAAACTTCAATTAAGGTTGAACAATTGCGAAAAAGATACTAATAAATTCAATTAAGGATAAGTAATTACAGAAAAGATAATAATGACTTCAATTAAGGATAAGCAATTACGGAAAGAATAATAGTAGCTTCAATTAAGGATAAGCAATTACGGAAAAGATAACATGGAAATAAAAGAGGCAACGTCTTCAATTAAGGCACATAAGTGTTTAATTGGCAACAAGGGTAAAACATGAATCAATTAATTCCAAATAAGACACGTAAGGATAAATTTAGTAAATGGGGGATTTAACAAGCTAAAACAACTTCACATATAATGAACATGAACCTAAGAGCCCTAAACGATCAAATTTTTACAAATAAGCCCGAGTACGTACTCGTCACCTCGTGTACACGGCTTTCACATGATACAATTAGCACAAATGACTCAAATCCTAAGGGATAGTTTCCCCCACACAAAGTTAGGCAAGATACTTACCTCAAAGAAGCTAGATCGTTACTCTAAAATGATCTTCTCGAGTGAAACAACCTCTGGACGGCTCAAATCTAGCCAAAATAACTTCAAATCATAAATAAAACTCATAGAAAACAATTCCGGATAATAAAGTTTCAATCTTTAACAAAAACTAAAAAGTCAATCCAGGGCTCGCACCTCAGAACCCGACAAAATTTATAAAATCCGAATACTCATTCAATTACGAGTCCAAGCATACTAATTTCATCCAATTCCGACTCCGAATCGATGTTCAAAACCCAATTATTCACTTTAGAAAAGGTTTTGATAAAAACTCCCAATTCTCCAATCAAAACATGGATTAATTCAAAAATAAACTTTTGTAATCATATTAAAATACAAATATTATAGTTATATATTGACCCCCATGAAAAAACGAGAAGAACGCCGCGAAGATCACCTCAATCGGAGCTTTAGAACTCAAGATATACTCAACATATTAAATAAACACAGTATAATTTTCTTAATACACAAGAAATTTTGCTTTTGCGTCCAAAACTCAGTGATAAGTAGGGAGTTTGACTACTTATTTGCATCTTTTGACTTTTGTTTTAGTTCAAAAATGTTTAAAGATATTCCCGATAACTGATGAAATATGATTACTTGCAGGAGTATTGGAAAATGAGCCATTACGATGAAATCAAACTCAAGAGCAGTGCTTTTGAACAAGGACAAAAATCAAGCACAAAAAGCTAAAGTGCGGACCGCAGAATTCTATGTGCGGCCGCAGAACATGAAGAAGAATTAACGGAGCTGTAATGTAAGGTGCGGACCGTACAATAATTGTGCAGCTGCAGAAGTCAAGGTTCAGAGAGTTCAAACTCCAAGCCCAGCAAGAACTGCGGACCGCACTATAATTGTACGACCTCACACAGAAATGTGCGGTCCGCAGAATTCAAGAGACGCGGCCGCAGTGCAGAATTGCGCTTCTACAGATCCAACTCCTGTCAAGAGCTGAAGCAAAGTGCGGACCGCACACAGAATTGTGCGGCCGCAGAACCTCCGAAAGGGCAATTTTGTCCGAAAACTTCAGCTGTGTATAAATATACTTTTTTGACGAAATTAGGTTAAGTTTTGAATATCAGAAAGTTTGTAGCCGTTTTTCTTTACTCTTTTAGGCAACTTTAGTTTATATTGTTGAATTTACATTGGATTTTCATCTATTAATCATTCAATATGAGTTTTATCATCTTTTCTTCTTTATTTTCTTCAATATCCACTATGAGTAGCTAATTTTTTAGCTAGGGTTGTGACCCGACCCTAGTGTGAAAACCTAATGGGTGTTTGATTTAGGGTTTGTTTACGGTTGGGTGTGTATTATTTAGCCTAGTTGTTGCTATAATTGTAGAATTAATGGTTGCAAACATTGGTTCAAGCCTATTTGACTTGGTCTCTACTTGAGAAAGAGAGACTTAGTCTAGGAAAACTTGGCTAACAAGAGTTTGGGATGAAATCAAGAGATTGATAGTCCCAATTAAAGTGTTGAACCTAGGATAGTAAAACCCGACTTGAGCAATTTGTCAATTGTTTAGTTCAATACCCATTTGGACTTGAGAAAGCCAAATTGGGCAAAACCAGTCTCTTACCAAGAGGTATTGAGTGTTGATTGCTATAATACACCCTGACCAACGAAACTCGCTCTAACGCCCACAACCCGTTAGGCAAATACCTAGGTGGAAGTCATAGCACTAGAACTTTTATATATTTGAAAAACAACAACAAAAACATTCTTCTCTAGTTTCATATTTTTTAATTGCAATCCTTAGTATAATTTTAGAAGTAAAATCAAAATAAAGTTTGTGGAAGTGCAACTTAGGCAATTCACGTGCTTAGACCAAATACATACCACTAATCCCATCTACGCTCCCTGTGGATTCGATCCCGACTCCTAGTTAGGTATTATTATTGCAATCGACCGCTTCACAACCCCAATTTGAGGTGTGACTTAGGCGAGATGCCGCAGATCCAACTCCTGACAAGATCTGAAGCAAAGTGCGGACCGCACACAGAATTGTGCAGTCGTAGAACCTCCGAAAGAAAAATTTTGTCCGAAAATTTCAGCTGTGTATAAATAGACTTTTTGACGAAATTAGGTTAAGTTTTGAATACCAGAAAGTCTGTAGTTGTTTTTCTTTACTCTTTTAGGCAACTTTAGTTTATATTGTTGATTTTACATTGGATTTTCATCTATTAATCATTCAATATGCGTTTTATCATATTTTCTTCTTTATTTTCTTCATTATCCACTATGAGTAGCTAATTTTCTAGTTAGGGTTGTGACCCAACCCTAGTGTGGCAACCTAATGGGTGTTTGATTTAGGGTTTGTTTACGGTTGTGTGTGTATTATTTAGCCTAGTTCTTGCTATAATTATAGAATTAATGGTTGCAAACATTGGTTCAAGCCTATTTGACTTGGTCTCTACTTGAGAGAGAGAGACTTAGTCTAGGAAAACTTGGCTAAAAAGAGTTTGGGATGAAATCAAGAGATTGATAGTCCCAATTAAAGGGTTGAACCTAGAGATAGTAAAACCCGACTTAAGCAATTTGTCAACTGTTTAGTTCAATACCCATTTGGACTTGAGAAAGCCAAATTGGGCAAAACCACTCTCTTACCGAGAGGTATTGAGTGGGTATTTGAGTGTTGATTGCTATAGTACACCCCGACCAACGAAACTCGCTCTAACGCCCACAACCCGTTAGGCAAACACCTAGGTGGAAGTCACAGCCCTAGACCTTTTACATATTTGAAAAACAACAACAAAAACATTCTTCTCTAGTTTCATATTTTTCAATTGCAATCCTTAGTATAATTTTAGAAATAAAATAAAACAAATTTTGTGGAAGTGTAACTTAGACAATTCACGTGCTTAGACCAAATACATACCACTAATCCCATCTATGCTCCTTGTGGATTCGATCCCGACTTCTAGTTGGGTATTATTATTGCAATCGACCGCTTCACAACCACAATTTGAGGTGTGACTTGGGCGAGATTCTGCAGATCCAACTCCTGTCAAGAGCTGAAGCAAAGTGCGGACCGCACACAGAATTGTGCGGCCGTAGAACCTCCGAAAGGAAAATTTTGTCAGAAAATTTCAGCTGTGTATAAATAGACTTTTTTGACGAAATTAGGTTAAGTTTTGAATACCAGAAAGTCTGTAGCCATTTTTCTTTACTCTTTTAGGAAACATTAGTTTATATTGTTGATTTTATATTGGATTTTCATCTATTAATCATTCAGTATGAGTTTTATCATCTTTTCTTCTTTATTTTCTTCAATATCAACTATGAGTAGCTAATTTTCTAGCTAGGGTTGTGACCCGACCCTAGTGTGGGAACCTAATGGGTGTTTGATTTAGGGTTTGTTTACGGTTGGGTGTGTATTATTTAGCCTAGTTCTTGCTATAATTGTAGAATTAATGGTTGCAAACATTGGTTCAAGCCTATTTGACTTGGTCTCTACTTGAGAAAAAAAAGACAGTCTAGGAAAACTTGGCTAACAAGAGTTTGAGATGAAATTAAGAGATTGATAGTACCAATTAAAGGGTTGAACTTAGAGATAGTAAAACTCGACTTGAGCAATTTGCCAACTGTTTAGTTTAATACCTATTTGGACTTGAGAAAGCCAAATTGGGCAAAACCACTCTCTTACCAAGAGGTATTGAGTGGGTATTTGAGTGTTGATTTCTATAATACACCCTGACCAACGAAACTCGCTCTAAATCCCACAACCCATTAGGCAAACACCTAGGTGAAAGTCACAGCCCTAGACCTTTTACATATTTGAAAAACAACAACAAAAATATTCTTCTCTAGTTTCATATTTTTCAATTGCAATCCTTAGTATAATTTTAGAAGTAAAATCAAAAAAATGTTTGTGCAAGTGCAACTTAGACAATTCACGTGCTTAAACCAAATACATACCACTAATCCCATTTACGCTCCCTGTGATTCGATCCCGACTCCTAGTTGGGTATTAGTACTGCAATCGACCGCTTCACAACCCCAATTTGAGGTGTGACTTAGGCGAGATCAATTTTGGCGTCGTTGCCGGGGAGCTAAAAATGGATTTAGCTATATATTTGGTTTTGTGTATGACTTGTCTTCCTTTCCTTCCGTGTTACTAATCTTTTTGTTAAACAATTGTAGGTGCAACAATGGCTCTCAACAACAATGATCCACTCAGAAATATGCCATTGGGGGATGACGTAGAGGATGACCAAGTTAAAGAGTCTCCTCTTGAACCTCAAGCAAATAGACGAGGCCTCCCGCCTCAAGACAACGTTCTCGTTCCTCCCCTACCTCCACCAAGAGCGGCTCCACACCGGGTGTTTCCAAATGAAGTACATGCAAGTGCCATAGTCCCGCCCCATATTTGGGCGGGCAACTTACAAATCACAAATGTTATGCTCACATTGTTAGAGAAACGGGGATTCTTCACCGGGGCTTCGAGTCAAAATGCATACAAACACTTGAAGGGGTTTATGGACACTTGCAGGGGGAGTAAACAGACCAACGTCTCCGAGGATGCTCTAAGGTTGAGGCTATTTCCCTTCTCTCTACGAGGGAAAGCCTTGGATTGGTTGCCAAACCATTCCATCCATACATGGGATGAATTGGCAGAGAAATTCATTGCCAAGTTCTTTTATCCCGGGCATATGGCTACTCTTAGAGACGAGATTCTAGCATTCAAACAAAAACCCAATAAGCCTTTGTATGAGATATGAGAGAGGTACCGAACTATGGTGAAAGAGTGACCGAACAATGACATGACAAAGGCTATGATTCAACAAACTTTCTATAGGGGGATCAATACTACCAATCAATGCGTGGTCAACCAACTTGTCGGTGGAAATTTCATGACAACACCATATGCCGAAGCTTGTGAGATTTTAGATGAAATGGCGGATACTTCATCGGCATGTCAAAGTAGAGCAAATGTTCCTCAAGGTGATCCAAATATTATTCACCTACATAAAGAATTGCATGATCATGGGCAAGCAATTGTCGAGTTGACCACTACAATGAATCAATTAGCCAAAGCTCAATTTCAACAAGTTCAAGGTCCTAAGCAATTGAGGGTGTCAATATGATGGTAAACAAGAGAAGGAAAAAGGGTCAACAAATGCAAAACCGTGCGGAACAATATGTGCAAGAAGATAGTGGGTTTGACCAAGATGAATCTTACAATGAACAAAAGGAGAAAGTACAATATGTGAACAACTTCCAAGGGCAAATCTCGCAAGCTTTGAACACTCATCCTAAGGGGGCACTACCAAGTGACACGGTGGTGAACCCAAAGGGTGGGAACAACAAGGGACATGCCATGGCCGTGACTACAAGGAGTGGAAAAGGTGGGGATGCAACCACCTCAAGTCAAAGAAAAATTATGGATGATGAACAAGTGATTCAAGAAGATGAGATTCCAAACAATTTGGTGCAAGCCAATGATGAAGTAAGAATTGATATTGATGACAATGTGGAGGAGACTCAAGAGGAAGTGAACCCGTCTAGGGAGCACATTGTAGACATACTGGAATCGGTAGTACCAAAGGATAAGGCACCAATGCCAAGGCCTCCTCCTCCATACCCTCAAAGGCTTGCAAAGCAAAATGGCGAGAACCAATTCAAAAGGTTCATTGACATAATGAAAATCCAATCTATTAATGTGCCATTGGTTGAGGCTTTGGAGCAAATGCCCGGTTATGCAAAGTTCATGAAGGATTTGGTGACAAAGAAGAGGTCGATGAAGTGTGAGACTATAAAGATGACACATCAAGTGAGTGCAATTATGCACTCAATGGCTCCTAAATTGGAAGATCCCCATGCTTTCACAATCCCTTGTACTATTGGAAGAGCTGACTTTGCAAAAGCTCTTTGTGATCTTGAGGCAAGTAACAATTTGATGCCCTATTCGGTTTTCAAGCCTTTGGGAATTGGGTAACCAAGACCCACATCTATGAGGCTACAAATGGCGGATCGTACTATGAAGAGATCATTGGGTATTATTGATGATGTGTTGGTTCGTGTTGATAAATTCATCCTCCCGGCAGGCTTTGTGATTCTTGATTGTGAAGTAGACTATGAGGTACATATTATTCTAGGGAGACCTTTCCTTGCTACGGGGAAGACTCTTGTTGATGTGGAAGCCGGTGATCTCACTTTCCGGGTGGGTGATGAAAAGGTAGTTTTCCATGTGTGCAAATCTATGAGGCAACCGAATAGCAATGAAGTTTGTTCGTTTATGGACTTAGTGACCGATGTGATTATTGATGATACTAGTGCCATGGTGAACGTGGATGATACTTTGGAGGACGTTTTGCTCAACCTTGATGATGATGAGAAGGATGGCTATGTGGAATGTGTGAATGCATTGCAAGGAATAGGGTCTTACACTTATGAACCCCACAAATTGTCCTTGGATATTGAAAATCGGAAGACTCCTCCAACAAAGCCCTCAATCGAGGAGCCTCCCACTTTGGAGTTAAAGCCATTGCCTCCACATCTCATGTATGAATTCCTTGGCCCTTGTTCTACTTTACCGGTTATTCTTTCCTCTTGTTTGACTAATGTGCAAGTAGACTCCACATTGGCGGTGCTACAAAAGAGGAAGAAATCTATCAGATGGACATTGGCGGATATTCGGGGTATAAGCCCCGCCTTTTTCATGCACAAGATTATTTTGGAGGAGGATGTCAAACCCTCAGTTGAACATCAAAGAAGACTAAATGAAGCAATGCAAGAGGTGGTCAAAAAGGAGATCATAAAGTGGTTGGATGTCGGGGTTGTTTACCCCATTTCCGATAGTTCGTGGACCTCTCCGGTGCAATATGTCCCAAAGAAAGGGGGCATGACGGTGGTCACCAATGACAAGAACAAGTTGATTCCTACAAGAACGGTGACCGGGTGGAGAATGTGTATGAACTATTACAAGCTCAACAAAGTCACAAGGAAGGATCATTTCCCACTTCCCTTCCTTGATCAAATGCTTGATAGGTTGGCCGGCCGTGCTTTCTATTGTTTTCTTGATGGGTATTCCGGCTACAATCAAATTCTTATTGCTTCGGAGGATCAAGAGAATACTACTTTCTCATGTCCCTATGGTACTTTCACATTCTCGCGGATGCTATTTGGTTTATGCAATGCACCGACGACTTTTCAATGTTGTATGATGGCTATCTTCACGAACATGGTAGAGGATTTCCTTGAGGTCTTCATGGATGACTTTTCAGTGGTCGGGAATTCTTTTGATGATTGCTTGAAGAATTTGGATAAGGTCTTGGCAAGATGTGAAGAAACGAACTTGGTACTCAATTGGGAGAAATGTCACTTCATGGTCGAGGAAGGCATTGTCCTTGGCCACAAAATTTCAAAGAATGGTATTGAGGTCGACAAGGCCAAAATAGAGGTGATTTCTAAACTTCCACCCCCAACATCCATGAAGGGAGTGAGGAGTTTCTTGGGTCATGCGGGTTTCTACCGCCGTTTCATCAAGGATTTTTCCAAAGTGGTGAACCCCTTGTGTAAGCTATTGGAAAAAGATGCCAAATTCCATTTCAATGAGGATTGCATGAAGGCATTTGAATTGCTCAAGTCCAAATTGACAACTACTCCTATTATCACCGCACCGGATTGGAGCTTGCCTTTTGAGCTTATGTATGACGCAATTGATGTGGCGGTTGGAGCAGTTTTGGGGCAACGTATCAGCAAAATCTTCCATCCAGTCTACTATGCTAGTAAAACCATGAACGATGCCCAAGTCAATTACACGGTGACCAAAAAAGAGCTCCTTACTATTGTTTTTGCTATGGAGAAGTTCTGCCCGTACTTGATAGGTACAAAGGTGATTGTCCACACGGATCATGCGGCACTTTGTGTCACGACCCAATTTCACCTATAGGTCGTGATAGCGCCCAACACTACAGCTAGGCAAGCCAACTAATAAGTCAAACGTACATTGGTTAAACTTTTATTCCAAGAAAATAATAAAATACCAACTTCTACCAATGTGTGTGCCAAGACCTGGTGTCACAAGAGCATCAGCATCTAGTAGATTATACAAAACTCCAAATACTGTTTGAAATGAAATAACAGAATATAAATATATGAAGATACACTGGTAGCTGCAGAACGGCTCAGAAAGGCAGCTCACCACTATGCCTCGGGATGACGTGGGTATGTGATGATAGGTCCTCCACTAGTACCTGTCTCAGATCCTGTACAAAAAGTGCAGCAAGTATAGTATGAGTACATAAACAACGTGTACCCAGTAAGTATCAAGCCTAATCTCGAAGTGGTAGAGACGAGATGGCCGACTTTGACACTCACTATGGGTCAATAATAATAACTGAAATAAAACTAGGATATTTAAATCAACATGATTTACAGAATTTACAGTAATTTATTTAATCAGCAGAAATAATCAAATTCCTTCAAATGTAACAATTCTCAATATATTAATTAAATTCCTTCAATTCAAATAATTTCCAATTTATCAATTAAACCTCATTTTCAAGAGTAACAATTAATTCCTTAACAAGCAAGAATAATAATTCATTAAATTCCAAGAATTTTTCAATTTATTAATTAGCTTCACAAGATGAAATAAATTATTAAAGTATCGTGTAATTATTATTATTATTAAGCACGATTTCTACCGAGGACGTACAACCCGATCCAAAGTATCGTGTACACTACCGAGGGACGTGCGATGTGATCCATAGATGCATCTATCCTGCCGAGGCGTTCAACCCGCTCCACAAGAAAGGAGAACATTTTCTTATGTGCCTCCGGAAGGAGAGTATATTTATTATAAGGTAAATTCGGGAGGAGAACAATTTCTTTTAACAATTAATTGATTTAAACAGAAAATCAAGCATATGAGATTTCCATCCTTTAATATCTTTATCTAACAATTTAGAATATATTCATATAGATATCAATTAATATAAATAAATCAAAGAATACAATTTACACAAGTAAAGCATGCTTTGAGTCCTAAACTACCCGGACTTTAGCATTAATAGTAGCTACGCACGGACTCTCGTCACCTCATGCGTACGTAGACCCCACAATTTAGCAACAATTGTTTAATCTTAATCACCTATGAGGTAATTTCCCCCTCACAAGATTAGATAGGAGACTTACCTCGTCTTGCTCCAATTTAATCTACTATAAGGCCTTTTTCACGATTATCCAACTCCGTCTAGCTCGAATCTAGCCAAAATAATTCGATACAATCACTAAATATTATAGGAATCAATTCTATAAGAAAATATTACATTTTAAAGAAAAGATACCGAAATTAATTAAAATTTTGCCCACGGGGCCCACATCTCAAAATTCGGTGAAAGTTATGAAATCCGACAACCTATTCAATTACGAGTCCAACGATACCAGTTTCACTCAAATCCGACTACAAATCGATACCGAAATCTCAAAAATTCGTTTCTATGAGATTTCTAAAACTTTCCCAAATTTAAATCTCAAAACACTAATTTATGGTGAAAACAATGATATACTTGTATATGTAGACCAAATCCGAGTTAGAATCACTTACCCCAATATTTTCCCTTGAAAATCTGCCAAAAGTCGTCTCTGCTCAAGCTCAAGTTCGTCAAAAATGACAAATGGGACGAATGCCCTCTTTTTATAAAACTGCCCAGCAACCTTCGGAACTGGTCCTCGAACTGGGCCTCGATCATGGCTTCGATCACAGGCTCGAGCCTGGACCTCGGTCATGGCCTACCTTCGATCAGGACATCAAGGCTGGGCCTTCGATCAGGGCATCGAGCATGTGAATTCGATCAGGGCATCGAGCATGTACCTTCGATCAGGGCATCTAGCATGTGCCTTCGATCAGGTCATCGAGCATGTGCCTTCGATCAGGGCATCAAGCATGTGGCTCGATCCTAGCCCTCGAGCCTTACCTTCGATCATGTCCTCGAGTTGGACCTTCGATCTTGGCTTCGATCTCAAGCTCGAGCCTGAGCCTCGTCAACCCTGGGCTCGATACCTAGGCTCGATATCAACTCAGAATATCCAACAGAAGAGGAAACATTGCAGCAACTTTTAAGTCCAATTTTTGATCCGTTAACCATCCGAAACTCACCCGAGGCCCTCGGAACCTCAACCAAATATACCAACAAGTCCTAAAACATCATAAGAACTTAGTCAAACCTCTAAATCACATCAAACAACGCTAAAACCATGAATGATACCCCAATTCAAGCTTAATGAAACTAAGAGTTTTTAACTTCTACATTCGATGTCGGAACCTATCAAATCAACTCCGATTGACCTTAAATTTTACACACAAGTCATAAATTACATAACGGAGCTATGAAAATTTTTAGAACTGGATTCCCACTACGGTATCAAAAAGTCAACTCATCGGTCAAACTTCCAAACTTAAATTCTTGTTTTTAGCCATTTCAAGCCTAATTTAACTACGGTCTTCCAAATAAAATTCCGAACACGCTCCTAAGTCCAAAATCACCATACGGAACTGTTGGAATCATCAAAATTCTATTCCGGGGTCATTTTCACATAATTAGACATCCGGTCACTATTCGAACATAAATATTTTATTTTTTCTTCAAAATTCCATATCTCGGGCTAGGGACCTCGGAATTTGATTCCGGGCATACGCCCAAGTCCTAAATCACAATACGGACCTACCGGAACTATCAAAGTACTGATCCGAGTCCGTTTGCTCAAAATATTGACCAAAGTCAACTCAATTGAGTTTTAAAGCTCTAATCCACATTTTAAATCTATTTTTCACATAAAGACTTTCCATGAAATTTTACGGATTGCGCATGCAAGTCGAGGAATGATAAATAGTACTTTTCGAGGTTTTAGAACACATAATTAATTATTAAATTTAAAGATGACATTTTGGATCATCACATTCTCCACCTCTTAAACAAACGTTCGTCCTCGAACGGGTTTAGAATTATACCTAAAGTGCTAAATAAGTCTGGATATCTGCTTCGCATGTCTTCCTCGGCCTCCCAAGTCGCTTTCTTGACTGGTTGGCCCCTCCACTGGACTTTTACTGCAGAAACCCTCTTGGACCTCAACTGGCGAACCTGTTTATCAACAATGGCAATTGGCTCCTCTTCATATCCCAAGCTATTATCTAGCTGAACTGTGCTGAAGTCTAACACATGTGATAGGTCAGCATGATACTTCCGGAGCATAGATACGTGGAAAACCGGATGAACTCCCGATAGGCTGGGAGGCAATGCAAGCTCATAAGCAACCTCCCCAACTCGTTTCAACACCTCAAATAGGCCTATATACCTTGGGCTCAAATTGCCCTTCTTCCCGAATCTCAAAATTCCCTTTATCGGCGAAACCTTCAAGAGAACTTTTTCACCTACCATAAATGATATATCACGCGCTTTCTGATCTGCGTAACTCTTTTGTCTGGATTGTGCTGTACGAAGTCGCTCCTGAATCAACTTTACCTTTTCCAAGGCATCCCTTACCAAATCAGTACCATATAACTTAGCCTCACATGGCTCAAACCATCTGATAGGTGAACGACATCGCCGACCATATAAAGCCTCAAATGGAGCCATCTCGATGCTGGATTGGTAACTGTTATTATAAGCAAACTCGGCCAAAGGCAGGAAACGATCCCACTGACCTCCAAAGTCGATCACACATGCCTTGAGCATATCCTCCAAAATTTGAATTGTCCGCTCTGACTGCCCGTCGGTCTGCGGATGAAAGGCTGTGCTGAGCTCTACACGGGTCCCCAACTTACTCTGTACTGCTCTCTAGAAATGTGAAGTAAACTGAGGACCTCTATCTGATATGATGGAAATTGGCACACCGTGCAACCGCACTATCTCCTGAATATAAATCTGGGCCAACCTCTCTGAAGTATACGTAGTCACAACAGGAATAAAATGTGCCGACTTAGTCAACCTGTCAATAATCACCCAAACTGCATCAAACTTCCTTAAGGTCTGTGGCAACCCAACTACAAAATCCATAGTAATTCGTTCCAATTTCCACTCTGGTATGTTCATCTACTGAAGTAGGCCACCTGGCCTATGGTGCTCATATTTAACTTGCTGACAATTTAGACACCGAGCTACATACTTAACTATGTCCTTTTTCATTCGTCGCCACCAATAATATTGCCTCAAGTCACGATACATCTTAGTAGCACCTGGATGAATAGAATACCGAGAATTGTGTGCCTCTTCCAGGATCTTTTTCCTCAGTCCATCCACATTAGGAACACATAGACGATCCTGGAGTCGCAGAACACCATCCGCTCTAATAGTAACTTCCTTGGCACCACCTCATAGTACCGTTTCACGAAGAACCATCAAGTATGGGTCATCATACTGGCGAGCCTTGATCTGCTCAAATAGTGAAGATTGGGCCACCACACATGCAAGAACTCGACTGGGCTCTGAAATATCCAGCCTCACAAGTTTGTTAGCCAAGGATTGAATATCTGAGTCTAATGGCCTTTCCTCTGCTGAAATGAAAGCCAAACTACCTATACTCTATGCCTTCCTGCTCAAGGCATCTGCAACCACATTTGCTTTGTCCGGATGATACAAGATAGTAATATCATAATCTTTTAGTAACTCCAGCTATATGTGCTGCCTCAAATTTAGATCCATCTGCTTGAACAAATGCTGCAAATTGCGATGATCAGTGTAAACTTCACAAGACACCCCATAAAGATAATGCCTCCAAATCTTTAGAGCGTGAACAATCGCAGCTAACTCCAAATCATGTACTGGATAATTCTTCTCGTGGGGCTTCAGCTGACGTGAAGCATATGCAATAACTCGCCTTTCCTGCATCAATACACAACCCAAGCCAACGCGTGATGCATCGCAATACACTGTATATATTCCCGAACCAGATGGTAACACTAACACTGGTGATGTAGTCAATGATGTCTTGAGCTTCTGAAAGCTCACCTCACAATCATCGGACCATCAAATGGAGCACCCTTCTAGGTGAATTTGGTCAAAGGTGCTGCAATAGATGAAAAACCTTCCATGAACCGACGATAATAACCTGCCAAACCTAGAAAACTCCTGATCTCCGTCGCCGAAGTGGGACGATGCCAATTCTGAACTGCCTCAATCTTTTTGGGATCAACTTTAATACCTTCGCCTGATACGATATGTCCCAAAAATGCTACAGACTCTAGCCAAAACTCACATTTAGAGAACTTAGCATATAACTTTTGTTCCCGCAATGTCTGAAGCACTACTCTCATATGCTGCTCATGCTCCTCCTTACTACGTGAGTAGATCAAAATGTCATCAATGAAGACAATGACAAATGAGTCAATATATGGTATGAATACCCTGTTCGTCAGATCCACAAACACTGTCGGGGCATTAGTTAAACCAAAAGACATTACGAGAAACTCATAATGACCATATCTAGTACAGAAAACAGTCTTCAGAACATCCGAATCCCAAATCTTCAATTGATGGTACCCCGACCTCAAGTCAATCTTAGAGAATACCCTAGCACCCTGCAATTGGTCAAATAGATCATCAATACGCGGCAACGGGTACTTGTTCTTAATAGTGACTTTGTTCAATTAGCGATAATCAATACACATCCGCATTGTTCCATCCTTCTTTTTCACAAATAATACTGATGCACCCCAAGGCGAGACACTCGGTCTGACAAACCCTTTGGCTAGTAACTCTTAAAGCTGTTCTTTCAATTCTTTCAATTCTTTCGGAGCTGTGCGATACGGTGGGATAGATATAGGCTAGGTATCTGAAGCCAAGTCAATATAGTAATCAATATCACGATCAGGTGGCATACTTGGAAGATATGACAGAAATACATCGGGGAACTCCCAAACTACAGGCACTGAATCAATAGCCGGAGTCTCTACAGTAGTATCCCGAACATAGGCGAGATAAGCCAAACAACCCTTCTCAACCATGTGTTGAGCCTTTATAAAAGAAATAACTCGATTAAATAAACTAACATGCGAACCCTTCCACTCCAGCTTCGGCAATGTTGGAATAGCCAAGGTAACAGTCTTGGCATGACAATCTAGAATAGCATGATATGGAGACAACCAGTCCATGCCCAGAATAATTTCAAAATCGGTCATCTTAATAAATAAGAGATCTGCTCTAGTTTCGTAACTGCAGAATGTAATAATACATGACCGGTAGATCTAGTTCACAACAACAGAATCGCCCACAGGAGTGGACACATAAACAGGAGTACTCAAGGACTCACGAGAAACACCCAGGAATGGAGCAAATGGAGATGACACATATGAATACGTAGATCCTGGATCAAATAATACCGAGGCATCTTTGCCACAAACAGAAATAATACCTGTAATCACGACATCTAAGGCCTCTGCATCTGGTCTAGCCGGAAAAGCATAGAACCGAGCTGGAGCGCCAACTGGTTGGCCTCCGCCTGGCTGACCTCCACCCCTAGGACGGCCCCTACCCACCTATCATCTGCCTCTCGGTGGTCAGACTACTGGTGGAGCAACTGGTCCGGTAAGCATAGGCTGCTGACCCTACTGTACTGGTCTACCTCGAAGCCTGGGCCAAAACCTCTGCATGTGACTAGGATCCCCGCACTCGTAACAACTCTTCGGTATGATGGGTTGCTGACTAAGTGTCTGGCCATGGGGACCTGAATACCAACGAAAAGAACCCTGAATAGCTGGTGGGCGATAAGAGATCTCTGATATAGTACTGAAATAAGGTCGTACTGGAGCACCTCGAGGAAGTGGTGCTGGATATGGGGGTCTGTTGGACTGTCCCCTCATGAACTGACCTCTGCCCCCTGACGGAGCACCTCTAAACTCTCCAGATTACCTGAACCGTTTATCTTTCATAATCTGCTCTCGGCTCCGCTGACGTACACCCTCAATCCTCCGGGCTATCTTCACAACTCGTTCATAAGAAGTACCCATCTCAACCTCTTGAGCCATAGTGGCCTGAATACCAGTATGTAAACCGGCTACAAACCTTCACACTCTCTCCGACTCAGTAGGGAGTATCATTAGTGCATGGCGAGATAATTCAGAAAACCTCGCCTCATAATCAGCCACTAATATCTGACCCTGCTGGAGCTGCTCAAACTGAAACCGCAACTCTTCCCTCTGGGAGGGTGGAATATACATGTCCAAGAAGATACGGGTGAACCTGTCCCAAGTCATGGGAGGAGAATCTGCTGGTCTGCTAAGAGTATAAGACTGCCACCATCTACGGGCCCTACCCTCTAGCTGAAAAGTAGCGAAATCAACCCCATGGGATTCTAATATCCTCATGTTGTACAGTCTATCTTTGCAACGATCAATGAAATCCTGTGGATCCTCATGTCGCTCACCCCCGAAGACAGGAAGATGTAGTCTAGTCCATCTGTCCAATAGTTTCTGAGGATCGGCGGCTATAGCTAGCCTAGGCTTAGGTGTAGCTGCTGCCACTGGCTGGACTCCACCCACAGGTAGTGCACCCTGGGTCTGATATACAGCAGCTGCCTATCCATGAGCCTGCGCGGTAGGGGTCTGTGCTCCCCTGCCCTCCTGAGATGTAGCTGGGTCTGCCGGAAATAAACCGGCCTGAGTCATATTGTCCATGAATCGTAGCATACGACCCATGACATCCTTAAATCCCGGTGCAGATGTGAAGTCCACCGGAGTTGGCTCTGCCACAGGCACCTCACCCTGCTCCTCAATAATGGGATTCTCTGCTGGATCCATTGACGGCATAACTGGAACGGTCCTGGGACGTCCTCGCCCTCTACCACGGCCTGGAGCCCTCCTTCGGCCTCTAGCAACTGGGGGAGTAGCTCTTCCCTGGTCTGGAATCTCATTAGAGCGTGTTCTCACCATATGTGAGAGAATAAGAGAAGGATATTTAGTACTACATCAAATGCTCGATGAAATATGAAGAAAGGTAGTTTCCTAACACCATATAGCCTCTCGAAGATAAGTACAAACGTCTCCATACCGATCCGCAAGACTCTATTAGGTCTGCTCATAACTTGTGAGACCTACGTGAACCGTGCTCTGATAACATGTTGTCATGACCCAATTTCACCTATAGGTCATGATGGCGCCCAACACTACAGCTAGGCAAGCCAACTAATAAGTCAAACGTACATTGGTTAAACTTTTATTCCAAGAAAATAATAAAATACCAACTTCTACCAATGTGTGTGTGCCAAGACCCGGTGTCACAAGTGCATGAGCATCTAGTAGATTATACAAAACTCCAAATACTGTCTAAAATGAAATAGACAGAATATAAATATAAGAAGAGACACCGGTAGCTGCAGAACGGCTCAGAAAGGCAGCTCACAACTACGCCTCGGGATGACGTGGGTATGTGATGATAGGTCCTCCACTAGTACCTGTCTCAGATCTTGCACAAAAAGTGCAGCAAGTTTAGTATGAGTACGTAAACAACGTGTACCCAGTAAGTATCAAGCCTAATCTCGAAGTGGTAGAGATGAGATGGCCGACTTTGACACTCACTATGGGTCAATAATAATAACTGAAATAAAACTAGGATATTTAAATCAGCATGATTTACAGAATTTACAATAATTTATTTAATCATCAGAAATAATCAAATTCCTTCAAATGTAACAATTCTCAATATATTAATTAAATTCCTTCAATTCAAATAATTTTCAATTTATCAATTAAACCTCATTTACAGTAGTAACAATTAATTTCTTAACAAGCAATGATAATAATTCATTAAATTCCAAGAATTTTTCAATTTATTAATTAGCTTCACAAGCTGAAATAAATTATTAAAGTATCATGTAATTATTATTATTATTAAGCACGATTTCTGCCGAGGACGTATAACCCGATCCAGAGTGTCGTGTACACTGCCGAGGGACATGCGGCGTGATCCATAGATGCATCTATCCTGCCGAGGCATTCGACCCGCTCCACAAGAAAGGAGAACATTTTCTTATGTGCCTCCGGAAGGAGAGTATATTTATTATAAGGTAAATTCGGGAGGAGAACAATTTTTTTTAACAATTAATTGATTTAAACAGAAAATCAAGCCTATGAGATTTCCATCCTTTAATATATTTATCTAAAAATTCACAATATATTCATATAGATATTAATTAATATAAATAAATCAAAGAATACAATTTACACAAGTAAGGCATGCTTTGAGTCATAAACTACCCGGACTTTAGTATTAATAGTAGCTACGCACGGACTCTCATCACCTCGTGCGTACGTAGCCCCCATAATTTAGCAACAGCTGTTTAATCTTAATCACCTATGAGGTAATTTTCCCCTCACAAGATTAGACAAGAGACTTACCTCGTCTTGCTCCAATTTAATCCACTATAAGGCCTTTTCCATGACTATCTAACTCCTTCTAGCTCGAATCTAGCCAAAATAATTCGATACAATCACTAAATATTATAGGAATCAATTCTATAAGAAAATACTACATTTTAAAGAAAAGATCCCGAAATTAATTAAAACTTCGCCTGCGGGGCCCACATCTCGAAATCCGGTGAAAGTTATAAAATTCGACAACCCATTCAATTACGAGTCCAACGATACCAGTTTTACTCAAATCCGACTACGAATCGATACCGAAATCTCAAAAATTCGTTTCAATGAGATTTCTAAAACTTTCCCAAATTTAAATCTCAAAACACTAATTTATGGTGAAAACAATGATATACTTGTATATGTAGACCAAATCCGAGTTAGAATCACTTACCCCAATGGTTTTCCCTTGAAAATCTGCCAAAAGTCGTCTCTGCTCAAGCTCAAGTTCGTCCAAAATGGCAAATGGGACGAATGCCCTCTTTTTATAAAACTGCCGAGCAGCCTTCGAAACTGGTCCTCGAACTGGGCCTCGATCGCGGCTTCGATCACAGGCTCGAGCCTGGACCTCGGTCATGGCCTGCCTTCGATCAGGACATCGAGGCTGGGCCTTCGATCAGGGCATCGAGCATGTGCCTTCGATCAGGGCATCGAGCATGTGCCTTCGATCAGGGCATCGAGCATGTGCCTTTGATTAGGGCATCGAGCATGTGCCTTCGATCAGGGCATCGACCATGTGGCTCGATCCTAGCTCTCGAGCCTTACCTTCGATCATTTCTTTGAGCTGGACCTTCGATCTCAAGCTCTAGCCTGAGCCTCGTCAACCCTGGGCTCGATACCTGGGCTCGATATCAACTCAGAATATCCAACAAAAGAGGAAACATTGTAGCAGCTTTTAAGTCCAATTTTTGATCCGTTAACCATCCGAAACTCACCCGAGGCCCTCGGGACCTCAACCAAATATACCAACAAGTCCTAAAATATCATACGAACTTAGTCAAACCTCTAAATCACATCAAACAACGCTAAAACCATGAATCATACCCCAATTCAAGCTTAATGAAACTAAGAGTTTTCAACTTCTACATTCGATGTCGGAACCTATCAAATCAACTCCGATTGACCTTAAATTTTACACACAAATCATAAATTATATAACGGAGCTATGAAAATTTTCAAAACTAGATTCCGACTCCGATATCAAAAAGTCAACTCATCGGTCAAACTTCCAAACTTAAATTCTTTTTTGTAGCCATTTCAAGCCTAATTTAACTACGGTCTTCCAAATAAAATTCCAAACACTCTCCTAAGTCCAAAATCACCATACGGAGCTATTGGAATCATCAAAATTCTATTCCGGGGTCATTTCCACATAATTAGATATCCGGTCACTATTCGAACTTAAACATTTTAATTTTTCTTCAAAATTTCATATCTCGGGCTAGGGACCTCGGAATTTGATTCTGGGCATACGCCCAAGTCCTAAATCACGATACGGACCTATTGGAACTATCAAAACATTGATCCGAGTCCGTTTACTCCAAATGTTGACCAAAGTCAACTCAATTGAGTTTTAAAGCTCTAATCCACATTTTAAATCCATTTTTCACATAAAGACTTTCCATGAAATTTTACTGATTGCGCACGCAAGTCGAGAAATGATAAATAGTACTTTTTGAGGTTTTAGAACACATAATTAATTATTAAATTTAAATATGACATTTTGGGTCATCACACTTTGGTACCTAATGAGCAAGAAAGATTCAAAGGCGCGGTTAATGAGATGGGTGTTTTTATTGCAAGAGTTAGATTTAGAAATCCAAGACCGCAAAGGCAGTGAAAACCAAGTGGCGGACCACTTGTCTGGCTTGGAGGAGGAGGGGAGGCCATATGACGGCCTTGAAATCAATGACTCCTTCCCCGACAAGCAACTTCTAGACATTTTAATGACCAAGATGCCATGGCTCGCCGACTTAGCAAATTATCTTGTGAGTGGTATTGTACCGAATGAGTTCTCTTCAAACCAAAGGAAGAGAATCAAACGGGATTGCCTTGACTACTATTGGGATGAACCGTACCTCTTCCGAATTTATACCGATGGTGTGATTCGAAGATGTGTGACGGAGGAGGAACAAGTGAAAATTCTTGGTGCTTGCCACTCTTCACCATATGGTAGTCATCATGGTGGAGCAAGAACGACGGCAAAAGTGTTGAGTTGTGGATTCTATTAGCCTACTCTCTACAAAGACGCAAGTAATCTAGTCAAGCGTTGTGATGAATGTCAAAGGGCCAGTGGGATTTCTAAGAAAAATGAGATGCACACTATCTTAGAAATTGACATTTTTGATGTGTGGGGTATTGATTTCATGGGACCGTTCGTAAGCTCTTGTGGGAACACCTACATTTTTGTAGTTGTAGACTATGTATCAAAGTGGGTTGATGCCATTGCTCTACCCAACAACGAAGCTCGAAGTGTGGTGGTAGTTTTGAAAAAGAATATATTTACAAGATTTGTTACTCCAAGGGCCATTATAAGTGATGGGGGATCGCACTTTTGCAATAAAGCTTTTGATACCTTACTCGCCAAGTATGGTGTCACTCACAAAGTCATGACCCCATATCACCCTCAAGCAAGCGGACAAGTGGAAGTCTCCAACCGGGAGATCAAGAGTATTTTGTCAAAGACAGTGAATGCCAACCGGACAGATTGGTCGAAGAAACTTGATGATGCTATATGGGCCTATAGGACGGCTTACAAAACACTGATTGGGATGTCTCCATACCGGTTGGTATTCTGGAAAGCTTGTCACCTTCCGGTGGAACTTGAGCACAAGGCTATGTGGGCATTAAAGAAGCTAAATCTTGAGTGGGATGTCGCCGTCAACTTAAGGGTGGCACAATTAAATGAGCTTGATGAATTCCGGTACCATGCATATACAAGTTCTTCCTTATACAAGGAGAAGATGAAGTACCTCTATGACAAGTACATTCGGAACAAGGAGTTCAAAGAAGGTGATCTTGTGTTATTATTCAATTCTCGGTTACGGATTTTTGCGGGAAAGTTGAAGTCTAAATGGAGTGGCCCATATGAGGTTGTGAGTGTGACACCCTTTGGTCCATTAGACTTGAAGAATAAAAATGATGAAGTGTTTAGATTCAATGGTCACCGGGTGAAGCATTATTTGGGAAAAGTTGATGATGGCACGTCATGGCATTGATTCATTTCAAGTAATTGATGGTAATTTGCGTCTTGCCGCGACGTTAAATCAGGCGCTTCTTGCGAGGCAACCCATGTTTCTTTTTATTTTTCTTTTTCTTCTTTTTAGGTAGGTCTTGTTTTGTGCTAACTAGTTTTGAAGTATGTTGCAGGAATGAGTGTACTTTGCAGGAAGTGTGCTCAGGAAAAATGCTAAGTGTGGAAAAAATTGCGGACTGCAAAATCTTGATGGCCAGAACAGAAAGGAGTCTGCGGCCGCACAATTCATTGTGCGACCGCACAACTGGAGATCACAAAATTGCAAACTCTCTGAATTTTGAATTGCAGAGAAATGGCCGATCTGCAGTCGCACAAAAATCTGCGGCCGCACTCAGAAATGTGCGGACTGCAGATTGACAAAGAGGGAAGCAAGTGACAGGTAAAGAGTGCGGACTGCACACAAAATTGTGCGGCCTCACTCAGCTGCTAATCCTTGCCCTAAAATTGGCCAACTATAAATAGTGACCCTCTACCACTGTTCAAAACTGTACACACTCTGACTAGTTGACACCAAAGCAAGCACAATGCACTCAAATTGATTCAATCATCTCGCATTCCCTTCATCACCCTAGATTCTTCCCTGCGTCATTCATTACTTGTATGTTCAATTCATGTTTAGATTCTTTAAAATTTCTTAATTTTTGTTCTTCATTTGTTTAGTTATTTTTAGGCCTAAATGTCAAAATTAATCATCATGTGTGCTTAAAATAGTGTGGGTAACATCATACTTGTTAATTGGGGGATGGGTAAACTGTGCATCATGTTTAATTTGCCAATACCATGTCTAAATTGTGCAAAAATTGAAAAAAAATCTAAATTCAGTGTCGTCTAATTTTGAATTGTGAGGCTGCACAAGAAATTGTATAGTCCGCAGATCCTTGGGCGAGGACAAAGTCTGTGCATTGATTGTGCGGACCGCACTCAAAATTGTGCTGTCCGCAGAAACTGAACTACGGCCGCAGAAAAATGTATGCGGCCGTAGATCAAAACTTCAGAAAATTGGTATTTCTGGGGCTTGAATTGTGTGGACCGCACTTCAATTGTGCGGCCACACTTCCAAAATTGTGCGGTCCGCACAAGCCATTCTGCGGCCGCACTCAGAATTATGCGGACTACACTTCCCCCTCATGCCCACTATTTTATCTACAACTGTTTTATAGTCTGTGTTTGAACTTTAACTGACTCATGTTGCTATGTATTGCAGAAAATGGTTAGATCAAGAGGACATGGTGATACTTCCAAAGGGAGGGGCGAACCTTCCCTAGGCCGATGCAGGGGTACCCAACTACTCTCATTCTAATAAGGGATAGCAAAGACGCCAACCATAGGGAGAGATAGGGCCACAGAGTTCTCTGAATCAAGTTCTTATATCCCGTCTAGGGAAGCTTCTGAGGGCCACTATGTGGAGGCACAACCAGAGGCCCAATCTCAGCCACAATAATTCCCTGGGAGATACTAGCTTCGCAATGAGCCTTCCACCTCAGCAAGCTCTTCTGAGTGTTCGTAAGATGTCATCCAGGGCTCAGGACCCTCTTCTACTCACACCCCCACTGCACCAGTCACAGTTGAGGATGATGATGATATTCCATATGATGGTCGAGGGGGTGATACTAGAGTTGCTGGCATAGAGAGGTCGAAAAAGAAGGAGTCCTGGGAAGATAGAATCGTGAGTCTGATATCCCTTACCAGGTTCCGAGAGTGGTGGTCCCAGAGATTGTTCACACTTGAGTATCAGTTCCTTTTGAAGGATTTGGATAGATTCAATCCGAATGTGGCTAAGCAGTTCAGGGAGAGAAAATGGTAGACATGGTTCACTCAGAGTGTGATGGATGCCAAGGAGCATTTAGTCCGGGAGTTTTATGCCAATGTGGCACACATCAAAAAGAGGACTAAGGTGACCAAGGTGAGGAACCTGAAGGTCCGATTTGATCAGAGTACCCTGAACACTTATTTGGGGTTCGAGGAGGTAGAGCCGGTTCAATACTTGGAAAATTTTGCAATGGGTGATACGGCTCACCCTTGGTTAGCAAAGATCTTGGCAGCTCCAGGACCACCACCACCATGAATCACAGCAGGGGTGCAAATTCATAGGGCCACCCTCAACTTTGAGGCAAAAGGGTGGCAAACATTTGTGTGCAGCCGCATAGATCCGAGCCAAAATGAGAACAATCTTCCAATCCCTCGGGCAGTCTTAGTTGCGTCTATCATGGCCAGGTACCCAATTAATGTGGGTGCCATCATGTCGGCCAACATGTCGATGGTTGTCAGGCAGGGTGAGAGCTCCTACCCGTATCCCAACACTATCACGGAGTATCTCACGGATGCCGGGGTGGATCCTAGGAGCTTTGATACGAAGGTTCGGGTTAAGAAATCTTTCTCCTGGTATTCTCTGAAGGACCCAAGGAAACCGATGAACAAGGGTAAGTTGACTACTACCATAGGCCAGTCTGATGAGCCATCAGTGGTAGTTGCAGATTTTGCTGCTATGCCTTCTACAGCTTCCATGCCTTCCACAGCAGCTAGGCCTTCCACCGAGACAACTGCCATGCCACCACCTCCATTCAGGGCCATCAACATCAGTATCAGTGCCTCCCTCCTCCACTTATCCACTCATTGCACTGCGAGTCTCTCAGACACTAGCGAGTCTTAACAACTAGATGCAAAAACTACTGCAAAGCTGTCCGACCTATCCAGTGCCGTTACAGCACAATCTTCTACCCCAGCACTCCAGGTTCCTCCGTCAGTGGAGGAAACATTGAAGAAGATATTGGATAATCAGAAGACCATCATGGATACCTTGGTGGCTCATGGGGGGAGCAATTGAGGAGCTAGGTAAACAGGTGAAGAAGATGAGAAAATCCCAGGCCTCGAGAAAATCAGTGGACAAGTTGAGATGTAAAGTGACCAAGATAGCAGCAGTTGGTGATCTTCCCTTTGACTTACTGATGGAGACAGATCCATCAGTACCAGCAGACCCAGTAGCACCATCAGCACCAGTGGCACCAGCTGGCCAGTCTGAGGAGCCAGACCCCGCTGCCCACACTACTGAGGCGGTATTACAGATTTTCACCAACCCCGCTACTCCCCGAGCAGAGGATGATGAGATCCAGTTGGAGGAGCCTGAGGGTGGTGATGCTGCTATGGACACCGAGACCACATAGGGAGTCCTCTCTACTCTTTTCCTTCCATATTTTGATTTTTGTTAAGTATTGAGGACTATACTTATTCTTATTCAGGGGGGTGGTCTATTTTGATTTAGATATGACATTTAACATTGGCCTATAATAACTATAATACTCTCTTTTTATTTTTATTTTTATTTTGTATATATTCTTCTCTCTCTATTGATATATATATATTCTCTTGCCCTTTTTCGGTTTGTATATTCAGTTTTGCTTTCAGTAGTTTATTTCATAGCTTCTTTATTCTGTTTTCTTAGTAGTCTAGCTTCTTATTTACTTTAATAGCTTCTTTTTTATTTAGTAGCTTCTTTTTATATTTTAGTGATCAATAAGCCTTTGGTTTTTTTAATGCCACGGTTCTTTTCAAAGGGGGCTTTTGTTTGAACTGGGTGGCTCTTCCAGACGATGGATGGCGTGACAACTTTCTTAAGGGATTGAGTCCATTTTTGATGTTTAGGTAAAAAAAAACAGTAGTAATAATGAATAAGAGAGTCAAGCATGCTTCACTTGGAACTAACACACTTAATTATATGCTTATGATTAAAAACAAGTTCTTGGAAAGAAATAGCTCTAGTTAGTGACCTTGTGACTCTTGCTTTGACTTAGACAATCATCGAGTTGTTTAGTTGAACCATTAGTGATTTTCAATATTGAATACGATTGTTGTGGGCCCTCGATTCTATCCTATTTAACAATCCAGCTATGTGAGAGGTGAGATGTTTTGTTGCAAGTCCAAGTACCCGTGCGAATGGTCTAGAACTTGCCCCGAATGTGTTTCTAGGCAAAATTTTAAGTTTTGCTTGGCTTGAGAAGTGATTGTAGGCTCTCCTTAACTCATTTTGAAATTTTCCATGGCCCACCAATGATGTTATCCCTAGTAAACCCTTTTTAGCCTAAAGCCTTTCTCATTTGATAACCATGTTACAAGCCTTTACCCATTTTGTAGTGACCCTCTCTTGGCACCCGAGCTTTCTTAACACTCATGAGAAGCAATTAGCGAAAACATAAGTTTGTGGGAGAGACGAGGAGTTTGAAAGTGGTATCAAGATACAAAAAGAGAAAAGAAATGAAGAAAAGGCAAGGCAAAGAAAAAGAAAGAAAGAACAAAAGAAAAATGCAAAAAGAAAGTGAATAAATTGAAGAGTTAAAGGGATTCAAAGAAAAGCAAAAGTGCAAAGCATGGAGGAAACAAAGAAGGAAAAAATGAATATCATAACCAAGAAAGAGTGATGTCAAGTCTCTCTAGTTCCCCTAAGGAAAAAATAAAATGACTCAAAGAGTCGGCAAAACATGAGCCAAAAAGAGAAAATGGAGTGCTTAAGGAAAGATGAACCCGTTCTACTCTAACATTTCCTACCTTAGTCCAAAAGCCTTCATCGCATGCCGAAAAAGCCCTACGTGATTTCAAGCCGAGTGAGCTTACATTAGTAGTGATTTACATGAGGGGCAAGTATATGGTACTTAGAGCCGTACTTGTGACATTCTTTTGAGAGAGATGAGCGAACTTTTCACAAATCCTTGAATGGAGTGCTTCATTCTTTAGTGAGATAAGCTAACGGAGAGTAGAGGAGGAGAAGTTTGGGATCCACAGTGACCTACATGAAAGAGCGAACTTCCTTGATGAGTAAGTCAACTTTTGATGCTCAAGTGTCACATTAGAACTATTTGTGCTTAAAACTTCAAATCATTGCCTTGTTGATAATTCATAAGTGTTGTGGATAATTGTTGGTCCCAATTGATGTGTGTTTGCTTCACCTTAGATTAGCTAGAATAACTCTTTTCTTGTGGAGGTGGGAATTACCTTATTTTCTTGAGGACAAGCAAAAGTTTAAGTTTGAGGGAGTTGATAGGTGGGGATTTTGACTACTTATTTGTGTCTTTTGACTTTTTGTTTTAGTTTAAAAATATTTAAAAGTATTCCCGAAAATTGATGAAATATGCTTACTTGCAGGAGTATTGGAAAATGAGCCATTACGATAAAATCAAACTCAAGAGGAGTGCTTTTGAACAAGGATAAAAATCAAGCACAAAAAGCTAAAGTGCGGACCGTAGAATTCTGTGTGCGGCCGCAGAACATGAAGAAGAATTAACAGAGCTGTAATGTAAGGTGTGGACCGCACAATAATTGTGCGGCCGTAGAAGTCAAGTTTCAGAGAGTTCCAACTCCAAGCCCAGCACGAACTGCGGACTGCACTATAATTGTGCGGCCGCAGAAATCAAATGTGCAGCCGCACCCAGAATTGTGCGGTCCGCAAAATTCAAAAGACGCGGCTGCAGTGCAGAATTGTGCGGCTGCAGAACCTCCGAAAGGGCAATTTTGTCCGAAAATTTCAGCTGTGTATTAATAGCCTTTTTGACGAAATTAGGTTAAGTTTTGAATACCAGAAAGTCTATAGCCGTTTTTCTTTACTCTTTTAGGCAACTTTAGTTTATATTGCTGATTTTACATTGGATTTTCATCTATTAATCATTAAATATGAGTCGTATCATCTTTTCTTCTTTATTTTCTTCAATATACACTATGAGTAGCTAATTTTCTAGCTAGGGTTGTGACCCAACCCTAGTGTAGGAACCTAATGGGTGTTTGATTTAGGGTTTGTTTACGGTTGGGTGTATATTATTTAGCCTAGTTCTTGCTATAATTGTAGAATTAATGGTTGCAAATATTGGTTCAAGCCTATTTGACTTGGTCTCTACTTTAAAAAGAGAGACTTAGTCTAGAAAAACTTGGCTAACAAGAGTTTGGGATGAAATCAAGAGATTGATAGTCCCAATTAAAGGGTTGAACCTAGGATAGTAAAACCCGACTTGAGCAATTTGTCAACTGTTTAGTTCAATACCCATTTGGACTTGAGAAAGCCAAATTAGGAAAAACCATTCTCTTATCGAGAGTTATTGAGTGGTATTTGAGTGTTGATTGCTATAATACACCTCGACCAACGAAACTCACTCTAACGCCTACAACCCGTTAGGCAAACACCTAGGTGGAAGTCAGAGCCCTAGACCTTTTACATATTTGAAAAATAACAAAAAACATTCTTTTCTAGTTTCATATTTTTCAATTGCAATCCTTAGTATAATTTTAGAAGTAAAATCAAAACAAAGTTTGTGGAAGTGCAACTTAGACAATTCACGTGCTTACACCAAATACATACCACTAATCCCATCTACGCTCCCTGTGGATTCGATCCCGACTCCTAGTTGGGTATTATTATTGCAATCGACCGCTTCACAACCCCAATTTGAGGTGTGACTTAGGCGAGATCACTCCGCACCTGTGATCTCCCAGCTGTCATTTCCCCATTTGCGCACCATTTTTCGCACCTGCGGGGTCGCAGATGCGGACCCAATTTCGCATCTCCGAAGCACCAGCTCTCTTCTCCGACACTAAAATGAGCATAACTCCCTCATACGATGTCCAAATGCGATGATTCTTTTTGCTATGGCTCCGTAATTATGACACGGATCTAATGCTTCAATCAAAAAAGAAATTGGAGCTCATTTGCTTAATGTGGTACTATTTATGCTTGATGAAACGACGTCGAAATATCAAAAAACGAGCCAACACAACCAAAACCTATCCGAAACTCACCCGAGCCCTCGGGACCCCGTCCGAACATACCAATAAGTCCCAAAACATAACGCGCACTTGCTCGAGGCCTCAAATCATATCAAATAACATCAAAACTATGAATCGCACCTCAAATTGAACTTAATGAACTTATGAACTTTTAATTTCTACAACTCGCGCCGAAACATATAAAATCAACCCGGAATGACGTCAAATTTTGCATGCAAGTCTCAAATTACATAACGGAGCTAATCTAACTCTCCAAATTACAATCTGAGCCCCATATCAATAAAGTCAACTCCTTGTCAAACCTCTTAACCTTCCAAAACAAACTTTCTAATTTTCGCCAAAATGCTTCAAATTATCCTACGGCCCTCCAAATCCAAATCCGGATGCACGCCTAAGTCCACAATCACCATACAAAGCTATTGGAATCATCAAAATACCATTTCGGAGTCGTCTATACAAAAGTCAAACTCTGGTCAACTCTTACCGTTTAAGCTTCTAAAACAAGAATCCAAAATTGATCCCGAATCATTCAAAATCTAAACTTGACCACACACGCTAGTCATAATACATAATACGAAGTTTCTCAAGACCTTAAGCCACCGAACGGGACGCTAATTTTCAAAACGACCAGCTGGGTCGTTACATACCCCCCCTAAACCAACGTTCGTCCTCGAATATGTCAAGAATCGTCCCGAAGTTATCAAATCACTGAATGCATTCACCATACATACACCCGCGGGTGATCCCATGCCACCCCAATACACATAAGCCCGACAATACCATCTCAACTGAAATTTATCCTTTTCACTCACATTAATATCGCTAGAACCAAATTCTCATCATCCAATAATTCCCAAAAGACCTGATCCCCACATCAACACAGGGTATCGACCTCAACCAGCTGCAAGAACCTATGCCTACACCCACAAGATACAACCACACGAAGTAACACATCACACATATGCCCTTAACAACAACTTCTGCCACAATAGCTGCCCATAATCAAATCTAGCACCGGCAATTAGCCTCATAACCGCTAGAACCCTATTTCAAACCTTCTCAACACTGATAATGATGCAAGAAACATGAAAACCTCATAAATATACACCCGAATCAACAAGTCACATCTAACGCCACCTGGGCACACACCCCGCAAGCTAAAAACCAATAACCACAACACGAATATGACTGAATATACAAGGGAACACAAGAAAGAACTATAAAACAAGCCCGACAGGCACAACTCCCTATCAGTAGCATACTATGAATTAATTCCACAAGGGAGAATTAAAGTAAATGAACAAATCACAAGGATCTAATCCTAATATAACTCCACCGCGGCACGCAGCCCGGTCCAAACATAACAAACCTCATGGAAATGAAAGGATCCCATTCTCAGCTCTGAATCACAAGCACATTACACATCATACTAACCGAAACCTTCCACTAATTCAGTTTTCGCTAGCAAGGTCACAACATATGCTGAACTCCCACACCGGTAGAGCATCTAATTCACAAATCATAACAACCACCTAGAAATCACATCAAAACCTACCGTAATGGGTAAGAGAAAGTCATTCCTAGTCTCATAGCTCTCAATAATGAATAAAACAAAATGATAGACACAGGCTACCACTATAGAATCTCCCAACAGGGGTAAACACATAAGCAGAGTACAAAATCACGAAACTCACCCATATGTGAAGCAACATAGGAGGACTCACCCCGATAAGCAGAACCAAAACAAAATAAGAATGATGCTCCTCTATAACAAATTGAAATTATACCTGTACGACATCATCTAGTGCAGCGTCCTCAGTTCTACCATAGAAAGCACATCAACGGGCTGGGCCCCCCTCTTGGGCGCCCTCTACCTGCCTGACCTGCACCCCAAGCTGGCGGTGCAAGGATATCAGCAACTGGAGCAGAACTCATAGCTTGAATACCCCACTTTGACACATCTGTCCGGAGTCTGGAATAATCTCTCACTATGTGATTGGTATCTCCACACTCAAAGCAACCCCTCCGCTGGCATGGCTGTGGAAGCTGTCCGGCATGGGCACTCTAAGACCCATGGATATCTAAAGCACCGCGCGAATCTAAAAGTGTGAACTGAACTGACTGACCCACAAAACCTCTACCATGGCATACCCTGCCTCCAAAATAGGGATTAGTAGATCCTCCTGGTCTGCGAGACCTCTTAGTCTCCTTGTCCTCTCTCTTCTGACCCCACATGTCCCCCCCTCTCCTGGTCCCGTATGCCCTCCTAATCAACGAGCAATCTCTACCACCTGTTGAAATGGAACATCCGTCTCCAACTCCCGAGCCATGTCAAATCAGATATCCTGACTGACCCCCTCAATGAACCTGCGAACTCGCTCTCTGACTGTAGAAACCAAAACATGTGCATGTCTGGACAAATCACTGAATCTAACGGCATACTCTGACACCGATATAGTGCCCAGACACAGCTGCTTGACTCCGCGTGCCACGCTTCCCGAAGGGTTTGGGGAACAAACTCTCTCAAGAACACCTCTGAAAACTGAGTCCATGAAAGTGAAGCTGCATCGGTCGGACTACCAAACTCATACGCTTGCCATAACTCATATGTCACTCCCTTAAGCTGGACTGTAGTAAAAGCAACCCCTCTCGTCTCCACAATACCCATTGTGTGGAGAATACTGTAGCACTCCCCTAGGAAACCATGCACATCCTCTGAAGTAAAACCACTGAAAGTAGGAGGGTGATACTTCTTGAACCTCGCAAGTCTAAGTTGTTCATCCTCAGATGTTGCTGCCCTAACTACGGGCTAAACTGGGATAATAGGCTGTGTCAGCATGACACCCGGAACCTGACCAACATGGACTCGCTGCTCCGAAGTATGGGCGGCGGGAGTTTGAGCTCCTCCCCCGATCTGTGAAGTAGCTGGCGCAACTGAAATCAACCCCGCCTGAGCCAATGTACCAAACATGTTCAGGAACTGTGCTAAACTCTCCTGAAGTCCTGGGGTGGCAACAGGCACCTTCGGTACCTGTATCCCAACCGGAGCTACTGTCGACTCCTCAAAAGCTGCTCTGACAGGTGCTCTAGCTGTAGCACATGTTCCTCTTCGGCCTCTGCCCCGGTCTCTGGCAACACCGGCTCTGGGGGCAGCGTCATCGGTAACTACAGCTCGTGTCCTCACCATTTGTGAGAGAATAAAATGACAAAGGTTCAAACTTCGAGATTAATAAATGCGCACGATATGAATAAAGGAAATGAAACTTCCCTAATAGTTCCGTAGCCTCTCGAAGATAAGTACAGACGTCTCCGTACCGATCTGCAAGACTCTACTACAGATAATAATGACTTCAATTAAGGATAAGTAATTACTGAAAGAATAATAATAACTTCAATTAAGGATAAGCAATTACAGAAAGGATAATAATAACTTCAATTAAGGATAAGACATTACGAAAAAAGATAGCATGGCAATAAAAGAGGCAACATCTTCAATTAAGGCACATAAGCGTTTAATTGGCAACAAGGGTAAAACATGAATCAATTAATTTCAAATAAGACACGTAAGGGTAAATTTAGTAAATGAGAGATTTAGCATGCTAAAACAACTTCACATCTAATGAACATAAGAACCTAAGAGCCCTAAACAATCAAATTTCCACAAATAAGCTCGAGTACGTACTCGTCACCTCCGTACACTCGCGTACACAACCTTCACATGACACAATTAGCACAAATTATTCAAATCCTAAGGGGTAGTTTCCCTCACATAAAATTAGGCAAGATACTTACCTCAAAGAAGCTAGACCGTTACTCTAAAATAACCTTCTCGAGTGAAACAACCTCTGGACGGCTAAAATCTAGCCAAAATAACTTCAAATCATAAATAAAACTCATAGAAAATGATTCCGGATAATCAAATTTCAATCTTTAACAAAAACTAAAAAGTCAACCTCGGGCCCGCACATCGAAACCCAAAAAAATTTACAAAATCCGAATACCCATTCAATTACGAGTCCAATCATACTAATTTCATCCAATTCCGACTCTGAATCGATGTTCAAAACCCAATTATTCTCTTTAGAAAAGTTTTTGATAAAAATCCCAAATTCTCCAATCAAAACATGGATTAATTCAAAAATAAACTTCTGTAATCATATTAAAATACATAAATTATAGTTAGATACTAACCCCCATAAAAAGACGAGAAGAACGCCGTGAAAATCACCTCAATCAGAGCTTTAGAACTCAAGATATGCTCAAAATACTAAATAAACGTACTCTGATTTTTTTAATACACATGGAATTTTGCTTCTGCGCCCAAAACTCCGCACCTGCGGTCTGCCAGCTGTAATTTCTGCATTTGTGGACCATTTTTCGCGCCTGCTATGAAGCACCAGTACCGGCTCTCTTCTCTGATACTAAAATTAGCATAACTCCCTCATACGATATCCAAATTAGACGATTCTTTTTGTTATGGCTCCGTAATTATGATACGGATCTAATGCTTCAATCAAAACAGAAATTGGAGCTCATTGGCTTAATGTGGTATCATTTATGCTTGAAGAAACGACGTCGAAACATCAAAAAACCAGCGCAACACAACCCAAACCTATCCGAAAACTCACCCGAGCCCCTCGGGACCACGTCCGAACATACCAATAAGTCCCAAAACATAACGCGGACCTACTCGAAGCCTAAAATTACATCAAACAATATCAAAACTATGAATCACACCTCAAATCGAACTTAATGAACTTATGAACTTTTAACTTCTACAACTCGTGTTGTAACATATCAAATCAACCCGGAATGACGTCAAATTTTGCATGCAAGTCTCAAATGACATAACGGAGCTAATCCAACTCTTCAAATCGTAATCTGAGCCCATATCAACAAAGTCAACTCCTTGTCAAACCTTTTAACTTTCCAAAACTTCAACTTTCCAATTTTCGCCAAAATGCTTCAAATTATCCTACGGGCCTCCAAATTCAAATCCGGATGCACGCCTAATTCCAAAATTACCATACAAAGCTATTGGAATCATCAAAACGTCATTTCAGAGTCATCTACACAAAAGTCAAACTCCGGTCAACTCTTATCGTTTAAGCTTCTAAAACAAGAATCCTTCTTCCAAATTGATCCCAAATCATCCGAAATCCGAACTCGACCACACACGCTAGTCATAATACATAATACGAAGTTGCTCGAGACCTTAAGCCACAAAACGGGACGCTAATTCTCTAAATGATCGACCAGATCGTTACAGTTATGGGTTCCGATCTTATCATTGAACCGTAACTCATTTTAGTTACTCAGTTCACAATTAAATATTTTTATATATTTAATAAATTTTCTTATACAAATATAGAGTTTAAGCAAAAGTTACTGGGTTCATGCGAACCCGTAGCTACTTCACTACTTCCGCCCCTGGTTGCAAGGTACATAACCGATACAGAGTAAACTCCGAAGGAAGCATAATCGATAGCAAAAATTCGGAGGCTTGACATCGGATAACATTAAATGAGCAGCCGTTACAGAGAATATTTGCATTCAAAGCCAGCCGTTATGCACCCATCAATGACATATTTATTCTCATTCAAGAAGAGTTTGATTTCAGGATTTTGCCTCCTAAAGATAGCTATAAATATCAGATTGACGATTCTTGTAAAGGACATGAAACATTCTGCACAAAAAAAAAAAAAAACTTTATTATTCAACGCTCAATCCAAATAATTTTATCATTGCTCTATCGTTGTTACTATTCTTGCTTAAGGAAAAACCGAGCTCAAGCTGAGGCTTGTTATTCTCTTTATTTGCTAATATTATTTTTATCCTATTTCTTTATTATTTTTAGATCAAATCGATTTCCTTGTCTATAAATCATATTACAAATTCAACACTACTGTTTTACGGGTAAACATGGATTGAGATGATAAAATGAATAAATGCATAGACAAGATGAGAGGTTGGAGAAGAAACTAAGAAGTTGCAGTATGGCCCCAAACAAATGGACAGGATTGCAATTGTGGCAGGTTGATTAATTATTTGGGGAATACCATAATAAAAATCCCACATAGGAGATGCCAAATATGTCCTGAAAAAGGACAAGAGTTTGTTTGGAGTGGGTTTATTGCAGTAACATGATATGCTTTTTCAAGAATGATTGAAAATGCCAGCAAAGGATGTATTTTATGAAACTTCTCACTACTCTCTCAGTTTCTTACTCGTCCACGTGGGATCTTCCATTATTACTCTATTTCATAAATTTTTGTACACACACGTCCTTTTTTCTTTTAAATTATACTGTATTTAATTATACAGAGATATAACAAGTCATAATAAGGAGCCCTCTTTTTTGAGTTTTACGCGATGCAAATTCAGATTGAAAGGATATCCAAAACAATAAAAAATTTAAAAAAAATCACATCAATTATGTTCAAGAAAGGAGTAAAACGCTAGATTTTCTATTTTTATGAATTGAATTTGAAATCATTAATGGGTGGAAAGATTTCAACTATCTGAATATTATTATTCCACCTTTTTTTTTTATTTACGAAAAGTAGTAATATCAAAACCATTTTGCTATGGTAATGTACAAGTACTAAAGCACAATGTAGACTTATTGAAGCATATTACACTACAATCAATTGTTACCCTTACATTTATCTACATTTTCCTACTTTTACCTCTTCCACCTTTAATTAGATTGAGCTTTCCACTTAGGCTTGAATAATTACTTGTATTAAGTAAGATTAGACTGATGTTACTTCAGATCCATCTAGAATATAATTATTTACTGCTTTTTGCTAGTGATATATTGACCCCATTTGCATTGATTCGAAACGATTATTAGGTAAGTTAAATTTTTCTGAATTTAATAAGTTACTATTTAAGCAGTGTCATCAGTTCAAATCTAATACTCCTATAAATTATTTTGGGTTTTTGTTTCTTTTCGTCTCAAGTCCGTAAGAGTGTTATTTTTCTTAAATTTTTGCAAGGAAAATTTTCATTTTAGACGTGTTCTACTTATTGCGCATAAGCTTCTAACATAATATTTTGTCCATTAAATTTTATTCATATATACTGCACCGCTAGAGAAGAAAATATTGAAAATTTTGAATTGTTTTAATAATATATGAAAAGAGAAACACATAAATACAAATATTAGGATCTCGACTTATGAAACAATAAAATCAAGCCCTAAGTTACTACTACTATTTAATTATCAAAATCTTAGATTGACTTAAGCCAAAATGGTTCTTTTTTCGAGGTTTTAGGCCTTCTTGACCTTTTACAATGTTGAATTTAAGAAAATATCTTTTTTAGATCTCTTATGTGTAAAAATAAATCTCTCATATATAAAAAAAAAGAGGTATAATTATAAAATTAAAAATAAATTTATAAAAAACCAAACAATCAATTGACCGTCTTTTTTCTCCTAAAAAATGAAGGCATACAATGAAAAATGTCGCAATTGTTGCTTTCACTTTCAAATGGCTACATCCTTGTCTTGGTTTTCCATATTATGGAACACAATTATGGAACTAGGCATCTCTTTTAGCAGACATTAGGGCTTCAACGTGCAGGAATTTAAGGTCCATAATTCCCCATTTATCTCACTTCTAGCTCATTAAAATTTCCTCTCGTTCCATCTTTTTCAACAATAATAGTATACAATACACACTATTATTTATGGTCCATAACTGGTATATAACGAGAGTTTAGTGCACTGAACTGTCTGTTATTTCATCATTTTTTATCTCTTTTTTTCTTAAAAAATTTCTAGGGAAATCTGCAGCCACTACTCTTCGGGTGCACATTGGGTAACATGCAAAAGATGTAATTCGCACTAGGCAAACTCGGTGCGACGAATTCTGATGGAGGAAGTTGCGAGCGAGGGGAATCGATCCTAGGTCTCCCATATGAGAAATCACGCAACCAACCAACTCACCCAATCCTTATAGGATTTTCGACCATTGTTGTCGCCAAGTTAATATTGTCTCTACCGAAATTTATATTTTACGTGCATAACAAGAGTTTAGTACACTAAAGTGTTCTTTTTTCTCATCTTCTTCGGCCATTATTACCACACAAATTATTACCGTCTCTAGAGAAGTTCCTATTTTTCTTGTTATAATAATTGCAGCAAAAATCATTCTTTCTTACATTTAACTCAAGTTATCTGAAATTGAATTTGTTTATTCTATCTAATTCTGTTTTTATTCCGACAAGACATCTTAGTAATTTGTATTCTACCAAGGCGAAGTGGTCCCACCAGATTTAATTTGCCGCAAAATGCCAGTTTCACTTTAGAGTTTTCACTTTCACTAATAGATCCTTGAAGGTGAAGATTTTCCTTTTTAAATAATTTCTTATTTCTCTTTTGCTCTCATTTTTCAAAAGGTAAAGTTTCTTTGGAAACCACTATAAGGTGGAGGGTTGTTCATTCCTTCTCTTAGCCTTTCGGGTGACAATAGCCAATTAATACAATCACTTTTCCTTCATTTTCTTTATATCAGCAGTTTACGGCTTTACGCGGCTATTTATTAAATATTTGTTATTTTCTATAGTATAGGTATAAAAAAATCACTTAGTCTTTGCTTAAATTTAAACCTTAATTTTCAAGAATTCCTCTACTTTTTCTTTTTCTTTATAGCGGTGGTGCTCGGATTAGTTTACACAAATCTCGAATATTTTACTAAAAAATTGCTACCTTCTATAGTATTGGGATAAAAAAATCACCTAAGGTTTTCTTGTCTTTACTGAAATTTAAACCTTAATTTTCAAAAATTCCTCTACTTTTTCTTTTTCATTATAACGGTGCTTGAATTAGTTTACACTAATCTCGATTATTTTATTAAATAATTGCTACCTTCTATAGCATAGATATTAAAAATCACCTAAGGTTTCTAGTCTTTTCTGAAATTTAAACCTTAATTGTCAAGAATTCTTCTACTTTTTTTTTTCTTTATAACAATGGTGTTCGTATTAATTTACACGAATCTTGACTATTTTACTAAATGTTTGCTAGCTTCTATAGTATAGGTATAAAAAAAATCATCTAAGATTTGTAGTCTTTTCTGAAATTTAAACCTTAATTTTCAAGAATTCTTCTATTTTTTCTTTTTCTTTATAACGATGGTGTTCGGATTAGTTTACACGAATCTCGACTATTTTACTAAAAATTTGCTACCTTCTATAGTATAGGGATAAAAAAATCACCTAAGGTTTCTTGTCTTTGCTTAAATTTAAACCTTGATTATCAAGAATTCCCCTATTTTTCTTTTTATGACGATGGTGTTCAGATTAGGGGCTCACAAAGTAGGGGTAAGTTGTTGTTGGTGTTCAGATTAGTTTATACGAATCTCAACTATTTCACTAAATTTTTGTTACCTCTTATTTATACAAGTACAAAAAAATCACCTAATATTTATTGTCTAAGTTGAAATATAAATCTTAATTTTCAGGAATTCCTTTACTTTATTGACCATCAAGCCAAGCTGTTGAGTGCACTTTTTATTTCTTTTACTTTATTCTTTTGTTTGATCATTTGGCAATTGGCATATAATGTCAATTTCAATGTTACTCCTAAGTGAAACAGGCCATTGTGTAGGCAACACCACTTTGCTGTACCAATAATAGAATCTTGAAAATGCTCATAGCCTTAGCATATTATAGATAATAATATATAAAGGCAAAAGCTGACTCTTCATTCTTACAAAAATCATTTCCTTCACCTTCACCTTCCTTTTCTCCTCTCTTTTTGACTCCCAAATCTTACACAAACAACACCTCAACAAATAATCATTTCTTTTCACCTTTCTTGATTCTTGTCCTTTGCCATCTACCTTATAAATTTTCCCTCTTTATATACAACTATTGACAACACTAGAAAAAATCAAGAAAGCTAAAAAAAAATAACCAAAATGGCAGTGGATGTATGTTCTGAGATTGCAAGTTTAGTAGTTAGTCCAAGAATCTCATTTTCACATGATCTCAAAGAAACTGATGATATTATCCCAATTGAATGCCACCATTTTAGATCAGATGCATTTCTTCTTGAATCCACCATTGACTTTGATTTCTGTGTTACAAATCAAAGCTTCTCTCAAGAAAAAATCTCTTCTGCTGATGAACTTTTCTCCAATGGCAAGATCTTACCAATTGAAGTCAAGAAATCAACACCCTTTATAGAAATTAATCAATCCGAGCCACAACAACAACTACGCCTCACTTCTAAACAAGTTGGGGTCGGCTATATGTCTGAGCCACAATCTTTACAACAACAACAATATGAGCCACAACTATGTTTCAGTCCTAAACAAGTTGGGGTCGGCTATATGTTCGAATCGCAATATTTACAACAACAACAATATGAGCCACAACAACAACAACTATGTCTCGGTCCTAAACAAGTTGGGGTCGGCTATATGTCGGAGCCGCAATCTTTACACCAACAACAATCTGAGTCGCAACAACTACGACTCAGTCCTAAACAAGTTGGGATCGGGTATATGTCCGAGGCGCAATCCTTACAAGTTAAACCTGCAGCACCAGTTCTTGAAACTGCTACAAATGTGGATACAAAGAAGAGGTTAAAAGAATTTTTGTCAAGTAATTGTGATGAAGAAATAGAGAAGCCACAAGCAAAACCATTCTGGCAATTCAGAAGAAGCAACAGTTTGAATTGTGAAAATGGTAGAAGCAATGGATTAAAATGGTCTTCTTTGCAATTTTTATCAAGAAGTAACTCAACTGGTTCAGTTCCAAATCAAAAAAATTCAAAGATTTTTCAGAAGCAAAATTCACAAAAAGAACAAATAAAAGTTTTGCGCAAGAGTTCATCTTTATCTTCATCATCTACATCATCATCATCTTCTTCTTCATCTTCTAGTTTTTCATCTTTTAATCAGAGCCATTCATTGCATTCATCATCTAAGAGGGCTCAATCTCGACCGTTGAAAAAGAGTTACAGTAGATCTTATGGCAATGGAATTCATGTTAGTCCTGTTTTGAACCTTCCACATACTTATATTTCTAAAGGTACTGTTTGTTTGTTTGGTTTAGGTTCATTATTCTGTAATGGCAAGTCCAAAAAGAAGAAATAATTTTGTTTCTGCATATTTTTTCATAAATCAAATATATTCATAGTTTGTCTAAAAGGAAAGTGGTAGCATAGAAGAGATCCTATGTTGTTTTGACTATCAGAAAATATTGTCCGGTGTATGTTGGATCTTGGAGGATCAAACACGAATACAACAGCATTTTAGAGAGTTCATACGCAAACCTAAATGAGATTCTTTTATCTTTAATCATGTATTAGATTCAAGTTCTATTAATGGAGAAACTCCCGGTAGAAAACCCCCGATAGATTCTATCGTGGCACGATTCTGGAACAGGAGCAAAGGTAGAGAAGCACATATACAAGTTCAACCAAATCCAATAACTTTGCTCATTGATTATAAGAAAAATGATACTGTATAACCGTTTAATCGCCGAAAAATATATATTTTTTTGTATATATATAATTTTTGTATATATATACATTATATATGTTGAATACAAAAATTATACAAATTCTATACACTTTTTCGGCAACAAATGTAAATAGTTTCTGGTGCGGGCTAAAAGTAATAATACCCCATTAAATCACTATGAAAATAGACATTTTAAATTTAGGACCCAGTTATTAACGCTTTCGGTCGTTGTTTTTAAATTCAATAACCATAAAATTGAAGTACTTACTCCGTCTTTGATACGGAATATTAGTCGGGTAAATAATTTTTGAATACAGGATACATTAAAAAGAACACGTGGAAAACCTTGGTGTCAGAATGGAAACTCAAAATGGTTAGATTAATCTTCACATAGGATTCTAAAGTTAAAATTTGATTTACTATGATAGTTCTAATAATAGGTCAAATATTAAAGGGAACAAAAGAACCAAGAGCCTCCTTTCTTTATGGCTTTTCATGCTTTTCCTCCTTTCTTTTTCCTTGGAATATTGTGGTTTAGGAGATAGGTCTTACATCTTGTTGAATTTTAACTCTTCTTTTTCTTTTTTGTCTACAAAACTGTCAGGTGTCAAGTGTATTAGCCAAAATAATTTTAAATCTTATCATTTGAATTTTATTTTCAATTTTGGTCCATTTTGCGCTGTCTAAGGGCATCAAGACAAGAAATGGATCTCAATAAAATGTTAAAATATTAATCAATGATTGAGGCTCCATACTTTAAGTAATACAAATATATAATACTACTGATTTGATCGCAAATGTGATTAATAATTTAAATATTTGACTATCTTACAGTCATTCTGCTGTAGTCATATATCCCAAAAACCATTGGGTGAGGCAGTGAGGCCATATATAGTGAAATCCATATAAAACATGGTCTATTCATTCAAGTGATTTGGCCTTGTTCCTATCTTGAATGTCGAACTAAGTTTTCTAGTAATATTTTTTTAGCAATTCTAAATTATATATATTGTTGATAAATAAAAAAAAGGACAGCGTGGTACACAAATATTTCACACTTATGTAGGATTCGGAAAATGGTGGTATCCCTAGGGTGTGATATAAATATTTTACCCTAATGCAAACATTAATAAATGTTTCCCTAACTCGAATCCATGACCTATAAGTTACACGAAAACCAATATAATATTGTTACTTACTTTTGAAATCTACAAAATATGTTTTAAAAAATCAATTATTAGAAATCATTCGAAATATTAGTCAACTTTAATTTGCCATTTAAATGCATCACATTTGTTCTTAATTGAAGACCTTCTTTTCATCATTTTAAATGCATAACATGTTCATGAAAGATTGCAACCATTGAAAGATTGAAATCTTTTAAACCGCAAAACCAATACATATTCACGCACTCGGTATTTATACTAAATCAAATAATTTAATCTTCACAAATTATAAATTAAAATAAGGATACATATAAGTTAATTATAGTTAAGTAACAAATGTGTATATGAAAAATATGTCTTACATTTATTGATTTAGTGAAATGTTAAATGTGAATGAGTTTTTATCGTACAAAGGCACTACCTCTAGTTGTTGAGATCAATGTTCATCTTACCTAAGGAATAAATATAGCTATATAGAACAAGTAAAATATAAAGTTGAAAAATACCCTTTCCTATAATTAGCAATTTCTTGATACCTGCAATATTTTGCTGCATTAGCAACAACTGATCTGAGAAAGAGGATTTGCTGGCTTCAGATTTAATCCCTTCAGTGCCCTGTAGAGGGATGGATTTAGGTGCCTTGTCTTTCTTGAGCCAAGTTTCCTCAATCAAGGTATATCCCATCATGGCAAAGGCAATCTTGCCATATGTGCCGGAGATAGTTTTAGGGGCATAGAGAGATAGATCCACTTTCATAACTTGCAAGATGTGAGAGATTAGTAAACCATAGGGCAAATTGTTCGCTGAAACATCCCTGATGCTTTCAAGCATGTACTGACGTACCCAAGTAAACCAATAAATAGCCTTCCCGTTTACCAGACAGTACAAGACAAACACATCTCGAAGAGACAGGGTACTAAGAGAACCAGTATGAGGTAACAAAGTGGTAGCAATAATATGGGCTAGTACACGGTATTCAAATTTCAAACTTTTTGGACCAATATTAAGGGGGTTTTCAGACAACACATTTTTTGCTTCCTCAAACGACACGTCAAAATTATCAGGCCAAGAATGTTGCACAAATAAACTATACTCAACAAACTTTATTGCAAAGATTTTCTCAAACTGATAAGCGTCAAGAATAATACGCGTTCCTAAAACCATGGATTCTAGATCAATCTTTATCAATCACAAACAGATTTGCATAAAACATACGTACATGCTCTTCATAGACAGTATCACCAACAGTAGCAAATAGAAAGACAAGGTTTTGAGTATCAAACACAGAGATAACATCACAGTGAGAGTTTTTCATAGATTTCAAACTTACAGTGCGACCATAAGCAATCGACTTCCCTTTGAAAGCGACAAATCTAGCGTTCTCTTCGGGGCCATAGAAATTTATCTTGTCTTCAGGGCCAAACTCTATACTTTCAGTTTTCCCTCTTTTTTGAGACGATTATTTGGGGATGGTCTCCATTGGACACTTTCCAGCCCTCTTTTGGGAGATGAGAATATCTTCTTGAGAAGCACTAGAATCATCCTCGAACATTGGATGATATGTGCTTTTTGAGGATTCTACGTCTACAGGATCATCAGTTTGATGGTTTTTCTTGAAGTGATGGCTTCTTCTGGGCATGGAGAAGGAAAGAGAGGGTTTGGTTTTGACCATGAGTAAAAGAGAGCAACGAGAGAGAATGATTTTCTTTGATAGAATAGGAGATATGATCGAGGGGGAAGAAATTAAAAAGAGTTTGAATGGACTCCTCGATTCTTGAAGAGACGTGTGAAGGGCAACTGAAAAGTTGCCTTCTACAAGCCCGCCGTCAGTTCAGTCATTAATGCATGTACAGAATAATCAAGTATTAAAAGATTTTTCGGGCGAAAATTACAAAGAACAATTATGAAAAAATTTATAAACTTAGACAATTATGGAAAATTTTTGAACAGTTAGGCGAGAATTAAACAAATACCAATTTTGTCAAGAAGGAAACAAAATCTTTCTTCGAGCAATGGTTTTGTAAAAATATCTGCTAACTGATTTTCAGTATTGACAATTCTAACATAATATCACCTTTAGCAACATGATCACGTATAAAATGATGCTTAATCTCAATATATTTAGCCCTAGAATGATGTACAGAATTTTTTGAAAGACAATAGCACTAGTGCTATCACACATAATAGGAACGCAATTAAGACGTAAATCATAGTCTAACAGTTGATGCATAATCCATAGAACTTATGTGCAGCAATTGCCTACAGCCAAATATTCTACTTCAGTAGTAGATAGGGCAACACAACTTTGTTTCTTGTTGTGCCAGGATATAAGAGATTTTCCAAGTAAGTGGCACGTTCCATTTGTGCTTTTCCTGTCAATTTTATCTCCTGCAAAGTCTGCATCTGAAAAACCTTTGAGATCAAAGATATTTAAACTTTCGTACCATAATCCATAGTCGATTGTCCCTATCAAATATATGATAATATGTTTAACAACATTCAAGTGGGACTCTTTGGGAGCTGATTGATATCTTGCACATTTGCAAATACTGAACAAAATATCATGTCGACTAGCCGTAAGATAGAGTAGAGAACCAATCATACCCGATACATTATTTCATCGATACTCTTACCATCTTTATCTTCATCCAGTGTAGTTGACGGACTCATAGGAGTCCCTATGGCCTTTGCATTAGACATGCCAAACTTTTTGATGAGTTCTTTTGTGTACTTGTTTGAATATTGAAAATCCCTTTCTGTACTTGCTTGATTTGAAGCCCAAGGAAGAAGGTTAATTCTCCCATCATACTCATTTTAAATTCCCCTTTCATGATATTTGAAAAGTCCTTGCATAAAACAAGGTTAGTACTGCAAAATATAATATCATCCACATAGATTTATACTATTAAATTACCTTCAGTCGATCGTTTGATAAAAAGAGTAGTATCAATATTACCTCTATCAAACCCATGTTCGACTAGAAATGAACTCAACCTTTCATACCAAGCTCTAGCAGCTTGCTTTAGACCATACAAGGATTTGGGCAGTTTGTAGACATGATTTGAAAAGGATTCATTTATAAATCCTAGAGGTTGCTTAACAAATACTTCTTCATAGATGAACCCATTTAAGAAAGCACTTTTCATATCCATCTAAAATAGTCTAAAATATTTGTGAGCAGCATATGCTAATAAGATGTGAATAGATTCTAACCTAGCAACAAGAGCGAAAGTCTCTTCGTAATCAATTCATTCTTGTTATGAATAGCCTTGAGCAACCAGACTAGCTTTATTTTATAATATTTGTCCAGACTCATTTAACTTATTTCTGTACACCCATTTTATTTCAACAATGGATGCATTTGGGGGTTTAGGAATGAGTTCCCATACCTTATTTGCAACGATCCGACCTGTCATTTTTAGTATTACAGCCCCGTTCCCCTATTTACTGCTCAATTTATGCTTTATAATTATTTTATGACTTGCCGGGGTAGTTGGTTAGGGTCCGAAAGGAATTCAAAGTGAAATGAGATACTTAGTCTCATAATTGAAAATTTAAGTTAGAAACGTTGACCGGATGTGGACCTATGTATAAAAGACCTCGAATTTGAATTCTGATAATTCCAACAGCTTTGTATGGTGATTTTGGTCTTAGGAGCGTGTCCAAAAAATTATTTGAAAGTCCGTAGTGGAATCAGGCTTAAAATGTCGAAAGTTGAATTTTGGAAAATTTGACCGGGGGTTGACCTTTTGATATTGGGGTCGGAATACGATTCTGAAAATTGGAATACCTCCGTTATATCATTTATGACTTATGTACAAAATTTGAGGTTAATCGGACGTGATTTGATAGGTTCCGACATCGTTTGTGAAAACTTGAAATTTCAAAGTTCATTAGGCTTGAATTGGGATATGATTCGCGGTTTTAGCGTTGTCTGATGTGATTTGAGGGCTCGACTAAGTTTATATGGTATTTTAGGACTTGATGGTACCTTTGGTTGAGGTTCCGGGGGCCTCGTGTGTGTTTCATGGTGAGTTTTGAGCGAGTCCGGGCATTTCGGCACTCTGATATTGTTCTGGCTCTTTTGGGGGTGCGGACCACACATTTTTTGGGTGCTGAGGCGAAGGAGAAGTGCGGACCGCACATAAGAGTGCGGACCACAACAGAAAAGTGCGGACCTCAGAGGAGGAGTGCGGACCACACAATTCTCCCTGCGGTCGCACTCCAGGGAGTTCTGCAGATTCGCCGGTCCGACTTCAGAAGCTTATATCTTTTGATATACAAGGAATTTTGAGATGATTCAAAAACGAAAGTTGTAGCCCTTTGTGTCTAGTTTTCAAAAAGGAAAGAAGTCATCATTTTGGACATCTGTAGCGATATTTGTGCGACCGCAGGAGATGGGATGTGCGGCCGCACTTGGAATTGTGCGGAGCGCACATAGTGAGTTCAGAGAATGTACTATATAACCGATGCTTAGGTTATTATTTCATTTTTAGACCTTGGGATCTCGGTTTAAGACGATTATTCATGGTTTTTTCAAGAAATTCATCGGGGTAAGTGATTCTAACTCAGATTTGGTTAACATACATGAATATATCGTTGTTTTCAGCATGTAATCAGTATTTTGAGATGGAAATTTGGGGAAAATTATAGAAATTTCATAAAACAAATTTTTCTGATTTGAACACCGATTCGGAGTCGGATTTGAGTGAAATTAGTATGGTTGGACTCGTAATTGAATGGGTTGTCGGATTTTGTAACTTTTGTCGGGTTCCGAGACATGGGCCCCACCAGAGATTTTTGAGCTAAATTTCGGATTTTTATGGAAAATTAGCATTTTCTTATGGAATTAATTCCAATAAATTTTATTGACTGAAACAAATTAATTGTGACTAGATTTGAGGCATTCAGAGACCGATTTGCGAGGCAAGGGCATAGCAGAGTAAAACATTTCACACTTTGAGGTAAGTAACCGTTTTAAATCTGGTCCTGAGGGTATGAAACCCCGGATTTTGTGTCATGTGATTATTTTGGAGGTGACGCACATGCTAGGTGATGGGCGTGTGGGCGTGCACCGAGGGGATTGTGACTTGGTCCGTCCTGTGAAACTGTAAAGTTGAATAACTTGTTGTTAGCTATATGCACTCTATGTGTTGAAGAAATTTGACTATAAATCATGTTAGAAATCATGATTAGGCTATGTAATAGTACTGTTGGGACCCACATAGGTCACGTACTTATTGAATTAATTGCTAATTACTGTCTTGTACTCAGTCATAATTTTACTTGCGTATCATACCTTACTCTTTCTTGATATTTTTTGATACACTATGTTATCTTTGTTTGGGCTGACCTTTGTGATTTCCGAGAGCCCGAGAGACTAGAGAGGTTGAGGACTGAGTAAGGCCGAGGGCCTGTTGGTGAGGTAAGGATACTATGGCACGTGAGTTATCCGTGCAGGATATTATAGCACGTAAGTTGTTCGTGCATCACGTGAGTTGTCAGTGCAGCACGTGAGTTGTCCCTGCGGATTAAGGCGCTTGGGCTGTAGGAGCCCCTCCGGAGTTTGTACACGTCCAGTGAGTGCAGGTACCCATTGAGTGCGAGTGTTGAGGGCTGAGAGCCGCATGGTTGAGCTGTTATGACGAGTTGAGTGACTATTGCCCTGAGAGGTTGTACTTGCTTTTCATTTGTTGTTGCACTTAGTTGCTATCTGTCATTGTTGTGAAATTCTCTGAAAGATTTTATATCCGAATTACATGAACTTGAACTGTACAAAAACTGATTTGACATAAACTGCTGGAATTGATAGCATGTCTACTCACTGCTGGAATTACTGAAAATGAACTATAATTGTATAGCTCGTAGTTATCTTCAATTCCTTAGTTATTATTGTTACTTGCTGAGTTGGTTGTACTCATACTACACCCTGCACTTCGTGTGCAGATCCAGGTGCTTCTGGATATAGCGGGTGTTGATTCTCACACAGTTAATTTTTACGGAGATTCAGAGGTAGCTGCCGAGTTTCGCAGACCTTATCTCTCCTTCCCTATCTCCTTGTTTACTGTATTTGGTCTTAAACTATTATAAACCGTATTTTCCAGACTTGTATTCATATTAGATGCTCATATACTCAGTGACACCAGGTTTTGGGGAGTGTTCGTATCAGTATTTGTGGGATTTTGTATTGTATTTAAATATTATATTTTCAAACTTAAGAGAAATTATGGTTTATTGAGATTATCGTCTTGCCTAGTATCGAGATAGGCGCCATCACGACAGGTTGGGATTTTGGGTCGTGATAAGTCGGTATCAAAGCTCTAGGTTACATAGGTCTCACGAGTCATGAGCAGGTTTAGTAGAGTCTTGCGGATCGGTACGGAGGCGTCTGTACTTATCTTCGAGAGGCTGCCGAACCTTTAGGAAAATTTTACTTTCTTGTATTCTATCGTGCGGAATTGATTCAGCTTGAAACATAACTCTTTGAATTTCTTCCACGCATTTCGTATGCGCATATGAGCGCTTGGTATTTGATATGCATCACCGGCTTGTGATTCTATGAATGAGGTTCGAGTCTGTATTTTGTTGATGGGCCAGTCTGGAGAACTTGAGTCTGGGGTTAGACCGCAACTAAGTCTCGGTAGTTTTGGTTGTGAGAACTTGCACATATGGACCCCTATATCCGATAATATCCCCACAAGTAGGATTTGTGGCTCGATGAGCAATTGAATGGCTATATCGTAAGTATGATATGACTGTGGGATATGTTCTGATGGGTTAAATATGACGAATAAAGTTTTCTTATGACTCAAGAGTTTGCTATTGGGTACTTGATTTCTGTCTTGATTTGACATATAGTCTCGAGTTGTGAGTGTATTGAAGGTTCTTTCACATTGTTAAATTGTGGGACAAATTAAATCCTTATGTCTTGTCAATGAGTTTGGACTCAAGAAGAGTAAGTGATTGTGTAGTAATTGTGGTTGCGAATGGGCATTTCTAATGTTGATGGCTCGAGAAAGATGATCTTTGAAGAGGCTTAGAGTTGGTAACGTTTTATTGGTTCAGGTGCAACATAGATGCATTTTGATTTGATGCAACAATTGGGCAGCAAAGTATGATGGAAGACATGACGGGATGTGTTTCGCGGTAGTTAAAGTAATAGTAGGTTAAGTAGGAGAAGTAGAGGTTGAGAAGTTGCTTAAAGGAGATGATTTAACCGAAGTAAGAGTGGAAGATTAGCATATGGATTATGTGGTAGGGTAGTCGCGTGCCTTGAGGAAGTGTAGAACGGTTTGGAATCGTGATAGAATGTGATTTAGCCTACGGACTTTATTTGGAGTGATGGTTACTGTACGAAGAAAGATTGAATATGACAGAAAGGAGTTTGTTTGAAATGAAGAGGGGTGTGAAAATCTGATTATCGTTTCAGGCGCAATATGACTTGAGTTCGGAAGGTATTGTTGAACTTTCAGTTGATATCAATAGGGAAAGTGCAGACTTATACAAATGGTGGGCGAGCATGAACTCAGGAGAATTTACTAATTACGTGGTCGTTGCACCCAGTGCATTGTCTTTGGAATATGTCGGTAAGGAATTCCACAGGTGGGTTATCTCCTATGAGCAGTTAGCGGTGGTGTGATGTTGATGAAGCTTCTGCAAGGAATATTACTTGATACTCGGTAAAAGGTCGAGTGTGTGATTGTGGCTGGTGATTTAGAATGTTCATGGAAAGCTTAACAAAAGACTTCGAGAAGTTTGTCGGGTTAACGATGCGAGATCATCGTAATTGAGAAGGAGAAATCCTTGCGGATTCTATGTTTATATAATTGCAGCTTAAAGCTAAGTGGGGGAGCCTTCTATTGACAATTTGATTTCAGGGTTATGTGTTAAATTTTAGTTTTGGTCGGAGACATACTTGTGGATCAGTTATGACTTGCAGAGATCGAAATCGAGGATGACTCGAGTAAGGAAATTCCTGAATACGGGTTATATGGCACTTTATAGAAATACGAAAATCATGGAATGATTAAATTATTATTTTGAAGAACGTAGTGCGCACGAAGTATGAATTTGATTGGTGGTGTTAAGGCAGGGTTACTTCTTTGGGAGTTGTTGTGCTAATGGGGCTTGTGCCTTTCGGCCTGTTTGGGCGGTGCAATTTAGATTTGAGCAAAGTGGGTGACTCCTGAGAAAATTTTAATGGATTCGAGATTAATATGTAACAATTGAGAATTTTTGGCGAATTTATTTATGGCTAAAATCTGAGATTTAAGTTGGACGGTGTCGAGACTTGTGGCATTTTTGTATATCATTATGGATTTTATATTTTTGTATCAGGAAGGTGAATGAAACGGCCTTAGACTCAAATAAGGTATTTTCAGAGTGGGTATTTCGGTTGTGGTATTTATAGGGGTAATTATGATGTTGTGAGACTTTACAGAAATTTTGGTGGCAATATTCTTGGGTTTGGTGACCTGCGTGGCTTGGTCGAGTTAGAGGGATCCAGTTCTGATAGCTTGGTTATGTGCAAATGGATTTCAAAGTGTTCTTAATGGTTTTTACCATGGGTTGAACAGGATATATTCTACCGGTGTAGAGAACGTGTTGTGTATTATGAATTCCTCCTGTAAGGAAGCAAGATGAAGGTTACTGAATGACCGGGTATGTAATTTATTGGTTACCCAAAGTTGATAATGAGATTCTCATGCTTGTCACATGATGGCATAATAGATGTGGTATGTGGCGCGAGATTAAGATTTACATGTACAAGGTGGCAGTTCATTCTTGAAAGGAAGATCGTGAATTTTGGACAGAATGGTCAATTTCAGATAATTAGATGAATGTTATAACTGCTCGGTAATCCCTGAGAAGGGTGCGCATTTCAAAATGCGCATTGTGTTTTGACTTACGGATGTTCATCGGTATTGCAGTACTCACCTGGTTAATAGACTGCTGATATTCAAATTTATTGCTATGTGGCACGGAAGAATTATGAAAGTATTCCTCATGGGAATATCGTGAATGGAAGAGGTGTTATCCATTTTAGTGCTGGAGTTGGGATCAGTTACGGTGATTCATGTGTTCGATGAATTTGGAGACTGAGAGTTCTCGGAAGTATATTATTTCAGGGTTGCGACCTATTTGAGGTGACTATTTTATTTAAAACTCGGTGGAGGAACTAGTTGCGTTAATTATTTGTGATAGCTATACGCTATGGGTGCGCATATATATGAGGTTTGAGCCCATGTGCGGGCATTAGAGCAAGTATTTATACTCGAAAGAATGCTTAGGCTATAATATGTCTAGAGTTGACTGTTAAGTGTAAAGTTATAGCGCTTCCCGTATTCGTACCTTTGTTGAGAACTATCTGGGCTATACTTGAGGTTACAAAGAAGATGATTCCCTAAATAAATAGGGTAGTTGCTAATTCTACGTTAAAAATTGTCGATTTGAAGTGTGATAGCAGACTTTGCACATGCCTACACTATGGCGTGCTATTTATACCAGTCCAGGAGCATGAGAATCTTATTTCATTATCATATACAAGTGTACTTGTTTAATTGCTCATGTATGATATGCTGGGACTGGAGGCCTGTGACCATGCCGGGCGATTTATATTATTGGCACGTGAGTTGTCTGTGCCGTGTGTGGGAATTCTAATTCTATAATAATTTATCTGATTTATTAATTTCCTTCCTCTACAATTGTGCACATGCGCCTACAGTTATCCTCTTCACAAAATTTGAGGAGTTGGTTGTAACATTGCGATGGTGGTGGTGCTTGTTGAACTTGTAATACGGTTCTCTTCCTTGAGACATCTCCCATATTTGGATACACGGATTGCACAGTTTTGGCTTGAGTTATATTGATGTGGAGTGTCTATGGGATAGTTGTGTTTAATAATATAAGGTCATTGGACCTAGAATGGGTTCTAACAGACTTGATTATGATATATTCGGGAGGATAATATTGAAAGTCGGCTTAGGAGAGGATTATGGTTCTGGTTGGGGCGAGAGAGCTCTATGGCTAGTTGATCTGATGAGTGGTTATGAGTTTTTGATTGTTTCTTTCATCATTGGCAGTGTACGAAGGTTTTGGAATGGGTTTTGTTGAATGCGGGGTTTTATACTAGTACTTGGTTGGTTTTGAGTAGTTACTGTGATCAGAAATGGTGCTACGAGTATGCGAGTTGTGTAGTATGTTATGCGATTATGTCTGGGATTATGGTTATGGCTGGATACAACTTGTTCAGGTTTATACAGTGCGTAGATATGAGATTCGGTTCTTCAAAAGAATTCTAGATGTTAGAAATTTGGCTCCAAGGTTTTTGGGCTAAGGTTAAATTAATGATTTTCAGTTATGTTGTACGGTCATGCCTATATAGAATAGGGTGACGTGAGATCACCCCGGGTATGTGCATGGTAAGGTGGAATAGAGATTTTAAGGTTAAGAATAATTCTTGGCACGTTCGTGGACGAACGTATGTTTAAGTGGGTGAGAATGTAACGACCCGACCGGTCATTTTGAGTATTACAGCCCCGTTCCCCCATTTACTATTCAATTTATGCTTTACAGTTATTTTATGACTTGCCGGGGTAGTTGGTTTGGGTCCTGAGGGAATTCGGAGTAAAATGAGACACTTAGTCTCATAATTGAAAAATTAAGTTAGAAAAGTTGACCGGATGTGGACCTATATGTAAAAACCTCGGATTTGAATTATGATAATTCCAACAGCTCCGTATGGTGATTTTGGACTTAGGAGCATGTCCGGAAAATTATTTGGAGGTCCGTAGTGGAATTAGGCTTAAAATGCCGAAAGTTGAATTTTTGGGAAGTTTGACCGGGGATTGACTTTTTGATATCGGGGTCGGAATTCGATTCAGAAAATTAGAATACCTCTGTTATATCATTTATGACTTGTGTGCAAAATTTGAGGTTAATCGGACGTGATTTGATAGGTTCCACGTTGTTTGTGGAAACTTGAAGTTTCAAAGTTCATTAGGCTTGAATTGGGATATGATTCACGGTTTTAGCATTGTTTGATGTGATTTGAGGGCTCGACTAAGTTTATATGGTGTTTTAGGACTTGATGGTACCTTTGGTTGAGGCCCCGGGGGTCTTGGGTGTGTTTCGGGGTGAGTTTTGAACTAGTCTGGGCATTTCGGCACTCTGATATTGTTTTGTCACTTTTGGAGGTGCGGACCGCACATTTTGGGGTGCTGAGGCGAAGGAGAGGTGCGGACCGCACATAAGAGTGCGGACCACAGCAGAAAAGTGCGGATCTCAGAGGAGGAGTGCGGACCGCACTATTCTGTCTGCGGCCGCACTCCAGGGAGTTCTGGAGATTCGCCGGTCCGACTTTGATAGCTTATATCTTTTGATCTACAAAGGAATTTTGAGATGATTCAAAAACGAAAGTTGTAGACCTTCGCGTCTAGTTTCCAGAAAGGTAAAGAAGTCATCATTTGGACATCTGTAGAAACATTTATGGCCAAAAAACTAAGTCATGGTTGTGCAGTCACCAAAAGGCGCGGCCGCACCATTTTTGTGCGACCGCAAGAGCTGGGATGTGCGGCCGCACTTGGAGTTGTGCAACCGCACATGGTGAGTTCAGAGAATGTACTATATAATAGAGGCTTAGGTTATTATTTTATTTTTGGACCTTGGGAGCTCGGTTTGAGACAATTTTTTGTGGGGTTTTTAAGAAAGTTATCGGGGTAAGTGATTTTCACTCAGATTTGGTTAACATACATGAATATATCGTTGTTTTCACCATGTAATCAGTATTTTGAGATGGAAATTTTTGAAAAATTGTAGAAATTTCATTAAAAAGATTTTGGGATTTGAACACTGATTTGGAATCGGATTTGAGTGAAATTAGTATGGTTGAACTCGTAATTGAATGGATTGTCGGATTTTGTAACTTTTGTCGGGTTCTGAGACGTGGGCTCCACGGGCGAATTTTGAGCTAAATTTTAGATTTTTATGGCAAATTAGCATTTTCTTATGGAATTAATTCCAATGAATTTAATTGACTGAAATGAATTAATTGTGACTAGATTCGAGGTATTCGGAGGCCGATTTGCGAGGCAAGGGCATAGCAGAGTTAATAATTTCACACTCTGAGGTACGTAACAGTTTTAAATATGGTCCTGAGGGTATAAAACCCCGGATTTTGTGTCATGTGATTATTTTGGAGGTGACGCACATGCTAGGTGACGGGCGTGTAGGCGTGCACCGAGGGGATTGTGACTTGGTTCGTCCCGTGAAACTGTTAAGTTGAATAACTTGTTGTTAGCTATATGCTCTCTATGTGTTGAAGAAATTTGACTGTAAATCATGTTAGAAATCATGATTAGGCTATGTGATAGTACTGTTAGGACCCACATAGGTCGCGTACTTGTTGAATTAATTGCAAATTATTGTCTTGTACTCAGTCATGATTTTACTTGCATATCATACCTTAGTCTTTCTTGATATTTGTTGATACACTATGTTATCTTTGTTTGGGCTGATCTTTGTGATTTTCGAGAGCCCGAGAGACTAGAGAGGTTGAGGACTGAGTAAGACCGAGGGCCTGTCGGTGAGGTAAGGATACTATGGCACGTGAGTTGTCTGTGCATGATATTATAGCACGTGAGTTATCCGTGCAGCACGTGAGTTGTCCGTGCGAATAATGGCGCTTGGGCTGTAGGAGCCCTTCCGGAGTCTGTACACCCCCAGTGAGCGCAGGTACCCATTGAGTGCGAGTGCTGAGGGCTGAGAGTCGAGTGGTTGAGCTGTTGTGACGAGTTGAGTGACTGTTTCCCTGAGAGGTTGTACTTGCTTTTCATTTGTTGTTGCACTTAGTTGCTATCTGTCATTGTTGTGAAATTCTTTGAAATATTTTATATTCGGATTACATGAACTTGAACTGTACAAAAACTGATTTGACATAAACTGCTAAAATTGATAGCATGTCTACTCTCTGCTGGAATTACTGAAAATGAACTATAAATGTGCAGCGCGTCATTATCTTCAGTTCCTTAGTTATTATTGTTACTTGCTGAGTTGGTTATACTCATACTACACCTTGCACTTCGTGTGCAGATCCATGTGCTTCTAGACATAGCGGGTGTTGATTCTCACACAGTTGATTTTTACGGAGATTCAAAGGTAGCTGCCGAGTTTCGCAGACCTTATCTCTCCTTCCCTATCTCCTTGTTTACTGTATTTGGTCTTAAACTATTATAGACCGTATTTTTCAGACTTGTATTCATATTAGATGCTTATGTACTCAGTGACACCAAGTTTTGGGGAGTGTTTGTATTGTATTTATGGGATTTTGTATTGTATTTAAATATTATATTTTCAAATTTAAGAGAAATTGTGGTTTATTGAGATTATCGGCTTGCCTAGTATCTATATAGGCACCATCACGACATGTTGGGATTTTGGGTCGTGACATTATTCTTCTCAAATTGATCAAGATCTTCCTTTATTATAGTTATCCGGCTTTCATCCCCAAGGGCCTCATCCACCTTTTTTGGTTCGAACTGGTATATGAGAGCAACATTTGATGTCTGTTTTAGTGATCTTCTAGTTTTCATTCCTTCCTGAGGATCTCCAATTATGTACTTATGTGGATATCCAAGCTCACTTTTCCATTCATTTGGAGCAACTGATAGTTTCTTCTTTTACTTCACATAGCTTTTCGTCTCCTTGATAGCTGGAAGTTCTCCAAAAGTATGAAAAGCTGGAGGACTTTGTACCATCCATTCCGGTGTGGTTGGATTCTGTTCAACAGCCCAAGGACTTGGAGCACATCTTTTGTTCTTTCCACTGCTTGTTTCAATAGGAATCGATTGTTCAATTGTAGGAAGTTCCTGATTGTCTACACGATTATTAGTCGACTGATCTTGCTGATCAGTCACCTCAGCACGAGTGTTTTCACCTGTATTGATAGACTTTGGAACTATGGAAATTTCCTCATCTTCAGGAAGTTTTTCATTCCTTAAGCGAGGGTTAGTGTCCACAAAAATAAGGTGTATAGATTCTTCAATAGAAAGAGTACGCTTAATAAAAACTCTATATGCTCTACTAGAGGGAGAGTATCCGAAAAAATACCTTCATCACTTTTGGGATCAAACTTATCTATATTGTCTTTTCCATTATTGTGAATAAAATATTTGCAACCAAAAGGAAAAAAATAACTGATGTTGGGTCTTTTACCTTTCCACAGTTCATATGGAGTCTTCTTGAGAATAGGTCGAATTAAGCATATGTTGATGATGTGACATGCTGTGCTTATAACTTCTACCCAGAAGTGGTGTGGAAGAGAATTTTCCACAATCATAGTTCCTGCCATATCTTGTATGGTTCTATTTTTGCGTTCTACCACTCCATTTTATTGAGGCGATCTTAGATATGAAAAATTGAGGGAGATCCCTTGATCATTGCAGAAGTTCTCAAATGCTTTGCTTTCAAATTCTCCTCCATGGTCACTTCTTATGAAAGATATGTATTAACCTTTTTCCCGTTGTACCTTCTTGTAGAAGACTTCAAAATTTCTTGATGCCTCATCTTTATGACTTAGAAAAATAACCCAGGTAAATCGAGAAAAATCATCTACTATAACAAAGGTATATTTTTTACCACGTATACTAGCTGTTTTAGTTGGACCAAAAAGGTCCATATGCAAGAGTTGAAGAGGCTTTGTAGTAGAAACTATATTTTTTACTTTAAAAGAGGACCTGGTTTGTTTTCCTAGTTGACATGTGACGAGCACAAAACACATACTTAAATTATGCTCGCTAGTCAAAGATAGTGTAGTATAATATCGTGTCCACATGGATTGGATTTAAACAGTGTTCTCGTAGTTTCTAGCTTGATTGCTATCTAGGAGGATCAACAATGGAGATTTCTATGATTTTTAACTATAATTAACTAAGAACCTAAAGTTATTGACTAATAACAATCGCAACAAAGGTAAGTGAGGAAGTTATCAATGGGACAAAATAGGGGTTGATAGGATAGGTGCAAGATAATTGTTCGGGATATAACTCTAGATAATTCATTTCTAATGTTCAAGTGAGTCTTTCGAATGCACTTAATTATTAGTTCAAACGTTCAGCAAAAACTCCTCTCTCGATTAAGTCTTAACCTCACGAGATGAACCAATTTAAGCAATGTGAAGATATGCAAGAATGCGTAGTGGATCGGTCTTCAGAAAAACCTCTTTCGATTATTCTCCTAACTAGATTTAATCAAACGATTCAACTAGACTCTTTTAATTACTTAGAAGAATCTATGAACTCAACCAACAATATAATGCAAAGATATCACAAGTTATGCCTCTTTCGATTACAAGAACAAGTGAATATAGATGCAACAATTAAATCTTCCAAAAACGATTCAAATACATAAAAATAGAGTTAAAATCCACAAACAATTATCAATATACCAAATCCATCAAAACCCCAAAAGGATATACTCCATAGACATGGAGAAGTTCTTCACAAATGCAATTAAAGTATAGAAAAATATAGATTCAATCCAAACCTGGATATTGAGTGAGGAAGGAATGATGAAATCCTTGTGCTTGTGTTCTTCCAACTCCTCCTTAGCCTCCTTGGTCTCCTTAGGTCGAAAATCTGTCAAAAGTCCCGAAAATAATGTTTTCCCGTGTATTTAAGCCATCCCCCAATAAACCCTAGACGAAAATACCCTTTTTAGCGGAAATGGGACGATACTCTAACAAATTTGTACTACTGCGCCGCATGCAACGTCGCGCCATGCAGCGCATGTTGATACCCAATTTTGCCCTCTTATTTTTTCAAATAGTATATATACTCTCAAAATATCATTTTGCATCATTACTTAATTTACAAGAATTATACAAGTATTTTCTATAATTTTCATAATTTTTAAAGCTTTAGAATCAATTTTTTTGCATTTAAATTACTTGAATATTTAAAATTATTTTTCATGCATTTAAATTACTTGAATATTTATTAACTACCCTTTCAAATTATTTATGATGACTTAATCATCTAAATTTATTATTTACATCTACATATATGTTTTATAATATTTTACTCCATTTCATATAATCATCTTTGCATTTTGAGCCATTTACATAATTTTGTAATAATAGCCTATATTCCATGCATAATTACATTTATTACATTATTCATACGACCCAAAATCCATTAAAGGTCGTGATGGCGTCGGACACCGCTGTCAGGCAAGCCAAAAATAAATACTCAATTTGGTTCTCATTTTAATATTTTTGAAATCATATTTTCTTTAATTAAATAATAAAAGATGGAATTTACAAAGTAAATAATAATATTTTTAACAATTTCAATACAGGAAAATCCATAATCACCCCAAAACCTGGTGTCACAAGTGCATGAGCCTCAACTAGGAATGTAAAATAAAATACAACATCTGTCCGGAATACAAATTTGGACAGGAGAAATATAAATACTCTGAAGGAGACTCTGCTGGCTGCGGATCGTAGTATAGAATGCAGCTCACCTAAGTTCCCACCATAAATGCGCCTCTGTGCCCACAAGGTCACTAGACATATATGTACCTGCACAAAAATGTGCAGCAAGTGTAGTATGAGTACGTAAATCAACGCGTACCCAGTAAGTATCCCGCCTAACCTCGAAGAAGTAGTGACGAGGGGTCGACTCTGACACTTACTAAAGGCTAATAATAAAATACCGATATTATAATTAAGTGTGGATTGTGTAGAACGGCCGTAAACTCAATAACATGAAGTAAGTAAACAATTCTTTTGTTAATAGAAACTTTCCAAATTTATTTCGTCATTTAACATTTTTTGTATCTCGGGCCAATGAAAGCAATATCAATTATTATCAATTCCAAAGATATATCATGCGCAAATCATGTCGAGGTCGTACGGCCCGATCCAACATAATTATTTAAACTGTGCACTGCCGAGGGTCGAACGACGCGAACCATAGATGCATCTATCTGCTACCGAGGCGTTCGGCCCGCTCCATAAAAGAGAAAACACATTAAACAACTAATTCAAGATTTATTAAGGGGCAAATATTTCAAGAATTTTAAATTCTCATTTAACGATCAAGTAAATGAAGTTTAACTTTTTTACAATTCCTTTATCGAGTTTCTACATGTTTTAAACAATTAAATTAACAAGTAGGGCGCAAACATCGCAGGTACAACATGATATAGGTCCTAGACTACCCGGACATAAGCATAATAGTAGCTACGCACGGACTCTCGTCACCTCGTGCGTACATAGCCCCTACAAATAGAAACACATAATGATTTGATTCACCTATGGAGTTAATTCCCTCTTACAAGGTTAGAAAGGAGACTTACCTCGCTCCGAAATTCCACAACCGGCTCCCAAGCCCTTCCAACAACTCAAACCGATGCCCAACGCTCCAAAACTAGCCAATAAATGTGCAAACCCATAAATATATACTCTAATACTCATTATAATTCAATTTACAATAATTTCCAACTCCGTTTGAAAGGTCGATAAAATCACCCTCGAGCCCACGTGCCCGAATTCCGAAAACTTTCGAAGATAAACATTAGCCATAGCATCACGAACCCAATTATATAATTTATTCTCAATTCCATGCCCAAATTCGTGGTCAAAATTCAAAAATACCAATTTTTAGGTTTTCTACTAAAACCCCAAATTTCCACTAATTTTCCATGAATTTCAATGTTAAAATCTATATATAATCCAAGTATTTAACTTGCAATAGGGGGGAATCACTTAACTTGACATAGATGACGAAAATCTCCCTTCCAAGAGCTCCAAATATCGCCCAACCAAATGAAAAATGGAGAAAAAATGGCCAAATCCTGTCTTTAAAACCTCACTGCCCAGGTCCGCCCTTCTTCGCGATTGCGGAAAGACCATCGCGATCGCGAAGGCCAAAGAAACACTGCCTCCAAATTTTTTCTCTTCACGTTCACGACCATTTGATACCACCACCCTTCACGTTCGCATTCCACCAGCCGCGTTTGCGAAGGCCAACTGCTCCAGGCCCCGCTCCATCTTCCTTCTACGTGTTCGCGGCAGCTCTCCCACGTTCGTGTAGGCTGTTTCAGACCTTCTTCCGCATTGGCGGCCCCCATTCCGCGTTCGCGATGAACAACCATCAGCATCCCAAAATTCCTCCCTTCGCGATAACGGGACTCCCTTCGCGTTTGCGAAGGACAATATCAGAACTAGCAACAGCAACAGCAACAGCAACAGCCAAAATAACCCGAATTGATCCGAAATCACCCCGAAATACACCTGAGGCCCCCGGGACCCCATCCAACTCGTACAAACCAGTCTCATAACATAACACGGACCTCATCGAGGCCTCAAATCATATCAAACAACATCAAAATCATGAATCGCATCCCAATTCAAACTTTAGAACTTCAAACTTCTACATTCGATGCCGAAACCTATCAAATCACGTCCGATTAACCTCAAATTTTGCACACAAGTCATAATTGATATTACGAACCTACTCCAACTTCCGAAATCGGAATCCGACCTCGATATCAAAAAGTTCACTCCCAGACAAACTTTCCAAAAACCTTCAAATTTCTATTTTTCGCCAAATGACCCTAAAACGACTTGCAGACCTCCAAATCTACTTCCGGACGTGCCCCTAAGTCCAGAATCACCATACGGATCTATTCCCAGGCTCGGAATCCCAATCGGACATCGATAACATTGAAATGAACTTCTACCCAAATTTATGAAATCCTTCCAAAATGTCAACTTTCCACAATAGGCGCCAAAACGCTCCCAGGTCATCCAAAACCCGATACGGACATACGCCCAAGTCTAAAATTATCATACGAACCTATTGGAATCTTCAAATTCTGATTCCGAGGTCGTTTACTCAAAATCACACTTTAGTCAATTCTTCAAACTTAAACCTTCCGAAATGAGAATTTTCTTTCTAAACCAACTCTGGATTTCCCGAAATTCAATTACAACCACACGTACAAGTCATAATACCTGAAGTGAAGCTGCTCAGGACCTCAAACCGCTGAATGACGCGCTAGAGCTCAAAATGACCGATCGGGTCGTTACATTATTCATGCTAAAATAGCATTTTTATATTTTTATAATTGTTAAGTTAATATTTTCAATCATTTTATTGCACAAGTAATATTTTATTATCTATTAATTATTTTTATAAATTATTTGTTTTAACAATTTTTGTGTTTTTAATTATTAGCCCAATATAGGGCCAATTTTCGGACCAAAAACCTTGGCCCGATACCCTTTAATCCAGCACCAGCAACCCACTATCCTATACCCATTTCCTGACCCGCCCCACTTCACTTTTTTATCCTGGCCGTTGATCTCAATTGATCAACGACCCATAATAATTTCTCACCTTTCCTTATATCCCCATGACCCAAACCCTAATCCCATTTTCCCCTATCAGCCGCCCTTAAAACCTCCCAACCCCTTTCCTCTTCTGAGAAACCCTAGTGGCCGCCTCCTGATTTCTCTCCGATTCCAACCTAAAAATGGAACCAATCCATGATTTACTTACCTATTTTGTGATACTTTACTATTGTATACGCATATGTGGTGTTACTTCGTTCTTGCTCTATTTTTGGCAAGAACTCCTTTCAAGAGTATATACTCTACAATGAATGATTCTTGTATTTCCGACCAGATTCATGGCCATTGGACTCAACTAGGGTTTAAAATTTTGATATTTCCCTTTACCGGTTCTGTTACTGATTACATGTGATATTATTTCTTTATTTTTTGATTGATTAATTATTTTCTATATTTGCTTGTTCTATTTCCACTACTATATAAATCCCTCCCTAATCCCCTTTAACGGGGGAAGAACTATTCTCTCATACTCTCACTCACTCGATACTATTCTGAATCTATTGTTCTTGGCCGGCTGAAAGCCAAGGCCACCGAAATTCGATTGCTTAACCTCTCTTAGTGTGAGCACTGCCCGGGGTTCATCTGAGACTCTTGGAAACTCTGACGCACTGAGTTTTGGGTTCTACTGCTCTCTCTGCTGTCAACGATTGAAGTATTATTGGAATTATTCTTCTTGTTTACCCGTTTATTAATTCGTAACTGGTAAGTGTCTTTGGATCTTTCAATTTCATTCCTTCTCGTTGTGTTCATGTTTGTTCATCTATGTCACTTAAACTTTGTGAATCTATATGCTATTATGTTATCCCTGTCATTTTATGACTCAGAACTTTTCTAGCATCTGAACTTGTCCAACTTCTGACTCTGATGTATGCCTATTGTATGTGTTTAACATGAATGATCCTCACTACCTTAAGCATGCCCAACCTAGTGTGTTTTTGTGTATTTGAATGTTTATACCTACCACTCATCCTGAGTTTATATCCTTGCCTTGTTCTGTATCTTTGTGATAAATCAACTCATGTGTTCTAATTCCTGTTGGATAATTATTGTATACTTAATACCCTACTGGAGTTAGTTCTTAGCCGTGTTATTAGCCAAATGTATTGCCCTGCTAATTGTGAGCTTTAAGGTGTGTTCCCTGCCTGACTTAATCCCATGTTGTCTAGTACTACCTATGGTTTACAAGGTGAAAGTGCATAATCCGGCTTTCCTCTTATGTGTAATTTGATAGTCTAGTTTTTATGTATCCTTTCCTACTAAGCTCTGGTGTTGCTTAAGCCTTTTGTGTTATGACTGGTACTTAGCATGTTCGAATTAAGGTTTGTTTGTAGACCATGTCCACCAACTTGTTTGGTTATGCCATTTTTATCAGTTTCTCATATTAGACATCCTTATGTAAGGACTATACTCTGTTGGTTTTCTGTCCATGATTTTATTAGACTCTCATGTTTAAAATCTCATGACTAAGTTCTTTATGCTAATCCTGGACCATGTTTGCTTTGAAACTTTACTTGAAGTAGTATGCTATCTCATGTTGGTCAATTCTGTCACCTTAGCTTTGTTCTCAAAGAATGCAAGCATGAACCTGCCTTATGTATGCCCTATGAACTTGTCAATATGCTTAGTGAAAACTGTTGTTAGATACAGTTTTGAGAATTCAGTGTGTAGATTTCAAAAGGTTGTTTAATTAATCCCATGTGTAGTTTTATGGTTAAGTTTGGCATCCGGCTGGGTAACTAAGTCCTCTATTTGGGCCTAGCTTTGATCCATGTGTGTTGTTGGAGTTGTACCTTGTAATTGGCACACTCTGATGCCTTGGGTGAAGCTGGGATTGAGTCTGTTGTTTGTGCAAAGAATGGGGCCGCTGAAGACCCAGAAGTGTCACTGGGCTATTTTTTTTGGGCCTGTAATTGCTTATTGGGCTTGTATTTGTTTCAGCTTGTAATTTGGTCATATTTGAAGCATGTATTCTTCCACTTGGGCCTATAATAACTTGTATTAAACAACATCTAGGGGATTAGTGAAAGCTGGGGGCTGGGATGCTCTATCTTTGCATGAATGGGTAGAAAGTATGTCTATAGGGCTCTAATTGTTTATTTGTTTTCCATGTCCCACCTTTGGGAATTATTTGCACAACGTGTTGATTAACTTGACTATTCACTTAGAAAGCATGACCTAGGGTTAATATAATTCCTTAACATGCAAACGTTAGTAAGTATGCCTATAAGGTCTGAAATTGGATTTGTTGCGCTTAGATATCATGCCTATAGGAACTCAATGCAATGACTAGAAATGCATGCTTTACCATACTTCTCTCAATCACTTGGCTCATCTAGATGCCATGTCTATAGGATCTTGAATTGATTAATTAAAAACTGATATTGTTGTTACATAGTTCGTCTAAAAATCATGCCTATAGGGATAAAAAAAATGAGTAATTCTGTGTTTTCAATGGCCTCACTGCCCAGATGCAAATCATGTAGAGATCATGTCTATAGGGTGCTGCCACTCGCCTAGAAATCATGCCTATAGGATCTTTGATAGGATCATATGTTAAAATCAACCACTTTGTCAAGACAACCTGCCTAGAAATACTGCCTATAGGACTTTATGTCAACTTTTGAATCGTTCAATCACATAGAAATCATGCCTATAGGTCTTGAACAATTTAATATACCTTGACTCCAAGCCTGTCTATATACTATTGCCTACCTAATAATCTGAACGTCGGTGGCATGAGTTCATAACTACCTGCGTGCAGCTGTGTCTATATAAGGAGGCAAACTTGAGTGCAATAACTCGGAATCACTCCTATACGGCATAAAACACACAATAAGTGTAAAATACTACTAATTAAAGCTCAACATAAGTAAAGTGCAGTGAATTAGAATGCAATAAGCGACTAAAACACGGGTTTCTAGCTTACCATCAACACCCCACACTTAAACCATTGCTCGTCCTCGAGCAATCAAACTGCACTTCACATAGACACAACCTTTTTAAACAACTCTCCTAACTCATCACACCAAGAATAATAGAACAGATTAAGCACAATACCGTAACATCCTCGCCTCAAGAGTTGACTCAACAACACCACGCATTTTTCACAACCTGCTCACTTACTCTAACACAGAGATCAATGACATTACCTTTCCTTCATGAATCAAGTGCCCTCACACAACAATAGAGAGTAGTTCTATACAAAATAAAATTCAAGAACACATAGGAACTCAAGATAGAAAGAATTAACTCACTCTCAGAAATGAAATTCATGCACGACAAAGAATGTACCATAAGCTTGCCCATAGTGTACTACTCTACTAATTGAGCTTATTTAATCAATGGTCTAGTAGGACTTTATTTAGTTGTAATGTAGGCTGCGGAACGGGTAGGATACATTTGGATATATTGACTACACCTCCCTAAGCATTTTAATACATACGATTGACCGTTCAAAATCTTACATTTTTGTCAAACCATAACTCTACCCTTACATCAATATATGTCAACTCCCCATTTCTATAAGCACACATACATCAAAGGTTACCACTATCAAATATTTGCACAACAATGCAACTATATGTTTTTCAATTCACGTGGCTCTTATTGTTTTTTTTTCTTTCAAAATGACGAGCGCAAAACACACACTTAAAGTGTGCTCGCTAGTCAAAGATAGTATAGTATAATATTGTGTTCACAAGGATTGGATTTAAACAATATTATCGTAGTTTGTAGCTAGATTGCTATTCAGGAGGGTTAATAGTTGAGGTTTATATAATTAATAATCTAAAATCTACAACTATTGACTAATGACAATCGCAATAAAGGTAAGCAAGGAAGTTATCAATGGGAGAAATTATGGGTCGATAGGATAGGTGCAAGATAATTGTTCGGGATCTAACTCTAGATAATTTACTTCTAATATTCAAGTGAGTCTCTCGAATTCACTTAATTATCAGTACAATTATTTAGTAGAAACTCCTTTTTCGATTAAGTTTCAACCTCACAATATGAACCAATTTAAACTTGGTGAAGATATGCATGAATTCATACTGGATTGGTCTTTAGGAAAACCTCTTTCGATTATCCTCCTAATTGCTAACCTCTTTCGATTACTTAGAAGAATATATAAACTCAACCAACAATATAGGGCAAATATATCACAAATTATGCCTCTCTCAATTACAAGAACAAGTGAACATAGATGCATCAATTAAATCTTCCAAAAACGATTCAAATACATAAAAGTAGAGTTATAATCAACAAACAACCATTAATACACCAAATCCATCAAAATCCAAAAGGAACTACTCCATCAACATGGAGAAGTTTTTCACAAATGAAATAAAAGTAGAGAAAAACATAAATACAATCCAAACCCGGATCTTGAGTGAGGATGGAAGGATGAAATCCTTGTGCTATTACTTCTCCCCCTTCTCCTTATCTTCCCTAGGTCTAATGTATGTCAAAAAGTTCGAAAATGGTGTTTTTTCCGTGTTTTTAACTATCCCCCAAATAAACTCCGGACGAAAATAACTTTTTTTAGCGGAATTGGGAACATACTCTAACATTTTTGCACTACCGTGTCGCATGCCAAAAATACCCTTTTCAGCGGTATTAGGAACATACTCTAACATTTTTGCACTACCGTGCCGCATGCCGCGCCGCACCATGCGGCGCGATTGTGGAAATTTCCAAAACGAATTGCTAAACACTTTTTGGCCATATTTTACATAGCCGCACCGCCCCATGCGGTGCGGCAATGTAGTTTGCTTAGAGTAATTTGTGTCTTTCCAGTTTTGACATCCGGACTTGGTACTCGACCCCTGAACGCAATCCCGGTTTAATCCATTGGGCTTCTACTCAGATTTCAAAGCTTCAATTAGCTCGAATTTGCTCTGCAACATCTAAATAACTTGGAATCACTCCTACACAGCATAAAACACATAATAAGTGCAAAGCACTACTAATTAAAGCTCAACATAAGTAAAGTGCAGTGTATTAGAGTGAAATAAGCGACTAAAATATGGGTTTCTAGCCTACCATCACAAAACAATACACCTTTATCCTTATTTCATTAGTTCCACTCAAAAGCCAACCAATATCCCACACTTTAACTTTTACAAAGTTCATAACAATTCCAAGTACTCGCGAGAGGTAAAATCGGTAAGGCTTATAATGTGGTTGCCAAAGAAACAGGATTACAGACTCAAAGGCATTAACTAAGATACATAACAATTGGGTGGGTACAACCTATAACTGGCTCAACAAAGAAACGCCTATATCACTTCCAAGATTGAATAAAACTACTATTTCGCTTTGCAAATATACGGGGCAAGTTCTAGATATCAAATGTAATGCACAGAATACACGAAACCTCACACACACATGGCATATAACTCACTCAGGATCGGACTCATCGAGAAACTCTAGTCAAAGAAGTTAAGCAAAGTTAAGATCATATAAATTAAGGTACTTATACAAGAGTCAAAAACTGAGCCTAAGCGTCACAACTAAAGCACTTACTATTCTCAAGGCATAATACAGTAAAGAGATTTTGCTTTCATTTCAAATTCACAGCACAAGGTTTCCTACTCCTAAAAAAAATTAACTACACCCGGTTAAAACAAAACCCTTGAAAAAGAACCGCGGCACAAAGAAACACCAAGGGGAATTATTACACTACTTAAGGAATAAACTACCTAAGGAAATTGAATTGAAAAAATAATTCAATCAAAAGACATAAAAACAAATGCTTACACATTTACATATTTACATCCCCACCCCACACTTTAAATTATGGCATGTCCCCATGGCACACAAATAAAAAGTAAGAGGTAAAGAAAACTTCCCTTGACTCTTTCCGTTTCCGAGAACTTGTGAACTCCACCCCTAATTCTGAATGCATTTTTCGCTTTCACTCCTCAGGATTCTTTATGGAGCTCATCAGGCCAAAGTCCTTTAAGGATATTTGCAAAACCCACTCTTTTCTTTCTTTCTTGGCCTCATTTTGAGCGGTGGATTGTTCTTGTAGGATCATCCTCAACTTATTTCTGCATTCATTCACAAGATCAATCTATGCATATTCCTGTAAATCCCCAAAAGTAAAATCCACATGATCAAGGTTAGAATAAGAAAATGAAGAAGAAAGGTCATGTGAGTACTCCTCTGGTAAGTCCAAGACAATTTGTTCCTCATTCTCTTCTACTAAAAATTGCAATTGTGGATAGGTGGATGGGGGTTTGAACTCTCCTTGTATTGCTTCATAATCAATCAAAGCCTCATTTTCAATCATTTCAGTTGAAACAGAGTCCTCTTGCAGAGTGGAAAACTCTCTCTATAGATGTTCATCATCTTGGGTAGGCTCATTTTCACACGGTATCTCTTCCATATATTCACCATCACAATGCAACGAGCTAAGTCTATTTATTAATTGATTCACTTGCATTGTTAGGTTTTTAGTGGCTTCATCATCTTGTATAAATTTCTCTTCCACCTTATTTATGAACTTATACATAAGCTCTTCTAAACTACCGTTCTCCTCTTGAGGTAGTTGTCTCACTTCGCTTTCATTTCAGTCATAATAAGGGTATTCATCCCAACCAGAGTCAGAATTGTACCCATATGAATCATCATACCTGTACGGACTAGAGACAAAGTGAGAGTGTTCAAAAGATGAACCATAGTAAGAATACCTACATGCTTGACAATCAATCCATAGATGATTTCCACTGTATTTAAAACACGTAGCATACTACTGATAATATTCAGCTGCTAACTCTTCAACCGTTTTCTCAGGCTGGTTGTACTCTATCTTCACATTATTTAGAGTTCAATAACAAGAATATGTTCTTCAAGATTTCTTCAACAAAAACAAAATCTTGAAGAGAAGTTAACCAAACAAACTAAAAATAAAAGAAAAAAAATTAAAAGCTAATTCCTAAATTAGCACTACAAACTACTTCAAACACTACTGATATCCAATGCCCGGCATAGCGCCAAAATTTGACGAACGTAAAACACACACTTAAATTGTGTTCGCTAGTCAAAGATAGTCTAGTATACTATCGTGTCCAGAGGGATTGGATATAAATAGTGTTCTCATAGTTGCTAGCTTGATTGCCATCCAGGAGTATCAACAATGGAGATTTCTGTGATTTCTAACTACAATTAACTAAGAACCTAAAGCTATTGACTAGTGACAATCGCAATAAAGGTAAGCAAGGAAGTTATTAATGGGAGAAAATAGGGGTTGATAGGATAGGTGCAAGATAATTATTCGGGATCTAGCTCTAGATAATTCACTTCTAATGTTCAAGTGAGTCTCTCGAATTCACTTAATTATTAGTTCAAACGTTCAGAAAAAACTCCTCTCTCGATTAAGTCTTAACCTCACGAGATGATCCAATTTAAGCATTATGAAGATATGCAAGAATGCGTAGTGGATCGGTCTTTAGAAAAACCTCTTTCGATTATTCTCCTAACTAGATTTAATCAACGATTCAACTAGCCTCTTTCGATTACTTAAAAGAATCTATGAACTCAACCAACAATATAATGCAAAGATATCACAAGTTATGCCTCTTTCGATTACAAGAACAAGTGAATATAGATGCAATAATTAATTCTTTCAAAAATGATTCAAATACATAAAAATAGAGTTATAATTTACAAACAATCATCAATACACCAAATCCATTAAAACCCCAAAAGGATCTACTCCATAGACATGGAGAAGATCTTCACAAATGTAATTAAAGTATAGGAAAAACAGATTCAATCCAAACCCCGATCTTGAGTGAGGAAGGAATGATGAAATCCTTGTGCTTGTGTTCTTCTAACTCCTCCTCAGCCTCCTTGGCCTCCTTAGGTCAAAAATCTGTCAAACGTCCCGAAAATGGTGTTTTCCCGTGTATTTAAGCCATCCCCCAATAAACATTGGACGAAAATGCGGTGCGCTTGTGTCAATTTCCAGAACACTTCGCAAAACAACTTCTGGGCACAATTTGCACTGCCGCGCCGCCCCATGTTGCGCCCCATGCGGCACGGCTGTGCTATTTTCTTCGAGTAACTTGGTTTCTCCAAACTTTGATATCCTGACGTGGTCCTCGACCCCCGAACGCGATCCCGGTTTAATCCCTTAGGCTTCTACTCAGACTTCAAAGCTCCAATTAGCTCGAATTTTCTCCGCAACATCTAAATAACTTGGAATCACTCTTACATGGTATAAAACACACAATAAGTGCAAACCACTACTAATTAAAGCTCAACATAAGTAAAGTGCAGTGAATTAGAGTGCAATAAGCGACTAAAACACGGGTTCTAGCCTACCATCAATATGCATCACATATTTGATCTTTTGAAAAATCTAGTTTTGGAAGACCAATGACAATATCATTTTTGGAAAGTTTATGAATAGTATGCATGTTGGCATGACCAAGTTTTCTAGGCCACACCCAAGGATTATCAATCATATAGGCTAGACAAATCTGATTACCAAGACTATCTATATTACTGATAGTGTAGACATTCCTATCTCTATTTCCAGAAAGAATAACTTTACCTGATTCATCTTCAATAAACCAATCATGCTTTTTAAAACAAACCTCATAGTCATTGTCATATAGTTCACTGCTATTGAGTAGGTTGTAGCCAAGGTCATCAACTAGGTACACTTCGTCTACATCACATGTTGAGCTGAGAGGAACTCTTTCAACTCCAATTATATTTCCTTTTGATTTGTCTCCAAAGGTGACTGTTTCTCCATCTAGTTTGGTGACAGTTTTGAACAGTTGTTTGTCACCTGTCATATGTCTGGAACATGCGCTATCAAGATACCATTTCCCTTTTCGATTCTTCTTGCGGTGTTCCTGCAAAAACAGATTACTTGTTTTTAGGTACTCAAGCCTACTTGGGTCCTAAATGGTTAGTGTTCTGAACATTAGCTTGACTAGAGGGCTTGGGTCGCCAGACCCATCTCCTGTTGTTCTTAAACCTGCAATGATTAGAAGTATAACCACGCTTTTTACAATAAAAACATGAGGATTATTGGAATTTTCAGAGACTTTTTCTCCTCTGATTCTAAGCCTGCAGTGGTTAGAGGTGTGACCAGTTTTGCCACAATGAGTGCATGCAGAGCGATTTCTAGTTCTAGTTGGTAAATTATGAGGAGCAAACTGATATGATCTAACTGAGCTATGACTGGTGGATTTTCGCAATCCATTTAGTTGAAGTTGAAGTTCATTTACTTCATCTTGAAGCATATCTCTCTCAATTTCACAAACTTCTAATTTTAGAGCCCAGTCTTTCTTTTCTCTTTGGATTTTTTGAAATTAATTCAGAACTTTCTCAATATCTGCAAGAACAATATCAATAAATTCTTGGAGTTCATGATAGTTAGGACATGTAGGAAGACATATCTCGCTTGTTCCTTCATCTGCCATGAGACCCAGCTCACCCGAGTCTTCATCGCTATCTTCTTTGATGGCCATGAAAAATATGTTGGCAGTTTTTTCATGGTCAGATTCTTCTTCATCACTCCAAGATCCAAAGGATTTCTTCTTTTGGAAATTCCTGCTTAGTTTCTTTTACAGTTCAGGGCATTTGATTTGAATGTGTCCATGTTTTCCAAACTCGTAGCATCTTCCATCATTTTTTTCATTTTCATTATTCATCTTCCCTTTTTTGAAATTTGATTTACCTCTTTTGTTATTTTTGTTTTTCCTCATCATGCTTGTTACACCTTTAGAGAGCATAGCTATATTCTCATTTTGTTCTCCTTCTTCTTCTTCTTCTTCTTCTTCTTCTTCTTCTTCTTCTTCTTCTTCTTCTTCTTCTTCTTCTTCTTTTTCTTCTTTATTTTCTGATTCAGCTACAGTTACTTTGAACGCAACTGTCTTCTTTTTTTCTTGTTGGACTTGCCTGTCTAAATGTGTTTTATAAAACACAATTAGATCACCTCTGAGTTCATCATAGGATATTTTGTCAAGATCCTGACATTCCAAAGCAATAACTTTGGGTTGCCAAATTTTGAGGAGATTTCTAAGAATTTTTCTGACTTGTTCTCCGCTTCTGATTGGTCTACCAAAGGATTCCAAGTCTCCATGGATTTTGCTGAACCTAGGGAACATTTCCTCCATTGATTCTCCATCCTTCATTTGAAACAATTCATAATCTCGAACCAGGAGATTGATCCTTGTCTCTTTCACTTTGTTAGTTCCTCCATATGTGACTTCTAAATTATCCCACATTTATTTTGCTATTTCACAACTGGATTTGTAGTTTGGATCGTAAGGAATCCCTTCAGCGTAGTAGATAGTCTTGACATTTAGTTGGATAACAATTTCTCGTTCTTCAGTGTAATCATCTAAATCAAGAGGATCATATGATACTATGATTTCACCGTCTTTATCCTTTTTTGGCAGAATTGGTAGATTTTTATTTTTGATCACACGCCAAACCTTAATGTCATATGAAAGTATAGGTCTCCATGCGCACTTTCCAATGAGAGAAGTGCTGGCCATTGAAGTAAGGAGGTCGTACCTGAGAAGTTCCTTCTTGAAATAGTGCCCCAACGACTGTGTTTGATGCCATGATCTTGTCCTCACTTGCTATTCAGAAATGTTTGTGAGTCCTGCTATGATACCAATTGAAAATACAAGAGGGGGTAGGGGTGAATTGTAGCCGATTTGTAAAACTTAGTTGACTATGTAGGAAATTAGTCGACTAGACTTTACACATGAATTAATCGCAATAGAAATAAACTGAGCAAACAAAAATGTAAAGGAGGCGTAGCAGTTTTTATACTGCTTCAGTACCAGTATGGTACCTACGGCCAGTTCCCTTGGGTCACAAGGGTTCTCTTAGATCTTCAGTAAGCGTTTACAACAGTGATGGTTTTAGTACGTTCGCAACCAACGATATACAACAACAATGTTTCTTTCTAGTTCTGACACAACTCTTGTTTTGTTTTCTAACTCTACCTATTTTTTGCGACACTTATAAACTCAAGAATACAGTGTTTGTACTAAGAACTAGAAAGGTGTAGAAACAGATGTGAAGTTGCGTGTTCTTCGATGCCCTTCTACTTCTTCCTTTATAGCTTGATGAGTCTTCTGATTCCTTGTCTTCTGGGATCGCATAGCAATAATTATTGGAGGCCTTTCCTTGTGAGGCATAAATATCTAAGAGTGAGACCCAAGGGTAGCCTTATGAATCTAGCTTGAAAGGGTTCATCCTTAATCTTGACGAATTGGTTCCTCCATTTATCCTTGATTAGAGCTTCCGCAGATTGTTCTTGATTTGTTCTCTAGCAGTGACTAGCTATCTTTCCTTTCTTGCGTGCTTGAGAAAATTTAGCAAGTCTGATTGATTGACTTTTCTTCTTTGTTCTTTGATTGATTGATTCTCTTTCCATTTGATGCAAAGTTCAAAATATATAGCCGTTGAGTTTCTCTGATTTCCCATATGATCTTCTTTCCTTTCATCAATATCGTTGCTCTTTCAATCTACACACAATGAGATGTCATTAGTGAAGGCTTCTTTAGATTATTGAACATTATTAAAATTTAAAACTTAACATAGATTAGTGAGAAGAATAATATAGGTTAATTGAGGAGAATTGCAAGTTGTTTATATTGTATGTACCTTTTTAGTATTTTCTTTTATAATATGCTTGGAACTTGTTTTCATTAAAAGATTTGTCCGCAAATAGAAATAAAAAATTTATTAAATATTTAGGACGAGTACTATTTATTATATGTATATACACAATTCCTTAAGAAGGGGAGCTTTTGCGTAAGTGGTAAAGTTGTTTCCATGTGATCAGGAGGTCACGGGTTCAAGTCGTGTAAACAACCTCTTGCAGAAATGAAGGGTAAGCGTGCGTAAAATAGACCCTTGTGGTCCGATCCTTCCCGGACCCCGTTGTTATATCCCATGTTTTCGTACGTGAAAGTACGCCATAAGTTAATTGATGAAAGCTCGGAAATGAGATACTACATCCCTCATTTTCGTGTGTTAAAGTTTCTTCCTAAGTTAATCGACGTAAGTTCGGGGATGAGATTTTATTGAGATTATAAGCATTATGCTATTTCAAACACATGATGAGTAAATTCGTGAAGGAGAGAAGGTAAGCAAATAGAAGAAAATAAGTTTCGTTAAAGGTTGTCGATTTGGGATAAAATTCGGGTCGAGCGATAATACCTGATATTTATGGACTAGTACCATACAAGGTACCATATGGCTATGATAGTAAGGTATATAAAGTGTATTAAAAGTGAGTAGTATTTTATGTAATTTGAGAAATTCTTAATTATGTGGGTAATTGGTTAATTATTGGACTAGTGGGGAAATTAATGGATTGATTAAGAAAAGGGGTGGATAATTGGATAAGTGAGGGGGCACTCACGTGGCAGCACCTCCTAAATCCCATGAATGACTCTTTAAGTCATTACATTATGTGGCAAAAGTAGAAATGTGGAAGTGAGAAAGTCTTAAGAAAGTAGGAACATATCCATTTACTGAAGAAAGGTTACATAACCTTTAGCAAATTAAAGGATTCATATATCTAACATTTGAGAGAATAGAAAATAGCTCTCTATGAGACTATCTGAAGCTAACAAAAATGCAACTTGAAGCCAATGTAAAAGCAAATTGAAGCTAACACAGAAGGGTACGGATCTTTAATAGATTGAACAGAAATTTTGCAATTTTAAGGGAGTATGGTGTAAACCTTCTCAAAAATATTACACGGATTTTTCCCTACTCCAGGTATGTTAAGGCTATCCCTTCTTTTATTTTGGCATGGTCCAAATAATACAAATAAAACGAGCAAAATACGCAACTATCATAAATGACTATATTCATAGAAGTACTAGGGGTGTCTGTATTCTTGATTCCCCATGTGAATTATTATTATATCTTCTGTTCATGGGTCTCAGAAAAATACATATTTGATAAAGTTTATCAGAAAAGGATATTGATTTTATGATATTCCGAGAAATCTTAGTAATGTATTTCTTATGCATTTCATGCATTTATACATGTACATTGACTCATGACCAGATGGCATTATATACGCGTATATTATATGTATATGGGATATGGGAAAAGGTTACAGCGTTATATACACACCACCACCGATCAGCTGGTATACGTTGATGATTTGCCCACAGTAGCCGAAATGATATGATGGGATGCCCTCAGTGGCTTGATGATGTTATGAACACATATACCTATGCATGGTATGAAATTTATACGCATATGCATGACATTATAAAAAATGAAATGATTCACAGAGCTATGCAGACGTACATGTCGAGTCTTTTACTCTATGTTTCTCTCATGCCTATTATTTACTGATTTTTATTCCTTACATACTCGGTACATTATTTGTACTGACGTCCCTTTTGCCTGGGGACACTGCGTTTCATGCCCGCAGGTCTCGATAGACAGGTCGAGAGTCCTCCAAGTAGGCGATCAGCTCAGCGAAAAATGTGGGTGCACTCAATTTGCTCCGGAGTTGCTTGTTTGGTCAGTATGATTTAGATGTGTATTGTTTGGTATGGCGGGGCTCTGTCCCGACCTTTATGACAATTATGTATTCTTAGAGGCTTGTAGACAGATGTCATGTACGTAAAAGATTGTATGGCCTTGTCGGCCTATGTTCAGTGTACGAGCGGTTATTTTGGTCTTAGAGGCCCATATACCTGATGTATAAGTTGGTAGGTATTACATGTTGTATTCCACCTATCTCACAGCAGCCTCTCCGGCTCAGTTATCTATGATGGTATGATACAAAAAAGATACGTTATGTTAGTACTCGGTTCAGTAAGGTACTGAGTGCCCTTCGCGGCTCATCGGTTTGGGTCGTGACAAAAGTGGTATCAGAGCAGTTCTGTCCTAGGGAGTCTACAAGTCGTGTCTAGTAGAGTCTTGTTTATGGGTGTGTCATGCACCACACTTATAAGCAGGAGGCTACAGGGCATTTAGGACTGTCACTATTTCTTCTTACTCTAGATCATGTGGTAAAGCTCATTTGTAAGAACTCAATTTTCTAAACTCTATCTTATTCATAATACGACGATGCATATATCCAGAAAGACGGTTGGTAAAAGATTGCATGTGGCTATGGAAGAGTTGAGTTAGAGGAACTCAATTCTGCATGATGCTTATGATGAGTAAATGTGAGGTCTTTAGCAGATCACGTGTGTACTAAAAGGTGTAAACTTCTTGATAAGAAGCCCTAAGGCATGAATATCTATCCACCCATGTGGTAAAAAGCAACGAAAGAATCAGAAGGTACAAGTTTCAACAAGTACAAGAAGCAAGGTGAAAAAGGGTACGAGGTACCAGTTAGCAAGGACGAACATTATCCATAATTCAGGAAGAGAGATATAAGCATTTTGAGTTATCTTCAACAGCAATAGATGTATGTACAATCGGCCACACCCATCTCAGTCATGCTCTATGGGAGCTAACGGATATGGTTTAAGAGAAGGACAGGATATCAGAATCTGGCTGGGGTTAGAGTAACCCAAAATGATGGATGGATTGTTTGAGTTAGTTGACATTTTCGAAGGATATTACAAAGGTGCTAATAGACCTCCTTGTGAGACACCCATATGGTGTACTCTAGAATATTACAATTAGATGTGAATACTAGCATGAAAGAAAAAAAAATCAGAAGATAGGCACTGGAAGCCTGGAAGGGATAAATATTACCTTAGTATGGATCCCGTACCTAGTAGAGCGAGAACGTTAAGCAACCCGAAGAGCCAGTAGATGAAGCAAGGGGAGCTAAAAGCAAAAAAATGTCTTGTTGAAGTTTCAAAAGAAAGTGATAAACAAAAATATTAGCAGGGAAATAAGAAGAGAGTTAATGAAGTATTATGAGTAAGGTATGATACATGGATGACAATGGTAGATCAAAAAGATGACAGTATTACAGAGTCTATAGTCAAGTGAAGGAAAGGACGAGAGGTCACATGCCTTGGGGAAACAAAAGAGTATAAGTCATAAAGTCGCATCCTCATTTCAAGAAATAAGTTCGTAACTCTAACGTGATTACCAGCAGGAAACGTTAGACCCCCAGAATAATAGAAATCATTATGGGCTGGTGAACAAGATAAACTAAACATGAATTAGGGACTGAATGATTTGATAATGGTCGGCATCATGAGAATTTCATATTGCATTTCGGCGATAATAGAATGGACAACAGAAGAAGATTCATGAGAAATTCAGAGAATGGTTATTCAGGAAGACGCTTCCCTAAGGCAAGCAATGTGAGCAAAGTTAAGCTTACGGGACTATATGTGCCAGTTATACTAAGTGTCACCCTCATGAGTAAGGAATTTTGTTATCCTTAGTGCAGAAGGATTACCGCAAGGTGGGTAAGAGTCATCGATGATGTGAAAAGATGCCAAAGAGGTAAAACATCTATACGTAGATCATCGTAGCGCTAAATATTAGTACTCCCCTAAAGGGGGGAATATGGAGTAATGTGGCATTAAGTCAGAATTAAGTGGTTCTAGTAACTATGAAATAATAAAGGAAGAATGCGATAAGAATGAGAAAGGGATAAGATTGCACTTATTCAAATCCTACAGATATGCTACGATTCCAGAACATTATGCAAATACGACGTCAAGGAAAGGAAGTAAGGGTCCCTACCCGAGATGTTATTGATAGATAAGGAGCCAGTGTGAGATGTAAGTTAAGACAAAGGAAATAACCCAAGATAGATTACGCGAAATATTGATCTGAGAATGGGCCAACGAGTATTTAGTAGTTGATTCAGGAAGAGCCTAGTTATGGCTAGATAAGAGGATACATACAAATCAATAGATCGTGCAAGATAAACAGAGTGAACCCCAACATGGGGAATTCAGTCTCGCAGATATGACTTCGTGACCTTGAGAAATATTCAGATAGGAGTTGGGGTAGTTAAAGATAACGTATGAGTGTTATGGGAAGATAGTCAAAACTTCAGTTCAGGAGCAACCGTACAAAGCACATACGTGTGGAAGTAAGAAACTAAGGAATTTTATAGGTGAGTATGAACATCAAGAATTCCATTGGGTATACGATATAATGAGCTCGCAGCTTTACTAGAGCTATAAGATATTCCTAAGTACTACAACAAAAGATTTGCTAAGAAAATAAGGAAGAAGGCTCCAACTTAAGCTCAGTAACCTAAAGAGGGAATGGTCTTATACAACAGTCTCACAACGACATTGTATGTACTCCATAAAAAAGTGGCACCTACCGTGGCCAATAAACGGGAAGTAAAATCAGAAGTGATATTTAAGATCATATGAGTGGTATGAAATTCCAACATGCGTGGGAACTAAGATAAGCTAAGTATGCACGCAACAAGGGGGTAGAAAGACCAGGAAAAGTTATGTCCTACGTTTAAAGGAATCTAAGAAGGAATGAAAAGAATTATTCGATTAATGATCCAGAGTTAGTTGCGCTATGAACGCACTTAAGATTTCGAAGTTTTACCCATGCAGCATACAGCGGTAGAACATTTCGGTATAAGTTAAAAGAAAGAATTGAGCCGAGGTCCTAGACAAAAGATTAAATTGTTAAAAGATTGTATCACGGATATTCCATAGCATCCATGAAAGGCTAAAGTAATCACTAATTCCATGAGCCGCAGATCAAGAGATAGCTTAAGCCTACATAAAGGCTGATCATAAGGAGGAGGAAACTAAAGTGTTACATTAACGAAGTAAATCAGGAATCTGATTATTAGACCCAGAAAATCATATACCTCGTGATTGAGAACATTGCAGGATTACTCTTAGATATCAGAGGTATAAGAGAGATAGTACAGTAGCCATATTCTATAATGGTTCTACGATAAAGCTAGTTAGAAGAAGTACCAGCCTTATAAGAAGTATGAAGCTCCCACTGGATTGTGTAAGCACTAGAGGTGCAAGTATTATAATAGAGTTTCAAGCTACGGACGTGAATTATACCTATGTAGAAGGGAGGTCATGAAAGAGATAGAAAATGTGATGCGAGATTTTAAGGTAAGTAAGGTAAAGGTAAACAACGTACGATATACTCAAATGCAAAAGGTTGTGGATAGTCCATACTTTGGATAGAAGGCTAAAAGCGCTGGGATTTAGTATCCAGGAATGATAGCGACATCGCCAGTGGCATGTCTTCCAGCCTATGGTTTCTAGGTACTGAGAGATCTAGTTAAGAGAGTAAATAAGAGTTAGAGACGATGTGATGTCTTGCTTGATGTTCCAAAATAACACAAGGAACTCTGTGGTGTAAGCAAGTTGAAGGAAGGTTGCGAGTAATATAAATAGATATGTGTAGGTCGCAAGCTAAAGTATGATAAAGCGACAAGGTTTTAAGAAGATAAGAGTAAGGATAAGAGAAGGATGAGTAAGAAGGTGACAAAATGGATAAGTCCTCAGAATTAAGCCCATGAAAATAAAAGAGCTGATGGTTTCTCTAAATTATAGAAAGCTCAGTATAATCTGAATGAACTCAAAGGAGTCTAAGACTAGTAGCATTTAGAAGAGATGGAATGTTGCCCTGGTAGTACAATGTGGGTGTAATTATGATAGATAAAGGATGACGTTTGGGCCTTTGATTGAGTAATGATTTGAAGAGGACTTCATGAATTGTACGGGATTAAAATACCCACATAAGTGAATCATATTGGGATGTTATAAACTATGGTTATTGAAGTACAGTATCGCCGCTAAGTGGATCAGAAAAATCACTTCAAATATTCCACGATGCAACGTGAGTCCTAGTGATTACGTAAGAGGTTTCAAGTTATCAGTGGTATATTGTAGATCAATATTGAGGTGAATCAACAATGGATGGACACAAGTCACAAAGTATGAGGTGAGATTAGGCCGTCATTCTTAATATGAACAAGTAATGAGGAAGCATTAAAGGACTTAGATTTATACATATGAAATAAGTAATGAAAGTAACCTGGAGTTCGGTAGCAGGCCTCAGTAACGATAAATCGAAGTAAGAGTCATAGTATAGTATGACCCACCTAGATGCAGTAAAGTCATACGGATAGATAAACAGATCTATGAAATAAGGTATAGCAATATTCGTAAGTTTAACAGAGTACCAAGCGAAGAACTTCAGTATACCTATAGATGCCCAGAGAGACATTTTATCAAGCTCTGTATGTGTTTACAAAGTGAGGCCTAGAGATTGGCTAAAAGCTGGAGAAAAAAGGAGAGAGGTGTCGCATAGGCACACTTACAAGGTCAGTATCAGGCTGCATGATAGAAGGTAGCAACAGTTACGAGATTGAAAGTATTCCGGTCATAAGCCATGGTGTGGGAAGGAGGCCTAAAAGGGGGAATGCCCTGCATTTGGATTTATTCGCAGAACAGTTACCTAAATGGCAAGAAGAGTATTAAAGTATTTGCAAGAGCTATGGGTTATGAGAATGATAAGTGTATCAGTCAACATTCGAGGACGAATGTTCCAAAGGAGGGAATGATATTACACCCCATATTTTCGTACGTGAAAGTACGCCATAAGTAAATTGATGGAAGCTCGAAAATGAGATACTACATCCCGAACTTTCATGTATTAAAGTTTCATCGTAAGTTAATCGACGTAAGTTCGGGGATGAGATTTTATTGAGATTATAAGCATTATGATATTTCAAACACATGATGAGTAAATTCGTTAAGGAGAGAAGGTAAGCAAATAGAAGAAAATGAGTTTCGTTACAGGTTGTCGATTTGGGATAAAATATGGGCCGAGCGATAATACCCGATATTTATGGACTAGTACCATACAAGGTACCATATGGCTATAATAGTAAGGTGTATAAAGTGTATTAAAGGTGAGTAGTATTTTATGTAATTTGAGATAATTCTTAATTATCTGGGTAATTGGTTAATTATTGGACTAGTGGGGGAATTAATGGATTGATTAAGAAAAAGGGTGGATAATTGGATAAGTGATGGGGCACTCACATGGCAGCACCCCTTAAATCACATGAATGACTCTTTAAGTCATTACATTATGTGGCAAAAGTAGAAATGTGGAAGTAAGCAAATCTTAAGAAAGTAGGAACATATCCATTTATTGAAGAAAGGCTACATAACCTTTAGCAAATTAAAGGATTCATATATCTAATATTTGAGGGAATAGAAAAGAGCTCTCTATGAGACTATCTGAAGCTAACAAAAACGCAACCTGAAGCCAACGTAAAAGCAAATTGAAGCTAACACAGAAGGGTACAGATCTTTAATAGATTGAACAGAGACTTTGTAATTTTAAGGGAGTACGGTGTAAACTTTATAAAAAATATCACACGAAATATTTCCTACTCCATGTATGTTAAGGCTATCCCTTATTTTATTTTGGCATGATCCAAATAATATAAATGAAACGAGCAAAATACCCAACTTTCATAAATGACTATATTCATAGAAGTACTAGGGGTGTCTGTATTCTTGATTCCCCATATGAATTATTATTATATCTTCTGTTCATGGGTCTCAGAAAAATACGTATTTGATAAAGTTTATCCGAAAGGCATATTAATTTTATGATATTCCGAGAAATCTTAGTAACGTATTTCTTATGCATTTCGTGCATTTATACATGTACATTGATCCATGACCAAATGGCATTATATACGCATATATTATATGTATATGGGATATGGGAAAAGGTTACGGCGTTATATACGCACCACCACCTGATCAGCTGGTATACGTTGATGATTTGCCCACAGTGGCCGAAATGATATGATGGGATGCCCTCAGTGGCTTGATGATGTTATGAACACATATACCTATGCATGGTATGACATTTATACGCATATGCATGACATTATAAAAAATGAAATGATTCACAGAGCTATGCAGACGTACATGTTGAGTCTTTTACTCTATGTTTCTCTCATATCTATTATTTACTGATTTTCATTCCTTACTTACTCGGTACATTATTTGTACTGACGTCCCTTTTGCCTGGGGACGTCGTGTTTCATGCCCGTAGGTCTGGATAGACAGGTCGAGAGTCCTCCAAGTAGGCAATCAGCTCAGCGAAAAATGTGGGTGCACTCCATTTGCTCCGGAGTTGCTTGTTTGGCCAGTATGATTTAGATGTGTATTGTTTGGTATGGCGGGGCTCTGTCCCGACCTTTATGACAATTATGTATTCTTAGAGGCTTGTAGATAAATGTCATGGACGTAAAAGATTGTATGGTCTTGTCGGCCTATGTTCAGTGTACGAGTGGTTATTTTGGTCTTAGAGGCTCATATGCCTTATGTATAAGTTGGTATTATATGTTGTATTCCACTTATCTCACGGCAGCCTCTCCGGCTCAGTTATCTATGATGGTATGATACGAAGAGATACGTTATGTTGGTACTCGGTTGAGTAAGGTACCGGGTACCCGTCGTGGCTCATCGGTTTGGGTCGTGACACCCGTGATTTGGCCCTTCCCGGACTCCGCGTATAGCGGGATCTTAGTGCACCGGACTGCCCTATATATATACAATTCCTTTTTTTTTCACATTACATATGTAAAAGGGCCAAATTTGCCATGTTGTATTTAACATCGAGCAATTTTCCTTTAGTTACACCTTTGATCTAATATTACCTCTCCCGTTAGGAAAAAAATCATTTTTGCTTTTGATCCCCGAAGAGTTCCAAGTTGAGGATAATTTTTTTATAACTTTAGCATGCGGCCAGCTTGCACGTACTGCAATATTTTAAAGATAATTTTAAATAATAGTCAAAAGTTATTAGGTAAATTCACTTTTTTTAGAAGAATTTGGACGCGCTGAGTTCACCCATTTTGCGCTAAATCACTGTTAAGGGTAAGGATAAATGCGAGATAATTTCCTTACGAAAAAAGAAGTGAACTTTACATAAATAGCCAATCATATTTATTGTTTCCTTTTTTAGTCGTATACATAGATTATACATTGATTATACACAATTATACATATATAATACATAAATTATGTATATATTATACCTCACTGGCTATTTTTAGTTTAAGGGGTTGGATGAACGACTATTTGGGTTGATTCTTCAAAAAAGTAAGAATAGACTAAAAAAAATTAATAAATAGCAATTTTGATCAATTTCAGATAATACAATGAGCCAACAGAGACAGAATTTTAAGAATGACCTCAAAAAGGCCATCCAGTGCAAATAATTCGGAATGAGGTAATGGGCTGGCTGAGGGTTGGTCCATGCCCAAACGAAAGGGATCTCTTTTATGTTTTTTTTTTTCAAAATAAATTTAATAGCAGTACCTCGCATAAATTATATACGAGCCAGTTTAAAATATATTTTCTCATTAAAAGTTTAAAAATAATAAAACCAGCCACCTACTTCTCAATCACTTGATCCCAAAATTGTCAAAGAAGGGTAAAAAGTTTCAATTTGAATTTTATTATTTTACCATTAATGAGATAAATTATAATCAAATAAAAATATGTGTTGTTTTAGACTACAAATTTAACTTATTTATTTATTTATTAAAGTTTATTTGAATAACTATTAATTGTTTAATTACCAGGCAGGTGGTAATAAGGGGCAGGAATTAGAGAGCTGGAGCAAATTTTATTCCGGCCAAGTCCTCTAGTGCTAGGAAATTTTACTATAGCAACGAGGTTTCATACTTGTTTGTTAGTTAATTGTTTTGTTTATTGTTATTAATATTTAAGGTTGACTATAGCATATGTGACGGCGAAGAGGAGCCTTGGCATAATTGATAAAGTTACCATATGACCAGGAGGTTACGGGTTTGAGTCGTGGAAACAACATCTTGCAGCAATGCAAGATAAAGCTGCGTACAATAGACCCTTGTGATTCGGCCCTTCTCCAAATCCCGCGCATAGCGGGAGCTTAATGCATTTGGCTGCCTTTTTTTTATAGGATATGTGATGTTGTTGTTGTTATTGTTGTAGCAATAAACATGAGAAGATTGCCAGCTTTACATGTAACTATAGAGCTGGTTTTGATGTCTGCTTTTGCTCCGTGTTGTCTGGATCTAATGTTTATGGCTTTCTTACCACATTGTGCTCTTTGTAGCCTGATAGATAAGGTGCACGCTTTAGGTGGTTGCTGCTTCATAAGGCTTTATGATAGGTCACGAATTCGAGTCGTGAATACAGCTGAAAGTACAAGGGGAGGGTGAATTGCCTATTTAAAAATTGTACCGTAAGTAGTTGACTAGTCTACCAATTAGTCGATTAAAAATAAGAACAGGATAATAGTAATGCAAAAATAAAGTGCAGGAATTAAAGACACCGGGATTTTATACTGGTTCGGATTCAATGTGAATCTTACTCCAGTCCCCTTGGGTTGCAAGGGTGTTCTCTTTCAGTGATCGAAGTTTCCTGAGTACAGATTGGTTGATATAGCTTTACACCAACAATTTGATCTCTATGTCACTTTTATCTTCTTGATACAATGCCTCACCAGTATTTATCTATTTTGCTTCTCTCTAATTACACAGCGGATTTATAAGAACTACAATGCTTGTTTGGGAGTAGAACAGAAAAGAGTGAAAATGGTTCGTTCAAAGTATGTCTTCTTCAAGTCTGGAACATATGTATATATACACTTCATGAGGCCTTCTTGATTCTTGAATGACGTGAATCATGAGAGATTGCTAACACAAAGGAGTTGATCATAGATTGATTTTTTCCAAGAATAAGGTCAAGTTTCCGTTGATCTTCCTTGATTTATGATCTTGACAAGCTTTTCATCTGCTAGGCATATCTCTTCATTACTTGCGGCATATCCGCTAGATCCTTTGATTTGTGGCTTCAATGATCTTCAATACATCCTTTTGTGATCTCGTTTCCCTTAGATTTGGGACCTTCTAATAATAGCTTCTGTCAATTATTTTATAGAATCACTGATTGATTCTTCTTCCGGATCTTCGCTGCTCCTTCCTTTTTCATCGCTAATCATTGATTCGTTTCCTTGCATTGCTTTTAGATCTCCCGTTAATAGATTGTTTCCTTAATCTATTCTTGGCTGGTATTGCTTTTTGATTCCTTTGGTTTCCTTCTTGATCCTGCACCAAATGTGATATATTATTTTTCATCATTAAAACCTATAATTAACAATCTCCCCCTTTTTGATGATGACAAAAATAATATATATAAATAATAATTGACTTCCCTGTAGTCAATTCCCCCTCAATAAGGTGCTGCTGTAGTCGACTCCCCCTCAACAGGTGTTGCATATACTTCAGTCGACTCCCCCTCAATAGGAGTTGCCAATAGTCCTGCAATGTATAGTCCTGCAATGCACAACTTTTTTCTCTCCCTTTTTGACATCAGCAAAGAGGGGATATACATACATAGAAAATAAAGTAGAGGTAGACACATCATAGGCAAACATTATAGGCATGCAAAGTTTAGCAAAAGTAAAGAAAAGTATCCAGCGGCTGGTTATCCAGTCCAAAACAACAAAACATCTAAAATTATTTTAAACTTCCACAACTAACGACGCAAGAAATAAGTAAGAGTGTTGCAAGTCGCCTCCTTCAGACGTTCAAAGCTGGCATTGGCTGAAACTGTCACCCCATCAATTCTGTCATGTACTTCTTTGAATGCTTTGACTGCATTCTCTCCAAGTTTGAGAATTTTAACCCTCATCTTTGAAACATCAGACCCAGTGTCCTTGGAGATCGTATGGATGTCCCCAATAATGGATTGAGTTGCAGCAAGAAGGTCCTTGATGATCGTTAGCTTGTTGTCAATGGCAGTCAGTTTCTCCATAATATCGGGATCATATATACTATGATGGGAAATAGAAGCTTTGATCTTGGAATCAAGCTGAATGTTCTTAACATCACCTTCTTGTTTCTTCACCCATGAACCCTTAACACACACATACCCCATACTGGAGAAAACTCTAAAGTTGTAGAATTTTGAAACAGAGACAAAAGGGTATTCTGAGATAGGGATGTTGTGGGCTTCCAGAATGTGGGTGATAGCCATACCATAGGAAAAAATGGTGGGATTATCTGCGCTCTCAATCATGAAACTTATGACCCAAGAAGATAGTTTAACTTTGAGTTTAGTCATAAGATAGTAGACAAGAAAGGTATCTCGTTGAGAGAAGGTGGAGAATGATCCAGTACGAGGAAGAAAAGTGGTTGCAACAATGTGGGATAGAACTCGGGTTTCAAAACTAACATCACTGGGACCTAACTGGTTAGGAAGGAAATCAGATGGACAATTAGCAATACAACGTTTTGCTTAATCAAAAGAAATTTCAAAATCATCAGGCCAAGTATTCTTGAAAAGCATAGGAAAATTGGAGCACTTACACTGAAAGATTGAGTCAAACATGGCACAATCAAGAACAATGTGTTTACCTAAGACTAGGGATTCCAACTTATCAGGCTTGCTAGAGTGAAGATCTACATAAAACATTCTCACTAAAGGTTCATAGACTTTATGAGGGGGGTACAGAGAGGAATTTAAACCATCATTGAAAACCAAACAGATCTTTTACCTTACAATTAAGGGCCTTCATATCGTCAAGATCGACTACTCTGTCATGAGCAATGGGCTAGCTTTTCAGAGCAACAAAATAATCTCTATTTGGGGTATCCCAGAAATTGAGGTCGGATTCTAGAGAACTTGAGAGGTCTACTTTGGATTTCTTGGGGGTAAAAGATTCATGGAGGTCTTCCATAGGCCTTTTTCCAAGGGCTTTTTCTCCTATTTGGTGAGAATGGTAGGATAGTTCTGCCTGAGAAGAGGCAAACCCTTCTGAGTGGTCAGACCCTAGGTCTACTTGTTCTCGGGACTTAGAAGAGGGTTTTCCCTTAGAACGCGTACTTTTTCTTGTGGAGGCAGATGGATTCTTGGAGTGTTTAGCCATAGAAAAGTTTTAAGAAAGAGTTTGAAGGATTTTTTTAGAAGGGTTTCTGAGCGGTGGAAGCAATAAAACAGAGAAGAGTGGGTCAGAGGATTAAGAGGACGAGATTTTGACGGTTAAGTGCAGGAAAGGAAAGGGTGTCAGTCACGATGATTGATTTCCTTTCTTGAAACCTGCGACTAATGAAAAAGAGAGGGAAATCGGAGGCGCTAAATTAATGCATACTTACACAAAAAATAAATTAGGCACACAAGAATTAAAATCAACACATAGGTCCTAATCTTTATGATCAAGAGAAATAATCCCAAGTAGTTCTCTTGAGGAGTAAAATCTATCTTCAAGTAAAGACTTAGTGAAAATGTCTGTTAATTGATTAGTGGTGCCAACAAATGATAATTATATATCTCCCTTGAGGACATGATCTCTAATGAAATGATGTTTGATGTCTATATGCTTAGCCCTGGAATGATGCACAGGATTCTTTGAGAGACATATAGCACTAGAGTTATCACAAAATATTTGAATAGGTTTGAAAAATAGTTCATAGTCACCTAGCTAATAGACATCTATAGTAACTGTGTACATCATTGTCCAATGGCAATATATTCTGCCTCTGTTGTAGATAATGCAACTGAGCCTTGTTTTTTACTGTTCTATGATATTAATGCCTTTCCCAGTAATTGACATGTTCCACTAGTGTTTTTTCTGTCTTCCTTATCACCTGTAAGATCAGCATCTGAAAAACCTTCCAATTTAAAATTGTTAGAGCGTGGATATCATAGTCCATAAGAAATAGTTCCGATGAGATAATGAATTATTCTCTTTACTGCAGTCAGATGTGACTCCTTAGGAGCTGACTGAAACCTGGCACATTTACATACACTAAACATAATATCTGGTCGACTGGAAGTTAAGTAAAGAAAAGAGCCAATCATTCCATGATATTTGGTTTCGTCGACCGGATTTCCCTTTTCATCCTTGTCAAGAATTTTTTGACAGGCTCATTGGTGTACCAATTGCTTTAGCACTGCTCATACCGAACTTCTGAATTAGCTCCTTTGTATATTTTGTCTGGCACACAAACATTCCTTCTTTAGATTGTTGTATTTGAAGTCCAAGGAAAAATGTAAGCTATCCCATCATGGTCATTTCAAACTCACTTTGCATAAGACTAGCAAATTCCTTGCACAAAAGAGGGTTAGCACTACCAAAGATAATATCATCAACATAAACTTGAATAATAGAATTACATTTTGATGATCTTTTGATAAATAGTGTAGTATCTACTTTACCTCTTATAAACCCATGATCAAGTAGAAATGAACTAAGCCTTTCGTACCAGGCTCGTGGAGCTTGTTTGAGTCCATACAGAGTTTTAGTCAACTTATATACATGGTAAGGGAATTTTGAGTCTTCAAAACCAGGAGGTTGTCTAACATATACCTCCTCATCAATAAAGCCATTTAAAAAGGTACTTTTGACATCCATCTGAAAAGTCTAAACTGTTTGAAGGATGCGTATGCAAGAAGAATCTGTATAGAGTATAGACTCTAGTCGAGCTACTGGTGCAAAGGTTTCATCGTAGTCGACTCCTTCCTGCTGTGAGTAGCCTTGAGCTACTAATCTGGCTTTGTTTCTCACAACCTTTCCATCATCGTTGAGCTTATTTCTGAAAACCCATTTTGTTCCAATTACAGTAGCATCTGCAGGTTTGGGCAACAGTTTCCAAACTTGGTTCTTGTCAAATTGATCGAGTTTTTCCTGCATTGCTTGTACCCAGTTGGCGTCTTTTAGGGCTTCCTCAACCTTCTTTGGTTCAATCTGAGAGATGAGTGTTATGTTTGCCTTTTTCGTGAGAGTTCCCCTGGTTTTCATTCCTTCACTTGGATTTCCTATGATAAACTTTTGAGGGTATTCCTGTTCACTTCTCCATTCATTTGGACGTGTTGCACTTGTATGAGTAGTTGACTCCTTCTGTAATTCTGGTTGACCGTTGACAGGTTCATTAGTTGACTCTGTGACCCCGTCTAGCCTATCAGTCAACTCTTGAGGTTTGCTTGACTGTGGTGTTTCTTGACTGATATCATCATCACCTGCAATAATTCCTTTCTCGGTCGTAGTGTTATTTTCATCAAATATGATATGCACTGATTCTTCTACAGATAAAGTGCTTTTATTATAAACTCTAAAAGATCTACTGTTGATGGAATAACCCAGAAAAATACCTTCATCACTTCTTGGATCAAATTTTCCAAAATTGTCCTTACCGTTGTTGTGGATAAAATATTTGCTGCCAAAGGGATGGAAATAACCTATGTTGGGTCGTTTACCTTTCCATAGTTCATATGGAGTCTTCTTCAAGATGGGTCTTATAAGACATCTGTTGAGAATGTGGCAGGCTGTGCTTACTGCTTCTGCCCAAAAATGGTTTGGCAAGGAATATTCTAATATCATAGTTCTAGCCATATCTTGTAGAGTTTTATTTTTCCTCTCAACTACTCCATTCTGTTGAGGTGATCTTGTAGCTGAGAAGTTGTGAGTATATCCTTGATCATTGCAGAAATCTTCAAATGCTCTGCTTTCGAATTCTACTCCATGATCACTTTGGATAGTTGTAATAAGATACTCCTTTTCTCTTTCAACTTTCTTACAAAAAATCTCAAAGTTTTTCAAAGCTTCATCTTTGTGAGATAAAAAGATCACCCATGTAAAACGTGAGTAATCATCAACAATAACAAAAGCATATCGTTTTCCTCCTATGCTAGCAGTTTTGGTGGGTCCAAACAAGTCCATATGAAGCAATTGTAAAGGCTTGGTGGTAGATACAATGTCTTTGTTTTTGAAGGAGTTTCTGGTTTGTTTACCAATTTGACATGCATTACATACATGATTTCAAGAAAAGTTGAGTTTAGGGAGACCAATAACTAAATCATGCTTGGAAAGTTTCTCAATAAGATGCATGCTTGCATGACCAAGTTTCTTATGCCACAACCATGGATCATCTGATATAGACGCTAAGCAAATATGACTATCTAGATTTTCAAAACCATCAAGAATATAAACATTTCCATACCTTTTTCCTGACAGTATTATTTTGCCTGTCTCATCTTCAATGGCACAACCTGTTTTCTTGAATTTAACTTCGTACCCTAAATCACATAAGTTGACTTATACTCAGGAGATTGTATTTGAGTCCATCTATAAGATACATATAGTAATATCACAATTGTTATTAAATGGAACTGTGCCAGTGCCAACTATCTTTCCTTTTGAGATATCCCCAAATTTGACACTTCCTCCATTTATCTTTATAACTTCTTTGAACAGGTTTTTGTCACATGTCATGTGACTGGAACACGCACTATCTAAGTACTATTTTCCTTTGCGGCTTTTCCTGTGGTGTTCCTGAAAAATAGAATTATCACTTTCTTTTAGGTACCCAAGCTTTCTTAGGTCCTTGTTGGTTAGTATTACTAAGATCAGGATTATTTTTGGGTTTCCAAATCCATCCTGAAACATTAGATTTTTGAAATCGACAGAAAGAGTATTTATGTCCACTTTTATTACAGTAGTGACACATAGGGGCTAACCATTTTTTTATCTTTCACTTGTGTTAGTACCTGTGGACTCAGTTCTAAATGGTCCTTTTCCAGTTGACTTGTAAGTCGCCTAGTTAGACTTGGCAGAACTGTGACTGGTGGACTTGCGCATGCCATTAAGTTGTATTTGTAATTCCTGAACTTCTTCTTAAAGTACCTCTTTTTTAATTTCACATACTTCAAGCTTGAGTTCCCAGTCTTTCTTTTCCCTATTGAGTCTCCTTAGTCCATTCATCATTTCTTGAGACTCTTTTAGGGTAAGGTCAAGAATATCCTATAATTCATTACATCTATCACAGTTATAAGATCTTACCTCGATTGCTTCACATCGTTCCATGAAACAATTTTCATTATCATCTTTGTATTCGTCGTCTGATGCATCTTCATCGGTCCAGCAGCCGGAGAGTTAGTTCATGTCGTTTTCCAGGATTGTCATGAAGCATAGATTTGCTATTTACTCATGTTCTGAGTTGTCTTCATCACTCCAGCTTCCAAAATATTTATTTTTATTGAATCCTCTGGAAACCTTTGTTTTAAGATCTAGGCATTCAGCTTGAACATGCCCATATCTCCCACACTAATAATATTTTTCATCATTCTTGTCATGTTCATTATATTGCCCGGTTCGCCTGAGAGATATCCTTCCTCTTCTTGTGTTTCGGTATCTTCTCATTAAACCATCCATGTTCCTTGATACCATGACAATCTCTTCTTCAAGAGCTTCAGGGTCGTCATCAATATCATTTTCTGGCCTTTCAGTTGTGGCTTTGAAAGTGACTGTTGTTGATACCCAATTTTGCCCTCATGTTTTTATATGCTTTTAAAATATCATTCCTACATCATCACCAATATTTCCTATAATTTTTCATAATTTTTGAAGCTTTAGAATTGATTTTCTTGCATTTAAATTACCTGAATATGTATTAATTACCCCTTCAATTATTTTTGTGATGATTTAACCATCCAAATATATTATTTGCATCCACATATATGTTTCATAATATTTTTACTTTATTTCATATAATTATATTGGTATTTTAAGCTAGTTACATAATTTTACAATAATAGCCTATATACTATGCATAATTATAATTATTACATTATTCATGCTAAAATAGTATTTTTATATTTTTATAATGTTAAGTTATTATTTTCAATCATTTTATTGCATAAGTAATATTTTTATTATTTATTAATTATTATTATTTAAATAATTTCATGTATTTAATTTATACCCCAAATTTAGAGCCAATTTCGGACCAATTCAATGGCCCAAACACCCACACCTTAGCCCAATAACCCCCAAAGCCCAATCCAAGCGACCCTTGTAATTGACCCGATCACGACCCATTTAAACAACCCACCCCATTCCCTTTTTGATCCTAGCCGTTGATCTCAAATGATCAACGGCCCATAATAAATCCCTACCTTTCCTTATATCCCCTCACCCCAAACCCTAGTCCCATTCCCGCACTTCAGCTGCCCCAAAATCCTCTCTACTCTCTTCTTCTCTGAAAAACCCTAGCCGTCATAACTCCAAATCCTCTTTAAATCCAGCACCAAAATGGAATCAATCTATGATCCCCTTACCTTATACGTTCTGCCATCTTATTAGTTACACGATTTTGTTATCACCTAGTACTCGCCTATTTTTGGCAAGTACCAGGCCCTGAGTTATGGACAATCATCCTCAATCTTTAAGACTTAGATGATATTTTGTCTATATACACTCCTTACCAAATTATATGGGTCCGATTTACCAAGATCCTCAGTCAATCTTTTATTTCCGTCGAACTAGGGTTTGAAATTTCATTTTTTCCTTTACTGGTTCTATTATCGATTGCACGTGATTTTCTTTCCTTATTTGTGTTCAATTAATTTGTTTTCCATATTTACTTGTTTGATTCCTACCACTATATAACTCCTCCCTAATTTCCCCTTTGGACGGACCTTAATCGCTAAAAACAACTACTACTGTTCTCTTATTCTTTCTTGTCTTGCACTACTTTGAGGCTTAATCTTTTGGCCGGCTGAAAACCAAGGCCACCGAAATTTGATTCTTGAACCTTTCTCAATATGAGCACTATCCGGGGTTCATTCGAAACCCTTGGGAACCGTAACGCACTGAAATTCCTGGGTTAAATTGTTCGTTTTGCTATTGACACTGAAGTGTTGCTAAAATTATCTAACGACCCGGCCGGTCATTTTGAGTGTATTAGTCTCGATCCACTATTTACTGCTTTTCCCGCATCTCTTTCTGCTTATGTGACCAGGCCTTGAGTGTATTAGCCTCGATCCACTATTTAAGATTTTGACTGTAGTTGGAATTATGTGAAGAATAGTCCGGAATAGAGTTTCGTCGGTTCTGTTAGCTCCGTTGGGTGATTTTGGACTTAGGAGCGTGTCTGGATTGTGATTTGGAGGTCTGTAGCTAAATTAGGCTTGAAATGGCGAAAGTTAAAATTTTGAGAAGTTTGACCGGTAGTGGACTTTTGATATCGGGGTCGGATTCTGATTTTGGAAGTTGGACTAGGTCCGTAATGTCGAGTTTGACTTGTGTACAAAATTTGAGGTCAATCGGACGTGGTTTGATAGGTTTCGGCATCGGTTGTAGAAGTTTTAAGTTTCAAAGTTCATTAAGTTTGAATCGGAGGGTGATTCATATTTTTAGCATTGTTTGATGTGATTTGAGGGCTCGACTAAGTTCGTATGGTATTTTAGGACTTGTTGGAATGTTTGGTTAAGGTCCCGAGGGCCTTGGGTGTGTTTCGGGTGCTTAACGGATTGAATTTGGATTTATGCAAATTGCTAAAGTTTTCTGGTTTCTGGTGTTTTCGCACCTGCGGTGGGGAGACTGCATATGCGGACTCGCACGTGCGGAAGGAGGAGCACAGATGCAGATTTGGGCAGCCCAGGATGGGTTCGTAGGTGCGAGGAAAATGCCGCATCTGCGATGCCCGCAGATGAGCTAGAGGAACTGCAGGCCCGAAGAGAGACCGCAGAAGCAGACCATTGTCCGCAGGTGCGCACACGCAGGTGCGATCACCAGATCGAAGAAGCGGTCCTAGTCACCTTAAGCCATTTCCGCACCTGCAATGGAATTTTCGCAGGTGCGACGTCGCAGGTGCGAGATCGTTGGGAAGAAAAGGGGAAATTTTGAGGGTTTGATCTCATTTTCATTTTGGGCCTTTGAGAGCTCGGATTGAGGCGTTAATTCAAGGATTTTTCAGAGAGAACTTTAGGGTAATGATTCTTAACTCATTTATGGTTATATTTCATTAATCTATATTTGAATTCATCATATAATTAAGGAATTTGGTTGAGAAATTTGGAAAAAAGTTGTGTCATACCTCATCCTCGAGAGGCGCGACCAACGCTCAACCGAGTGAACCCGGCCGAGCAAGCCTGTTAGATACTTTCTACCCAATTCACCCATGATCAAGACAAGACGTGATTTCATTACTTATACAGTAGGAAGCCCATTCGTACAATCCTAAATCGTTTCATTAGTCATTGCGCCTTTATGTCTCAAAATACACATTTCTTATAGTTCGAGTGCAACAAGTGATCAAACACAACATAACTTGTTTAGCATTCCCAACACCCATATACAACCCACATAGTCTCTACGGAGCCTCTAAAGATACAAAAGAGAGTAAAGATGGTGTCGGCAACAAGGCCCCGACTATACCTCAAAATGTGACCACAATATAAACAAAAGGTACAATACTTGACCCCGGAATGAAATGGGGCTCACAGAGTCCGCTGAGAAGAGGATGCAGCACTATCTGTGATCAACATTGTCTGCTATGTATTTACCTGCATCCATTTAAAGATGCAGCGCCCCCGGCAAAAGGGACGTTAGTACCGTCGAATAGCACTAGTATGTAAAGCTAAATACCAACTCAATGGAATGAATAATAATACAAGAGGAACAATCAAGAATTCGATAAGAGCTTCAAATAATATAGAAACAACAATGTTAAGGATCATATACATTTTCAAGTCAATTTCCGTATTATTAGGTTAGGTGACTTTTAGTACCGATATTCCACAATTCACAATACCTCCGTATTCTTACATGGAGTTCGATCTCGGCTCGATCGGCTAGGCAATCTCATTTGAGACATTACCATAATTTTATTATAATTTCTAGCACAGTACCACCATGTGTGCGGCATGGCGTCCGATCACGGCCCGATCGGCTAGGCCATCATTTGAGACATCAACCATTTTCACAATTTCATCCATAATACCGCCGTGTTCTTACACAGAGTCCGATCGCGGCCCGATCGGCTAGGCCATCTCATTTGAGACATTACCTTTTTCAGTCAATCATCTCACTCCGTACCCTTTCATATACTTTAAGTTCATTGGCACTAGTGATCACAATTACAAAGTCATTCTTTGCACTTGGCCGTATTTCATAGTTCCGGTCCACTTTCCACATTCAAATATAATTATCATTATCAACATCAATAGGGCTTCCCATGCAAGACATTAATTCATATATGAGCAATTTGGGAAATCTTAGGCACATAGAGGCCTTTCATACAATTTGGCATCACAACCTTCACTTCAGTCTTGACATGAAGTTTTAACATTCCTAACATATAGTCCACATTTTGAACATATTATCAAATGGCAAGATGATATGATGAAGCATTTAGAATAAATATTGAACAAACATCATTCAACACAACCAGATTAGGAAAAGCCAATTCAATAATGATCAAAGACTTACTCCAATTACATGAACACTGTGGGATTCGATTCTAAGAAGAAGGGGGTTTAGCCAACATACCTCAATTGATCTTCTCAAACTCTAAAATGATCCGGAATTCTTAGAAAATTCAATCTATTTTAGAAATATAACAAGTTGAACCAAAAATTAGGAAGATGATCATGGTTTTAGCTCATTTGAGCATTTTATCAAACACTAGGTGTGCATTAAGGTTCTAAGGCTCTTTTGTGGAAGATTCCATCATTTTCCAACTCACTCTCTACCATTTTTAGCTCACAACCTTTCCACATACTTCAAAGATACATGCATGCAAGACAACAACCCCCACATCCAATAATTGCATCTCTAATTACCCTATTTTTGCAAAATTTTGAAATTGAGAGTTAGGGCATAGATTCTTACCTTTAGGGTGAAGACTCCCTTTGTTAATCCTCAATGATTGAGCAATAATTGATGGATAATGGTTAAATATTGCTCTCCCAGTCTAAGAACTCTCCCTCTCACTCTAAAATATCATAAATGTGCTCAAAATAGTCTATGGGGTGTGTTTTAACGGAATAGGGTCGGGTTTAAAACCCCAAAATTGAAGCTCCGAAATAGGTTCTACGGTCGCATATTCGACCGTATCATGGTTATGCAGTCTGCGAAATGACCGCGAAATTGGGTTCCAGAGCTGGAAAAAACTGACCGGGTCTGCGGTCACTATGCGACAAGCAGACCTGTTCTGCGGCCGCATAATACACTGCAGAATGGTTATACGGTCGCATAGTGCATCGCAGAACCTCCCTTCGAAAAATCCCAAGGCGGGATATGTGACAAGAATGCGGCCTGCGAAACGGTTATGCGGTTGCATAATGGCCGCAAAATTTGACATCAAAAATGCCCCAGAAACCTACCCCACTCTGCGACCAGTCTGCAGTCCGCAGAGTGGTTCTGCGGCCGTAGAATAGGCCGCAGAAATGCGTACTTCTGCCCAAAATTTTCTTTCAACTCCTCAATGCACTGTTCAATCCAAAAAGTCTGAACCGCGGCTCGTAAGCTCGCCGCAAAGAATTTCTACTACTATTAACCTCTATGCCTACTTTGGCATCACAGAATCCGGATTTTTAGGAAAAATTTTACGGGGCCTTACATCCTCCCCCACTTAAGATCATTCGTCCTCGAATGAGGATCAGGGTCCATTATTAGCCCCTTGTGCAACTCAGTTATCACACCCTACACCAACAACCCCAAATTTAACTAACTCCCCAAATTTCCAGAAATTTCGCCAGAGTTTCCTTTGTAACTAGACATATCCACCTGTCAGAGAGCCCCAGAAACATATCTTACCACCATATGCACAACCCAATGACGTAGCAAAACTCATAACAATACTAACCGTGGCCTCATAATCAACATATAATCAAAAGGAACACCTTTACATTAACTGAACAAGTGATACAAATTTCATAGCCGACAAGTTCATAAAAAGAAAGGATTACACAGCTATTCAAACAAGGATACTTCTTCTTCATTTCTTCCTCGGCCTCCCAAGTGGCCTCTTCAACCTGCTGGTTTCGCCATAACACTTTCACGGAGGCAATTTCTTTATTTCTCAACTTTCGGACTTGCCTATCAAGAATGGAAACTGAAATTTCTTCATATGACAATTCTTCATTAACCTCAATGGTTTCAACCGGCACAATAGCTGACGGATCTCCAACTACCTTCTTCATCATGGACACATGGAATATCGGGTGCACTAATGATAGCTCGGGTAGTAGCTCAAGCTTGTACGCCACCTCACCAATCCTCTGAATGATTCTATACGGCCCAACATACCTCGGACTCAATTTCCCTTTCTTACCAAATCGCATTACACCTTTCATGGGGGAATTTTCAAGAATACACAATCACCTTCTTTGAACTCCAAGTCTCTGCGACGAACATCCGAATAAGATTTTTGACGACTCTGAGTAGTTTTCAACCGCTCCTTTATGATCTTAACTTTTTCCATAGCCTGATGTACAAGGTCTGCCCTATAAACTCTGCTTCCCCAATCTCGAACTACCCAATGGGAGATCTACATCTCCTATCATATAATGCCTTAAATGGTGCCATCTGAATACTAGCATGAAAGCTGTTGTTATAAGCAAACTCTATGAGTGGCAAATGATCATCCCAGCTACCCTTGAAATCAAGAACACAAGCACGCAACATGTCTTCAAGCGTCTGAATAGTCCACTCTACTTGCCCATCGATCTGTGGATGGAAGGTTGTATTAAGATTTACCTGAGTACCTAAACCTTACTGAAATATCTTCCAAAAAATGGCCGTTAACTGAGCCCCTCGATCGGAATTGATAGAAACTGGAGTGCCATGTAACCTGACTATTACCTTGATATACAACTGAGCATATTGTTCCGCTGTGTCGGTAGATTTAACTGGCAAGAAATGAGCTGATTTCGTGAGTCAGTCCATGATCACCCAAATTGAGTCAAACTTGCACAGAGCGCGTGGTAATCCTAACACAAAATCCACATTAATCATCTCCCACTTCCACATTAGAATTTCTATGTTCTGTGCCAACCCACCAGGCCGTTGATGTTCGGCCTTCACTTGCTGACAATTCGGACACCTTGCCACAAAGTCCGCCACATTCCTTTTCATGTCACTCCACCAATAGATTTCCTTGAGGTCGTGATACATATTTGTAGAACCTGGATGCACGGAATACCTAGAAGCGTGAGCCTCAGTCATGATTCTTTCTCGGAGACCATTTACATTCGGAACATATAGTCGCCCTCGGTACCTTAGTGTACCATCATCCATGCCAAGAGTAAAAGCCATAGTCTTACGTTTATGAATCTTTTCCTTCAGCTGTACCAATAATGGATCGTTGTATTGCTTCCCTTTGACCTCCACAACAAGCGATGATTCAGTCCTATTTTGCACAATTACCCTTCCTTCATTAGCGTCCATAAGACAAACTCCTAAACTAGCCAATCAATGGACTTCCTTGGCCAATGGCCTTTGATATGACTCTAAGTGTGCTAAACTACCCATAGATTTCCGGCTAAGCACATCCGCCACAACATTGGCTTTCCCCGGGTGATATAGAATATCGATGTCGTAATTCTTGAGTAACTCAAGCCATCTTCTCTGCCTCAGATTCAGCTCTTTTTGTTTGAAAATATATTGAAGACTCTTGTGGTCCGTGAATACATCCACATAGACCCCATACAAATAGTGACGCTAAAGTTTCAATGCAAAAACCACCGCCGCAAGTTCTAAGTCATGTGTTGGATAATTCATTTCATGATTCTTGAGTTGCCTAGAAGCATAAGTTATAACCTTGCTGTGTTGCATTAACACACACCCAAGCCCAATTCTTGAAGCATCACAATATACCATAAATTCATTTGTACCCTCTAGCAGGGTCAACACCGACGTTGTAATCAATCTTGATTTCATCTCCTGGAAGCTCCTTTCACACGCATCGGACCATTGGAAATTAACCGCTTTCTGAGTCAATTTAGTCAATGGAGAGGCAAGAGTAGAGAACCCCTCCACAAACTTCCTGTAATACCCTGCTAAGCCCAAGAAACTATGAATCTCGGTAGGTATTGTAGGTTTAGGACAATTCTTTACTGCTGAAATCTTTTGAGGATCAACCTTAATTCCTTCTCTAGAGACAACATGACCCAAGAACGTGACAGATTCGAGCCAAAATTCACACTTTGAAAACTTCGCATACAATTGGTGCCGATGAAGAGTTTGCAAAACCGCCCCGAGATGATCAGCATGGTCCTCCCGACCTCGTGAATACACAAGAATATCGTCAATGAATACTATCACAAAGGAGTCGAGGAAAGGCTTGAAAACCTGATTCATAAGATCCATGAAAGCCACTGGGGCATTTGTTTGCCCAAAAGACATTACCAGAAATTTAAAGTGCCCATACCAGGTTCTGAAAGCTGGTTTCGAAATATCCTGCTCTCTGATCTTCAATTGGTGGTACCCCGATCGTAAATAAATTTTAGAGAAGTATCTAGCACCCTGTAACTGATCAAACAAATCACATATCCTTGGTAGTGGGTATTTGTTTTTTATTGTGACTTTGTTGAGCTGGCGGTAGTCAATACACATCCCCGGTGATCCATCTTTCTTCCTTACAAAGAGAACCGGTGCGTCCCCTGGTGACACACTTGGTCGGATGAAACCCTTCTCTAACAAATCCTTCAATTGCTCATTTAGCTCCTTCAATTTTGCTGGTGCCATCCTGTATGGCGGAATAGATATAGGTTGCATGCCTAACATCACATCAACCCCAAAATCAATCTCCCTATCTGGAAGAATCCGAGGGAGTTCATCAGGAAAAACCCCTAGAAATTCATTCACAACTGGCACTGATTCGAGTGTAGGCGCCTCAGCAGTGGTGTCCTTAACTCGGACTAAGTAATAGATACACCCCTTGTTAATCATCTTCGTGGCCTTAAGGTAAGAAATAAACCTACCCTTCGGCACTACATTATCCCCCTTTCCCTTAACAACTGGCTCATTAGGAAATTCAAACCACACAGTTCAAGTTCGGCAGTCGAGCTTAGAAAAACATGAATAAAGCCAATCCATTCCCATAATTACATCAAAATCAACCATCTCCAATTCAATGAGATCGGCCACGGTGTCCCGACTATGCACCGTGACAACACAACCCCTATAAACCCGTGCGACCACAATAGACTCGCCAACCGGAGTACCCATAACATATAGGTAAGTCCATGTAGCAGATCCCCGTGTGCATCCTCCCACACCTGGGATATGGGGGCCTCCGCTGCTGCGGGAATCTCCCTCTTGGTCGGCCCTTATGATGGGGTACCCTGCTTCCATGATTGGGCCTGAAGTGACTCCCATGTTACTGACTATACCCCACTGGTGGTGCACTGGCTGAAGACTGAGCATAAGACTGGGATGGCCCTGATGACCCTCCTCTGAAAGATGATCTTCCCCCACCAAATGACTCCCTAATGTTGCCCGCGGATCGGGCCTTGCTTGTACCCTCTCGCTCCCTTCTGTTCTTCAACTTGCGGTCCTCAGTAGCTTGAGAAAATGCTACCATTTTCCCATAGTTCATATATAAATTCAAGGCAGTTGTAGCGGCCTCATTGATAACCAATGGGCTAAGGCCCTGCACAAACCGGCGCACTCTAACCTCCATAATAGGCAACATGTGAATAGCATATTTTGATAGGCGCGCGAACTCCATGTGATACTCTCACACACTCCTACTCCCTTGCTTAAAATTCTGAAACTCTGCGGCACGGGTTGTCCTAGTCACGGTAGGCCAGAAATGGTCTATAAAGGCATCAATAAACTCACTCCATCTTGCTGGAGGGCTCCCCTACTCCCGAGAGTCCTCCCACGGCCCAAACCAAGAATATGCCACCCCTTTCAGGCGGTAGGCAGCCAACTCCACTCCCTCCATCTCAGTAGCGCGCATAATTCGGAGAGTTTTATGCATCTCATCAATGAAGTCTCATGGGTCGTCCTCGGGATTAGCACACATGAACACCGGAGGATCCAACTGAAGAAACATGTTCACCCTGGAGCCACTAGAATCCCTTTGTTGGCTAGACAAAGTTGGTGCAACATTTTATCTTTGGGCTTGAGAAGCCACTATCTGTGTTAGCATCTGAATAGTTCCCCTAAGATCCCCATCAGAAATACCGGAACCGAAAGCTGGGTCTGGAGGTGGAATCAGAATATCGGTTGGAGGAACCGTTGTACCCTCAGTAGGTGCAGGAACTGGTGTGGCCTGAACATGTGTAGTGGAATCAGGTAGTGTAGCAGTCGGGGGATTATCCTCATCCCTCGGGTATTCATCCGCCTCTCCAAGTAAAGGGTCAACTGCCACTCCCAAGGCGGCATTGGCTCCTTGGCCAGTTCTTGCTCTCTTCTTAGGTTCCATATACTGAAAGTTAAAGGAATGTACGAGTTAGAAGAGAACGGTTGCACAATTAGTTTCATCGCACGATCTAGAATATCAAAGAAGGGTATTATTCCTAAATGTCCAAGTAGCTTCCAACTTATAGATGTGGTTGACAACACACCGATAAGAAGGACTCTACTAGACACGGTTTCGAGACATCCTAGGACACTTTAAAACCTTAGGCTTTGATACCAAGTTTGTCACGCCTCATCCTCGGGATGCGCGACCGGTGCTCAACAGAGTGAACCCGGCCGAGCAAGCCTGTTAGATACTTTCTACCCAATTCACCCATGATCAAGACAAGACGTGATTTCATTACTTATATAGTAGGAAGCCCATTCATACAATCCTAAATCGTTTCATTAGTCATTGCGCCTTTAAGTCTCAAAATACACATTTCTTATAGTTCGAGTGGAACAAGTGATCAAACACAACATAACTTGTTTAGCATTCCCAACACCCATATACAACCCACATAGTGTCTACAAAGCCTCTAAAGATACAAAAGAGAGTAAAGATAGTGCCGGCAACAAGGCCTCGGCTACACCTCAAAATGTGACCACAATATAAACAAAAGGTACAATACTTGACCCCGGAATGAAATGGGGCTCGTCGAGTCCGCTAGAGGATGCAGCACTATCTGTGATCAACACTATCCGCTATGTAACCGTCTATTTAAAGATGCAGCACCCCCGGCAAAAGGGACGTTAGTACCGTCGAATAGCACTAGTATGTAAAGCTAAACACCAACTCAATGGAATGAATAATAATACAAGAGGAACAATCAAGAATTCGATAAAGGGCTTCAAATTATATAGAAACAATAATGTTAAGGATCATATACATTTTTAAGTCAATTTTCATATTATTAGGTTGGGTGACCTTTAGTACCGATATTCCACAATTCACAATACCTTCGTATTCTTACATGGAGTCTAGTCTCGGTCTGATCGTCTAGGCCAACACATGAGATATTACCACTATTTCATTATAATTACCAGCACAGTTCACCATGTGTGCGGCATGGCATTCGATCACGGCCTGATCGGCTAGGCCATCTCATTTGAGACATCAATCATTTTCACAATTTCATCCACAATACCACCGTGTTCTTACACAGAGTCCGATCTCGGCCCGATCGGCTAGGCCATATCATTTGAGACATTACCTTTTTTATTCAATCATCTCACACCGTACCATTTCATATACTTTAAGTTCATTGGCACTAGTGGATCATAATTACAAAGTCATTCTTGGCACTTGGCCGTATTTCATAATTCCGGTCCCCTTTTTCACATTCAAATATCATTATCATTATCAACATCAATAGGGATTCCTATGCAAGACATTAATTCACATATGAGCAATTTGGAAAATCTTAGGCACATAGAGGCCTTTCATACAATTTGGCATTAAAACCTTTACTTCGGTCTTGACATGAAGTTTTAACATTCCTAACACATATTCCAGATTTTGAACATATTTTCAAATGGCAAGATGACATTATGAAGCATTTAGAATAAATATTGAACAAAAATCCTTCAACACAACCACATTAGGAAAAGCCAATTCAATAATGATCAAGGACTTACTCTAATTACATGAACACCGTGGGATTTGATTCTAAGAAGAAGGGGATTTAGCCAACATACCTCAATTGAGCTTCTCAACTCTAAAATAATCCGGAATTCTTAGCAACTTCAATCTATTTTAGAAATATAACAAGTTGAACCAAAAATTAGGAAGATGATCATGGTTTTAGCTCATTTGAGCATTTTATCAAACACTAGGTGTGCATTAAGGTTCTAAGGCTCTTTTGTGGAAGATTACATTATTTCCCAACTCACTCTCTAGCATTTTTAGCTCACAACCTTCCCATATACTTTAAGGATACATTCATGCAAGACACCAACCCCCACACCCAATAATTGCCTCTCTAATTACCCCATTTTTGCAAAATTTCGAAATTAAGAGTTAGGGCATAGATTCTTACCTTTAGGGTGAAGACTCCCTTTGTTAATCCTCAATGATTGAGCAGGAATTGATGGATAATGGTTAAAGATTGCTCCCCCACTCTAAAAACTCTCCCTCTCACTCTAAAATATCATAAATGTGCTCAAAATGGTCTATGGGGTGTGTTTTAATAGAATAGGGTCGGGTTTAAAAACCCCAAAATTGAAGCTCCAGAACAGGTTCTGCGGTCGCATATTAGTGGTTATGCGGTCCGCAAAATGACCGCAAAATTAGGTACCAGAGCTGGAAAAAGGTTGACCGGGTTTGCGGTCACTATGCGGCCCGTAGACCTGTTCTACGACTGCATAATGCACCGCAGAATGATTCTGCGGTCACATAGTGCACCGCAAAACCTCCCTCCGAAAAATCCCAAGGCGGGATATACAACAAGAATGCGGCCTGCGAAACGATTATGCGGTCACATAATGGCCACGAAATTCGACATCAAAAATGCCCCAGAAACCTGCCCCACTGTGCGACCAGTCTACGGTCCGCAGAGTAGTTCTGCGGCCGCAGAATGGGCTGCAAAAATGCGTACTTCTGCTCAACGTTTTCCTTCAACTCCCCAGCACACTGTTCAATCCAAAAGGTCTGAATCACGGCTTGCAAGCCCGCCGCGAAGAATTTCTGCTACTATTAACCTCTACGCCTAATTTGGCATCACGGAATCCAGGTTTTTAGGAAAACTTTTAGTAGGCCTTACAAGTTGGAAGGTTTTTCAAATAAATATTTGAGTTTTGATTCGGATTTGGATAATTTTGGTAAGAGTGAACTCGTGAGTGAATGGATGTTCATATTTTGTGACTTTTACCCGATTCCGAGACGTGGGCCCAGGTAGACGTTTTGGGGTGATTTTCTAATTTCTTGCTCTAGCTTTGATTTCATTAATTAGATTAATTTTTTATAGTTGTATTTATGGTATGTAATTTATATTGGCTAGATTTGGGCCATTCGGAGTCGGATATTCGTGGAAAAGGCAGTGTTACAGATTCATTGAGCTTGGTTCAAGGTAAGTGGCTTGCCTAACCTTGTGTGAGGGAAATTTCTTTAGGATTTGGTACTGTTGTGATATGTGAGCTCCGTGTATGTGAGGTGACGAGTACGTACACGAGCTATTTGTTGTAAAACTCGATTTATTTTACTGAGTAGCAACCTGTTTTTCCTTTAATTTGAATTATACCGTTTAAATAAGTATTAGTTTGTTTTCATTCTTAATTGAGTTGTTCCAATATATGTAGTTATCCTGTTTAGTCTAATATCATATGTTTGCGTGCTTTAACTACTTATTTGAACTTTGTGAAGCATGCCTAGTTGATTTCCTGCTTTTCCTTGTTCTTTATCAGTATAACTATAGAAATCTTGCTGTTAACTGTTGTATTTATCGGTTTGAGCTGTATGTTTACTTTTGAGACTATGAGGCGGTTCCTCCGGAGTTCTCCCTACACATTTACTTTTGAGACTACGAGGCAGTTCCTCAGGAGTTCTCCCTGCACATTTACTTTTGAGACTACGAGGCGGTTCCTCAGGAGTTCTCCCTGTAAATTTACTTTTGAGACTACGAGACAGTTCCTCGGGAGTTCTCCCTGCATATTTACTTTTGAGACTACGAGGCGGTACCTCGGGAGTTCTCCCTGTATATTTACTTTTGAGACTACGAGGCGGTACCTCGGGAGTTCTCCCTGTATATTTACTTTTGAGACTACGAGGCGGTACCTCGGGAGTTCTCCCTGTGTATTTATTTTGAGACTACGAGACGGTATCTCGGGAGATCCCCTGTTGTTTACCCCTGTGTGTTATAATGTTGCCTTGTTGTGTTTTCTTTTGTTAAATTCTAGTCTCTTATTATACTGTATATTCTCCAACCTTATTTATTATTTACCATTAGGCCTGACCTGACCTCGTCACTACTCGACTGAGGTTAGGCTTGGAACTTATTGGGTACCGTTGTGGTGTACTCATGCTACTCTTCTGCACATGTTTTCGTGTGCAGATCCAGGCTCATCATACCAGCCTCGCTATTAGTTGTGCATTTGCTACTATTTTGGAGACTTCAAGGTACATCTGCTTGCGTCCGCAGACTTAGGAGTCCCCCTCTATCCTCCCTTATGTCAAACACTTCCTGTATTCTTTTATTAGACTCTGGTGTATAGAGATGCTATTGGTTATTTTCCAACAGTGGGATCATTGCTACATATTAGTTTTTCCCTTGTTGAGTTGTTCTGTTTACACATAACATCCTTTACTGTGGTTATTCCTTATGAATTGGTTCTACCGTTTCTTTATGAATTAAGGTTCTTGAGTTGATTTACTTGTCGTACTTTGTATATTGTCATTGTTTCTGTTGTACTTGTTGTGGTGATGTACGAGGTTTCTGCCATGCGGTTGTTGTTATAGGGTTGCACGAGGTTTCTGTCGTGCTATTGTTACTATTGATATTTGCACATGCGGCATGACAAGGCGGAATATATATTTATATATGGGTTGTGCATGTGGCGAGATAAGGCGGGAATATTATTATGCACATGTGGCGAGACAAGGCGGGCATTTGCTTTACTATTGCACACGTGGTGAGACAAGGTGGGATGTGTCAGGGATTGATGTGTGATGATTTGTGATGGCCTGGGTGCATTCGTGTGGTTAATATTTGTGTAGTGGTACACTTACATGTGTGAGCTTTATCTTGTGAAAGCTGTGAGAAAATATTCTACGCGTTGTCCATTCTTTTTCCTTAGGCTTATTTGCTGGTATGGACTATGTTAGGACACTTGCATAAGCATACACGTAGTTAAGCACTCTTATCGGATAAAAGGTGTTCTTGATATTGTTGAGCATAGATGCTCACCCTTGTTTGCTTGCCTTCTATGTGAGAATGGCTATATTGGCACGTGAGTCATCAGTGCGGTTATGAAAAGTAATGAGGGCACAGGATGCCAAGTGTTAGGGTTCAGGTATTGAGACCCGTGTGTTGTGATTTGTCCGAGGTTCGGTACCTCATGGAGTTTGATGACTAAAACCTGATGTAAAAGCGGTTGTAGTTGTTGAGTTATTACTTGTCCTTGTTGTATTTGTGATTCCGGATTCAGGTTGTGTTTCATTCACTTTTCTGTGTCATTTTTTTTTATGGTATTCCACTGATACTTGCTGTTTCCTTTCTTATTGCATCACTGCATTGTGAGCCATATTGCATAGTCCTTATATAGATATCATATTTTTGTTGTTCATATAATTATACTTGTTCAATTTATAAGACCAGTAGGTGTCTCGACTATTACTCATCACTACTCCATCGAGGTTAGTCTTGATACTTACTGGGCACCGCTGCGGTGTGCTCATTCCACACTTCTGCATATTTTTATGCAGATCCAGGTATTTGTTCGATAGTAGATGTGCGAGTCGTTGCTGTGGAGACTTAAGGTAAACCTGTTGCTACGTTCGCAGGCTTTGGAGTCACCTTCAAATTTTTATTTTGCACTGTTTACTCTTATTTCTTGACCGTTGTATTTAGAAGTTTTCTAGCAAATACTCTGTAGAGCTTATGACTTGTAATATCGGTTTTGGGAATTGTAAATTTTAAGAGATTTCTATTTCAAATTGTTTGATGTTATTTATTAGATAGCATACCTATAGGGTTGTAATAATACATACTTTTGTTAATGTTCATCTAGATACCATAATTATAGGGTCTTAACTAATTAATTAATCGGCTGCTTCTGTTGTTTTATTATACTGCCACCTAGATAGCATGCCTATAGGATAAGTATGACTAAATCAAGTTCAATTACCAATCATTAGAAATATTGCATATAGGATATTGTCATTCGCCTAGAAAGCATGTCTATAGAATCAAACACTGGTAATACCAAGTTTTTCTAATAGCTTTCATTGCTCGTTGCGCAAACAACTCAGAAATCATGCATATAGGTTTTATAACGCCTGTAATCTGTAAATTAGTTAACTTGGAACAGCAACACTGCATGTACGAGATTTGAAATCAGAATCGTATATAAATCATGCCTATAGGACAGCATCACTTGCCTAAGATGCCTATTTATAAAATCAGTGCTAATAATCCTGAGTCTGCAAATAGTTTACTGCCTCCTCGCCTAAGCCATTTAGAACAATAATGTTGCATATACGATGCTAGAATTCAGAATCACCTAGAGATCATGCTTATAGGACTCTAAATCTTAATTCTGAAATTATCTACTTCCTATTCTACCTGCGTGCATTTGATGTTTATGTGTGGAGGCTAACTTGGGCCCTTAATTGTCTTTACGTGAAGTCCTATCTGTTTTGAATGTCGCCTAGCTTTCTCATTTTGAGCAACCTAAGTTGAGTCTAAAACCACCTCATAGTAGGTCCAAAGCCTCCTGGACCATAGGCATGGAATTTAGAATTGAATTAGAGTGCCTTTAAGTAACAACTTCAACATATTAAATGGGTAGCAGAAGATGATAGTTTGTGCCCGCTGAATAATATGAGCAACCCCTACCTTAAGGGATCTGCGAAGTATTATTTATGTTGCACGGGGTGATCCTTTAGGCTAAAAAACTTAGGACCCCTCTTTTTTTTCATTTATGTACTTGTTATCTATATTTATTTAATCAGTAATTATCCATATCTGCTTCATTCTATCCGTTGTCTACCAATCATTTATTCTTGTGTGCTATAATAGATCCTTCAACTTATATACCTTTCTTTACTTATCACTTAGCTTAATCATCTTATCTACATAGTGTAAAATTCGACCGGGACCTACAGTTGTGGACCTCAAAGAGTGCCCAACACCTTCTCGTAAAGTGCCCGATCTTTGGTGATACGGACTAGTTAAAATAGAGTTACTCGCAAATAGGTGCCCTAACGCACCTTAAATCGTTAGGTGGCGACTCTTCTCTTCTAATACCTCCTTTAAAAGAGTTGTCACACGTCGAAACCCGCTTTCGCGAGAAAACAAGGCGCGACAATTGCTTTCTTCTTTTCTTCCTGGTTTGTTTTCTTGAGATGAATTTTCTCGAATACTATAAGATCTCCTCGAAGCTTATCATATGAAAGTTTGTTTAGATCTTGTGATTCAAGTGCAACTACTTTTGCCTGCCAAGTGGTAGGTAGACTCCTCAGAATTTTTCGAACTTGATCACCACTTCAGTATGGTTTACTAAAAGCTTTTAGATCGCTAATAATTTTGCTGAACCTTGCAAACATTTCCTCAATGGATTTTCCTTCTTTCATCCGGAAGAGTTCATAGTCGTGAACCAACATGTTAATGTGAGTTTCTTTCACTTTGATGGTTCCTTCATAAGTAATTTCCAATTTTTCCCACATTTCTTTGGTTGTATCACAACTTGAGATTTTCTGATATTCCTCTCCACTTATAGCATTATAGAGTAAATTTCGTGCCTTAGCATTTACCTGAACAATTGCCATTTGCTCGTCTGTGTACTCATCTATATCTTCTAGATCAGCAGGTGGTTGAGCAGTTGCTGGTAGTGGATAGTTTCCCTTTTTGATAGCCCGCCATACTTTGACATCATAGGATTTTGCATATATTTCCATACGTACTTTCCAGTGAGAAAAGTATTGTCCATTTAAATATGGTGGCCTAACCTGCGATGTTCCTTCTTGAAATAGTACTCCAGCAATTACTTGATTTGCCTTGATCTTTTTTCACAAGTTGTTAAGAAAAAAGTGTGAGACTGGCTCTAATACCAATTGAAAGTAAAATGGGGGGGGGGGGATTGCCTATTTAAAAATTGTATTGTAAGCAGTTGACTAGTATACCAATTAGTCAACTAAAAATAAGAACAAGATAATAGTAATGCAGAAATAAAGTGCAGGATTTTATACTGGTTCGAATTTAATGTGAATCCTACTCCAGTCCCCTTGGGTTGTAAGGGTGTTATCTTTCAGTGATCGAAGTTTTCTGAGTACAGATTGGTTGATATAGCTTTACACCAACAGTTTGATCTCTATGTCACTTTTCTCTTCTTGATACAATGCCTCACTAGTGTTTATCTATTTTTCTTCTCTCACTAATTACACGACAGATCTATAAGAACTACAATGGTTGCTTGGAGTAGAACAGAAAGAGTGAAAATGGTTCGTTCAAAGTATGTATTCTTCAAGTCTGAAACATATGTATATATACACTTTATGAGTCCTTCTTGATTTTTAAATGACGTGAATCTTGAGAGATTGAAAACCCAAGGGAGTTGATCATAGATTGATTCTTTTCAAGAATAAGGTCAAGTTTACGTTGATCTTTCTTGATTTATGATCTTGACGAGCTTTTCATCCGCTAGGCATATCTCTTCGTTACTTGAGGCATATCCGCTAGATTCCTTGATTTCTGGCTTCAATGATCTTCAATGCATCCTTTTATGATCTCGTTTCCCTTTGATTTGGGACCTTCCAGTAATAGCTTCTGTCAATCATTTTATAGAATCACTGATTGATTCTTCTACCGGATCTTCGTTGCTCCTTCCTTTTTCATCGCTAATCATTGATTCTTTACCTTGCGTTGCTTTTAGAGCTCCTGCTAATAGATTGTTTCCTTAATCTATTCTTGGCTGGTATTGCTTCTTGATTCCTTTGGTTTCCTTCTTGATCATGCACCAAATGTGATATATTATTTTTCATCATTGAAACCTATAATTAACAGTCTTTCCCTAATGCTTTCATTAGGGTATATTGTCTGCATCTTACCCCTTGAGGTGTGGCCCTTCCCCGGATCTTGCGTGCAGGGGCGGATTTAGGGGGCGGAAGGGGGTTCACCCCCTCGCCGAAAAATTACATGTTATATATAAGGAAAAATATGTCCTATTTTTATATTATGTTCAATAGGACAAACTCTTATCCTTCTACTCCCTCTGTCTCAAATTAATTGCAATCCATATGTATTATTTTCCCATCGTTATTCCAATCCAGCCCTTGTCATTTCAATTCCCATGTCTCAATTCTCTACATTTATAATACTAGTCATTATATTAGAAACTCACAAATAGAATATAAGTATCTAACACCAAATCCTATGTTAAATTTGAGCATTGTTCCAAGATAGCTTAAGAGTCTATTTATAGAAGAGTCTAAAATGCAGACTTTGCTCAATGCACCCAATAAAACAAATCTCCAAAAATAGCTTGACATTTTTAGAGCATCAAAAGAGTAATTTTTGAAGAATAAAAAGTAGTCATGTTTCATATGTAGCGTATAGATATTGAACCAAAGATTATCTCTCCCAACTACAGCCAAAAATACAACCAGATCCATGGTGAAAGAGAATAAACTCAAACACTTAGCCCATGGAAGGAAGGATAAAAATGTAACCTACAAGTTTACAGTATTAGAGTGTGCAGAGTACTCATACTTCTTATTAAAAATTATAATTTCAACGTTGTTGAATTATTTTACAAGTTTGAATTGTGCAAAGAGCTTGTCGACATGCACTCAAGCTAGAAGTCTGATATTACCTCTTTCATGTGAATGAGTCTGGAGGGGAAGATTTGTAGGGTCCATCCCTATAAATAAAAAAAACGAAAAGGAAGGAAAAGTGTCAGATTCCATCATGACTTCTTTGATTTGCAAATCTGCAAATTGTCAAAAATAGTAGGCGTCAGACAAAGTGCAATAACCAATCGTTTTGATTGGTGGAAGATTGGGCGCTCAACACTATAAAAGGAGAGATTCGGCTCTCATTTCACCACACCAATCGCAGAGAGAAATATATCCGAGAACATAGAGAGCAGTGTGAGGTATTCACAAGCGGTGTAGTCTATGAGGAAAAATAGAGAGTGTGAGCCATATTGTAGTGAGGTGAGAATCTCAAAAGAGGATTATTTCTTTTGAGTGTATAGTGGTTCCTAGAGTATATACTCGGGACTACGGTGTGTAAAATTTCTCATTATAGTGGATTACTTTATTTTTCTCTGGCCCGTGGTTTTTTCCTTCTTAAGTGTCACACCTCCTTTTTTTCGAGGGATATTGAGTTTTTTCAATTTAAGTGACATTGCTCGAAATAAAATTATTTATTTAATTAGAGTCGCCACTTGGAATAATTAATGGTATCCCAAGTCACCGGTTTATTTTAAAATTCCAAATTGAGAAAATTGACTCTATTTTTATGGTCCGCGAACACAGAAGACCGGGTAAGGAATTCTGTTAATCCGGGAGAAGGTGTGAGGCACTCCCTAGTTCCATGGTTTTAGCACGGTCGCTCAATAATTAATATTTGGCTTAATTATCTGAATTATTACATGTTTAAAACTTTTTATACATTACTGGTTCCATACTGCTTTTAATTATTTTTAAATAATTATGGAGTTTATTTAAACAGGTCGCGATGTCGCGCACTTGTTATTTTTGTACACATTGCAAACCGCGTCACGTGAAACGCATCCACGATTTACAACATGTTTATTATTATTATTTGAAGTTGGGGTCACTTGAATTTGGAGTTACGTATCGTGACTATGCCACGGAAACCGTACCCATAGTCACGATGATTTATTAATTGCGCCTGAAGCAAGCTACGATGTTCATAAGTTGCTTAATTTTCTAAAGTTTGAGATTAACGAGTTTAGTTATCTTCCTAAGCTAGAAGAGTTCGGATGATTAATTAATTTATAAGAAATGGGCTGACTTATTAGAGGGAATTACACAATCTGCCTACTAGGCACAAACTAATTACCCATTTTTGCCCATTTAGGAATTAATTACAATTTATACCTATTCATCAAATCCTATTTTTGATGGCTACCCATTCCTCTTTTTTTCTTGAATTTATTTTCCTCAGCACACCAAACCATGCATATTTCCTTTTAACTAAACCTATAGCTTTCTCTTTGTGAATAAGTATGAAATCTAATTTTAATTATCCGTTACCGCACATTCTAATTTGTCTTATAATGTGTACCTGTGCAATCTAAAATATTTATCCAACTACCCATTTTCAAAATCCTTTCCTTTCTAATCCCGGATCACGTGAAACCCCATTAATTGCCCCAACCTATTTTCTCTTTTATTGTCTTCTCAAATATAAATAAACGTTTTTCTTCTATCTTTCTCATTTCATAATAGGATCTACTTGTCCATTGAATATTTTTTATTAATTTATTCTCCATTTCAAAATGGTATATAGTATATTATTATAACATATCTAAATTTTAATATAATCAATGAAGCACAAAATTGAGTTAATTAGATTATGTGACAACTGATATTAATTCAGTTTAATAATTGAATTAAAAAACTTATTTTAAACTCTTAGCTTACAACTGTATACCCTGTTGGTATATCTATATATTATACTGGTATCATATGTTAGTTGGAACCTTTTTTGGTTGTATTAACTACATTTAATTGGTACATTGTATGATTTTTCTTTAGTAATAGTACAATAGTACAATATCTTGATTTTTTATTATTTTCCTTTATGCATATGTATTATGTAATCATTTTGATTTTTTCTTTATGCGTTTATTTTATATAATAGTATTATAGTACAATATCTTGAAATATATTATTATATTAATATGTGGTACATTATTTTTTTTATTTTTCTCTTTATGTATGTGTATTATGTAATAGTAGTGTAGTCATATATAGTTGCCTGGAATTAATTAGTAGAATTGTATACCCTATTGGTATAATTATATGTCATATTGGTATCACATGGTTGTTGGAATAATTTTTGGTTGTTTTACCTACATTTTTAAGTGAATTCTATTCTGAAATAATTTATATGATCATATTTTGCTGTGTTGGATTTTCTTGTACCTATGGACATAGATTTTGTGTATTATATAATAGTTTTTATAGTTATATGCAGTTGTTGGAATGACCCCGTACAACTATATACCCTATTAGTATAGCTATATATTATATTGGTATCATATGTTAGTTGAATCCTTTTTTGGTTGTATTAACTATATTTAATTGATACACTATTTGATTTTCTTTTAATAATAGTAATATAGTACAATATCTTGAAATACTTTATTATATTAATATGTGGTACACTATTTTTTTATTTTTCTCTTTATGCATGTGTGTTATGTAATAGTAGTATAGTCATATAGTTGCCGGGAATTAACCAGTAAAACTATATACCATGTTGGTATAGTTATATGCCATATTAGTATCATATGGTAGTTTGAATATTTTTTGGTTGTTTTAGCTGTATTTTAAGTGAATTCTATTCTTGAATTATTTATATGAACATGATTTGCAGTGCTGGAATTTTTTTGTGCCGATGGACATAGATTTTGTGTATTATGTAATAGTTTTTATAGTTATGGGCAATTATTGGAACGACCTCATACAACTATATACCATGTTAGTATACGGAATGAGCAAGTTGCTTTGCGAATATTTAGCTTGCAATGCGAGCATATAATTTTTCATACTCTTATTGCATCCTTTAATATTTTGGTACAGTAGTATAGTCGCAGATAGTTGTAGCAACATCCTAGAGCAATCATATACTCTGTTGGTATACATGTATACCATATTGGTATCATATGGTACTAGAAGTTTTTTTTGCTACTTATACTTTTATTGCATTTTCCAATATTTTATTATCATTTATATTCTAACTAGTATATATGGAGATTTAGTTATTGTAGATTATGTTTTGCTCCATGACTGATTGTGTTACTGCTAGTGGTAGAGTGTGTACTGATATTTGTAGGGAAGGAGATCACGGTTTGCATGGCAATCACGTGGAATTAGAAAAGGAACGAGAAATAAAGAAAATAAATAAAGAAGGAGTCAAAATTGAGTGTGAAATAAGTTATGGTAAAAATAACAATAATACAATTTGGGCAAAAATATATAAATAAAAGAGAAAAAATAAAAAAATAAGAAGAAAACGAGAAAAAAGAAAAGGAGAAAAGAAATAAAAAAAGGAAAAAGTAAAAGAAGCATTGAAATAAAAAAGAATTGGAGAAAAAATAGAAAATTTACCACAAAAACTAACATGGGTAGGAAATATAATTAGTTTGATGGGTAAAAAAATAAATGGGTAGATAAAGGTAAATAGTTTTATTTTTGTGGGTAACTGTGTCATTCACCCGACTTATAAAGCTATTGAGAAGGGGGCAAAACTGAAGTGAGACAAGTGGGCCTAGGCAGGGTCGTTCTTGGCCCAAAAATGGTATTGAAGGCCTTTTGTGCTAAGTTCCAGATCTAGACCATTTCATTTTGACACCAACTATTTACAACACAACCAATTTTATCACATTTAGCCCTTTACTTATTTTATAGCCATAGGTAAATATTGTCAAAATTAAAATACTATAATTATCTACCTATAGTAAAGCATAGCAACAGAAAGTTAGAAACACCCTCTAAATAGCAGACCAAATGAAACTTCAACTAAGTAGACCTTTATCAAATTCTCGCTAAAACATCAATAGACTAAAAACGGAAGGCTAGTTTTATGCAAGTTATGGACTGCAAATTTAAAGAAGATGCATTTATTCATTTAAAAAATTGACAAAGTAAAACAAAACGGACCTTCACTGGTGAAAAACCATCTTCAATCTATTAACAATGCAAAGAGAAACTCTAAGCCAAACTTTGTACAATAACAATGACCATTGAGCTAAGAAAATTGAAACCGGACAACGGCATCGGAACCGGAAACGCGAACAGGATTTCGACCAGAAAACTTCTAACTTAAACGGACCTTTAGAACTTGAATCTCGACTGCGTTTTAACAGTGATGGAAGCCAGCTATTGGATTTGTGTTCTCGAATGGTTTGCATGTGGTTTGAGGTCGGTTTTTGGATGAAGAAAACAAGCAGCTGCTGCTGCGTTTTTGTCGCATGAAGCAACTGCATTTTTATTGCTTTTTGGACTGTTTGAAGCTGGGTTGGTGGTATATTTCAGTTGGGTTTTGGCGGGATTTAGGAGCTGGTTTTCACACAGGGAAGAAGGGTTCGTGAGCTGCTGCTAAGGTGAAGAAGAAAGAGGCGCTTGAATCTCCCCTTTTCGTTCCTTTTCCGGATTTCTCTTCTTTCTCGTTTTTTTTACTCCCCACTTTTCAGGTGTCTTCTTAGGTGTTATATAGTACAAGTATTATGTTGGTATCTTGGGGAGAAAGGGTGAGAATGAATGAGGTGTTGGGAAGGTGAGGTCACGTGAATGTGTACCGGTGAGTATGCGTCTATGTGATAGTGAGTATGGTGGGTAATGGAATCAAATTAGTTATCCTAGGTGGTAATTTTCCATTGGTTCTCAATTTTTTTTAATTTTATTTTAAAGGATAAAAAAAATAGAATCTATTCCTACTAAATTAGAAATAGCAAGATAAAAGTACTACATACTCAATATTTATTTATTGAAAGCCTATAACTTAAAAATTACACAAAAACTAGATAAAACTATATTTTTTGGAAACTTTTCTTTCTTTGTAAATGAAAAATAAAACTAATACTCTAAAAATGTAACTCTTTTTGTAATTTTTAATTTTCTCAAATAAAACCTATAAAAAGGTGGAACAAAAGCTAAAATATCAAGATTAAACTTAAAAACTATTTAAATATTAAAAGTGATAAAAAATCTAAATATGGTCAAAACTTTTGTGCTCCTTATTCAGAAGGGTTTTTCACGTTAAAATCTTTGTGTCCTTGTTGTTCTTTTTATTCTTGATCGTCGTATCTCGGCACTACATTATTATTCTGTTGTTATTACTGTGAATATTATTTCTGTTGAGGGTTTATTTCTAACAACTGGTATTAGAGCACAGGTTCTGCTCGTTCATAAAAATACTATTTATTCTCGGTAGTTCTATACTCGATGGAAAAAAAAATATCTGGAGTAAAGTACGAGGTAGCAAAATTTAACAGAGATAGTGATTTCTCAACATGGCAAAGAAGGATGAAGGATCTACTCATCCAACAAGGATTACACAAGGTACTAGATGCTGATGCCAAAAAGCCCAATATCATGAAAGGTGAGGATTGTGCTGACTTGGATGAAAGGTCTGCTAGTGCAATCAGGTTGCACTTATCAAATGATGTGGTAAATAACATCATTGTTGAATACACCGCATGTGGAATTTGGACAAGGTTGAAAAGCCTATACATGTCCAAAACGCTAACAAATAAATTGTACCTGAAGAAGCAGCTATACGCCCTACACATGGGTGAAAGTACGGATTTTTTGTCACATTTAAATATGTTTAACGGACTAATCACACAACTCGCCAACCTCGGAGTGAAAATCGAGGAAGAAGATAAAGCCATCTTGCTATTGAACTCATTGCCATTTTCGTACGATAATTTGGCAATAACCATCCTGCGCGGTAAGACTACCATGAGTTGAAAGACGTCACATCGGCTCTTCTACTCAATGAGAAGATGAGAAAGAAGCCTAAAAATCAAGGACAGACTCTCATCACAGAAGGTAGAGGCAGGAGTTACCAAAGGAGTTCAAACAACTATGGTAGATCCGGAGGTCGTGGGAAGTCCAAGAACCAATCCAAATCAAAAGCCATAAATTGATACAATTGCGATCAACCGGGCCACTTCAAAAGAGATTGCCCAAATCTAAGAAAGGGCAAAGGTGAAAGCAGTGGCCAAAAGAATGATGACAACATAACCGCCACGATGCAAAATAATAATAATGTTGTCCTCTTTATAAATGAGGAAGAAGAATGCATGCACTTGGCAGTTCAAGAGTCGGAATGGGTGGTTGATACAACATCATCTTACCGTACCACACCGGTAAGAGAAATTTTTTGCAGATATGTAGCAGGTGATTTTGGAACTGTGAGAATGGGTAACACGCATTACTCAAAGATTGTGAGGATCGGTGACATTTGTATCAAGACAAATGTCGGATGCACATTGGTTCTAAAGGACGTGTGGCATATACCTGATTTGCGTATGAACTTGATCTCGAGATGTATACGAAAACTATTTTGCAAATCAAAAGTGGAGACTTACCACGGATCATTGGTGATTGCAACGGGAGTTTCTCATGGCACGTTGTACAGGACAAATGCAGAAATATGCAAAGGTGAATTGAGCGCGGCACAAGATGAGATTTCTGCAGATTTGTAGCACAAAATAATGAGTCATACGAGCGAGAAGGGATTGCAGATTCTTGACAGGAAATCACTCATTTCTTATGCCAAAGTTACATTGGTAAAACCTTGTGACTATTGTTTATTTGGTAAGCAAAATAGAGTCTCATTTCAGACATCTTCTGAAAGAAAATTGAATATATTTGATTTGGTATATTCTGATATTTGCAGTCCAATGAAAATTGAATCGATGGGCGGTAACAAATATTATGTTACTTTTATTGATGATGCTTCACGAAAATTATGGGTTTATATTATAAAAACCAAATATCAGGTGTTTCATGTTTTCCATAAGTTTTATTCTCTGGTGGAAAGGGAGACAGGCCAAGAGCTAAAGCGTCTCTGAAGTGACAATGAATGTGAGTACGCTTCGAGGGAATTTGAAGAGTATTGTTCGAACCATGGGATAAGAAATGAAAAAACAGTTTCTGGAACCCCGCAACACATTGGTGTAGCTGAGAGAATGAATCGCACCATTGTTGAGAAGGTGAGAAGCGTGCTCAGAATGGCTAAACTGCTTAAGTCATTCTGGGGTGAAGTAGTTCAGATAGCCTGTTACCTGATCAATAGGAGTCCATCAGTTTCATTGGAGTTTGACATCCCAGAGAGAGTTTGGACCAACAAGGAGGTGTCCTACTTATATCTAAAGGTGTTCGATTACAAAGCTTTTGCACATGTACCAAAGGAGCAGAGAACAAAGCTGGATGATAAATCCGTTCCCTGCATATTCACCGGATATTGAGATGAAGAATTTGGGTACAAATTGTGGGATCCTGTAAAGAAGAAGGTCATTAGAAGCAGAGATATAATCTTACGAGAAAGTGAAGTTTGAGCTATAGACGATCAGTCAGAGAAGGCTAAGAATCGTATAATCCCTAACCTTGTTACTATTCCTTCTACTTCTAACAATCCCACAAGTGCAGAAAGTAGGATCGACGAGGTTGCCGGGCGGGGGGAGCAACCTGGTGAGGTTATTGAGCAGGGGGAGCAACTTGATGATGATGTCGAGCAAGTAGAGCACCCCACTCAGGAAGAAGAACAACCTCAACCTCTGAGGAGATCAGAGAGGCCAAGGGTAGAGTCATGCAAGTACCCTTCCATAGAGTATGTCCTCATCAGTGATGAAGGGGAGCCAGAAAGTCTTAAAGAGGTGTTGTCCCATCTAGAACAGAACCAGTGGATGAAAGCCATAAAAGAAGAGATGGAATTTCTGCAAAAAAATAGCACGTACAAGCTGGTTGAACTTCCAATGGGTAAAAAACCACTCAAATGCAAATGAGTGTTTAAACTCAAGAAAGATGGAAAATGCCAAGCTGGTAAGTTCGATTAGTGGTAAAAGGCTTCGAACAGAAGAAATGTATTGATTTTGACGAAATTTTCTCACATGTTATCAAAATGACTTCTATTCGAACAATCTTGAGCTTAACAGCTAGCCTAGATCTTGAAGTGGAGCAGCTGGACATGAAAACTATATTTCTTCACGGAGATTTAGAAGAGGAGATCTATATGGAGCAGCCAAAAGGATTTGAAGTAGCTGGAAGGAAACACATAGTGGGCAAACTGAATAAGAGTCTTTATCGGTTGAAGCAGGCACCAAGGCACTAGTACAAGAAGTTTGACTCATTCATGAAAAGTCAAACTTACATAAAGACACATTCTGATCCATGTGTGTACTTCAAAAGATTTTCTAACAACAATTTTATTATTTTGTTGTTGTATGTGGATGGCATGTTAATTGTAGAAAAAGACAAGGAGTTGATCGCAAAGTTGAAGGGAGATTTGTCCAAGTCATTTAATATGAAGAACTTGGGCCCATCACAACAAATTCTTGGCATGAAGATAGTTCGAGAGAGAACAAGCAGAAAGTTGTGGCTGTCTCAAGAGAAGTATATTGAATGTGTACTGGAACGCTTCAGCATGAAGAATGCTAAGCCAGTCAGCACACCTCTTGCTAGTCATCTTAAGTTAAGCAAGAAGGTGTGTCCTACAACAATGGAGGAAAAGGAGAGCATGACCAAAGTTCCTTATTCCTCTGCCGTCGGAAGTTTGATATATTCAATGGTATGCACTATACCTGATATTGCTCACACAGTTGGTATTATCAGTAGGTTTCTTGGAAATCTTGGAAAAAAATACTGGGAAGTAGTCAAGTGGATACTCAAGTACCTGAGAGGTACCGCAGGAGATTGTTTGTGCTTTGGAGGATCTGATCTTGAAGGGCTATACAGTTGCTGATATGACAGGTGACATTGATAACAGAAAATCCACTACCAGATATTTGTTTACATTCATGGGGAGCTATATCATGGCAGTCGAGGTTGCAGAAGTTTGTCGTACTCTCTACAACTGGAGCAGAGTATATTGCTGCTACTAAAGCTGGCAATGAGATGATATGGTTGAAACGATTTCTTCAAGAGCTTGGATTGCCTCAAAAGGAGTATGTTGTCTATTGTAACAGCCAAAGTGCAATAGACCTTAGCAAGAACTCCATGTACTATGCAAGGACCAAACATATCGATGTGAGATATCATTGGATTCGAGAAATGGTAGAGAATGAATCTCTAAAAGTCTTGAAGATTTCTACTAGTGAGAATCCCACAGATATGCTGACCAAGGTGGTACCATGAGACAAGTTTGAATTGTGCAAAGAGCTTGTCGACATGCACTCAAGCTAGAAGTCTGATATTACCTCTTTCATGTGAATGAGTCTGGAGGGGAAGATTTGTAGGGTCCATCCCTATAAATAAAAAAAACGAAAAGGAAGGAAAAGTGTCAGATTCCATCATGACTTCTTTGATTTGCAAATCTGCAAATTGTCAAAAATAGTAGGCGTCAGACAAAGTGCAATAACCAATCGTTTTGATTGGTGGAAGATTGGGCGCTCAACACTATAAAAGGAGAGTTTCGGCTCTTATTTTATCACATCGAGAGCATAGAGAGCAGTGTAAGGTATTCACACGCGGTGTAGTATGTGAGAAAAAATAGAGAGTGTGAGCGATATTGTAGTGAGGTGAGAATCTCAAAAGAGGATATTTCTTTTGAGTGTATAGTAGTTCCTGCAGTATATACTCGGGACTATGGAGTATAAAATTCCTCATTATAGTGGATTACTTTGTTCCTCTCGGGCTCGTGGTTTTTCCCTTATTAAGAAGGGTTTTTCACGTTAAAATCTTTGTATCCTTGTTGTTCTTTTTTATTCTTGATCACCGTATCTCAGCACTGCGTTATTATTCCGCTGTTATTACCGTGAATATTATTTCTGCGGGGGGTTATTTCCAACACCAAGCACGTGGATATTCTTCCTATAATAAGTAATGGTAAGACTCGAACCCATGACTTATGTCTATTATGATACCATGTTGGTGTGACCATTTTATCTAAAAGCTTAAGTTGTTAGAAATAACATATTTTTAGTTAGTTAATTAAGCCAAACGTCAATGCATTTGAACTCTTAAAACTACGCATTCTAATGGTGAACATTTGTAGTTGTACAAAATTTGACACTGACTCATATTGAATGACTAAAGACCTTATTGATCAGAACCTATTATGGTTGAATTTAGAATATGTACAAAAACATAAAGTCAGAGCTCCTACAAGCTACCCTGCCAACCACATCCACGATTTCAGAACCCAAATTGTAGACAAGTACAAGGAGATATTGAGGACTGGGAAGAGTTACAGCAAAACTTTGTGAAGTGAAATATGATAAATGTCAAAATGAAATGAACCACACCCGGTGTGAGGAGGGATATGAAAGAGAAGCAAAAAAGTCTTTAAAGGAAATAAGATGCTCAAGTGAAACTTCTTAAATATGGAAGCATCATAATGTAGTGGTGGGAGGTAGCATGTACCCATAGAATAAGCCGAGTTGTGCCCAAGCTTGTCCGGACACCACCGTTATAAAACAAAATGACAGCATCGTTAGAAGTCTAATGCAACCCTTGATATGCAAAACATTGACAGAATTGCTTAGAGACAAAGATAAGTCTATGTAAAAACACAAACATACAAGTAGTGGTGGCAAAATGGTTAAAAGAAAACAGTTATCCACCCATATTATCTATTAAAAAATGGGTTGGATAATGGACTTTTTAAAAACGAGTCAAATATGGATAAGAACCATATTATCCACTTAGAAAATGGATAACCAAGTGGATAACTAATGGGTTTAACTTTTATATTTATAAAATCTCAAATTGGGGGTTCCTCAAGTGTGAGAGACTTGGAATTCCCCAAAAAATGATCATATTCAAGAAGCCATTGATAATATGGATATTCATATTAAATATGAATATCCATATTATCCGCCAGTTAACCCGTTTTTATCCGTATTAAATATGGGTCGGATCAGATAATTTACCCATTTTTTGCATTATTCGTTTTGACCCGACCCGCCAGTTTGCCACCCTACATACAAGACTTCTGATTTCATAGCAAAGTGGGAAGACAACACCGAATCAGACGGGCACAAAAAAAAGAAATGATTTCATCCGACCACCGAGATAATTCTATTTCTACTCAACTAATTGAGAATCCAATAGATAAACTGTCTTTTCTATTGATTTCTCAATAGAACGATTTCTTCTGTGCCACAAACTACATTCAAGCCTGTCATAAAATTGAATAATGTTATGAATATATTATATTATGGATGTTCATTTAGTACTCCGTTGTAAATAAGATTCCTGAAGAAGTTTATCCATATGAGACTCCGCCATAAATACATTTATCTATTTAGTACTCTATTGGAAATAAGCCTCCTGAAGAAGCTTATCCTTTCGGTACTCCGTTATGGATAAATATTACCCATGATAGAAGATTATCTATATCTGGCACAACAGTTTAGAGCAGCAGCTTACACAGCAGCTTACAAGCAGCTTGCAGTAGCAGCTTACACAGCAGCTTGCAGTAGCAGCTTACACAGCAGCTTCCTTTCTTCTATAAATAGAGGAGAATTCAGTTCATTATGTACATAAAGTTTGAAGTTTGAATAATATATCAGTTTCTCTATATACTTGTCTTTACTTTACAGTCTTTATTTTATAACACGTTATCAGCACGAGACTCTGCCATCTCGAGAAAATACTTTGAAAGTATCAAAGGTACGAACTTTCTTTTTCTAAATAATATCAAATCTTTCTAAACTTGAGTTTGTAGCCCTGGATATATCGGGCAAAAGCTACATGTCTTGGGTGCTTGATGCCGAAATTCATCTTGATGCGATGGGTCTGGCAGACACCATCAAAGATAAAAAATCAGGCATCAAACCAAGACCGTGCCAAAGCAATGATATTCCTACGCCATCACCTTGATGAGGGCCTGAAAATGGAATATCTTACTGTTAAAGATCCAATCATATTGTGGAGTAATTTGAAAGATAGATATGACCACCTGAAGATGGTCGTTCTTCCACAGGCACGTTATGATTTGACTCATCTAAGGCTACAAGATTTTAAATCTATCAGTGAGTATAATTCTGCTATGTTCAGAACTATTTCCCAATTGAAACTATGTGGTGATAATATTACTGATCATGATATGTTGGAGAAAACTTTCACCACTTTTCATGCCTCGAATATGCTCCTGCAGCAGCAATATCGAGAGATGAGATTCAAAAAGTATTCTGAACTTATCTCACATCTTCTTGTAGCCGAGCAACATAATGGGCTATTAATGAAAAATCATGAAAGCCGACCTACTGGTTCTTGTCCATTCCCTGAAGTGAATGAGACGAACTTCCACCAATCTAAACGTGGAAGAGGACGTGGCCCCAGTCGTGGTCATGGCCGTGGTCGGGGAGGAAACTCTAATCGTGGTAATAATAATGCACCAAAGAACCCTCCTCACCACCAGCAGTGGAAAAGGAAGGAACAAAAGCATGAAGCGGTGCAAGCAGCAAAGCCAGAAAATGCATGCTATAGATGTGGAGGAAAAAGGCACTGGTCACGTACATGCCATACGCCAAAGCACCTGGTTGAGCTATATCAAGCTTCCCTGAAGAAGACAGAGAAAAATGCTGAAGCAAATTTTATTTCTGAAGATAATTTAGACTTCATGCATTTGGATGTAGCTGATTACTTTGCACTCCCAGAAGGAGAAACAAGTCATGTGATCGGTAGTGAATCTGTAGAGATGTAAATATTTTAATTTTTGTTATTTGTAGTAGATAGTATAGTTATGTAATTGTTGTACATAAATAAAAGTTATAATGTTTACTATCATATTTATTTTGTTTATGTCATTTTGAAGAATATGGATAATCCTCAAATTATGTTTGGATCAAAGACCAATCATGAAGATATTTGTGTAGTTGATAGTGGAACAACTCATGCCATATTCAAAGATCAGAAATACTTTTCTTATTTGCATAAGGAAAAAGCAAATGTTTCTACAATTTCTGGTAATATAAGTTTGATTGAAGGCTCCGGAAGAGCTATTGTATTTCTGTCTAAGGGAACAAAACTTATTATCGATAATGCATTGTACTCCTCCAAGTCCCGAAGAAACTTGTTGAGTTTTATAGATATCCGCCGAAATGGGTATCATGTTGAGACAATAGATGAAATGAATATGGAATATCTTTGTATTACAAAGAATATTTCTGGCCAGAAATGCATTGTAGAAAAGTTACCAACTTTATCTTTTGGCTTATATTATTCAAAGATTAGTACAGTTGAAGCACACTCTATCATAAATCAGAAGTTTACTGATTCAAATACTTTTGTACTTTGGCATGGCTGTTTGGGCCATCCTGGATCAATAATGATGAGACGAATTACTGAAAATTCGAGTGGGCATCCATTAAAGAACCTGAAGATTCTTACAAATAATGAATTTTCTTGTGATGCTTGTTATCAAGGCAAAATGATCACTAGACCATCACCAATGAAGGTTGGCATTGAGTCCCCTACCTTCTTAGAACGTATACATGGGGATATATGTAGACCTATTCACCCACAAAGTGGGTTTTTTAGATATTTTATAGTCCTAATAGATGCATCTTCAAGATGGTCTCATGTGTGCCTATTATCATCTCGCAACCTGGCGTTTGCAAAGTTATTAGCCCAAATAATTCGATTAAGGGCACAATTCCCAGATTATCCTATAAAGGCTATTCGCCTTGATAATGCTGGAGAATTCTCATCTCAAGTTTTTGATGATTGCTGTCTATCAGTTGGGATAAAAGTTGAATATCCGGTAGCTTATGTTCATTCTCAAAATGGCCTTGCAGAGTCATTTATTAAACGACTGCAATTGATAGCAAGACCACTACTTATGAAAACAAAATTGCCCACTATTGTTTGGGGTCATGCTATCTTGCACGCAATATCACTTATCCGTCTTAGACCAACACATTATAATAAATATTCTCCGTCACAATTAGTTTTTGGTCATGAACCAAATATTGCCCATCTACGAATTTTTGGATGTGCTGTATATGTGCCAGTAGCACCACCACAACGCAGTAAGATGGGCCCCCAAAGAAGGTTAGGAATATATATTGGGTTTGAATCACCCTCTATTATTCGCTATCTTGAACCATTGACGGGAGATTTATTTACTGCTCGATTTGCAGATTGTCGATTTGATGAAACAAATTTACCACAATTAGGGGGAGAGAAAAAGGAAATCAAAAGAGAAATTATGTGGAAAGTTTCATCATTATCTCACTTTGATCCACGTACCGCTATATGTAATCAGGAGGTCTAGAAGATTATCCATTTTCAGAATATAGCAAATCAAATGCCAGACGCATTTACTGATTTGAAAAGGATAACTAAGTCACATATCCCTGCAGAGAATGTACCTATCCGAATTAATGTCCCAGCAAGACCATCTATTAGCATGAGAGCTAGTGAACCTAAAGCACGCCTGAAGCGTGGTAGGCCTATGGGTTCTAAGGATCGAAATCCTAGAAAAAGAAAATCGACAAATGATCAAAATGATATTATGAAGAGATCTCCTGAAGAGACCCAAGATCTGATTAGTTATGAGATTCCTGAAGAAATCAATAAACCCGAGACTCAAGTGAGCGAAGAACTTTTAATAAGTTCTACTGGTGATGGGATTAATTTAAATCGATCTGAAATAGTGGTGGATAATATTTTTGCATATAATGTTGCACTTAATATTATGCAAGATAGTGAGGATTTTGAACCCCGATCTGTCGAAGAATATCAACAAAGATCTGATTGGCCAAAATGGCAAGGGGCAATTCAATCAGAATTGAACGCACTTGCTAAAAGAGAGGTCTTTGGACCAATAGTCCAAACACCTACTGGTATAAAACCAGTTAGTTATAAATGGGTTTTTGTGTGAAAAAGGAATGAGCAAAATGAAGTTGAAAGATACAAAGCTCGTCTTGTCGCACACGGATTCTCACAACGACCTGGAGTCGATTATGAAGAAACATATTCACCCGTTATGGATGCCATAACATTTCGATATCTCATTAGTTTAGCCTTACGTGAAAGACTTGAAATACATATGATGGATGTGGTTACAGCTTATCTGTACGGGTCACTTGATAATTAGATTTACATGAAAATTCCTGAAGGATTTAAAATGCCTGAAGCATATTCAAAATCTCGGGAAATGTACTCAATCAGATTACAAAGATCTTTGTATGGTTTAAAACAATCTGGGTGCATGTGGTATAATCGCCTCAGTGAATATTTATTGAAAGAGGGTTACATAAATGATGTTATTTGTCCATATATTTTTATAAAGAAAATGGCATTAGAATTTGTTATACTTGCTATTTATGTTGATGACATAAATCTTGTTGGAACTCCAGAAGAGCTCCAAAAGGCAATTAAATATCTTAAGAAAGAATTTGAGATGAAAGATCTTGGAAAGACAAAACTTTGTCTTGGACTGCAAATTGAATATTTAGCAAATCGGATCTTTATGCATCAATCAGCCTATACAGAAAGGGTCTTAAAACGCTTTTACATGGACAAAGCGCACCCATTGAGACATCAATGGTTGTTCGATCACTTGAAGTGAATAAGGACCCATTCCGACCTCCAGAAGAGGATGAGGAACTCCTGGGTCCTGAAACACCCTATCTCAGTGCAATTGGTGCACTTATGTATCTTGCTAATGCTACAAGGCCTGACATAGTATTTTCTGTTAATTTACTAGCAAGATATAGCTCTTCTCCTACACGGAGACATTGGAACGGGATTAAGCATATATTGCGATATTTAAAGGGAACTCTTGATATGGGTTTGTTTTATGCTAACAAAGATAGTGCAGATCTTGTTGGTTATACAAATGCAGGTTATTTATTTGATCCCCTTAAAGCTAGATCTCAGACCGGGTACGTGTTTACATGTGGAGGTACTATCATATCATGGCGCTCCACAAAACAATCTATTGTTGCTACTTCTTCAAATCATGCTGAAATAATAGCCATTCATGAAGCAAGTAGGGAATGCATATGGTTGAGATCAATAATTCATTTTATTCGAGAAAAATGTGATTTGGAATGTGAGAAAAGACCCACAATTTTATACGAAGACAATGCTGCATGCATAGCCCAATTGAAGGGAGGATTTATAAAAGGAGATAGAACGAAGCACATTTCACCAAAATTATTCTACACACACGATCTTCAGAAAAATGGTGACATTGATGTGCAACAAATCCGTTCAAGTGACAATCCGGCAGATTTATTCACCAAATCTTTACCAACTTCAACTTTTGAGAAGATGGTATACAAGATTGGAATGCGGAGACTTAAATATTTGAAACAAGGTTTTCATCAGGGGGAGTAAAATACGCGATGTACTCTTTTTTCCTTATTAAGGTTTTTTCCCACAGGATTTTCCTTATAAAGTTTTTAATAAGGCAGCTAGCAATGCATATTACTAAATATGTGTACTCTTTTTCCTTCACTAGGATTTTTTCCCACGGGGTTTTTCCTAGTAAGGTTTTAACGAGACACATTATCTTTTAATGAACATCCAAGGGGGAGTGTTATGAATATATTATATTATGGATGTTCATTTAGTACTCTGTTGTAAATAAGCTTCCTGAAGAATTTTATCCATATAAGACTCTGCCATAAATATATTTATCTATTTAGTACTCTATTGGGAAATAAGCCTCATGAAGAAGCTTATCCTTTCGGTACTCCGTTATGAATAAATATTACCCATGATAGAAGATTATCTATATCTGGCACAACAGTTTAGAGCAGCAGCTTACAAGCAGCTTTACAAGCAGCTTGCAGCAGCAGCTTACAAGCAGCTTGCAGTAGCAGCTTACACAGCAGCTTGCAGTAGCAGCTTACACAACAGCTTCCTTTCTTCTATAAATAGAGGAGAATTCAGTTCATTATGTACATAAGTTTGAAGTTTGAATAATATATCAGTTTCTCTCTATACTTGTCTTTACTTTACAGTCTTTATTTTATAACAAATAAGTCTAATATATCTAAAAGTTTGACAAATAATTAAAATAAAAATTCCTCAATAGATTTACAAATACTTGATAATAATATTACAAATAGATAAAATATAAAAAAAATTTGGTCCTTGCAGAAGTTTTATATCATTATCTCTGCTGCTCGCTTATTTTGTACTTCGGACAACGAAAAAAATAGATAATTATACTTACAAAGTTAGCCATGGAACCGCTACATTGATAACTTGATAATATTTTTTCGAGTCTAATTATCGGTTCAGCTGAAATTTCCACGGGAAAATGACACCGCATAACCATTTTCAAAATAAAAGCCAAAAAAATGTATATTATTTGTATATATATATATATATATATATATATATATATATATATATATATATATACATTCTGTATGTTATATATAAAAATTATACAAATTTTATACACTTTTCGGGCTACTAAATATAAATAATTTTTGGCGCGAGCTAAAAGTAATAATACAAGCAACTTACAAGTCGGGCCATCTTACTTTTTTCCTTTAACTTAAAGCAAAAATAATTGCATTAAATATGATTAAACGCTTAAATTATTTAATAATTGGGTGATTTATATTTAAGAGGGAGTGCACAAATTCGAATTAATTGAATTCCAAAGTAGACTAGTACCGTATATAGTGTAAAACTAAAAACAATTACAGTTTCACTTAAGAATAACACTCTTTTATTAATACTAACAATCTGATTAACATAATTTTATATTATTATTTCGTATTTTGTATCTCTTAATTTAGTTTTGCTCATTATTGATGTAATCTTTTAACAAATATATACCAAACCTTTTTTACTTTCCAAATAAAAATATGGTAATCAAATATAACTACTTTTTTCCAAACATAACTACTTATTTAAACAAAAAGTACAAAAGAGAAAAGCGGTAGAAAGGGAAATAAAAATAACGCTTCCTCAGATATCTCTCTTTTACCTTGGTACGCACATTTGAGCGGCCAGAATTAGGGTTTTTGTACTACGAGGAGAAAATCGATTTTCCGTTCCTGTCGATCGGAGAAATTCCTTTAAAAATGGTGAACGAGAAGATTGAATTTCAGGTCTATAACACAATGACGAAACAAAAGGAGGTTTTCATACCGAAGGAACCAGGTAAGGTGAAATTGTACGTTTGCGGCGTTACCAGTTATGATTTCAGTCATATCGGCCATGCTCGAGCTTATGTCGCCTTTGACGTCCTCTACAGGTCAAATTTAATTCAAATTTCTTTCAATTTTAATGTATTAATTGGATATTTATATTTTTGTTTCATTAGAGTTGTTTGTAATTTTTGACTTGTTGATTTGTTGCTTTGGTGTAAAATTGTGCTGAAATTAGTTCGTAGGGAAAGTTGATTGATAGAGAAACATGATTTGAGATTTAGAAAATCGGAAGTAAACACTTGCATTTAGGAGAATTTTGTTTTTATTTATGACGGTGGTGTTCGGGCCAGCTTGTGCGTACATCGACTATTCCACCGGATACTTGCTACCTATCAGAACAGGAACTGAGTACGCAGGGGAAGTTGATTGATAGAAAAACATGATTGGAGATTTAGGAGAATTAGAAGTCTGAGTAAAACAGTTGCATTTAGGAGAAATTTGTTTTTATTTATGACGGTGGTGTCCGGGCTAGCTTGTGTGCACCTCAATTATTCCACCGGGTACCTGTTACCTATCAACACAGGAATCGAGTAACTTTGCCCCCCTCAAGGCTTAGGCAGTACACAGGGAAAGTGATTGATAGAAAAACATGATTGGAGATCTAGGAAAATCGGAAGTCTGAGTAAAACAGTTGCATTTAGAAGAATTTTGTTTTTATTCATGACGGTGGTGTAAGGGTCAGCTTGCACGTACCTCGACTATTACACCAGGTAGTTGGTGCCTATCAGCACAGGAACCGGGTAACTTTGTCCGCTAAGGCTTATGCAGATGGGAGAAAGAAATCACTGAGTGTTCGTTTAGTGGAATTTGGGGGATCTAATTGGAGTTGTTGTGAAATAACTGGTTTGAATAGAACTGGAAAGTTTGATTTTGTTTGTTGTATGTGAGTGAAAGAAGTAGGGGAAGTTGGTTGATTGAGAATCATGATTGGTAATTTAGTAGGAACAACACCAACAACAACATACCCAGTCTTATCCCACACCGTGGGGTCCGGAGAGGGTAGTGTGTACGCAGACCTTACCCCTACCTTGTGAGGATAGAGAGGCTGTTTCCAATAGACCATCGGCTCAGTAAAGCATAAGCACCACATTAATGAAAATATAAACAAGAAGGGACAGTACCAAAAAGTTTAGAACATACAAGCGGAGGCAAAAACACTAGGTGATTTCATCTTATCTGCCTAAGCCTTGGTGGGCAGAGTTATCCATCAGTGCTGGTGGGAGGTAGAAGGTACCGGTGGTTGGTAATGTATTGTATTGCATTTTCTATAGAATAAGTTTGTGCCTTTTGTAACGTGCTATATGTGGCTGGTGCAATTTTTCACCTGTTTACCGGATTAACTTGGACTTAGCAGCTTCTTGAAGTCATTGAATATGGGGACCAAAAAGAGCTTTACTTGCCTACAAAAAGGAGAAAAGAAAAAAAAGAAAGAAAAGAACTCATGAAGTGTTTTTTTTTTTAAACTTGTATGTGTTTCGATTATTGTGGAACTTTTCTTATCTATCCTGTGTTTTGCTATGGCTCAATGTTGGTGCATTTATATTAGTTCTTTTAGTAGTCTGATTGTCTTTATTTCAAAATACTGACAGTCTGATGGAAATTTCCATAATTTGGAATTTGCAGATATCTGAAATACTTGGGATACGATGTTGTGTATGTGCGCAATTTCACCGATGTAGATGACAAGGTGAGATTCACTTTTATTTGGGGAGTAGGTCTCTTTTTCGTCCTCTCTCCCAAGATAAAAGGAATTTCTTGACCTAAGAAAAGGAAACAATTTATTCTAGACCTTCTTATTTTTATTTTATGATAAACTTGGCAATATCAGTTAGCTCACTTTATATAATACTTCAGATGCATAACAGTCTGTTCTTTCCAGATAATTAAGCGCGCTAATGAGACTGGAGAAGACCCAATTGCTTTGAGTGGTCGATTCTGCCAAGAATTTCTAAAAGACATGGATGATCTCCAGTGCCTCCTACCGACTCATCAGCCTCGTGTTACTGACCATATGGAGCAGATCAAGGAAATGATAGCTAAGGTTCTCACGTCTAAATAATCTCTTCCACACCCTGTTCTGACAATTAAAAGCTTATTGATATGCTCCCTCCCATTTCTCCCTGTAATAACAAAATTAAGTAGGAATCTCACTTGAGAAGGGACAGGGTTTGGTGATGTTGTCGGAAGTAGAATCTGTATCTCCATAGAGATGTAACGCCTGATGCTTTTTCCATATGTTCTTCTGTTCTATTAAAGCTGCTATTGCATTTTTCTGATGCACTCTTTTCTCTATTATCTTTTTGCCGGACAGAGGTTGTGATAGACTCCATATTTGGATAGAAATGTTATCTGAATACTCTTGAAAACCATGAATGCCATTTTGCTAGTTGGGATTCATCTCGCGATGCTTATTTGACGTTATATGTGATTTCTCCTACTCTGAAGTTTAACAACATGAATACTGATCTAAACAATAGCAAAAAACATGAATACTGATCTTGTTCTGTAATGCAAATTTGTTTCTTCATTATTGCTGCTTTTGAAAAAAAGGCTAAGAACTTCATTCCGAGAATGTTTACTTTATACTGAAAGAGAGGCTGGAGTATTTGTTCTTGTATATAATGAGAGAAAATGTATATGTCGAACGGATGAAAAATGCGGTCAGGAGAAGTAAAACTCTGTCTTTGATGTGAGAAAAGTTCAAAATCTCTGTTTTTCTTCTTCCCCAGATATGCTCTGCTTTCTACTAAATGATAGTGTTGTTTATGCGCTAATGATCTTCAGGTCTCGCCTGCAGATAATAACCAATGGCTGTGCATACACAATTGATGGAGATGTTTATTTCTCTGTCGATAGTTTTCCAGAGTATGGTCGATTATCTGGACGAAAATTAGAAGATAATCGAGCCGGAGAACGCGTTGCAGTTGATTCAAGAAAGCGAAATGCTGCTGACTTTGCCTTGTGGAAGGTGGGAAATTTTCTTTACTGTTCTACAAAGTTACTGTTTTAGCCTTACATGCCAATTTCATTTCTTTACAGGCTGCAAAGCCTGGTGAACCAAGTTGGGAGAGCCCCTGGGGTCCTGGAAGACCAGGTTGGCATATAGAATGCAGTGCAATGAGTGCGCAATATCTGACACATTCCTTCGATATACATGGTGGCGGAATGGACTTGACTTTTCCTCACCATGAAAATGAGATCGCACAGAGTTGCGCTGCTTGCCGGGAGAGTAACATTAGCTACTGGATGCATAATGGTTTTGTAACCATAGACGATGAGAAAATGTCGAAATCTTTGGGGAACTTCTTCACTATACGTGAGGTATAATGTCCTCATTAGCTACTGTCTTGATGTGGTTCTTTTTACAATGCTCTGGCTCATAGCATACATGTTTCGTAGGTAACTCGATTGTATCATCCCATTGCATTGAGGTACTTCTTGTTGGGGATGCACTACCGGTCTCCTGTTAATTACTCAATATCACAGATAGAAATTGCTTCAGAATCTGTGTTCTACCTTTATCAGGTCAGGAAAAATCTTTAATGTCCTTTTTAATACCTCATAGTTCAATTATTTTTGCTTCGTAATGACTGATACAAGCAATTCCAATTGGCGTCTCTTTAATTTCTGGCTATCCATACTTGTTCCTTTTATATCTGCAGTCAAGAGCATATCTCACAGGCTGCTTTTAGTGGCTTGTAGTTCTATTGCTACTTCATATGCTCAATAACTGAATTGAGTAATATGGCTTATGATTTCAGCAATGTACTAGTTCAATAAAAAATGAAAGGTTGTATGAACCTTTTATATCTATTTCTGATCTTTATCCTATTAGATGAATGTTCATGCAACTTTGAAACTTTGTCTCGCCAAAATAGAATTTGTAGTTAGCATCTGTCTTCTTTTTAGCCATTTATTTGGGTTATTTTTGTGGTTGATAGACCTTACATGATTGTGAAGAAGCCTTGTCAGTATTCCAACAAGGAACTGAAACTGAAACTGAAGTAAGGGGGGTGCGTGTTAGCCCTCAGGCCCAAGAATGCATAAAGAAGCTGCGTAATGAGTTGGAGACAAAACTTTCTGATGATTTGCATACACCTACTATCTTAAATGCTGCTCTTCAGGAAGCCCTTAGACTTATGAATAGTTCTTTGAACATGCTGAAGGTGGGAAGTCTACATTCCTTTTTCACTTCTGCACATGGCGGTTGTGATATGATTGAAATAATCCATTGTCTTTTGATACTTTCCAGAAAAAGCAGCAAAAGAAACAACAATTATCTGCTGTTTTGTCCCTAGCTGAGCTCCTGAAAGAAGTGAAGGCAGTGTTGGATGTCCTTGGATTGCTCTCTAGTTCAACTTGCGCTGAGGTGCTGTCAAAATTAGTACTCCCTATGTATTAATAATTTTGGCACTCTTTTCTTTTACTTCGATTTTAAAAAAGATTAGCACCTTTCTTTATTTAGAACTAGTTAACATTTACATTTCCCATTGTGTCAGACTTGCCATAGCCCTCATCCGGTACAAAAATAAATATTTTGGTACAAGGGTACTTTTGGTATTCTAACCATATTTGGTTTATGTCCAAAGTCTTTCTTTGTTGGTACACTTGTTTCAAGTCAAGCAATCCCAAACAAACTGGAATAGAGGATACTTTATTTTCCTATTACTATATCACAATTTCAGATGTTGAGTCTTATTTAACTCATTTATTATATTGCGCAGGTTTTGCAGCAGTTTAAAGAGAGAGCATTGAAAAGAGCTGAACTGACGGAGGAAGATATTTTGCATGCAATTGAGGAAAGAACACTAGCGAGGAAAAACAAGGAGTTTGCAAGAAGTGATCAGATTAGAAGTGATTTAGTGGCCAAGGGAATTGCTTTAATGGATATAGGGACAGAAACAGTTTGGAGGCCTTGTGTAAAACCTGAACCAGAGCAGCCTGCTGCAGCAGCTCAACAAGAGCAGTCTGCTGCAGCAGCGCAAAAAGAACAGCCTGTTGCACCATCTCAACCAAAAACTTCTGCTGCAGCACCACAAAAAGAACAGCCCGCTGCACCACTTCAACAAGAATAGCCTGCGGTGCCACCTCAGTAGCCCTTCTCTGATGGCTCAAGTGGAAATTCTTTTCCGGAGTAATCTTCATACTTATTTGAGCTCATTAACTTGTGAACTAGACAGTTTATAGATGAGACATACATGATACTACTTATAGCATTGGGCATGTAGCTAAGATGAGCTGAGGAACTTTTTACCTGGTTCTTTCTTTTTACAGAAAAAAAAGGGGAAGATGGCCTGAGGCTCAGTGCCCGGTTTCTGTTACATTTAGTTGCACATTGAACCCTTTGCCCTTAAAACCCTGCAGCTAAAGGAGCTTACATTTTTTCTGTAGGTTAAGTCGTCTGATTGACATGTAAACTTTATCATTGTTGTACCAAAACTATGATCATGACATATAGCACCAGCATTTTGAGATATTCTTGGATATTGTTCTCTACTGATTGAATAAACTGGTCCCAGTATTTGCTATTTTATTGTAATTGTTTTGCTCCAGTCTATTGTTTCTGTCATTGTTTTATGAATCTGAAAATTGATTCTGGTGTATTTGTGTATGTATTTATGCGTCGGACACTCAGTTTGGAAACTGCCCATTATTTATACCATAATTTGCTTTTGTTTATCTATGTATTTTTAGTTAATTGAGTAAACATTATCATCTTTCTTACTAAATACTGCTGAATTCTTCTTGAAGCAACTTGTTCTACCTTCCTACATTAACAAACATACTGCGTTCACTATTCTGATTGTAATGCAAGTCTTAATACCTATGCAACTAAAGTGAATTCTAGTAATAACTAGAAAAGGGTAGAATACTTTCTCATGATAAAGAAAAGGTATCGTAATTATTTTTAAACAAATAATTTACAGGATGGGATGTAATGTTTCTATAAAGGAATAATGTCACATGTTTCACTTAATTAAACAGAGTGTAATACTTTTACACAACTATAATATAGAAACATCATGCGAAAAATAGTTCACAATTATTGAGAGTTAGCTGTAAAGTGTAAATTGTGATGACAAAATAAAAGGTAAAAAGAATAATCTTGTTAATAATGCACATGATGATAGAGATATACAATGTATCATTAAGAGTACAAGGGCATCCCGAATAATTTACAAGGATTTATCAAGATTTTTGAACTACTCCATTCATTGCCTTGCACATTCAGATATTCTGGTAATTCTTTTTCTTCTTATCTAACATTTTTCCAACTATTATGCAAGATTTAGCTAAATGAACTAGCTAATCAAACACTCTACAATGTTAGCAGGAAAAATTTTGACCACGAAATTAAGGAATAAATATTTTATTTGCGCTCAGTGCAAACTGAACAAACGAATGCAAGACACGTGATTATATATGTATATATATTACATTAGTTTGTAATAATAGTTAAATTAATTGATAAATATAAATCTCGAGTGCTAATAAATATTATCGTAGAACACATTCAAGTAGAATATTATTTAACCATGTGAACCTACAAACATAGGTTATGATAGAGTGATAAATACTCATTTATCTTTAATTAGAAATTACGGGTTTGAACATGAGTATGAACTCACTTTTGTTAGGAAGCTCCTTTACCTTTATTATGGGACTTTCTGGCGTAATTTTATATTTAGTCAGACCCGAATACCGAATAATTTTTTTTTAAAAAACGATGTGAATATCACTCCTGAAGTCATGCCACTAACTTTGTGCCTCTGAACATGCATGACGAATCACAATCAAGGCTGAAAGTAAGTCTTTAGTCCTATAATATGAGTATCAACCGTTATCATTATCATCATTACATATCTTTATTATGTATCTTTGACAATTTATATATATAGGACTTAGTTTGGGTCCCATATTTTGAGTTGTTCTACACTAATAACTAGTTGTCCTCTAATTCTAAGGAGAGTAATCTTAGATTTTAAGCTTCCAATAACGCCGCAAAGTGGCAAAAGAAAGAAAAGGAGAAAATAACAAGGCATAATCCACTTTGTTGGACTTTCTTGTTTCCACAGAAAATGAACTGCTTTTTATAAAGGGTCATCATGCATGATTCATGAGTTGTCTTATTTTTTCTGATTTTCCACTAGGTAGTTGGTATTTTGGTTATTTTCTTGACTAATTTAAATTTGCGTCGAATACTGCTCATTAAAGAGGGAAGCATTAAAGGGCAGTCTGATGCACAAAACATGTTGTATTCACGCAGAGCACGGGAAGGATCGCACCTCAAGAGTGTAACGTAGACAATCTACCATAATACATATATTACTGGATACTTCTATGACTCGAATCCGTATCCTATATGTCAAACGGAGATAACTTGATCGTTGATTTAAGGCTCCATTCTATAGAGGAAAGCGTTCTCTACTGTATTTTTTTAAATTTCTGAAGCTTGAACTAAAACCTCTAGCTAACAATGAAGGAATATTATAATACTAGTACTATATATCTCACTGGAATACCGAAAGCAAAATGGCTTTTTTAATATCTTTAGGCTAGCCAATTATACGTGTTGTTAAGCCAAACTATAGAATTCTTTTGAATGAGCCGCTTCTATATGAAAGTCATTTTGCTTTTATTAGAGTTAGTCAATTATCTCGAATATCTCTTAATCACTCCCTCCTATAATTAAATTCGTAATTTGTGATGGAATTGTGACTAATTTTTCCATTATGAAATTTGATTATCTTGTAGTCATTGGAGAATGTTTTGCAAGAGTCGATAGAAAATGTAAGCTTTCTATAATTAAATTAGTTATAGTATTTCTATAATTAATTTTGCTTTTCCTAAATGGTTAATCCCAATCTATTTAGGATTTGGCAGAACCTTATTACTATTATTTATAATCTCCATTCCCTTTGTTTTTACAATCACATTTTTTTTTGGTAATAGGGGAAACCTGCAGCCATAACAACCTCTGTCACAGCCTCTGTCCTTCGGGTAAATGGTTAATCCCAAACCATTTAGGATTTCGGAGATCCTTATTACTATTATTTATACTCTTCATTCCCTTTGTTTGTACATCACACTTTTAGTAACCAGAATCCAGTGCGTAAAGCATGGCACTGTATGTGCCTGGTACTAATAGGCAAACTATTCATTTACCTGTTATTGAACACACAGCTCGGGGTTGCCATTCTCAGTCAACAATCAAACAGAGCAATGCACCCGTCTATATCAATTGGTCTTTCCTTCCTTCGGGATTTATCAAGATTAACACGGATGGCAGTTTTATACCCAATTCAGGATTAGCGAAATTTAGAGGTGTTGTACGAGACGACAAAGGAAAGTGGATAGACGAATTCATCAAAGAAGGTTATCATTGAAACCGACTCAAATGATGCCCTAATGTTACTAAGTGTGAGAAATAATGTCGAAAGTTATCCTGATCATGATTTGATAGAAGAACATAGGCGCCTCATGTCAGAACTTAAAATTTGTCTAGTTCATACTTTGAGACAAGGTAACAATTGCGCCGATCACTTGTCGAAGTTGGGAAGAAAGCAAAACCAAGAATTGGTAATATTACATCAAAATTTGTCTACTGCTTTTGGCCGACATGATTCACGTAGCATATGCTAGGTATCCTAAACATGTAATGTAATGTGGAGGAGGACAAAAATATGAAGTTGTACCATTTGTAAATATTAAGAAGAACATAAATAATATTTCATTTTGTTAATGTAAAGGTAGGCCATCCGTGAGTAACTTGTTAAGAGCAGATATTGGACCCAATTTTGATGTCGCATTTTGGACTGGATTTGCATCAAACTAGCCTTTTAAATAAGGACGTGAATAATCACATCCCTTGTCTATACACCATATATTTTGAGTGTTTAGCTGTCAAGATAAATGAAGTTTCAAAGTGACATTTGTTGCTTCTAACCGCTATTTTTATAACATGATATTTGTATCAAATTAATAAATATAAAATACACATACTTTTCATACGCATATTGGTTAAATCATACGTACCCATTGTATCTTTATACTGTAAGATTAAATTATTTGATTTGACGTAAATATTGGGAGCGAAAATTTTTTAGCGGAGATTGATCAACTAGGGTTAAGTATAAGACAATCCAATTTGCTCATGTACTTCCAAAGCTGAAATAGTATGATTTAATACTTTATTGTGTACGGTAGAATAGCTGTTTCCTTTCTTGCTTCCTAGCTATATATTATAGTACATCTCTTAATTAATGAGATAAGTACTACTATTTGGGTATAAATAAAATTAATAATAAATGCATGATTGTACTAACCAATGGAACTTGCGAAACGCCATATCTTAGGTTATCTATTTCCTAGACTATTTGTATATTACTTGGCCAATGCTTTAAATTATTAAGAGAGATGACCTAATGTGTGTAACATATACGACACGCAAATTAAACTCACTTTGAACTACAATTCTTTAATATTCCTCTAAATAACTTGTCTTGACTTCTCGTTGGACCAAAGTCCATTGGTCCTAATTATGCCAATAAATATTGCATCTAGCTAATATTTTTTTTAAATAATACAAGTGATTCCAAACACCGCAAAGTTTTTTGTTTAATTAAACATATTTCTTAAAGGCAATCAGTAGTAGCCTTGACCAAATCCACATGCCTACAATGTTCTGTGCATGTGATTCTACGTAATTTATATATTTTATACGTAATACGAATTTCTACTAGATACTCTTTACACGAATACTTGTATTCTTTATTTTACTATTGTGGCTCAATTGGATTGCTTCACATTCTCGTCAGTTGGAAAAACCAAGAATTTTCTCAAGGGCGTTCAAACTTAAAAGAAGTGAAAATAATTCTTCGAGAGTGTTCAATATATGTTATATACCTCTAAAACCTAATATTTTATCTATATATTCAGTGTAACTTTCCGACAAAGGATGATCAATTGACCAATCCTTTAAGACATGTAGCTTCGCCCCTGATTCTCGGGGTTTGGGATTGAACTCGGTAAATAGAGAAATTCTTGATTAGAAATCTTCCCGATTAGTGAGTTCTATGCGCTACGAGTTTGGATTAATCGAGTTAGCGGATACCGAATATCAAATTCGTCGCTAAAGTAATTGTCGCCATTGATAAGTGAATAACTATTAACCTAAATAATACAATTTGAAGAGATTGATAATACAGATATACAATGAGATACTCGAAAAAGAATAGAAAATTAAACATAATAGGAATAAGAAAAAAAGGCAAGATATAGACATTCACAAACACTTGGCATGTTTGAAATTGTCAGTTCATATATACAGCCTGGAGCCGACAGAAATAGTTCCACGTGGCAGAAGAATTAACGAATAACAGAACAAATACTAATAAATAGTATATTTTTGCAAGTACAAATATATTAAAATAAAATTATAATATACTATAATACACTAATAAATATGATTAATTTATTAAATGCCATTACATCTGAAAAGATCTGCCAACTAAGTAAGATGTTTTTGCACGACATATTATGTGGTGTTAACTCAAAAGCACATTAAAATTTGTCTTATTAAGTGACCAATTAGTTTCTTCTTTTTAATCCCCTACTAATTCACGGGTTTTCTTATTATTTATCATTATTTCAAAATCAAAAAGGTTTTGATGGGATTGTCATCAACTTAATTAAAATAGTCTAGATGTCTCTGCTCTATAAACTAGCATGACTTCATGTTATTAGACCATTATAGTAATTAAATCTAGATAATAGATTAATAATTAACGTGCGTCATTGAATATAATAAAAGAGTTTAGTTGTATGCATTAGGGTATCAAAAATATTTACACGAGCAAGTTAATTATATGATAATTATGTGTAAATCTCTATATTATAAACTTTAAATGATAATCGGATAAACATATATATTAACTAACCTGTTATTATTACGAGTTAAAATTCATTGATAATATAAGAAAAATTATATTATTAATATATATAACTTAAATTTAGAATAAAATTGTCACTTCAAAAGACTTGAGCATTACTCCACCAAACATACATAGAGTAGGTAGGTGTCACTTTGGAATACATGGATGGAATTATTGAGTCATACCCACATTGTTTGGATACTTAAATATGCTTTATAAACACATCCCAAAAAAGGAGATTACAACTTGAAAACTAAGTCAGAATTGGTGGGTATTATCTTTAATCCTTTTTTTGGATCCTTCCAAATTAATGGTTCCAAAAAGGAAGTAAGATGACTAGAAAGTTAATGGTTTTATTATTTATTTTATACATTATGATGGGATCATGTCTGAAATTAATATAATCTCATGTTTAAAAATTTGTGTAATAACTTCTAATTGGTTGATTTGTTCTTGATAAGCACAAGTTGGCGGGCCATAGTAAGGATTTGGAAAATCTTTGAACAATGATATCGGCATCACTTCAATCAACAACAAAGAAAATTAATTAGCATGATTAAGGTCCACTTAAAAGTGTTTTAGTATGTATTAAGATGGTGGAAAACCATTAACAAGAAAAGGGAACACTTTGTTTAAGGACAGTTGTTGCTGATTAATCAACAAGATGGTTAGACAAAGTTGATTGGACAAGAATGCTACAACATCCTAGAAACATACTACAAATACTTAAATTAATCTAAATAGCCGGTCACCCGAAAACTATAGCCCGAAAAATATATAATATATGTGTATTTATATACGTTGTGTATAATCTCTATATACAAGCCGGAGACTATTAATATTTTTGTCCGAGCGATCAACTATGTAACTTCCCTAAATATTTATTTATACCCGATATTTACATTAAATAAAATAATTTTACCTTAAAAATACAAATTTAAATACTTAACGCAAATAAACTTTTTTCCCCATTTACACTATAATAGTCAGAGTACAAAATTGTAACACCATTGGCGAATCATGAAGCAACATATGTGACATGCTAAATATACAAGGAAACAAACCTTAACTCTGATGACACATTTTAAAGTCGTTCTAATCACCTATGCTAGAGCGAACAATATCATTAGTAAGGTGTCGTCGAAGTGGAGGGGGGTTAATTGTGGGCCCAAGTATTACCATAAAATTCTAGTATATGTAGGACCCAAACATGGCCAATGTGACATTGTTTTTGGATAAAATTCTAGTATATGTAGGACCCAAACATGGCCAATGTGACATTGTTTTTGGTTCCTAGATTCCTACTATTGGTTTTGTTTCAACAATGTGAGGCACATTCACATGTGTTTCTTCCTAACATCATTCCACTTAGCCATGTGCAAAACCCTAATATTCTAACATGGCTCCTCTCTGCAACTACTTTCCTAAGTATGCCATGTTTCAATATAAAAATTTAAAAAATATGAAGAACTTTGGTTCTTTGTATCTTCCTTCCTTAGAATTAAGACTCACTTCCATATATAAGACAAACTCTAAGGGTTCGTTTGGTACTCGGGATAAGGTAAGAGATTAAATTTATACCGTGTTTGGTTGATGGTATAAATTTATCTTGATGGTATAAATTTAATCTCAGACTTAATACTGAATATACCACCTTATCCCATCAAACTTGAGATTATTTTATCCCACCTTCCGGCTGGGATAAAATAATCCAGAAATTATAATGCTCCTCTAGTAATTTTCGTTTTTCCTTTTCTATTATGTAAACTTGTTAAAACTTGTAAACTAGTTGAAAGGTAAAAATTTTCCTACCTAATATTCAATCAACAACAAAAAGTACGTTGAAGTTACCAAGTCACTTATGCCCTCTTCGAGAAGGGGATGTCGGCCCCTCCTCGGTACAAAGAAGGGTGGGTTCCATAGAGCAGTGGCAGAACCAGAATTTTTATCAAGGGGTGTCAAAATATAAATAATTAAAAACATCAAAAAATCAAGAAAAGTCAACGTATAGTAAATATATATAAAATAAAAAAGATTATCTAGTAATTTAGTATAATTTTCCGACGAACAAGTGCCGCTTGATACCCCTTTGTTCAATGTGGCTCCGCCATTGCCAGAGAGGATTACGACAACCAAAGCCTTACGTCTCATCAGTGGAGAAAAACACATTATGTTATTTTTTTCCATTTGTCTAAGATTTTTCGGACAAAGTTATTCGGTACAGTGAGTTATAAGATATTCAGTGAAATTCATTGAGTTACCCTCAAACTAGCCTCAACACCACTATATAAATAAAAAGTTGAAAGGTGTGAATTTTCCAACCTAAATCTCAATCAACTTTCAAAATTTGATCTGAAGTAGCACAACTAACTACTACATCGAAATGGACAATCACATATTTGGTAGTTGAAATTTTAAATCTCATTGGAATCTTTTCCGACATGATGGCTCTAATCCAGTTTGATTAATTATGGGGTTTACGTACTATCTGGTCCTAAAAAATGAATCTGATCAAGATGTTACATGATCATGATTTTTAGACAAAGAGTGAGTTCTTTTATAAGCTTTTTTGTGGCAGATTTTTCAAACTTATAGTACTATCTTAATCAGCATTTTCCATATGAATCATAGAAAATCGTCAAAATGGTCCATAAGTGACAGCCTATTCATCAGAATAAATATCTCAATATGAGAATGAACTAAATATTGGGACAAAGACGACATAAAACTGGACCACCAATATATTTGCCATCAAATGCGCAAGATACTCTAGAATGAGTTTGAATATATTTCTAATTAATTTATTGATAGTGTAAAACAATTTAATTATATTATTGACGAGCACAAAACACACTGTCACACCCTTTTTCTACCCCCAAAAGAGATATGAGGTAGATTAAAGGGTTTTTCCAATTAAAGTGACAAAATTGAGTATGGATTATTTTATTTACAGAGTCGCCACTTGGAATTGATTTTTGGGTGTTCCAAGTCACCTTTTATTTGAATCCCTAATCAAAGGAAGATTTGATTCTTTTATTATTGGTCTGCGAAAATAAAGTCCGGGTAAGAAATTCTGTTGACCGGAGAGAAGGTGTAAGGCATTTCCCGAGTCCCGTAATTCTAGCACGGTCGCTTTATTGACTACATTTGACTTATATTATTTTTTGGATAAACTGTGATTTATTGGTTTTTATGTTTTATCTATCTGCTTTTAAAATATGGAATTTTTTGAAGCGAATCACGTGTGCGAATTCGTTTTGTTTATTGTGCCAAAATCATGTCACGCGTACGTGTACACAATTAATAGCATTTTTATTATATTAAGATTATTTTGGTCAAAGTTGCGCGAACACATACTTCGATTTTAATTTTGAAAAATCACAATTATGTCGCGCGAACTTCGCGTATACATAATCGCGATAAACTAAATTAAAAGCGCGCCTAAAGCAACTATAACGATGTTCATTATTCTTCCTAAACTTTGAGATTATTATGAGGCCATGACTTATGAATCAAATATTATTGTGGGAGAGATGGTATGTGATTGTAATATTATTGGGTTGGACAAAGTCTATTTTGGACCATACTACTTTAAATAATAACTTAAGTGTAAAGTCCAACAATTCCCAATTTTAGAATCATTTCTCCATGGCCTACAAATCTTTATCTATGGCCCAATTCTAGTTTCAATCCATTTAGAAACTGAATCATGCTAAATTTCATACTCACAATCATAACTTACTCATACTAGGAGACAAAATTAAAGCAACCAACTTCTCATACTAAACTCAAGCAAGAAACGAGAATATGATGTTTACTAACACAAAAATATTTACTGTATTGAAACAAATTAGCTAGATTCAAAACGCTACAAAACTCATGTCGCGCAAACAACAACCTTCCAACGCATTAGGCAGCCAAACGACACAGATAAAATAAAATAAGTGAGCAATTCAAGATCAGTGTGCCCAAGCAGAAATCAGTAACTTGCAATTAAAGCAAGTATTATAAACATTTGAAATCATTAAAAAGAGACTAGATAAGGCTAAAAATGAACCTCAAAGCCTTCCAATATATTGATAAGGGAACTTGTGCAGCAAATCGCTTATTAAGTGAATGGAATGTGAAACCAACACCGTCGACCTAGAACGGAACCTCACCGGCAACCTCAAATCTCGGCCGAAACTTTTAGAGAAGTGGCTGATTTTGAGCTAGAGTTTGGTGTATTTTTACTGGTTTTTGGGCCTGCTTTGAGACTATTTCAAGATGGTTTTAAGAGTTGGTGTATGGAGGGGTTTAGAGGGTGTTAAGCTGATGCGTTTTGGAAGTTTCATGTGGCTTTTTGGCCTGGTTCGGGGTCAGTTTTCAGCTTGTTTTTGGAACGTGTTTTGAGGTCGTTTTGGGGTGAATTTTGAGCTCCGATTTAGCTAATCCTTGCTGAGTTTTGGGGTGTTTTAATGGCTGAAGTTTCAGCTGGTTTTCATGGTTATTGAGTGAGGAAGATGAAGTTGTTTTGAGGTTGTTTTTGAGCAAGAAGATGGACAGCAGCTGCTGCGTTTTCTCTTTCTTTTTTTCAGATCTCCTCCTTTTTTTGTGTGTGTTATGTGTGTCTTTTAATAGCTGAAAATGGGTATGGAGTTTATGATAGGGGACAAGGTGTGGGGGACAAAGTGTGGGGGGCAAGCGTGGAGGACAAGAAAAAGTGGAGTGGGAACATGTGTGGGGGACAAAGATTGGGGACACGCGTGGAAAGATGGGAGCGGGAAATATTCAAGCACGGTAAAAAATTAGGTGCTCACAGCATGCCCCTCTTTGCTTGGAAACATTAAAAGTTTTCAGGCAAAGATAAAGTGAGCTGTGTGACTAAGTTTTGACCATATCGTTACTCAAAAGAGGAAGAAAATAAAAGAAAAAGGTGCAACCGAGTCCTGATTTTGGACTGCCTACATATCCCGGGTTATAAGTAAATCAGGTCGCGTGTAGTTCAAGAAAAGTGATGGAATGATGAGTTGGAGAGTCGAGCTAGGTTCCGTCGAGGCTTCGGTCTGTGGCCCTGTTATTACATCAAAATCTAAAGGAACTAAACAAGCCTATCAGTTATAAGTTACAAGATTCCTATTTATAAGTCTTCTGAACCTTGATCTTGAGTCTTGACTGGTTGTTCATGCAGACTCTGATCTGAACCTTGATGCTTGCTAGCTGTAGGTGCTAGTTCATTCTTCTACGGCTTTTTCTGAGCAAAACGGAAAATGTGAAGCTCCTAACTTCAGTCATATTTTGAGCAGTCCATATCATTTCCATCTGCTTCTGCATTTGGATTCACTTTTTTTTCTTTTTTTTCTTTATTGTGGATTTAAACTTCTTCTTTTGTTCATCTTGAACCTTGTGCCTCGAGGTAAAACCTGCTCAAACATCACAACAAACAAACGAACGAAATTTTTCTGCTCCAGTTTTCACTAGAAAAATTTCGTGAGTTATTGTAACAAAATTCTAAACTACTTCTTTATTGAAAGCAAATAAATTTAAAAAAAAAAGTAATGGTGTACCCTGAAAAGGTCATGATGATTTTATTTTTTATTGTCCCAAGAGAATGTCTCAACTAAGGATTTGTGTACATTATGTTGGGAAACTGTGGTCAGAGAATGAGATACCCTATATTGGCAATGATACCAGGGAGTAGTGTATCCTGCATTTAAAATCAAATCAACTAGGGAGTGGTGTACCCTATGTTGGAGAACACAGCTAGGGATTGGTGTACCCTATACTGGTAAGGAGATCATGGATTGGTGTATTGGTGTACCCTGTACTGGTAAGGAAATATAATCAGGGGATTGGTGTACCCTGTATTACTGAGAAGAAAATATAAACAGAGGTTGGCACCCTATATTACTGAAACGGAAATGTAACCAGGGGTTGGTATCCTGTATTACTGAAAAGGAAATGTAACCAGGGGTTGTCGCCCTATATTACTGAAAAGAAAATATAACCAGGGGTTGGCGCCCTGTATTACTGAGAAAGAAATGTAACCAGGGGTTGGTGCCCTGTATTACTGGAAAAGAAATGTTACCAGGGGCTGGTGCCCTGTATTACTAAAAAGGAAAATGGAACCAGGGGCTAGTGGTGCCCTGTATTACTAGAAAAGAAATGTTACCAGGGGCTGGCGCCCTGTATAACTGAAAAGGAAAATGTAACCAGGGGTTGGCGCCCTGTATTACTGAAAAGGAAACGTAACCAGGGGTTTGCGCCCTGTGTTACTGAAAAGAAAACGTAACTAGGGGTTTGCGCCCTGTGTTACTGAAAAGAAAATGTAACCAGGGGTTGGCGCCCTGTATTACTCAAAAGGAATTTTAACCAGGGGTTGGCACCCTGTATTACTAAAAAAAGAAATGTAACCAGGGGTTGGCGCCCTGTATTACTGAAAAGGAAATGTAACCAGGGGGTTGGTGCCCTGTATTACTGAAAAGAAAATGTAACCAGGGGTTAGCACCCTGTATTACTGAAAAGGAAATGTAACCAGGGGTTGGCACCCTGTATTACTAGAAAAGAAAATATAACCAGGGGTTGGCGCCCTGTATTACTGAAAAAATACTGAATCCCCGGGGCGAAAAGGGTCTACCTGGGTTAAACTACGAAAAGCAAACCTGGGCGAAGAGTATTTCTACTCGGAATATGAGCCATATCCCCCTAGGCGAAAAGTTTATACCCGGGGTTAAACTACGTAAAACAACATGAGCGAAGAGTACTTCTACCCGGAACTATGAGCTGGATCCCTCTAGGCGAAAAAGGTTCTACCTGGGTTAAGCTACGTAAAACATCCTGAGCGAAGAGTACTTCTACCCGGAACTGTGAGCTGGATCCCCCTAGGTGAAAATGTTCTACCTGGGTTAAGCTACGTAAAACAGTCTGGGCGAAGAGTACTTCTACCCGGAACTATGAGCTGGATCCCCCTAGGCAAAAATGTTCTACCGGGGTTAAGCTACGAAAGACAGCCTGGGCGAAAAGTACTTCTACCCGGAATTATGAGCTGGATCCCCCTAGGCGAAAAAGTTCTATCTGGGTTAAACTACATAAAACAGCCTAGGTGAAAAGTACTTCTACCCGGAAATATTAGCTGGATCCCCCTAGGCAAAAATGTTCTACCTGAGTTAAGCAAACGAAAAAAATCTTAGGCGACGAAAAGTACTTCTACTCGGAACTATGAGCTGGATCCCCCTAGACGAAAAAGGTTCTACCTGGGTTAAGCTATTGTGGAACATCTGAGCGAAGAGTACTTCTACCCGGAACTATAAGCTGGATCCCCCTAGGTGAAAAGATTCTACCTGGGTTAAGCTATGTAAAACTGCCTGAGCGAAGAGTACTTCTATCCAGAACTATGTGCTAGATCCCCCTAGGCGAAAAAGTTCTACCTGGGTTAAGCGACGAAAAGCAAGCCTGGGCAAAGAGTACTTCTACCCGAAAATATAAGCTGGATCCCCTTTAGGCAAAAAGGTTCTATCTAGGTTAAGCTACGAAAAGCAACCTGAGCGAATAGTACTTCTACCCGGAACTATGAGCTGGATCCCCCTAGGCGAAAAGGTTCTACCTGGGTTAAGCTATGAAAAACAACCTGAGCGAAGAGTACTTCTACCCGGAACTATGAGCTGGATCTCCTTAGGTGAAAAGGTTATGCTTGGGTTAAGCTATTGTAAAACATCTGAGCCAAAAGTACTTCTACCCGGAACTATGAGCTGGATCCCCCTAGGTAAAAAGGTTCTACATGGGTTAAGCTACAAAAAATAGCCTGAGCGAAGAGTACTTCTACCCGGAACTATGTGCTGGATCCCCCTAGGCGAAAAAGTTCTACCTGGGTTAAGCGACGAAAAACAAGCCTGGGCGAAGAGTACTTCTACTTGGAATATGAGTTGTATCCCACTAGGCGAAAAGTTTCTACCCGGGTTAAACTACATAAGACAACCTGAGCAAAGAGTACTTCTACCCGGAACTATGAGCTAGATCCCCCTAGGCGAAAATGTTCTACCTAGGTTAAGCTACGAAAAATAACCTGGGCGAAGAGTACTTCTACCCGGAACTATGAGCTGGATCCCCCTAGGCGAAAAGGTTCTACATGGGTTAAACTACGTAAGACAACCTGAGCAAAGAGTACTTCTACCCGGAACTATGAGCTGGATCCCCCTAGGCGAAAATGTTCTACCTAGGTTAAGCTACGAAAAATAACCTGGGCGAAGAGTACTTCTACCCGGAACTATGAGCTGGATCCCCCTAGGCGAAAAGGTTCTACATGGGTTAAGCTATGATTAAAAACCTGAGCGAAAAGTACTTCTACCCGCAAATATGAGCTGGATCCCCCTAGGCGAAATGGTTCTACCTGGGTTAAGCTACGTAAAACAACCTGGGCGAAGAGTACTTCTACCCAAAACTATGAGCTGGATCCCCCTAGGCGAAAAGGTTCTACCTGGGTTAAGCTACGAGAAACAAGCCTGGGTGAAGAGTGCTTCTACCCGAAACTATGAGTTGGATCCCCCTAGGTGAAAAGGTTCTACCTGGGTTAAGCTACAGAAAACAAGCCTAGGCGAAGAGTACTTCTACCCGGAAACTATGAGCTGGATCCCCCTAGGCGAAAAAAGTTCTACCTGGGTTAAGCTATGAAAAACAAGCCTGGGCGAAGAGTGCTTTTACCCAGAACTATGAGCTGAATCCCCCTAGGTGAAAAGGTTCTACTTGGGCTAAGCTACGAAAATGAGAGGTATGAACAATAGTGATGCATGCTAAAAATAAAGAAAAGTGGAGATTTTGAGGAAACTTACCTTTGGTGACATTCGTCCTTTAGAAATCACCATTCTGCACTGCTTTGTTCATGCTACAAACAAAGAAAAATTGTGAGTTTTGAAAGTAGTGGTCAGTTTATGGCCTTGGTGTCTTTGGAAGCTTGGCTTTGTGCCCATCTTCTTTTGATGATGATTTCAACCTGCCACTAGATGTTTCTTGAATACCACTAGCATGTCTGGCCCCAGAGAGCCTTTGACTTTTCAAACTTTTACATGACGGTTGGTCGCGTGGGACTTAACCTTTTGAACTTTGTTTTGCTTTTGTGGCATTTCACTTTCGACTTCTTTCCTCCAACACTTTCAATTTCAGAGCATTGGGGAACCTTTAGCTTTTCAAACTTTGCCAAAACGGTTATCCACTTGGGACCTTTTCAACTTTATTTTGCCCTTGTAGGCACTATTTGATTTCTTCCTTTTGAGAGTTTTTGATTTCAAAACATCAGCCACAAAGTCCAGTCGGGGTTGACTTGATGCCCCTGCCGAGTCTGGGTGCCTTTTTTTGCATAATAGCTTGTATCAAACGAGAGCTCTGTAAATCAGTCTTGCCATCCCTTCTTTGCCTTAGTTTTTGGAACAGAGTTAGATGGAAAGAGATTCAAAGAACAACAAACAATGGAATGGACAATGAATATAGACAAGAGGTATCCCTTTTGGGGAAAGGAAAAGACTTATCTGAAGTACATGCGGAACTCAATGAACATGACATGCCTTTTGGATTGGATGCCTGATCTGTGTAAACTGTCTGACTCTCAGAAATTCATCACAACCTTTGCCTTGAAACCGAGAAACCTTGCCCAGGACTGTGTTAATGTCAGTGACTGAGGATCCTCTTTTTTGATCAGTGGCGCCCTTTGCGGGTTTTTACCAGCTAACCTCTCTCATTTCTCTTCTCACCATCGTCTTATAGTACCATTTGCGGGTTTTCACTAAAAGACTCATTTTAGTTTCTTTACTCACTGTTGCCTTACGGTGCTCATGAGGGTTTTCACCAATAAGACTCATTTTATTTCTCTCATTTTGGTGGCATCTGATCCAAGTGATTGTATCCTCCAACTCTTGAACATTCTCGTTGATTGATCGGAAGGACTTGAAAAGGATTTGGGTAAAAAGGATTTGGATTGAATTACAACTTTGGAACCTTTCAGGCGAAACCGTCGCCGAACCAATGTGACATCTGCCCCAGTTTCAATTTTTGGGGGAATGTGGGTTTTTGTTTTGGTGTGACTGAACCCCAGAGAGAGGCTGCATACGTATCCTTTCGGAATCAAGTCAAATGTAGTTCAAGGTAACATGAACTTTTTTTTTTCTTTTGTCTTTTTATCTGTTTTGTTTTCTTTCTATTTCCTTTCCCTTTTTTTCTTTTTTTTTCTTTTTCTTTTCAATAACTCCTTCAAGTTCCAAAGAGGGTAATCAAAGAAAGGTAACCGACTCAAAGGGTTGGCAAAAAGGGTTAATGGTGTTTGGGTAGCGAGAATGAAAGCCTTCGTAATCACAATCAAAGAGCATTAAAGGTGTGTGAAGGGTCAAACATATTACCTTTTTGACTGCTTCAATTTGGAGCCAATTTCCTTTAGCTTCTTCATGATGCGGGAGGATACATCTCAGAACGAGTTGCCCCATTTAAAATTTTCCGGGCCGCACTTTCTTGTTGTAGGCACTAGCCATTCTTTGTTGGTACAACTGCCCGTGACAAACTTCGGCCAATCGCTTTTCATCAATCAGTGTCAATTGTTCCAATCAATTCTTGACCTAATCTTTATCCTCAATCCCGGCTTCAACAATGATCCGAAGAGAGGGAATCTCAACTTCGTTCCAATTTTTTATTTATTTTCTTACAAGCCTTGTCTTCAAAATATTTTGTTTCTTGATCTATTATTTCGGGGTCTGACAACGTTTTAGGATCTGGGCATGAAGTCCGCAAGCATGTCATGTCATTAAAATCTGCATTAACAGAACTAAAAAGAGAATAAAAAAAGTGACAAGATTAAGAAAAGAAACATTCCCCGATAATGAAATATTAATTTCATTTGATTTTTTTTTTAAAAAGTTTTTAAGATAGAAGGGTTTACATCAGAAAGCAAAGCAGTGAAGTAAAAATATTCGGATTAGATCCTGAAATAATTCGGACGCAGAAAAGATAGCAAGACCGGCTACCGAGACTCCTATATGACAGAGAACTTTTCAGGTTTGGCGCCCGTTTTTAGGTTTCTCTTCTGTCTCGGAAATGGCTGCAATGGCCTTCAGTGCCAGATCAAATTCCTCATCTTCACAGATCATTCCGATTACTAGCCCATTGGTGTGAGTAGGCAGAGAATTGTTCATCATATTAGGGGCCTCTTCATCCCTAAGCACTATTTCCTTGACATTGATGAGGTCTTCCACCGCTCTCTTAAGAGTCTAACAGTCTTCTGTATCATGTCTGACTGCTCTAGAGTGGTATTCACATCTAGCATTAGCCTGGTGCGAATGGGACTCAGGGTTTGGCTGGTTCGGGGCTACTGGCCACAGTAGACCTAGCCTGACTAGCTTTTGGAACAAGATCGAGTATGATTCACCAACAGGGGTAATCCATCTCGGGAGACTCTCTATTTTTTTTTCTTTTTATTTTTTTTCTTCTTTTTTTTGATTTTTTTTTTCATATCTTGATTTTTTTCTCTTTTTGTTGTTTTTCGCTCTTTGTTTTTCTCTGTTATTTTTTGTCACTCTTTCTCTTTCTTTTTTTTTCACTCAATGTTTTTTCGATTTTTTTTTTTACTCAATTTGTTTATGGCTATGATCGAATCCGATTGGGATTGCCTACGTATCATGACGCCGCATGAATCAGATCATTACGTAGTTCAGGAAAATCGAAAATAAAGTAAAATAAACTAAATTTTTTTTACTCATATACAAATAATCCCATAAAAGCGGCTAGCAAAAAAAAAATATTTCGTATTGTTTTTTTTTTGGATTTTTTTTTTTTGTCGAAAGAAAACTTCTAAAGACAGATTTTTGTTTTTTGCTTTTTTTCTTTTTGGAATCTTCGAAAGAAATACTTTTTTTTGGATTTTGATTTTTTTTTTTTGAATTTTGGGAGAAAGGCCTTTTTTTTTAAAAAAAGAAAATATTTTTTGGAAATTTGGATTTGACGTCCCAAAGAAAGACTTCTAAAGAAAGAAACAAAGAATTTTTTTTTTTTTGGATTTTTGAAAATTGGGGGCCGGAACCGATGAGGTTGCCTACGTATCTCACATCCGGTGAAAATCAGACCCGCGTAATTCGGTCAGATCGGGAATAAAGTAGATAAGCAAGCTCTTTTATTTTTTTACTTTGGGAATTTTTGAAAAGAAGATTCCTTAAAAGAGAAATGAAATATTGTTTTGGATTTTGATTGAATATGTTTTTTTTTCTTTTTTCTTATCAAATGAAAGGCTTCGGAAAAGAAGATAAAAAATATTTTTGGATTTAGTTTTTTTTTTTAATTTTCTAAGGAAATCATTCTAAAGAGGGAATTAAGGAAAGGCAAAATATATTTGGATTTTTTTTTAAATAATTGGGGTAGAAACCGATGAGGTTTGCCTACGTATCTCATATTTGGTGAGAATCAGACCCACGTAGTTCGGTGGATGAGAAATAAAAAGGTAAACTAACTCTCTTTTTTTCATATACAATTAATCTGACAAAATCTCCTAGCAAAGAAAATATTTTCAATTTTTTTTCGATTTTTTTTAATTGGTGAAAGAAAAACTTCTAAAGAAGATTTTTATTTTATTTTTAAAAAAAAAAATTCAAAAGAAAGAAAATATTTTTTTGGATTTTGGGAGAAAGACTTTTTTTTTTTTTAAAAGAAAATATTTTTGGATTTTTAGTCTAAAAAAAAAAGAAACTTCTAAAGAAGCAATTAAAGGAAGATATCTTTTTGGATTTTTTAAAAATTGGGGGCCGGAACCGATGAGGTTTGCCTACGTATCTCACATCCGGTGAGAATCAGACCCGCGTAGTTCGGTGGATCAGAAATACAATAGATAAACTAACTCTTTTTTATATACAATTAATCCGACAAAATTTTCTAGCAAAGAAAATATTTTTTAAATTTTTTTTTTCGATTTTTTTTGGAATTGGTGAAAGAAAAACTTCTAAAGTATAAAAAAAAATTTAAAGAAAGAAAATATTTTTTGTTTTTGGATTTTGGGAGAAAGACATTTTTTTTTAAAAAAGGAAGAAAATATTTTTGGATTTTTGGTCTAAAAAAAAGAAGCTTCTAAAGAAGTAATTAAAGAAAAATATCTTTTTGGATTTTTAAAAATTGGGGGCCGAAACCGATGAGGTTTGCCTACGTATCTCACATCCGGTGAGAATCAGACCCGCGTAGTTCGGTTAAAATTGACTATGTACTTCTTTTTTTTTATTATGAAAATTAATCTTTAAGAACCATATGCACTAAACTACATCATTTTTTCTCTGTTCATTCAACTGATTTATGCTGAAGTCGGACGACATGCAAGCCTCCCAAATAATGCAACAAGTAGCACATAACATGACATAATAGTCTCAACAAGGTACCTGTCCTAAAACAGAACTCGGCCATGAGTCGAGCGCTGCTAAGTCAAATACACATGATGCAAATAAAGCATAGCCTACTAGGGATATTCATTGCTTGTGACTTGTTCTCCTAAAGGAGATGGTATCTAGACCTGGCTTACTCGGGCGGACAACCCGAGCCGAGGAGCGTCAAGCATTACCAGTAGTAGAACAGCACTGGCTAGCTAACGGCTCTCCCGCCTAAACATGTGTGACTAAATCCTTCACCAGAAGCTGGTAGGCTAACTGGCTTTATCTCAAGACAGAAATTTTGTGATGCGGGTAAGCAAACACAACATAACTAATTATCAGAAGACTCAGTGGGATGCGAGAGAGGATACAATTTATATATACAGTTCAATAATATCAAGATAGTAAAAAGTGGACAAGTAGCACATTAGTCCCAAATAAATCACCATATATACAAAAATTAATAAAGCCAAACAAAGTCAATGTACAAGCTCGAATTCTTGAGAGTTCCCCAGCAGAGTCGCCAGAGCTGTCACACCCCTTTTCTACCCCCAAAAGAGATATGAGGTGGATTAAAGGGTTTTTCCAATTAAAGTGACAAAATTGAGTATGGATTATTTTATTTTCAGAGTCGCCACTTGGAATTGATTTTTGGGTGTTCCAAGTCACCTTTTATTTGAATCCCTAATCAAAGGAAGATTTGACTCTTTTATTATTGGTCTGCGAAAATAAAGTCCGGGTAAGAAATTCTGTTGACCGGGGAGAAGGTGTAAGGCATTTCCCGAGTCCCGTAATTCTAGCACGGTCGCTTTATTGACTACATTTGACTTATATTATTTTTTGGATAAACTGTGATTTATTGGTTTTTATATTTTATCTATCCGCTTTTAAAATATGGAATTTTTTGAAGCGAATCACGTGTGCGAATTCGTTTTGTTTATTGTGCCAAAATCATGTCACGCGTACGTGTACACAATTAATAGCATTTTTATTATATTAAGATTGTTTTGGTCAAAGTTGCGCGAACACATACTTCGATTTTAATTTTGAAAAATCACAATTATGTCGCGCGAACTTCGCGTATACATAATCGCGATAAACTAAATTAAAAGCGCGCCTAAAGCAACTATAACGATGTTCATTATTCTTCCTAAACTTTGAGATTATTATGAGGCCATGACTTATGAATCATATATTATTGTGGGAGAGATGGTATGTGATTGTGATATTATTGGGTTGGACAAAGTCTATTTTGGACCATACTACTTTAAATCATAACTTAAGTGTAAAGTCCAACAATTTCCAATTTTAGAATCACTTCTCCATGGCCTACAAATCTTTATCTATGGCCCAATTCTAGTTTCAATCCATTTAGAAACTGAATCATGCTAAATTTCATACTCACAATCATAACTTACTCATACTAGGAGACAAAATTAAAGCAATCAACTTCTCATACTAAACTCAAGCAAGAAACGAGAATATGATGTTTACTAACACAAAAATATTTACTGTATTGAAACAAATTAGCTAGATTCAAAACGCTACAAAACTCATATCGCGCAAACAACAACCTTCCAACGCATTAGGCAGCCAAACGACACAGATAAAATAAAACAAGTGAGCAATTCAAGATCAGTGTGCCCAAGCATAAATCAGTAACTTGCAATTAAAGCAAGTATTATAAACATTTGAAATCATTAAAAAGAGACTAGATAAGGCTAAAAATGAACCTCAAAGCCTTCCAATTTATTGATAAGGGAACTTGTGCAGCAAATCGCTTATTAAGTGAATGGAATGTGAAACCAACACCGTCGACCTCGAACGGAACCTCACCGGCAACCTCAAAGCTCGGCCGAAATTTTTAGAGAAGTGGCTGATTTTGAGCTAGAGTTTGGTGTATTTTTACTGGTTTTTGGGCCTGCTTTGAGACTATTTCAAGATGGTTTTAAGAGCTGGTGTATGGAGGGGTTTAGAGGGTGTTAAGCTCCTGCGTTTTGGAAGTTTCATGTGGCTTTTTGGCCTGGTTCGGGGTCAGTTTTCAGCTCGTTTTTGGAGCGTGTTTTGAGGTCGTTTTGGGGTGAATTTTGTGCTCCGATTTAGCTAATCCTTGCTGAGTTTTGGGGTGTTTTAATGGCTGAAGTTTCAGCTGGTTTTCATGGTTATTGAGTGAGGAAGATGAAGTTGTTTTGAGGTTGTTTTTGAGCAAGAAGATGGACAGTAGCTGCTGCGTTTTCTCTTTCTTTTTTCAGATCTCTTCCTTTTTTTTTTGTGTTATGTGTGTCTTTTAATAGCTGAAAATGGGTATGGAGTTTATGATAGGGGACAAGCATGGGGAACAAGATGTGGGGGACAAAGTGTGGGGGCAAGCGTGGGGGACAAGAAAAAGTGGAGTGGGAACATGTGTGGGGGACAAAGAGTGGGGACACGCGTGGGAAGATGGGAGCGGTAAATATTCAAGCACGGTAAAAAATTAGGTGCTCACACACACACTTAAATTGTGCTCACTAGTCAAAGATAATATAGTATAATTATCGTCTCCACATGGATTAGATTTAAACAGTATTCTCGTAGTTCGTAACTCGATTGCTATCCAGGAGGATCAACCTCCAACCAGTGGCAAAGTCACATTGAAGCAAGGGGTGTCAAGCGACACCCCTTCGCCGGAAAATTATACTATTTTGCTAGATAAATTTTTTTATTTTATGTATATTTGTTATGCGTTGACTCCCCTTGACTTTTCGATATATCTATTTATTTATATTTTGACACCCCTTGATGATAACTCTGGATCCGCCACTGCCTCCAACAATAGAGATTTATACAATTTAAAAATTAAAACTAAATAAGAACCTAAACTATTGACTAATGACAATCTTAGCAAAGGTAAGCAAGGAAGTTATCAATGGGAGCAAATATGGGTTGATATGATATATAGGTGCAAGATAATTGTTCAGGATCTAACTCTAGATAATTCACTTTTAATGTTCAAGTGAGTCTCTCGAATTCACTTAATTATCAGTACAATTATTTAGTTGAAACTCCTCTCTCGATTAAGTCTCAACCTCACAATACGAACCAATTTAAGCTCTGTGAAGATATGCAAGAATTCGTAATGGATTGGTCATTAGGAGAACCTTATTCGATTATTCTCGTAACTAGGTTTAATCAATGATTCAACTAGCCTCTTTCGATTACTTAGAAGAATCTATGAACTCAACCAATAATATAGTGCAAATATATCACAAGTTATGCCTCTTTCGATTACAAGAACAAGTGAACATAGGTGAAACAATTAAGTATTTCAAAACGATTCAAATACATAAAAATAGAGTTATAATCCATAACCAACCATCAATACACCAAATCCATCAAAACCCAAAAGGTTCTACTCTATAGACATGGAGAAGTTCTGCACAAATGAAATAAAAGTAGAGGAAAATATAAATACAATCCAAACACGAATCTTGAGTGAGGAAGGAAGGATGAAATTCTTGTGCTCTAGCTTCTCCCTCTTCTCCTTAGCTTTCTTAGGTCTTGGTATGTCAAAAGTGTGTCAAAAATAGTGTTTTGGGGTATTAAATCCAGCTCCAAAATGAAAACGGATGAAAAAACCCTTTTCTTAGCAAAATAGGACTCTTTCCGGATAGGACATGCGCGACCGCGCACCTGATCGCGCACTATGCACACCATTCTGCCCCAAGTGCGTGATCGCACACTTGGTCGCGCACCTGGGTTGTATAAGTTGGGAATTTGGGAAAGTTTAAAACATGAAAGTTGTAGCCCTATTAAATAGCTTTCCAATGATATATTGTGGAGCCCAAACGAAGTTCCGAGCGAAATGTTATATGTATTTTACTGGACACTGCGCAATATGCCTACTCGATTTTTTGTTTCGTTCCAATATCATCTGTTGATCCCCGAACTCGATCCCGACTTAACCCTTAGGCTTTTATTCAGATTTCAAAACTTCAAAATAGTATGAATTCATGCTACAACATCTACATAGCTCGGAGTCACTCCTGCAGGGCATAAAACACACAATAAGTGCAAAATACGTCTAATTAAAGCTCAACATAAGTTAAGTGCAGTGAATTAGAGTGCAATAAGCGACTAAAATACGAGATTATAGTGTACCATCAATTATCAGATTCTTTGAAAGATAGTTAGTGTAAGTTAAATTAGTATCAAGAAAGAGTGTATGTGGGATGGATGAAATTCATACGCGCACTTAATCATATGTCTCGTGTTTGAGATTTCTTTGACAACTCTTCACCTTCAATGGATCATATGCGGATATTAGTCGAGTTAGTCAAGCACGTATGATCTTATGTGGCGCGAATTCGGATAGGTGGATTCCCAAAAAGCAAACGAAAAAGAAAGAACTTTCCTTAATGGAAGGAAAAGGAGGAAAAAAGCAAATCCAAAGTTGTTCTTTCGATGGTCAAGATATCACCATATAATATATATCCCACTAAAAATGTGCAGATTCGAATTCAATACCATTAGTGGCCCATTAAATAGGTCATCTCCCCCCGCTTTTAATAATTTTTAAAAAAAGAAAGGAAATTCTTTGCCAGCTACTATAAAAACCCGTGAATACAAAATATTTTGTTCATAGACCGTTGTTCCCCAAAACCATCTTGTAGTAAAGCCTAGAGCAAGTCTAAAAGTTTTGTGGTTAATTAGCCACTTTTAGCAAAGTCTCAACCACTATTTAGTAGTCTTAAGTTTCATACTTCATTTTGAGTGTGCATCATTTCCATTAAAATGAAAGGGGGTCACTTTTTAATAATAATAATAATAATAATAATAATTTAGTATCAGCCTATCAGGTATTCATTGTGCCTCATTAATTCATATTCGTGCTCAATAGGCATGGGTAGATGTATAGTATGAGTTATGGGTTTGATCGAATCTAGTAATTTGACTATGCCTTGCCATGAAAGTGAAAAGCAATTCCTACTATGATTTAGTTTCTCTTCGTTCACCAGGTTCGAATTCGAAACTTTTGATTAAAAGTGAAAGGATCTCATTTATTCCATCACAAATTTTAATAGCATAACTTTATTACTAACATTTCCTTTATAAGTCAGACCAACTTCTTGAGCCCCATTACAGGAAGATAACCTTAAAAATATTCTCTTATAAGCTTCATTGTAGGACCTAATTATAATCTAACTCCTAAATCTAGATACCATAATTTCAGGTTAACGAGCCCCATAATCACAATTAATAATTTTGTCCCTACATAACTATGATGCATGAATTTTTGCCTCCAGCTCCACAAACCCAAAAGTTATAAAGTTGAATATAGAGTAACCCAGAAAATAATAATTAAGTGAAGTAGTGTTTGGTTGACTTTTGAAATTATATTTTTGAGGATAGGTATCATAATTACCAAAAAGGAAAAGCTAGTAAAATTGTTTATTACTAGGAAAAGTCTATGCCTATGTATATCAAATCATAGTACTACCCTTGTCCGTTAAAACTGACCATCCATTAACTCTAGTACTAGTATGCCTTCACTTTCATTGTATGTGAACGTATTTGACTGAACATAAATTTTTTTAAAAAGGTATATTTTTAAAATTTGTGATCCGAAACATATTATGAGTTTTGTTAATAATAATAACCTAGTAAAATTTTACAAGTAGGGTTTGTGGAGGGTAGAATATATGCAAACCTTACTCCTACCCCGGAGAGATAGAGATGATGTTTCCGAGAGACCATCAACTCAAGAAGACAAAAATAGACAATAGAATATATGACAATAACAAAAATCAGAAATATAATATAAGCATCGTAGGAAACAATAAAAAGATGGAAAACTAATAACTATAACCAGTAATAATGCCATAGTACTATGAAAAAAACAAAAAAAGTAGGGTGGACACAAACATACACCACAAATAATCCAAGACAACACCCTAACAGACTAGCCCCCCCCACCCCCCGAGACGAAGGAAGAAAAACGCTCGACTCCTTCCTAACCTGCAACTCTAATGCTCACACCTTCCTATCAAGAGTCATGTCCTCGAAAATCTGAAGTCGCGCCATGTCCTTCTTGATCACCTCACCCCAATACTTCTTAGGCCTCCCTCTACTTCTTCTCATACCTGTCAAAGTCAACCGCTCACACCTCCTACCTGGGGCATCTTGGCTTCTCCTCCGCACGTGCCCGAACCATCTAAGCCTCGCTTCCCGCATCTTGTCGTCTATGAGATCCATACCCACCTTCTCCCGAATATCTTCATTTCTAATCTTATCCAGCCTAGTGTGTCCACACATCCATCTCAACATATTCATCTCTGTTACTTTCATCTTCTGGATATGAAAATTCTTGACTAGCCAACACTCAGCCCCATATAACATGATATGTCTAACCACCGCTCTATATAACTTGCCCTTAAGTTTTGGTACCATATTTTTGTCACACAGGACTCCAGACGATGACCTCCATTTCATTCACCCTACCACTATACGATGTGTGACATCCTCGTCTATCTCCCTCCCCACCCCCTGGATAATTGACTCAAGGTACTTGAAACTTCCTCTCTTGGAGATGACTTGTGAGTCCGGCCTTACATCCAAATCTGCTTCCCCCGTCACGTCGTTGAACTTGCACACTAGATATTCTGTCTTAGTCCTACTCAACTTGAAATCTTTAGACTCAAGGGAATGTCTCCAAACCTCTAGCCTCTCGTTAATGCCGCCTCGCGTCTCATCAATCAGAACTATATCATCAACGAACAACATACATCATGGCACCTCCCTTCAAATATTATGTGTGAGTGCATCCATCGCCAGGGCAAATAAAAATAGGTTGAGCGCAGATCCTTGGTGCAACCCTAAAACAACCGAAAAATGCTTTGAGTCACCACTCATAGTCCTAACTCGAGTCTTAGCTTCATGATACTTGTCCTTTAGTATCCTAATTTAAGCTACCGGCATAACTTTTACCTCCAAGCATCTCCAAAGCACCTCCCTAGGAACCTTGTCATACGCTTTCTCAAGGTCAGTAAATACTATGTGCAAGTCCTTTTTCCTATCATTGTACTGTTCTATCAACCTCCTGATAAGGTGGATAGCTTCCGTAGTCGAACGACCCGATATGAACCCGAACTGGTTGTCAGATATAGACATCACCCTCCTCAACCTTCCTTCCACCACCATATCTAAAACTTTCATAGTATGACTTAGTAACTTGATACACCTATAGTTGTTACAGCACTGGATATCACCTTTGTTATTATACAACGGTATTATCGTGATCCACCTCCATTCATCTCGCATCCTCTTCGTCCTGAAAATAACATTAAACAACGAAGTCAGCCATTCTAAGCCTGATCTACCCACATACATCTATAATTCTACCAGAATCTTGTCTGGCCCGGTAGCTCTGCCCCTACTCATCCTGCGCATAGCACCAACGACCTCCTCAACCTTAATACGCCTACAGTACCTAAAGTCTCGGTGACTCTCGGAGTGCCCCAATTCCCCTATCATAATGTCTTTGTCTCCCTCCTTATTCAGAAGTTTATGAATGTAAGCATGCCATCTCCGCTTAATCTGGGCATTTTCCGTTAGTATTATGCCTTTCTCGTCTTTGATGCACCTTACTTGGTCCAGGTCACGAGCCTTCCTCTCTCTCACTTTGGCCAACCGAAATAACTTCTTGTCCCCTCCTCTGGCCCCCAGATCCTCGTACAAACGACCAAACGCAGTAGTCTTATCCTCAATGACCGCTAACTTTGCCTCCGTCCTAGCTTTCTTATGTCTTCCTCTGTTCGATCTCCTCTCATCATCATCTGTTCTCTCCATTAACTTAAGGTACGCTGCTTTCTTTGATTTTACTTTACTTTGGACCACGTCATTCCACCACTAGTCACCTCGGTGCCTACTTGGGTAACCCTTTGAGACCCCTAATACCTCTCTTGTCGTCTCTCTTATACAATCCACCGTCGACGTCCATATCTCGCTTGCTTCCCCACTACTCCTCCAGGCTCTCAAAGCCAGCAACCTCCCCTCCAGGTTCTGAGCTTTAACCTTCATCAAGGCTCCCCACTTGACCCTCGGTTGACCCTCAACAAATCTCATCTTCCTTGTTATCATGATACCGACGTCAATCACCAATAGCCTATGGTTGTGACACGAGGGTCTCACTCAGAATAATCTTGCAATCCTCGCACCATCCCTTATCGTTCCTCTTGAGGAGAAGAAAATCAATCTGGGTCTTAGCCACCATACTTCTGAAAGTAACCAAATGCTCTTCCCGCTTCAAAAAACTAGAGTTCACAATCACCAACTGAAAAGCTCTAGCGAATGCCAACAGTAAAATACCTCCTCTGTTCCTATTCCCAAAGCCGAAGCCCCCATGCATCTTTCCATACCCACCAACAGACGACACAATATGACCAATGAAATTTCCTCCTATAAATAATTTCTCTATAGGCGGAATACCATGCACCACCTCATCCAACCCCTCCCAAAAGTGCCTCTTAACCTCATATCCAAGCCTGTTTGTGGCGCGTAAGCGTTAATGACAATCAGGGTGATCCCTCCAACTACTAGCTTAATAGACATTAATCTATCAATCACCCGCCTAACCTCTACCACTGACTCTCTCAGTTCCTTATCCACCAAAATACCCACTTCGTTCTTATCCTTCCCGACTCCCGAGTACTATAGTTTAAAACCGTCTACATACCTCTCTCTCGACCCTACCCACCTAGTATCCTGCACACTAGCTATACTCACCTTCCTCTTTTGTAGAATCTTCGCCAACTCTATGGGCTTACCCGTTAACATTCCTATATTCCACAATCCAAGTCTCAACCTATAGGCTCCCATGTTCCCCTTGCCCCCTTTGGGCCCTGCCCCATTCCCTTACCCCCTACCCTACCCCCACCCCACGACTCTCCCTCCCCGAGGACACAACATTATGCTACCATTACAGACCACAACTACTCTACCTACGGTAGACTAGGGGAAAACGTTAACACAAAATAAACAACGGACCGAACTTGAAGAAAACAAGTTGTAACTACAGGTAGTCTACTAGAATGACTAAACTAGTATGAACAACTACGACAACAATTTAACTAACACGAGAAAGAGAAACAGGAGACGGGAGGTACCAACTCCAACTAGTAGAACCTAGAATTACAATGTGATATACCCCGAGGCTGCGGGACCTGAATACTCGCCAGCCTACTCCGCTACATTTGCGTGTGTGCCTCCTGCACGTCACTAAAAGGCACCGAATACTACTTGAAAAGCACACAAAATACCCCGAGACCAAGAAAATAGATGGGCGTCTCCGAACCGGCTTGCTGTCGTCGGAGAGAACAAATAACTGGCCGAGAAATAATGACAGCATGGAATCACAGAAAATAGACGCTCCAGGAAAATGCAAGAGTGATGGCTAAAATCGAAAAGACAGTGTAGAAGAAGAAAAAGAAGAAAAATAGAGGGGTCCCGGTGCGACAAAGTCGCTGGATTCGCTGGTGCTAGGATGTGGGAGGGGGAAAAGAAAAGGTGAAGGAGAAGAGAAGGGCGGGGAGAGAGAATCGACAGAGAATAGAGAGGGGGTAGCTGCCGGATTTGCATCTGTTAGGGTTTGGGAGGGGGAGAAGAAAGGGAGAGAAGAAGAAAAGGTCCGTGAGAGAGAGTAGAGAGTAAGAATAGAGAGAGAGAGAGAGAGAGAGAGAGAGAGGCTTACCTGGTCTTCTGTTGGACGTCGGCGCCGACGCTGGAGGTGCTCGCCGACAAATTTACCATTAGACAGAAGACAAAGTGGTCGAGGAGAGAGAGTGTCACGACCCAAGATCCATTATAGATTGTGATGGCTCTAAACGCCGCCATCAGGGAAGTCAACGGTGATTAATCAACTTAGTTACTCTTTTTATTATTTTCGAAATCATGAATCCCATTGAATAAGTAGTGTAAAATCAAGTACTCGTAGAAAACGCGTGATTTTATTTTCTAATTTCCGTATAAGGTATAAATTAAATTACAAGGTGAAATGATAATAATTACGCGAACTACAAAAATGAACACCTAGTAGGTACCCCCAAAATCCGGCGTCACAAGTGAATTAGCATTTACTAAGGAGTACAATAATAATATAACATTTGTATAGAATGTAAATAAGGCAGGATAAAATAAACAGTATGATAGAGACTTTGTGGACTGCGATGCATAGCCTGGAATGCAACTCATAAGAAGTCTCCTCAACAGATGCACCTACGCGCCAAGATGATCATCAAATGAACCTGTCAGATCCTGTACATTTAGTGCAGAAGTCCAATATGAGTGCGTAAATCAATGCGTACCCAGTAGGTATCTAGCCTAGCCCCAGAGAAGTAGTGATGAGGGGTCAACATTGACACTTACTAGTGGTCCAATAAATCAATATGGTAAATCATAAACAGATGACAGTACAACAATAGTAGTGAGGTAAATCTGTAACTTACACAATCTTCCAAAATTTCTTTAAACAATATCAATTTCTCAATCTCGTATTCTATCTCGACAGGTCAGAAATATCAAGTGCCAATAACAAACGAATAAAAATTTTCATATAAAATGCAAGGCATCAGTGGAAGGAAAATCTCACGAATATTCGGACTGCTAGCGATATAACGCACGATTATGCCGAGGTCATCCAACCAGATCTCAGAAGGAATATGGTACTGCCAAGGCGATCGGCCCGATCCCATCTATTATACTGCCGAGGCGAACGACCCGCTCCCATGAGAGTATGGTACATAATCCCGCCGAAGCGTTCGATCCACTCCACAATAAAGGAAAGGAATTATTGAATTACGATACACGGGCTTACCATGTAGTATATGAACACAAGGTGAGTATAACCTTTACCGTTTCTCAAATAACTTGCCAACAACTCAAGGTAGTAAGGCTCGGCCTAATATATACGTTTATACTTCTAAATCAAGTTCAATTATAATTTCAGTTAATTAAACCAACAAGATGAGTTCAAATATTTCAAATATTACATGGCGAAGTCCTTAGTCTACCCGGACATAAACATGCTTTAATTACCTACGGACTCTCATCACCTCGTGCGTACGTAGCACCCACAACTAATAACACATAATAATTACATCACCTATGGGGTAGTTTTCCCCTCACAAAGTTAGACAGGAGACTTACCTCGCTCCGAAGTTTCACAACCGGCTCCAACGCCTCTCTAACTCTTCAATTCAAAGCCAAACGATCCAAAACTAGTAAAACAATGTGCAAACCAATAAAAATATACTCCAACACTCGTAATAAATCAATTTATAACAAGTTCCAACTCCACTCGAAAAGTCAATAAAGTCAAACCCTCGGGCCCACGTGCCCGGATTCCGAAACTTCTTGAAGATTAACATTACCCATAACACCACAAACTCAATTATATAATTATTTCTAATTCCATGTCCAATTTCGTGGTCAAAATCTAAAAATATCAAATTCTTGGGTTTCTACCAAAATCCCATAATTTCTACTAATTTTCATAAATTCCCATGTTAAAATCCATATGTAATCCAAGTATTTAACTCGTAATAGGTGGGAATCACTTACCTCGTGTTGCTTGATGAAAATCCCCTCAAAATAGCTCCCCAAATTCGGCCAACCCAAGTGAAAAATGAAAGAAAGAGAGCCAAATCCCGTTCTTAAAACAATTCTGCCCAACGATATTTTCGCACATGCGGAATAGTAGCCGCCCAAATTCTGCGTTGAGCTATCCGCTTCAGCGGTTCCACACCTGCGCCCAAATTTTCGCAGATGCGGTCACAACAACAGTAGGCCAAAACCAGCATTTCCTCAATTTTAAATTTCGATCTGATTTCAATCAGTTTCAAGCCCGAGACCCACGGGACCCCATCCAAACATACCAACGCATCCCAAAACATAACACGAACCTGCTCAAGGCTTCAAATCACACCAAACAATATCAAAATTACAAATCGATGATTGAAATATTTTCTTAAACTTTAAAACATTCAAACTACGACGAACGCGTACGATTCATAATTAAACATTCTGGAATGACGCCAAACTTTACATACAAGTCTCAAATCATGACACGAACTTATTGCAAGGCTCAAAATCCCAAATAGACATCGATAACTTCAAAGTCTACCTCAAACCAAACTTAGGAAATTCTAAAACCTTTAAAATGCCAATTTTCCACAATAAGCGCTGAAATGCTCCAGGGTGACCCGATACTCAACCCGAACATACGCCAAAGTCCGAAATCATCAAATGAACCTATTGGAACCTTCAAATCCCGATTCTGAGGTCGTTTACTCAAAATTTAAACCTTAGTCCATTCTTCCAACTTAAAGCTTCTATATTTAGAATTTTCTTTTCAAATCAACTCTGAACTTTTCGAAATTTAATTCCGACCACACGTACAAGTCATAATATTTGAAATGAAGCTACACAAGGCCTCAAACTATCAAACGACGTGCTAGAACTCAAAATGACCGGTCGGGTCATTACATTCTCCTCCACTTAAACATACGTTCATCCTCGAATGTGCCAAGAACTGCTCCAGAGTTGTCTGAAATTACTGTTTAACACCTCGTGCACCTACCTGTGCCACCACATTGCACGTGAGAACACTAGCTCGATCCTGGCTGAAGATCCTCCCTATAACCTTGGCTAACAAGCCCTAGTACCAAATTCCAACATTCAAAATTCTCCACGATACCCGATTGTAACATACGAACACCGTATCAATCTCCACACGCTGAACCAACACATGATCAAGCACCCATGCTGATGCCACACAATGCACCGCGAATAACTTATTTGCCCATGGTAACCTCCTCCAAGTACAACAACTACAAATTCACTAACCTAATGCCCGCATTATGCCTCATAACATATGTAAGCCCCGTCCCCAACTCTCGCAATATTTCCTCGACAAAAAAGATGTATAGAAACTCATAACCACCTGCCGAATCTATAAATCACGGTGTGTCTCCTACTGACAAGAACCACTACCTCATTCTGAATTGAATAACAATATTTCTCTTTAATATACCCTATATGACTCTGATCGCATTGATCTTAGGTCCAATAACCCTGTCTCACCCAGTACAAGCTGCTCAATCAATAAGCTACCTCAAACACTGATCAAGATCTCATATGACGCCATCAATGCGCGGACAAGCCACAACTTGAATATGACACATAAGGAGGAACAAACTCTCGAAAAACACTACTCAGCCCGCGTAACGTATAAAACGGTCGACAAATACTATGAACCCTTCTCAGAGAATGAGAAACAAAATACACAAGAATAGATATAGGGAACCGTACTTAACATCTCATTGTTGCGGCATGCAACCCGATCCACACATGATACCATTGTGGCATGAAACCCAATCCAAACAACATACCCATGGCGGTGTGCCACCCGATCCATACATAACAATAAATAAGGAAATACCCATCAAGCCAAAATGCTTATACCTACAAAATATCCGAATATCGACCATAAGCATGCCAAGTACAAAAATAAAACCCCGGGGAGACGGATAGCGTCATACGCTATAAAACCCAGGCACGACTAAGGTTCAATAAATGACCCGCTTCTCAAGAGCCATCCTGCTCATATAATACCACAAGCTACACGGGACCACAACACATGTGTGGATAATCAAGCCGTCTCACAACCCACATGGCACAATAGGGTATTACATGGAAAAGTTGACGATGAGAATGAACGCATCCGACTTGACGTAGAGCACACATTTACATTAGACCTACCAACAGACCTCAAGCCGATCCTGATTATACCATACTGGGCCAACTACTTTTCGAGGATCCACAATGGCCCTATTCATGACACACACGAGCAGCCGTCCTATTCCGGAACAAACTTCCACAGTTCACAACAAAAGGAATAGAGTGCCTTCCAGGCATAAATATCACATTAATGATAGTACCAAAAATCTCCATACTTGGTTTTAATCTTTAACAATCAAGTGACTAACATGTCACACTTATAAAGATCTCCCCGTGGGATGCGCTCCTGATGGTAGGCTAGAAACCCATATTTTAGTCTCTTATTGCACTTTAATTCACCGCACTTTACTTATGTTGAGCTTTAATTAGTAGTGCTTTGCACTTATTATGTGTTTTATGCCGTGTAAGAGTGATTTCGAGTTATTTAGATGTTGCAGAGCAAATTTGAGTTAATTGGAGATTTGAAGTTTGATTAAAGGCCCAGGGGATTAAATCGAAATCGCGTTCAGGGGTCGAGTACCAAGCCTGGATGTCAAAAATTAGAGAAACAAACTTATTCGAAGAAAACTACACAGCTGCGCCGCAGCTGTGCAAAATGTGCCTAGAATCTATATTGCAAAATGTTCTGGAAATTGTCACAAGTGTGTCGCATGGTGCGGCACGGCATGCGGTGCGGTAGTGCAAACATGTTAGAGTATGTTCCTAATTCCACTAAAAAGGCATTTTCGTCCGAGGTTTATTTGGGGGATAGTTAAATACACGGGAAAAATACCATTTCACGACATTTGACATACTTTATACCTAAGGAAGCTAAAGAGAAGAGGGAGAAGCTAGAGCACAAGAATTTCATCCTTCCTTCCTCACTCAAGATTCGGGTTTGGATTGTATTTATGTTTTTCTATACTTTTGTTTCATTTGTGAAGAACTTCTCCATGTCTATGGAGTAGAACCTTTTGGGTTTTGATAAATTTGGTGTATTGATGGTTGTTAGTGGATGATAAATCTATATTTATGTATTTGAATCATTTTTGGAAGATTTAATTATTGCATCTATGTTCACTTGTTCTTGTAATCGAAAGAGACATAACTTGTGATATATTTGCACTATATTGTTGGTTGAGTTCATAGATTCTTCTAAGTAATCGAAAAAGGCTAGTTGAATTATTGATTAAACCCAGTTATGAGGATAATCGAATAAGGTTCTCCTAAAGACCAATCCATTACGAATTCTTCCATATCTTCACCGAGCTTAAATTGGTTCGTATTGTGAGGTTGAGACTTAATCAAGAGAGGAGTTTCTACTAAACAATCGTACAGATAATTAAGTGAATTCGCGAGACTCACTTGAACATTAGCAGTGAATTATCTAGAGTTAGATCACGGACAATTATCTTCCATCGATCCTATCAGCCCATATTTTATCCAATTAATAACTTTCTTGCTTACCTTTGTTGCGATTGTCATTAGTCAATAGTTTAGATTCTTAGTTAATTTTAATTATTAATTGTATAAATCTCCATTGTTGATCCTCCAGGATAGCAATCTAACTACAAACTACAAGAATACTATTTAAATCCAATCCATGTGGAGAAGATAATTATACTATACTATCTTTGACTGGCGAGCACAATTTAAGTGTGTGTTTTGCGCTCATCAAATTTTGGCGTCGTTACCGGAGATTGGCAATCAATAGTGTTTGAAGTAGTTTGTAGTGCTAATTTAGGAATTAGCTTTTAATTTTTTCTTTTATTTTTATTTTGTTTGGTTAACCTCTCTTCAATATTTGTTTTTATTGAAGAGATTTTGAAGAGCATATTCTTGTTATTGAATTCTAAATGATGTGAAGATGGATTACAACTAGCCTAAGAAAATAGTTGAAGAGTTAGCAGCTGAATATTATCAGCAATGTGCTACGTATTTTAAATGCGGTGGAAATCATCTATGGGTTGATTGTCAAGCAGGTAGGTATTCTTCTTATGGTTCATCTTTTAAACACTCTCACTTTGTCTCTAGTCCATACAGGTATGAGGATTCATATGGGCATAATTCTGACTCTGGTTGGGATGAATACCCTTATTATGACTGGAATGCAAGCGAAGAGAGACAACCACCTCAAGCGGAGAATGTTAGTTTAGAATAGCTTATGTATAAGTTCATTAATAAGGTGGAAGAGAGATTTACACATGATGATGAAGCCATTAACAACCTAACAATGCAAGTGAATCAACTAATAAGTACACTTTCAGGAATGTCATTGCACTGTGATGGTAAATATATGGAGGAGATTCCCTGTGAGAATGAGCCTCCTTGAGATGATGAACATCTACAGAGAGAGTTTTCCACTCTGCAAGAGGACTCTGTTTGAACTGAGATTATTGAAGATGAGGCTTTGGTTGATTGTGCATCAATTAAAGAAGAGTTAAAATCCCCATCTACGTATCCACAACCACAATTTTTATTACAAGAAAATGCAGAAGAAGGGTCATGTTTAGTAGAAGAGAATGAGGAACAAATGGTCTTGAACATACCAGAGGAACACCCACATGACCCCTCTTCTTTATTTTCTTATTCTAACCTTGATCATGTGAATTTTGTTTTTGGGGATTTGTAAGAATATGCATGGATTGTTCTTGTGAATGAATGCAGAAACAAATTGAGGATAATTATACAAGAACAATCCACCGCTCAAAATGAGGCCAAGAAAGAAAGAAAAGAGCGGGTCTTTCAAAAATCCCTAAAGGACTTTTGCCTAATGAGTTCCATAAAGAATCCCGGGGAGCGAAATCGTAAAATGCATTTAGAATTAGGGGTGGAGTTCACAAGTTCTCGGAAACGGAAAAAGTCCAAGGGAGTTTTATTTACCTCTTGTTTTTTATTTGTGTGTCATGGGGACATGCCACAATTTAAAGTGTGGGATGGGGATGTAAATAACTATTTTTTTGTGTCTTGTTTGATTGAAAGTTTTAAAGTCGAAATATATATATATTTAATTATTGCATCTATGTTTACTTGTTCTTGTAATCGAGAGAGGAATAACTTGTGATATATTTACACTATATTGTTGGTTGAGTTCATAGATTCTTCTAAGTAATTGAAAGAGGCTAGTTGAATCCTTGGTCAAACCTAGTTAGGAGGATAATCGAAAGAGGTTCTCCTAAAGAACAATCCATTACGAATTCTTGCATATCTTCACCGAGCTTAAATTGGTTCATATTGTGAGGTTGAGACTTAATCGAGAGATGAGTTTCTACTAAATAATTGTACTGATAATTAAGTGAATTCGAGAGACTCACTTGAACATTAGTAGTAAATTATCTAGAGTTAGATCACGAACAATTATCTTGCACCTATCCTATCAGCCCATGTTTTCTCCCATTGATAACTTCCTTGCTTACCTTTGTTACTAGTTTAGATTCTTAGTTAATTTCAATTCTTAATAATATAAATCTCCATTGTTGATCCTCTTGGATAGAAATTTATCTACAAACTACGAGAATATTGTTTAAATTCAATCCCTGTGGAGACAATAATTATACTATATTATCTTTGACTGGCGAGCACAATTTAAATGTGTATTTTGCGCTCATCAAATTTTGCGCTCCTACGACCTTCCTCACCAGGTAGCTAAGTCTGCACATCCATACCACCAACTGTACTAACTCTGTAAAGCAAATCAAGAATCCGCAAATCAAGAATCCGCAAATCAGTACACAAAGCCCCTTACACAGGGCACCGTTCTCAAGTGACACTAAAGAAAATTCCAGGTTATTCTGAACATTTGAATTCTTCCTTGCTCATCTAAGCCCATCACATTCTTATCAATACCGAGCCGCAACCTTGATTATCAACTTCCAATTCCCATGTCGCTCACTGCACCTATCATGCTGCAACGCGGGAGTACGAGAATTCATTATATCCCCTACACTACTAGTAGAATAAATACTTCATTGGCTAGAACCCTTTCACTTAACTCATTTCAGAAGAACCATTACAACACGCAGCTGAATTCCCATAACCGTAGAAAATACAAACCTCAAGTTGTGGTCTAAACTCCCATAATTCTTTTGCAATCCATTTACACATGACAAGGCCATTTGAATCAAATACCTCCCAAATAAATCAAATTATGGTGGTTGTGAAGCCCGCACGTACAACCACAAACCACCAGAATAACTAACACGCCGAAGAAACTAATCATTGCCACAATCATGCTGATTCAAACCATTACTAACCGACCGCACTTCTTTCAATTTACTCTTGACTTGACTTAGAAATAATAATAATAATAATAATAATAATAGCTTCATTTGAGAACATAACGAAACTCAACAACACTCCTCCCGAGTGACCCAATTCACGAGACCACATCGTATCAATACCCATGAATCATCTCATACCTTCCTCATGCGCACAATAGCATCTCAAACTAGTACACCCATTCTGAAAGTTCTTCCGCGAATCCGAAACTGTTTCTCCCATTTTTCCAATACTGCCCTACAGACCCGTTAATAACATAGAAAATTCCCCAAGTATTCTTCACACTATGCTGCAAAATCTCGGTCTTCAGCCATATAACGAACCCATTTGAACCACTATTGAGAGTTACCCACTCTGACTTGGTCCCGAATATAATCCAAACTCTAGTGCGCTATCAACACATGAACACTCCCAAAGAAGTAACCAGATAAATTATTTTTCTTGTACATCACATCCACAAGAAGCACAAACTCTATGTCTTTCCAAAACCTGCACCTCATTCGATAAGGCAAAATATATCACACAATCATCAAGTTCTTTGCTTGAATTATCCCTGATGTTTTCTTTTCTTAGTCATAAATAATCCACCAATGCACCGATAACCAGAAACCGCACAAGTAGATAACCACGCGATCCAATCGTATACGGTGGGCTCCCTCACTTAGCTTTAAGCTAACATCACATAAATCTAGAACCCATAAATATTCCTCCTTCTCATTTTACCATGATATCACACTGTTAACCCGCCAAATTTCTTGAAATCCCTTGTTAAAATTTTCATGGACACTCCGAATTATCAGCCACCATCGCATATTTGACCTTCTATTGGGTAGTAAGTAGAACTCTTCGTAGAAACTTCATCAAGATCACGCAACCGCTAACCTGCTCACAGGAGATAACCCACTTGTGGAACTCCATGCCGACATCTTCCAACGACGTTGGACTTGGTAGTTGGTACAACTACCATGCATTTAATAAACCCTCTTGAGCCCATGCTCGTCCACCGACTGTACAAGTTTGCTCATTCCCTATTGACATCAACTGTCCGACAATAGATTCCAAACTCGAAATTACGTTGTATCTCATAACGATAATCAAGCTCTTACACCCCTAAACACTCCAAGCCAACTTCCTTCCGTCATATTCAACCTTCCTCAGCACAGTAGCCACCATTCCAAATAAAATCCCTAGACCTAGTCGATGTCCACCATGATCCCCAAATCATTATAAACTTTTCTCAAGGCATGTGGCTATCCTACCATAGAAACCATATGTTACTCTGCCACTCCATTTCGGTTAAACCATCTCCATTAAGCAACTTTTTGACATCTACTTTTCATATTTGACCTGCTAGCAATTCAACCACTGCGAGACACCTTCCACCACGTCCTTACTCATCCTTTGCTGCCCAAATGCTGCCTCAAACAAAAACCCATCTATGTAGCACCTGAACTAATAAATTGCTACGAACTCTAAGCCTCCTAGAAGATCATCTTTCTCGAGCCATCAACATTAGAAGCACCATTTTGATTCTGAAACCGTTACACATCGCCATCTCTGACAACTGCTTCTCAGGCACCATTTCACAACACCCTGCCCCAATGCAAATCAAATAAGACCATAACACTGGCGAGCCTTAATTAGTTCAAACAAGGATGACGACACCACATTGCAAATGAGGATTCCATTACACTCGAGAATATCTAGTCTCGTTACTCCATAAATAAAAGCCTAAACATCCATAGTCTGATTGCCTTTCCTCCGCTGGATTTAGATGTCGAACCTCTAAACTATAAATCAAGAAATCCTCCTTTCGAGTCATTCACTGTCTCGACACATAAACAAGCACCCTACCATTACACCAACACTATGGGATAATAACGCATGAATATTGTAATAATCTGTGCATAGCCTCAAAACCATAGGAAATACAAATACTAAGCTGAAACGACAGAACACCCTTCTGCAAGATGAGGATAATAGCCTGCGCAAATACGCAAGGAAAATGATCGTGCACCACGTCTGCAGTACCACCACAACTCCTCGATGACCAATATACAGCAAGTGCCCCACGTCGCATAAGATTAAGTATGAGGGAAATAAAGGCATAAGCCTCAAAGGAATCAAATCACACGATGAGGAATCAAGAAAGGAAGTGCTCCTAACGGCCATGTAGCCTCTCAAAGATAAGTAGAGACGTATCTGTACCGATCCACAAGACTCTACTAGACTTGCTCATAAATCGTGAGACCCAAGTGAACCTAGAGCTATGATACAAGCTGTCACGACCCAAGATCCACTATAGGTCATGATGGCTCCTAACGCCATCGTCAGGCAAGCCAACGGTGATTAATCAACTTAGTTACTCTTTTATTATTTTCGAAATCATGAATCCAATTGAATAAGTAGTGTAAAATTTAGTACTCGTAGAAAACCCATGATTTTATTTTCCAATTTCCAGGTGAAATGATAATAATTACGCGAACTACAATAATGAACACCCAGTAGGTACCCCCAAAACCTGGTGTCACAAGTTGCATGAGCATTTACTAAGGAGTACAATAATAATACAAAATCTATCTAGAATGTAAATAAGACAGGATAAAATAAATAGTACGATAGAGACTCTGTGGACTGCGATGTGTAGCCTGGAATGCATCTCGCAAGAAGTCTCCTCAACAGTTGCGCCTACGCACCAAGATGATCATCAAATGAACCTATCAGATCCTGCACATTTAGTACAGAAGTGCAGCATGAGTACATAAATTAACGCGTACCCAGTAAATATCTAGCCTAACCCCGGAGAAGTAGTGATGAGGGGTCGACATTAACACTTACTAGTAGTCCAATAAATCAATATGGTAAATCATAAACAGATAAAAGTATAACAATAGTACTGAGGTAAATCCGTAACTAACACAATCTTCCAAAATTTCTTTTAATAATATCAATTTCACAATCTCGTATTCTATATCGACAACTCGGAAATATCAAGTGCCAATAACAAACGGATAAAAAATTCCATATAAAATGCAAGGTATCAGTGGAAGAAAAATCTCGCAATTATTCGGACTGCTAACGATATAACGCACGATTATGCCGAGGTGGTTCGGCCAGATCTCAGAAGGAATATGGTACTGCCGAGGCGATCGGCTCGATCCCATTGTAATGTGTACACTGACGAGGGTCGAGCCATAGATGCATCTATTATACTGTCGAGGCGAACGGCCCCCGTCCCATGAGAGTGTGGTACATAATGTTTCCGAGGTGTTCGGCCCGCTCCACAAAAAAGGAAAGGAATTATCGAATTACGAGACACGAGCATACGATACAGTATATGAACACAAGGTGAGTTTAACCTTTACCGTTTCTCAAATAATTTGCCAACAACTCAAGGTAGTAAGGTTCGGCCTAATATATATTTTATATACTTCTAAATGAAGTTCAATTATAATTTCAATTAATTAAGCCAGCAGGATGAGTTCAAATGTTTCAAATATTACATGGTAAAGTCCTAAGTCTACCCGGACATAAACATGATTTAGCTACGTACGGACTCTCGTCACTTCATGCGTACGTAGCACCCATAACTAATAGCATATAACAATTACATCACCTAGGGGTAGTTTCCCCCTCACAAAGTTAGAAAAGAGACTTACCTCGCTACGAAGTTCCATAACCGGCTCCAACGCCTCTCTAACTCTCTAATTCAAAGCCAAACGATCTGAAACTAGTCAAACAATGAGTAAAATATATTCTAATACTCGTAATAAATTAATTTATAACAAGTCTCAACTCCCCTCGAAAAGTCAATAAAGTCAAACCCTCGAGCCCACGTACCCGGATTCCGAAAATTCTTGAAGATTAACATTACCCATAATATCACGAACTCAATTATATATTTATTCCTAAATCCATGTCCAATTTCGTGGTCAAAATCCAAAAATACCAAATTATAGATTTTCTATCAAAATCCCACAATTTTTACTAATTTTCATAAATTCCCATGTTAAAATCCATATGTAATCCAAGTATTTAACTCGTAATATGTGGGAATCACTTACCTCGTATTGCTTGATGAAAATACCCTCAAAATAGCTCCCCAAATTCGGCCAACCCAAGTGAAAAATGAAAGAAGGAGAGCCAAATCTCGTTCTTAAAACAAATCTGTCCAGCGATATTTTCGCATTTGCGGAACAGTACCCGCACCTGTGGCGTCGCTTGTGCGACCAAAACTCTGCTTCTGCGGAGAAGCACTGGAGCCTGCCCCTTCGAACCTGCGGAAGCTACCCTGCTCCTACGACATCACAGGTGCGACAAGCTCCCTCGCTTCTGCGCTTCAAGAAGTCGCATCTGCGCCATCGCAGGTGCGGTTCAAACGTCTCTTCTGCAAACCTTCCCCACGCACCCCTCTTCCGCTTCTGCATTGATCAGTCTGCTTCAGCGGTTCCGCACCTGCGCCGAAATTTCCGTAGGTGCGGTCACACCAGCAATAAGCCAAAACGAGCATTTCTTATTTTCAAATTTCGATCCAATTCCAATCCGTTTCAAGCCCGAGGCCCCCGGAACCCTATCCAAACATACCAACGCATCCCAAAACATAACACGAACCTGCTCGAGGCCTCAAATCACACCAAACAATATCAAAATTACGAATTGATGATTGAAACCTTTCAATTAAACTTTCAAACATTCAAACAACGACGACGAACGCGTCTGATTCATACTTAAACATTCCAGAATGTCGCCAAACTTTACGTACAAGTCACAAATCATGACACGAACCTATTCCAAAGCTCGAAATCCTAAACGGATATCGATAACACCAAAATCCACCTCAAACCAAACTTAGGAAATTCTAAAACATTCAAAATGCTAATTTTCCACAATAAGCGCTGAAATGCTCTCGGATGACCCGATACTCAACTCGAATATACGCCCAAGTCCGAAATCATCATACGAACCTATTGGAACCTTCAAATCCCGATTCCGAGGTCGTTTACTCAAAAGTCAAACTTTAGTCAATTCTTCCAACTTAAAGCTTCCGAATTTAGAATTTTCTTTCCAAATCAACTCCGAACTTCTCGAAATTCAATTCCGACCACACGTACAAGTCATAATACTTGAAGTGAAACTACTCAAGCCTCATACCGCCAAACGACGCTAAAGCTTAAAACGACCTGTTGGATCGTTACAGAGAAAGTAGCAGAAAGTTGAAGAGAGAATTTTTCCGTTGTATTATTAGATTGTGAAATTTTTCTTATGAGGTTTGTATGACCATTCAATCATGTTATTAAAAATAATATGAGAAGTTTAAAATTAAATTATTTCCGTTACTAAATTGTGTCACTCTTTGGAATACAAAAGAGAAAGAGTGTCACTTAGAATGAAAATAAATATATATTAATTATTACACGAAAAATAATACTAGACTTTCACTCAAAGATTAACTATAATAATACATCAAAATAATTATCCCCTATTTGGGGAAATCTGGAAGTGGGGATAAGGAGACATGGTGGACCATATTTTGAGTTGCGGTGAAGACTTTAGAAGAGCTTTTGATTGATAAGTTTATGAATATAACATCATTAATTAAATCAAATGAATCAAAAAAAAAAAGTAGAAGTATATTTAGTTTATTTTAAGTGAGACATAAGCTATCTAATTAGCTTTTCTCTTTCTCTCTCATGTAGTTAGTAAGATCCGGAAAGATCTCCTTTCATTGACAGGAAAACACAAATTAAATAAAAAAACTTACTACGACAAGAAAACAAAAAATGGTTATCAACGTCAATCACGCAGACATCATAAACAAGTAAATATGGTAGGGTCCAAACTTGAAGTTTGTAACACCTGATAACTTGGAACATAGTTAGTTCATTCATTCATTTACCCTTTCAAAGAAATTAGTCATGTTGTTTACGGCAAATTTTTAGACTTATGTATTAAGTTCGAGTTTTATAATCAGTCACCGATATTTGTATCAAGGTAAGCTAATATTTCATAGACTGAACTGCATTTTTTAGTCATTATATTGTGATCGCTTTTTGCAAAGCCTCCCATTTTGACTCTAATTCTTTTTCACCCATCGTCTGATATCCGTTTTGGAGTTAATTAATTCGAATTCGCATTGAAATTATTTATTTTGGGATTATATCACTTCCTATTAAAACGATTTCATTTTCTAAGGTTCAAACACGAAAATTCTGTTAAGAAAGATCAAAATACCTGTACTTACACATGAAATACAGTTATTTATATACTATATAAGAAAATAATCAAAAGTCCATCTGGGTGGGTGGTGTGAAACATATGATGAGTGATGAGTAAAGATAAATGTGGTTTGATACTGTGGTGGTGACACGTGGGTCCTAGGTCACGTCAAAAACTAAACTTAACGGTACTAAGATGGATCAGATCCATATGTGTACATGAATCTTAGGTTAGATACTGTTCCTGCGTAACATGTGGATTATTAATTTATTAGGAAATACTCCCTCCGTCTCAATTTATGTGAACATGTTTAACTAGGCGCGGAGTTTAAGAAAAATAAAGACTTTTGAAATTTGTGGTCCTAAACAAATCAAAAAGGGGCCCAAAGTATTTGTGTGACTATAAAAACTTTTCATTGAGGATAGAATTGTAAGTTTAAGCTAAATTATTACCAAATTTAGAAAGGATCATTCTTTTTTAAACGGACCAAAAAAAAATAAGTTCACATAAATTGGAACAGAGGAAGTATGTCGCCCTTCGCGGTTGTAAGAGAAATTAATAAATGTGGGAAAAGATAAATGCATTTTTTTAGCTATTGAGATGTGCCACATCAACGCTCTTTCCTCCTCAATTATATAGATATAGATTATTGTTAAATTATCCAAGTATTCTATACGTATGGTTTTCTGATCAAAGTACAATTCAGTATGTGGGCATGCATTGCATGGGATTCCTAGGACATTTTTTATAAAATAATTATCATTTTATGTTTTGTATTCGCTTGGGTTTAATTAAGATTCACATTGTACAAGATTCACTAAAAGGGGAAATGCTATTATTATGATTCTTTTTTTATCCTCAAGATTTGTTTTTCTCTAGATCACATCGGTTTTATTGGTTGGTTTGGCATATTTTCGAATTGATTTTGTATTAATTCTGTTAATTTATTATGAATTCAAAATTTTCTCTTTTTTATTCAATTTATTCTGCTGTTTTTTTTATATAAAAAAATCTGATTTTTTCTTTTAAGTGGTATCATTTATGTGTATTAAGCTATGCGATGCAAAATGGTGCATATACTAAAATTTGAGCATACTATGTAACTGATTTTTTAGATAAAGAATCAGTATCGTATCTGAAACAGTATAGTTTTAGTCTTCATTAATTTTTAATTAAGGAAATACTGCTTTGTAGAGAAATTACTGACCTTATACTTGTATTCGTCAATCTTAAATGTATATAAATATTTAACAACAAACTCAGTAACTAAGACTAGTTAAGAGTTTGATAGAAAATTTAGACCCTATATTTCTTTCACCTCACCTTGTGATGTTTTTCTCACATTAAATTTTGTTTATTTGATATTTTGAAGCTTATGAGCAAAGTTCCTATGAGATGTTATCATATGGTTCAACACGTAAAATTATTGCGCAATATATTATCCTATTTACTGAACAATCATATGTACCTCGTATCTCTATCTCTGTACGTATTGCCCCTAGCTTTCTTATAATTCAATTTACGTATGATTCAATTTTGTTTGATTTAAAATTCATGATGTTAAATTGTAATCATGAATTTAGGTACACTTGTGTTTCTAAAAAAGGTTTAGGCGGAGAATATGGTATTTGGATTACAATGTAAGCATAAAACTTGCCCCTACAGAAATGATAACCATCCCTTTTATAGTAGAGGGATCTTACTTTAGATATAATTAAAAATACATCGTGGGAGACCCATGATAAATCAGCTTTTTCACAATTCCTGCCGAGATTCTCTCCTCTAGTGGGATTGCAACGACTCTTGTCTATGAGCTCAATATTGACTTGACTTTTCGGTCTTGACTCGAGCTCTCGATCTTGGCTCGAGCTCGATTCTGACACGGACCCTTGAAATGATCTGGGATCAATGTTGGTCGGTCTCTGGATCATAAGCTTGATAACTTCACTTTGCATCATAGTTCGATTTGGATTCGGGATCGATAATGATATCGGCCCCTCGGACTCGAAACTTGTTTGTACCATCTTCGAAAACCGTCTCGAAGTCTCGCTTCGATCGATTATGTTTCGAACTCGATCGATCATACGAAGACCGAAATCTATTTCGACCGTATACAGATAGTCCCCTCATTTCTGAAGAAGAATGTGGTGAAAAACGATATGATCTTTTAACAGCTCGATCGGATTACAAGCTGACATTTATATTAGGCTCGACCATGACGCACGTGATAACTGTCCCGTCGATTAAGTTTTTCAAGGTATTTAATGCATGTCAGACGGTGGTCGGCCACCGCTGATACTAAACCGTTATTTGCTTGAACCTATAAATAACCCTTCCTTTTATCATTTATCACTTTTGCAACTTCAATCTTCCAAATTTTTCAATTTCTTTTTCGTATTCTCTGAGTTTATTCGCAAATCAGTGATTCCTTTTTGCAAAATTCTTCTTCCAAATTACCAAATCTTCGTCACTTTCTTTAAATCCAAGATGGTGAAGACGTCCAAAACCGTCTCCCAAAAGGAAAAAGCTTCTTCTTCCCAATCCGTCGTCGATAAAACACCGGTGGATCCTCGTCCTGAGGAGTGCGTTCCGGCGGCATATATTCTTACCTCCGATTTCAAACTCGACCAGTTCCTGGCCGATATGAGCCTGTATCGAGATATATTTGTTCGATAACCCGGGAGCACATCGAGCGGATAAGAAAAGATTGTAACTGGGAGAACAAAGAGGTGGTAGTACCGTCTCCTGAAGAGGATATTACTACTCACGTGAGAGGGTTTTTAAGCATGTATACTTACCCTTTCACATTAGGTCCCCTCGACCTTATTATCATAGATTTTTATCGTAAATACCTAATAACCCTAGGCCAGATATATTCTTCCTTTTGGCGGATCGTTATTTTTATCCAATATTTTGTAAGTAAAATCGAGGGGATGCCTTTCACCCTCAATCATCTTGTCTGATTATACCGTCCTCGTCTTTTTCGATGAGGGTTAATAAAACTTCAACGTCGAGCTATCAAGGCTCTGTTCTCGAGTATAGACGGGGATAGGGATAGAGGCTAGATGGGCTGGTTCGTTCGAGTGTTGACTTCGGACCTGATCCCAACCCGAAAAGATGCCTTTCCCCGAGGAGTGGAACATGAAGCGTAAGTGTAATTCTATTGTTACCTTCTATTATGTTGTTCTTTCATTTCTTTTCTCACCAATATCAATTTTTGTAACGCAACGGTTCCCTGGATGCCCGGCGCAGTGCCCGATCTTAAGAATTGGGTACGTGATCTGGTTTCGACCTCCTCATATGCCGAGCGCTCATGGCACGACTTGTCAAAGGGCCGATGGGAGGCCAAAAATCACGGTGAGCATTTCTCTTGTATCCCTTGATAATTCGAATAAGATGCCTTTCATATACTTCAGTAAAAAATTTTGTATGCAAGTGTGAGCAAGGATGCGGTTTTGAGGCCCTCGTCTGCCGAGGAAGAGGCTTCGGCCTCTGTCCCAAAGCCGGTAAAAGATAATAAGAGTAAAAGATCCCCCGCCCTCAAAGATCAAAAATCGAAGAAGAGGACGGCTAGTAAGCCGAACAAGAATGTCATTTCTTTGACCGTAGAATCAGTTCTACGTCTGAGGGATGAAGAAGAGGAAGAAGAAGAGAATGATGGCTCTGCTCTGGCGGCCCGAACAAAGAAGACCATTGATGGTGGTTCATAAGGCTCCGCCTCGAATTGAGGATATATCAGAGAGAGATTTGAGTTGGGTCCCCGAGTTGCTGGAAATTGAAGATGTTTCCCATCCGAGCCGACGGATGGGGGATATGTCTGAAGGGGCTCTTCCCGAATCTTTTCGAACCGAAGAGAATGCCCGAGATAACTTATTTAGGGCAGTAGCAATCGAAGGCTCGCCCACCTTCCCTGCTTTTTCTGCAGGGGCGATTTGGGGGCCCTCGAATTTCTAGAGAGGATCCTTTTCGTGACCTGTTCATCGGCGTCGAAGACACTGCCGGTACAAGTGACGCATCGGATCTTTTTCACGGAGTGCAGTAGGCTTTGAATCTTGTAGGCCTTAAATCATATGGTGTTACCTTTAGGTTTGCTTTTCTTTTCTGACTTCGTTTCTTCTTTCTTTGCAGGCCGCGGTAATTCATCGAGAATCATGCTCTCGGTCCCGGACTGAGCTACGTCGATACAAGGCCGAGCTTCAACGGGTTACGGAGGAGAGGAACTCCTTAAATCTCCTTTTGGGCCAAAGGGGAGAGGAAATAAAAGACCTCCGAGCTGAGTTGGCCAGGGCTCACCAAGATCAGATCGATTTCTCCGAGCAGGTAATAATGCTTTTAAAAGCCTATGGTCTTGATACCGAAACGATGGCTAATCGTTCGATCTCACAGCTACAACAAAAAATCGAGATGATCGGAAAACTCCGTGAAGAAGTCGATGTGATAAGAGTGGAGTCTTTGAAGTGGAAAGAAGGAATGGACCGCTTTGCTGCAGAGAAAGAAACTGCTCGAGCCTAATTGTCATCGGCCGAAACCCAACTTCAAAAAATGAAGGAGAAAAGCTCGGTCCAAGCAAGAAGGATCGAGGATCTCGAGGCTCGGTTGGCCTCTGTACTTGCCAAGGCCGAATATGATGCCAAGAAGGCAAAGGCCGATGCGGATGCACTTGTAGCCGTCTATCGGGCCGATGCTGAAGCTACCCAGGTCCAAGCAAGAGAGGCAGTCGAGACCGCCAATACTCGAGCACATTGGGTCGTTGTACTTGCTAAGTGCCGATCTCGGAGGGAGACCCTCGAGAAGATCCATGCTCGAGGTTTCGACCTCGCTGAAGAGATAAAAAGGGCCAAAAAACTCGAAGCCGATGCTGAAGCCTTGGTTTCCGATGACGATGATGATGACGACGGGAGTAAGAGCAGTTCCGAGATTGGGGGAGAGCCCGATAGAGAAGAGACCTCTCCTGGGGATGACTAGGAAGTTTAGTATTTAATTTTTACGTTGTAATCAATCATGTAAACAATTTTGTATATAAGGATATCCCCTTTTTTGCCGACTTGCTCCTGTTTTGTTTCATGTCTTGTGAAGACTTTATCCATGCCTTATGAATATTTTCACAAGGATTTAAGCCACTTGAAACTTGAAATAAGGTAGCCCTTACGCTTAGTGGTCGAGCTGAGTGATTTTCTGAACATAGGTTTACTCAAACTTGGAGTGATGTAGCCATTAGGCTTATTAGTTGAGTCAGTGATTCGAGCTCGAAGAAATATAGCCCTTGGGCATAGTGGTTGAGTGAGTGCTTGCTCGAACTCGAAATAAAAGTAGCCCGTAGGCTTAGTAGTCGAGTGAATGATTCGAACTTGAAATAATATAGCTTGTAGGCGTAATGGTCAAGTGAGTGCTCGCTCGAACTCAAAATAAAAGTAACACGTAGGCTTAGTAGTCGAGTGAATGATTCGAACTCGAAATAATGTAGCCCGTAGGCATAATGGTCGAGTGAGTGCTCGCTCGAACTCGAAATAAAAGTAGCTCGTAGGCTTAGTAGTCGAGTGAATGATTCGAACTCGAAATAATATAGCCCGTAGGCGTAATGGTCGAGTGAGTGCTCGTTCGAACTCAAAATAAAAGTAGCCCGTAGGCTTAGTAGTCGAGTGAATGATTCGAACTCGAAATAATGTAGCCCGTAGTTATAATGGTCGAGTGAGTGCTCACTCGAACTCGAAATAAAAGTAACCCATAGGTTTAGTAGTCGAGTGAATGATTCGAACTCGAAATAATATAGCCCGTAGGCGTAATGGTTGAGTGAGTGCTCTCTCGAACTCGAATAAAAGTAGCCCGTAGGCTTAGTAGTCGAGTTAATGGTTTGAACTCGAAATAATATAGCCCGTAGGCGTAATGGTCGAATGAGCACTCGCTCGAACTCAAAATAAAAGTAGCCCGTAGGCTTAGTAGTCGAATGAATGATTCAAACTCGAAATAATGTAGTCCGTAGGCATAATTGTCGAGTGAGCGCTCACCCGTAATTTTCGAGAACCTGATATGGTCCTTCCCAGTACAATCCTAGTTTTCCTTCGTTTGGATTTCGGGTATTAAGTGTGACTTTCTTTAGCACTAAGTCCCCGGGCTTAAAATGGCGGAGCTTGGTTCTTCGATTATAGTATCTTTCGATTCGTTGCTTTTGGGCGGCCAATTGGACGAGAGCAGCTTCTCATTTTTTGTCCGATAATTCGAGGCTGGTGTTCATAGCCTCGTTATTTGATTCTTCTGTTGTATATCGAAATCTGGCACTGGGTTCGCCGATTTCGACTGGTATCAAGGCTTCGGAGCCATATACTAAGGATAATGGGGTTGCTCCCGTACTAGGTTTTGATGGTGTTCGATATGCCCAAAGAACTTTGGGTAGGACTTCTCTCCATTTTCCTTTAGCGTCGTTCAACCTCTTCTTTAGGTTTTGAATGATAGTTTTGTTCGTTGATTCAGTTTGTCCATTCCCACTAAGGTGATATGGTGTTGATAATATCCTTCTTATTTTGTGATCTTCGAAGAATTTTGTCACTTTGCTGCCGACAAACTGTTTCCCATTGTCACACACTACTTCGGCGGGTATTCCGAATCGACACACGATATGATCCCAGATAAAGTCTATAACCTCCTTCTCTCTTACTTTCTCGAATGCTTGTTCTTCAACTTATTTAGAGAAATAGTCAGTCATAAATAAAATGAATTTAGCTTTACCTGGGGTCGATGGCAGAGGGCCGACGATATCCATCCCCTATTTCATGAATGGCCATGGGGATAGGACTGAGTGAAGTTTCTCTCCGGGTTGATGGATCATTGGTGCAAACCTTTGACATTTGTCACATTTTCAAACGAACTCCTTTGTATCTTTGCCCATATCGACCCAATAATACCCTGCCCTGATTATTTTTCGGACTAATGAATCGGCACCGAAGTGATTCCCATAAGTGCCCTCGTGCACCTCACGTAGGATGTAATCGGTATCTCCTAGGCCTAAGCACACTGCCAATGGTCCATCGAATGTCCTTCGGTATAGCGTTCCATCTGAAGCTAACGTGAATCGAGCTACTTTGGTTCGTAGGGCCCTTGAATCTTTAGGGTCTGATGGGAGCTTTCCGTTCTTTAAGTATTCAATATATGTATTTCTCCAATCCCAGGTTAAGCTCGTAGAATTTATCTCGGCATGACCTTCTTCGATCACGGATCTCGAGAGTTGAACGACAGTCTCCGAGCTCAAGCCACCTTCCTCGACCGATGATCCCAAATTCGCAAGTGCATCAACCTCACTGTTTTGCTCTCGTGAAACATGTTGTAAAGTCCATTGTTTGAAATGGTGCAAAGTGACATGTAGCTTGTCCAAATACCTTTGCATTCTATCTTCTCGAACTTCGAAGGTTTTGTTTACTTGACTTACCACCAGCAAAGAGTCACATTTGGCTTCGATGACTTCTGCTCCCAAGTTTTTAGCTAGCTCGAGACCTGCAATCATAGCCTCATACTCGGCCTCGTTGTTAGTCAACCTGGTAGTTTTAATAGATTGCCTAATAGTGTTACCCGTGGGTGGCTTTAAAACTATGCCTAGCCCGGACCCTTCATGTTCGAAGCCTCATTCGTAAAAAGGGTCCATACCCCCGATGACCTACCCAATTTCAACAGGAGTTCTTTTTCGACTTCGGGTACGAGGGTTGGCGTGAAATCAGCCATGAAGTCTGCTAAAATTTAAGACTTGATGGCCGTACGGGGTTGATATTCGATATCATACCCACTGAGTTCAACTGCCCATTTAGCCAATCAGCTTGATAGTTCGGGCTTGTGCAAAATATTACGAAGCGGGTAAGTGGTTAATACGCACATGGGGTGACATTGAAAGTACGGTCTTAACTTTCTAGAGGCACTTATTAGTGCAAGTGCCAATTTTTCTAGGTGTGGATATCTAGTTTCTGCTTCTCCTAAGGTCTGACTTATATAATAAACAGGAAATTGCGTACCTTGCTCTTCCCGAACTAGGACACCGCTTACTGCGATTTCCGATACTGCCAAGTACAAGCAAAGTTTTTCGTCTGTTTTTAGAGTGTGAAGTAGTGGTGGGCTCGATAGATATCGTTTTAGTACCTCTAATACATGTTGGCATTCCGGGGTCCAAGCGAAATCGTTCCTCTTTTTGAGTAGAGAGAAAAATTTATGACTTCGATCTGATGATCTCGAAATGAATCAGCCTAAGGCTGCAATCCGTCCCGTTAGCCTTTGTACAGCTTTCACGCCATCCACGATGGTGATATCTTCGATGGCCTTGATTTTATCAGGGTTAATCTTGATTCCCCGATTTGACACCATGAAGCCGGGGAACTTACCCGAACCGACCCCGAAAGCACATTTTCCAGGATTGAGCTTCATGTTGTATTTCCTCAAAATCTCGAACGTTTCCTGGAAATGGGTCAAATGGTCCTCTGCGTGCAGGGACTTAACTAGCATGTCATCTATATAAACTTCCATTGATTTACATATTTATTCTTCGAACATTTTATTTACTAGGCGTTGGTAAGTAGCCCCTGCATTTTTTAGCCCGAAGGACATCACATTATAACAATATGTTCCATATTTTGTGACAAATGAAGTCTTTTCCTGGTCCTCCGGGTTCATCTAGATTTGATTATACCCGAAATAGGCATCGAGAAAAGTGAGGATCTCGTGGCTGGTCGTGGCATCGATCATACGATCGATGTTGGGCAGCGGAAAAGAATCTTTGGGGCATACTTTGTTCAAATCCTTATAGTCCATACACATTCTAATTTTGTTCCCTTTTTAGGCACTACAACTACATTGGCTAACCATTCGGGATATTTCACCTCCCGAATGGACCCTATCTTGAGAAGTTTGGTTACCTCGTCATTTATGAATGTGTGCTTTACCTCGGACTGGGGTATTCTCTTTTGCTTCACCGGTCTGAACCTAGGGTCCAAGCTTAGCCGATGTGTCGTTATGTCCGGTGGGATCCCTGTTATATCTAGATGGGACTATGCAAAGCAATCAATGTTATCGATAAGAAATTGAATAAGTTTCTTCATGAGTTCGGGGCTCAACCCATTTCCCAAAAATACCTTCCGTTCGGGCCAGTGCTCAATTAGTGTGACTTGCTCCAGTTCCTCAATTGTTGATTTGGTGGCATCGGAGTCATCGGGAATTACGAAGGATCGAGGGATCCTCTGATCATCATCTTCTTCGATCTTCTGGTTAACCGGTTGGGTCAAAGTCGATGTCTGTGATTGCTATTTGGTATCTCGTTCCCCTTCGGAGCCTGATCCCTTTAATGGCAAAGGCGAGGATATTGGTTTCGCTTCCTCGACGGCGAACATTTCTCTTGCGGCTAGTTGTTCTCCGTACACTATTTTGACTCCTCTCGATGTTGGCAATTTGAGGACCTGGTGTAGGGTCGAAGGTACAGCTCTCATGTTGTGGATCCATGGCCTTCTGAAAAGGGCGTTGTATCTCATATCACCTTCGATCACGTGGAACTTCGTTTCCTGGATGGTTCCGGCCACATTTATTGGTAGAATTATCTCGTCTTTGGTGGTTTCACATGCCATATTGAATCCATTTAGAACCAGGGTTGCGGGTACGATTTGGTCCTGTAGGTTGAGCTGTTCTACAACCTTCAATCTGATGATGTTGGCCGAGCTACCTGGATCAATCAACACACGATTAACTTTAGTTTTATTCATGAGTACGGATATTACTAGTGCATCGTTATGAGGTTGTATGACTCTTTCTGCATCTTCATCATTGAAAGCCAGAGTTCCTATGGGTGTGTGATCTTGAGTTCGAGATCGCTTTTCTCTCACAATCGATATCTTAGTGCGTTTAAGCACTGGTCCCTGAGGGGTATCGGCGCAGCCGATGATCATTTGAATGACGTGCTGTGGTTCTTCTTGTTCGTTTTGCTTGCCGAAATCCCTGTTTTTAAAATTGTTCTTCGCCCTATCGCTCAAAAATTCTCGAAGGTGCCCTTTGTTGAATAACCGGGCTACTTTCTCTCTTAGTTGCCTGCAATCTTCCGTTCTGTGGCTATGGGTGCCATGATATTCGCACATTTGATTGCAATTCCTCTGGGAAGGATCGGTCTGCATGGGTCGAGGCCATTTAGTGTTTTTGATACGTCCGATAGCCGAAACGATGGCGGATGCATCAATGCTGAAGTTATATTCCGATAACTGAGGTGCTTCCTTAGATCCGGTAGGCCTATCAAACCTACTTCTGTTCATCAGCCCCCCGGGACCCTTGACCTCGATCACTTCTTTTGTTATTTTGCCCACGGTTATGTCTCGATTCACTGACTCTGTGGCTTCCGTTGTACGGTTGGTATCGATCCCCGATCGGACCTCGTTCTCGATTAGTATCCCTTCGAACAGAGGGTTCAGACCCCAATTGATCATCTTCGACCCTAATTTTTGATTGGTACAGATTGTGCACGTCGGACCACGTGATGGCTAGGTATTCGATCAGGTTATGCTTTAATCGCCGTGAAGTCGTCGAACTTCGTTCGTTCAAACCTTGAGTGAAGGCTTGAACAACCCAATCGTTTGTGACTGGTGGCAAGTCCATTCGTTCCATTTGAAAACGAGATACGAACTCCCTCAGCATCTCGTTATCCTTTTGTCTTACCTTGAAGAGGTCCGATTTTCTTGTTGCGACTTTTATGGCGCTGGGGTGTGCTTTCACAAAAGAATCTGCTAACATGGCGAACGAGTCGATGGAATTTGGTGGTAGGTTGTGATACCAAATCATTGCCCCCTTCGAAAGGGTCTTTCCGATTTTTTTTAACAACACAAATTCGATTTCATCGTCTTCTAAACCATTGCCCTTGATGGCACATGTGTAAGAAGTGACGTGCTCGTTGGTATTGGTCGTTCCGTTATATTTGAGAATTTCGGGCATACAGAATTTTTTGGGGATTGGATTCGTGGCTGCACGCGAGGGAAAAGGTTTTTGCACGAATTTTTTCGAATCCAACCCTTTTATCATTGGTGGAGCTCCCGGGATCTGATCGACCCTAGAGTTATAAGTTTCTACTTTTTTATCGTTGGCTTCGACTCGCTTTGTGAGTTCCTCGAGTAATTTAGCAATTTCGGGAGTAGTCCCCGATTCTTGCTCATTTGACTTCACTATGGCTGGCTCCGTTCTGTGGGTGATTTTTCGAGGTGGATTGGGCTCCGGCCTGCTTTGTAGTTGGATTTGGCTCTGCAACTGAGCTATTGCTGCCTGTTGGGCTTGCAATATTTAGAAAATCATACGCAAGCTAACGCCGTTTTCCTCGACGTTATGGGTATCTCGACCTACAGACCGAGTGCCACCATGGATGCTATTCTCGGGTTCAGCATGTAGGTTCGCCTCAATGGCTACATGCGAATTGATATCTATTGGCGCTCCGATTCGAACTCCAACGGTGTTTACAAATAGTCTTTCAGTACTGGGTGTCAAGTTGTTGTTTTCGTCTTGAAGACCGGCCCCGTTGTCGATTGGTGAAGCCATTTGATTGGTGGTTAGTCATAGCTAATCCAAAATTCAAGATATTTTCGGAAACAAGCGCAAAACACAATGGCGTATTTTTTCAGATTCGTATCAAATAACTACTGTTATCCTTAGCCCCACGGTAGGCGCCAAACTGTTTACCCGAAAAACGGATAGAGTTGAATTTATACGTAGTTCTAAAGATATGTGGTGCAGATTAATATAAATTATAGAGATAAATAGAAATACCCAATATGGGTCGAAAAGAATGCTAAATAGATAAGGTTGCAAGGAAGATGAAATTTAGGACTAGACAAGTGGAATCAATTTAAGAAGCTTGAAAGAACAATTCTTCACTATCGAGAATATGATATTTGGATTACAATGTAAGCATAAAACTTGCCCTACAGAAATGATAATTATCCCTTTTATAATAGAGGGATCTTACTTTAGATATAATTTAAAATACATAGTGGGAGACCCATGATAAATCAGTTTTTTCACAATTCCTGCCGAGATTCTCTCCTCTAGTGGGATTGCAACGACTCTTGTCTATGAGCTCGATATTAACTTGAGTTTTCGGTCTTGACTCGAGCTCTCGATCTTGGCTCGAGCTCGATTCTAACTCGGACCCTTGAAATGATCCGTGCTCAATGTTGGTCGGTCTCTAGATCATAAGCTCAATAACTTCACTTTGCATCATAGTTCGATTTGGATTCGGGCTCGATAATGATATCGGCCCCTTAGACTCGAAACTTGTTTGTACCATCTTCGGAAACCGTCTCGAAGTCTCGCTTCGATCGATTATGTTTCGAACTCGATCGATCGTACGAAGGCTGAAATCTATTTCGACCGTATACAACATTATTAATGACGTTTAATCGGTTTTAACCAATAATTTATCTTATTTCCGCCAAATTCATAATTGATGTACAATTACTCGTAAAATATTGAACGACTATGCGATTAATTAGTTTCATATGTTTGCAAAAATATCAAGATGAAATTACACTATCTCTTGTCTCCGACATTCCAAAAACAAAAATGAAATGAAAATCATATGCTTTCCATTATTAATATTCCTATAAATAGTAAGGAAACTGTATGTCTCTTCGTTCATATTTCCTATTTTATCTTTTCAGGTAAATTAGATAAGTATTTACCTAATTGAGGCAGACAAAAAGTATCGGTCGATCTGTTTTCTTAATATTGGTAATTAACTTTTGCAAGTGTATTTCAATACCACAACCCTAATTAAATATATGGTAGTAGTTCATAAGGAGCTTTATAAGCATTTTACAATAATACTTCTTTTTTGTCTTTAGATATGCAGCAATATATATATATATATATATATATATATATATATATATATACTAAAAGAAGACAATACTAAAATTGAAGTTAAAAGTTAAGATAATTGTAGGGAAAATGTAGTGTATTTGCTATACATATAACTGAATCTAGCGTTTTCTATACGAGTATAAATACATATATTTATGTAAAAGTTATCAAATTTCAACAATATTATTCACCGACTTCATAATTTAAAAAGAGCAATAAGTTTAATGAAAGCATAATAAAGGTTGAACGCAATAAATTTAAATCATTGATTGGATCCAGTAATTTTTGTCCTGTTTTTGTATACGTATTAAATATTTTATTAAATATCTATACATATTTGATTATGAATTCAATTTTTAATTTGAAATTATTGTAGGATCTCATAAACTTCAAATTCTAAATTCATCTATGTATGAGAGGTTAAATGATACTAATAATATAAAGAACTTGACAATTTATATATAACTTAAATATTTTCTTTAGGCGACAATAACAACAAATTCAGTGCATTCTTACAAACGAAATCTAAGGAAGATAGTATATACGCAGACATTCTCGGGTAATTCACAAAAGCCACCGGCATTTATGTTCACCACTATTAAGGCAACTTTTACTAGAAATCTAATATGATATTCTGTCCCCTAATCCAATGATCATAGATTTGGATATCTCTTGAATTTTCCATCTGGTTTCATTCACAAAAAGCAAGAAACTAAAGTGCGAAAGGAAACAGAAAAAATTTGCAGTGCAAAAAACAGTGATCTACATTCAATCATTTGATAGTTCAACCACCCTACAACTTTCACATGCATCACATTTCACTCCACTTTATTTTCAATATTTTCAAAACATGACAAAATCTGCACACTTTCAAGAAAACAGAAACAGCAAAAGCAAAGGACTTGACACTTTCCTTCCCTACCTATTAGTTGTGTTCTAGACTTGTGTGTTTCCACTTCGTGTCACTAAAAGATGTCGTCTTCTACTCTAACTTGTTGAGTGAACTTTTTTTTTCTTTTTAATTAACACAACTTATCATGTACGCAATTATCAGTATTTTATGAGTAAGTATTTTGTTATGAATTTTGATTATATAAACTCATAGTGTAAGAATCTTAACACTAACAATGTTACATTAATTTGTGATACCAGCTTAGTTATACTCCTTCCGTTTCAAATTAGATGACATATTTCGCTTATGAAGAGTTAAACTATATAAAGTTTGACCAATGTTTTAAAATATTTTTTTATCTTATTAAAATGAGAAAAATTACAACTTATAGTATTTTTCTTATAGTTTTTAAATATCTAAATTTTAATTTTAAAATATTGAGTTGAGTTAATCCAATTTAGTTTCAAAATTTAGTCAAATTGACTCTCGATAAGCGAAATGTATCATCTAAATTGAAACAGAGGGAGAATTTTTTATGAAGTGATCATGAATTAATACTTGTCATGGAGATTTACACGTATGTAATGACCCTATAAAAATGACTTGATTGTGTAAATATATTTCACTAAAGACAAATGCAGTGTTTATCTTATGGATTCATCTGAATGACTGAGTCTAGCACTACTAAAAAATAGCAAATTTGCGATCGTCAAATCAGTCGCAAATCGGTCGGAAATCGTATTTTTCCGACCGATTTGCGACGGAAAAGTGTCAGTCGAAAAACACGTGGTCACAATATATTTGCGACAGAATGAGTCGCTAAATTTGCGACGGATTATGTCGCAAACTGAAAAATGCGGTGACATTTGAAATTAAGCCATTTGCGACCGAACCAGTCGCAAATTTAGCGATTGATTCAGTCGTTGACCATAGTTAAAAAAATAAATTTAAATAAAAAGTTTCGATTGATTCCGTCGGAAATTTATTTTAATTAATTATTCTGACGGTAACAGTCGTAAATATTGATTATTAATTAATTAAAAATATCGTAAATTCTCCATTTGCGACTGATTCAGTCGCAAATTTTAATTAAAATTTTCCATTTACGACTGAATCAGTCACAAATCTAGGTAATTCCTAGTGAATTTTGCGACTGATTCAGTCGCAAATCTGGGTATTTTTAAGCAGTATCCTATTGTATTTCTAATTACACCACCTACCAAATAAAACAGCCAACTAAATACCTAACAATTAACTAAAAACCTAATATAACAATCCAAAAACATAATATAACAATCCAAAATACAATATTTACTACAAAACTAACAGTAATATGTATAACAATTCAACCAACTAATCAAACAACCAACTATCAAACAACATAAATTAAACATGTCTCTAACTTCAATTCTAAAACATTCAAATAGCCTATTCAGAATCAGTCTCCTTCTTAGACTCCATTGCAGCTCCTTTCTTGCTTTTCTTTTTTAACAATTTTGGACCAAAGCCTGAGTTGCTTGAAATTCTTGCGACATTTGATTTACTTTTTGACGCATAGCTTTCATGTCTCCTTGGGAAACTAATGCCCCATTGAATAATGTTGTTGGTGGACGACTGAAAGATGGATGTACTCTAATCCCGTAGACTCGACCTTTATTTATTATTTTCACGAGAAATAAAAAAAAGAAAGTAAAAGAAGTAAGAAAACAAACAAGCAACTTTCAAATTAATACCAAAATAGATAATTACATAATATTTATACCTTAAAAATATTTAACATAACAAATATAAACATAAAGTATACATAATAAATATAACAATATAAACATAAAATACTTAATTTGTGTTCTTAATTGATTGCATTTTCTTAATTCATACTTAATTGATTGCATTTTCTTCGTTTCTTTCCAATAATAAATAATATAATTAACACATAGATAGGGCATGGAGAATTTCCAAATGAAAAATCGAAACAGAGAAGTATTAGTACTTAAGTTGTGTTCTTTAGTTTTTTTTATATAAACAAGAATTCCATACTTACAGAACATACCCAAATTATTTTAGAATTTTTCTTGACTTACTATTAGATGCATACAAGTATACTAGCCATTTTCACAAGAACATCTAACTAAAATAAAAAAAATAGCTAATTAATCTAAATAAGTAAATTTTTAACAAGTCACTATATACATATTATATTGTAAAAATTATTGATAATTTATCTATACTATATTAAAAATTATATAGCTAATTAATACATACTATTTTGCTAAATTAATGCAAAAGAAATACCTGAAAAATGACCAACGGATCTGCTGCCGAACCACCACCGGAGGGGAGATGAGTCGCCGAATTTCTGCACCAAAAATGAGCTAAACAACTTGGGAACAAGCAATTTTTTTGGGGGGGAAGGGGGGGAGGGGGGATGGAGAGGGAGAGGGAAGGGAGAGTGAGGAAATCATACTTTATATGGTTAGATTAGAGGGAAGAATCAAGAAATATAGCGGGTGATTCGAATTTGAAATTTGAATTTTCAAATTGCGACTGATTCGGTCGCAAATTCCGTTGACTAGTCAGACCTCTTTATCATTGCAGATTCAGACCAAATCAGTCGGAACATTTAATTTAATTTTTTTTATTTTAATTTTTGCGACTGATTCAGTCGCAAACCATAAAAAATATTTTTGCAATATTTTTCGCATAAGTGAGCGATCGAATCAGTCGTAATTTTGAGCCAAAAATTAAAAAAAATAACATGTATTTTTAATAAAGTTTTCGACCGAATTAGTCGAAAATTGTGACCGATTTAATTCAGTCGCAATTATTCAGTCGCAAATTTGTTGTTTTTTAGTAGTGTAGTAGATTTGGCTCAAACACTATATATGTATTAAAAATTCACTAAATAAGTATAAATAATATATTACAAATCCAATAATTAGATCAAATGAATATGGTAAAATCATGAAGTGAAACTTATAAAATTCAAATTCTCAATCCGCCTATATTTTTTACATTGTCAACTTAAACTCTTATTCTATATAGGGTATTTTTGTGGCACCATTGCGTATTCGAAAATGGGAAAAATGGAAGATGATCTTGATTTGCCATAAGTCATTGGGTCCCCAAAGTGTTCTTAGGTCGTATTCCCAAAGTTTACACACTATTTTCTTTCTCCTTGAGATATCACTATATAGGAATTCTCTCTCTTTCCACACACGAAAACAAGGAGAGAGAAAAAATTAAAAAATAAAAAGCCACTTCAGAAAAACACCTTTAAAACTTGTATATAAATACCCCACACATGCAACAACTCCACTTATGCTTTACTTCCCTTTTGCTTCCCATCTCTCTTTAATTTATTTCTGTCTCATTTTCAACTCATATTCTCTGTTTCCCTCTCCTTAAACACACACACACACACATTAACACTTGCATATATTCATACAAAAAACACCTACAAAAACTCTACGTGTACATATATAACATGGCAGAATTGGAGTTTCAGAGTAAACATGGTAATAATCCTACAAGTAACGGACGTTTAAAGTTGTTTGGTTTCAACGTGACAGATGATCAAGAACAAGAAGTTGACTCTACAAAAACATCATCCGGGTCGCCGGAATCCGGCGGTTTTCCGGCTTCCGACGGCCGGAAATACGAGTGTCAATACTGTTGTAGGGAATTTGCAAATTCACAAGCTTTAGGTGGCCATCAAAATGCACACAAAAAAGAAAGGCAACAATTGAAACGTGCCCAAATGCAAGCTAGTAGAAATGCTTACATGCGAAACCCTATTATCTCCGCCTTCGCTCCGCCATCTCACCTTCTGGCTCCGCCGGGTACCATGGTGGTTCCGGCTGCGGCAACATCATCTCCGTCGTGGGTTTACGTACCACGCGCTGCGCCACCCTTCCACGTGTCGCATGGTTGTGTGTTTCCAACGTCCAATGGTGGGAGGGGTGTAGGGAACTTACAGTATACCGGCAGTGTAGCGGATTCAAGCTTGACAAGTGTTGGGCCTCAAAAGGTAAAGGCCCACAGTGGTAAAATAGATGGGCCGTCATTGAGTAGGTTTTCTAGTGGAGATGCTGGGCCTAATTTTGATGATGCATTTGGATTGGATTTACATCTAAGCCTAGCACCAGCCGCGCCTTAGCTCGGCTCGGCTCGACTATAATCAGCTAGGAAGGAAGATTTATTTATTTTTATTTTCTTTTTTCCTTTTTATTTTAAATTAATTTATCCAGAAAATAGATCTTGTACATCTCAGATTATTTATTTATTTTTTCACTCAAAGAAAAAAAACTATCCTTTCATGCATTTGCTGATGTTTGTCTTTTTCTTCTTTCACTTTTATTTTCTCCTTTTTACTGTCTGCAAATTGAGGGTTCAAAGTTTGTAAATTATTGTACATTGGTTGTATGTGCATGTAAATATTGATGTGATATGTTAAAGAAGTTTAGGTTATATATAGCTTTTGAAATGTGAACGCGATGTAATAAGATCTGCTTTTCTTCTTTCTTTTTTATTTCGGTTCAATATCAATGATAATTACAGAGACGGATCCAAGATAATGTGAAATTGATGGGTTCGAGTGATGATACAACAATATAGAATTTTGAAACCACCATGATCATTGAAAATCTAATATCCGCAAGCTAAGTCAGTACTGTTAATTGTACGAAGAAAGTTCCACATTTGAGTTGTAAAATAAACTTTCTTTTGTATAGAAATCAGTGGCGTACACAGGTTTGTTGGTAAGTGGTATCAATATTGGAAACATAGGTTTGTTGGTATGGAAGAAATGAACGAATGAATAAATTATTATAATGAAAAATGATGTCATTTTTTATATTTATACTCAATATTTTTATTTTGTATATGAATATATAAATATTTAATAAAACATTTGATAAAGTGATGTCATGTAACACCGTCTTGCCGCAAGGTATATCCACCCCCTATAGTAATACCTTTAATAAAATAAGACTTGGCACCGTCTTGCCGCAAGGTGTATCCGCCCCCTAAAGTAATACCTTTAATAAAATAAGACCTTTTAGAGAAAATCATATAAGTTTTGTCTCAAAACGAACGGTATCATGCCATATTCAAAAGTAATAAATCTTAAAGATCTAGTTGTTTTGTTCTTCCAAACTCTTAACTACTCCTTCGATATATAGCATAGATATTCTCTTAAAGGCGGAGTAAGGAATTCAAGCCTATGGGTTCTGAATTTTGGGATTAAGACTTCAAGTGTTAATGATTGAGTTTTAAATTAATATTTATACATATTTTATGAATTCAAAATATCAATTACACTATTTGCGCAAAGGTTATTGGGTTCGGCCGAACATGTAGGTCCCCTGTTCTCGTTGGGTGCCATATGTTTCAATCTTTGATCTCCAATAACTGTTGGTTCGATTGTGGGACCAATCAATCACACATGAAGACTAGTTCCCCTGGCTTTGAGATCTAGGAATTGATTGGAGGAATTAGATATTATATTATACATCCAAATAATATTGTTCTTGAGTCAATGCACATATATATAGTTGTCCTCTCATTGTCTTCCACTTCTATATGAAGCCAAAATTTTAAACTTGAAAGGTTAATTAGTAGTGGAAAGCTGTCCAAACAAGAACCTATCTACTACATAATGGGAAAAGACTATGAGATTAATTAAGGGTGTGGGAAAGAGGGGAGGGGGTTGGGAATTTGTTTGGAAAACAATAACAAGAATGTGTGGCTTCTTGCTTAATCTTTATAGTTTAATTAAGTTTCATTGATAATGTAAAGATTTTTATACTATTAATATTATATTACTTGTACAATCAGATATCTCTATAACAGTTATTTTCTATAATAACACTTCACTATAACGGTCAAGTTTTCTTTGAACAATTCTTCATGTGATATTATAATATATGTTCTTTAAAAATAATACTTTACTACATCAATCAAAAATATTGAAACAAAAGAGATTGTTATATAAAGGTTTGACTATACTACTAGAAAATTACCTTTTATTGTCAAAACTATTGTAATATCGTCAGAATTACAATACCGTGCAGACGGATTTTGGTCGTTGGAAATGTCAACCATCTTACTAGGTTATCGGTTATATTTATCATAAAAATTATGCATGTAATTATCTTAGAATTAATCAGATTATATAAAAATCTTTTACATTGATAGTTTATATAATTAAAGTCAATTTTTATTAGTAAGATGAAAGTTTGTGCTTATTAATTATGGATAAGCAACCAATGGTTTATGTGTTTAGCGAAGCTTACGTGTAAGCACGAAAACAAGATAATGCAACACTCAAAAAGGAAAAAAGAAGCACCAAAATTAAAGAGTGATCCTTATTAGGCTGCTGATCACAACTTTAACAAAGCTCAAGAAAAAAAGCGAAATGATTAAGTGGGAAACTATTATGTTGGCACCTTCTTTTCGGTGCAAAAGTGAACAAGTTTGAATTTTGTACATACAATATATGGAACGTCCGCGCTTTGCAATTAGCATACACAATTATGTATGAGTCGAATCCAAAATTTGAAGGTTACGAGTCTACTTTTGCATTCAATTAAAGTTATTTTTGTATATAGGATGACACTACTAATATATCAGTATTTTTAACGACATGTATACATGGAATTTTTGTCGAATTTTTCGAGTGTCGGTGACCCCTTTCTTTATAATATGGTTCCCATGATGTATATATATATATATATATATATATATATATATATATATATATATATATATATATATATATATATAGGTAGTGTATGTACTGATTTGTTTTCATCTTTCCTTGAGTTGAAGGTCTATCGAAAACAGTATCTCTGTTGTTTTAAGGTAGGGATAAGGCTACATACATCCTAACCTCCCCAGACCCCACTTATGAGAATGCACTGGGTTGTTATTGTTTTTGTTGTTGTTGTTGTGTCTGGATTAGTTTGTGCGATAAATACATTAGTTGCATAGAAAACAAAATTGAGCATACTAAAATTGTGTATTGTTATCAAATTAAGTTAAATATGAAATTACATGATACTGAATAAGGTGCACTGGTAGTCAATATACACACTTCAATTATTATGAGGAGAAGATTTGATGTAAACTAATGTAGGGACATAATGGATTATTAAACAGGAAGACAATAGGATGATAGAAAGAAAATAAGAAGGATTAGTTTAGATTGGATCCTTTTCTTGTCTTATGATATACTTTGATGATATTGAGAATTGGGGTTATCTTAGTGAAAGAAGTAAAGAAAAAGGGAAGACTGAGGATTTGCAAGCATAATAAATTTAAAAATTCAGTGACGGAGTCACATATGACAATGAAGTTGAAATTGTTTCGCCGAAAATTTATACAAACATATGTAAAACAGATTAAATAAAATGTATATAACAATAGAAAATAATACAAGTTCAAATTTCAGGTGTAGTATTTTTGAATTTTTTTTGAAGTTGTTAGGATTTTTGGCTCCGCCACTATAAAATAAAAATAAGAGCATTAGGAAAAAAGAAAAGAAAAATGAGAAGGATTTCTTCTTCTAGGAGCTCTTTTTGACACATGAATAATACAAAGTGCAGCAACTCTTGAGGCAGTTGGTGAGGCAAAACATAGAAAATCAATCCATTCCCACAACTTTTGCCTGATGAAACAAAAAAAGAAAAGAAACTTAACCCTACATCCTTTCATAGCTAGCTGTTTTAATTTTAAAAAATGACAGCTCGGCGCACAAAATAACCCGCATTCAAGGCAGGATTAAGATAAGGGTTGCATCCCAAGGGGTGTGATGTGAACATCATACTCTAATACAAGCATTATTGACTGCTTTTACAGCTCGAATCTGTAACATATACATCACACGAAGATAATTTTACCATTGTTCCAAGGCTCCCCTTCATTTGTTTAATTTCTATTTTTTATATTGGGCCCGCCCAGTAATTCAAATTTCACGTGTAAAAATTTTGAATTTTTTCGTATTTTCTTGTTAGAATTGTTGGCTCCGATCCGCCACTAATACGAGCATTAAGAAAAAGAAAATAAAAGAAAAAAGATTTCTTTCTCCTAGGATCTTTTTTTGACACTTGAGTTGTACAAAGTGCAGCAACTCTTGAGGAGTTGAGGTGATTGAGGCAAAACATAGAAAATCAATCACATTCCCACAACTTTTGTCTGATTTTAAAAATTAAAAGAAAAATTAATAATTTCTATTTTTTAATTATTGATTGGGCCCCCAAGTAATATACCCTTCATTAGTGCATTTTTAAGTGATGTAGACAACCACTTTCTCCCGTTTAAAAAATTAAGAAAAATTAACCCAATATTTATTTTGTCATGGGGTAGAAACTTGGAAAATGGTCACCTTCCACTAAAGTTCCTATGAAGCAAATATTGAGGTTGAAGATTCTATGGTTTGGAGAAACTTTAATATGTCTCTCCCTCAAAGTTCAAACATCAGTTGGTGAAAGCTAGCTAGCTCCCTCTAAGTGAGGCAATCATGATAAATTGATGGAACAAATTAAAGTACCTTTCATAGTAGCTAACTAGTAAATATTTAACACCACCAAAAGCCCCACTTCCCCTAAAAGATTAGATAAATGAACCATAAAAAAAGTAGAGAATTTAAATTATATATATGGATATAGTGAATGACTTTTTTTAGCCGAGAATCTATCGGAAATTGCTTCTTACCTTCTTAAGATAGGGATAAGGTCTGCATACACACTATCCTTTTGAGACAATTATGAATTCCATTCAGTTTCCTTTACTTGATCGAACAACCCAAAATTCAGTTATTTCAACTACATTAAATGATCTTTCAAATTGGTCAAGACTCTAGTTTATGGCCGCTTCTCTATGGTACCCGTTGTTGCTTCATTGAATTTGCTTCACTAATAGGCTCACGCTTCGACTTTGATCGTTATGGACTAGTACCAAGATTGAGTCCTTGACAAGCGGATCTAATTTTAACAGCCGGAACAGTAAAATGAAAATGGCCCCCTCTTTAATGAGATTATATGACCAAATGCCTGAACCAAAACATGGATTACATTAGATTTTTTGTTGTTGTTGTTGACTTGTTATTGATATTGTAAATTCAAACATGTTTTGAAAATATTTTCCGTAAGCAGAGAGTTTATCAAAATTCCCTCTCTACCCCCACAAAGGTATAGGTAAGGTCTATGTATATCTCACCCTCTCCAGACCCCACTTGTTGAATCATACTAGGTATGTTTATGTTGTTGTTGTTTGGATATTACCTTTTATGAGATCAATGCAGTTTAATACATTATAGCAGATCGGTTACCAATTTGAGTACTCCAATATTTATCGTAAAAAGTTATTTATATATACTTTATAAGTGATCTTATTAAAAGGGCAATGATTTAATACTGGAGTCATATCACATGCCTTGATTCCACTATAGTCCAATCAAGTTTACATGTTGTACCCAAAAATTAACATGGAGCAAATGGGATCTTGATTTGGCGCAAATTTTGCTATTAATGGTGAATCAGATTATTTGAAGTTAGTGGGTTATGCAATCACAAACCCTTTAAACTTATCTTCATTGTACTTAATAAGTACTCTACTATATGCTTATTATTATTAATCCCTCTGTCCTATTTTTTTAGGGTGTTTGATTACTGCACCGAAATTCTAAAAGAAATATTTGAAACACGCCATGCAAATTTGTCATAATATTTTTATGGTTATAATAATAACGTTTTCATTCTTGTTGTTTGAGACAAACTAAATATATATATATATATATATATATCACATAAAATAGATTTTGGGGGTAGCTTTTATATAACAATTGAAGAGCAATGAATTTTTTATAACCAGTAATCACAAAAATAGTAGAGCTTTTTTTAGTTTTAACCCGCGCAACAAACTATTAACAAATAATAACCGAAAAATATATAAAATTTGTATTATTTTTATATATAATATACATAATATATATATATATATATATATATATATATATATAGAAAAATATATATATATTTCGACAATTATTTTGAGAGCGGCTATACAAATGTCATTTTTCCAAAATAATACCAAATTGTATACGTAAAAGTTAACTTCTTTATGATTTGTACCCTACCCACCGTTATATTGATAATGTGTATTGATTCTTCTTTCTTCTTTTTTTTCTTCCTTTGAGTGAAAAAATAAATAAATAATGTGAAAATGTACAAGATTCGGAATTTTCGGGATAAATTTTGATGAAATTTACAGACTTAATTGCAAATCCAATCCAAATGGGTCATCAAAATTGGGCCCAATATCCACTCTCGACAACTTACTCAATGATGGCCCATTATTTACATCAACTCTACCACTATGGGCCTTAACATGTTGAGGCCCAACACTTGCTAAGCTGGACTCCACTACACCGCCAGTGTACTGAAAGTTCCCTACACCTCTTACACTATTGGACGTTGGAAAAACACAGCCATGAAAGGGAGGCGCGGCACGTGGTACGTACACCCACGACGGAGATGACGCCGGAACCACCATGGTACCGGGCGGAGTAAGGAGGTGAGATGGCGAAGCGAAGGCGGAGATGATAGGGTTTCGCATGTAAGCGTTACGACTAGCTTGAATTTGGGCACGTTTCAATTGTTGCCTTTCTTTTTTGTGTGCATTTTGATGGCCACCTAAAGCTTGTGAGTTTGCAAATTCTCTACTGCAGTATTGACACTCGTATTTCCGGCCGTCGGAAGCCGGGAAACTGCCAGATTCCGGCGAGGCTGATGATGTTTTTGTAGAGTCAACTTCTTGTTCTTGATCTTCCTCTGTACTCATGTTGAAACCAAATAACTTTAAACGTCCATTATTCGTAGGATTATAAGTACCATGTTTACTCTGAAACTCCAATTCTGCCATGTATTTGTGTATATATACGTAGTGTGTGTGTGTGTGTGTTTTCAGGGAGAATAGACAGAGAAAGTGAGACAGAAAAAAATAGAGAATGTTGAAGCAAAGGAGAAGGCGCAAGGGAAATCGTTTGCATGTGTAGGTTATTATATATACAACTCTGGAAGGGATTAAATTTATTGTTTATTTAAGCAAATAGAATATTTTATCAATATCAAAGTAAGAGAGAGAGAGGGTGTGTGTTGCGGACATCCCAAGGAGAAGAAAATAAGTGTAAAATTTAGGAACAAGACCAAGATCACTTGGACCTAATACACCGAAAATACTTAATTATCCGAGTTTACAATATTATATCAAATTAAATAATTCTAATTTGAGAGGGATTTAAAAAAAAATTAAATAATTTATCTGTAACATTTAAAATATTTGTATAGTTCATTGAGCTTAGAGTTTATCGGAAATAACTTGTTTACCTTCCTAAGATAGAGGCAGGGGTGGCAAAATGGTTAAAAGAAAACAGTTAACCACTCATATTATCCACTAAAAATGGGTTGGATAATGAACTTTTTAAAAACGGGTCAAATATAGATAAGAACCATATTATCTATTTAGAAAATAGATAATTAATTGGTTTAACTTTTACATTTGTAAAACCTCAAATTGGAGGTTCCTCAAGTTTGGGAGACTAGAAATTCTCCCAAAATGATCATCCGTATTAAATATGGGTCGAGTCAGATAATTTATCCATTTTTTCATTACCCGTTTTCGACTCGTCCCATATACGACCCGACCCTCCCGTTTGTCACCCCTAGTTAGAGGTAAAATCTGCATACATATTACCCTCCTCAAACCCAACTTATGAGATTTCACTTGGTTTGTTATTGTTGTTGTTAATTTTGATATACGACTCAAACCATGAAATAAAGAACTTTTCAATATGGAGCTATTACTTTCTTAGTAAGTTTACGCGGAGTAAATTTGAATTAGTCAGGGTAGTAATACTAATATAGAAATAGTTATTCCGAAAAGAAGAAAAAAAAAGAACATACTCGAACTTCCCATTTTAAAAAATTTTGAAGTTACAAAATACTGAGTTTTTTTGTAAGAAATGTCTCTGAATAAGTTTTACTTCCGAGATTTTGCATTAGGTGTGGGCATAATACCGGTCGAACCAAAAAAATCGACCGAACCGTGAATTTTGGTTTTTCGGTTTCAGTTTAATCGGTTATTCGGTCAGTTTGCGATTTTTAATTTATTAGAATTTGATTTTTCGATGCGGTTTACGGTTTTGGTGTTTCGATTTTCGGTTAAACCGAAAAACCGAAATTTTGGGCCTCAAAACATTGTATGTAAATTACTAACTTAATGTTCTGACTTCTGAAGAGTGAAGCCCACCGCCCCACCCCATCTGAAATTTTAAAGGCCCAATACTATTACCTAAACCTTAAGCCTAATTAGCCTAACCCAAACTTTCCCTTTCCATTTCCCATCTCCCATTCTTCCCTTCCTTACGTTTACTCCTTAGAAATTAGGGTTCGACTGCTGGTCTGCTGCGTTGCGTCTATGCGACTGTAAGCTCGTCGTCTTTCTCTGTCACTCTATCTGCCGACGCTTATCCTTCTTCCTCAGCTCGTCGTCTTCTTCCTCGGGTTAGTGGTTACCTTGATACCTTCTTCTTCTTATGAGTTTTCCTTCTCCATTTTTTGTGTTCTTTTAAATTTGTTAATGGCGGTAGCAATCGATTTCCAGATTTATTCTCCATTTTTGTGTCCTTGAGTTATTCTATAAAATTTGGTAAAATTTCCTGTTTTCAAAGGTTGGACCTAAAGTTAAACTTGTGAGACTACATTATCCTAGATTCTAAAGAAGTGTTGTGGCTTCCCATATCACAAAATCACATGCATGTTGAATGGTGATGTATTGTATCTAAAGGATGACTAAAAATTTGAACCTGGGAACCTTATTTGAACGTACATCCTAGATTAATCCTTCTTAAGTTGCTCTATTTTGAGCTTATGGTAAATTGCATCATCTAATTGTAATTGATAAGTGAGAAACATATATCATTTTTAATATGTATTAGAAGCATTGGCTGAAACTGTTAACTTCTAGTTGATGGTCTCTGTGACTTTAGTTGAATTCTTCATTGTATTAACATTCTTTTGACTCAATGTTTTAGTACTGAAATTTCTGATCAGTACTTTAGTTTACTCAATTGTGGACTGAAATATACTAGACAAAAGAATGTTAACCAGTTTGCATTTTTAATTTTGTTGTCATTCGATTTTCTATAGATGGCAGGAGTTGAAAGTAGATTAAGTGAGGTGGGTTCATCTGAAAGCGAACCTACTTCTTCACCTACAAATTCAGTTGAAACTAGTCAAGGCCAAAAAAATTCGTACAATGTAGATCAACTGCTTGGGATCATTTTGAAGAGTTTAAAGATGATAATGGAGGTGATAGAGCAAAGTGTAAACATTGTGGTTGTGATTATAAAACCGATTTACGATTGAATGGAACAACATCATTGAATACTCATTTAAAGAAGTATCCAAAAATACCACGGAAAGTTGATAATACTCAAACACAATTGTGTTTACAAAAGGATGGGCAAATTAAAGGATGGGCAAAAAAAAATCCGTACAATATAGATCAACTGCTTGGGATCATTTTGAAAAGTTTAAAGATGATAATGGAGGTGATAGAGCAAAGTGTAAACATTGTGGTTGTGATTATAAAACTGATTCACGATTGAATGAAACAACGTCATTGAATACTCATTTAAAGAAGTATCCAAAAATACTACGAAAAGTTGATAATACTCAAACACAATTGTGTTTACAAAAGGATGGGCAAATTAATGGTGGGGTGATTTGAAAATTTGAACAAGAACTAGTTACGAGCTCACCGAAAAAGTTTTAGGTTCACGTTATGTCACTTCTAATTGTCATTTTGAAGATATATGTGAGCTTGATAGTCATTTGAAAGCTTGTTTAGCTAGTGATAATACTAATTTGAGTAAGATGGCAGGGAAGATGAAAGAAAGTGTTAAAAAATATTGGGATGAACCGAAAAAGATGAACAAAATGATATTCATTGCTTCTGTATTAGATCCTCATAACAAATTAGAGTATGTTAGTTTTGCACTTGAGAAAATATTCGGGAAAGGACCAGGGAAGAAATTAACTGCCGAAGTGGATGCTTATTTGAATTTTTTGTTTGGGGAGTATCAAAAAATATATTCCAAAGGATGTTATCTTCAATCATCTCCATCTAAATCTATTTCATCTGATGACACATCTGAGCCATCTAGTGGGAATGTGAGAACAAAATTTGTGAGAACAAAGCAATTGTTGAAAAGGCAAAAGGAAGACTCCGGAAGTGTAGGTGCTAAATCTGAGTTGGAAAGATATATTGGTGAAGGACAAGAGTCATTGTCTAATGATTCTGATAACTTTAAAATCTTAGATTGCTGGAAAATTAATGTGCCTCGGTTTCCTATTCTATCCGAGCTAGCTCGTGATGTATTAGTCATTCCAATTTTAAGTGTTGCATTGGAATGTGCATTTAGCACCGGTGGCCGCATTCTTAATTCATTTAGGAGTTCATTAACTCCTCGGTTGGTGCAAAGTCTTATTTGTGTTCAAAATTGGTTTAGATATGAGGGTACTCCTATTAATGTTGAAGAAGATTTGGAGTTTCTTGAGCAATTTGAACTTGGTAAGATTTTGTGTTATATGAGTATTTTAGTAAAAACTAGTTTACTTTGTAAGTTTAAATGACACACTTTATCAAATTATATTTAGATATGGCAACGAGCGGAAGAGAAACTTGCATTGTTGAAAGAGATACTAGCATTGTTGATGCATAGTTTGAACAAGTGGTAAGTTTAAAGATTTACTTATTTTATGATATTCTTTTGTTATTTATAATTAAAAATATTTTATTAACTTGTGATCTTTTCTTCTTTTTTGTAGGTTTAACTATGCTTCGTGGTCCTAAAGCTAAATCGCCTATTTGGGAATATTTTGAGCTAGTTGAAGTAAATGAAGAAGCCCGCAAAGCAAAGTGCCTTCATTGTGGTCCAGTTTATAATTGTCATCCAAAGTATTTTGGCACTTATGGCTTAGTGAAGCATATTAAGAAGTGTCTTATGCCTCATCCAGTGATTCGTATTTAAGACTTTACGTATCATTTCTAGACTTACTTTGTGGCTTGTGACTAGTTTGCCACTCTTTTGTTGTTTGGTGATTGTATTTCTAGACTTGTTTTGGACTTTGGTAGCTGCTAGATTTGCCATTGCCACTGTGTTAAACTGTTTTTGGACTAGTTTGCCTTTGCCACTGCCTAACTGTTTAGGTGTTCTGTTTGCACGTTCTTTGTGTGCTTGTTCTCTTAGTCTATTATTGGTTTCATTTATAATGTAGTTACCTTTGTATGTGTTAGTATGTGTTATTGTCAGCAAAAATTGTGTTAGACAGTAGACACTTAGATGTTCCTACAAACCGCAACTATTGTCACTTTGTCAGAAGTCAGCACGTTCTCCAGCAAGATCGTGTTAGACAGCAAGTGTCTACATCAACACATTCTCCAGCAGTAGCAAGTAGACACTTAGATGTTCCTACAAAAATTGTGTTAAACAGTAGACAATTAGATAGTCAGATGTTCCTATAAACAGTGGACAGTATACACTTTAATATTTATTGTTGTTCCTACAAACTGTAAATACTTCGTTGTTCCTACAACCGTTTAAAACCGAAAATATAAACAGGAAATAATCGAACTGAACTTTGAAAAAACTGCACCGAACCGTAAATAATTTGGTTTGATTTGGTTATTAATATTACAAAACTGAAAACCGATAAATCGAACCGTAATTTTATAATAACCGACCAATGCCCACCTCTAGTTTGCATTCAGAGACTCCTAATTAGTGCAGCAAATTAATTTATCTATCTATCTATACTATATTAAAAGCATGAAGGTCATTATCGAAATGTCGTTTGCCTTTTTTGCCCTTTAAAAACAGATTTCAAATTGGACAAATTTGTAATTGTAATTTACTTATATTCCTAATATTTAGGACTTTAAAAATTAACTAATTTTTATTTATTAAATTATTCCTTATTTGAACTAGGTAGAAACTCTTAATATTAAGGAATCTAAAATTGAGTTTTATTTTACTTATATAAATATTTTTCATATTTAAACTGTGTAAGTATTTTCCTTAAATATTTTCAAGTTTTTAACACGTTAGAAATTTTGTCTTCATTTTAATTTTGTAGTACTAACCACGTGAGAATCATCAAACATGTCAATTCCATCTTTTCCGATTTTGTTTGAACTATCTTGAGTATTGTTAATTTGAATATTTCACATGCGTACAAAGTCTTAAGGTGATTTATAATTTTTAATATAAAAGTTAAATAATTAATGATGGATAACATGTATATTATATCATACACATTAAATATAATTTTGTCATTTAGTTATTTTTTAATATTTATAACTTTAAAACTAACAAAAAAAATATTGCTATAACAAACATGAATATTAAATACAAATGAACTGAGTTGCAGCCTGTTTTAACAATATTTTTTTGAATTAAAGAATGGGAATGCTAAGGTATATTATCTCATGTTTCGAATGATAAATCCAATCAAAAGTACTATATTGTCAATTCAAATGAGATAAATGAGTTTGGATAAAATAATGAACAAAAATACTTCAAATGAGAAAGTTTACACAAAAATAAGTAAGGACTAATTGTTACTAAAATCGATATATCAGTCGACACTCATTTTACATTTGATGATATTTTAGGTTCTCAGGATCTGTGCCATTTTCTTTGTAAATATATACGATGTATAAATCTCTTTTTAGATGTTACTATCATTAGCGTTAACAATTTAAAATTTACTACAATATTAGCTAATAACCAAAAACACAAAAGCGAATTTGTATTTTTTTGAAAGGAGAAGAAAAATGAACATATCTTTTGGAACTTTGATATGAAAAAATACTTGAGGGGATATTTAATAGTAAGAGAAAAAAAAATGCTATAAGATTTTGGTCAAAGGCCAGATATTTAAATACGGAGATATAATCTATTCTTAAAAGTTTGATTAAGAGATAGGTGACAAGCTCAAAAATTGAATAACTATAATAGTTCATTAATCACAATTAATATAAAGTATATTTGAAAAGCTTTGTATAATTATTAGGCGAGAAAAAGTAATTAAGATTATCTCATTAATTCTACTAATGTTTAGATATTAGTTTATAGTGAGATTTGAACAAACTAGAGTCGTGTCACTTAAAATTTTGATAAAATCAATGATGGACAATATTTTTCGTATTCAAATTGATTATGAAATTCGTTTTCAAAATCAAGACTTTTTTCTTTATCTATCTATATGTCATTAACATGATTTATTTTTCAAGAACGTACACTTTTAAAAAATTTATTTTATAACTCAATTATATTATTTAATAATATTTATTATTTTTAAATTATATACTCATTAATATAGGTACACGCGCAACGCACGTGTATATATATATAATATGGTTCGCCTTTTTTATCCTTTAAAAGTATAGTTCACATTGAACAAAATAGTTATTTGATTATTATTTTTTCATATTTGGAAATAGCCTTTTAATTATCTTCCTAATATTTAGGACTTTAAATTCAACAAAAATTTTGTGTATTAAATCTTTTCTTATTTGAACCATGTAATATAAGATATTTCTAAATGAAATTTAAAAAGAATTGAACGGTTAATTCTTTCCAAATATTTTAGTCAAATCTTTTTAGCCCTTCAATTCCTTTAACGTTTGGGATTCTTTATTTTCCAGAAAGGAAAAAAGATTCTCCAAAGTGGTCTTTTCCATGAGTAATTATTGGCGTGACTTTAGAATTTCAATAGGTAGAACACAAGTTCAATTTGATAGATATTACTATTTTAATATTAGTATATATTGACTAAAACACAAAGGCCTAAATATTTTAGGTCAAATTTTCGAGCAGTTTTAACTCCTTTTAGGTTTAGAAAATACATTAACTTCCACAAGGATTGATAAATATAATAAAAATATTTTAAGCATCGATATAACAAAATTCTTTACATTTGGAACTAAAGTTAACTTTCACAAGGATTTATAAATCTTATAAAAATATTATCTGCTCAATCAACATAACAAAATCCTTTATGTTTGTAACTCAAGTTAGTTTTCACAAAGAATTATAAATCTAATAAAACTATGCTTCTCTATTTTTATTGATTTTCTACTTAGTATTTGATATTTGTATTTGGGCCTATTAAATTCGATTTCACATCAGAAAACCTCACATTAACAAAGATAATTTTATACCTATGACTTAAACCCAATACTTTTGGTTAAGGACGGATATGCTAGATTTACGATAGTTGAAAGAGTTTTTCAAGTATCACTACAATGAGAATAAAACTTTTTGCAAAGTTTGAATCCTTTTTGAAAACTTAATTAATCATTGGTTTATAATATATTAATAACTATCTTTTTTGTTATACAATTTTTTCTTTTTCTTTTTTGGTTTACAACAATCAAACTTTTCTTTTAAATAAAAAATCTATAAAACCCAAATAGGGCAGTGACCAAAAAAACGCCATGCTAGATTCTGCTTTTTCTTTTAAATAGATCTAGATTCTCAAATTTTTACTTTTAAAAAGTCAATGATAACAACATTCAATTTAATTGAATTTTGTTTTCATGGAATAAGAATAATAGACAAATAGATTATGACAATATCATATAAGTACATGGATTAGGTATTATTAAAGTCCCTTCCTTAATTTTTAAGAAAAGAAGATAATAAATATAATAACATTGACATGTGGATGAGAAAAAACGGGTAGAGCTTTCTCTTTATTGAATTTTCTAAATAGGCTCGACATATACTATTTTTAGAAACTTACATATATTTATCATTATTCTCAATTTTATAACTTAGATATATTTTTGATAATATATGAGGTATTTTAAAATTTTAAACATATTAATATAGAGTATACGTGCAACGTGCAAGTAAGTAAAATATAGTAAACTAGTCGAATCTCAAATCCAGGACATACTTTTTTTTTGTGAGGAAGGAAGTGTCAATTCGTTTGTTATTTTCGTTTACTCGAGGTTTTAGATTTTATCTTGTTTCAATTGATGAACTATTGAGTAGAGTAGTGGACTGAACCATGTGAAAGTTGTAGGGTAGTTGAACTGTCAAATGATAGTGTTTAGATCACTGTTTTTCGCAGCTTGCACTTTCTAAGTTTTTGCGTGCAAAATTGTTGCCCTTGATCGCACACGCAAGTATACGCGGTTAATCAAGCAATAAAGATTGAGTAGAGTATCGTTCTCACGAGAACTTGTGATCAATTATCAACTAAATCAAGCAATTTCTAATTTATCGAGTTAAGAACAATTTCAAGGTGATTTTTGTTTGATTAATTCTAATAATGATAATTGCAAGTAAAAGAAAAACTAATGAACTATTACACTTAGCACCAAAGATTTAATTCAATGAGAAATAATATTCCAGCGTCATGGTTATGTAACAATCCTGTTGAATTCTTCAATTAACTTGACATATTAATTTATCTCGATTATTAATCTGCAAGGACAATAATACTCGTAGAAATTTGATAACTTCTACTCGTCTAATCAATTTATTCTAAACCCTATATTCCTATGAGATTAGAGATAAAAAGATCGCATTAGTTTGCAAAATTGGCTAAGCACGACACATAGGTATATTTTTATCTGTATGCACAAATCAATTCTCTAATGACTAGGTTCAAGATCGTGCTCTATTCAATCCTATTACAATCAAGAATTACCTCTTTCAAGTTCAACTCAAGATTCATATATAACATTTCACTGTTAGCTAGGTAGTAAAATAATTAGGCTCAGGATATAAATAAACAACCCAACATGATAAACTAAATCATCAATTCAATCTCCGAATATCAACATTCATGTAAAACCATAATCTTAGAATAAACGAGTTTAGCCACGCATAGTCATGGTAGAAATCTCAATTATTTTCCAAGAATACATAAAAATCAATAATATAAGGAAAAAATAAGAACTCAAGATGAATTTTACGGTTTTCGAACTCTATTATGGCTTTTCTTTTCTGTGTTCTTGCCTCACCAGTCTTCTCTCCCTTCAAAAAGTGGTTAACTCTCATATTTATATGGTTTAGCGTTTAGTTGGGCCAAATTTGGCTTTTCCTATTTCGAATTAAAAAAGCTAATTTTTTCTGCTCTGGTTCCGATCTGGCGAAGTGAACCTCGCTTCGTTATTTGGGACTTTTCTCTTCAGCTCTTTTTTCACCAATTTTTCTCCCATTTGATCATTTTTCGCGCAAGTTCGTTCATACACATAAGAAACACGTAATGAGCATATTTTTACTTAAAAAACGGTGTGAACTCCCGCAACTCACATAACAAATAACACATACACTCACTCAAAACATGCACTTTTCACCCTTTATCATAAATTAAATGAAAACACTAAGGGTCGTTTGGTAGAATGTATTGGAGAAAATAATATATGTATTAGTTTTGGTATTAACACTCTATTTCGTACTATTCTTATACATTGCAAACTATGATATTATCAATACCATGATTTTTAATACATGAATAAACATATATAACATATGTGGAGGATATTTTTGTAAACAAAAAAAATAAAAAATTATGCAATGCATTTTATTTTTAATACACTAAATCAAACAATCACTAAAAAATAATCTCATCATAATTAATTCTAGTATTTTTAATCTCATCATTACATACTAATACACCCTATTTAATAGAATTCGTATGCACCCTACCAAACGACCCTTAAAATATATCTAAATCCATGACATTGATTAGGGGACAAGATATTACAATATGATTCTTGTAAAAGTTGCCTAACTAGTACCTAACAGAAATGCCAGCTGCTTCTTGAAATTACCCGAAAGTTGAGATATCTAAAGAAATTACTACTAGTACTTTTTTCCTTTAAAATATACACTAGGCATGGAAAAGACAAAGGAAAAAAACAACTACTATTACTAAATGTTAGGGTCCCTTAGGAATTAATATTTTGAAAACTTTGCAGTACTATATTGAAGTAATTTACAGAGAGCTAGCATGTGCCGGCCCAAGGGTAAGGCTGCTAAAGTAGCTGTTTTGGGTCTCATAATTTTTGGAGCCTCAAATTTTTCTAATAAGTTATATACTAATTTATTTTTAGAAGAATATTTAGTGCTTTAAATGAGAAAGTATAAATTTTTATAGTAAAAAAGTATGATTAAATTGTTGATCATAAATTGAGAAATAATATCTTTTTGGGAATCACTCTCTAGACCATAAATTGAGAAAGGGTTCGATTATTAATTCATAACTCAAAAAAGGTTAAAACTTTAATACAGTACCACAACGTGTATATCTCAAGAGAAATTAAATGGATTAGATAAAATTATTAATAACTTTGCATGTGAAAAATTAGAAATACAGAATTTAAATGAAATTATATATGAATTTTTTCTTTTATATAAAAAAAAGGTCTCTCATTGAATTTTTGCTTTAGGCCTCTATATTTATTGAGCCGCCCCTGACTAGCATCCGGTCATACTAGTATATATTATGAGTTCAAAGAAAAAATTGAAATAAGGCTATACTATATTGAAATATAAGAAAGCTACTGCACCCCAAAGATACGGCCGAGGTATATATATATATATATATATAACATTAGACTCAATTTTACCTAAGACATTATGATAACCTAGTTCATCTAATATAATATGCATATACCCGTACCTATACCTATACCCTTATGTGGTCCATCTAATTATAGTACGCCAAAATTTTGTACATTAAATTTGTGTAAAACTGAAATATCCAAAAACGACCTTATTGGAAGATTCGCCGACAAGAATTAAGGTAGAACGATAAGTATTTATTCATCTTAGGTCTCAGAATTAATTTTGAGCTTTAGGCATGAAATCGTCTTTATTAAAAAGTATTTTACTAGTGACGGAGTTTCACGAAATTTTTTTTTATATATATATATACTATATGTTGATTCACTTTAATCTTTTCGTACGGTTACTTTTATATATTTGTCCTATCCTCTCCAAATATAAAATTTTCCGACATATATCCAAATATAATTGGATACTAATACGAATTTCGAACACCGTGTAAAAACCAGGAAAGACCTTGGAAGTTTCTCTTTCAACTTAGAGGAGCTGCATTGGCTTAATCACGGGAGCCGACACCAGGAAAATGAGGTGAAAGAAAGTCAAAAGAATCCCACAATGCATGCAATGAACACGTAACTTGGTATCCTTGTCTGAAATAATACATACGTAGAATTAGTGACGATTCAAAATTTTAATTATTTAAAGTTATTAGGTTTTAAATTAATAATTATTTTTAAAAAAAATATTTAAGAGTTAGCGGACAATCCGCCGCCGCGTGGAATACGTGGATAAGTCAATAATTATACATCCAACGGTTATATATATATATATATATATATGAACAGTATCTAATCTTAGATTCATGCACGTCTATTTGAATCGGATCCAATCTCACCTTTCTTTGTGGCCCACGTGTTCCCCTCATTCTGTCAAAACCATTTCTATCCTTTACTTCATTCTTATGCTTCACATCGAGTTTAATGTTTTCAGGTGTTACAACTTCTAAGTTTGGACTCCACGTTATATTACGTGTTGATAATAATTAATTTTAAAGCTTATGGCGTTTGCGTGATTGACGATGAAATCCATAGTTTTTGTTTGCCTTTTTTCTTGGCAAGTTATAATTAGGACAGACGCGGATTCAGATTTTAATTTTATAGGTTTAGCTTTTAGGATTCTTCATATCTGAATCTATTATATTTTTAAAGTTACGAGTTCAGACTCACTATATATTGCAATTTTAGTAAATTTATACTTCGTGTCGAAAGTACCGAGTTCATATTCAGATGAATCCAATACTATAACACTACATACGCCTCTAGTTATAGATATTTGACCGTTCAAGCAAAAATAATTATATTTTCTAGCCACATATATTATATATTATATATTACCGGCTATTTTTTTTTAAAGGGACTATAAGGTTCCTTTTTTTCTTTAGTTTATGCTTTTCTTGATGGCTGGAGATCTCTCCGAATCTTACTAACTACATAAGACTTGAGAGGTAGAAAGAGGAAAGCAAATTAGATAGCTCAGTTTCACTTAAAATAAGAACCAATATTTAACTTCTTTTGATGATTTAATGCTTTTATATTTCATAAATGTTTCAATCAAAAGCTCTTACAAAGTCTTCACCTCAACTCCAAATGTGACCCACCATGTCTCCTATGAGAAATGGAACTTGAATTTTAATTTTATAGGTTTTGAATTTTAGAACACCGACTTCAAGTGCTAATAACTGGAATCTAAATTTAATGTTTGTACATATTTAATAAATTATTTAGGATAAATACTTTGTTTGAGCAAAAGTTATTGGATTCAGTCGAACTCATATACAAACTTCTAAATCCGGCCCCGTTACCCCACCTCTCTCGCTCCTCTTGACCCCCACTTAGAGGCGGATCTAGAATATGAGGTACATATTCTGACGAACTCAATAACTCCTATTGTTGTATTAAAACATCCATTAACTATGGATATATATTTAACTGCAAAGTCAGTCACAAAGATAAATTGTGAATTTAGGCAAATTCAGAACTCATGACTTTTTATGTGGCCTCACTTTCAGATTTTCCCTTACACAAGTGACTTTGATATGCCATGCATAATGTGCTCATTTTAATACTTGAAATAATCTTTGAATGAAAGCTTATTTTCTTTTCGACCGTTAGATTCTTATCATAATTAATCATAATTACTTGTGTAAAACTAAAGTTAATGAATGGTCAGTTTTAAGGAACAGGGATGTGATTTGATATCCATAGGCTATGGCTAGACATTTTCCTAGTAATAAACAACTTAATTTAGCTTTTCTTTTAGGTAAAACTATGATTCCTATCTAGCTAGTACATGAATAAAATTTTCATAAGTCAACTTAATCATGACTTATATAACTATCATAAAGTGTGTATGTGGGGTGTGGGGTTTTGGGAGGGGGGGGTAAGGAGGCAAAAAAGTTCAAGCATTATAGATGTAGTGTCATTATTCTAATGGTGATTATGAGATTTGTTTATAACCTGAAATTATTGTTTCTAGATATAGGAGTTAGATCAGGATCCCATAATAAAGCTTGACAAATATTTTACAACACTAAACCTAACTGCCTATATTTTTTAATAGATATAGCTTTACATATTGATCCAATGGTTTTCACTTTCGTTTCTTCTCTTATTTATTGGAAAGGTTAGAAAATACAGAAAATAAGCCAAGAAGAAATTGGTCTGACTTGTAAAGGAAAATAGGACATGTTATTGGTGAAGTGATCCTCAATTTAAATTTAGGAAAGAGTCACACTCAAAAAAGAGATTAGAACTTAATTATAGCACTATAAGTTGTTGAGACTTTGCAACAAATGGCTAAGCACAAAATCTTACAAATGGGTTTTGTAAGCTTTCTAAGAAAATCAAATTACAAGTGGCTAAGCACATATAGGTTGGACATTTCTTTAGGATTTTGTAAGCTAGCTTTGCACTCAAGGGAATAATCGATGAAATTAAGGATTAAGAATCATGAGATGATCTTATGCTCAAATCCTGGCATGCAGAGGTAAAGAATATAAGTTGATTTTTTCTCATTTGTTTAAGTTTATGTGGACAAAGTTACCCGATACTGGTACTGGTAAGACCCATGAAATTAGTACAAACTGATCCAGACACTACAGTTGTAAAAAATAAAATTAGCTTTTCATTTTTGGCGATTTTTCCCTATTCATCCAATCAGTCGAAAATAATTTGGTGAAACTAAACTACTTCTTCTCAGTCAGTTATTTTTCGAACAAGTTTAATTTATACATATTAATTTATTTATATATATATATATATAATTTTATATTGTCAGTGTATATAAGTTAAACTAGTTAGACTAATGATGATGAAGACAAGTTGGAAGGGATCAAATAATTAAAGCATATACTAGTACTAGTTTGAAAAACCAACCATAAAAGCCTATTTAAAGGAAATCAAACTTAGTTACAAATCATGTCATCTTTGCCAATTTTTGGCCAGATTCATTTTAAGGAGCAGACACCCTTAATTAATCAAACTGCACTAAGAGCCATCACGTCGGAAAATATACCTATGAAAATCTACAAATTTCAACTAACCATAGGTGTGATTGTCCATTTCTGTGAACTTCAGTTGTAATAGTACTTTTGGTTGAATTTTTGGACATGATTGAGAGTTTGGTTTGAAAAAATAACACCTTTCAAGTATTTTACAAGTTTTGGCCTGCCTATACTAGAAATGGACACTACTAATCTACTCTACCAAAGGAGACCACTTGAAACTTCTTTCTTGTACTTATTTAGTTGGCAAGAATTGTAAAAGGGTTAATTCACCCTTAATTAATGCATAGTAGGGTTGCAGGGACAAGAAGCGGAGTCAAAATTTGAATCATATGAGTTTTTATTTCTAATCATTTTAAGTTACTAGTTTCTGAATTAATAATTAGAACATATTTAATAAATTTCTTAAGATAAATACGGGGTTTACACCAAAACTACTGAGTTCGGCTGAATCTATAGTTGATAGGCTAGCTCGCACCTGCGTAGGGTGACTATATATGAAAAATAATTTTAGCATAATTAATGCAGTGTTAGGTTGGCAATATTAAATAATATATGCAATAGGTTATGCATGATTTTATGTACTATTTTATGTGAAATCGAATGTGGAATAAAAATATGTATATTTAAAGATAAAATTTTCCTCAAAATGAGTACTAAATCCATAATATAACATCTCTTGTATTATTATTTATTGCATAATAATCCTAACTCACCTCATAAATAAGCCATGCATTATAATCCTGATATAACTATTATGTAAACCAAACAATTCATTCTCTAAAGGGATTTTTTCTTCCCATACATTATTTGAAACTTTATTACCCTCCCTACTCAAGTTTCAATTTAATTACATATGCATATACAATTTACCAATTATATACACTTTAGGAATTAAATGAGTACCCATTTATATTAGGAATTGAATAAAGAATCAATTATTTCTCATCCTTATTCTCTCTCCATCCTGCTCTCTCTCTCTCTCTCTCTCTCTCTCTCTCTCTCTCTCTCTCTCTCTCTCTCTCTCTCTCTCTCTCTCCATCTCTCTCTCTCTCTCTCATGCGCTGTTCTTTTTCCAATTTTTCTTCCTCTGATGTCCTCTATTTTTTATCCTTCCATGTTATATATATATATATATATATATATATATATATATATATATATATATATATATTAATGAAATTCATCAATGGATTTCAATCATTTTACTATAGAGTTTTAACTTAGCATTTTCCTTTCATGTTGCACAATTGGTGTTCAAATTGAAATTGTCAATCAATAAATTTTGAAGGTGTTTGACTCTCCACCATTGACAGCCATTAAAAAGCTTTGAAACTTTGAATTCGAATTTGGGTTTTCAAAAATTATTATTTATTTGGATTGGGTGTTATTGCAAACAATTTGAGAATATTATTTGGGGTTTATATCTCAATTTTGAGGGTGTTTGGTGAAGATTAGACTTGATTTTGGCTGAATTTCAGATTGAAACTTGAAGAAGAAGAAGAAGAAGAAGAAGAAGAAGAAGAAGAAGAAGAAGAAGAAGAAGAAGAAGAAGAAGACATGACATACAATATATTTACGAAATTGTAGTAAAGTTATAGTATAAATGTATGTAAATTGTATTATATCGTGGTTATATATATTTTTTCGGCAAAGAGCCAAATATACCCCTCTACTTTCGAAACTAGTCTAAGAATACCCCTCGTTATACTATTGGGTTATCTATACCCTTGCAGACATACTTTGGGTTCAAATATACCCCTCATTTAAACGGAGGGACATGTGTCATCGTTCTGTTGGTCAATTCTAAATATCTCCTAATTAATTAAAAGGCACATTACCCATACCCGAAAAATAATTTTTTAAAGCAATTTTTTTTTTGTAAAAACTAAAAAAAGTGAAATTATTTTAACTAAAAACTGGAAAAAAAAAATGAAAATATTTTTTTTTCAGTTTTTACGAAAAAACTGCTTTAGAAAAAACCGAAAAATATTTTCTAAAACAATGTTTTTGTAAAAACTGAAAAACAAAAGCTGAAAATCAATTTTCTAAAGCAATTGTTTTTGTAAAACCTGGAAAAAAACTGAATTGTTTTTACTAAAAACAAAAAAAAAATGAAATTTTTTTTTTCCAGTTTTTACAAAAAAATTGTTTTAAAAAAGCTGAAAAATATTTTCTAAAATAATATTTTTGTAAAAACTGAAAAAAAAACTAAAAAACAACTTTCTAAAGCAATGTTTTTGTAAAAACTGAAAAAACAAATATTTACTTTTTTCAGTTTTTAGTTAAAAATATTTCAGTTTTTTTCAGTTTTTAATTGCTTTAGAAAATTACTTTTCAGTTTTTTTTCTTCAGTTTTTACAAAAATATTATTTTAGAAAATATATTTCAGTTTTTTTAATGCATTTTTTTTGTAAAAAATGGAAAAAAAATATTTTCGTTTTTTAGTTTTTAGTAAAAATTTATTTTTAGTTTTTTTCAGTTTTTACAAAAAAAAAAATTGCTTTAAAAATTATTTTTCGGGTATGGGTAATGGGTCTTTTTAATTAATTAGGAGATATTTAGAATTGACCAACAGAACGATGACACGTGTCCCTCCGTTTAAATGAGGGGTATATTTGAACCTAAAGTATGACTGTAGGGGTATAGATAACCCAATAGTATAACGAAGGGTATTCTTAGACCATTTGAATGTTGTATGAAAGTTAAAAAATAGTTGTATAATGTATGAATCGTTGTATAAAATTTGTATTTAAGTTATTAATACAATCGTTTTACATAAAGTTATTGAATGTATTAAAATTGTATTAAGAGGGAAAGTTTTGATTGGAATTTTAGAGAAGAAACACACACCACATACAAAATATATACAAATCAGATACAAAATATACAAAAAGACATATTGTATAAAATTTGTATGAAAATTGTATTTAAGTTGTATGATGTTATATATGTATATTAACTGGGTAAAAATAATGTATGAAAGGTGTAGATAAGTTATAAATAAGTGTATATTATATAATGAGTTGTATGAAATTTATTTGTAGTATGTATGTTGTTGTAGATATTCAAATTTGCATTAAATTTATACGAAATTTGTTTTTAAATTTGTATGTTGTTGTACCATCAAATTGTATAATATTAATTGTAAGTACGATGTATCCATTTTAGTGCTGATTTAAATAGGTTTCGTTAATTTGTGATAGATTAGTGTATTGGGTAAGTTAACCAATCAAGTGAAGCAGAATACTTTACTAGCCCCGCACGATAGTTATTAATCTAGTAAAATCTTTGGACAAATTTTGACACATATCAATAGCTTTATGTAAAAAGATTGTATTGATAACTTAAATACAAATTTTATACAACGATTCATACATTATACAACTATTTTTTAACTTTCATACAACATACAAATAAAAAAATATATATATATAACTGCAATATAATGTATGTCATGTCTTCTTCTTCTTCTTCTTCTTCTTCTTCTTCTTCTTCTTCTTCTTCTTCTTCTTCTTCTTCTTCTTCTTCTTCTTCTTCTTCTTCTTCGAGTTTCAATCTGAAATTCAGCCAAAATCAAGTCTAATCTTCACCAAACACCCTCAAAATTGAGATATAAACTCCAAACAATATTCCCAATTGTTTGCAACAACACCCAATCCAAACAAATAATAGTTTTTGAAAACCCAAATTCGAATTCAAAGCTTCAAAGCTTTTTAATGACTGTCAATGGTGGAGAGTCAAACACCTGAATACTAAAAACTCTTTACTGCTCATTGTCTAGAAGGATTTTTATCCAACTCATTTCAAACCTCTCCGGTTACCATCATAACAAGCTAAAAAGCTTGTTGATAAGGAAAAGAGATAGTTATCTCCTAACACTACGCTAACACTAAAAAACTGTTAGATACCAAAAATATCTACTCAGATAATAAAGCTAATTATGGTTTAAAATAAGTAATACACAGTTGGAAGGAGTCTTATTGAAAGACGAGTAAAGAGAAAATAGAAAAAAGATGTAACCAAATCCCTTAATTTAAGGCACTAATGATGGATTATATATAATTTGAAATAATCCCTATTTAGAGCGGGTAATATACAAAATTAAGATAATTTTAGTAAATAAGTTTCAAATATTATATACAAAAAAATATAATACTACGGTTGGAAACTAGAAATTAGGAACTGACCCGAACATCATGATTGTAAAAATAATCATTTAAAAAAAAAATCCACCCAACCCCCTCCCCCCTTAGTTTTTAGAATTTGAATAGCACATAGAGTAGGGTGTTATAGCATTCTTGTCCAATCAGCTTTGTCAAATCCCTATTGAATTATCAACAACTGTCCTCAAACAAAGTGTTTCTTTTCCTTCTTGTTAGTGGCTTAATTCCACCATCTTAATTAATATATAATATATTAAACAACACTTCTAAGAGGACCTTAATTATACTTTATTTCTTGTTAATTGAAGTCATTATGGCGATATTATCGTTCTAAGATCTACCAAATCTCAATTATGGCCCACCCAACTTGTGCTTATCAAAGAAATCAGCCAATTACAACTGATTACCTGAATTATTATACATGAAATTATTTCAGACATGATCCATCATTTAATGCAACGAAATAATTAAAATAAGTTTAAGGCCGTCGCAATTCATTAACTTTCTAATCATCTTTCTTTCCCTTTTGCAACCATTACTTTGGAAGGATTCAAAAAAGATTAAAGATAACATCCAAATATTAATTTATTATTTAATTGTGGCTTAGTTTTCAAGTTGTAATCCCTTTTTTGGATATGTTCAAAAAACATATTTAATTAATCCAAACAATGTGGGAATGAGGCAATAAGTTCATTCATGTATTCCAATTGACATATACCTACTCTTTTAACATATAAAGGTATGGGTGGAGTTAGCTTTAAGTCATGTGAAGTGACAATTATAATTATTTAATAAAATAAATTAAATAATAAATTAATCAGAATTGATTAATACTCTAATAACGTGAAGCCTAAGCCTAGTTTGTAGTCTAGGTGTCTATATTAATTTAATATAGTTAATGGCAATTCCATTGAAACCTTTTTAAAAAAAAAATTAAAATAGCAATAATAGAAAGACCCGTGAACTACATAAACACAACATGTAATGCAAAAACACATTAATTAAGATCATTGGCGGACTCACGATTTTTACGCGACGGAGGCATCATTATTTTTTTAACAGTGTCCCTTAAAATATTTCAGTGTTCAAGGTGTCAAGTTCTTTATATAATTATTTGTAAGTTATACACGTATACATATATAAGATTTTTGCCGAAATTTACGGGGTTCGGTAATCCCTGACGGTACAAGTAAGTCCGCCTCCGGTTAGGATACCTTTGCACATGTATTGAGACTTAACTAATTAATTAACTAATCATATTCATTAAAATATATCCTAATATATAATGCTACTTGTTAACTCTATTTCTTTTTATAAATTTCTTATAACAACTTCAAACACTACACATGTTTGTGACTGTCCACATTGATAGCACCAATTTGCTTTTTTCTTGCCTTTTTTGTACTCTTCTAACATTTCATTGTTTTTCTTTTTAGGGTAATATCCTTTTGTATCTCTCTTATTTAGATTATAGTTTATTGGAGTCCAAGGGTAACGTGTAGGCAATCCAATTGAACCACAAAAGTAAAAAAAGAATTCAAGTATTTGTTAAAAAAAAATAATAACTAGGAGATCATACTATGTGAATTTTAAAAGGACAGATCCACAATTTTGAACATGTCCAATCGAATTAATGCACCACGTTGAGCTTATAATTTCGAAAAATATTATGAATATTAAATTTGAACTCATAATTTTGAACGATTATCAAGTTGAAATCATGAATCCGTCTCTCTGTTTATGAATAGACATATATGCTCATAGACATGTGCTTCCCTTCAAAAAATATGCTTTGATTAAAAACGAACAACTTTTATGAGTCATTTGTTTGGGAAACAAGTTATCTCATGATTAATTATTTCAGGATTAATTATCCCGGAATTAATTATCTCACCATCTCATGGGGATAAAAAAAACACCGCAATCTCCGGGATAACTAATCCCGGGACTAGTTATACCATGATTTTATCCCAACCAAATATGGTATAAACTCATCTCAAATTTAATTTCAAAATTAATTATCCTTTATCCCCTCGTACCAAACTAGCCCTTAATTTGGAGTTACTTTCTATGCCATATGAGTACTCCAAGTTCAATGAATACAACCATTCTTTAATTGGCATAAGCAACAAAGTACATTTGGTCCAACGAGAATTCAAGGTAAGTGTTGTTTGGGACAAAATTAAAGAATCATAGTACAAAGTGAGTCTATTTATTGTATATGTTGTGTAACATTAGGTCATCTCTATAATTTTCTAAAGCTTTGGCCAAGTAATATACAAATAGTCCTCGGGACAGATAACCTAAGATGACGTTTTAATTTCGAAAGTTAAAATATAAATTACAATTCATTTATTCATTGTTAATTTTATAATCAAATTTCTCTTTCACTAAGAAACAATATTATATATCTAGGAAATACGAAGGCCTAGACAACTAATCTACCCTACACAACAAAACAATTGTAAAGCGTACTAAGAAAGAGTTAGGACATAGAAACAATAATGAATTTTTTGAAAGTTTGTTTTATTTTATTTTTGGTTGGTTAAGGAACTTAAGTACAATGTAGTAATTGTTTTTTTAATTTATAGGCTTATCTAAAAGGAGCATATTATTATTTTATTAGTTAGGACGGCAAATAAAAATTCTCAAAGAGTAGAATGGTCCCGACATGACATTGGACTAGATTTATTTTTGAATTATAATCTCTTTTCAAGAAAATTGGTAGGAAAAGAATTTGTACATGTTTAATGGAAGAAAATCAACCTAAAAGGAACTTCTTTCTTTTTTCAATTCTTTTGGTTAGCACGGGGATATGAAACCTGCATTTTTAATTAGAGATCTCGAGTTTAAGCCCAGCTCGAATCCAGATTAGTCAGAGTACTAATACATGTATCGGACACCGGGCAAGAACCCAAAAAAGAATCTTGAACTTGTAGAATACCACACAATAGATTTAGCAGTGAGCTAAAACTCTCAGCCTAAAACTTGTAGAATCAAGGTTTCATTTTCCAGTTATTGATCTAAGAGTTTGGCCTTTGTTTAATCGGAAGTTTATGCTAATTAAGTTTCCTAGTAGAGGTCTACTCTAAATCACTGATATAAAATCATGAACCTACTTGTCTTCAATCATATGAAATGATGATACCATTCCCACTTTTATAAGGGGGAAAACATTCACTGAAATTACAAAATCTAAAGGACTTAGATTTGTTCAAAAGACTAAAAATTTGGAGTCCATTGACTAGTACATTATGATACAACACAAGAATCAGAAGTACAAATACAGGAACAAAAACCTTCTATATCTTGCAGTCATTCGACAGAAATCAGACTTCACATGCCCAAAAAATGAAATTTGGAAAAAATAAATGGAAACGAAAACGTCTGGGGAAGCCCAAGAAATACCCAAATATTGAACAAAGAATACATGAGGAGATTACTTCAGGTAGCAAACTAGAAGGCAGCCCTCATCCTTGGCGGCGAGGCTGGAATTGGGAATTCATAGGATCTATATATTACAGATAACCACCAGTCCGATTACTTCTTATCAGATCCTTTGAGGTTAAGGTTAAACCATTTTCGTTTCGAGTATTTCTCCTTGGAGTCTGAACTGCCATCTTCACTTGGGCTATCGCCTTTGTAATCTTCGCCAGATAGTTTACTGCTACTTCCGTTACTGAAATGCCCACTCCCACTGCCACTTATGGTAGTAAGTGTCCTTGTAACCGTGAACGAGGAGTGGATGCTGTCTCTCTGTTTAAGCAGCTCATCAACCTTTACAAAAATAGCATCACTCAGAGAAATGTAGGTACCTCACATATGATTCTTTTGACCATAACTAACAAACAATAGACAGGTAAACCTACTGTGTAACAAACAAATAATCACAGCCTATTTTTGTAATGAAACTTAGGTAAGAAAGAAACTTACAGACTGCTTCTCCTGGCTATATCTATTGGTCACTTCCTGGAACCGTGCCAATGCCTGTAAGCAGTCACATGGAAAATAGTGCAATGAGGATGCATGAAGATTAACAGATCTCACGATAAACATCGTCTATGAGCAGAAAAACAACCTTTCTATATTCTGTTTCAAACTGTCGAAGCTCATTTCTCTTCCTCAAAATCTGACCCTCAATGTCCTGGAGCTTATGAGTTGTGTCCTCGTATGTCTTGGCGCACAAAGCCTCAATAGTATAACTAGCAGGTTTAAAGAAATTATCTCCTGCAGACATAAAATAAAAAATTCTTTTAGCAGTGCATAATTAGTAGCAGTTAGATAGTTTTTCCCAAAAATAAAGACAATGTATTCAACAAAAATAAGCAAGTTCAGACCATAAACAGCAAATATGTGAGTGCCAGCTTTTAGTTCTGAGACCTCACAAGGTTGAAGGCCCTCCAGCCTCTTAAAGAAAGCAGCTTCAGGGTCTTTGGCCATTGCTAACTACATCATCACAAGTATTGTCACTGCTGACAACACTGCATGCTATAATATTATATTAAACCGCTAAGAAGAAATTCACATACCGCATTTACAGTTGAATCCATTCTGTACACTTGAAAGTGCAAGAAATACATCCCCGCGGAGGTTACCTTGCCGGCTTTCTCACTATCTTCCTGTAAATAGTGAGGATGGATCAGTTTTATTAAGAAATAGTACTAATCAGTAAACTGCTTGGAGCAAAGACAAAAACGCAAAACAATAAATATTCATCTAAAAATTCCAGTTTACAAGCTCATAAACGCAGAAGATTCCAAATGTTTGGAAATTACAAGTGAAAAGAAAGACCTGAAGATGGTGCCACTCTAAGGTCAAAGATAGACATGTATAGCAAGATGTAAACCAGAGTGCAGGTAGAATTTTGAGGTATTTGGGCAGGTAAAACTTTTACATTCTTATGATAAAGATATCAAGTCTATATCAATGAGCTTCGTCATTCTTACGATTAAGATTACTAATCCAGTATAAGTTGAACTCTACAAGTTGTAGTCGTTGCATATAGCAGTTTCATATCGAATTCAGTTCAAGAAAAGCAAATTAATCTCTTGAGAAATGGTTTACTTTCCTACTCAGGTCATTAATGTCATTCAACTAAAGTAAATTGACAGTGTGTCCAGTACACAGTTAAATTTTATCAAATAGGGAGCACCAGACAAGCAAATCACTGATCTTGTTCAGGAAGTCGACAAACCAAATGCCTCCTCAAAGCAAATCAATGAGCTTCGTCATTCTTACGATTAAGATTACTAATCCAGTATAAGTTGAACTCTACAAGTTGTAGTCGTTGCATATAGCAGTTTCATATCGAATTCAGTTCAAGAAAAGCAAATTAATCTCTTGAGAAATGGTTTACTTTCCTACTCAGGTCATTAATGTCATTCAACTAAAGTAAATTGACAGTGTGTCCAGTACACAGTTAAATTTTATCAAATAGGGAGCACCAGACAAGCAAATCACTGATCTTGTTCAGGAAGTCGACAAACCAAATGCCTCCTCAATCACCAGCTCGGTAGACTCTTTACTCCCTCTGAAACGAGTGTTAGAATTGGACAACATCATTATTTAAAGAACGAAGACCGGTTCACTAATCCAAGGGCAACCTCCCTCCCCCCATCCTCCCCTCCTCACCTGATCAGCATTATTTTAAAATACCAGTCGCCCAGCCTGCTATTTTTATATGTTCCCGGCAGCTTCGGCATTTTTTCCGGCATCAAATTTCTCCCCCCATCCAACCTGCCATTTTTAGGTCCCTCCTCAACCCTCTCTCTTCTCCTCCCTCATTCCCCCTCTTTTGATCTCCTTAATCAATATTTCAGGTTAAATTCAAAGCGTCCCCCCAACAAACCATCACAGACACTGGTACCTTTCCCCCTTCCTAACAAACACCCTAACCCTAGCAAGGTACGCCAGATTACAGAACAACATAAATGAAGCCACTTTCTAAACAACGATGTGCCGGCAACCAACCACGTTCATAGAATATCCTCCCTCCTCGAATTATGCAATTTGCAGCTAGAAGTCTCAACCCCACATTTCTAACAGAAGATAACTTCCCCACATCCATCTCAATCCCTCACCCAGCACACAGGTATCGACTTCAGAAGCAAAATGAAAAAAGAAACTCCATCACCGAGACTTTCAGCCCCATCGTCACTTACCAAGCCTCCAAGGCCCAATCAGTTACCACCTCCGTTAGGCACACCTTCTCCTCGAATTCCCAACCAAGCAGGTCTTAAGATACTCCTTCCCTGCCATGACATGGTCCCTAGACAATCCAAAAAATGGGTTCAAAGCCAGTATCAACCTCCTGAAATCCCCATCTAGGTGGGTTTTTCCTTCTTCCTTTTTGGTTAATAAATCCCTGCATCCAAGGACTAGAGGTAGGTAGTCTTACGGAGCTTCCGGGGAAGGGTAGCCATGTATTAGAGCATGGCAGTGACCGGGGCAAACCCTAAGATAACCCATCTAAAATTGGGGGAATCCAGGTATAAAATAGCACTTGTTTGGATCCGTAATGTACAGCAGAAACCTATTAAAATTGGATTACATGAACTCTCTTAAATACAGAATAATGACATACTATTTGCTTACCAAAATTGAAGGCAAGCTATTTTCTTATTTAATTTTGTCAGTTTTGTAAAGAACGGATACGTAAGCCCTTTTTCATGAATGTTTGACTACAAATATCATAAATTAAGGGCAGGATCAACATGTCTGCAAAAAATTATACGAGCATATAGTATTTTTTTTTTAAGGTAAATAGTATGACAAGCTTCGTCGATGAGTAATTAAATATGTCCTGTCCCTCCCTATTGAAGGTGTTGATTCTATCTTCCTTTTTTTTTGAAATGGAGATGTTGATTCGATCTTTCACAATTCAATTAACTCATGTTGGTTTTATTTCCACCTTACTGCTTTACTATTCCCTAGCCACATCAAATCACTCACAATTTGGTTTAATTTTGCTCTAACCAAACATACATCAAGGTTCTTCAATGGAAATCTAGAGCAAGAAATATCTTAAGCACACAATAACTGGCTATACAATCCTCGCTAAGCACACAACGAATAATCAAAAGTGTAAAATGCATTACCTGCAAGGCCAGGCCGTAACCCCCATTTGCATCATGTTCAAAATATAGTAGCTGAAAATTACACGAAAATCAGTTTTAGTATCTCAACACACAACACAGAGTAGAAAATACAAAAGCATGAACATGTATAGGTACCATTTACAAAGTGCATAAAAATACCTATAATATAACTCTATACATCTAAAATGTACCTTGAATTTGCTTTGGGCAGCTGAAGTAACTCTTACTACAATCCCTGCCTCTGCTTGTTCATCACTAATTGTTACACCAAAAAAATGAGCATTTTGCTTTTCTACCTGCATTGAAGCTCCACAAATGTCAAACCCCGGTACAGCTGATAAATTTTGCCACTGGAAAGGACAATTAAATTCTACCTTTCCACTGACTGATGTGCCAATGGGAAGAGGACGGACCGTGACAGTTCCATTCAAAGCTTCTTCAAGAACATTAGCAGAAATAGTTGTTTTGATAGGGACACCCAACTTGCTATCCAGGAAAAAAGATAAATGTTACAAAACTAATCAAAAACACCACCAAAAAAACAAATTTCGGGAGGCAGACTTACCTAAACAATGCTGCGAACATTGTGTTGACAGTTCCAAGGTTGGACAAATCAATTTCCATATCCATTCCTTCAGCTTCAATAGCCTAAAAACTCAAAACATGTCAAAAGAGTCGGCAAAAGCCATTCCTTGAGTGTCGTACATTAAAGAGGTTTTATCAGCTATGATTTGCTAATAAAATTAGAGAGTTGGAACTCTGGCTTCTAAATGCCTATTGTACACAAATTAAGATATAACCTACCTCTATGATTTTATAACAGCTTATTTCTAGCATAAAATTTTGTACACTTGTTCCATGAATACTACATCACTAAGATGTACCATACCTCGAACTGGAAATACTGGCATTAGAAGGCTCTTGTAACACCAACATAAGCACCTTCTGCTACTACTGTTAAGAACAAAGAGTGTCCTTTGTGGTTACATGTTCTATTGTAGCATGCTTCTTAGATAATTTGGGGACCTATAAGCAATCATTGACTAGAAATGTCAAGGAGAAGTGAAGAGTCCAGATAACTGCAGCTGACAGGATGACCTTTCAACCGTAAACCTATTGAATATTCCCCAAATACAACAGAATGGAAACTTCGAGAATTAAACGAGTTGCATTTCTAACATCCAGATTGCTGCCCGCAACCTTCAAGTATCCATATTTTGCTGAACCTTTACAATATGCTAAGTTTATATTTTCGGCACCTAAAGGGACTGTGTATAGTTTTCACTTTTGAGTGCAAACAATGAGTGTTCAATCATTCTAAATATGCTTTGATTGAAGCCACAAAGCTACAACCTATCATTTATTAATATAGACTACCCAAACTCTTATTTCTATCCCTTTTTGAAATCAAGAACATCCAGAGTTCTCTCTTTGAACCTCTTTCTTTCTATTGCAAAATCAGTCACCTCATTGAAATGCACATCAATACATAACAAGCAAATGTAAGGTGATATAAATCAAACAAAAGAACTATTATCCATGATTTTCACTCTGTAAAAACAGAAAAATAGTAATAGACTTTCTCGTGATATGTCATTACTCACGATGAACAACTTAGTAGAGAAAAATGTATTTTTACCTGATCAGAAAAAAATCTATCTATATATATATATTTGACAGTGGACAGGGGGTGAGTACCTCAAAGCCGGCCATATCATATTGCCTTCTTTTCTCTGGATCAGATAGAATGTTGTACGAGTATGCTACCTCCTTGAAGAGTTCTGAAGCTTCGGGATTGCTAGCATTCTTGTCAGGATGATACCTGCCAATAATTTCCGCTCGATTATTCATCAAAAGAACTATCAAATTGAGAAGTTGCCCAACTCCCAACAAATAGCCCTATAAGTTGTTTTTACTTTTTCCTCTATAACCACATTAACTTCCCATCACCATTAGTTTTTTCCATCTGGCCACTTCTAGACTGATATATCATATGACAAAGTACAACACAAGCAAGTCCCTCCCATCTATATTACATTTCCTTCAGATGACAATATACATCAATCTTCAGATTACTTAATTAATTACTTTACCACTAAATTACACGAGTTTTGTCTTCCAACTGAAATTCAATAATGCCCATGTGCTTACCAACAAGCACCAAGACAAATACCAACAAAATGCATACACAGCTCACCACAATCCACACCAAATTTCAGTTTAGTTACTGGTTACACTTAAACCTCAGTTAAATACCATCACTCAATCAATCAACCAAAGCCTTAATTCCAACTAGTTAGGTCAGCCATATAAATCTTCTGCATCTATTATGCTATATGTCCCTTCGTATTCTCATATCTTAGATCACCGTGAAGAAAGGCATTTTTAATGTGCAGCTGATAGAGGGGCCAATGACGAACCGCAGCCATGGATAGAAAAAGGCGGACTGAAGCCACTTTAGCCACGGGAGAGAAGGTATCACTGTAATCGAGCCCAAATATCTGAGTATATCCTTTGGCAACAAGACGGGCCTTAAGTCGATCAATCTGGCCATCGGGACTAACTTTGACTGCATAAACCCAACGACAACCAACAGTAGATTTACCTGAGGGAAGAGGAACAAGCTCCCAAGTACCGCTTGTATGTAAAGCAGACATCTCGTCACTCATAGCCTGTCGCCATCCTGGATGAGACAACGCTTCACCTGTAGACTTAGGGATGGAAACCGAGGACAAAGAAGATATAAAAGCATAATGGGGAGATGACAGACGATGATAACTCAAACCGACATAATGAGGATTAGGGTTAAGTGTGGTCCGTATACCTTTTACGAAGTGCAATCGGTGTACTAGGAGCAGGGTCAGGTGCAGGACGAGAACCAGTTGGGCCTGATGTAGGGCGCGAACGACAATGATAAGTCAAAAGTGGTGTTCCTGTGGCTGGGGAACTAGGAGGAACAACACTAGACTCCTCAACGGTTGGTATGGATGAAACCTTTGTGGTCGAAGGTGGAGGAGGAGCTATAGTAAACTCCTCAAAGGTCGGTATAGGTAAGACCTCAGATATATCATGGTGGTCAGCAGAAGCAAAGAAAGGTTTAGACTCAAAAAATATGACGTCAGCTCACATAAGGTACCTACGAAGATCTAGAGAATAACAACGATATCCCTTCTGAACACGAGAATAACCAAGAAAGACACACTTGAGAGCACGAGGAGCTAACTTATCTTTCCCAGGGACTAAGTTATGAACAAAACACGTGCTCCCAAAAACACGGGATGGAAGAGAGTATAAGGGTGACTGGGGAAACAATACTGAATGCGGAATCTGATCCTTGATGGGAGATGAAGGCATCCGATTAATCAAATAACAAGCTGTGAGAACTGCATAGCCCCAAAAACGCAACGGAACACGAGATTCAATTAGAAGTGTGCGAGCAGTCTCAATAAGGTGCATATTTTTTCTCTCAGCAACTCCATTTTGTTGAGGGGTATAAGGACAAGATGTCTGATGAATAATTCCTTGAGAAGTCATAAACTCCTGAAATTGAGAAGATAAATATTCTAAGGCATTATCACTGTGAAAAATGCGAATAGAAACACCAAATCGGTTTTTGATTTCAGCACAGAAACTCTGGAATATAAAAAATAACTCAGAACGATCTTTCATTAAGAAAAATCAAGTACATCTTCAATAATCATCAATGAAACTAACAAAATATCGAAATCCCAAGGTTGAACTGACTCTACTAGGACCCCATATATCAAAATGAACTAAAAGAAGACAGACTCTGCATGACTCTCAACACTACGCGAAAAGGAGGCTCAGGTATGTTTCTCAAGCTGACACAACTCACAATCTAGATAAACTAGGCACCATCTTCTGAAGTTTGGATAAACTCGGATGTCCTAAACGTCTGTGGATTAGATCTGGAGGATCTGTAACTAGACATGTTGTGGAAGGACTGAGTGAGTTAAGGTAGTAAAGGCCTTCTGATTCACGTCCTGTACCAATTGTCTGTCCCGTACTGCGGTCCTGCATAATAAAAGAATCGTCAATAAAATATATACCACAATGGAGGGCACGAGTCAAACGACTAACAGATGCAAGACTAAAAGGACAGACAGGGACATAAAGAACGGAATCTAGGGTGATAGAAGACAATGGATTAGCTTGTCCAACTCCTTTTGCCTTAGTTTGACATCCATTGGCTAAAGTAACAGTGGGAAGAGACTGTGAATATACAATATTTGACAAAAGTGATATATTACCAAAGATGTGATCAGAAGCGCCTGAGTCCATGACCCATGGGCCAAGAGTGCTAGACTGGGAAACACAAGCAAACGAATTACCAGTAACAGAAGTATCAGTCTGAGCAACTGAGGCTACTTGTGGAGATGTCTGCTTACTTGCTCGATACTGAAGGAGCTCATTATATTCTTCTTTAGATAAAGAAAATCCCTGGTTACCTGGAGTCTCGGTCTGAGCAATGTAAGCATTTTTGGGTGGACGACCATGTAAGGAATAGCACATTTCACGAGTGTGTCCAAGTTTATGACAATAAGAATACTTGGGTCTAGATCTTCCAAAACGACCTCCTCCTCGTCTATGCTCCATAGTTTGAGATGCCCGAACATCCACTGTCTGGGATGCAAGAACAGAGGAATCAAGTATCTGTGATGAGATCACTAGTGACTTGGTGCTGCAGCAAGACAGAGTAATCGAGAGAATAATTCATCAACTGTCGGGACAGTCGGACTAGCCAAAATCTGATCGCGTACTGAATCAAGATCATTAGGAAGTCCAGCGAGGGTAAGAACGAGAAATATCTTCCGTCGCTGCTCTTGTTGTTTTTCAACACTAGCAGAAACTGGCATCAACTTCTCAAATTCCTCCATGACTGCCTGTACTTGACCCAAGTAAGTAGACATATCTAATTCCTGCTTCTTTAAGTTTGTCATCCGCGATATCACATCATAGAAGCGAGATATGTCATTAGTGTATAAGGTGCGTGCCTTTGCCCAAACCATATAACATGTCTGGAATGGACGAAACAAGGGCATCAACTTGGAATCAATAGATCGCCACAAGATACTACATAACTGAGCATCGATTTTTGCCCAAAGTGTTATTGCCTTTTCATCTCCTTCACTAGACTGTTTGATTAGATGATCTTGAACACCTTGGCCTCTACACCACAACTCGACAGATGAAGCCCAAGCTAAGTAGTTTGAACCTCCCATTAAAAGTTCTGAGGTAATAATAGCACTAGAGCTTCCAGAACTCATGTTTCTAGACCCAAAAGCATCAAATCCCAAAGACATTGTTGCAAACTATTACCAAATAAGAGAAAGAATCAATTGTAATCCACTGAAACAGAGTAAGGAAACACAGAAACAGAATAATGAAATATTGTAGCTGCCGGAATCTTACTGTAGCTGTCGGAAAAACTCAAAGTAGTCGGAATGAAATGAAAACAGTAGGGGTAGGATCGGAATTACTAGGCGACCCAACTGTTCTGAAGGAAGTTTTTCAAAAAATTGCCGGAAGTGGTCGTGCGCGCCGACGCGTGAGCTCACGCGCGTGAGCTTCTGGTGGCGCGTGGAGGCGCGTGAGGAGGCTGCTGCCAGAGATTTTCACTGGGATTTGGTCGCCGAACAGTGACGACTCTTGTGGCAGTGAAGGATTTTGCACAACACTGACGGAGACGAAGCAGACGCAAAACAGCCTTAAAAAAGAGTCGCCAGAAAAAGACTTTTGCTGACTGATTTCTCTTCCCGGAATCGCTAGAATTTATGCACAGCGATAAAGCTCTGATACCATGTGAGAAAGCACGGGAGAAAATATGTTATTGATATTGGATGTTCAATACAATACAAGACATACTACTCCTATTCCAATGTGGGACAAGACTACACTATATACATAACTGTAAACTAACAATTTGGTACTACGTATCCTTCTCCTCCTTCTTCTTCTATCCGAGCCGAGGATCTATAGAATACAGCATCTCTACCTTCATTAGGTAGGGGTAGGGTATGCGTACAGACTACCCTCCCCAGACCCCACCTGTTGGGAATATACTGGGTATGTTGTTGTTGTTGTTGTATCTATTATGCTATATTTAGGTCTATTTCATTCCAATTACACAGTTAAACGCCAATAACAACTATGCGTTAGTCTCAAACAACTTGGAGTCGGCTATATAAATCCTTATTGATCATTTCACTCTATTTAAACTATCTTAGGCCAATGTTATCCAAATAAAAACAAATCAAAAAGTACTAGAAGTTCATTACATTTTCTACTGACATATAAATCTATGAACAACTCCTAGAAAATTATGGGATGTAAAGTAAAAGTGTTAACATGACTAAAATATATTCTCAATTATTTTCAATTGATGTGAAATTATTTACTTATTAGTCCATTTCCAAAAGAAAGATACATTTCTACATTTGGAAAACTTTAAACTTGTGCATTTTATTCTTTATGAGAAGCTTTATAGCCATACAAATATTACGGCATGTTTAAGATTCAAATGTCTTATAACCACATAAATGAAACAGAGTAATTAATAGGTATTGCATATATAGATGTTTTTCTTCCATTATAACAAAACTAACTATGAATTTAAATTAGGAATATTTGTGTTTAGGGATAACTTACTTGAGAGCAAGCTTTCTATAAGCAGTCTTAATCTCCTGATCAGACGAATCCCTTGAAACAGACAACACCTCGTACGGGTCTCGCCTTACTGCTGGAGCCGACGTCCCCTCCATTTTTATATCACTCATTACTACACCCTTTTCCGCACTTCCCTTTTTTAAAATTTGGAATTTCTCAAAAAATCAATAAAACCTTGATGCCGCAAAATCTACAAACAAAGAGAAAATATAAACACAAACCCATTAAAATTCCAGAGAAATTGACCAAGATTTTTGCACGAAATTGGATTAATGCCAAAGGTATTCAATAAGTATTAATATCAAGAAGAAATTTTTCTATTAAAAATCAGGTGGATTAGGTACCCAAAAAAAAAATGCAATTCCAAAATAATAGCTACAAGAGATCTAACATAAGGATTCTAAATCGATGAAATAATATATAGAGAAAAACAAAAGAGGAAGAAATATAGCTAGGGTTTTAGGGAATTTACCTGAGGAGAACAAGGACGACACCAGCGACCTTCAATTATTTCTTCAGAAGTTTGTGTGATGAGACTAGTACGCGCAAATAATTAGCTCAAAGTTTTAAAATTGGAGCTTTTGATTTGCCGTCTCAAATTTTGAAAAAGCTCCATTTTTGAAAGGTGTACCAGAAATTTTACTAAAAGAAGTTAAATTATGAGTGTACAAATATATACACGTGAGGACGTGAATATTTTTTGGTGAAAAGTCATTTATATTTGGCTAATTATTTAAAAAGAATTTTTGACCACCGATTAGTATTTGATCAAGTTTTTCGAAAGTGCATCTAAATATATTTTTCTCAAAAGTTATTTTGGAGAGAAATTATTTTATTCTTTTTTCTCAAAAACTACTAGAAATCATTTTTTCCTTCTAAAAACTTCACCAAATACCTTAGTGGTAAAAAAATACTTTTAATAAAAAAAATACTTTTAGCCAAAAATAAGCTTGAGGAAACAAGCTATTAGTATATAACATTTTTTATTGCGTGATTTTTCCTCATTTATTTTTAAAAATTGGCGTATCTTACATGTCATCATTAATAAAAGTAAATGGTAGTCCAACAAGAATTCTAGTATAACGAAAAAAGAACAAAAATTCTATTAAGTGTCTTTTGGTTACAAAAATAGGAAGAAATAATCCCCACATAAAATGTAGCATTGTTTATATAAATTTTTATTTTCACATAAAATATGGCACTGTTCTATTATAGTATAATTCCATCTCTTTGAGAAATAGGATATTATAGCTACTAATTTAAATAATGGACTTGCGTTGCACAAAAGTTCTATTATAGTATAAATATAAGTAATGCCTTTTCTTGGTTTCACACTAGCAAGATAAGCGAATTTAGAATTCATTTTCTCAAATTGAACTTGGGATATGATTTAGTTGATTGTATCATGTTGAATATTGCTTCCTTTATTAGCAAGTGCTATCTCTTTTGCTTTAGTAAAGAAAATTATTTGGTATTAGAAAAATGCAATCGGTATAGTCAAATCAATCAAGATGACATGTCACAGTCAAAGTTGTCATTTCATGCAATTTACACCATACTAATTCTTTGATCAATTTATTTAATATCAACAAAATTATTATAAAATATAACTCAAAGTAAAAATATAGAACAAAGAAAAACAAGTTAAGAGATATATAGAGAAAGAGAGAAGAGATTCTTATTTCTTTTTCAATTGTGTGCTATTTCCATCTATTACAATGCCTCTATATAGGCATGAAAAATGAAGAAATATGTCATTAAGCATTTGAGAGGAAGATCATAGAGGAAGATAGACATCTACCATAATTTCTTATAACACTCCCCCTTGGATGTCCATAGATAATGTACCTCGTTAAAACCTTATTAGAAAAAAAATCCTAGTGAAGGAAAAAGAGTACACATATTTAAAAATACGCTTTTTGGTTGCCTCATTAAAAACCTTGCAAGAAAAATCCAGCGGAACAAAACCTTGTAAGGGAAAATAGTACACCATATATTAACTCCCCTTGATGAGAGCATCAATTCACATCCTTGAGCCTTCGCATCCCAATCTTGTACACTACTTTCTCGAAGGTTGACGTCGGTAGAGATTTGGTGAACAAATCAGCAAATCTCTAGATAAACCAACAAGATCTGGGCTGCAATCATTGCCATAAAATAAGCCCATATCGGTAGTCCCTTTTAGATACCGCAATATGTGTTTAATTCCATTATGTCTCCTTGTAGGAGCAGAGTTATATCTTGCCAAGACATTAACTGAAAAAGTTATGTCAGGTCTCGTAGTGTTAGCAAGATACATTAGTGCACCAATTGCACTAATATATGGTACTTCAGGACCAAGAAGTTCTTCATTCTTTTCTTGAGGTCGGAACGAGTCCTTATTCGCATCAAGTGATCGAACACTCATCGGAGTACTTAATGGATGTGCTCCATCCATGTAAAACCGTTTCAATACCTTTTCTATGTAGGCAGATTGATGAACAAAAGTCCCGTTTGCCAAATGTTCAATTTGCAAACCAAGACATAATTTTGTCTTTCCGAGATCTTTCATCTCGAATTCCTTCTTTAAATAATCAATTGTCTTTTCGAGTTCTGTAGGAGTCCCATCTTGATGCGATATGGCTGTGCTACAGGCACATATACTGCACACCCAAAAATTCTTAAATGGGATATATTAGGTTTATGACCCAAAATCAATTGCAACGGGGAATATTTATGATAATTTGTCGGTCTAAGACGAACTAGCATTGCTGCATGCAAAATGGCATGACCCCAAACAGAAGTGGGTAATCTCGTTTTCATGAGTAACGGTCTTGCTATCAATTGCAAACGTTTAATCAAAGACTCTGCAAGACCATTTTGAGTGTGAACATGAGCTACAAGATGTTTCACTTTTATCTCAATTGATAAGCAATAATCATTAAATGCTTGGGATGAAAACTCAGCAACATTATCAAGTCGAATAGATTTAATTGGATTATCGGGAAACTGTGTTCGTAATCGAATTATTTGTGCCATTAATAGGCACACATGAGACCATATAGAAGATGCATCTATTAAGACTATAAAATATTTAAACGACCCACTAGGTGGGTGAATAGGTGCACAAATATCCCCTTGTATACGTTTCAAAAATGCATGGGACTCAATCCCAACCTTTGTTGGTGATGGTCTAATAATTAACTTGTATTGATAACAAGAAGTACAAGAAAAATCATTATTTAAAAGAATCTTTAAATTCTTTAATGGATGCCCATTTGAGTTTTCTATAATTCATCTCATCATAATTGATCCAGGATGTCCCAATCGATCATGCCAAAGTATAAAAGTATTGGAATCAGTAACCTTTTGGTTTACGATAGAATGTGCCTCAATTGTACTAATTCTTGTCCAATACAGGCCACAAGATAAAGATGGGAACTTCTCAATAACCCTTTTCTGGCCAGAGACATTCTTGGTAACGATGAGATATTCGATATTATTCTCATCTATTATCTCAATATAAAATCTATTTTGACAGATATCTTTAAAACTCAACAAGTTCCTCTTGGACTTGGAGGAGAACATTGCATGTTATATGATAAGTATTGTTCCCTTAGGCAGAGTTATATTAGCTTTTTCAGAGCCTTCAATTAGATTACTACTACCAGAAATTGCAGTAACATCTGCCTTACACATACTTAAATGAGAAAAATATTTCCTCTCTTTGAATATTGTATGTGTCGTACATGAATCAATTAAGCAAATATTTTTATAATTGAACTTTGATCCAAGTTTGCTTTGAGAGATATCCATATTTGATTCCCATGGTTTGACATACAAAAAGAAGTATATGAATAAATATTAGTATTTTCAGAGAAAAGCGAAAAAATAAAGTTAAACCATTGATTCAATAGTGACCTTTTAATGCAATTTCGAGCAAATTCTAATTATGATATAAATAATTACGTAGTAAAAATAATACAATTATAAGTACATTACACATATGACTAATACAACTATAACAAAACTATTTATATGTATAAGTTATTTACATTTTCCTACACATTGCATGAAAAATAATTGATCCGTGTACGAAAAGAACATACTTAGGTGCTTCTCTTTTCTTTATTCCTAATATTTTATTTATGTACATGAAAAAATTGAGGTCCCGGTGTACTAGATTTTTTTTCTTCTTTTTTTTTCAAAAAAATATGGGAATTGAGGGTCAAGTAACAAAAATTGTTTCAGGGTGCTTGTAAACTTTTTTCTTAAAGAGAATTAAAGTAATGAAAAGGAAAATCAAAAGCGTTAAAAGATCACTTAGACTAGAATACTAATTAATTAGATATTACCCCTCGTTTGTGAGATTTGTGAAACATTGAATCTTCATTTTTTTTTTCCGAAAATACATATATTTTTAAGAACTACATAAGCAGTATTATTAAGCACAATAAAACTTACATGATGTTTATTCATTAGCTACTACGAATAGGCAAAAATAACAATCAAACTACTCAATCATCTTTAACCACGGATTTATCACCGATCAAATGGTTTATTTTTCCATCAGGGTGCTCAAAGAAATCTGCCACATCCAAGTGGGTGATGTCAAATTTATTGTCATAGAGAAAATTAGCTTCAGGGCCTTTATTATTTAGAGATGCTTGATAAAGCTCAACCAAATATTTTAGTATGCGACAAATATTTGCCAAATGCCCTTTTCCACCGCAGGCTCATGTAACTGTATCCAATGCCATACTTTTGTCCATACAACTCTTGCATATCTACAGTGCACAGACATGTGTTCTTTTGTTTCTTCCCGCTCTTGACATAAGGCACACTATGTATTCACATGTATACCCCATTTGCTTAATCTATCAGTTGTCAATAGTCTTCTATGCATCAATAACCACATTGTAAACTTTGCTTTTGGTCGTGCAGCATTGTTAAACATGATGCTTTTCCATTCAACCCTTGATGAAAGTATATTTTTCTGATTAGGCTCTTCTGAGGTGTCTGTGCAAGTATAATATTCTCTAGGGAACCTCGAGTTCCAAAGATCTTCCTAACCATCCAGCAAGCCTATTGAGGGGTCGGGGTAATGTTGAATTACTGATTTTTGATATAGTAAGTATGGATCCATCTAATCCATTGACCCTAGAACAATAGGGTTCTTAGCCACTCATGTTCATACAATCATCAAAAATAAAGTTTTCAAACATAAAATCAATGAGTATTAGGAAAAGGATGGAAGAATTGATCAAATCCATTCTCCCGAGTGTTTGACGCCTCTATTCCTCTCTCAAAGTTACGTCCCTCCTGTAAAAATAGATGTAGGTTGGCTTTTATATGAGTTGGGGGCGTCTAGGGGTCGAAATAACCGAATCCTAGTCGAAAAAGGCTACTTTCCCGTCTTGAGCGTCCAGGGCAGTGTGGGGCGCTTGCCCTGTCGCTCAAATATTTTAGCTACTGTAAATTGCGCCACAACCAGTGCCCCACGCTGGCTGTGGCCCTCAAATTTTACTTTTTGGTCTTTTTGTCCCGATTTCGCTCCAATTCGCGCCCTTTCGTCCCAAATTGTATCTGAATGATCCCTACACATAGAAATACCAAAATTTAGCACAAATAATCATATTAAACATCTCAAATCGTTGAGACATGAGCAAAATGTGAGGCGATATATATCAAAATATGCATACATTAAGCCGATTATCAATACCCCACACTTAGACTCTTGCTCGTCCTCGAGCAATGGAACTATATTAACACCCCCAAAGCGTACTTAGAACTATGAAAGAGGACTTCATAATTAACTCAATCAAACACCCTACCTTTTGACTATGATCGATGTCGGTAATTAAGCATGAACATACAAATTTCACATTCTTCCCGTTGTTAAATAGCCCAAGTATACTCAATATTACTCAACCAACTCAATCAACTCAAGCAACCTCTACACAATCACCTTACCTCAAGAGACGACTCGTTACCACTAAGCATCCTCAAATCACGCACTCACCCAACACAAGAAAGTGTACAACATCACCAATCCGTCATGAGATCAAGTGCCCTCACCACAAGCAAAAGAGTGAATATCAAAGTAGTCCACAAATTCAAATATGTCATTGAACATAAATTAAGGACATCACACAATTGAACAACACTCACTCACTCTCACAAAGAATTCATGTGCATCCCGTGGTCGTACCATAAGCCTGCCCGTAGTGTACATCTCTACTAATCTAAGCTAGCCAAATCTAGGATCAATTAGGACTTTAAGGTTGTAATATAGGCTAAGGGACGGGTAGGATACATTTAGGAATAGTGACTAACCCTCCTAAGCACTTTAATACACTACACTCACAATTCAAGCGCAATTTCTTCTCAACCCATTCACTTGTCATACACCATAACTAACATAGCCCTCTTTTCCATCAAGCACCTCTATGGTTTCACTAGCACGAGTGAGAAGGATTAGGAGGTGTATCTTTCTACATTATTTGAACTTTTGTTTGCTTTTTCTTGCAAAATTTTTCTTTCTCCCTTTTTTTTTCTTTCACACACTCCATACATTGAAGTTCATAAGCTAGTGACCTTTATTCACAATTTTAGTGCACCTTAAGGGCCCTTCCATGGTTCCACTCAACAGTCACTTCACAATCTTTCACCTTACTTCTTTTAGCGACTAAGTGCCTTAGGAGGTAAAGTTTCAACAATCTCAAATTAAGAACAACTAGGAGTACGACTTGTAATGTGGTTGCCAAGGAAACGGTCTATAGGCTCAAAGGGCTAGCAACGGGAAAATTTTATTGTCAGTGACAAGCACCTTTATGGTCAAGCAAAAAATGCCTACGTCATCTCCTAGACTAGCACAACTTAATGATTTCGCGTTGATTAACACACGGGACAAGTTCTAGACTACACAGGATAGCACATAATATCAATAATCCTTACACACACATGGCACTTGACTCACTCAAGACGGTTCTGTGTGACTCTCAGGTCAAGCAAGCATATCAAGTTGAGAATTTTTAAGCAACAATGCACGAGGTGGCATACTAGTCAATCAACTGAGAAAAAAACGTCAAGAAGTAGGCTACTTAATTTACTTGGGCATTACAATTCAAATCATATATACAGGAAGACAGAGCGCATGCCCTAACTTAACTTGCTAACACCAAGCATGTCAAAAGGTATCTCCGAGCACCTCAATTTTCTCCCTTATCCTACTCCTAAAAAAATAAAATAAAACACCCAGTTCGAGCTACATCCTTGAAAAAGAACCGGCGTCCAAAAAAAACCAAGGGATACTACCTAACTATCCTAAAAAAATAAAAGAAATTTTTTTTGGTATTTTTAATCGGACTTTAATCCCTCAAGAAAATTGTCCAACAGATTCATCGTCGGGAAAAGTTCAATTTTTTTTTTATGTAATCTAGCTAATTAGACTATGTTAGTCTTAAACTAAGCTAAAAGGTGATAAAATATTTTTATACAATTCAAGGAGTATTCCCCCACCCCACACTTAAACAATGCATAGTCCCTGATGTATAATAAATTCAAAAATAGAGTAAGGTAGAAAGAAAGAACTCTCTGCTAGTCGTAGTCTGCCTCATCAGGATGCCAACCAGCTGCGGGATTGGGCTCATCATCATCTCCTAAGGGTACCAAAGACATTGGTCCTTTAACTTCATCATCATCTGCATCCTCATTATCAGATTCCTTGTCAGTGTTTTCATCCTTAGACGGATGAACGGGACTGCCTGGTGCTATGCCCAATATCTCCTTGGAAGAACTAGAGAGATCACTTCACAATCGCGTGCGCTCCTCATCTGACACCCCTAGCATGCTCATAATAACATTGAGGGATTTGTAAAGATACCTGTTGAAATTTTCATCCCTCTCATTCCTAGCAGCTTGGGTGAGCTTGGATGTGGACTTTACCAGGGCTGTGATGTCTAACTAGGGGTGTCAATGGTTCGATTCAATCGGATTTTTTATAAAATATAAACCATACCAATTTTTTGGTTATTCTATTATGTGTAACCAAAATTGGACTTTTCAAAATCGTCCCAATCATTTCGGTTTCTCTTCGATTTCGGTTTCGGTACGGTTCGGTTAATTTTCGGTATATTTTTAAATAGTCACATACAAAATATAGATTAAGACAATACCTAAATAACTACATAAGTATGTACTATTAAACAGTCAATGACTCCTAGTTTATTACTCCATGCCTTTGACTTTTCACCTTTCTCTGTCCACTTTTGGAAGTTATTTTTCCTTGGCAAATGATTAACACTAGGAAGATTTCTTCCTTGGCCACGGCCACGGCCACGAACAGGGACACGACCTTTTCCACGCTTAGCATAATGAGAATACACCTCATCCACTTTAGGCAAATGGTGTAGACCTAGTGGGTCGCTTTTCGTGATTTCTCATAAGCAAGTTATTGTTTCGTTCAGCCACAAGGAGAAGATAAATCAACTCTGAGTACTTCTTAAAACCTTTCTCTCGGTACTGCTGTTGCAAGACCATATTGGAGGCATAAAATGTTGTGAACGTTTTTTCAAGCATATCATAGTGAGTGATACTATCTCCAGAGAGTTTTAATTTAGAAGTAATTCTGAACATCGCAGAATTATATTTAGAAACAGACTTAAAGTCTTGGAGCCTCAAATGAGCCCAATCATATCGTACTTGTGAAAGAGTGACCAACTTTAAGTTGTCATATCTTTCGTTTAAGCTATTCCACAAAATAAGTGGATCTTTGACAGTGAGATATTCTATTTTCAACCCTTCATCAAGGTGATGGCGCAAGAAAATCAAGGCCTTAGCACATTCTTGGGTAGATGCTTTATTTTTATCTTTAATGGCATCTCCAAGACCCATTGCATCTAAATGGATTTCAGCATCCAATATCCATGCCATATAGTTCTTGCCCGAAATTTCAAGGGTAACGAACTTTCTTTTCATAATATCAGTCATAATTAAAAGAGGAGAAAAATTATACCTTAGTCTTCTCAAAGAGTTTCTTAAGACGGTATAGTCTCGTGCTGATAACGTGTTATAAAATATAACTCAAAGTAATAATATAGAACAAGGAAAAACAAGTTAAGAGATATATAGAGAAAGAGAGAAGAGATTTTTATTTCTTCTTCAATTGTGTGTTATTTTCATCTATTACAATGCCTTTATATAGGCATAAAAAATGAAGAAATATGTCATTAAGCATTTGAGAGGAAGATCATGGAGAAAGATAGACATCCACCATAATTTCTTATAACAATAATTAAGTTATTGTGAATCATCATTGTGTCGTGATTTTTCATTGATATAGCTTTCATCGCTTGTGTATGGGGTAAAATATGTTATATTAAATGATCGCATGAGAAAGTGACACGAGGAGTCGAAGATAGAGGATAGTTGAAACTGAAGGCAACGATCTCGTCTGTTACCGGAGAGAATGATACTCATAAAGATGAAATAAATGCATGTCACCCAGTAGCATTTAATGAAGAATACTCTACAGCATCAAGTACAATGCCTTTTACAAAAGAATATGAATCCATGCCCGCTGTTACACATTCTTCAATGGCCCTCATAATTATCGTTAAAGAGGGCTTGATCCTAGGACCTTGTTCCCTAGTTGCAACTATAAATAGTGAGTTTTATTATCATTATAAGGGACATGAATTTTCTGGCAAACATACGCTACACTCCATTCAAAGCTTAATATAATTTTATCTTCTTGCTCTTTGATATTATTGTTGTTGTGCCCGGAAGCCCTGCTCCCGGAATTACTATTTTTGCTATCTTGTCTCCATCTCAAGGCTAAGTATTGCATTTTTATCTAATTTCTCTATTATTTTAGGATCAAATTGATTCACTTGTCTATAAACCATATATAAATTCAACTGTATCATTTTACGGGTAAACAACTGGCACCGTGGGGCTTAGACAGTTGTGTAATTAAGTTGGTCCTTGCCTCTTTTACTAACGTGTTTGATTATTTGTCCTTAGAAAAAAATCATAGAAAATGGCAAATAATGGTGTTAACAACACACAACCTTGAGGCCCAAGGAAATCACCCTCAATATGAGGATTCAATCAGTGATACCCGCAGCGAGGGGAACGAGACCACACCGGTCCACGGAAGTCAATACTCGCGACATGTTCGAGAAGCGACTCCTGATGATGTTGAAGAGGAGCACGTCGTCGAAGCAGTAAGAGTCCATTCTAGGTCATCTCACACGGCAGGATACGGTAATGACAGAACTAAAGCAGGCATTATCGGGTGCTTACAATAGTGCGAATAGGCGAGGTCCAGCTCTGCCTGGTTCTCCCGTAAATCAAGCAACGCAGAGGGTCAACAACAACACCTCGAGGGGCGAGGTCGGCTTCAATGGGGCCTGGGGGAGCTCATAACAACGAGAGCGATCCCTTCAAAAATGAACTCATACGGATTATGAGGGAAGTGAACTCCCGCATGGACCAATTCTCGGGTGCACCACCGGTGCTGAAAGGGCCAGACTCAGAGAAGTATACTCAATTGTCGTACAAACCAAACGCGGCACCAGAATTGATCCCGAAGCGGTTTAAAATACCGGATGTACCGAAATATGATGGGACTTTAGATCCCTATGAGCATATCACCACTTATACAACAGTTGTGAAGGGGAACGATTTAGCTCCCCACGAGATTGAATCAGTGTTGCTGAAGAAATTCGGAGAGACTCTCTCGAAGGAGACCCTTGGCGTGGTATTCATTTTTGCCTGAGCATTCCATATATTCCTTTGAGATGCTCGCAGATTCTTTCATTAAGGCCCATGCCGGAGCCACAAAGGTACAGGCCCGAAAGGCCGATATTTTCATAATTGAATTAGGAGAGTCTGAGTTGTTACAGGAATTTGTAACCCGGTTCTAGAAGGAAAGGATGATGCTACCGGCCGTCCCGGATAAATGTGCGGCTGAAGCATTCACCAAAGGTTTGAATCTGAGAAGTTCTGATGCTTTCCGAAAATTGAAAGAAAGCTTGCTTGAGTTTCAAGCGACAACTTAGGCGGATGTTCACAACTGGTACGAGTCAAAGATAAGGATTGCGGATGATCATCTCGGTTTGCCGGCATCGGTTCGGGGTAGGGAGAATAACAAAGAGAAATCAAAAGACGATTTCGACATAGATCGACGGTCTTCGAGGAGCCGATTTTTGCCCTATGAACGGTCCGAATGACGCGGCAGAGGTTTCCGGTCGGCGGATAGATTCGTTACCAATAGAAGAACTGATCGTGGACGGAGCAATAGGTTGTTATAAGACAAGGAAACGTTAAGTTCTTGAGACTCTTCTTAACCAAGACTTTCAGAATATAACTTCAATGTTAGTGTAGTGGAGTTGGTATCGGCTATGAGTAACATTAAAGAACCACCGTTCTCGAAGCCAATGAGATCCGATCCCAGCTAGAGGGATCCTAATTTATGGTGCGAATACCACGTGACGAACAGTCACTGGACTGGGGACTGTCGGCATTTGCGCTAAGAGGTTGCGATGCTACTGAAAAATGGCCATCTCAGGGAATTCTTAAGCGATCGGGATAAAAACAATTACAATCGCAATCGTGATAACGCTGAGCCCTCAAAAGCAGGAGAAGATCCATCGCGCCTGACGATCAACATGGTTTTCGGTGGGACGAGATTAACGAGGTTACCTTCTCGGCGACGAAAAAGACAAAGGTATCAGTAACCCACAACAAGAGACTCCAGGAAGTCGTTAAAGATGACATCACCTTCACGGAGGAAGACGCGGATGGATTGTTGCTACCGCACAATGACGCGTTGGTAATTTCTCTAAATGTTTTAGATTTTAAAATCAAACATGTTCTGGTAGATCCAAGGAGTTCGGCCAACATTATACAATGGAAGGTATTGGAACAAGCCAAACTTACCGGAAGAATCATCCCGACCACAAAGCTCCTCACCGAGTTCAACCTAGCAAATGTGACAACCCGAGGAGAGATCCTACTGCCCACGGATGAAGACTACCCTTTTCGAGGTGGTGGATGGTGATATGGGCTACAACATTATAATGGGAAGACCATGATTGCACGAGATGAAAGTTATGCCATCGACATATCACTAGTTGCTGAAATTCCCAACTCACGAGGGAATTAAACAAATAAGGGGTGACCAACTGACGGCAGGGGAGATGAATGCAATTTTGGTCTCCAGTAGCAAAGGGAAAGAGCATGTGGCATAGCAATTATAGGAACCGACGCCTGCTCCCAAGTCAGGTGAAGTCAACCGGGGGGAAGAGATGTCGGAATCTTATGAAGTGCCAAGATATTTCCAGGTACTAGAAGAGACGGACATAACAAAGTCCACAGCGGAAGAGCTTCAGCAAGCCGCATTGTTCGAAAAGTTCTTGGAGAGGAAATTCCACTTGGGGACAGGACAACACCCTGAACTAAGGTCTAGATTTATTGAATTTCTTAAATCTAACATTGATTGTTTTGTGTGGTCGCATTCGGATATGACAGGAATCTCATCGGAAGTGGCCGTGCACAAGCTAAGCTTGATTCCCAACATTTCTCCGGTAAGATAGAAAAAACGTCCTATTGGCGAGGCTAGAAAATAATTCGTCAAATATGAGGTAACTCGTCTACTTGATATCGGTTCAATCCGACAGGTAAAGTATCCAGACTGGCTAGCTAACATAGTAGTGGTTTCAAAAGGAATAATAAATTTCGCATGTGCGTAGACTATAAGGACTTGAATAAGGCGTGTCCAAAGGACTTGTTCCCATTGCCAAACATTGATCAAATGATCGATGCAACAGCCGGGCATGAGTTAATGAGTTTTCTCGATACTTACTCTAGGTACAACCAATTTAAGATAAACCCAGAGGATCAGGAAAAACTTCGTTCATAACGAACTTCGGCCCATATTACTATAATGTGATGCCCTTCGGACAAAAGAACATCGGAGCCACTTATCAGCGGCTCGTAAACAAAATGTTTGAAAAATAAATAGGGAAAATCATGGAAGTCTATGGGTGTGTTTGGTATGAAGGAAAATGTTTTCCTAAAAAATGAGTGATTTTATCACTTATTTTCCCATGTTTGGTTAGTGAGTGAAAAACTTTTTCTGGAAAATATTTTCTAGTGTTTTTTAATAGAGTAGAAAATATTTTTTAGAAAAATAATTTTTTATGCTACTTTCCTTATCCCCCCCCCCAAATCCCCATGCTTTTGTGCTCTCCCTCCCCTCCCCCCAAACCCTAAATACCCAACGTTTTTCGGACTCTAATTTCTTCAAGAATTTAATTATTCTTAAAAGTTCACACAAATCCAAAAAAGACTACTGTGCTGCTTTACTTTTTCACGCAAAAATAACATTGAAATTTGTGTTACATAACTAAAAAGAAAGTACTTTTTTTTGTTGAAAAAGAAAGTAGTATTTCTACAACATGAAAAAAGTATTCGTTTTGTTAAAATGAAAGAAAATACTTTTTCTACATCATGAAAAGAAAATATTCATTTTATTGAAATAAAAGAAAATACTTTTTACTACATTATTTTATTGAAATGAAAGAAAATATATTTTCTACATCACGAACAGAAAGCACTTTTTTTGTTAAAATAAAAGAAGATATTTTTTACTACATCTTTTGTTGAAATTAAAGAAAATACTTTTTCAACATCATCAAAAGAAAGTATTTTTTTGTTGAAATGAAATAAGATACTTTTTACTATATTATTTTGTTGAAATGAAAGAAAAAACTTTTTCTACATCATGAAACAAAAGTATTTTTTTTTGAAATAAAATAAAATACTTTTTTTATATCCTGAAAAAAAATACTCATTTTGTTGAAATGAAAAAAGAAAGCACTCTATCTACAACATGAAAAGAAATTATTCTTAATAATATTTCTATTTAGGGTAGGGGTAGGGCATGGTTGGGGGAGGGTGGGGTAGGTGGGGTGAGGGTGGGTGGGGGTTGGGTGAGTGGGTTAGGGGTGGAGTGGGATAGGTGTGGGGGGTTGGTGGGGATGGGGAATAGGGTGGGGAAGGTTGAAAAAGAGTTTTGGAAAATATTTTCCCTTCTCTTGATAGGAAAAATATTTTCCTCCAATTGGAGGAAAATGAGTTCGTGAGGAAAATATTTTACAAAATATTTAAGCTAATCAAATATGGGAAAATTGAAAAGCATTTTTCGGAAAATATTTTCCTTCATACCAAACACACTCTATATAGAAGATATGCTTGTTAAGTCTTTGAATGTAGATGATCATCTTAAACACTTGCAAGAGACTTTTGACATCCTAAGGAAGCATAACATGAAGCTTAACCCTGAGAAGTGAGCGTTCGGGGTCAGCTCCGGGAAGTTCTTGGGATTCTTGGTATCACAAAGGGGAATTGAGGTTAATCCCGACAAAATAAAAGCCATCGAAGATATCCCGGACCAGCTATCAAGTGTAAAAGAAGTTCAAAGGCTCACGGGGAGATTGACCACTTTGAGCAGGTTCATTTCTCGGTCTTCAGGAAAATGCCATCATTTCTTTTCGTTACTCAAGAAGAAGAACAACTTCGAATGGACCTCAGTAGGCCCTAAGGGATTTGAAAAGGTACTTGTCAAGTCCTCCGTTATTATCAAAGCCGTAGGAAGGCAAAAAATTATTAATCTACTTAGCAGTCCCGGAGGTAGCGTTAAGCGCCATTTTAGTCTGTGAGAACGAAGGTACGCAATCTCCAATTTATTATTTTAGTAGAATTTTAATAGGAACAGAAACTCGCTACCCACATTTGGAGAAGTTGGACTTAGCCCTCGTAGTCGCCGCTCGGAAGCTAAGACCCTATTTCCATTGTCACCTGATAGCGGTGGTGACCACCTTTCCCCTGTGGAATATCCTTCATAAACACAACTTTCGGGTAGGCTGGCCAAGTGGGCCGTTGAAATGAGTGAATTTGACATAGAATATAGACCTAGGACTGCAATTAAGTCACAAGTTTTGGCCGACTTTGTGGCCGATTTCAGTCCAGGACTGTTACCTCTAGCTACCAAATAAGCAGTGATGGTGTCAGAATCGACATCAGGAGTTTGGACCCTATATACGGACGGAGCTTCCAACGTAGAAAGGTCCGGGCTTGGCATAATATTGACCACGCCTTCGGGAAAAATCCTTAGGCATGCCATAAGAACGGTTTCTCTAACTAACAAAGAAGCAGAGTATGAAGCTTTGATTGCAGGACTCGAATTGACCTGGGGACTAGATTCCAAGATCATAGAAATCAAATACAACTCCTAGCTGGTGGTGAATCAGGTCTACAGGATCTTCAAAGCCAGAGAGGAATACATGCAACAATACGTAGCAAATGTCCAGGCTCTGCTTGCTCGGTTCTGGGAGTGGTAGATTACACATATCCCAAGGGAGGAAAATGCACAAGCAAACGCACTAGATAACCTTGGCTCATCAACGGAAATAAAGGGATCGGACTCCGATATGATCGTACAACTTATGCACTCGGTTCTGGACGCAGATAACTATTACAAGGTAAATGCGACTAATTTTATCTGGGACTGGAGGAATGAGATCATTGATTACCTCGACACGAAAAGTTTCTTGGAGATCCTAAGGCATCCCGGGCACTGCGCGCCAAAGCAACATGATATAGCTTCAAAGGAGGCCAATTGTACAGGAAATCTTTCCAAGGCCCGTTGGCCCGATGCTTGGGAGCCTCCGAAGCGAACTATGTTATGCGAGAAGTCCACGAAAGAATCTGTGGAAATTATTCGGGTGCAGATTCCTTGGTACTAAAGTTGGTAAGGGCAGGATATTACTGGCCCCAAATGGAACAAGACGCCAAAGCTTTTGTTTGAAAATGCGATAAGTGTCAACGCTACACATCATTGGTACATCAACCAGCAGAACCATTACACTCCGTTTTGTCTCCATGGCCGTTCATGAAGCGGGGAGTGGATATTATCGGACTACTTCCATCGGGCCCTGGAAAGGTAAGGTTTCTTTTGATAATAACTGACTATTTTTCGAAGTGGGTTAAAACAGGTCCTTATCAGAATATCGTTGAACATGAAGTGGTGGATTTCTTATGGGAGAACATAATTTGCAGATTTGGGATACCAAAAGAGATAGCCTGCGACAACGGGCCACAATTTATAGGCGCAAAAGTCACGAAGTTCCTTGAAGACTTGAAAATCAAAAGGATCACATCTTCGCCCTATCATCCGAGCGTAAATGGTCAAGTAGAGTCAACGAACAAAGTAATTATACAAATCTCAAAAAGAGATTGGAAGCAGCTAAAGAAAGATGGATTGAAGAACTGCCCGGAGTACTATGGGCATATCGAACAACGGCCAAATCTAGCACAGGAGAAACTCCCTTCTCCCTTGTGTACGGAGCACAAGCCTTGATTCCGGTAGAAGCAGGGGAGCCTACCTTGAGATACTTCTAGGCAAATAAAGAAGCAAACAACGAAGCAATGTTAGTCAATTTGGAGTTGCTCGATGAGCGCAGAGACTCGACGCATATAAGGATGGCACCTCAAAAGTAGAGAATAGAAAGAAATTATAATCGAAGAGCCAACCTCCATTATTTCAAAGTAAGAGACTTGGTTCTAAAGAAAGTAACTCCAAACACCCCAGAATTTAACACAAGGAAGCTAGGTCCATGTCACGACCCAAACCGTAGGGCTGCGACGGGCACCCGGTGCCTAACTCAACCGAGTACCAAGTATGTAAGGCATGTCAGTAGTATATAAAAGACATGAAAGAAACATGGAATAAATAACTCAACCTGTAATTTTGAAAAGCTCTGTGAATCATGAAAAATTTATAATATCATGCATGTGCGTATAAATGCCATACCATGTATAGGTATATGTGTACATAACATCATCAAGCCTCTGAGGGCATCCCAACATATCATCTCAGCCACTGCGGGCAAAATCATCAACGTATACCAGCTGATAAGGTGGTGGTGTGTATATAATGCCATAACCTTTTCTCATATCCCATATACATATAATATACGTATATATAACGCCATCTGGTCATGGGTCAATGTACATGTATAAATGAGTGCAATGCATAATGAAGTAAGTCAGTAAGATTTCTCAGAATGTCAAAAGATCAATATACTTTCGGATAAACTTTAACAACTTACGTATTTTTATGTTACCCATGAATAGAAGATATAATAATAGGACACATAAGGAATCAAGAACATAGGCACCCATAATACTTCTAAGAATAGAGTCATTTGTGAAAGTTGTGTGTTTACTCGTTTCGTTTGTATCATATGGATCATGCCAAAGGAAAAGAAGGGATAGTCTTAACATACCTGTATGATCTCTTCCTTATTACTCAACCAAGCTCAAGCCCAACCAAAGGGCGACTGCGGTACCAATCAAAAAGACAGTCGTCACTACTGGACGACGAAATGGATTTTAGAATTTATTAACATTCTCTAAAAAATATACTGTTAATAATCCCGCAGGTATTGAAACCATTAAAAGAACCCCCAATAATTTATTGGGCACTGTACGAAGTATTTGAAATACTTCTTGCATCTACAACAAGTGAAATGATATTGTCGTTAAAATATAATATCGTACCATTGTATTTGGATAGTCGTATGATTTAAGGAAAATCGGGCAGCAACTCCCCTATTTTTAATACATCCCAAAGACCACTAAGGGTCATCAATGGCCCAACAACAACAACTATAACCAACAATAGCAACAACAACAATATAATCCAATATGAGTTTCTCCGATTATCTTAACAATCATATTGAGCGGCAAGCTCGTTTTTACTCATAACAAGATATAAATTGAATCCAAATCTTATTCCATATATTAGTTTACAACCTTCAGAACATCATACTTATATGTACTATACTATTTCTAGTTCAAAACATCCACAAAATGCCTTCTAAAACAGCCACATACGTCTAACACCTTAATTTTTATCGTCAATCACTTGTTTTTCATCTTTTCTTCTTCAATCAACTTAATTAACACCTAGAAAAGCTTAACAATAGCAGCCACAACATTATAAAATTATTTCTCACAATTTTCAGCCACCACAAATCATATATTTAGCCACAAAACAGTCCAACCAAAAAGACAATCATATCCCATGTTCTTTCAAGTGCTATCTTATGATTTTTCACTCAAACAACACAACCAACACAAGGTTAACATTAGCACAATCAAGAAGATTTTATATATACCTTGGACAGCAGCTACAACTCTAAATCCTATCTCAACTTAGCTCACAATAGCCCTCAATGGCAATACAACACCATAGAAGTGACTTAAGCTAATCTTCACTTCCAATCTCAAGTTTCGTCTGCTTCTTTCACCAATTCACTTGATAAACATATAGACATGCATAATAACAGAAAACATATCATAATCAAGTTATTTTCCCCATTTTCATCCATTTATAGTTCAGGGAAATAACCTTTCCTAAACAGTCCATTAAAACCCATAACATCTCAAACTATTTTAAGTCCCCTCTTGTCAACACACAAACAACTTCAAGTACATGTAGTAGGATTTTATACTCACTTTAAACAGTAGAAAAAACATGAAATTTAATCCAAGCACATCCCACAACTATCCTCAATAACACCACAACACTATAGGTATTGTATTCTCTTCTTGAATCAACTTTTGGTGTTCAAGTTGGTGTGTAAACACTTGTAGTTCGCCTTGAAAATCTAATATATATATATATATATATATAAAGGAGGGACTGATTATTACCTTAATCAACAAGAACAACACGAAATATGAGGTTACTTGTCTTTGAAGAACCCTCCAAAACAGCCACAAGACGAAGAACTACGATCTAACAAGCACCACAGGATTTCTAGCGTTGGATTCATGTTTTCATCTTAGGTTCTCACCCTAGAATCATGGAGGAACCATTGGAGAGCATTTAGTAGGATTCAGGAACTATTTTGGACCAGAAAAATGAGTTAAAACGACGGAGAATTGACATTAATACAAGCTGGAATGTTTCCCCGACTTTGTGGGTCCAATGGGTGCTGCTTGCGCAGTCTCGCAAAAATATGAATATCTCTCTACTCCGATATTATATCAACGGACGATTAAATACATTAGAAACTAGACTCAAATACCTTCAATTTGGTATATAACATGTGCCAAAAAGACATCACAAAGGTTACGAAATGTATTGCTCAAAAAGCTTCATTACAAGGTAAATCCTTAGTCGGTATTTTTTCCGCAACTTAAATCCGATTTTTCCCAAACTTTATATTTCATATCCAAACATTATATATAGTCATATCATGACTTTAAACTCATTTTTAAATCATGATTAATAAGTCGCATATTTATCTTAACTTACTCAATACTTCGGTAAACCTTTCTTATCTTTGTAGAAGGATTTCGTCCTTTTTGAGCTTATATTAGATAATCCTATAATGGCAGTAATGTCTGAAGTACTGGTGTAACAATATGTCCCCTTAGAAACATTTGTCCCCGAATGATAACTCTTAAAGGCTTGCGAAAATGGGACGTAACATCATTAAATCACTTTATATACTTTCAAAGAGGATCTCATTTTCAAGCTTACATCAATTGACTTACGACATACTTTCACGTATAAAAATATGGGGTGTAACATCATTCCCCCCTTTGGAACATTCGTCCTTGAATGTTGACTGATGCACTTATCATTCTCATAACCTATAGCTCTTATGAATACTTTAATATTGTCCTTTGCCATCTAGGCAACTGTTCTATGAATAAATCCAAAGGCCAGGGCATTCCCCCCTTTAGGCCTCTTTCCCACGCCACGACTCGTGGTTAGAATTCTTCCAATCTCGTAACTATTGCTACCTTATATCATGCAGTCTATACGACTTTGTCCTTGTATGTACGCCTATGCGGCTCTTCTCTCATTTTCCTCCAGTTTTTAGCCAATCTCTAGGCATCACTTTATGAACATATACAGGACTACGACAAGTTGTCCCTCTGGGCATCTATAGGTATAATGAAGTTCTTCGCTTGGTACTTTGTTGAATGTACCACTATTATTATATTTTGTTTCCTAGCCTTGGTTATCTATCATTATGAATTTAGTGTATCTAGGTTGGTCATACCGTACTATAACACTTACTTCAGTTTATTATTACCGAGGTCTGCTACCCCACTCCAGGTTACTCTATCACTGCTTATCCCATATGTATAAATCTAAGTCCTTTAATGCTTCCTTATTACTGTTCATCTAAAGAATGGCATCATAACTTCCTCTTATACTTTGGAATTTTTATCCATCTATTGTTAATTTACCTTAATGTTGATCTATATCTACCACTGATAACTTGAGACCTCTTACGTAATACATTATCATTAGGGCTCACGTCTCATCGGGGAATATCTGAAGTGATTTTTTTGATCCACCTAGGGGTGATACTATACTTCAATAACTGTATTTCATAGCATCCTGACGTGATTCATCTTATATGGGTATTCTAATCCCATGCAATTCATGAAATCCCTTTTCTTAAAATCATTACTCATTCAAAATCCTAAACCTCATCCTCTTATCTATCACCATTACACCCTTATTCTGCTACCAGGGCAGTATTTTATCTCTTCTAATTGCTCATATTCTTAGACTCCTCTGAGTTCCTTTAGATTGTACCGAGCTTTCTATAACTTATTAAAACCATCAGCTCTCTTGTTTTGATAGGCTTAATCTCGAGGCCTTACCTGTTCTCGTCAACTTCTCACTCATATTTTCATAACCTTACTCTTGTCTACCTAAAACCTTGTCGCTCTATCATATTTTAGCTTGCGACCTACACATATCTATTTATACTACTCGCAATCTTCTTTTAAATTGCTAGCACCATAGATTTCCTTTTGTGCCTTCTCCGTTGTCTTTAAATGTAAGCAATTACTTTTCCTGGTCGTTCTACCACTTGTTGCATGAATACTTGGCTTATCTTGTTGCCCACGAATACTAAAATTTCCTGTAACTCATATGATCTCAAATATCACCTTTGATTTTTACTTCCCGTTCATTAGACACGATGGTGCCACTTTCTTATGGAGTGTATACAATATTGTAGTGAGACTATTATTACAAGACCATTTCTTCTTTATGTCACTATGCTTAGGTTGAAGCCTTCTTCCTTATTTCCTCAGCTAGTCTTTCGGGGTAGTACATAGTGGAGACCCTCTGACTCCTGTAAAGCTACAAGCTTATTACATCGCATACCCGAAGGAATCGTTGATGTTCTTACTCGCCTATAATTATCCTTAGTTACATACCTCCGCGCCCTTGTGCTCGTAGTGTTGCTTCTGAACTAAAATTTTGAATGTCTCCCCAGTGACACTCTCTTTTATTTCTGGAACACTTATACAATACCTTTAACTACCCCAACTCCTATCAACAAAAATTTCAACAATTGCGATCTCGTATCTGCGAGACTGGATTCCCTATGTTGGGGTTCACTATGTTTATCTTGCATGATCTGTTGATTTATTTGTATCCTCTGGTCTAGCCATAACTAGACTCTTCCTGAATCCACTACATACTACTTGTTGGTCCATTCTCATATCTATATTCTGCGTAACCCCTCTTAGGTTATGTCATTTGTCTTAACTTACCTCTCGTACTGGCTCCTTATGTATTGAGTGTTCATTCCCACTTATTTATCAGTATCATCTGGTGCGGAACCCTTACTGCCTCTCCCCGGCATCATGCTTGTATAATGTTCTGGAGTCGTATCATATCTGTAGGATTTGAATAAATGTAATCTCATTCCTTTTACCGTTTTATCGCATTCTTTATTTACTATTCCATAGTTACCTCTTCATCTTTGGCATCTTTTCACATCTTTACTGATATCTTACCCGCCTTGCGGTAACCCTTATGTACCAAGGATAACTAAATTTCTTACGCACGAGGGTGACACCTAGTGTAACTGGCACACTTAATCCCTTAAGCTTAACTTTGCTCACTGTGCTCGCTTTAGGGAATCGTCTTCCTGAATGACCTTTAAAGGTTATTCTTCTATTGTCCATTCTATTATCGTCAGAACGCGATCTCTGAAATTCTCATGATGCCGGCTATTGTCAAATCATTCGGTCCTTAATTCATATTCATTTTATCTTGTTCACCAGCTCATACTAATTTCTATTACTCTGGGGTCTAACGTTTCCTTCTAGTAATCACGTTGGAGTCACCAACTTATTTCTCGAAATAAGGATGTGACTTTATGGCTTATACTCTTTTATTGTTTCAAGGTATGTCTCTTCTTGTCTTTTCCTTCACTTGACTATAGACTCTGTCATCGTGTCATATTTTGATTTACTGTTATCACCCATATATCACATCTTACTCATGATGCTTTATTTACTCTCTTCTTATTCTCCGGATAATATTTTCGTCTATCACTTTATTCTGAAAACTTCAACAAAACGTTCTTTCACTTTTACGTCCCTTTGCTTCATCTCACTGGCTCATCGTAATGCCTAACATTCTCTTTTTTATTTACTCGGGGCTGGAGTCATACTAAGGTAAATATTTATCCCTTTTAGGATTCCACTGCCTATCTTCTGAAATTTCTGAACATTATAGTATTCATACCTGACTGTACTATTCTAGAGTTCACCATCTAGGTGTCTCACAAGGAGATCTATTACTACATTTGCACTATCTTTGGAAATGTTAGCTAATGATAACAATCCATCCACCATTTTTGGGTTACTTTAACTCCAGCTGGATCATGATATCATATCCTTCTCTTAACTATATCTGCTGGCTCCCATATGGCATAATTAAGATGAGTGTGGCCAATTGTATATAACTCTATTATTGTTGAAAGTAACTCATAATGCTTATATTTCTCTGTCTGAATTGCAAATACTGATAATCTTCATTAACTAGGTACCTCATGCCCTTCTTCATCTTGCTTCCTTTACTTGCCGAAACTTGTATCTACCTTCTGATTCTCTTATTTCTTTTTACCACATGGGTGGATAGATATTCTTGCCTTAGGGCTTCTTATCAAGAAGCTTACACATTTTAGTACACACATGATCTGCTGAAGACCTCACATTTACTCATCATAAGCATGATGCAAAATCGAGTTCCTCTGACTCATCTCTTCCACATCCACATTCAATCTCTTACCAACTGTCTTTCTGGATGTAGGTATCATTGTATTACGAATAAAATAAAATTTAGGATTTTGAATTCTTACAACTGAGCTCTACCACATGATCTAAAGTAAGAAGAAAAAGTGACAGTCCTAAATGCACCGTAGCCTTCTGCTTATAAGTGTGGTGCACAACACACCCATAAACAAGACTCTACTAGACACGACTTGTAGACTCCCTAGGACATAACTGCTCTGATATCACTTTTGTCACGACCCAAATCGTAGGGCCGCGACGGGCACCCGGTGCCTAACTCAACCGAGTACCAACATAACGTATCTTTCTTATCATACTATCATGGGTAAATGAACCGGAAAGGTCGTAAGAGAATACTCGACATGGGATGACCCAACATAATATAAAAGCTTATGCATGCGGAATACGGGCCTATAAGGCCGACATGATCATTTGTATACTCAAAACATAGGCCGACAAGGCCATACAAGTATCCATATACATGACATCTGTCTACAAGCCTCACCGAGTACATAAATATCATAAAGTTAGAGATATGTCCCCGCCATACCAATAAATACATGTCCAAATTATACTGACCAGATAGGCAACTCCGGAGCAATTGGAGTGCACCAACACCTTCCGCTGAGCTGATAACCTACTAGGAGGACTCTCAACTTGTCTATCGGGACCTACGGGCATGAAACGCAGCGTCCCCAGGCAAAAGGGACGTTAGTACAAATAAAGTACCGAGTATGTAAGGCATGATAGTAGTATATAAAAGACATGAAAGAAACATGGAGTAAAAAACTCAACCTGTAATTCTGAAAAGCTCTGTGAATCATAAAAAAATTTATAATGTCATGCATGTGCGTATAAATGCCATACCATGCATAGGTATATGCGTACATAACATCATCAAACCTCTGAGGGCATACCAACATATCATTTTTGCCTCTGTGGGCGAAATCATCAACGTATACCAACTGATCAGGTGGTGGTGCGTATATAACACCATAACCATTTCCCATATCCTATATACATATAATATAAACATATATAACTCCATCTGGTCATGGGTCAATGTACATGTATAAATGAATGAAATGCATAATGAAGTAATTCAGTAAGATTTCTCAAAATGTCAAAAGATTAATATGCCTTCGGATAAACTTTAGCAACTTACGTATTTTTTCTGATACCCATGAACAGAAGATATAATAAAAGGATACATGGGGAATCAAGAACATAGGCACCCCTAGTACTTCTAAGAATAGAGTCATTTATGAAAGTTGTGTGTTTGCTTGTTTCGTTTGTATCATATGGATCATGCCAAAAGTAAAGAAGTGATATACTTAACATACCGGTATGATCTCTTCCTTATTACTCAACCAAGCTCAACATATCTTCTTGCATTTACAACAAGTGAAATGATATTGCCGTTAAAATATAATGTCGTACCATCGTATTTGGCTAGTCGTATAGTTTAAGGAAAATCGGGCAGCAACTCCCCTATTTTTAATACATCCCAAAGACCACTAAGGGTTATCAACAGCCCAACAATAACAACTATAACCAACAATAGCAACAACAACAATATAATCCAATATGAGTTTCTCCGATTATCTTAACAATCATATTGAGCGGCAAGCTCGTTTTTACTCATAACAAGATTTAAATTGAATCCAACTCTTATTCCATAAATTAGTTTATAACCTTCAGAACATCATACTTATATGTACTATACTATTTCTAGTTCAAAACATCCATAAAATGCCTTCCAAAACAGCCACATACGTCTAGCACCTTGATTTTTATCGTCAATCACTTGTTTTTCATATTTCTTCTTCAATCAACTTAATTAACACCTAAAAAAGCTTTAAAATAGCAGACACAACATTATCAAATTATTTCTCATAATTTTCATCCACCACAAACCATATATTTAGCCACAAAATAGTCCAACCAAAAAGACAACCATATCCCATGTTCTTTCAAGTGCTATCTTATGGTTTTTCACTCAAACAACACAACCAATACAGGATTAACCTTAGGCACAATCAAGAAGATGTTATTAATACATTGGACAGCAGCTACAACTCGAATCCCTATCTCAACTTAGCTCACAATAGCCCTCAATGGCCATACAACACCATAGAAGTGACTTAAGTTAATCTTCACTTCCAATCTCAAGTTCCGTATGCTTCTTTCACCAATTTACTTGATAAACATATAGACATGCATAAAAACAGAAAACATATCATAATCAAGTTATTTTTCCCATTTTCCAGCCATTTATAGTTCATGGAAACAACTTTCCAAAACAGTCCATTAAAACCCATAACATCTCAAACTATTTTAAGTCTCCTCTTGTAGTATTTTGCTCAAATAATGAAACCAACACACAAACAACTTCAAGTACATGTAGTAGGATTTTATACTCACCTTAAACAGTAGAAACAATAATGAAATTTTAGCCAATCACAACCCACAACTATCCTCAATAACACCACAACACTATAGGTGTTGTATTCTCTTCTTGTATCAACTTTTGGTGTTCAAGTTGGTGTGTAAACACTTGTAGTTAACCTTGAAAATCTAATATATATGAAGGAGGGATTGATTATTACCTTAATCAACAAGAACAATACGAAATCTGAGGTTATTTACCTTTGAAGAACCCTCCAAAACAGCCATAAGACGAAGAACTACGATCTAGCAAGCACCACGAGATTTCTAGCGTTGGATTCATGTTTTCATCTTAGGTTCTCACCCTAGAATCATGGAGGAAACATTGGAGAGCATTTAGTATGATTTAGGAACTGTTTTGGACCAGAAAAATGAGTTAAAACGACGGAATACAAGCTGGAATGTTTCCCCGACTTTGTGGGTCCCATGGGTGCTGCTTGCGCAGTCTCGCGAAAACGTGAATATCTCTCTACTCCGATATCATATCGACGGATGATTAAATACGTTAGAAACTAGAATCAAAGACCTTAAATTTGATATATAACATGTCCCAAAAATACATCACAAAGCTTACGAAATGTATTGCTCAAAAAGCTTCATTACAAGACAAATCCTTAGTCGGTATTTTTTCCGCAACTTAAATCCGATTTTTTTCAAACTTTATATTTCATATCCAAACATCATATATAGTCATATAATAACTTTAAAATCATTTAAATCATGATTAACAAGTCTCATATTCATCTTAACTTACTTAAGACTTCGGTAAACCTTTTTTATCCTTGTAGAAGGATTTCGTCTTTTTTGAGCTTACATTAGATAATTCTATAATGACAATGACGTTTAAAGTACGGGGTATAACAACATGTCCCCTTAGAAACATTTGTCCCCGAGTGATAACTCTTAAAGGCTTGCGAAAATGGGACGTAACATCATTAAATCACTTTATATACTTTCAAAGAGGATCTCATTTTCAAGCTTACATCAATTGACTTACGACGTAGTTTCACGTACAAAAATATAGGGTGTAACAGTCCAACATGAGAAGGCCCCTACCGTGTTTCAGCTGTCACCGGAAAAGGTTCATAAGAGTTGGAGAATCAATATGGAGAAAAGTTGCCAAGAAACTGGAACGTGGTGTATCTCAAGAGATACTATTGCTGATGAATATCACCTATACTGAAAGTATGTGCCGCACTTTTTTTCACTTCGTCCAGTTTTTATCCCAATTGAGTTTTTCTAGTAAGATTTTTAATGAGGCAGCAATGGAAAGCATACTACGAAGTAGGTTTTAACAGCAGCAATAAGACCTTTTAATAGCAAGGCACACAAGCAAAGAACCACTCAGTACCGGTTAGATAATCTTTTGCTCAGTAGCAACGTTCCCATCGGAAAGTTAAGTTTGCTATCGAACAAAGGTTACCCGACTGTTCACAAGTGAAAAGCCACTAGGGGATTGTTAGATAGTATTTGGCTCGATTGTACAAATTCCTAAGGGGAAGTGAAGTTTGTTACCGAACTGAAGATTATCTAGCAATTCATTAGTGGAATCCTCGAAGGTGCAAAACTTCCAGTCTTCCAATTCGCATTCTTCGCATTCGAACACTGGGGAGGGGGGAATGATATAAGGGTATGGCAACAATGACTGTCACATCTACCGGAATACGAAAATCGAAAATATAGTTGTATCATCGGGACCGGGGACTGCGCCGCCAGCCCCGTAGAAACAAGTTGTACAAGTTAGCCACAAGAAATGATAATTTTTTTTAGCATAACGAATGCTTATGTACTTTTGAAAAGGGGAGAAATAAAGTAAAGTCCTTTTATTTCTATCTTGTTTCTTGTCTGGACGGTGAATTAATTTTGTCATTTGAAAGTTAAAGAAGTACTTCAAATGCTAGTGTCGTAATGAACATGAGACGTCCTCTTCAAGAGCACCGTAAATATAAAAGGGCACTCTCTTATGAAAACCCTCACGATAAAGGGTTTATTTCGGAAGAGGTTATGCCCAAAATCCTTGCACAATCAGACGCAAACAGTAAAACTTGCGCAAAACACTTAAACAAGAAAGAATGCAAAGTTTAGACTTTCATAAATGTTCAAACAAAAGAACACAGAAAGACTCATGCAATGCTTGAGCAAAAGGTGTTTTTATTTACAAAAAGTATGTCAAAATGGAACAAGTACAAAATTTGGGAAAAGAAATGAAAAGCTAAGTTGCTGCATCTCCGGAACCCGGAGGAAGAGAAGCATTCGCGCCCCCCAGGAGAAGTGGGTAGATCCGCCGCCGACTCGATATCTTGACCTTCATCATTTTGGCCTTCAACATCTTTGCCTTCCGGTTCCTCTTCAGTTCCCGAGGATTCAGAACCGGAACTAGAAAAACCAGAAGCATCAGGCCTAGCTGGAAGACCCCTTTTAGTAGTTGACTCCAGCTCACGGGCTTTAGCGATTTCGGCATCAAAGTCGATGACACCCGCCTTATCCTCTTCCAAGGTTTTTCTCCTCATGCTGTACATAACATATATTTTTTCAACAACGAGGGAAGTCGCTCGACGCTTGAGTTCTTCTTTAAGATGGTCAACCTCGGCAAAAAGATTTTTTCGTGCAGATCTAATGGACCGGAGGCTGACATTGAGATCATAGACAGTAGAGCTAAAAAGTCTATTATGCTCAATGGTCCTCCTATACTTCTCCTCGAATAGGGCATATTTCACCCCAGCAGCAGCAAGCTCTTCAGTTTTGGAGTTCAAGACTGCCTCCAAATTATTTAATCTTTCAGCAGAGGCAGCCTCGCGATCGGATGCAGCAAGAACGACACTATGGACTTCAGCCCATTTGGCCCTAGCCTATTCAAATTGAACCCTCAGCAGGGCAATTGCTTGGCTAAGGGTTTCTAATTCTTGCTTGCTTTGCTGCAAACGAGCCTCCAACACAACAGCCTCAGCAACTTTGGCTTCCAATTCTGAGAAACGAGTAATAGTTTGGTCCCGCTCGACCAAAAGTTGATCCCGTTCGGAGGTAAGTTCCTCCTTTTCCCGAATCAACATTTGAAGGCCCTCGAAAGCAAGGAAATTGGCCTTCGAAACAAAAAAGGCAAACTCAAAATACTAGTAAATCAAAGATAGAAGAGATGACAAAGGAAGTGAAGAATATACCGCTGCGGCGTTATGCATAGCATTGTTCAACAAGCACTCTCGAGAGAGAGCTTGTATCTTTTTCCAATATTTTTCTGAAGCCAAAGGCTTCAGATAGTTAGCAAGTTTCATCGGTCGGGACAATAGATTGCACCCGGTAGAGACCGAGAGAGTAACGCTCCTCCTTCTTTGCGGATTTTCTGAGGGGTCGGCATAATTTTGCCCTAAATTCCCTTGAACGGAGGACTGGGGGAGAAGAACAACCTCTTCTCGGACAGATGCGGCCGGTGGAGATGATGTAGTAGCTGCTGGTGGAAGAGTCGGTGATGAAGGAGATGAAGGTTATGGCATTGAAGGAAGAGAAGTGGTTGTGGCAAGCGCAGTGCTGGACTGCTGGGTATTGGTTGCTCGTCAACCGAAGACGGTAGGGACCCGGTACTCAGCCTCATAGTACGGGGTGTGTAAGGCCTCGTAAAATTTCGCAAAGGAATTTAAGTTTCGTGGTGCCGAAGCAGGCTTACGTGTTTGAGGAAAAGTTTGGGTTGAACAATGCGCTGGGGAGTAAAGGAAAAATTTTGGCAGAAAAAAGACATTTATGCGGCCCACTATGCAATCGCAGAATCACTTTGCGGACCGTAGAATAGCCGTAGAGTGAAACAGTGGCTGAAAAAGTTTAGAGGAAGGTCTGCGGTGCATTATGCGATCGTAGACCAGGTCTGCAGTGCATTATGCGATCACAGAATAGGTCTGCGGGCTACAGAACCACCGCAGACCCAACCCGTATTTTTCCAGTCCCATGGGCACCAATTGTGTGGCCGATTTGCGGACCGCATATTCATCCTGCGGTCATTATGCGACCGCAGATTGTGTTTCGGAGCTTTATTTTTTTGATTTTTATAACCCGACCCCATTTTGATAAATAGCCTTTGAGGGTCATTTTTAAGGGTTTCATCTGATATTTTTAGAGAGAAGTGAGAGTGTTCTACAGAAAGGAAGAAGTTCAAGTGCTTTGTTCATCAAGATCTTGAAATCCAACAAGGAAATCTCACAAGATCTTCACTCAAGTGGTAAGATTCTAACCCTAGTCTTCAATTTCGAGTTTGGGGTAAAAGATTGGGTTGTGAAGTAAAAGAAATCTTATAGAAGAACCTTGTAGTCAAATTTGCACACCAAGTGTTTGATGAAATGCTTAAACAAGGTGAACCCAAGAATATCTTCCTAATTATGATTCACTTTTGTTATGTTTCTAAATAAATTGAAGTTGCTAGGATTTTCGGAACATTGTAGTAATTTAAGGAAAGCTCAAAGCGAGGTATGTTGGCTAAACTACTCTCTTAGAATTAAATTCCATGATGTTCGCGTAAGTTTCAAGCATGGTTGGCTCAAGTTCCCAATTCCTATGTTCCGAGTTATTCCTTATAAACTTGACTATTCCGAATGAGCCTTATGTCGAAAGATATATGTTAAAACTACGAGTTGTGTATTAAAATGTTATAGATTTGAGTCGTGTTCCAAATAAAAGCTAGTATGCCAAATTGTGTGAGAAAAACTCGATATGCTTAAGATTCTTAATTGCTCATATGTGTACCTAAAGTCTTGATTGGAAATGCCTTGTTGTTGGTAATTTATAAAGATGCTCGAAAGTGAAAGAAGTGAGTTGAAGATATAAAGTGTGGCCACCGTGCCAAGAATAAAAGTTATACTTGTGGCTAGAGGTGCCAATGAAATGAGATGATGTGAGAAAGATTATGAAATGAGCCTTGATTCAACTGTTCCAAAATTACTTCTAAAGTAGATTTGCCTAAAAGCTTATGTCCTCAAGTCATGCCCCAATGTGGCTGTTTTAACTAATGCTATGCTTTATGAGTATTTTCAATGTATTTTGTGTTCTCACATACTCGTGAGTGGAAATTGTGTATTGCCCTTTTTGAGGAAAAGTATTTCAAGAATAAATGGTGTGTTACTTATTTATGATTTTAACTTGCGTATCGATTGCCAATCATTTTACTCTATTTCTTGGAAAGAAATCTATTGTGCTTAAATTCTTCATTTCTAATGAACTTAACATTGTGATTTTCGGAATATTATATATGTTGATATTTATGATGACGATTCATGAAAGGAAAGAAATGAAAGTGTGGAATATGAAAGCCATGAATGGTGAATCATATGTATGGCCAAGAAAGCTAATGAAATGATGATGTTGTAAGTAGCTGAAAGTACCAATGAAGCTATATACGGTATGAAAGGTTATGAGGTAAAATGCAATTTGTACTTCTGTTTCCTTTGTATGCAAATCAAAAAAAAAATTGGGAGTATCGATAGCCACCGAGGAAGGGTAGGTTGAAATAACCTAACTCCGAAACTACATGTGCCGGTGTAGGAGTGTATTGTGATTATTCTCTTTATTTGGGATGAGATTGATGTGATAAAATTATTCCCCTTATTTGGGATAAAATGATTGATAGAAAAGGATGATGTCGATCCACACGGCATTGTGGTGAGATGGCCTAGCCGATCGGGTCGTGATCGGACTCCGTGCTAAAAGTACAGTGGTATTGGTATTGTAAACAATGGTATATCGGTGCTAAAGATCTCCCAACCAAAAATAATATTATCTTCATATCTTGAAAATTACTATGTTTTAACTTGGAATTTGGATATCCATGATTGTTGATTGTTGTTTCTATAGTTTTCCCTATCTTACATTGGTATTCTATTTTGAAAGAGGACAGTTAGATTTACATACTAGTACTATTCCATATGTACTAACGTCCCTTTTGCCAGGGGTGCTGCATCTTCAATGGATGCATGTGGTTCATCAGCAGGCAGCTTTGGTCCTCGTTAGCAGTCACTCTCTAATCAGCAGGTTTTGGTGAGCCCTACTCTATTCCGTGTTTGATGTCATTTGAGTTGTACATTGTGTTTTGAGGTATAGCCGGGGTCTTGTTGCCGGCACTTCCATACTACTCTTCGGTTGTATGTAGAGACTCCGTAAACAGGTTGTGGTGGTGTTTGATGTTGGGAATCGAACTAGATGAGTTGGTATTTTGGCAAACTTATTTTTCATTATATCTATAAACTTGTAATATTTTGGAAATTATGAATGAAGCTGCTAATGGAAATGAAATGGGGGTCGTTAATGAAATCTTTTCAGTGTTTGATTAATGGAATACATTTCCTCTTTATTCATGGGTGAATTTGGGTAGAGGAAAATCTAACAGGCTTGCTCGGCCGGGTTCACTCGGTTGAGCGCCGGTCGCGCTCCCCGAGTTTGGGGCGTGACAGGGCGCAACGACTGGGATCCAAAAACGGGAGTTGGCATTTTCCACCATCTCAAACTCTCCCCAGAGCGCTGAGACATCATCCTCGGTTGGTGTAACTAATTCAACAGATTGAGCAGTCTGTTGAGCTGAGGAAGGTCGTCGTCTTCTGTGTAGAGAAGCCATCTCCTCGCTGGCTTCTCCATCATGGTCAATCACCATGGTATCTATGGCCGAGCCGTCGGGGGCTCGTCCCCACAACTTTCGGAGACGACTCGGGGGCGGCATTCTTCACCCTCTTATTCTTTCCCCCGGCTGCAGAGGAACGCCTTCTTTTTGGTTGCTTTCTCTCTAGCCGGGGACTCCGAGAATAAGCACTCGCACCAGAAGCAGGCTCGAAGATGCCTGTCTGTGTAATAGCCTCATACAGTAGCCTCGTCGCATCAGCAGGATTAGCCAAAATGTCTTCCTCAGGGACGACAACTGAGCCAAGGGTAGACCTGAATTCAATAGAAGAGAATGGTCAAACAACCTCCTTATATGAGAAGGTAAAAACAAGATGAGTTCGACTTACCATGATTTTTGGCATTTTACCCGTATTTCAAGGATAGCTCTTTCCATATGCGGGTTTCGGGCATAGTAACGTCCAAAATATTCTGGACCCATTGGTCTAAACCCTCAACCCTAGGGGGAACCCACCGAGTCACTGAGACATGTAAAGGAAGAAGAGTCAATAATGACGAGGAATGATCTTTAACAGAAGAAGAAACAAATGATAGACTTACGATGCGGTTCCATAATTCTAGGAAAGACGGAGACGGAGCCGAAGCCGGGATGATATCACTGGTGGCGACTAAAATGAACTGTTCCATCCACCCACGGTCATTATCATCATCCGTGATGGATAGCAGTGCATGGTGGCCACGCTTGCTGAAATTAATCATTTCCCCACGGAAGATTTTGGGGGAATAGAGGTTCATCACTCGAGCTAAGGATAACTCTTCTCCCGTCTCCTGGCACAGGCGCCGAAGGCAGGCGATTGTCCTCCTCACGGAAGGGCTTACCTATGCCAAGCACATCTGATAGCGGAGGCAAAACTCCACAATGACGGAGTCAAGCTCCCCGCTTAAAGAAAATGCTCCCAAAGTGAAGGGATACGTGTAAAAATATGTAAAACCCTTCTTGGGTAAAGTTATCTACTCCGCCAGGTCGGGAGCGATAATATCCAAATCCTGACAATGGAAGTCGTCCTTCACAGTAGAGATACTGGAAGGACGGATAGAAGAAGGGTATACGATGACAGCCCACGTACGAGGGTGAGCAGAAGGGTACTTCTCTTCGAAATCTTTGGTAGTAATCAGGTTCTTTGGGACGATGGTACTCACCGTAGGGGGAGCATCATCATCAACTTTGCCTTTGTTCTTTGAAGAACTAGGTTTTCTTGAAAAATAGGCCAATGTTTATGAGATAGTGGTTTTTTTCTCTCAAAGAAGGAAGCTAAAGAAAGGTTAAAGTCGAAGGATGAGTTGAGTAAAGAAAGTCTTAGAAAATTTAGAGTATTATGAAGTTAAATGAAGGAAGTTGATGCGTATGAGTAAAAGTATAGGCGGCTAAACCCGTGGCCATAATTACCTCAATAATCGGCAAAAGGTATGCTAAATCGTGGGATGACGCGTGTTCGGGGCATTAAATGCAGAGAGACGTGCGTCTAATCAAATGTCAGAAACTTTTCAGAGGGGCTTAGTAAATTTTCCGTCAAAAAAAATATTTCTACCAACTTCCCGGTGACACAAGGTTATGCCACCGGAAAGCATGGGGACTATCTGTATGGGGTAAAATATGTTATATTAAATGATCGCATGAGAAAGTGACACGTGGAGTCGAAGATAGAGGATAGCTGAAACCGAAGGCAACGATCTCGTTTGTCACCGGAGAGAATGATACTCATAAAGATGAAATAAATGTCTGTCACCCGGTAGCATTTAATGAAGAATATTCTACAGCATTAAGTACACTACCCGTTACAAAAGAATATGGCATTCATGCCCGTCGCTACACATTCTTCAATGGCCCTCATAATTGGCATTAAAGAAGGGTCTGATCCTAAGACCTTGTCCCCTAGGTGCAGCTAAAAATAGTGAGTTCTATTATCATTGTAAGGGACACGAATTTTCTAGCAAACATACGCTATACTCTATTCAAAGCTTAATATAATTTTATCTTCTTGCTCTTTGATATTGTTGTTGTTGTGCTCGTAAGCCCTACGCTCCCGGAATTACTATTTCAGCTATTTCATCTCCATCTCAAAGCTAAGTATTGCATTTTTATCGAATTCCTCTATTATTTTAGGATCATATTAATTCGTTTTGTCTATAAACCGCGTATAAATTTAACTGTACCGTTTTACGGGTAAACAACCTGATTTTTGGTACAGCTTTATTTTTAAGAAAAAAACACAGAAATATTTATTCCTTTCCTTCTTTTTTTTTTCCAGATTCCTTTTCTTTATTACTAGCAAAAGATGAGATTTTCGGGTCAGTTTCTGATGTTGAACTTCAGAACTTAATAGCTGATTAGTTAATTGTATATTATTGAAAATATTGCTGCCTTAATAAGGAAGTTACGACTCTTCTACTTACGTCTAAGAGTGAAAATTAAATTGTACGCAAAAATTGTGATAGTATTTTTTTTCCAAAGATTAATGGAACACTGTTTATTAGACATGGTCATTTCGAATTCCCTATATCTCTTCCCCTTTTTTTGCATCTCTTTTTCTTGATTTCCAAACTATCACACCACACCCATTAGATGTCAAGCAAACCTAACTAAACCGTATCATATTTTATGAAAGTAATGTTCTTATTCATAGAATACCACTTGAATTTTTCCCAGATTTAGGCAAATCTACCTGTGTACTGATTTGGTCCAGAGTTATATGAATAACAAAATGCATAAAATAAGAAACCCTTTTACTTGTGGAATGAGTTTGTTCTATTTCTACAGGATCCAGAGAGTACTATAATATTCAAGTTCTGTCCACAGAACTCATGATCATAATAACTGGACTTAGAGAATGATACAACAGCGAAAGCAAATGATAACATTCGGTTCTGAATTGGCCCTCCTTGTCCTGTGCCAAATCATTCCATAAAGAATCTTGCTGCCTCTTTAAAGAGGGGAAAAAGAAAAAGAATAGGTACTTACAAGCCAAAAGCCTCAAATGTGGCTTCTATCTGTTTTTCTTCGTTTTATATCACAGTCCCTGGCTCTGTAGTATGCAGTAGGAATGCATTATGCATTACAGAATGGAAAAGGCCAGTAACACACTCCATGCTTGTAACGTGAATATGCAGAAACAGCATATCGTGTACAACAATGACAAAATTTTGGTGACAGTGAGTGCTCATATTTTACAAACCTATGTATTGATTTATAGAAGTACGTAATTCTCTGAGGGGAATCCAACAGGTCTTCAACATTAGCTGGAGCAATTAGGACTTGTTTCCACCTTTATAACTCTGGTATTGTAGGATCCGCAAGATGAACACTTGTGATATAGCCAATGAAATGGTGCAGTTCCCCTCTTACCACAGTCGTTACACAATATATCCTAGAGAAATTTCATATAAAAATCTTGAGTAAAAGTTTCAATAATTTAATACGCATAAAAGTTGTTAAGGAAATAAAACTGAGATTCCTTACTTGGCATCGGTTCCTAAACTCTTCCGGTAGCACCTCAGAAGCCATTAAAGCATCAAGCATCCCAAAATACACCTACAAGAGAAGACAGAAGTTGAGATCATTCTTCATCTGAGCACAAAATATAATAGAACGGAACCAAAAAAAAGGATACATAAAGATTGAAAGGTTTCGAAGTAAGAAATATATAGGGCTACATGCTATTAAAATCCACAAGAAATGAGTAGACAATGTGACTTCTTTATAGAATATGGTCAAAGACAACGTTCTTTTTCTTTCTTAATATGACTAAGATTTCATTAAATAAGACGATTTCATTAAATAAGACACCAGGTCAAAATAAAAGTACATCCACGAGTACGTTCATAAACAAGGTAAAGAGAGTAGCATAATAAGAGTATGATGTTACATGCTTCAGTTACAGGATTGATTTTTCAAAAAAATATATATACTTCTCTTTTTCTAACAAATAGATAAGACTCATCGCGGATCAGGCAAGGTTTATAACTGAGTACAATATGGCGGATTAATAGAAGAATTCACAAACAAAAAACCAAGCACTCCTGTTTATGTAAGAAAAAGTTAGCTTGACAAACACATGCACCTTCATCTGTCCCATTTTATAGGCTTGATGCAGTTTCTTTTTCTAGAAAGGAAATATTTAAATCAAATAAGTTTGATCACAAACACACCAAGTTAGTGTTGACTATACATAGAGATAATATAACTATACTCTAGCCCTCTGAAAAATTAAAGCAACTGTTAATGCAACCTGGAAGTTCATTCTTTACACCAGAAAAAGAAAATTAAACAGTATGTTATATTTTTATAGTCTGTTTCAAAACTTTAACGAATTATACACAATATTCTTGTGTCTACATATGATGCTATGAATTTACACAAACAACCATCACTATTCTGCAAAAACATTCATCTAATGAAGGATGAACATCGCTTACCGACATATCTCCCATAGACTTGCTGCAAATGGGACAGATGTAGTGTGTGCAAGCATATGCCTGAGGAAATAAAGAGATTGCTTTTAGTTCAAACTTGATTTCTAATAAACAACACAATATCCTTTCTGACAGCAAATGTATGAGCAAAACCCAGCAGAAAAGTGACGAACAGACCTGAAAGCATGCTGAATGCATAAAATGCCCGCAGGGCAGAGCCCTGACAGTTTCGCTTGACGTGAATAAAAAGTCGCAACATATTGGACAGTTGGTTTCGAGACCCTTCTCCCTGCATTTGTGGTCCACAAGTTTCATTCCCAGGCAACAATTGCAGGTCATGCAATGAAAGAAGTCAACACCTAGTCCTTGCCCCAGCCGGCATAAATTGCAGAACGGGCAATGATACACTGTCCTGAAGTAGGAAATAATAGAAATTAGAGAAAATCAAGATCAAAGCTCTATTAGAGATATGTATTTATCATCTTGCAACACGTAAAAGACTCCATCCTTGAACTTTAGGAAATATTGAATCAGGTATTGAAATGATTTTCATGTGAGTTTGTTCAAAATTGACAAAACAAACCTTTACAAATGCAGGGGCAGGGTGTGATGTTTTAGGAAATTGACTTAGCAAGAATTTGTGTAAGCAATTAGTTATGCATTACTGGCTTCAAGAAAAACTTCAAAAATAAATAGAAGGGCCATTATTTTGAACGGAAGACTGGAGAACACCTGTTGTAGCATTTAGAATCTAGTTCTAGAATCTCTACATTCAGGCATCAAAATCTAATGATTTTCAAATGTTGCCGGTGTTATCAAAGGTGAAAAGCAAAGAAAAGCACTAAAGATCTTTTGGGACTTTAAGTGCATAGCCCATCTAAGATATATGTTTGTGATGCGCAAAAAAGTAATTATAATCACAAATGATAATTATATGAACAAAAATTGGAGAAACAGTTGAATAAGTATTTGAAGTAAAAACAATTTCTGATTCAAATGTAACGATGTTGTTTAAGTTTCTGATTCAAATCCACTGACTAATTTTCTTTATACTAAGTTTCTAATTTCCTAATCCGGATCGCTAACATATTCATCCATAACAATTGCTTAACACTTGCCGTTTATGTTTATTGTCTAGTGCCGCTCGCTTCAAGACAAAGCACGTGGACGCTGAGGCACATTTGCCTTAGCTCCTTGGTGCTTGCACTGAAACACCACTTAGACGAGGCGATACTCCAACTTGTGCTGCAAATAGCTTCCAGGCTTAAGCATGCCTCTTAAAACATTGAGTGTAGGGAGAACTTTCACTCTTTTAAACCTAAATGAAGCAAGTAATATATTGCAGAAAAGGAAATATTGTAAGGAGACTATCATTCTTTTTAATTGTAATGATAAGCAGAATATCTTATTAATGATGTTTAACAACCAAGAAAAATAAGCAGAGCCTGGTCTAATCTTCCAATAGTGTAAATCCTATAACTCGGTGTTCATTATGCGATTCAACCTACTACATCAAGTCATCAACTACAAACAAGTAGGGTCACTGAAGTATCACCTTTCATCATCAAAAAATTTACAGCTGCTGCAGTAATATTTTGCCATTGAGAGGCCGTTACAGGATGGAGTCGTGCAAGAAGGTCCAACTGGTTGTATTTTCAGGCAGTTCATACACATCATTTCAGTTGTCGCCTTCCTGCAAATTACTAGAAAAATTAAACATGGAATGGAGTTTTATTAGAAACAAATACGAGGCCAACGATTTACCTATCCATAGAATGGTCACTGACTTTGTCATGACAGAATCTGCATGGAAATATTTTGCCACAGCAAGCAGCTCGGAGCTTGCAGTTTCTTTTATAATGTTCACATCCGAACACTTTCTTATCTGGATCACGAAATGAAGGTGAACATCCAATTTCATCTTGACCATTTGGAGTTTCAACAGATCTTGCTTCAGAGTCCTGCTGAGCAGCTATCCAGCGACTGAACAACAGATGCTCAATAGGTTACATGGAATAAATAACAAAGATAGCAATCACAAAGGTTTTAGATGATGGCTTCACTGAAAACAAACCTGGTCATAAGATTTTGAATAAGATATGCTTTTCTTCTCGGATCAAGTGAAGAATCTCGGGAGACCTTCCGTATCTCTGACTCTAGCTCATTTTGATTCATCCGAAATATGTCCTTCCATCCAGGTTTAAAAGTGGAATCACTATGTTCTAGAGATTCAGGAAACTCATACCCTGAAAAGACATAATTTTAGATGCTAAAAAGATTATTGAGAAAAAGTCATTCTAGATCTGCTAATTCAGTTCCAATAATAGCCTTGTCTAATGTAAATATCTTATGCAACATCTTAAGAGCGGAGAACGGACATGAATAAAACTAATAAGTAATAGAAGCATGGCAACAACCTCGTACACTGTTCTCTGAGCTTGATGTCTGGGAAGTTTCAGCTGGCGTTCCCTCCCACCATTCATTGAGCCATTCACTGAACATTGTGTTTTTGGTTGCTTGCTTCCATGTCTCCATCATCTTATTCTTGTTCCTCCTGAGTAAGAGCAGAAGTTACCCAGGGCAACATTGACTGAAGTACTTCTGCCCCAGTTGTTCCTATTATCCTACCAACTAGTTTGTCTTGTTCTTCAATGCTAAAATGACGGTCAAACAGCGGCCATAGCTCAACTTCCTCCCGTATAACATGTTGATCCAGGGTTACTTTTATTGATTTGCACATAGCTTGAACTTTAGTTGCTAGCTCATTGTATTTTCTTGAATATTCATTTAAGTCACAAGAACCAGAGTTTCTACAAGGACCTTTAAATGAATTCCCACCATTCAAAGTTTCCCGGAGCAGAGAAAGCTCAGCAAGTGCAGATGAAATGTCCTCGAATAGCTTTTCTTCCTGTTTGTGGTCCAAGGTGTAAGAATGGCTAACATTATGAAGCGTCTCTTTTGATTCCAAAGCTGGGAATACTATATCATCCTCTGCATTACTGTGAGCTTTATACAGTCCCCACAAGAGACGAAATCGACCACAAAATTTTCTCAGGAAAGTCTCATCGCAATCAGTGAGTTTTCCAGATTCAACGTCCAGAAATTCCAAATCCTTTCGAATAGCCTTGTGAAATTGAAAAATATTATCAATTGGCCGTGTTGCGTATCCACCATTAATCAAGCTGGTATCCCAGTTGAAAAGACAGGAGTTCAGAGAAGGAGCACTTGGGCTAAAAGTGCGCAATGATTTTGCTGCAGCTAGGGAATTTATTCCCAGTTTATTTACACTGACGCCTAATGCAGGAACACAACAAGACTGATTGCCAGTGGATCCTTTCCGAAATTCTAAACCTCCTGAAGGATCATGACGATAGCATTTCTCCTTTGACATTAAATTTGCACGCTTGGTTGGCCTTTCACCATTACTTTGCTCACTATGTGACATGCTACAATTGACATTTCTTGAAGAAGTGCAGATACCACAACATTTACCTAAGTTCTCTTTATTACCAGCTAAAACTTTAGCAGGACAGCAACCAATTGCACTTGAAGAAAAACAATTGTCCGCTGGACGACCTTTGCATGCCCAACCTGAGAAAAGTGTGACCAAAGCAGTGTCTGATGCTGGTGCTGCATTAGAAAACTGAATCAGATGGGGTAAACATGTCTACTTTCCATCATTGTCGACACTGAAACCAAATTCTAATTAAATCAAACAGTAGAAATTAGGCTTTACCTGCCATATGCATATTCTGAAGGAAAGACCTTGCTTCTTCCTCACTTAATGATCCTACCAACCAAGGTAAGACGCATTCGATGAGTCTAAGTGGCATAACACACAAGCTCTGGTAAAGGAGTTCCCGCTGCCGTTTGGGGCTAAAATGCTTTCGTGCAAGTGGAAGAACCTGGAATCACACAGAATCCAAATAATCAAGATCAATTACTATTAACTCTTGGCTTTTAAGTTGTCAACGGCAACAAGGACATCTGAGTATTTCAGATAGCAAGAAGACACCACGCTTGCTTTCATCACTTTAGAAACAATTATTTTATGTTACTTGGGGAGATATTTATAGACAGAGACCTTGAACTTGCAGAATCTTTGCAATTCTAAGATTACTCACCTGAGCCTCCTCATTACAGAAGTGTCTCTCCACTGTCTCCATTATATGATCAGCTTGTGAGCACAGTTTTGAATAGAATTCTACAGAAGTTGAGTTGGATCCAGCACTCTGAACGCTTTCTATCAAACATCTAAATTTATCAAACTCGTTTTCTTCTTCAGCATGCTCCTGGGCAAAAGATATTTCTGCATCTATTGCAGGAAATATAACTTTGTCCTCGGCAATGCTGCAGCCAAATTACGCAAACAGTATGAATGAACCAGATTCAAGCACACTAGCAGTTATCTTAATCCATCAAAATTAGTTCAAAGCCAAAACTTCAAACGGCTATGCATATTAATGATGTCACGTACCTATGGAAGATACAAACTTCAGCAATAAATTGAAGCCTCTGGTTGAAAGCGGATAAATCAGAAAAATCCCCAGACAACTTTATTTCCCTAGCTGCTTCTGTAATGTCATTCAATTCCTTTCTAATAGCCTTGTGCCAATGCAGTATCTCATCAACTGGACGATTTAAAGTGGATTCTTTAAGATTGAAATTTGAGGCTAGAAATTCACTTCTAGAAGATTCACAAGGACAAGGAGCATCCTCCGCCTGACTGATTAAGCCTCTAACAACAGAATCTGAAGTATGGTGCTTTGTACTCCCTTCGCAAGCCTTGCGTTTGTTTGTCAACTTTTTTCCATCCATCCAGGTAAACATAATCTTCATGAAAGGGGAATTTTATCAATTATGCTATACTTAACAAAGGTCTTTACCATCTATAAGCAAGCTAACTCACCTCTTGAAGAAGCTCCTCATCCGGAATTACTTTGTGTAAGAACTTATGCATATCTTTGCACTCATCGGCCGAAATAGAGGATGAAAGCCAAGGCAGAAATTCAGCCATCATATTCACGGGGATGCTGCACAGAAACTGCCATACCAATGATGCCTGCTCCTCGAATGAAAACTTCTCCATAAGCAACGGCAAGACCTGCAAAATGGCACAATAACAACAAATAGCAATATAAGTGACAATAAAATGAAGAAGAAAAACATAAACTATTAAGTGAACAATTTTAACCAATCAAATAAATAACAAAGGAAACAATCATCACAATAAAATACAAGGGTAAGTTACTAATCAAGAAAATAAAATAACAAGGATAAATTTCACACTAGAAAGTTTAACTTAACTAACTGAAATTCCGCCAAATCCCCACCCATCCCTCCTTCCTCTGTTAGGGGACTCGGCATATCACACCGTGAAAACAAGCATGGGAAGCAATACCTGTCGCACTCATGTGGAGAATATCGAAAGAAAAGAATGAAAGAGAGCTTTTTTTTGGTATAACCATCTGGTATTCGGTACCCACGACCCGATTAATCAAGATTCTCACCATGTAAGTCCATTAAAGGGGGAAGCTCTATCTACCGGGGGTTTCTCCATTCCCAGGGCTGAAATCTGAGATCTCTGGTTAAAAGTGGAGGGATACCATCTATCCGCCACACTCCTTGATGGTGAGTTTGAAAGAGTAGAAACCTCACTAGTAACAAAGAAAGGAGGCGCTTCTGATACTAAGATTGATGTTGCAACACAAGGGAGAAGGGAGAAAGGGCAAGGAAAGAAATAAAAAGGGGAGAAAAGAGAGAATAATAATGAGAAGAAGAGAGAGAAGAGAAAGAGATGAGGATCTGGAGAGAGGGATTGTGATACCAAATCAATTTATAATATTCTGAACAACTAGAACTTTAGAAACCACTAAAACTGTATGTCTAACTGAAAAAGCAAGACTAGATAATTTTATCTTCAATTTTATTTCTAACTACTATATAAACAAACATCTGCCGCCCAAGGCTTTGGTCTATAATGGTAAGATGCAGCACATGATATGCGGTTTAGGCACACTCCATAGGTTCGAACCCTACCGCCAAAAAGCCTAGTAATCAAGCGGAGAAGGGTAGAGGGACAGGCCCATTATTCACCGAGTTCGAACTGTGCGACATTGGCTCTTGCATTTCTCAGTTATTAAAAATATAATAATAAACATAAATCATATCAAGTGATAATGATATATGCATACGATCTACATCCCGAGGGCTTTCCCTTTCACGCCAACAAAATAATTAATTTCATAGAAAAACAAGGCATATCACACATCCCATCAAATAAGATAAAGGTAAAACTCTGCTAGGATACCTGTTCCTCTTCCTTAGACATGTGCTGGCTAATAGATGTTTGAAGAGCTCCTGTACAGGAAGCTAACTCTCTGCGGTAGCTTTCTTCACTTTGCATATCTGAGTCAAGTAACGCAAACAGATGATCAAAAAGCACGCCTTCTCCTTCATGCTCAAGGGAGTAAGTCCGTGCTACATTCTTCACACGTATATCAAGTGCTGGAAAAATAACCTGTCATTCACACAAAGATATGCTTATGATGTTTGAAGCGGTATATCAAGTTTGCTCTATTTTGTAATAAAGTAGCCCTTTTGCTCTGTAACTAATGAAATATTTATTTATCAAAAAAGGAGATGCCATACCATTGGAGGAAAAGAAAAAAGAAAAAAATTACATTCCTATGCTGGGGTGCAAAAGGGAAGGCACAAATCCCCTGAATTAATCCACAATGTAGTTTCAACATGCAAGAAAGTAATAGATCCCCTTAGGTGCACGATTTCCTTGAAGTTAATTTAAGGCGTAAAATGTGGGAATGTTTCTCTTTATCTCGTGGGGCGAAATGGAGAAACTTAGAGGATCTTAATGGGGTTTGAATCCAAAGAAAACATAGGGGGTCCAAACACCAAAAGAGATTCCACGATTAAAACCGAGAAACACTTTTTAACATCCATTACTGGAAAGTGTTCCCATAAAATAAACTGATCAAAGATAGTTAAAATAAAGTTGCTTGAGATTCAATTAGCTACCAGGACCAAAAATTCATAGTCCGCAAGTGAAGCAAAATGTGTTACCCCAAGAGGGCAAGAAGCACAATTGTGAACTGTACTGAAAAACAGTTCCTAAAATTGTTTGTTTCTCTCAATTTCACATATGGAATGTTGCCTCTCTTATAAAACATAATGCTGGAACCCTTTCTTTTGTAAATAAATAAAGAAAATTTCAACCCAAAAACATGAAGATATTGCTAGAACTACAAACAAATTCTAAAACCAGCACTCTTTGCACCACTTCTCCATACACCCCACTGATCAAAGAGGATTAGAAAGAATTCCCAACACAGAAAAGGAAATTTAAAGCCAAATTAAGATACTGCCAGCCGCATTAGTTAAGTTAACACAAATCCAATTTTTTGGTTACAATTTCTCAGACCATTTATTTATCTTTTTATAATTTACTAAGTCTCACTTTTAAAATAAACTAAAAAAATGAAATTAAGACGTTTAAACATCAGGAAATTTCACGCAAGAACTTCTCCAGTTCAAAAACAGACAAAAATCATAAACATTTCAAGAGCAGGAGAACTGAAAATTCAGATTTAAATTCGACTTTGCATATGTATGCTCACAGTCACTAGTAGCTTCAGAAATTCAAAATTGAGAATCAGTTGCCAGGAAGCAGACAGCTATATAACTGATTCAAGTTATAGTAACTCTGCAGAAAAATAATAATATAACCAGCAGGAGACCTGACAAACTACATTGTATATCCAACTAAAGAAGGCATGAAGCAAAAGCAGTTTTTAAAGATCTTCTTTTCATTTTCTACTTCACATTTGATATTTGTTTTCTAGTTCCCATAACAACCAATACTTGCACTAGCAGCAAATCAAGAAGCGAACCACCTTCTATATATCTCAGATAAGATCATGAAATAAATTGAACTCTTGAGCTACAAAAAACTCAAAACTTATCCATCTTCCCACCACCTCAGACGCACCAGACAAACCAAAGAGGAATCTTTTTAATGACGGTGGAGTCCGGAAGCAACTTGCGTGCAACTCGCCTATTCTACCGGGTACCTACTACCTCTCACCAGCACAAGCACACTAACCAAAGTGGATCAACTAAAATCCCGGTCCAGAAATGAACTCAAGCAGAACAATTTGCACTAAAACTGAACTAAAGATGCAAAAACACTCAGTCTCATCAGATTTTACCAACTACAACATAATTCAATCTTATTGTTATAAATTATATCCTATTTATTTGAATTTGTAAGTCACTAATCCTCTATTAACTCAGTAAAATATTGGAAATGTCACATATGCAACTAAAATTAATCCAGTTCACTAAACATAACCAGATACAAAAACCACACAGTGTTTCCAGAGCAGGAGAAACTCAAAACCAAAAATAAAATTTCAATTTTTTTTTTGTGAGTATATACTTGCTAAGCTGCTCAAAATTATTCACCAGAAGCTTCCTGCATATAAAATTTTGCAAAATTATTTAAAAAAATTCGAGTTGCAAAAACTGAGTATATAAAACTACTATAAACGAACCTCATCTTCAGCATTGCAGTGATGCTTATAAATCGACCTCAAAAAGTAACACCGTTCCATAAAAGGCTTAATTTCACTGTTCCGATTCGTCGCAAATGCCATCGCCGATCGATGCAACGCATCCAACTCCGTACGTATAGCTTTATGGAAGAACAGGAAAATCCGTATAGGCGATGTACCTTTAAGTCCCGTCGCCGGTCTATTATTTAACGGTCCTGATTGATCCACGTGTCCTACACTCGGCCCTGCCATTACCGCTACTCCTCCTCCGCCTTGTATTCCTCCCGTCGTTAATGGCGTCGCCATTTCGGTAACTCTTTATATTACCACAATTCTCGAACTTTTTTTTGTGATTTTCAGATTCAGATTTCACAATCTGCAAATTTGCTGTTTTCCATGTATTTTTGGCGTGACTGTTTTTGTATGTATGTATATAAATATAATGTGTGTATGTATAGGTTTCCACCAGGGGTTAAATCGGACGGATAAAGAGGTAGCAATATATAGTTGGCCACGTGGCAATGTGGGACACGTCAGCAGAATGATGTGTTGGATGAGTGGGGGTGGGGAAAAGGAAAGGCACGTGCGTGATTGAGGTTGGTATTTGGAAAATTAAGCTTACCACCAGAATAAGGATAGTGACAGGTTGAAAATATCAGTCAAAATAAATTTCCTTGAAATTATATTAGTTTATACACAAGTATTAATCAGTCAAAAAAAACGACCATGGAATTACATTAGTTTAAACGCAAGTATTAAATCAGTCAAAATAGCCAAAAATTTTATGTTTAATATTTAATATACACGTACAAAATATATATTTTATATATTTTGTAGTGAGTACCCTTCACTTTCAACCAATAGGTTGTGAGTTCGAGTAACCCAAGAGCAAGATGAGGAGTTCTTGGAGGGAGGAAGCCGAGGATCTATCGGAAACAACTTCTCTACCCCAGGGTAGGGGTAAGGTCTGCGTACACACTACCCTTCATAGACCCCACTAGTGAGATTATATTGGGTTGTTGTTGTTATTGTTGTTGTACAAAATACGTATATATTTTGATTTTTATATGTAGTGTAACTTTTTTATACTATAATTTTTCAAAACATTTTTTTAAAAGAAAAGGACAAGATAATTTTATGTTTTTGGATATAAAGTTGGTAGTAAAGTAACATTTGATTCCTACTATTCTTTGTGGGGCGTTTGGACATAAGAATTGTAAAATTTTGAAAAAAGAAATTCAAGTAAAAATTGGAGTTGTTTTTGGACATGAATATAATTTTGGACAGTTTTTGAATTTTTGTGAGTGATTTGAAGTGAAAATTTTAAAAAATAGCTTTTTGGAGTTTTTAAATTTTTAAAAAATTTTCGAAATTCATCTTCAAGTGAACCGTAACATGATGTTATAATTTCTTGATAATTGAACTATTCTCTGGAAAACTTCTTTTAATTTATTTGCTATAAAAGTTCTTTTGGTCAAAGTATCATTAGCACTGCTAACTAACCAAAACTGATTAATGCTTATTTCTTTTTTTCTTTTTTCCTTTTACTATTCGAAGAGATGAGTGAAATATTGAGTTTATTCAAGTATTTAATGAAGACATATAGAAGTCCTAACAATAATATGTTTTTTCGTGATCTTCAAATAGAATTAGTTTCTAATCTAATTCGAAGCTCTATTTATTACTGCTTACTTTGTATTTGCAATCTAGTTTGAGTTATTCACTATTGCTTTTATTTTAGTCTCCTTTAGGATTTGCTGGTTTGAACTTTCACAAAGATGATTCTTAAAATTATCGTCAAGGTTAGTGGCGGGATGGAAATAATCCATTTCTCTTAATTATAGATCTTAGGTTCAAACATTAGGAATTAAAAACTTGATTATCAAATAATGGACGGAGCGAATCCGGATTAATCTCGACCTCAACACGAATAACAGACACTTGGTAAAGAACCAAATAAATAAATAAACATAAATTAATTGTTTTAGAACCCTTGATTTTTCGTCTTTCTTTTTTCGTCCCTCAACTTTCATATAGCTTTTCTTTCCCTCATCCGCATAATTTACGATATATGTGGATACCATACACTTGATAAAAAAACCAAAAAAATAAATAAACAATTCTTAAACTAACTGTTTTAGCCCCTTGATTTTTCGTCTTTCTTTTTCGTCCCTTACCGCTTGTTTTGATGGTTGTTGCGTGTCGTTTCATATTATATCGTATTATATTATATTATATTGTATTGTTTGATGAATACAATATTTGGATAGATTGTATCGTTTGTCATCGTTTCTTGATATCACGCACCAAAAATATAAAAAATAAACTTGCAACATTACTTAGAAAAAAATAGGACGCGGAGTAGAATTATTATATAAAAAAAGGGTAAAAGATAAAATATAATTATTTAATAATAAAGAAGGGCAAAATGAGAGAAAAAATAAGGTAACGACGCCACCACACCAAATTCGTCATTACGTAAACTGGCACTTTTCGTCGTTATGTAACGACGAATTTAACGATATGATACAATAAAATTTAAGTAACAATCAAAACAAATATTGTACTTAAAGTAACAATACGATACAATACAATAGGTAACAACCATCCAAACAAGCTGTTAACTTTCATATAGCGTGTTATTTTTCTCGTCCTCATATTTTACACCCAATTTATGTGATTTTCTTTATACTAGTATCTGTGAACGTGTGTTGCACGTTAATAATGGCACATGATGATTTAAATATTTATTTATATGAAGGAACAATTGTATAGGATAAAATATGCTATGACACGTGGCCGTCTAAAAAAGGGACACGTGGAACCCAAGACGGGGAGATGGCCAAAGACCGAAGGCAACTGTTTCGTTTGTCATCGGAAAGAATAACGCTCATAAAAATGTGATAAATGCTCTTCGCCTGGTAGCATTTAATAGAGAATATTCCATGACATTAAGAGCAATTACCCGTTACAGGAAATTTAGCATTTATGTTCACAGTTACATCTTCATCAACGTCCCTCATAATTGACATTAAAGAAGGGCACGATCTTAGGACTTCCTTCATAGCTATAAAATAGTGGGCTCAGTTATCATTGTAAAGGATACGAATATTCTGTCAAACTTACGCTACATTATATATAAAACTCAATACAATCTTATTTTCTTACTTTTTGATTTCATTGTTATTGTGTCCGCTCTTGAAAGTGCAACATACTGTTGTTTGTGCAAGAAAATATATTGCGGTAAATACAGTCTAATTTTTAGAATATTTGTCCTTGTGCTTTATTTATTATAGCTGTAAAATATAAACATACTAAAAATTATTTTCACACAAATTTAAAAGGGATATTCCTTAGTTTCGGAAGACGAAAGTTGAATTTAGGGATAAGAATATACTTAGAAGCACATTGACCAGTATCGTAATTTTTGCATGTGTAACACTATTGTCAAAACTTCTATATACCATTTGTATGTTATTACATAAGTTATTCGGCGTATTTAAGTTTTTCAGTAGCATAACATGCATATTTTTTTTCAAAATCAACCTATATACAATGGAAGATCAACTTAGTCTATTATATATACGGTGACACTAACATACGTAAGAAATAATAAACTTGACAACAAACGTATATGGTAGAAGGCCATCTGGTATTAAAGTATTTAAGTATTCTTCTTGGTAGTAATTATTGGTATCATTTCCTGCTGAGCCAAAAACAGAAAAAACTTTTTTGTTACTATAAAATTTTGCAATCAACCTTTTATTTAGTTGATCAACATATTCATTTTTGTTAGTTAAGATATCTTATTTAATTCTATCATGCGATTTGCACAAATTGCGTTTTAATCTAATGATAGAAATATTTCTCTTATTAGATGCACTACTATTACCATTAGGATTGATAACCAAGTGTTCATGAAGAACCAAATCGTCTTTTATTGGATGCTCTTATTCGTTTCCGACACGAAGCAAGAAGATATTGAATACTGGATATGTTCTTACTTTATATTTCTTGTCAGTTGAATCTTTTTCATTTGAGACCAGGAGTATAACTCTAGCAAGCTAGCTTTTACAGTCTCTACTTTTGTCGATTTTGGAATTACTGGCGGTACTTGACATAAATTACCTCCAAAACCATTAATTTTCCACCAAACGGTTCATTAATATCTAATATATCTCTAGAACTCCGTTTGACTCTTAACCATAAATGCTTCATCCCATATTATCAATTTTTCTTTCCTTATAAATTTAGCACCATTGCTCTGCTTTGATATATTTGTGATGGTTATTTAAGTTGTTTGAAGAGGTATATCAAATCTAAAGTGGGTGGCCTCATAATAAAAGCGTTGTTAGTATACCACTTGTTATTATTGCTAACATTGTCATGTATCTTGATATGATATTTGCAAGTAATGCGTGATATAGAAATATTATTTCGATTCCGCCAGAGGTATTTACAAAGATTAATATCGTTATATCAAAGTCGACTCTTTATAATATAGTCTTGAAAGATTGTTATTATTTATGATTTAGCTTTGATTGTGCTTCCTCAGACACTTGTATAGCATTTTGATTCTTAATAATATATTAATCTTTTTTACTTTGTGTTCTAACTCTCTTTTATGAAATAAATTTATGTACCCTAAGATTTTTTTTTAACTTGAATAAGAATTTTACTCATATGATGAATTTAAAAAATAATTGAATTGGATTCTCTTGCTAAATAATTAATTAAAAGATTTAATTATTTAATATTTACATAAAAAATAATCTATTCTATGTTGATTCAGATTTTAATATTAGTTCATCTCTTATTTTGAATATTTAATCTTAATTATAATTTTATCCACCATAAATTTTATTTTCAAAGAATAAAAAGTTGATATGACATTTCACTTTTAGATCTTTATGATCATTAGTAGTATCCACTCTTGCCCACCATTTTTTTTTCTATTTCTCACGCAATTATATTCTTAACTATTTTCTTAGTTGTTGTTTAATAATTGTGTATTTTTTAATATTACACGAAAAATGATTTAAAAAATATTATTTGAGTAGGAAAATAATTCAAATATAATATAAAAATATATTACCATGGGGTTATTTTTTTCTCAATTTCAGCTCTTTATGCATTCCGTTTAATATTACTTTTATTTATTTTTGATATTATGGAGTGGTAATGTACTGCAAATACATAGGATTCTGATGAAATTAATTTATTAAACCTTCCTACACATTTTTAACAAGAATTTAATAGACAAATTTTATTAAATTTAAAATCTTAAATATTAAATATTAGCATAGAAGGTATTGTAGTCCAAAAAATAAGTTATTACAGTTATGCCCTTTCCCTATGAGTTCTTCCGTTTAATACTTTAGGGTTATTTTGGTATATTAATATTGTATTTGTGCTTTTATAATAATATAAGCTCTCCTTTTTTCTAAATGGATTTGGACAATATAATATATTCTCAAATTAAATTAATAATAGAAAATTATAATACGTTTTAAAATTAAATTAGTAATAGGAAGTTTATCTCATAAAAGTAATAGGATTACATGACTAAAAATATTTACTTGTTTAATTTTATACGAATTAGACAACCAGAAAGTAATTATACTAACATGATTCCTAAAGGTAATCATGTAGGATTCCAAACATGTAGTATTATGTCCTAAAATTAATAGGACTATAAGGCTAATATCTAGAATTCCGGTTACGTCCTTTTATTATGATTTATTTTGCTTAATATTATAAGATTATTTTTGTAAACCGACATTATATTCATACTTTTATAATAATATAGATATAGATATAGATATAGATAGATAGATAGATTTGTTAAGGTTTAGAAGAAAAAGTTATCAGATACATATATTGATGGAAAGTAGCAGGTTTTCGTTAAAATTACAAAATATGCGTAAACTGACCATTATCATTAAAAAGTAAAAAAAATAAAGGTAAAATAATCTTTTCTTGAGTCGGAGGTCTACCAAAAATAGTCTCTTTATCTTTATAAAGTAGGAATAAAATTTACGTATATATTACATTTCTATATCCTACTTGTAAAAATATATTAGATATATTGTTGTTGAAAGGTAAAAGGGTCTTTATCCCTCACGTGACCCATCTCTTATCCAAATAGAATAGAATGAAAATAGTAGTGTGAGGACTCAAAAAGATAATACGTTAGTAGTTTTCTTTTGGGGTGAAAGCCGAAAGGCAGAAAGAAGGAAACATCGAGCGAGCGCACACACGGAAAAGCCGTGCCAAAATTTGGCTGGCATGTGTCGTCACAAGTCTAATTGCCCCGTCAAATGAAGGTCCTTTTCTCTCGCCTACTTTTTGGACCGCCTCTTAAATGTCCACTCGGGCAGATAATTAATTGACCTTAGACACCTAACCGATTTAATAGTGCCTTTTTTCTTTTAATTTGAGTGAATTGGACTCAAAAGTATATCAATAGGTTAACTTTTTTTTTTTTTTTTAGCGTATGTGTTATTTTGCATAAAACTCGACTAATTTTATCAAATAGTATTTGCTACTTTCCAACAGTATATGTAGTACTGTAACTTTATCTACAGAAGCGTACCTATGCTATGAGTGGAGGGGTCATTGACAATTTGACACCCATATGGTTCGGCAAAAAATCAATATATATACCTCTATAAAATAATAATATATTAATAATAAGCATCTTATATATATAACAAATTTTGGTTGGATAAAAAAGTGCACCCACAATATTCAAATCATGGGTCCACCTATGTTTATCCACCAAAACTTCCAACATATGAAAAGAAATTACCTAGAATGTTTATCTCCATCACAATATGAACCTAAAATCTTATAGTTCTCAACTTACTTCATTGACTACTAGACCAAGCCCTTAGGTGTAAATGTTTTAATAAATCATATGCTAGACATATTATTTAATTCCCGACAAATATAAATTGACTTATATTATTTTATTATAAACTCTAATAATTTGAATATATTTAGTGTGTTAATATTCTTTTTCTGCAAAAGCTAAAACCAAAACAAAAAAAAAAGAATATAATTAATTTACGTTTATTTTTAGGTAAAATTGAATCAATTGGGGCACTTTTAGTGCGCATATTCTTTTTGTTTCCGGTTGGTATTTGATACAAGTGTTGGAGTCCTGACTAATTTAGATTCGTATCGGGTGAAGTTCATTAAAGGGGAACACTCTTTACTAAGATTTTTTATTTATTTTTAAGACTCGAACTCGAGAACACTGGTTAAGTGTAAAGAGTCTCTGATTAACTGTAAAGAAATCTTATCTATCCCGCCTAACACTTAGTGATTCACATATTAAATCAAGACTCTGGAACAATTAATCGGAAACATATGAAAATTTTGAGCATCTAACCCAAAAAAAGTTTAAAATAATAATGAAGTTGTCCAAAAACCTGTAAATTCATTTGACAACTCTTAAGTGTTACTTCTGATCATGCTTGGGCAAGTCTTTGCTCTCTACCATTTTATTAAAATTGAATTATTAGTTCGATATAAAATTAAATATGAGTTGTTACAATTATGGATGGACTTCCCAATTGAGAAGCGACTAATTGTCTTAGACAAATTCCATTAGTCGCTGGACTTTTATGTAATGCTAGTTGGAAAAGAAAATATTTTCTTATTTGGCTGTGAAGACATATTATTGCACATAAACTAGTTATGTTCATATTTTATATATAACCATACTCATAAACACTAATTAGAGGAATAATATTTGATTAAGACAGCTAATTAATTTTATCTTAAGTTCATACTTTTTGGGGAAAAGAAGTATTAGGCTTTTTAGAGTCAAAAGTAGTCATTGGTTCGGTACTTTAGTTATTATACGTTTGTAAATTGCTACCAGAATGGATTGTACATGTCACACTAACACAACAATCTATCTAAAGTTAGAATTAATTTTTCCAATGCTAAAATGTTAAATTGAAAGTTGAAACCAGCACCCTCGAATACACCTACACTAGTTGACAAGCACAAAAAGTATTTTAGAGAATTTTTAAGAGCGTGTTTGGATTGTCTTTTAAGCTGGTCAAATCAACTTTTAAGTTCTTTTTAACCCTTTTCAGGGTTTGACAAAACTATAAAGTACTTAAAATAAGTTAAAAACTGCTTAAAATAAGCCAAAAATAATAAGTTGGTCAACCTCAACTTATTTGTTTTTGGCTTAAAAACTATTTTTGCTGAAAAATAATTTTTTTAAGCCAATCCAAACGGGCTCTAAATAATTTAGAGATTTTTGCAGATAATGACAACCACACCTCAGCACCAAATTAGTTGATATCGCCTATATAAATATTTATTATCGTAAATATTTTCTTTGCGTTTCTCTTATTTCAATATCCCATTTAAAATTTATTTTACACTAAAAGTTCTATAATATATTCTAGTGGGTATATCTCTAATATACCAAGAGTTTTCTTGTACGCACTAATCTCTTGGTTAGTATCACCTACACGGATGTTTCGCTATATGGATTGTGAAGTATTTTAAATCAATTAAAATAGCTTTTTCATATGATTTTACGTCTACATATTTTCCTTTTAACACCTCCAATCATCATATTTCACATTTAAGAACTCGTGCATCTTCCATAACACTTGGTTATATCATATCAAGCATATTCTTTCATTTTATTTTCTATATACTATAATTGTACTTTTGATGGATGCGATAATTTTTTTTAAATCTTAATAATTTTTTTGCAACCATAAAATAATATATCTGAATGTGATAAATATAATGTAATAACACTCTCAGAGTCAAAGACTCATTCAGAAAATGGCAAGATGCACAACTTTCTAAACCTATAAGCCGAAGAATAATTAACGTCGATCATTGTCAATATAATTAAGAGCTACCAGTTTCAATAATTATTTTAATTTTATATTTATCCTTAAATAAATAGTAGCAATTAATTTGTGCAGTGTCCTGCTATTTGAAAAGCTAATAATTCGGTTAGGGGTGTCAAATAGGCAAGTTGGATTGATTTTGGGCGGGATAAAATGAGCTAAGTCAATAAATAGGCTCAGATACCCGTCCAAAAGTTACTGAGGTTGAGATGAGATGGGTTAAAATGAGCTAAAATGGTCATAGTTCAATCTACCCAACTTTTATAAAGCTTTAATTAATGTGTGTTATTTTTTTAATGAATTGCTTAAGTATTAAATATAATTTTTTTCTTTTGTTATGGCCATATATAACATATCAAACAAGAAAGAATTATTTTAAAAATATTTTAGCAAAGTTACTCATAGATCAATTTGAGCTAAAAATCAGCCCAATTTTAGATGAGATGCGTTCGACAAATGGACGGGTCAATAGTCTGCTCAACCTTGATCGGGTTGGTCGGGTTAAATAGGGTTGGGCTCAAATTGCTACCCTACATATATGTACACAAAATTACATAGAAGCAGAAGCAGTGCTCCGAGGTAGTTCAATAAATATTTTCACCTGACTACAATTAGCTTACGGTCCGAAATTTGCTTAGCGAATATAGTTCCTAGAATGTCTGCTCAAATTACTTCAATCAAAATTCTAAGATGATCAAAAAACTTCTTTCTTCCACCATTTGCTATTTAATTTTGTCTACTGCACGTCGTTGATATGGTTAGTAGAGTAAAGATTTGATTAAGACAACCAAATAAGGTACTATATTGTAGTTCATATTTTAATTAGTATGAATGTTAGGTTTTATTCCCCAAAACAACCACGATTTTTGATACTTTAATCAGTCGTTATATTTTTGTTACTGGCTAAAGAAATGGATTATACATGTCACATTATCACTATATCTATCTTCTATCTATAAAATAATAGTACTTCCTTTGTGATAACAACGTTTGCTTATAAGGATAGTGTTGCTTTATAGTGCTAATTAATTAGTTGAACTAAGAGCAATACCATCTAATACAATATTAGCGCAAAGAAGTATTAAAAGTTATTGAATTTACGTGAATTTCATACCAAATAGTAGGGGTATACAAATGAAACCGATAAACCGCATCAACCCGATAATGCGAGTCAAATCGAGAAAAAAAAACCCGACTATAGTTTGGTTTGATTTGGTTTGGTATTGAAAAAAACCCCGATCATATTTGGTTTGGTTTGGTTTTAACTAAAAAAAGTCAAACCGAAACCAAACCAACCCGACATTATATGTATAGCAGTTTTAAATATATTTAATTTATAAAAATATTTATGAGGGTAGTTTATAAATATTTCTTAAGTTTTTTCATAGTTTTATCTTTTAACGTATTATTTCAAGTTTGGACTTATAATTTTTGGATGCTCCAATAAGTTTTATAGTCCATAAATGTTAGTAACTCAGATAAATCCTAAACCAAAATCAAATCAAATCTAATACTAATAAAAGACATTCAATTCAATTGTACTATGAATGAAAATAGTGTTGGATATCTATTTTTTTTCATGGTTTAGATAAAATATATAACTTATTTTTCTTTTAGTGGTTAGTCATGTAAATAATAGTATTTATTAGTCATAATTTTAAATTATGTTTGATTTCATTATGACTTATTAATAATATTTATTTTATGCAATTTTATTATCTTTATTGTTGAATATTTTAGTACAATGCCATGACTCATCTTATATTTATGTTATTTTATTGAAAAATACCTTATATAGTTTTGTCTTACTAGGATTAAAGAAATATTTGGAGCACAATTTTTACATTTTGTGCTATGAAGACTTTATGAAAAAAAACTCGAAAACCCGAGATTAAAAACCCAATTTTTATTGGTTTGGTTTGATATTTAGATTTAATAACCCGATACGATTTTTTTTAATTTTTTCATGGTTTAGATAAAATGTATAACTTATTTTTCTTTTAGTGGTTAGTCATGTAAATAATAGTATTTATTAGTCGTAATTTTAAATTATGTTTGATTTCATTATGACTTATTAATAATATTTATTTTATGCAATTTTATTATTTTTATTGTTGAATATTTTAGTACAATGCTATGACTCATCTCATATTTATGTTATTTTATTAAAAAACACCTTAGATAGTTTTGTCTTACTAGGATTAAAGAAATATTTGGAGCACAATTTTGACATTTTGTGCTATGAAGACTTTATGAAAAAAAAACTCGAAAACTCGAGATTAAAAAACCCGATTTTTATTGGTTTGGTTTGATATTTAGATTTAATAACCCGATATAATTGGTTTGATTTGGTAATTAGAAAATGCGAATCATCCCGACCCATGTACATTCCTACCAAATACTATACCCCCCCCCCCCAAGACCTTAGTTGACACTTGTATTTTAATAATTTAGATATATTTTGGTTTTCAAGATCGATTTAAACAACTTTTGAGAAATAAATTAAGGAAAAAAAAACTTAATTTACGTTTTATTTATGTATTTAGACATATGGAGTTTACAAGTGGTGAAGTATTGCAGCTCAAACCAAAAATTCGCCAATAGAATATATAGAACACTTTTAGTAATTTTTATTTTCTTATTTTTTATTATGTTGGCCTAAAAATAATTTAAATAGACAAATATGTTCAATGTGGATTTTCATAATAGATCTCAACTTGTTTGAGAATTGAGACGTAGTCATTATTGTTATTTTATCGTCTAGCTATTTTCACAAGTATTAATTCAGATGCCATTAATAATTATAATAATAATAATAAGCAAAAACAAAGAAGAGAATGTCAATTCATTTTTTTCTATTAAAAATAATAACGCAAGAGAAATCCTTAAACTCATATATCTCTTCTGTCTAATCAAATCATGAATTGAAGTAAAAAAATTATTTTACAAAAGTCACTTTAATTAGTTGAACGGTGACAAATGACTTAACCAGTGACCAAAGTGCGCACTCCCAATATTTGAATATAGCTGGCGCGTGGTAAACTTGAGCTTTCCCCACTTCTTCATTTAAATTAGTCTTTGTTTTTCCACATAATTCATAATAACCTACCTTAATACCACTCTTGTCATTTTCCTTCTTCATACTTTTCACGAAATTGGAGATAGATACTTATTACATCCACTTCCATATTTGAGTTTGTTTAAAATTGATTCACTTTATCTATAAAGAGTAACGCAAATTAGGAATTTTTGCTTCCACTATTCTACCTTTCTAAACTGATACTCCTATTTTTTTTTTGGCACTTAGCATTATATTGTTGAAGTAGAAGGTTCGCATTAGTTTGCAAATACTTTCTGAAAATAGCATTAGTTTTTTTTTTTCTCACATGGTCTCCGGTACCCAAATTGGGGCATGACTAAATTCGGATTCTCGTCGAGAAGTCCCACATTGAGGGTAAAACGCTTCCTAACAAAAATGATTACATACCCAAGGTTCAAAACCGAAATCTCTCATTAAGGATGAAGGAGTACTTACCACTCCACCATAACCCTTGTTAGCTTGCTTAAATTCGGAATTCTGATGGAATCCGGTGAGTTAGTATCAGCTTCTTAATTTCTAACATAACACTCATCTAGAGGTTTAATCCTTATTTTACCTCTAGCCAAATCATAATTGTTAATTTTTTCTAAGAATTTTATGAGTTAAATTGTTATGATTTGTCCACTTAGTGGAAATAAATGATGAAAATAAGAAGTTAAAAGATTTTCTTTAAAATTGCCTCCCACACTTCCTTGTGTGTAATTAAATCATTCCAGATCAAACTCGTACAACAAACCAGCCATACAATAATTAGAGCGAAGTTCAAAATTACATGACCAAATAAATTTTGTAATATAATAAATTTCACGCCAAAAAATGATAGGCATTAATAGTTGTTATGAGAAAAGTATTATAAATATGTCATATTTTAGATCGTCTTAAAAAAGTAATTCAATTCATGTGCATGAACTTCTAAGCTCAAAATCCTTAAGAGGACAATTCAACCTTTAATTTATATAAAAATAAGGTGTAAAGCATGCTCTTTTCAAATATATTGGTATATGGATCTTAGAATCTTTTGTAATCTCTTTAAATTAATAAAAAAGAAGAAGAAACTATGTTTGCTTCCACCAGTTAAATGCAGTTTTTGTACCGTTTGCAATGACATCCAGGCCTAACATGAAGTTTTTTAATCTTATGAATAAGGCTAAATGTATGCTTTAATCCTCCAATTTGCACAGAAATTCCTTTAATCTCATATATTGAGCCAAATCAAATCATTAATTTAAATATATAAATGCATTATTACACAAAGTGGCTTTAGTTGAGTGGTGCCAAATGACTTAGCCATTGGTTTAAGTGCAAACTCCTAACATTTTTAAATAGCAAACGTGTAGTAAGCTTGTCTGTTTCCCACTCAATTCTTCGATTTAATATGAAATAAAAAAATAGTAAGCTAAGTGATTTTCTCTCCCACATAGTTAATTCATATTGTGGCCACTAATATCTCTTAAAACCATTCTTATCTTTTTTCCTACTTTTATTTTATCCATTCTTTCCATTTGTTTAATATGGAATGAATTTATAGAAAATAATTTATAAAAATCATTAATTTTAAAAGAGGTTTGATTATGTAAAGAATATATATAGAGATGTAAATAAAATGGACAAAAAAAAAAAATACGAAGTCTCAAATCTAAGTGCATCTACTTCTAAGTTAGTATATAACCTAAATAAGAGGACAATTCAACGTTCAAAAAGAAAATAAAGTATACTATAAAGATTAAAGCATGCTTTCTTGTCAAATTAGTTGAAAGAGGAATCTTGAAACTTTTTGATGATAATCTCTTTTAATTAAGTAATATATAAGCAGTAAGTTTGCCTCCACCAACTAATTCTGCAATTGTTATACCATTTGAAAATGATATCCACGCCAACCTTGGAGATTTTTTAAATGTCAAAGAAAAATGTAACTAGCTGTATAGCTAGGTGGAAGTCTAGAATGTCATTAATGAAACCAAACCTATGGAAGTTACAATGAAGTTTTATTTAATTTGGATATCTTTTTAGTTTTAATTTTTATAACAATTAGGTATTCAATACATACTGGTCCGACTAATGTGAAATCGCATCACGGAGAAATCACTTCTTTAATATGAATTCGTGTAAATGTTAGACACAAACTTTATATTTGAAAAGTAAAAAAATCCTTTTCTCAAACCTTCAACTTCAAATGATCAATTCTCTTGTCTTCAATTGATACAAACAACCAAGATTTCCATCCAAAGCTTTGATAAAAAAACAATTCCTCCATTTTATAGAAATTTTCTACATTTTGTCTACAGAAAAGGGATATATGATCAAGCACTATTAGCAGTAACTTGTTTTCTTTTTATGCATTATCAAAGACTAATAAAAGTGTATAATCTTTTATGTTTCCTCCTATCAATAGAAAAGGCATAAATAGAGTTAAAACATTTTCCAGAACTGTCCAAGCAAAAGAAGGTGAAAGTAGAGTGTACATTTATATCCTTTCACACCACTAAGGGGACAAAGTTATTGGACATTTAGACCAGAAGAGAGTTATCACTGAAAAAATGTAAACTTTCTAATGAAGGATATCTCTAGTTCTTGTAGTGGACTTTGAGTATTTGCAAATCTAGAATGTAAAAAAGACTTGTCCAAAAGAAGCTATTGTACCACGAAAAGGCGTGATCGAACGGTAAAGGTTCCTTCAACCTTAATCAGACGTATCGTATTCGAGCACCGAAAATGAAATTTCTTTTGGTATGGATTGTTGGACTTGTCCAGAAAAAGTTATTGTACCACGAAGAAGCGTGGTTGAATGGTAAAGATTCCTCCAACTTTAACCAGACGTATCATATTCGAGCTTTGAAAATGAAATTTCTTTTGGTAGAAATTGTTAAATCCTCTAATTATAAAGTTTTTACAGCGTGAATTCGGATTAATCGAGACAGTGGTTTCGGACACCGGATGGTTAACAAAATATTCCCAAGGATTTTGCTGGAGATAAGAAGGCACTCGTTTGGTATCTGGTTATTTTGTAAAATATCCTATAGGAGTATAGAATTGCAAAAATTTTCAATCCAGAAATGTAACTTTAATTCTGACCAAACTTTTCTTATCCCATTTTGTCTACACCAACAAATCCTACAAAGGTTCTTTTTCTTTTCTTCAAAATATCGTGTTTTAATGAAATTTCATGCATTTTAGAAATATCTTCCAAAACTTTTGGTAATTTTTGGGGCTAGTGTATTTGGGCTGGCTAAAGATCCAAGTGGCTATTCTTGAAAAGATTTACGAAAGACTATGGGCTTTGAAGGCCCATAAACTTGGATGGTTCGAGCCTTTGAGGTCCATCCATGATTCCATTCAGCTTAAATTGGGCGAATTACACAAATAGCCCTCAAAGTAGATTGTCTTGAATTTTTATCATCTTTGTTCCACCGGTAAAACTTCAAGTTTAATAAACGTTACCCCGCGCTTGCCCCATGTGTAACATTTTTAACTTTGACCTTGAAGTTCTACCCACGGAGTAAACATAGGTCAGAAGTTAAAGACCACTCCAAAAAATATCATGATTATGTAATTTTTTTGGCTTAAATTGCCGAGAGCCTAAGATGAACCTAACAAACATTTACACACGTTATTTTAGTTATGTTATTTTCTCCCTAAAGAATTAGAAAAAAATAATATATGCGATGTTTATAAATAATAAAAGAAATTTTTATAAGGTCATTTTCTTTCATTTAAATTGTATGTGTGCATAGAAGAGCATTTACTTAACAGATTGCGCGAACGGTTAAGAAATTAGATTAAATTTCATTGGAAATGCAAAAAAATCAAGGAATATATTTTTAAGGGTTATAATAGGTAATTTATCATATTTTTCAACTTATTAATCTTTACTTGCCTTTTTAATATTTACTTGTTACAATAGGTATTTTCTTATAATTATAAGATTTTTAGTTGGTAGCATAAGAGGAATAATTAAATTTACTTATTGCTGGCAAATATAATGCGGTACTTTTTTCCTTTCTCAAAATAATGAATGTGATACCTTTATTAATCAATCACCCTATTATCCGGTATCAACACAACCAATGCTAACTCTCGAAACATCATAATAAACTATATATGAACCCGATGAACCCGATCCTGAAGGCAAAACCAACATTGGAGCCACAATCAAAGTTGTCTGGAGCTCCTGAAAGCTCTTCCCACACTCATCTGATCACCTGAACGGAGCACCCTTATGAGTCAACCTAGTCATTGGGGTTGCAATAAATAAAAATCCCTTTACGAAGCGACGATAATAAGCTGCCAAACCCAACAAGCTCTTGATCTCCATAGTAGGAGAAGGTCTGAGCCAATTATGAATTGACTCAATCTTCTTCGGGTCATATAAATTTTTTCTAGTAAAAACGATTCTATCCTATGTCTCGAACCCGAGAACTATTTATAATTTTGGATGAATAAACTTTAGACTTAAAAAATCAACAAAAAACTATAGAAAAAGGACACTTTTTGGGGGTGATATTTAACTTTTGATCCCACGCACAACTTCGAGATCAAAAGTTAAAAGTATTACCGTTTAAGCCAGAGGCAACAATTGTTAACTCAATCTCAACATTGATATTGGATAAATGGTTAGTTTCAACTACCAATAACAGCTTTAAAGCCTAAAACAACCACCCACCCACCAAAACAAAATAAAAATTCCTATTAAAACTTAAAACTATTCAACTTACACTTTGCACTGAAACTACTTACGTCAATGGCGACTCCTTCCTATAATCTAGCAATAATCATCAAAAACCCTTCAAATGAAACCGAATTCCTACTAGTTAAACAAAACCCACCTCCAAAATTCAACGATCCCGAGTATGACTCTTTCTTAGATTCCCCTCTCTGGGATTTGCCTTCTGCTCCATTAATACCTCTTGATTCTCCTTCTGATAATCAGATTGTGGTTCAAGTCCCCGAATCTTGTTCACATGAGCTTGACTTAACTAAATTTGATCTTAATTCAGCTCTCCTTAAGGTACACTGAAAGAATTCTACATAACTTTATTTATTTATTTGTTTGCTTCAAATTATGAAGGGGAGCGCATAACTGTTAAAGTTGTTGCCATGTGACCAAGGGGTCACCGGTTCGAGCCGTGGAAATAGACTCTTGCAGAAATGCAGGGTAAATATGCGTAAAATAGTGTTAGGGATATATTAGATATGCCCTAGATCCAATCTCATATTTGATGATTTGAACATATTTTTGTGAATATTATTTGATACAAAAATATATGACATTTGATATTCGTTTATCATAGTTATTATTAATTGCTTGATTAGTTTAATAAGGTCCTTGATTAAATTTTGAAACTTGTCATCATGATGGAGATCATGATAATGAGAGTAAAATCTCTTACAACTTAATCTAAATTTTGTTCTTGATCGTATGATTATTAATTTGGACATTAGTAATCCGGTTAGATCAATATTTATGTGATTGTCTTTATGGGATAAAGATTAGTTGATCTCATTAACTAAATCACTTAAATAGATGATGCATATAGACATATGATCATTGAACCGATTCATTGGATAATTCCTAATGGTTAGAATTATCATAAACTGTCAATAAGATATTCTCTTGAAGAATGTGATGTAAGAGTTTCTTTTGACCTGATATCATCATAGTATGAACAAGTTATTTATTGTGCTTTGATACCACTGTAGGATTGAGGGAGGTGTTCATAACACGCAGCGGAAGACAATAACAATCCTAGGCAGAACTTTTCGTGTTTAAAATTTATTTACATGTCAAAGATCGAATCTAAGACGTACCTGGTGAAGAGAGTCTCGTTTCAAAATTTCTTCGATAGTGCGAAGATTCTATGTGTATTCACACCGAGACCGATCTTTGCTATCAAATCTTTGATCAATGAAACCCGCGAACAAATTGAGTGAAAACTTGGGCTGAAATTTTTCTCAAAAATTGCAGCCCAAAAGTAAATGAACAGAAAAACTGTTTTTCTTGTCCGAATATTTCTTGACTCTTGCGGCATTTCCAAAAGAACTTACTTAGCCACATTTGTTTAGTTATGCATATATATATATATATATATATATATATATATATATATATATATATATATATATATATATGCATAATACTTCACCAACTCTTTCCCTTAAAACTAAGGAAAATGATGAGGCTTTGACTGAATGTGATAATTCAACATTTTCCTTCTTTACAATTATTTATTATATTGTAAAGTTACAATCACATTTTATATATGCATGAAAGTGGCCGCCTACTTCAAGGAATTATTTCTATGTCCTTTTTTGAAACATTCACGTTACTAATCCAATTCTAACTTGGATTCTAACTTAGAAATATTTTCCTATTATAAAATTCAAATCCCATCCCAATGGAATGAATCTGCCGAACGTCCTTTATGGACTTTGACGTGAAAATCCAATTCTAAATTGGATTTGATTCATAAGTCTTTCATTAATATTTTATATACATACCTTATATAAATAAATATTAATTATATATAACACATATATATTTTAACCAAGAGATAAGTGACTCATACATATTGTTAAAGGATTCCTTTACTCCACTAATAGAAATAAAGATTTCCTAAACTATAATGAGGGTAACTAGTTTAAAATAATTAGTTGAAATATCATTTAGATAAAAGTCCATGTCTTTATGATATGTGTAAATATGTTCTTATAATATTGTTTTTTCTTTTCCAATTTTAGATTTCTCAATATGTTTGTTATATCATTGCATGGAATACTTGAGACCAACAAGTTGGTAGGACCAAACTTTGATGATTGGTACAGAAATTTGAGAATTGTTCTCATGCATGAAAAACTTATTGATGTGATCGATAAGCCTGCCAAGGAAGTCCCAGATGAGGATGATGATGACGCCACCAAGATTTATCAGAAATACTTGGAAGAATGTCTGACTACCAAATGCATCATTCTCGCTTATATGAGTTCTGAGCTCCAGAGGAAACATCAGGATATGGATACAACTGCAATCATTGAACATCTTAAGAAGATGTTTGGTACACAAAGCATGACAGCTAGATACCAGCTATCTAAGAGTTTTTTTGGATCCAAATTGACTGGAAACTCTATAGTTGGACCCTATGTCAATCATATGATTGATCTTATTGAAGAACTTGAGAAGCTGGGGTGCAAACTGGGTAAAGAGCTTTCTCAAGATTTGATCTTGCAGTCAATCTCTGAATCCTTTTCGCAATTTGTTATTAATTTCGATATGCATAAAATGGATTGTGAGCTTCATGAGATGCTAAACATGCTGATTGATTATGAGAATCAACTTGCATCTGAGAAGAAGAAAGGAACTGTCATGTTGGTTGGAAACTCTTTTAAGAAGAAGGGTAAGGGTAAAAATAAACCCAAGAAGAAGCCTATTGCGCCTAAGGGTGGTGTGACCAAACCCAAAAGCAAAGCTGACCAATCTGATGCTGAATGTTTCCATTGTAAGAAGATAGGACATTGGAAGAGAAACTGCCAGGAGTATCTTGCAACTCTAAATGACAAGAAACAAGGTAAGACTCAAATGAAAAATGTTTTCAAAGTTTCTTTAACTACTACTGATGCTTCATTATGGGTATTAGATACTGGCAGTGGACAGTGGTTATAACATCTGCAATATGTTACAGGGATTCCAAATAAGTAGAAGGTTGAAGAAAGGAGAAATTAATCTACAAGTTAGAAATGGTGCAAAAGTTGCGGCCGTAGCTATAAGATCAATTTCTTTAATAATGCCTACGGGCAAAGTACTTACGTTGGATGATTGTTATTACGTTTCTAAATTTGTTTCGAACATAATTTCAGCTTCTATGTTAAACAAACGTGGTTTCGCATTATTATAAGCAATGGTATTTGCTCTATTTATTATGGTGATAATTTATATGTGAATGGCTATCTCCAACATGATGTTTATGTCTTACCTAATGTGAATGCTAATTCGATTATGCATGTTTCAAGTCTTAAGAGGAAAAGAGATGATCAAGTAAATCATACATACCTTTGGCATTGTAGGCTTGGTCATATTGGAGAGAAAAGAATTAACAAGTTGTACAAGGAAAGGTACCTTGACAAGTATGATTTTGAATCATATCCAACGTGTGAATCTTGTCTCAAAAGAAAAATGACCAAATCTCCATTTACTGGAAATGGAGAAAGAGCTACTAAATTATTGAGAAGATGTTTGTGGGCCCATGAAAATTCAAGCTAGAGGTGGATATTCTTACTTCATCACCTTCACTAATGATATGTCAAGATATGGATTTGTGTATCTTATGAAACACAAATCTGAATCTTTTGAAATGTTCAAAAGGTTCCGTAGTGAAGTTGAGAAACAGACGGGTAAAAGTATCAAGATACTAAGGTCTGATAGAGGTGGAGAATATCTTAGTGAAGATTTTACGAGGTATTTCAAAGAGAATGAGATTCTCTCACAGTGGACACCTCTAGGAACACCACAACATAATGGTGTGTCTGAAAGGAGAAATCGAACCTTATTAGATATGGTGAGATCTATGATGGGGTTCACTGATCTTCCAATATATTTATGGGGATATGCTTTGGAAGCAGCAACATAGCTACTTAATAAAGTTCCCACTAAGTCAGTCTCTACAACACCATATGAGATATGGAAAGGACGGCCTAACCTTAAGCATATTAAAGTTTGGGGTTGTCCAGCTTATGTTAAGAGACTGCAATCCGATAAACTTGACTCAAGATCTGATAAGTGTAGGTTCATTGGGTATCCCAAAGAAACAATGGGATATTATTTCTATCACCTTTCTGACTATAAAGTGTTTGTTGCTAGAGGAGCAACCTTTTTGGAAAGGAATTTTCTTTAAGAAGGAAATTATAGTAGAGAAATAGAGTTTGATGAAGTTCAAGAAACCAATGAATCAACACAATATCAAGATCATGAGACACAAGTTGAAGAATCTTTATTGGATGTTTTGAAGTTGACAAGGAAGTTGCATGGCAAGTGGTTGAAGTTCAACAACTAAATGTAGTTCAAGAACAGGTTAATGAACCAGTTCCAAACCAAATTGAAGAACAACCAAATCCAACACAAGGTGAGCAAGTTGCACAAGCACCTCTTAGAAGGTCTACACGAGAACGTCATGTACCAACTAGATTAAATCTAATGGTGCAAGATTATGTATCAAATGAGGTTGATCATAATGATAATGACCCTAAGACCTACGAAGAGGCTATACAAAGTTCTGACTATGAGAGATGGCAAAAGGCCATGGAATCCGAAATGGAATCCATGAAGGAAAATAAAGTATGGACTTTAGTTGAACCTTCAAAGGATATAAAACCTATAGGTTTTAAATGAGTTTTTAAGAAAAAGATTGGAGTAGACGGAAAGGTAGAGACCTACAAAGCCCGTCTTGTTGCCAAGGGATATCGTCAGAAAGAAGGAGTCGACTATGATGAGACTTTCTCTCCCGTGGCAATGTTCAAATCAATTCGGATTTTGCTTGCTATAGCAGCATACTACGATTATGAAATATGGCAAATGGATGTGAAAACAACTTTTCTTAATGGTGAGCTGGAAGAGGATGCGTACATGATACAACCTGAAGGTTTCACATCTCCGCCTGATCATAATAAAATTTGCAAGCTACATAGATCCATTTATAGACTAAAGCAAGCTTCTCGAAGTTGGAATATTCGCTTTAATAAGACAATTGAAAAGTTCAATTTTGTTAGATGCAAAGAAGAGCCTTGTGTGTACAAAAAGGTTAGTGGGATCACAATCATATTCTTAGTACTGTATGTTGATGACATATTGCTCATAGGAAATGATATACTGGCATTGCAAAGTATCAAGATTTGGCTATCTGAACAGTTCTCCATGAAAGACTTGGGAGAAGCAGCTTATATATTAGGAATAAAGATCTATAGAGATAGATCTAGGAAGTTGCTTGGGCTTTTCCAGTCCTTGTACATTGATATCATCTTAAAGAGGTATAACATGGATAATTCCAAAAGAGGCTATCTACCGATAGGCACTGGAATGACTCTCAGTAGGGAGGATTGTCCTAAAACACCTGAAGAGAGAGAACGCATGAGTAGGATCCCATACGCTAGTGTAGTGGGAGCTATCATGTATACCATGACATGTACACGTCCTGATGTGGCTTATGCACTAGGAATGACTAGATGATATTAGGCAAATCCCGGTGAGGAACATTGAAAAGTGGTAAAGACCATTCTTAAGTACTTAAGAAGGACTAAAGATCAATTCCTCATTTATGGAGATTCTGAGTTGAAACTTGAAGATTATACTGATGCAAGCTTCTCTTCAGATAGAGATGATAGCAAATCTATTTCTGGTTATGTATTCACCTTAAATGGTGGTGCAGTGAGTTGGAAAAATTCCAAACAAGCTACAGTAGCTGATTTAGTGACTGAAGCAGAATATATAACAGCTAGTGAAGCTGTATGGATGAAAAGTTCTTAATTGAACTTGGTGTGGTTACTTCAATAGAAGGTGCAGTTCCATTGTTATGTGACAATATTGGAGCCATTGCTCAAGCAAAAGAACCAAGATCACACTAAAAATCCAAGCACGTTCTGCGAATGTATCACTTGATAAGAGAGATCATTGAACGTGGAGACGTCGAGATTCAAAAGGTTGATGGAAAGAAAAATGATGCAGACCCATTCACTAAAGCTCTTGGAGCAAAGGAGTTTGACAAGCACAAGTGGAAATTGGGAATGAAGTACAAGAGCGATTGGCTCTAGTACAAGAGCGATTGGCTCTATTGCAAGTGGGAGATTGTTAGGGATATATTAGATATGCCCTAGATCCAATCTCATAGTTGATGATTTCAACATATTTTTGTGAATGTTATTTGATATAAAAATATATGACATTTGATATTCGTTTATCATAGTTATTATTAATTGCTTGATTAATTTAATAAGGTCCTTGATTAAATTTTGAGACTTATCAGCATGATGGAGATCATGATAATGAGAGTAAAGTCTCTTACAACTTAATCTAAATTTTGTTGTTGATTGTAGGATTATTAATTTGGACATTAGTAATCCGATTAGATCAATATTTATGTGATTGTCTTTATGGGATAAAGATGAGTTGATCTCATTAACTAAATCACATAAATAGATGATGCATATAGACATATGATCATTGAACTGATTCATTGGATAATTCCTAATGGTTAGAATTACCATAAACTGTCAATAGGGTATTCTCTTGAAGAATGTGATGTAAGAGTTTCCTTTGACCTGATATCATCATAGTAATTGACAAGTTATTTATTGTGCTTTGATACTAGACACCTATGGCCCTAGGCGATAGTTGAAAGGATATTGGGTACGATTAAATACTTGTAGAATTAGTGATTGATCAAGATGGAATCTGTCAACTCTTGGTAATGAGTTTAAGCTCCATGTTGTCATGAATTATATTAGGTTATTCAATAGTCGATTATATTTGACATGAACACATAGTTGGTCGCCTATTAGGATTTGACAGTTGAACCATATCCTAGGGTGACCCAAAGCTATAAGGACAAAAGGAATTACTACATTATTCTTCTACGGGTTCTTGAGAGTAAATTATATAATTCATGCTATCCGGTCGTTAAGGAGTGTTGCTAGACGCCACCCTTGATTAGTATATTGATGTGATCAATTTACTACCGGCTTAGTATTGAACTTATGGGGTCGCACACTAACGAGTGTTCTGATTTTTGCTAAAGGATTAATTACTTTATTGTTTGATAGTTAAATTATAGAATTTAATTAGTTAAATAAATAAATAAAGTTTTAGTCCAAATGAAATATTATTATATTCTTTGCTAGCACAGAGGATATAATTAATATTGTGAACAAATTGAAGTTTTCTATTTGGAATAGAAAATTAAATTATATCTCTTGGTTAAAATATATATGTGTTATATATAATTAATATTTATTTATATAAGGTATGTATATAAAATATTAATGAAAGACTTATGAATCAAATCCAATTTAGAATTGGATTTTCACGTCAAAGTCCATAAAGGACGTTCGGCAGATTCATTCCATTGGGATGGGATTTGAATTTTATAATAGGAAAATATTTCTAAGTTAGAATCCAAGTTAGAATTGGATTAGTAACGTGAATGTTTCAAAAAAAGGACATAGAAATAATTCCTTGAAGTAGGCGGCCACTTTCATGCATATATAAAATGTGATTGTAACTTTACAATATAATAAATAATTGTAAAGAAGGAAAATGTTGAATTATCACATTCAGTCAAAGCCTCATCATTTTCCTTAGCTTTAAGGGAAAGAGTTGGTGAAGTAATATATATGCATAACTAAACGAATATGGCTAAGTAAGTTCTTTTGGAAATGCCGCAAGAGTCAAGAAATAACTTTTGGGCTGCAATTTTTGAGACAAATTTCAGCACAAGTTTTCATTCAATTTGTTCGCGGGTTTCATTGATCAAAGAGTTGATAGCAAAGATCGGTCTCGGTGTGGATAAACATAGAGTTTTCGCACTATCGAAGAAATTTTGAAACGAGACTCTCTTCACCAGGTACGTCTTAGATTCGATCTTTCACATATAAATAAATTTTAAACATGAAAAGTTCTGACTAGGATTGTTATTGTCTTCCGCTGCGTATTATGAACACCTCCCTCAATCCTACAAATAGACCCTTGTGGTCCAAACCTACCCCGGACCCGCACATAGCGGGAGCTTAATGCATCGGGCTGCCCTTTGGTTTGCTTCAAATTACTTTTTGCTTATATTTGCTAGGTTATAATACTCTTTCATTTTTTGTCTGTCTCGAAAAGAATGACACCTTTTTATATTTAGAAATAATTTAACTTTGAAACTTGTTGTTTAAAACAAGTCATAGCCATTTGTGTGATTATAAAATATGAAGTTTAAAGTTAAATTGTTTTTTAATATACAAAAGTGTTATTCCTTATTGGACAAGCTAAAAAGTAAAGTATGACACTTAGAAGCTTTATTGGCAATTAAACAGCTTAAGACCAGTTAATTGAGAAATTATGTACCCAGAGATAACTTGTTAGTAATCATGTATCTTTTGCCTTTTTGTTATACTAGCGTTGTCATCATAACTATCATTATCCTTAATTATGATTCATGTTTGCGATATATATTCCAAAAGAGACTTATTTCCAGATGCCGTGGTGTATACATATGTGCACTTTGCGATATGAAGTGGTTAAAGCTTGTAGGTGATGATTATTGTAGGTTCTAAAGCAAGTGGAATTAGAGCACACCACAGTTGAGTGGAAGTTCCTGAAATATGTACAGGAGCCTGAATTTGGACCAGGATTGCCCGTAAAGACAGTCTACATCACTGGAACTTTGGGTCGTAAAGATGGCAAATTGACGGGTTTGACTGACTTCACTCAGTTTATGTTTGACTTATCTCTTTCATGTATTGATATGAATACTGCTGTTGTGATTCAGCTGGTCTTACATTATAGTCTTACTAAAGAGAATCAGTAGCCTCCCAATTTGAGCTTGCTCTTAGTCCACCTTAAAGAGCTACACGGGTCGTTAACTTGTTAGATGTAATTTCCATACTTGTGTCTTTATTTTGGAATTAGAAATAAATTTCGAACCACAATTTTTGGTGGTTCGTGTGTAGGCATGGCACTGCCAAGTGGTTTACTTCTGCAGGACCAGTTATAAAATGATAACTACTCTTCTACATAGTTTCATACTGATAAATCTGCTATTTTGCTTTGCTATTTTCCCCAAATGAGATGGCATCCATAATTGCTAATGAGTTACAAAATACGACATACCATATTTTTTATTCCTCTCCACGATTGTCAAGAATGTAACATTGTAACTCATATTGAACAGATGTTGAGTTCCGCAAGTGGATGAGCACCGATAAATGCGTTAGTATGCTTGTTGAAGTGAAGCCTTGTAGTGATCGTGTAGGATCATTGGTGGTTGTTGGTCTTCTGAATGATTCAAAGAAATCTGATGAGACTTGGAAAGTTCCGCAGACCTTGCGGTTTCAGGTTTGTTATTTTTGTCCTGTACTTGCTTACCTGTCAAAGTGTTATTTTAGAAATGAGAAAGAAAGAATAGATTAACAACTATTGGTATCATACACAACTAGGGACTAATCATCCTTAGAAGCATCTTGAAAAATATTAATACCGTTCTTACATGAAGTTTCATGAACCGACCAGAGTCTTTTGTAAAGACCTGCAATCAAGAAAGAAATTAAGGGATAAGCAACAGATATCAATTGATGTGTGAAAATGAAAACATGGAAAATTCTGTTTCTTTGACTTTTTTATCATCTTAAGGACAAAATACTGCCCACTAATGTTTTTTTCCCTCATGTATCAGGAGTACCCTCCTGGTGTTAAAGTTATACCTATGGAAAGTAGAACAGCTAAGCCTTTTCGCACGACAAACTTAATTGTTTTCCTGCCTGGAGGCAATGATAGTGGTTGCGATGATAGTTTTGTTGCCCATGGGGAAGCACTCATAGTAGACCCCGGATGCAAGTCTGCTTCATATGAACAGGTTAGAGGTAGTACATAATCTACTTCGTAATCTTTTTAAAATGTGCAATGAACAAATGACATTTTGTCGGTCTTAGAAGTTAAACCAGAGAATACAAAAAATAATCCCCTCAAGCAACTGTTTTCGCAAATTTGGTCTTAAGCGGACATGGTGTAGCAATTTTCCTTTACTAAATATAGATGCACTTGGGGTTTTGTACACTTGTTAATACATTTTTTTTTTGAAGTGAGAGAGTTTCACAGGCCTAAGTGCATCTTTGCAAAATATATAGCGATTGGTCGACTATAACTCTATAGGGATCATGTAAAGTTGTAAAAAAGCAATGGTGGCAAATACTAGCGTGATACCTGCCTGAGTAAATTCTGACCAATTGCTATAAGAGCTAGGTTCGCTTCTACTGAAGAATCTTTGAACAATTTGGCCGAAATGTTTCTAAGGTGACAGTAGATAACAGCTCATTAAAGAGACCCTTCACTATCCAAATATCCATCTTTCAGAGTTCCTGAGCAATTGTCATACTTTAATTCTGTGTTGCTACATTTCTTGTATGTTTGCTTACCACCCCATAGATTATGATAACGCTTTAAGGATTCACCTTTCTGGCTGAAGGCTTTGTTCTTTATCCTATGATCTTCCTTGCTGGTTATCCGGTGCTTACATTTTGGATAAAAAAATAGTATATGTGGTTTGTTAAAAGAAAATGTCAATTAGTTCTGGCACTTTCAATTGCAAAAGCAGTAGAGGAGGTAAAACTGAGAATATTCGTTCAACGTTAGTACATAATGAAATGGATAGCTTTACCTCGGTAAATGGGTCTTTGCACGTGTTTCTCTTTTCGGTATGTCTTGATAATCTATTTAGGAGTGGTTGAGACACTTATTATGCTTCTCTCTTTGTTTTCATCTTTTTTTTTTTCTTTCTGGTAATTGGTTCTGTCTTTTATGCTGTGCTGACATATCAATGCGCTGATGCTTGGATTACTAGCTCAAGGAAATCATTGCTGCTTTACCGAGAAAGTTAATCGTCTTTGTGACACATCATCATAACGATCATGTTGATGGTAAGTAGCTGCAGAAAGTTTCACATCCAGACCTGGAAATATTCCTCTGCTTAGTGTTATGCTATCATCTGATTTTCTCAACATTGATGTCATCATATATATTCATCAAAGGTTATCCTTATGTATTTGCCCTTTGTTTGAAAGTATCTTTCTTGAGCCTTCTGGCCAAAGCCTAGTTTTCATGTAAAGTAAGTCACAAATTTCATTTTCCTTGCATCTGGCCATTTTTATGGATTAGAAAAAAATAGCCTTCTTTTTGCAGTTATGAATTTACAAACAGTTATCTGGCTCGTCTGCGAAGGTTTGTTGACTAATTGCAGCATGGCTTTATTATTGGATGTCTATTTCAATAGAAGCAGGGGAAAACTTTATAACACAATGAATAATTTCTCTGTCTACCAAACTAATGTGGAGGTTTTCTAAGTTATTCCTGAAACATAATCTGGTGCTCCGTGTGCTTACTGTTATGCTCAGGTCTTTCAGTAGTCCAGAAGTACAGTCCTGATGCTTGTCTTTTGGCTCATGAAAATACGATTCGTCGCATTAGAAAAGGTCAGAACTTTTTTCAATTTTGTAGAATAGAAAATGTCTATCTTCCCATAATTACATCACCTTAGCAAGGGTTGCAGTTCTCTACCCCTTTTTTTTGGGAATCTATATCTTCCCTTTCAAGCTAATAAGAAGAGTTGCTACTTGACTATGACTGTATTAGTGTAACCTCAAGTGAGCTCAATAAAAAATATACTCATGAAACTACTTCATGCACCATTTCCATCTTATTAATCTCACAGTACGTGTGAAAGTGAAATATTCTTTATCAAGTAAATGAATTTAGTAACTTAGAAGTAATTCCCATGTGATGCAGATGATTGGTCTCTCCCGTATGTTTCAGTTTCTGGATCTGAGGAAATTTGCATTGGCAGTCAGAGATTAAGAGTTGTCTTTGCACCGGTAATCTCCATTTTTATCCCAGTTTCCTCTGATGAGTATCACATTCCCCAATGAAATTTGCACTGGTAGTCAGAGATTAAGGGGACCTCTTGATGATTTGACCATTAAGAATTTTTACTAGAGCATGGTGAAGTTGTGATTAAACTTAATACCAGAAGTTGTAAGAAACCAATCAAGTTAAAGTCACATCCTAGTTTTACTTCCGTTTTAACTCTATCTTCCATGTAACACGTTGACATTTTCATGTAATCAGTTTTGTGGAACTTTAACATATTCTTTTGGTGACAATATTTTGATTCAGGGGCATACAGATGGACATATGGGACTGCTTCATGTTAGTACAAACTCGTTGATTGTGGGGGATCATTGTGTCGGGTAAGATATTTTAGATCAAGAAACTTCACTTCCTTTAACAAATTGGTATGTTCACTTGGTAAATAACTTACAGACTTGCTTACCAGTTTTTATGTAGCTCTTATTTATAATGATATGGCAAACAATCTGATCAAGAAGTCTGTGATTGTGTTTGGACAACTTTAGATTTGTTTGCCATAACTTTTATCATTTATTTTCCTATTCCTTTCTAGAAAATTGCTAATGTGGGGTATCCCTTGGTTTTCAGCCAAGGAAGTGCTCTCTTAGATATGGCGTCTGGTGGAAATATGAGGGTAAGTTAATATCAGCACCTCTATGTTTCTTCTTGCCTCTGTCATACGTCAAATGCTAATTAGAAACTGATGATTTGCTGTTGTTCAATTATGCTTACTAAGATCTGACTTTGAAGCTTAATCAGCCAAAAAATCACGTCATTCCTTTTTTTCCCTATATAAAACTCATATACTTGTTTTCATGTCAATGGACAAGCCTTTCCATGCATTCTATAATTTTCTTGAATAGCTTTCTCTTTTTCCCTCTATAACTTTTAAAACTTGTTGTCAACTAGTGTCTCCACTCAACGAAGAGGGAATTAAGACTACACACCAAACATCTCGTGCAAATTTTGTTACAATTTTTAAGTTTAATTTATATCAAAAGGATCAACTACGTCCATGAGAATGCTATTAACAGTTTGAGTGAATGGAATGACAATCTAGTTCTAGTATTGTGTTTGTTGTGGGTACTTAGGGTGAAACTGGTGGCACCATTGTGTTCCTTATATTGTCTTTCAGAGGAGCTTTTATCTACATTCAGGTTTCCCCTGGTAAATTTGAAAACATCCACTCAATAACCACTAAAAACTTGCTAAAATAGTGGATATGTGTTTCTTGTAGCTAGTGGTGGGGTGTTCAACAAGAGCACATAGCTGAATTCTCTAAAGCTAAATTACTATCTACTTTAATTTTACCAGTTTTATTTTTATTTTTTGATAAGGATTTTTGCTCTTTTTTATAATACCCTTGTGAATAAGATAAGAATTAAAGCAAGGAGTGGGGTGGTCATATGTTAAATTTTTCTTCTTTTCGAAATTTCAATATTGAAATTGCAACTTGTTTTATACAGGATTACTTTGAGACAACATACAAATTCATTGAGCTCTCCCCTCATGCTTTGATTCCAATGCATGGAAGAATTAATATGTGGCCAAAACACATGCTCTGTGGGTATCTCAGGTATGAAACTGATACCTCTTATGACATATTCCACAAATATTTTTACCCAAAGTGTCTTTTCTGTCTATCAGCCACTTGGACATATTTATATATGATTTACAATTTATGTAGCAAACCTGCATGTTTACCTTGTTGCTTTCTCCCACTATGTAATTCTTTTACTCTTGTTTAATTTATCATTCTGTTAATATATGTGTTAAGCAGTGAAATTTGTTCAGTTAGTTTTATGTTTATTTACAATTTTCATGCCAGATGCCAATCAAAGCTAGATTTTCATTCTAAAAAACTGTATTAAACAAAAACACGGCTAGATTCAATTGATGCACATCTAATTTAGTGTTACCTGGGATTTTCAGAAACCGGAGACACAGAGAATCAACCATCTTAAAGGCCATAGAGAATGGCGCCAAAACGTTATTTGACATAGTTGCTTATACTTATGCTGAAGTTGACCGAAGCCTCTGGTTTTATGCCTCATCAAATGTGAGACTCCACGTGGATCATCTAGCACTGCAGGACAAGTTACCAAATGTATGTCTTCTTTGCTCCTTTGTGGATTCAACCTCAATTCTTTATACGTCTGAGCTCATCTTCATAATCACTTTTGTTTAGCATATTCACATCCGATTTAAATTATTTTAGTTTTCTATGTGATATCCATCTGTCTTCTTGATTGTTATTCTCATTGTTATTTACTACCATTTTATAGTGGAGAACTATTTGCACATTCAATGTTCTGTCTCAATATCCATCTGATGCACTGTCCTGTAGTGAAAAATCAACTCATTGAAGCCTGTTAATCAGGTTGAACATACCTAGGACGAATGGTCTGCAAGAAGGATGTCAAATTAAGGACAAAGAATAAGCTACTAAAATCAATGCTCCTCTTTGAAATCTACATTGCATGGCTATCTTACGGGCTATGATGAGCTCAGTTCACTGTCAAACCTATCAGTTTCGTTGAGTTGTGGTCCATGGAATGTGGTATTTTGCAATTTTTTTCCAATTTTCAGGTTGAAAGTTTTCATATTACAAGAGCTTATGTTTCTTGAATTATTTTATCATGAAGTAGATATGATTGCTAGTCCCTTTTCGTGGAAACTTTTGGTGATCCATAAACTAGATTTGGGCCCCTAGAGAAAATTATCGATGATAGTGTATGCAAACACTTCTGGATGCTGATTTGCTCTGTTTCTAGCTTGAGTGTAGATATAAGTACAATAGTTGGGCCATATATTCATGTCTTTAGTAACTTAATTGATTAGGATCCCAAACTTTTCTGTGTCATGTGCAGGACTTCTCTTTAGAAAATTTCAATCGCAGTTGTGCTGAGTTTGCTGACAAGGTGCATAAAAAATAAGGAAACTTTCAGAAAGCTGCCCACTAAGACCTGCAATTACCTTTATTCCTTTAGGTTGGACGGCTACTTATTTTCGCTGTAATAGTCTGTACTGCCTAAATAAAATTCATCAGATACAGTCTTGAATACAGATCATTTTCTCAAAAGCATTGTATCTGTTTGTGACTTGGTTTCATATTATCAAGGGCCTAAAGTTATTTCCATCATTGATTTGCAGGATTTTTCGATCCAAAATTTTCAAGCAACTTGTGCGTTGCGTTTCCTTTTAAGGTGGCTATTCGAATACTCAAGTAGTGCATTCTCAATAAAGCATCACACGATGAGAGCGGCTTTAATAGTTGGTACTGGGGCCGTGGCCATCGGTTGCTTGGCTGTATCATTCTCCACAAAGAAACAAACTTTTTCTAGGTGATGCAAAGAATTCTTGCTCCAGAAAGCAGAGTTTATTAAGGAAGTTAATACCGGCTGGCTCCAGGTCATCCTCTCTCTCAATGTACCAGTAGTTCTAAGAGAAGGGGTAAGATATTTGAATTCCCGGTTTTTAGGAGTAAATTACATTGATAATGTTGTATGCATATCTCGCCACAATTGTTCTGCATTTCTGCATCTCTGATATTTCTTTGTGGCTGAAGTATGAGATTGGATTAATTAGACGATAGACAAGATATAATGTTTATTGAGCACAAAACTTCTGAGACAGTTAATGCAGAAACCATCTTGTGTTTAGCTGTGCCTGTTACTTCATCGATGAGTGCATTTTTCATTAGCGGTGCCTATTGTTTCATGGATGATGAGCATCAAACTCAGTAGCTGTATATAGTATCTTCTTTCTCTTTTTACTGTCTAAGATCAATGCCTATTCCTAATGTAATTCTGCACAATAAGTTGTTCAGCTCCGTACATTATTTGTCATTTTAAGCATACAGAATTTCAGCATCTGCTTTCTTGTTCACATGTAATCCATGCATGGAGCAGGTCGCGCGGTGTGGATGTAGTTTAAAGTGATGGTAAAATATGTAAAAAGGGTGGTAATGAAGTAAATTCTATGCATCATTTATCATATACTGTATCCTTGTCCATTTTCTCACTGCATGAGTTTATGTTGTATGCACTTACGACGTATAATATTTTAATGCTATCAGGTTAAAGGCATCTACAATAACAAGTTTCAAACAAGATAAGTCTAAAAATAAAGAAGAATTTTCAGAAACCTATTATCTTTCTATAGCTACCATCTACATAATTACTTCCTATAGCTACTATTCAAATGTTACGATAGTCTATTCACATGTATTCGTGCTCCTGTATTCATGAATACAACGGTAAAAAGTGCCTAAAATCAGGGCAGTCCAACTGTACACTATATTCGCGCTGCTATATTCATGAATACAGCAGTAAAAAGCGCCTAAAATCAGGCAGTCTAGCTGTACGCGCATGTATTCACATGTATTCATGAATACAACAGCAAAAGCGCCTAAAATCAGGGCAGTTCAGCTGTACGCGCATGTATTCACATGTATTCGCACTGCTGTATTCATGAATACAGTTGTACGCGCATGTATTCACGCCATGTATTCATGAATACAGTAACGACAATCCCTTAAAAATAGGTATGTCCAGTTGTCTAAGAGAGAGGAAAAACATAAATAGCGTATTTCATGCCTTATTTCGTGCATTATTTCATGTCTCGATGGTAGTATATACCATAAAATACTTATTTTGCTATAAAATATAAAAGACAGCTATAGAAAATAATATTTTAAAATAATTTTGGTTTATGATAAATAGAGTGTATACCTTTGCTATAGGAGGTAAAATTTTCAAAAATAATGTAGTAACTTGCTACAAGTTAAATTATGTAACTTTTAAGCCGTTTCTTTATACTGTCAGTTTATATAACTTAAACCCGTTCTTTACCATTCATTTCCTCCACACTCTGTTCTTTCTTCAGGGCTCATAATTGCAGTTTACTTTAACTGCAATAAAAACAAAAACCACACCTTACTTCTTTCATTTTCACATTTTCTTCTTGCCCTATGCCAACACTTCCCATGCGCCTTTGCATTCATTCCCTTTACACATTTTTGCTGCATTCCTCATTTTCTCACTTTATAGATATCATAAATTGATACCTTATGTTATCATATTTAAACTAAACAAAATAGAAGGTAACAAGAAATGTACATAGCCATGTCTGTTAGAGAAATCTCTATACGCATAAAAAGAGAAGTTGAACAAATGAGTTTCCAAATTGTTACTACCATTGTCTTTACTTTGTCTATGGCATTTTTTGTACTACTCTTAGGAATGTTCATCAATGACCAATTCAAGAAGATTGTTATCTATGAAGATTTCTACTTTCCTCATCAACTCACTACACTCTCATCACCAATCTACAATCTCTCAGTCGTCTCGACACATCTTGTTTGTAACTCTTCATCTAATTCTAGTTCAAATAAGAGCATGGATTTGAAAGATTTTCTTTCTCCTAAGGATCTTTGGCACGCGATGAACGACGATGAACTAATGTGGAGAGCTTCAATGGTGTCTCAAGTAAAAGAATACCCTTTTAATAGAACTCCAAAAGTGGCATTCTTGTTCTTAACAAGGGGAAGATTGCCTTTAGCACCACTTTGGGAGATGTTCTTTAAAAGAAATGAAGGGTTGTTTTCAATATACCTACATACTTCACCAGAGTTCAACTTTGAGCCTCCACCATCATCTGTGTTTTACAAAAGGAGGATACCTAGCCAGGTTCAAACACTCATATATTTTTTGTATTTAGGCAATTTTTCCTAATTATTTTGTTTTTTACCTATTACATTTTGGGATCTTATACAACTAGCTGGTCGGATTCACTGTTTACTTTCTTAGCAGGTATACATAGATTATACATGGTTACACACACATATTGGTGATTGGTTATACACATATTATTTAATGGACTATGCATATATTATACATTCGCCGAATTTTTTTATTTTAAGCGGTTGGGTAAACGACTATTTAGGTTAATTCTTCTTACATTTTTCCGCTTTCTTCTCAGATTCCTAAAACTCCATAACTTTACCTATGTGATCATAATTCCACCATGCAGAATTAAAATTTCCTATATGCCAAGGAATAAAGTGAACCAAAAATTGGGGAGAAATAAAGAGTCATTTTATCCTAAGTTGGTCTATATGATTTGTTAGCTGAAAAAAATGTATAAAATTTGTATATAGCATACAAAATGTATATTTATACAAAAATTATATATTTTTTTACTATTATTTTGAGAGTGGCGATACAATGTCATTTTTTCAATAATTTAGCTTCTATATACTGACAGATACTTGTAATTAACTTTTAAGTAACTTTATAGGGGGAAAAAACCCTTCACTTAAGCCTTTGTTTTTGGGATTTTCTATAAAACAAACCAACCTAAAAGTACTTTATATGAAATTCAGGTAATTAGTTCTAGTATTTTGGTAACCTTTCAAACCATGTAGCCTTAACCAGAAGAGCATTTGTTTAAATTACCCTTTATCTTTCTTTTTAAGCGTCTCACTTTATTAACACTAATTAAAACAATTAGGTAGCTTTAGAAAATAAATAAATGACCTCTCGTTTTTCTAAAATTTCAAATATTTTCTAAAATAAATTTAGTTTAACAAAACAACTAATATTTGGGACCGGGGGAGGGGGGTAATTTCTTTTGTATGCTAAAGTGCACCTCATAACATCATAAGTACTATCTTTCATGCAGACAGTACAATGGGGAAGAGCAAGTATGATTGATGCAGAGAGACGACTTCTTGCAAATGCACTCCTCGACATCTCCAACGAAAGATTCATATTACTCTCCGAAACATGCATTCCTTTGTTCAACTTCACTACAATTTACAATTTCCTAACAAAATCCAACCAAAGTTTCCTAGGATTATTCGACGATCCGAGGAAAATAGGTCGTGGGAGGTACAACAAACGTATGCACCCGATCATAACAATTTCAGATTGGCGAAAGGGCTCGCAATGGTTCGAAGTTCATCGCAAACTCGCCCTTAAAATTATCTCTGACGTGACATATTACCCTGTTTTTAAGAATTATTGTACACCACCTTGTTACATGGACGAACATTACTTGCCAACATTAGTGAACAAAGTTTGTCCTAAATTAACGTCGAATTGGAGCGTTACATGGGCCGATTGGTCGGCTGGCGGCTCGCACCCGACAACATTTTTGAGAAAAGATGTAACGGAGGAGTTTTTGGATAGTGTTAGGTATGGGTTTAATTGTAGTTATAATGGAGAGTTGAGTTCAATTTGTTTTCTTTTTGGGAGGAAGTTTCATCCTAGTACTTTGCAACCTTTACTTAGGATTGGACCAAAGTTGCTTGGTTTTGGTTGACCGATTATTTCCTTGTCTTTTTATGGAATTTATAAGTTTTTTTAGGGATGGTATAAAAAATATTTACAAAATTAAATCACTTGTAATAATTGAGTATCATCAACCTTTGCGTTGGTAGTTTCAAAATCGCAAGACTTTTGTTTATAAAAATTTTAATCCCATTTTGTTCCTTTTTGTCCCTTCACTTTCAAGAGCCGCGAATGTATTAGAGGTATATATACTAACAGCGGAAATAATATTTTACTATGTATTAATATAGTTTGACATGTTATAGCGGGTTATTAACATTCACTTTCAAGAGGCGTGAATGTACTAGAGAAAAATAACACTATTTTTAACACTAAATTTCTTAGAATCGTTTTCTAAATTAGGATTTTATTGAAATATTACACATCTCACCTAAATTGCAGTAATCCACAATCTTTTTTTATTTTATTTCTAGAAGTTGAAGCTACGAACAACGTGTGATCCTACCAATCAATGAATTTGGAAATTACCCAAAAAAGCAAATCATTAAATGGTAAATCACATGCATTGTCATTGATAATAAATGATAACTCCACTTTTTTTTAGCGTACAAAACATGGACGCAACTAGCTTGACCATACAAAGGTATGCACTGTGCTTCCACTATGCGCAGAATCCGGGGAAGGACAAGATCACAAGTGTCTATTGTACGCAATCTTATCTTGCATTTTTGCAAGAGGCTGTTTCCACGGCTTGAACCCGTGACCTCCTGGTCATATAATATCAACTTTATCAGTTACGCCAAGACTCCCCACCATACAAAGATATTATGTAAATGCAACAATCCCACCTCCTTTGGCACACAGATTGGATGTTACAATCTCAATTATATATATTTTTGGTATTCGAGAAATTCCCGAGAATTAGTAAACACACAATTTAAAACTCGAAATATCTTTTAGTTGATTGGAGTGATATCTCTAGTTGTATCAAAAGTAAAAGCTCAGCCTACCAATAATATTGTCCGCTTTAGATTAGGGCCCGCACAACTTTAAAATGCATTACTAAAGTTTAAGGTTTGTTTACATATATACTTTGTATCTCTCCCATATTTTGTTAATATGAGATTTTCCTGGTTGGGGTATCACAGTAGATCTTTATGTATTTTTATTTGCTATGTTTTATTTTAATAATTGACTAATTTCTTGTATATAGAAGATGTTCGATTAAGTCATTTTGTATCACACGTGTTTGTCTTGCAGTTCTACTTTACCCCCTCTAAAAAGTTGGCCCTCAGCAATATAAAAGATTTTGACTTTTAACAAGATTCATCGTGACGAAATGCATACTTGTTAAACGCTAGTACATTATTCCAATTGGGACAAATACCTTTAATTAATTCTGATCTGATAATATATTAGTAAATTATTTATTATGCTTATCAGTATTTGACATAATCTCAGCATCTCTTCGACTTGGTGCATTGGAACATCTTAAAAACTAGCTAGTCAACCTTAAAAAGAAAAACAAGGGATTGTAGGTAGGTAACAACGGCGCACATTAAAAATAATAATAATTACTTCTCAATCTCAAATAAATTTGATTCGACTATATGAATCCTTACTGACTATATATTCCCTTTTAATTCATATGAGGCCAATTGAATTTTAATAGAGCTAAAAGACTACTAGAAAGCATAGGATCTGAAGTAATATATTTTCAACTAAAGTAAACGTATTACACACACAATATCGATAAACAAAAGCGAGAACGTTTATAAGGTTCAAATCCTAGCTCTGCCTCTATAATTTGTATTAATTAACTATAACTTACTCAGTTGGTGTAAACACTAACCTAAATTTGAATGCAAAAAGTGAAAAATCATGTAATTAATATAGTAGGATTGTTGAAGAGGTCAATTGTATGGTCTTTGTGTTTTGGCCACCAGCTTGGAAAACTTTTGAAAAGTCTTTGAATTGGTTCTTCAATGGCAGCTAATGCATAATAAATTGGACTTCTCCTGTAGTTATTTCCTACAGGCTGCCCTCAGAACTGGAGGCCCCTTGACCAACTAATTATATTCTTTCCTTCTTTTTTTTTGTGTGGTTTTCATATGATATCCGATATTCGCATTGGGCCCGATTAAATCTGGATTCGCGCCGAAAAGTCTCACTTTAGAGGGTAAAGCGGTCTCTAACAACGATTCCATACTAGAGAACTCAGGTTAGTTAGTTAGACCAACTAACTATATTCACAGCGATTGTTTTTTTATTCTTCTTTTCTTGTTACACAATAATAATATTATAAAAGCTGCAATTTTTAAGTAAATGAAAGCTAGTTGCCAACTAAAAAAGACAATAAAAGAAACAATGATTAGAGGAAGACAAGGTATATACATCCACCGTGGATAAGAGTTTAATGGTAAAAGATTAATAAAGATTTTGATAGAGCTACTAAAAGCTTATAAAATTATTCTCTTTGTTCCAATTTATGTAAACTTATTTGACTGTGCACGAAATTTAAGAAAAAATGAAGATTTTTTGAATTTATAGTCAAGTTAAAAAGGGATCCAAAGTATTTGTGTGGTTATAAAAGTTTCTCATTAAGGGTAGAATTGGAAGTTTAAGGTAAATTATTTCTAAATTTAGAAAGGGGTCATTCTTTTTGAAACGGACCCAAAAGGAAATAGATTCACGTAAACCTGAAACGGATGTAGTATTATTTTTTGAGAAGTGTTTAAAGGGACAGACAATAGTAGACTACATTTTCAAAGTTTTTTATCTTTCTTTTTTGTACTCACTTTCAACAGAAACAAAAAGTAAAAAGAAAAAAAGAGTAACACATAAGAAGTATGAATTTTTTCATTAGACCCATACCTTACTTAATTATATCAAAACCTCAGAAAACTGAAGAAAATTAAATAAGCATACTATCCAATTTTTGACTGGCCAAATTTATCCATTAATTTAGTACTCCCTCCTGTCTATATAATATCTCTTTTAGTGTTTTTGCACATACCCTTTTGGAGAAAATATTTAATAGCTTAATCATAACACTTTATTTTGCTTAAACTATTATTTAGTTTTTCCTTAAATGTTTCATTCAATTAAGACTTTAATGATTTGAGCAGCAAAGGTAGATTTGAAAAACCAAATATCTTCTTATTTTTTCAAATTCTAAATATTTTGAAAGAGATTTATTGGCCAAAATAACTGATATTTGAGAGATGTAACTAGTAAAAATGTTTTCGCACTCGATATTTACATAAAATCATGTTAATTTATTATCGTTAAGTCATATATTAAGGTGAAACTATGGATTAATTAACTATGATTTCGTGATAAAAATGAACACAAAGATACATTTAATTTATATATCAAATTGATATAAATATCAAATGCAAGTAAACTTCTGCCAAAACAAATGGCCTCTAAACGTATATTAGGGATCAGAAACTTTTAAGAAAGTAATGGGTCCCGAATTCCCCAAAAATTGCCAATTCCACTTTCCTCTTTGTCTACTGGCACATGTAATTTCCTTTCCTTTTCCTTCTAATATTTGAAAAAGAAAAAATTGACTTTTCCATTAATATTTTCTTTCCAAAACCCACCTCATTTGAACGATCTAGAGTTTGCAGACCTCCTTTTATAGCAGTTTGGCGGCTAATATATGACATGGTTTTAAGTTATATATGAACAATTTAATTTCACTATTATATAATAATTATATTGTATAATTAATGCCTAAAAGTAAAACTCGAAGATCAGTATAGCCCTTCCCCAAGTTATAAGTTACATTAAATTCATAGTATATGCTTAAAATGATACTTACAATAATCTTTATATAGAAAGTTACACTTACTATAATTATATTATTATATAGGAGCTTAAATAACCGCTCTCTATATTTAGCACGCGTGGATGACATATATGGAAGGTTGACTTATATTCCAAGTTGTAACAACAGCATGATTTTTTTTGGTTTATTTTTGTATATATATTAGACTTTATTTAATACTTGGTTTATAAATATGATTAGTAATAGGTACTTAGTTTGCCACTAGATTTACTATAAGATCTTATTTCTTCATTCAAATATTATTTCCTCTTTAAAAGTCTACTCCCTTTTCTTCTTCTTCTTCTTCTCTCTTCTATGTGTGTTTTCCTTTGTCCAAAGACAATGAAAAATCAAGACCAAAACTCCATAGCAATGGCTATCAAACTATTCAACACCCCATTAAATATTCTAAATCTCCTTTCTTCTTTCTTCTTCTTTGCTTGTGGTTTAACTTGTGGTATTATTTTCACTTTTTATTTCAAGAATTTTTATAGCCTCAATTTACAAGTCATTAATAGCCAAATATTATCTTATTCTTCTTCTTCACAACCCTTTTCACCACCACCTCCACCATCACCACCGCCGCGGTCGCCGCCACCCCGAGTAGGGTTAAATGAGTATATTAAACCACCTAGTTTACTTCAACATGATATGAGTGATAAAGAATTATTATGGAGAGCTTCTATGGTACCAAAAATTCAAGAATTTCCATTTAAAAGAGTTCCAAAAGTTGCTTTTATGTTTTTAACAAGAGGGCCAGTTTTATTATCACCACTTTGGGAAATGTTCTTTAAAGGAAATGAAGGGTTTTACTCCATTTATGTGCATTCTGATCCTTCTTATAATCAATCACAACCTGAAAGTCCAATTTTTCATGGCAGGAGAATTCCAAGCAAGGTCAGTTTCATATTATAGTTTCTTTGTTTTTTCGTTTCTATTACAATTTCTTTCATATTGTTTCAATTAGTAGATTGTAAATTCAGTGAGACGAAACCTACTTAATATTTAAGTGGAGAAAGATAGAGGAGACTAAAAAAAAAAGAAGCTAATTTCCGACGAAAATTGGCTCGTCAGTACCGCTTTCGTCGGAAATTAGCATATTTTTGGTAGTGATGTGGACCCATTATCTTCCGAGTTTATTCGAACAATGCGCTTTGTGAAACATCATCTTTACTTGCACAATGTATGAGTAAGGTTGTGTACTCTTTACACTTCCCAAGTATTACTTATGGGGTTACACTGGACATTTTATTGTCATTTGTTGCGCTATTGAACTTGGAGATTATTTAGAGAAATATTTTTATGGTTAAAACTATTAAACTTTTTGTTAATGAGTGTGCAAAAACTTTAAAGAATAGATAATGTGGAAGTAACGTAGTATTTTTCTTAACAATTAAGGCTGCTAGAATTCATACGGTGATAAAAAAAAATTGGCTTATAATATTTGTCACTATACTATGGTACGTTGGAATTTATGTGTCGTTAGTGGGGCAAAACAGTAGACCATTTTGTCATATTAGTAAAGTTTGTGTAGGACTCTGACAAAAAATGGAATTAAAAAAATAGTTAATGAAGGATATTTAAGTTGTTGAATTGTAAAGAAAAGAATAGAGTGAAGTCTAAGGGCTATGATTCTTTCTGTTATGAAAAGTCAAGTCGAAGTGGAGAATCATCACGTTCTTTACTATTCCAAAAGGATTAGTCAATAAAGAAATGCAAAAATGATAATTTAAATGGCTCTACATTTAAAAGAAATTAAGGATTTTGAAAAGAATTCGAGGATTAACTTTTCTAAGAGGATTTATTAGAAACCTAGTGTTTTTCTAGAAATCCTAGTTGTTGGATTTATTAGCAATATATGACCTCGTCTTGGTCCCAATATCATGTTGAAATTTCCATCTTTTTATGAAAGAATTTTCTTTAGAAATGTATTTTTTAATCACTCCCAAAAATAATAGCCATCAAATGATATTATTTTATATATATATAATTTTTAACTAGCAAATGCAATTAGTTTTTGCCAACCGGCTAATTTTTATACTTTGCCCAAAATTTTTAATGTCTTACATTTGTACATTGTGACCAATTGATTTGCATGGCCGGCCCTTGGGTCTTAGGAGAAAATAGAAAAATGACATTGTATAGCCGCTTTTAAAATAATAATCGAAAAATTTATATTTTTTGTATATATACATATTCTGTATGTTATATACAAAAATTATACAAATTTTATATACTGTTTCGACTACCGAATATTAATAGTTTTTGACGTGGGTTATAAGTGAAAAATACCCTAGGAAAATAGCACATGCCTAAAAGTTGGTCTTGGTTGAATTTCTTTAAATCTATTTTCTTGACTCTTTCTCCATCATTCTCGCCGACAGTTTTGCAATATGATTTTGTTAACGACTTAAGTTATACGTTTACTTAATTTTTATAACAAGTTATTTACTTACTAATCAATGTTTATTAAATAAGACAACATTCTACATGTTATGTTATAATATATGTTTCCTGTAGTAGCACCTTAATATACCAGTCACAAAAAATCAGAACATGTGAGGAGGTCTGAAAATATATAACATTCCCTCTTTTTTTTACTCTTGGTAAAAAAAATTCATTTCACTTTACTGATAATTCCAACATTAGAATGCTATTGTTTTAATTTTTTATGTGCAACTTATTAGGAATGCAAGGTAATGTAGAACCCATGTGTGCTTTAATGAGAAGCAAACTACTCTATGGCCTTGTTTTGTTACAATCTTGTTAGATCAAACACCAACAAGTGGTAGTGGTGGAGTGATAAGTACTTTTTTATTCTTAACTAGAGGTCTCGGGTTCATTTAGCCATCTCTAATGCAAATGGTCCTACACCCAACCTATTCTGGTAACAACAACTTAATGCTTCTAACTACCAAAAAAGATAGATTTTCTTGCTCATATTCCCTACTTGTCTGCTGACTATTACATCATATTGCTTAAAATATACATCTGTAATGGACTGATACCATAAAAAACCAATAGCTAAATTGTTAAACACATTCTTAATCTAGAGTAACAAAACAAAATTCGCTCGTCTCTAACAGAAAGTATTTACTAACATCCGGTGTTCACACCAAAACAAGCAACTTAACTTTAAGACACAGTGAAATAAGTGAGGAGCTAGTAAAATGTTTATATATAGCACCTTGCATTTATTGACTTAGTACAAACATCAAGTACGAGAAATTTTATAAGTTTCTCGAGCATACTACTAAGTAATTTGCCTACCCAACTTATAATGTAATTCATGAAATTAAAGCCTACTTATATAGTTAATATAATATTTTATAGAATCTAAATAAAACCAAGATTACGTGTACAATGTACATTAGGGCATAAGTTTCAATTAATCATAGCAAAAGACTATGATAGATTAACCAAATAACATTTTTTAGCTAATTTAGCCAGGCTAAATACCTACTATGTATAGATATATAATGTAGTATTAATTATGAGCGCATTGTGTCGGTGTGATATTTTTCTCTTACGCCGTAGTCCGTAGGGGAAGGGATCCCTAAATTTATTATAGATTCCTTCAATTGAATGTATAGTCTTTATATCAAGTACAGTTCTCGTCCTCCTTTATGCAGCTAAATGTGCTTCCAATATAAAACTTACTCACTCCCGTTATTTACATCAAAATAATTAATTTATTATGGTTAAGTGACAGACCGAGGCGAAAACGCATACTAAACTAATCATGGTTAGCGATAAAAGTACGCTTCAAATATATATATTCCAAGATAAATTCTTATAGTACTTGGCAAAAAAAAAAAAAAATGAATTTCGTACTTAGTTTCTTACATAAGTTCAATGAATAAGTTTCTTGATCATAGTGTCACAAACTAAACTCGTTGTATTGACGAATGCAGGAAGTGGAATGGGGCAAAGTAAATATGGTAGAGGCTGAGAAAAGACTACTAGCAAATGCTCTTCTTGACATCTCCAACCAAAGATTTGTTCTCCTTTCAGAGGCTTGCATTCCCTTGTTCAATTTCTCTACAATCTACACTTATCTAATGAACTCCACGAAAAATTTCGTGGAGACATATGATCTTCCCGGCCCAGTGGGCCGGGGCCGATATCGTCATCAAATGAGCCCAACAATCAAGATTCAACAATGGATGAAAGGGTCTCAATGGTTCGAAATAGATAGAGATCTTGCTATCGAGGTTGTTTCAGACAAGACGTATTTTCCAGCATTCCAGAAATATTGCACAGGTTCGTGTTATGCTGACGAGCATTACTTGCCGACATTTGTGAGCATGAAATTCGGGAAGATGAATTCGGGTCGGACCTTGACTTGGGTCGATTGGTCGAAAGGCGGGCCCCACCCGACCCGATTCCATAGGTCAGATGTCACTGTGGAGTTCTTGGAGAAGTTGAGGAGTGAAAGCCAATGTGTGTACAATGGTGAGAAGACAAATGTGTGTTATTTGTTTGCAAGGAAGTTCACTACTCATGCTTTGAGTAGACTTCTGATTTTTGCACCAATGGTTATGCATTTCAACAGATAATAGGATTAATTAACACATTTTTATGTACATGAAAAACCAATTCTTTTGTAACAAGTGATCACATGATCAATAATTTTTCATTGTTTGATTTTTTCTATCAGTTCAACAAAGTCTGATGGGAAAAAATAAACCATAGTCATAGGAAAATAAAAGTGAAGATATGTAAACAATTTCAATTTTTCTATAAAAGAACATTTTCAGCTCTTTCATAATAGGTTGTAACTTGTTCAGTTAGTGTTCTTGATTAGTGTTTTTCCAAGTGAGACAAGGTTTTTGTTAAAATTTATAGTGAAACATATAACATTTAAATATGGTTATGTAATTACGTAAACAATATATCTACAAAAAATATATGTCTTGCATTTATTGATTTCGTGTAAATATCAGGTGCAAGTAAATTTTTACTAGCATATATCAATTTTTCTTTTCTTTTTTGAGGAGGGTGAGTTTCATATCGGGAAATTAATTAGGTTATCTAGAACGTCTATTTTTTGGAATCAGCAACAATATATTTATTTTGGTTTGTTTCCAAAATGTGATATTAATGCTTTTAGCAACTTCAAGACCTTAAATCCTTGGTAGGGAGCGCTACTCCCGAATGGGGCCCTACCTGGCTCGAATCCGGATATAGTCATGCTCCAATACGGGTAGCAAACATCGAGTGGGAATCAAAAAAAAAAAAAAAACCTTCAAGACCTTATGTTGCTTGCTCAACTCGGTCAGTATGAAACTTATAGAAGACAGACTCAGAAGAGGAAATGAAAATTATATTAATTAGTAGTAATATTTATTTATGATAGATTAACTGTGTGTCGAATTGAAAATTACTTTACATTTTTTTTGGGAAGTCCGGAGCAAAGAATTGGGGAACTTAAGAATCGGGAAAAAGTGGAAAATCTTACTTTAAGTGGATGGTATGAGTTCATCTGTAATGGCTGCACAATGAAAAAATGTAAAGCTTAACTTATACTAGAAAATAAACTAAAAAATGACAAAAGAGGAATAATTTCAGCTTGTAAACGTTCTCCTAATATCTTCTGTTATAGGAAAAGGATCAAGACTAAAAGGTTAATTTACGAAACTCAGAAGAATAAACTAATAAAACCTTTCACTACTAGCTAAGCTAAATATCACTGACTTGCACCACATGTATTATCTTCAGAAACAGCAGGAGAGTCAGAAACAGAATCAGCAGTGTCATGAGAAGGTGAAACCTCAACCCCACGCAACTCTTCAATCATTTTCACAACATAATTTATCTTTGGCCTTTGATCTGGTGATGCTGCAGTACAAGCCATTGCTATCTGCAATAACCCCACCATTTCTTCCTCAATGTCCTTATACCTCATCAACTCCAAATCAAACACTTCCGCTGTCCACTCTTCCCTCACCACGGATTGCACCCACCTCGGCAAGTCCACGACGCCTCCATAGCCGGTTCCAAGACCACCATTATCCACGACCGAGGGGCATTTTCCGGTTAGCAGCTCGAGGAGTAGGACCCCGAATGAGTAGACGTCGGATTTTTGAGTTATTTTTCGACCATCCAATGCTACTTCAGGGGCTCGGTAGCCATTGGTTTTTGGGACGGAAGATGGCGTCGCGAAGATGGCTAGACCAAAGTCGGAGACACGTGCATTGCCACCTTTGTCAATGAGGATGTTAGTTGATTTGATATTGCCATGAGTTAGTTTCAAGGATTTGCATGAGTTGTGGATAAAGGCTAGCCCTCGAGCCGCTCCGGCTGCAATCTTTAACCTTGTTGTCCAGTCTAAAGGAGTTCTTCCCGGCCCTCTGTTTCCTGTAGCAAAAAAGATCATTCCCATCAAAATAAAGGGCAGCCCGGTGTACTAAGCTACCATTATGCGCGGGTTTAGTGAAGGGCCGGGCCACAAGGGTCTATTGTACGCAACCTTACCCTGCATTTCTGCAAGAAGCTGTTTCCACGTCTCGAACCCGTGACCTTCTGGTCACATGGCAGCAACTTTAATAGTTACGCCAAAAGTCCCCATCAAAATATTTTCCCTAAATACAAAAATCAAACATTTCCATTTTGTCTGTTTATTTGCCTAACACAGTAACACACTACTAGTGTTTGTTATTGAAAGATGAAAGGACAACTTAAACCAAACAAAAGAACAAAAGCATGGAAAGAGAGGACAGGAGTATGAAGTTGAAACAACAAACTTTTTGATGGAATAGTACATAACAGTTCCTAGTCCTAAGATGAGAAAAATAACATCTGAAGCAGCTGTATACTGTTACATGAGTGATAGGTGCAATTCAACAAGTTGATCCTGTACTATTTGAACCAGAAACAAACAAGAGCTTATTTCATTATCTACCTACCAAACAGATGCAAGATTTGCAGAATGGCACTATGTGAAGAACTTGTGCGGTCAAAAAGACAAGCAAACGCTGTAGAGAAAAATAGGACAGTAGGGCATCCTTTGCCTAAAAGGGTGGAATTTTCCTTCTTTTGCTTTAGCCCGAAGAAGAGAGAAAAACACAGTATATACAGCTGGTAAGAGACTTCCTTTGCTCTAATCTTCTCACTTTAGGACCATTCTGAGTAAATTAGATTCTTTGAAAAACTTTTTTTTAAAATAAGAAAACTAAAAGAAAGTTTGAACTTAAATATAGAGCTCCCTGCATTTGACTATCAGGATAACCTATGTTACAAAGAATGTAAATTACTAACATACCTTCCCAAAAAAACTCTAATACTTGACTATATAGGTTATATCATGTACTGAACAATATAATCACAATTGCAATGCATATCTGATGCAAATTCTACACAAATCCCATTTGCCCATCCCAAATGCAAATTGAATAAGTGGCCAATCACCAGCACTAATTTTGAAGCTCCAATTGGATAAAAGAAACTCCCAAACAGGACTACCATGATATTATATTGATTTTCAGTACTACCATTTTCAGTAATCTCACATAGCTTGCTTCAAAATATGCAACTTTTTCTTTAGAAACATTAACTAAACTAACCATAACCAAAGCTCAGTAGTGGCCAACCCCTCCCCCTCCAAAAGGCCAAAACTACTGTCTAGTATTGACAATCATACATCCCATCTCAATTCCTATTATGCATCAGAGGCTACTGATTAACTGTTGCAGACCAAAAGGCAATTAAAGACAAAAAGGCAGACTCAAGCCCCATGTGATTCAAGCTACTACTTCCCAAACTTTACCATCCCAAATCAATCAATATTCTTTTCAACAACACAATCCTAAAGATCACATTTTCATTAAAAAATAAGCCATTTGTAAATATTTTAGTATTATCAATTTCTTGAAGAACAAAAGTCTGAAAATAACATACCATGAAGAAGCCAAAACAAGTTGCCATTAGTCATGAAATCATAGACCAACAACTTCTCATCTCTAGCAAAATAATATGCTTTCAAACCAACCAAATTTGGGTGTCTAAGTCTTCCCAAAACTTCCATTTGTTGCTCAAATTCTCTTTTCCCACAAACATTCAATTCTTTCAATCTTTTCACAGCCACTACATTTCCATCATCCAACACTGCCTTATAAGCAGTACCAAATCCACCTTTCCCCAACATCTCAGCCGACGCTCTCAACAAATCCTCAAGCTCAAATCTCTTCGCCCCTTCGAAAAACACCATCTTCCCCCTCTCGAACCCGCCCGTTTGGCCCTGACCCAAGCCCGTATTCGGATACGGGCTCGACGAGTACACAATTTTCTCACCTTCAAGAATGTGTGACCCATGTTTCTGAGATGACATTTTCCGAGTGCAGAAGAAACAGTACAGCAATAAACAAACAACAACAAGAACAAACACATCCCCAAGTATAATAGCGATTATTGCTAATGAACTCATCTTACTTCCACTGCTATGACGCGTTACTTTTGGACCAGCGGATGTTGTGGTCACAGGCAATATACTAGGAGAAGAAGCCACAGTACTTTTCGGACTCACCGGAGCTGCCATTGTCGGGTCACGAGGAATATTCACCGCACATTTTGGCAATGGAAAACCACAAAGAACCCGGTTTTTAACAAATGCAGAAACCGGAAAACCAGAAAGCGAAATGGGTATTTCCCCAACAAGTTTATTACCCGAAACATTAAACTCTTGAAGGTTAGATAGCTTAACCCCAGAAATCTCACCGGAAAAATCATTTTCTTCTAAACGAAGAGTAAGCAAATGAGTTAAACGGTTTACACTCGCCGGAATCTCACCGGAAAAGTTATTATACGACAGATCAAGCCGGTACAGCTTAAAAAGAGACGTTAAAGACACAGGAAAATCCCCAGAAAACTCATTATGCGAAAGGAACAGTAGTTTAAGTGCAGTAAGTTTAGAAAGATTCGGAACTGGACCTGAAAATTGGTTGTTTTTTAAGCTTAATACGCGAAGTTCTTTCAAAGATGAAAGGTTTTGAAAAGACCCTTTGAGGTTAAGATTTTCAAGAACAAGTCGAGAGACTCGGTTGTTAAGACATGAAACTCCAGTCCATGTACATGGGTTGGTGCTAGAGTTCCAGTTGGAAAGTGAGTTGGTTTGGTCACAAGCTGATTTGAAAGCTAGTAATGGTTGAATATCTGGGTTTAGAGAAGAGGAATATTTGAGAAGAGAGAAGAGGAAGAAGAAAGAAAGGACTGTGTAATGGAGTTTTTTAGCCATTGAAGAGTGTGAAGGAGAGAGTGGAGAGTGTGAGGGGAAGAAGTGAAGAAGGAAGAGAGAAGGTGGTAACGGGAAGGAGGGGTTGAGTGTAATTAATGTATGATAATAACGTGACATTTCAGGGGAATTAATGCGCGGTTTTTACCTTTATTTTTTCTAACCGTTATAATTATAAATTATACATTAATTATGTATATATTATATATTAATTATATATAATTATACATCAATTGGGTTAGCGATTATTTAGGTTAATGCTTAACTCTTATTTTAGTACTTACTATAGTCTATAGTCTTAGGGTTATGTTAAAAATAACCGCATGAATGTACTGCTAGTCAAATCTACAAGATATCTTGCTCTCTATGTTTCATTGGATATGGAATTTAAGAAATAAAAGAAAATTTTTAAAATTTGTAATCTGAAATAATCTATAAAAATTTCTATGGCAAGAAATCATCGCATTAATAGTAAAAAAATAAAAATTTAAATTATTACTAAATATAGAAATATATCTTTTTTGAGACTTACTAAAAGAGAAAGAGTATCACATAAAATGGGGCGAATAAAATATTGATTATATTAATATAATATATATACAACTGTTGGTTTATTGGAAACAATCTCTCTATCTCCACAAGATAGGGGTAAGGTTGCGTACACACTATCCTCCCCAGACTCTATATAGGATTACACTGAATTTGTTGTTATTTATATTTATTTTAAGAGACGTCTATATTACTATTTAAAAGTTGCAAAATGATAATACTCCATGAGTTCCATTGTAAATGGTACTTCAAGGTTTTATCGCACAAAACTATTTAGTAAATTATTTACATAGGTACTTGACTAAGTGGGTGTTTGGACATAAGAATTGTAAAATTTCGAAAAAAGTAAAAATAAATAAATAAAAATGATATTTAAAAATTAGAGTTGTGTTTAGACATGAATACAATTTGGAGTTGTTTTTGAATTTTTTTGAGTGATTTAAAGTGAATTTTTTTTAAAAAAATAACTTTTTGGAGTTTTTCAAATTTTCGAAAAATTTCGAAATTAAATTTCAAGAGAAATATAAAATTTTTTTTGACAAACATTGATTCTGAAAAAAGTAAAAAAATATCTAAAAAAATAAAAGAAAACAATTTCTTATGGCCAAATGGGCCCTTAAGTTATTCTTTATAGTTTCTCAAATTATTCTTTATTCCTATTCAGGTTGTTAGATCATTTAATGAAATATGACTATATTTAAAACAAAATATCTTTTTATTTTTTAAATGATGCATTTATTTTGGACGTTTCTCTGCACATGCAACAATGCAACAGTCACTTTATTGAGCATGTCTTGTACCAGATACTTGCTTACATCATCCCAATGACGTCACATATATATTACCAACACGAGGCAAGGGAAAACACACACTTGCAAACCCTAAATCATTAAGTCTCTATGAAGTGTGTTGTCGCCTTTCATTGACTCCAAGGCTTGAAGAACAAAGTAGCAACAGAACAAAAGACCAGATCCCAGCACTGAGTTTATTATGTGTCCTTAGTATTGTTATATCTTTGTTAGTATTATTTACTTGTAATTTCTACTCAGCTTAGTTAGAAGCATTTTGTAGGATATATATCTTTTGTAAAACCATAAACCGTGTGTTTTGTGTTTGGATAGAGTTAGTCAAGTAGTAAGCTTTGTAATAGAGTTATTACAAAGAGGCTTGCAATAGAGTTATTGCAAGTAGTTGAGGGATTAAGAATTTAATTCCTAGATTACAATATATTGTAATCTATAGTTTGCTCGGTTAGTGAAGTTGAAATCCTACGAGTGTAGGTCGTGGTTTTTAATCTCGTGTACTAGGAGTTTTTCACGTAAAATAGTGTCGTGTCATTTATTTACTATTATGTGTGTTCTGTGGGAACTGATAAAGAACTAGGTTCTCTATACAGTTTGGTGGACTCTTAGTTTACATTATTTCGGGTTGAAGAAATAACAATCCAAATAAGCTCGGATTTGATCGAAGTTTTTAAATTCGATTTCAGATTAAGCAGTTTGAATAAGCAGTTTTTCGGTTTTGAGCTTATAAGTTGAGATATTTCTTCTTTTTACAAAAATGAATATCTAAATGAAATACTCATGTTAAATTGCTTGAAAAGTTCATTCTCACCGCAATCATTCAAATAAAATATTCAAGTAATAAAATTATTATCAAGAAAATATAATAGAGACATTAATACGACCGATAAGAAGTAGCAATAGTAAAACCATGTCCAAATAGAAAGTATTTTGACAGTAACTTTGTAATTAATGATGAATATATGAGATAATATATAGTGAGTAGGGTGAACTTATTACTATTGACATATGGATAATGGATTAAATACAAAGCATAAAAATTTCGGATATCCAAAATTTCGAAGTACCAAATCCAATATTCAATCCAAAATCCAAAAAATTTAAAAATTAAACCCAAAATCAAGTCCGTAATTCGAAAATCCAAACAAAAAATCCAAAAAATTTAAATTTCGATTTGAATTTCGGGTTTGCCCAAAGTATACCCTTACTTTGAAACCAATAAAGAGGTTTTATCCCATTTAGAAGGTGCATGAGGTATTTTCTTAATTTAAAAGTTCAATAAATTATAGAATTTTCTACAAAGCTTTTGTTTGTTTGTACAGTAATGCATATATTCCTTTCTTATCCAGAAGTTTATAGTAGAGTGAGACCTGTTATAACGATCATCATGTATATTTTACTTCTTTATTTTAAAGTTTATACTACAGTTAGATCTTTTTATAACAATTATAATTTATAACAATCAAGTTTTCTTTAAAACTAATATTTTGTGTTATGATATATTATATATTCTGTATACAGCAAAAGAAAAATATTAAAACGAATTAATATTATTATAAAGTAAGGAAAAAAGATAGAGGAAGTGCTAGGGCTTAGCTTTAGTGGTAGATGTGTCCAGAAAATGAGAAAAAAAGCTTCAAAAAGGGATTGCCTACGGCTGAATAAAGAAACAAAGCAACGTTCTTTTGGTCTCCTTGAAATTCTCCATTTTAACTTTTGCTTTTTGGGTACAAACCCATACATCTTTCTGAAGAAACTCAGATTTATCGCCTTTGGAACATCATTTGTCACTCTAGTGTCGTATAGTCGGAACTAAGATTTGAAGTTTATGAGTTTTGAATGTCATTGAATTCATAATTTATTTTTGTCACTGAGTTCGTAATTGAATATTTAAACATATTTAATAAACTTTCTTATGCAAATACATGATCTAAATAAAAGTTACTGGATCGTCCGAACCGATAACTAAAGGGTAGCTCCGCCCGTCTACAGTTCTGCTACTGTCAGCTAAGAACGAACCCTTTTTGCTCTATCACTATTTTAAACTACGGATAATTTGTCTACATTCAACAAAACCATCAATTATGGGCAAATGAGAATTCATAAAATTTAGTGTGCGTTTGGGCATAAGAATTGTAAAATTAAAAAAACAATGATTTTTTTTTGAAGTAAAAATGGTATTTGAAAAACACACGTGTTTGGACATGAATATAATTTTGGGTTGTTTTTGAATTTTTGTGAGTACTTTGAGTGAAAATTTTGAAAAACAGCTTTTTGGAAATTAGAAATTTTATGGCCAAACACTGATTTCGAAAAAAGTATAAAAATTCTTATATCCAAAAGGACTCTTAATAATTCCAATCCCATTTAACAAACTCTTATAAATAACCTCGGTTTTCCGTTCAATGTTCAAGAACGCTAGGGGCGAAGCTAGAGTTTAGGTTAGATGGTCGGTCAAACCCGAGCTCTAATAGATGAGCTAAGGAAAAACATATAGCTGATAATTAATATAAAAAACTATGATCATTAAAGATGTTATATTGCCCGTCCAAAGGAGTTTGAGTGAGAAATTTGGTTGAGCTTGTAGGCCTAGCCCGAGAGGGTCGAAATGATGCGAGGTGATAAAATTTTACTTTACATCGAATGTTTCATCAATCAATCGAACTTTACATACATATAATTATTTCATAACTATATTTAAGTGATATGTATTTTCGTTGGAATTTTTAACTTTTAAAGTTACATTGTTTGATTTGATATTAACTGGAAATAAATATTTATCAGGGCGAGGGTCGCACGCGCTCACAAATGGCGATCGATTGTGTTAACGTATTAAATATATTATCGTTTAAAGATCATTTGCAATTAGTCTTGACTTAGCCAAGGTCGCAAAGGCATTGTTGCCATTAATGACTATTTTGGCAAAGAAGAAAAAAGAAAACGAAAATAGAAAACAAAGAGAAGTACAATAATCAAGCAAAGCAAAAAAGGTAGATAGCGCTCGTATTTGGAAGTGCAAGTTATGTTTAAAAGCAAGAAGATTAATGATTTGGTCTAACGACAAAAGGCAAAGTTTGGGACTTTGATTAGCTATATGATTTGTTTAATTTGTCTTTCACACTTTACTAAAAATATAAATAATGACCTTCTGTTTCTCTTCTTGTCTCCAACGTGGGGCCAAATCAATGCTAGAATTTGCTTGATTCCATGCAACATTTCCCATGGTATGACTTTATTTTAATATATAGTACTTTTTCTTTAATTCTTTGAATAAAGAAACCTTTAATTCTAATGGAGCCTTCAATTTTGATGGTGCTGTTCAAGAATTTAGCTCCATAAAGTTAAAGGGGAGCGGCAAAAGCAATTGAAAGGGAAATATTATTGATTTTAGGAAAATATAAAATTCAATTTTTCTCATATCTTATTTTCTTTATTGTAAAAATTTACAAATTCTAGTAAAATTTATCTTGACAATAAAATTTATTTATTTAAAAAAATTTATATATATAAATTCAAAATTATATATATATATATATATATATATATATATATATATATATATATATATATATATATATATATATATTATATACGTTTGTGGCTAGTAGACATAAATAGTTTCGGTCGCGAGCTAAAAATAATCTTTGTCCAAGATGTTTTGGCCAACCCGAGATTTTAATTTAGAAATTAAAACCCGAAACACATCTTGATATTAAAGGTGCAATATGAGTTTGCTTCACTTGGAAGTTTAAAGTTAAATCTCAAGTTCTCATTTGAAAATAAAATGAAGCTGAGAGATTTTATGGTTCCTAATAAATGTTCTTTTTCTTATACGATCGTTTTCACGTATTGGTAAAAAATAGCACAGAAAATCAATAAATAAAACACAAGAAGTCTTCATAGGTCCATTTTTTTAAAATTCAAATTGTAATTAGCCACGATCATTTTCACGTATCCTAGTAAAATGATGAGATCATTAAATTCCTAATTTGTAGCAAGAAAACACTCAAGCACGACAGTTTGGAAAGCAGTATTAACGGGCCTCAGCTAGCCCAATTGCACCTTTGGGCCTGAAATTTTACAAAATGTAAGGCTTTCATGGTAATTTGTTTAATCCCTTTGGGGTCGTTTGGTACAATGGTGCGATATGAGATATCCTATGAGGTGAGATATTTCATAGGATTAGTTATCCCATAACTAATCTCATCATTTTAGTGTAAAAGTTATCTCGGGATTAGTTAATACCCTAAACCAAACATGGAATAAAGTTAATCTCAAACTTTATCCCGAGATTATTATCCATATCTCATATACCAAAGGGATTAGTTATTTCACATTCTATATGGGATAACTAATTTCATCATTTTAGTGTAAAAGTTATCCCCGGATTAGCTAATACTCCAAACCAAACATAGGATAAAGTTAATCCCAAACTTTATCCCGAAATTATTATCCTTATATATCCCATGTACCAAACGACCCTTTAATTCATAATGATGCCTTTGAGGGAGATTGACAGGAATGGCTCCGCAAGGGGCTGGTCTTAGCTGAATATCCCCAAAATTGACGGTATTCAAAGAATAACCCTCGGACCCGCACACAACTCTTCAAGGATTTCTTTACTGGATTAAGTTATTCATCAAAGTCTACCCAATTTGTAATACTTTTTTTCTTCAGGGTTTTTCTACTGGGTTGGTTGAGTTGATGCTATGTTTACTCTACCTATATATTAAGTTGTTCAGATGTCTATTTGATTGGTATACTTTTTTGGGGTTGTTTTAACAAAGTATTTTTTCAAATTTGCAACTTCAATTTCGATCAAACCACCCCAAATCTGCTCCAAATGATCTCAAATTTAAAACAAAACTTTCAAATACCAACACAAACAATCCCTAATAACCAATTTAGTCAAATAACACCAAATCAAAAGACTCGTGTAAATAGAAGAGAATGTTAATTACACTAAACACCTTTGTAATTCGATTTAATTTTTGATATATCCATTGTATTTTAAAATGAAAACTTATACCCCTGTACTATAAAAATTCTACACGTACACTCCTTATGAGATATATTCCATATTAGATGATTACAAGACAAATTAAAATTATGCCTCATAAGGGTATGTTTGAAGGATTTCTATAATATAGTGTTTGATTTAAAATACAAGGAACATAAGATCTTTCCAATTTTATTCTCCAATCTCATGTGTTATATCTTAGCATCTCAAGTAAATTAAATCATTTAACTAAATATCTTACGTTTAACTAGCTCTAAAGTCTAACCTTCATAGCTGGTTTCAAGGTAAACTATCCTTTATTTTCTGTTTATCATGATGATCTTACATGGGAAGAGAATTAAATTTGGAAGCCCTAGATAACAATTACTCCTAACAAAGATCAATGAAAGTCGAAAAGGGGATCATAGCCATTGTAAACACTATCTCAGCTACAAATTGCAGATGAATTCATCCAAATAGAATATTTTGTCCGTTTTTTATGACAGTGGTGTCGTGGCCTGCTTGTGCACACCTCGATTATTTCATCAGGTATCTGTTACTTTCCGTCGGCACAAGTTGTTGGAAAAATATTGAATTATGGAGAATAAGATTTAGTTTGAGGCGTGTCAAGGACACTGTCCTTAAGGATATTTTGCCCACACCGTAATAAATAAAATTAGGCGTATCCCCCAGGATTCAACAAACTCTTCTAGTATAACTAGGAACAAAAACAACAAAGATTAACATAATAAAACCCAACACTAAAAAATATATATATAGCAAAAATTTATACTCTTAGATTTTTCCACCCCTCAAATCAAAAAAGAACTTGAAATTTATCGATAAGAAAACACCATCTCATCGGATGGCTAGCTTAAAGCAATAAAGCTCCAATGTATATAACATTAAAGGACTACCGAATAATGAGATGCTAATGACTGTTACAAAGAAAATTCTTTTTGTAACTTTTTGTAACGTATATAACAACGTTTTGTAACTTTTCAAAGCCATTCAAGGCTATTGTTAACGTCACTCGTTTAATTTTTTTTTTTGTTTATTCGGAAAATGGTACAGTTGAATTTATACGTGATTTCTAGACAAGTAAACTAATTTGATCATGAAATAATATAATAATCGAAGAAATACACAATACTTAGCTTTAGAATGTAGATGAAATAGCAAAGATGGTAATTCCGTGAACACGGTTTCCGAACTCAGTAATGATGAGATCAAAAAGCAAGAAAGTGAAATTGTATAAAGCTTTGTATAGAATATAGTATATGTTCTTGCGAGAAAATTCGTGTTCTTTATAATGGTAACTAAGCTCACTATTTATAGCTATACCCAGGGAAAAAGGTCTTAGAATCATGCCCTCCTTTAATGCCAATTATGAGGTGATAAAGATGTAACGCTGAGTGTAAGTGAAAAATTCTTTGTAAAGGACCGTCGCTCTTAATGCTGTAGAATATTCCTTAGTAAATGCTACCGGGCACAAAGCATTTAATACACTTTTATGAATGTTATCTGTTCCGGTGACAGGTGCAATGGCTGCGTTCGATCCTCAGCCATTCCATCTTGAATTCCACATGTCCTCCTTTTAGTCAGCCACGTGTCATATCATATTTTACCCTATACAGATAGTCCTCCTGCTTTCCGATGACATAACTTTGTGTTACCGGGAAGTTGGTAGAAACACCTTTTTGGAGGGAATTACTATAATTCCCTCTGAAGGTCTCTGACAGTTGATTAGATGCACGTCTCTCCGCATTTAATGCCCGAACACGTGTCATCCCATGATTCATCATAGCTTTTGCCGATTATCGAGGTAATCATGACCATGAATTTAGCCGCCAAAATTTTACTTATACGCAACTTTCTTTTCCTTTTCGTTTCACAATTGCTTGAGCTTGTGATTTGCATCCTTGTTTTCCATCATTTTTCTAATTTTCTTCAAACACAAACTCTTTACCTTCTTCTTTTCCAATGGCTTCTTCCTCCGAATGTGGTGGTTCTACAAAGAATAAGAACAAAACCGAGGATTCCGTTCCTCCAACAGTGGATTCCATTATCCCAAGAAGTCTTAGTATTTCGAAGGATTTTGAAGAGAAATTTCCTACTGCTAACCCTCTTACGTGGCCTGTTAGAAGTTATCCTTCTTCCATTCGTCCTTCCAGTGTTCCTGCTGTGAATGAGGACTGCCGCTGTAATGAGTTGGAAATTATTGCTCCTGATCTATCAGAGCGAGTGACCCTTCCCAAAGAAGGTTTTACATATTTTTTTTTACGTATCCCTTTACTTTGGGTGCGTTTTCTTTGAGCGGAGAGCTTGATTCCGTGATTGCGGAGTTTTGCCTTCACTACCAGGTATGTTTGGCACAGGTAAGTCCTTTAGTGTGGAGGACGATCGCCTGCCTCCGATGCTTGTACCAAAAAACTGGAGAGGAGCTAACCTTAGCTCATGTGATGAATCTCTATTCCCCCAAAATCTTCCGCGGGAATGATAAACCTTTGCAAGCGTAGCCACCATACTTTGTTGTCTAGCATGGATGATGACAACGACCGTGGGTGGATGGAACGGTTCGTTGCAGTGGCCACAAACGGCATCATTCCGACAACGGCTTCATCCTTTTCAGTTGCTTGGAACCGCACTCGTAAGTTCTTTGTATAATATTCCTCTTACTAGATATTCTTTTATGGCCGTATCATCTTTTCACCCTTCGTATGTTTCAGCAATTCGATGGCTCCCACCGGTGGTGGAAGGTTTGAACCGGTGGGTTCAGAATATTTTGGATGTCACAATTCCCGAAACTCACTCGTGGAAAGAACTGGCCCTTAAATACGGGTGGAAGGCCAAAAATCATGGTAACTCTAATTTACCTTGCTTCCATTTTTGTATATGAAGAACTTGGTTGAACCCTTCTGACTTTGTTCATGGAATTAGGTCTATATACGGGCTCTGTTGCTATCCCCGAGGAGGACATTTTGGCTGATCTTGCTGATGCGGTGAGGCTGCTTCAGGAAGTACTTACTTGAACAGGTGTCTCTGGGCCTATTTCGGGTGCAAATATTTCTTTACGGAGTCCTCGTCCGAAGGATAAACAAACAAAGAGAAGACGTTCCTCCGCGGCAGGGGAAAAGAATAAAAGGGCAAAGATTGCTGCCCCCGAGTCATCTCTGGTGGCGATGATGACTGGTCCTCCTTCTGGGCCGGTCATAGATACTGTGATGATTGACGATGATGAAGAAGCTAGTGATGAGGGAGCTTCTTTACATATAAGGCGACGATCCTCATCATCTCAACAGGATGCTCGACCTGTTGAGATAATTGCACCAACTGAAAGCGACGCCTCATCACTTTGGGTAGAATCTGATTTAGTAGAATATGCCAACTCCCATTTTCGGGCCCTAATTGCTGTAACTGGTACCGCGAGGCTGAGTGTCGGGTCCTTGCCGTCTTTAGTTGGCGAGCATTCAACAACCGGCACTGTATTTGATGCAGCTGCTTCTCATTCTTCAACTCCATCAGCTTCATCTCTGCCTTCACCAGCACCAGCAACTGCTACATCGCTTCCATCTTCATCTACTCTTCTACCAGTAGTTGCTACATCACCTCCATCGGCCGCACCTTACCGTGAAGAAGGTGTTCCTCTTCCATAGTCCCCAGTTCATGGGAATTTGGGGCAAAATTATGCTGCCCCTTCTGAAGATCCATAAAGGAGGAGGACTGTTACTCTTTCGGTCTTTACCAGATGCAACTTGCTATCCCGGCCGGTGGAGCTTGCTAATTATATGAAGCTTTTGGCTTTAGAGAAGGACTGGGAAAAGATTTAGGCACTCTCAGGAGAGTATTTGTTGAACAATGCCATGCACAATGCCGTAACGGTACGTTTTTTTCTTCCTTCGTTATTTCTTCTACTTTAGTATGAATGTATTCTAAGTTCTACTTCTTCTTGTTTTGTAGGCCAACTTTCTTGCTTCTGAGGGCCTTCAAAGGTTGATTCATGAGAAGGAAGAACTTACTTCTGAACGGGATCAACTTTTGGCAAAACGGGACTAGACTGTTCTCCGCCTCTCGGAACTGGAAACCAGAGCTACTGAGGCCATTGTTTTGGAGGCTCGTCTACAGAAAAGTGAGAAAGAAGAGGTAACCCTTAGCCTAGAAATTGGGCTGATGAGGGTTAAATTTGATGAGGCCAAGGCCAAATGGGAAGAAGTCCAGAACGTCGTTCTTGCTGTAGCCGACCGTGAGGCTGCCTCCGCTGAAAGAGTGATTAACTTGGAGGCAGCCTTGAACTCAAAAAGTGAAGAGCTTGCTGCCGTGGAGGTGAAACATGCCCATCTAGAAGAGAAGTATAGGAAAACTATTGAGCATAATAGGCTCTTTAGTTCAACTGTCCGCGAGCTCGACGTCAGCCTCAAATCTGCTAGATCCGCCCGGGAAAACCTTTCCGCTGAGGTTACTCAACTTAAAGAATAACTTAAGCACCGAGCGGATTCCCTCATTATTGAAAAAACTTATTCCATGTATAGCATGAGGAGAAAAGCCTTGGAAGAGGCCAAAACTGGTATCATTGATGTTGATGCCAAAATTGTTAAGGCCTGAGAGCTTGAGTTGGCTGCAAAAAATGGACTCCCGGCTGATGCTCCAGGTTCTTCTGATTTCAATTCCTAATTTTCGGAAACTGAAGAAGGATCGAAAGGTGATGAGGCCGAAGACCAAACTGGGGAAAGCGTTGGGCCATCGGCAAAACCACCTACTCTTCCCGGCAATGTAGATACTTCTCTTCTTCTTAGTCCCGGAGGCGCGCGGTTTAGCTTTTCCTTTCTTTTCTCATTTTGTACTTGTAACGTTTTGGCCCGTTCTTGTGAACAAAGACATACTTTTTGTTCAAATATCGTTTGAGTCTTACTTTAGTTTGAATATCCATGCAAGCTTTTAACTTTTTCATTTGCTCAAGCATTCCGCGCATGTTGTTCAATTTGCACTTTATCATGTGTAGTCTCGGATGCCTTTTCTTCGAAGCATTTTGGTTCCGAGTATTATCCCTTTTACGTGAGGGTTTTTATGAATTTTTGCTCAAGTTTTATTTTGGCGTCCTTTTCATATGCGGCTTCGGGTGTATTTTTCCCCGATAATATTTTGGATTTCGGGCATTGATTCTTCCGGAACCAACCCTTTAACGTGAGGATTTTTATAAGAGAGGGTCCTGTTATGTTTATGGTGCTCTTGAAGAGGACGTCTCCTGTTCATTATGGCACTAACATTTGAAGTACTTGTATAACTTTCAAATGACAAAATCAGCTCATCGCGTAGACAAGAAACAAGATAAAAGCAAAAGGATCTCATTTTATTCCTTCTATTTTCAGAAATTACATAAGCATTTTGCTATGCAGAAAAGAAATAGCCATTACTTATGGCTATCTTGTACAACTTGTTTCAACAGGGCTGGCTGCACAGTCCCCGGTCCTGATGATGCATTTTGTTTCCAGATTTTCATTCCCGGTTGACGTGGAAGTCATTGTTGCCATATCCTCATATCATCCCCCCAGTGTTTGTATGCGAAGAATGCGAATTGGAACACTGGAAGTCTTGTATCTTCGAAGGTCCCACCAATAAATTGCTAGGTAATCCTTAACTCGGCAACATATCTTGTTTCCCCTTACGAATACATGCTATCTAGCGAAAAAATACCTAACAGTCCTTTGACGGTTTGTGCCTGTGAACGATCGGGTAACCTCTGTTCGATAGCAATCTTAACTTTCCGGTGGGAATTTGCTGTCAAACCAAAGATTACCTAATCGTCCCCGAATGAGAGCTTGTTCGTTTGCCTTACTATCAAAGGTCTTATTGCTACTGTCTTCATAGTATGATTTCTGTCGCTACCTCATTAAAAACCTTGACAGAAAAACCCAATTGGGACCAAAACTGAACGAAGGGAAAAATAGTGCAGCACATACTTTCTGTTTGAGTGTTGTTCATCAGCAATAATATTTTTTGAGGTGTGCCACATTCCAGTTACTGGACAACTTGTCCCCATTCTGGTTCTCCAACTGGTATGAACCTTTCCCAGTGACAGAAATACGGTAAAGACCTTCCCACATTGGACCTAACTTTCCCGTGTTGAGCTCCTGGGTATTTTGTGTTACTTTTCTTAGAACTAAGTCTCCAACTTTGAAAAAATGGAAGTTGGCTCTGCGATTGTAATATCGCTCCATCCTTTGCTTTTGAGCTGCCATTCTTACATGCGCCAAGTCCCTGCGTCCCTCGAGCGGTTCCAAGTTGATTAGCATTGCTTCGTCGTTCGATTCTTTGTTTGTCTGAGAATATTTCAAAGTGGGTTCACCCACTTCAACCGGGATTAGGGCTTAGCACCGTACACGAGGGAAAAAGGACTTTCTCCTATACTTGATTTGGCCGTTGTCCGGTAGTGACGAGCGCAAAACACAAACTGTGCTCGCTAGTCAAAGATAGTATAATATGATATCGTATCCATAAGGATCGAATTTAAACAATATTCTTGTAATTTCTACCTTGATTTCTATCCAGGAGGATCAACAGTTGAGATTTATATGACTAAAAATCTGAAATCTACAGCTATTGACTAGTGACTATCGAAACAAGGAATAAGCAATTAAGGTTACCGGTGGGAGAGGATAGGGTTTTGACGGAATAAGTGCAAGATAATTGTTCGGGATCTAACTCTAGATAATTTACTTCCAATGTTCAAGTGAGTCTCTCGAATTCACTCTATAATTAGTTCAAACGTTTAGCAAAAATTCCTCTCTCTATTAAGTTTTAACCTCACAAGATGAACCAATTTAAGCACTGTGAAGATATGCAAGAATGCGTAGTGAAACGGTCTTTAGGAAAACCTCTTTCGATTATTTTTCAAACTAGGTTTAATCAATGATTCAACTAGACTTTTTCGATTACTTAGAAGAATCTATGAACTAAACCAACAATATAATGCAAAGATATCACAAGTTATGCCTCTTTCGATTACAAGAACAAGTGAATATAGATGCAACAATTAAATCTTCCAAAAACGATTCAAATACATAAAAATAGAGTTATAATCTACAAACAATCATCAATACACCAAATCCATCAAAACCCAAAAGGATCTACTCCATAGACATGGATAAGTTCTTCCCAAATATAACTAAAGTATAGGAAAACATAAATTCAATCCAAACCCGGATCTTGAGTGAAGAAGGAATGATGAAATCCTTGTGCTTGTGTTCTTCCAACTCCTTCTTAGCCTCCTTAGGTCGAAAATGTGTCAAAAGTCCTTCTAAAATGGTGTTTTGGTGTATTTAAGCCGCCCCCAAAACAAACCTCGGACGAAACTACCCTTTGTAGCGGAAATGGGAGGTCACTTTAATATTTTTGGGCTACCACGCCGCACCATGCGGCGCGCGTATAGAAAATTCCAGAACGTACCAAAATATGATTTCTGGCCACTTTTTGCACTAGCGCCCCATGCCTCGCGGGGCATTCCGCGAGGCGATAGTGCAAATTGTGGCCAGAAATGAGTTTTTTAAATTTTTGACATCCAGACTTGGTTTTCGACCCCCGAACGTGATCTCGACTTAATTGCTTGGGATTCTACTTAGACTTCAAAGCTCCAAATAGCTCCACAACATCTACATAACTCGGAATCACTCTTACAAGGCATAAAACACATCATAAGTACAAAAATACTACTAATTAAAGCTCAACACAAGTAAAGTGCAGTAAATTATAGTGTAATAAGCTACTAAAATACGGGATTATAGCCTACCATCAACACCCCCACTTAAACTATTGCTTGTCCTCGAGAAATCAAATTACACTTCATATAGACACGACCTTTATAAATAACCCTCCTAACTCATCACTCCAAGAATAATCAAACAGATTAAGCACAATACCGTAACATCCTCGCCTCAAGAGTTGACTTAACAACACGACACATTTTTCACAACCTGCTCACTTACTCTAATATAGAGGTCAATGACATTACCTTTTCTTCATGAATTAAGTGTTCTCACACAACAATAGAGAGTAGTTCCACACACAATAAAGTTTAAGAACAATTAGGAACTCAAGATAGGAAGAATTCACTCACTCTCAGAAACAACATTCATGTGCCACAAAAGATGTACCATAAGCTTGTCCATAATGTACTACTATACTAATTGAGCTCATTCAATCAAGGATCAAGTAGTACTTTATTTAGTTGTAATGTAAGCTGCAGGGTTGGTATAAATGTGACTACACCTCCCTAAGCACTTTAATACATACAATTTAACCATTTAAAACTCCATACTTATGTCAAACCATAACTCCACCTTCACATCAGTATACATCAACTCCCAACTTCTTTAAGCACAAATACATCAAGAGTTACCACTATCAATGAGTATTTTTTTTTTCTAGTTCAAGTGGCTCTTACTTTTTTAAAATATTGCACCTTTCTCCTTATTTCAATAGCTCCGCTCAAAAGCCAAACCAACACCCTACACTTTAACTTTTACTAAGTTCATAACAAATTCAAGTGCTCTCGAGAGTAAAAATGGTTCGAATAGATGGTCAATTCAAACAAATGGGTAAGACTTGTTGTCACACCCCTTTTCTACCCCCAAAATGATATTATGTTATGTGGATTGTGGGTTAAGGAGTTTTTTCAATTAAAGTGATAAATTTGAGTAGGGATTATTTTATTTACAGAGTCGCCACTCGGAATTGATTTTTTGGGTGTTCCAAGTCACCTTTTATTTGAATCTCTAGTCAAAGGAAGGTTTGACTCTTTTATTATTAGTCTGCGAAAATAAAGTCCGGGTAATGAATTCTGTTGACCGGGGAGAAGGTGTAAGGCATTCCCCGAGTCCCGTAGTTCTAACATGGTCGCTTTATTGACTACAACTTGGCTTGAGTTGATTTTGGATAAACTGTGATTTATTTGTTTCCATGTTTTATCTATCCGCTTTTGAATGCTTGATTATTCGTAATTAAGGATTATCTTAAAATGAGTCACGCGTACGTGTTCCCATTTTGTTTGGCGCATTAAAAAATTATGTCATGCGTGCATGTACACAATTGATAACACTTTTATTATTATTAAGACCGTTCCGTCAAAGTTGCGCGAACGCATACCTTGCCTTTAATTTTGGAAATCGTAATAACGTCACGCGAACGTATACATAATCACGATAATTTGATTAATTAAGAGCGCGCCTAAAACATTCTACTAATATTTATGAATTATTATTTTTCCTAAATTTGAGATTATTACAAGGTCATGAGATATATGGATAATATAATGGAGGAAATGAAGTAAATTAATTATAAAAAAAATGTAGGCTAGCTTATGAATTTTATTATTATGGGCTTTGTAGAATCTTATAATTTGGCCCAAGAGCTAAAAAAAAGTATAAATTTTTTTTTTTGTTCAATACTCTACTTTAATCGAGTTGACTGAATGGTCCAAATGTATTTTATGATACCAAACCCCAAACCTTTATCTTAAAATCCAAAATGTTCATCACAGATCCATCATAATCCTCTTGCAAATGTTAACAAACAGAAAATAACTTAAAACAACTTGCAAATTACGAACAGAAAAAGAAAGAAGAAAGAAAAATTAAATGAAAGAAAAATAATAAATAAATAAAAAATACTCAAACAATTAATACCTATTTACAAGAAAGTTTCACTCATATTCTTGTGGCAAAAGAATAAATCTACTCAATTAAAACTTCTATAAAGAAAGAGAAACGACTTAGGACATTTACAGCAAAAACACTAATTCGTTACTATGTGCTAAACAAAACAAAGTACATTCAAAATTCTAATTTCTAAACATTCACAGTCCAACACAAATTCCCAACTAATCACATGGCCATCACTATTCAATTTTGAATTTAATCAAACTAAACAAAATACTTAATAGTCACATAATTAATTCAACGTATAACTCAATACGGTAAATCCAATAAGCAAATCCAAACAAGAAAACATCTACCCGACCATAGGAATAGGCATAGCATATAACAAAAGTCACAACGAATCTACTATAATATCGAAAAATAGATTAAACTTGAACCTTTTGATTAGCTTTCCATGTTTGCAAGAGCTTCCAACCAATACACAAAGAAGAGCCTTTGACGAAGCTGAGAGCGAGCGGTCCCGCCAAATGGAGGCCACGCCGGAACCTCGATCTAGAACGGGGTTTTCGTTTGAATTTAAGATGACTTTAAGTGGTTTACATGAGGTGTTTTTCTGGTGATTTTGGGGGCTGATTTGTGATGGCTTAATGGTGAAGCAAAGGAGTTTCTTTCATGGATAGATGTAATATGCTATGGAGGATTTACATGGTGTTGAAACTTTGTGTTCTAGTGCTTGGGAAGGGAAGAAGATAGCTGAAACAGGTGAGGTTTTTGGGTAGGTTTCGGCAGCAGCGAGTTTTGGACGGCGGTTGCTGGGCAATGGCAAAGGCGGAATAAGGTGGGGCGTCGGCTGGTCGAGAGATTCAGTGGGGTGTAGTTAGTCTCGATCGAGAGAGATGAGAGGGTGGTTGTTGACTCTCAGTTGAGAGAAGAGAGACGATGGAGAGTTCTCTATTTTTGGGGAGGTGGGGCCAGTTTCCAAAAAAATGGGGGAGGGTTCTGTGATGTTCTCCTCCAAAAGAAAGGAATTGGGGGTTGTTTTTAATGGGTAGGGAGAGTGGTATGAGTTTGTGAGTGGGGGATAGTGAGTGTGGGACAAAGTGTGGGGGACAAGCATGGGGGCAAGCGTGGGGGACAAGGAAAAGTGGAGTGGGGACACGCGTGGGAAGTGAAAAATATTTAAGCACGGTCAAAAATTAGGTGCTCACACTTGTAATGTGGTTGCCAACAAAAAGGATTACATGATCAAAGGGTTTAACTAAGATACATGTCAATTAGGTGGGTACAATATATAACTGGCTCAATAAAGAAACGCCTATATCACTTCCAAGACTGAATAAAACTACTATTTCGCTTTACAAACACACGGGGCAAGTTCTAGACATCAAATGTAGTGCACAGAATACACGAAACCTCACACACACATAGTACATAACTCACTCAGGATCGAACTCATCGAGACACTCTAGTCAAAGCAGTTAAGCAAAGTTAAGATATACAATTTGAAGTACTTATACAAAAGTTAAAAACTGAGCCTAGGCGTCACAACTAAAATACTTATTATTCTCAAGGCATAATAAAGTCAAACGATATTGCTTTCATATAAAATCATAGCACAAGATTTCTTACTCCTAAAAAAAATACAAAAAAAAAAAATTAACTACACCCAGTTTAAACAAAAAAGAAAACCTTGGAAAAGAACTGCGGCACAAAGAAAAACTAAGGGGGATTTATTACACTACCTAAGGAAAATAATTTTTTTTTTCGACTTTTAAAAATTTCAATCAAAAGAAATAAAAACAAACGCACATTTACATATTTACATCCCCACCCACACTTTAAATTGTGGCATGTCCCCATGGCACACAAATAAAAAGCAAGAGGTAAAGAAAACTTCCCAGGACTTTTTCTATTTTTTGAGAACTTGTTAACTCCACCCCTAGTTCTGAATTCATTTTTCGTTTTCGCTCCTCGGGATTCTTTATGGAGCTCATCAGGCCAAAATCCTTTAAGGATATTTGAAAGACCCACTTTTTTCTTTCTTTCTTGGCCTCATTTTGAGTGGTGGATTATTCTTGTAGGATTATCCTCAACTTGTTTCTCCATTTATTCACAAGATCAATCCCTGCATATTCCTGTAAATCCCCAAAAATAAAATTTACATGATCAATGTTAGAATAAGAAAATGAAGAAGAAAGGTCATGTGAGTATTCCTCTGGTATGTCCAAGACCATTTGTTCCTCATTCTCTTTTACTAAAATTTTTAAATGTGGATATGTGGATGAGAATTTGAACTCTTCTTTTATTGATACACAATCAAATAAAGCCTCATCTTCAATCATCTCAATTGAAAAAGAGTCCTCTTGCAGAGTAGAAAATTCTCTTTGTAGATGTTCATCATCTCGGGTAGGCTCATTCTCACATGGAATCTTCTCCATATATTCACTATCACAATGCAATGACCTTTTTGAAAGTGTACTTATTAGTTGATTCACTTGCATTGTTAGGTTGTTAGTGGCTTCATCATCGTGTGTAAATCTCTCTTCCACCTTATTAATGAACTTATACATAAACTCTTCTAAACTAACATTCTACGTTTGAGGTGGTTGTCTCACTTCGCTTGCATTCCAGTCATAATAAGGGTATTCATCCCAACTAACATCAGAATTGTGCCCATATGAATCCTCATACCTATACGGACTAGAGACAAAGTGAGAGTGTTCAAAAGATCAACCATAGGAAGAATACCTACCTGCTTGACAATCAACCCATAGATGATTTTCACAGCATTTAAAACACATAGCACACCGCTGATAATATTCAGCTGCTAACTCTTCAACCGTTTTCTCAGGTTAGTTGTGCTCCATCTTTATATCTTTTAGAGTTCAATACCAAGAATATACTCTTCAGGATTTCTTTAACAAAAGAAATCTTGAAGAGAAATTCACAAAACAAAACTAAAAATAAAAGAAAAAATTAGAAGCTAATTCCTAAATTAGCACTACAAACTATTTCAAACACTATTAATTTTCAATCTCCGGCAACAGTGCCAAAATTTGACGAGCGCAAAACATACACTTAAATTATGCTCGCTAGTCAAAGATAGTATAGTATGATATCGTATCCACAAGGATTGGATTTAAACAGTATTCTCGTAGTTTCTAGCTTGATTGCTATCCAGGAGGATCAACAATTGAGATTTATATAACTAATAATCTAAAATCTATAGCTATTGACTAGTGACTATCGAAACAAGGAATAAGCAATTAAGGTTACCGGTGGGAGAGGATAGGGTTTTGACGGAATAAGTGCAAGATAATTGTTCGAGATCTAATTCTAGATAATTCACTTCCAATGTTCAAGTGAGTCTCTCAAATTCACTCTATTATTAGTTCAAATGTTTAGCAAAAGCTCCTCTCTCGATTAAGTCTTAACCTTACAAGATGAACCAATTTAAGCACTATGAAGATATGCAAGAATGCGTAATGGATCGATCTTTAGGAAAAACTCTTTCGATTATTTTTCTAACTAGGTTTAATCAATGATTCAACTAGCCTCTTTCGATTACTTAGAAGAATCTATGAACTCAACCAATAATATAAAACAAAGATATCACAAGTTATGCCTCTTTCGATTACAAGAACAAGTGAATATAGATGCAACAATTAAATCTTCCAAAAATGATTCAGATACATAAAAATAGAGTTATAATCCACAAACAATCATCAATACACTAAATCCATCAAAACCCAAAAGGATCTACTCCATAGACATGAAAAATTTCTTCACAAATATAACTAAAGTACAGGAAAACATAAATTCAATCAAAACCTGGATCTTGAGTGAGGAAGAAATGATAAAATCCTTGTGCTTGTGTTCTTCCAACTCTTCCTTAGCCTCCTTAGGTCAAAAATATGTCAAAAGTCCTTCTAAAATGGTGTTTTGGTGTATTTAAGCCGCCCTCAAAACAAACCCTGGACAAAACTACCCTTTTTGGCGGAAATGCGAAGTCACTCTAATATTTTTGGGCTACTGCGCCGCACCCTGCGCCGCCCCATGTGGCGCGCATGTAGGAAATTCCAGAACATGCCAAACTATGATTTCTGGCCACTTTTTGCACTAACGCCCCATGCCTCGCGAAGCATGCCGCAAGGCAGAAGTGTAAATTGTGGCCAGAAATGAGTTTTTCAAATTTTTGACATCCAGACTTGATTTTCGACTCCCGAACGTGATCCAGGCTTAATTGTTTGGGCTTCTACTCAGACTTAAAAGCTCCAAATAGCTCGAATTAGCTCCACAACATCTACATAACTAGGAATTACTCCTACAAGGCATAAAATACACAATAAGTGCAAAAACACTACCACATAAAGCACAACACAAGTAACGTGCAGTGAATTAGAGTGTAATAAGTGACTAAAATACGAGATTATAGCCTACCATCAGGTAGGGTCATAGAACTCCGAGCTACTCTTCTGGCCATTTGCCTTTCGTCGCTTCCAACCTTTTCTTGAGGTTTTGAATGATCACTTTGTTTCTCGACTCCGTTTGACCGTTTGCGCTCGGGTGATAAGGCGAAGATATCATTCTCTTTATTTTTAAGTCTTCGAGGAACTTTGTAACTTTTGCACCGATAAACTGTGGTTCATTGTCGTATGCTATCTCTTTTGGTATTCCGAACCTGCAAATTATATTTTCCCATAGGAAATCGACCACTTCGCATTCTCCGATCTTCTAATAAGAACCTGCTTCCATCCATTTAGAAAAATAATCAGTCAAAATTAAAAGAAATCTTACCTTTCTGGGAGCCGGTGGCAGCGGTCCGACGATGTCCATCCCCCATTTTATGAACGACCATGGGGATAGAATCGAATGTAAATATTCTGCTGGTCGATGTACTAGTGATGTGTAGCGTTGGCAGTTATCACATTTTCATACGAAATCTTTGGCGTCTTTTTCCATGCGAGGCCAGTAATATCCCACCCGTACCAATTTCAGCACCAAAGACTCTGTGCCTGAGTGATTGCCGCATATCCCTTCGTGGATTTCTATCATGACATAGTCAGCTTCTAACGCTCCTAAGCACCGGGCCAATGGTCCTTGGAAAGATTTCTATACAATTGGCCTTTCCTGAAACTATAACGTGCAGCTTTGGTGTGTAACGCTCGTGATGCTTTGGGATTGTCGGGAAATTTTCCTTGCTCGAGGTAGTTGACTATTTCGTTCCTCCAGTCCCAAACCAGACTAGCCGAATTCACCTCACAGTAACCATCCGTATCAAGGACTGAGCTCATCAGTTGTACCACCGTTTCGGACTCCGATCCCTTTTTTTCCGTCGATGAAGCTAAGTTTGCTAATGCAACCGCTTCTGCATTATCCTCTCTCGGGATATGAGTTATTGACCACTCACGGAATTGTGCCAAAAGAGCCTTGCCCTTTACCACGTATTGTTGCATACGTTCTTATTTGGTATAAATGATCCCGTAAACCTGATTTACCACCAGCTGTGAGTCGCATTTGATTTCTGTAACCTCAGAATCAAGTCCTCGGGCCAATTCGAGCCCTGCAATCAAAGCTTCATACTCTGCTTCATTGTTAGTTGAAGGGATCGTGCTGATGGATTTCCTTAAGGTTTCCCACGAAGGCGTGATTAAAACTATTCCGAGCCCGGACCCTTTTACGTTCGAGGCTCCGTCCGTAAATAAGGTCCAAATCCCTGATGTCGATTCTGACACCATTACTGCCTCCTTTGTTGCCATAGGCAGTAGTTCTGGACTAAAATCGGCCACGAAGTCAGCCAAGACTTGTGACTTAGTTGCAGTCCTCAGTTTATATTCTATGTCGAATTCACTCATTTCGACGGCTCATTTGGCAAATCTGCCCGAGAGCTCGGGTTTATGAAGGATGTTCGGCAAAGGGAAAGTACTCACCACAGCTATTGGGTGGCATTGAAAATAGGGCCTCGGCTTCCGAGCGGCGACTACGAGAGCTAAGGCCAGATTTTCCAAATGTGGGTAGCAAGTTTCTACTCCCGTTAAAATTTTTCTAACGTAATAAATAGGAAACTGCGTACCTTCGTCCTCCCGGACTAAAACCGCACTTACTGTAACTTCTGAAACCGTGAGGTAGACTAGCAATGTTTCGCCTTCTTTTGGTTTCGAGAGTAATCAAGGGCTTGATAAGTATTTATTTAGGTCCCTCAAAGCCTACTGGCACTCTGGTGTCCATTTGAAATTGTTCTTCTTTTTGAGCAATGTAAAAAAGTGATGACACTTCTCCGATGACCGGGAAATAAACCTGCTCAAAGCTTCTAACCTTCTTGTGAGTCTTTGGACTTCCTTCATTTTTGATAATTGATCCGGGATATCGTCTATGGCCTTGATTTTGTCGGAGTTTACTTCAATTCCCCTTTGTGAGACCAGAAACCCCAGAAACTTATCGGAGCTGACCCCGAATGCGTATTTTTCGGGGTTAAGTTTTATATTATACTTCCTCAGGATATCGAATGTTTCTTACAAATGCTTAAGGTGGTCACCTGCATTCAAAGACTTAACAAGCATATCATCTATATAAACTTCCATGGTCTTTCCTATTTGCTTTTCAAATATCTTATTTACGAGTCGTTGATAAGTGGCTCTAGCATTTTGTAACCCAAAGGGCATTACATTATAACAATATGTACCGAGATTTGTTATAAACGAAGTCTTTTCCTGATCTTCCGGGTTCATCTTAATTTGGTTGTACCTAGAATAAGCATCAAGGAAACTCATTAACTCGTGCCCGGCTATGGCATAAATCATTTGATCGATATTTGGCAGTGGAAACGAATCTTTTGGGCATACCTTGTTAAGATCTTTATAGCCTATACACATACGAAATTTATTGTTCTTCTTAGGGACTACTACTACATTGGCTAGCAGTCTGGATATCTTACCTCTCTGACGGAACCGATTTTAAGCAAGCGGGTTACCTCTTCTTTGACGAATTTATTCCTGGCCTCGACAATAGGGCGCTTCTTCTGTCGTACCGATGGTACATTGGGATCCAAACTCAGCTTGTGCACGTCTATTTCTGTCGGGATACCTGTCATATCCTCGTTCGACCATGCAAAAAATTAGCATTAATTTTAAGGAATTCAATAAAACTAAACCTGAGCTCGGGATGCAGTCCTGCCCCCAAGTGAAATTTTCTTTCTAAGAATTCTTCGAACAATGCCACTAGCTCTAATTCCTTTGCCGTGAACTTTGTTACGTCTGTCTCTTCCTTGGAAATATCTCGGCACCTGATACTATTCTGACAACTCTACCACTGGAATAACCTCTTCTAACTCGGGAGTAGGCGTCGGTTCCTGTAATTGCAATGCCATGCGCTCCTTCCCTTTGCTACTGGAAACTGAGCTTGCATTTATCTCCCTCGCTACCAGTTGGTCACCTCTTATCTTCTTGATTCCTTCGGGCATTGGAAACTTCAGCAATTGGTGATACGTCGAAGGTACAACTTTCATTTCGTGTAGCCATGGCCTACCCAAGATGATGTTGTATCCCATGTCACCATCCAATACTTCTAAGAGAGTTGTTTTCATTACTCCTTCAACGTTCGTGAGCAACAAGATCTCTCCCCCAGTCGTCACGCTCACAAGGTTGAATCCAGCGAGGAGTTTTGTTGCCGGAATAATGCTTTCGGTGAGTTTATCTTGTTCAAATACTCTCCATTGTATGATATTAGCCAAACTTCCTGGATCCAGTGTAACTCGCTTAATTTTAAAATCTAACACATTTAAAGAGATTACTAGTGCGTCATTGTGTGGTAACAATAATTCGTCTGCGTCTTCCTCCGTGAAAGTGATATCATCCTCCCGGAGTCTTTTACTATGAATTATCGATACTTTAGTCTTCTTTGTCGCCGAAAAGGTGACCCCGTTAATTTTGTTCCCCCCAAAGATCATGTTGATCGTCTAGCGTGGGGCTTCTTCTCTTGCTTTCAATGATTCTGCATTGTCTCTGTTGTGACCGTAATTGTTCTTAGCTCGATCACTCAAGAATTATCGGAGATGACCATTCTTCTATAGCGTTGCTACTTCCTCCCGAAGATGTCAGCAGTCCCCTGTCCGGTGACCGTTCGTCCCGTGGTATTCGCACCATAAATTGGGATCCCTCTGGCTAGGATCGGACCTCATCGGTCTCAGGAATTATGCTTCTTTAATGTTCCTCATGGCTGACACCAGTTCCACTATACTGACGTTGAAGTTATATTCTGACAACCTGGGGGTAAGAAAGGTCTCGAGGCCCCGATGTTTGTTTATTTTGAAGTGATCTATTGTTTCGACTACGATCAGCCCCTCCGTCAGGGGTGAACTTGTTTGCTGCTCAGAAATTTCTGCCACGGCTTTCGGTACGCTCGTAGGGCAAAACCCGACCCCTCGAAGTCCGCCTACCCGCATCGTAGTCATTCTTTGATGTTTACTTGTTCTTCTCCCGTCCTTTGGCCGTTGATGTAGCACCGACCTGGTCATCTTCGATCCTTATCTTTGACTCGTACTGGTTGTGAATATCTGCCCAGGTTGTTGTTTGAAACTCAAGCAGGCTCTCCTTCAGCTTCTGGGAAGAGTCTGAACTTCTCGGATTCAATCCTTTAGTGAATGCTTGAGCTTCCCATTCATCCGGGACGGCCGGGAGCAACATTCTTTCTTTCTGGAATCGGGTAACAAACTCTCATAACAATTCAGATTCTCCTTGTGCGATTCTGAATATGTTAGTCTTCCGGGCTTGTAACTTTCTGGCCTCGACATGATCTTTAATGAAAGAATCCGCGATCATCTCAAAGGAATCTATGGAATGCTCGAGCAATAATGAATACCACGTTAGGGCTCCCATCATGAGAGTTTCGCCGAATTTCTTTAGCAACACAGATTCAATTTCGGGAGGAGCTAGATCATTTCCTTTCACCGCCGTTGTGTAGGTGGTAATATGTTCCTGTGGGTCTAAAGTTCCATCATACTTTGAAACTTGAGGCGTTTGAAATGCTTAGGAATTAGTTCTGGTGCCGCACTTGGCTTGTACGGTAATTGAACGTACTTCTTCGAGTTCGGGCCTTTCAATACTGGTGGTGCGCCCGGGATTTGATCCATGCGGGCATTTACTTCCCTCATGAACCGTAAAAACTCATCTTTGAATGAATCGTTCTCGTTGTTAAGACCTGATCTGCTCCCCCCAGCCCCATCAAAGCCAACTTTACCCCTGGGAGTGTTGTTATCGACTCTCTACATTGTTTGGTCTGCGGGAACAACGGGGGGAAGTTGATCGCGCTTGTTTGCATTATTCGAAGCACCTGATAGCGCTTGCTTTAGTTCCATCATAACCTGATCCTGCCGCGTGAGATAGCCTAGAATGATTGCCTGTTGCTCTTGCAGGATCCTCACATTATCCACTACTTGTCCCTCGTCAGCATCATCGGGAGTTGTCTTCAGAAGCTGTTGAGGGTACCGTTTGTCATGCACCGACGTGGCGTCATTCCCCTCATTGCGGGTGTCACTAATTGAGTCCTCGAAATGAGGCTGATCCCTTCGAATTTCAGGGTTGTGTACATCGTTAACAGTATTATCTGCCATTTTTTGCGATTTTTTCTAAGACAAAATAGTCAAAACATGTTAGTAAAAAAGGCAAGGATTAACTTAATTGCACGACAGTCTAGGCCCCACGGTGGGCGCCAAACGGTTTACCCGTAAAATGGTATAGTTAAATTTATACGTGATTTCTAGACAAGTAAACTAATTTGATCCTGAAATAATATAATAATCGAAGAAATACACAATACTTAGCCTTAGAATGTAGATGAAAAAGCAAAGATGGTGATTCTGTGAAAATGATTTTCGAACCCAGCTATGATGAGATCAAAAAGCAAGAAAGTAAAATTGTATAAAGCTTTGTATAGAATATAGAATATGTTCTTGTGAGAAAATTCGTGTCCTTTACAATGGTAACTGAGCTCACTATTTATAGCTATACCTAGGGAAAAAGGTCCTAGGATCATGCCCTCCTTTAATGCCAATTATGAGGGTCATTGATGAAGATGTAACGTTGAGTGTAAATACCAAATTCTTTGTAGCAGACCGTCACTTTTAATGCTGTAGAATATTCCTTAGTAAATGCTACCGGACGCAGAGCATTTAATATACTTTTTTGAATGTTTTCCGTTCTGGTGACAGGCGCAGTGGTTGCGTTCGGTCCTCAGCTATTCCATCTTGGATTCCACGTGTCCTGCTTTTAGTCAGCCACGTGTCATATCATATTTTACCCTATACAACTTTAAAGACTATGAATGCTAATCAAAGGTTTGTTATAATATTATAATAATAATAATTATTAATCATGGCTAGTAAAGTATAAAGAATATGTTATAAATTTCAGTTACCGATATTAAAATATATTCTTTTGATTGGTCTAATAAAGACTCATTAAAAGAATGAACCTAGACATCAATTTAAATATTATTTTTGAGATACTTTTTTTAACAATCCCCCACATAGCTCAAAAAGAATATTATAATGAAATAAAGATTTTGTTGAGTTTTCACAAATGAGCATAATGCATCGAATCTGGTGTCTCTTGGACTATGAACCAGACCTAGATAAAATAAGATTAAACTTACAGAACAATTGGTGAAGTTCAAAACTTCTATGAACCAAGAATTCTTTTGTAAGTTTAGTGTCTTATCTATCACATTATACCCCCACACACATTGTTGTTTATCGCAATTTTGCGCTAATAGGCCATGCGCGCGCCTGGTTTTCAAGAGTGCTCTAGAAAGTTTTTGCCATAAATTTCATAGGAGCGACCCCACTCTACACTCATATAGGTCCATCCATCAAGTATATTCTGCAGCGCAATACACCACCTATAAAAAGCTATGGATTATTGAATTAAGAGTTTAATAACTCAACCTCCCATTTCTTGCAGTCTAGCACTATATACACACACACCATAGGAAGGGACATAATTTAATAGTGCATATTTGATCAACTAATGACTTGTTATTACCCATATGAACCTAATTTATTGGATCTCCAATCATATAGGTTGGGTTACCGTCATAGTTGATATAACTCAAATTGGCAAAAGTCTCATTCCCCTCGATGTTTCAGATATTAATTTTCTTCCCAAAGATTTAGTCAAAGGATCGGCCAAATTCACTTATGACTTCACATAATCTATGGAAATAATTTCATCTTTCAGCAAATGCTTTATCACATTATGTCTCAATCGAATGTGTCTACTCTTCCCATTGAAGGATTTATTTTTAGCAATGGCTATTGCAGCTTGGCAATCATAATGCATCGACACAGAAGGTGTCGGTTTTATTCCTAGTGGAATACTTGCCAAAAAGATTTTTAACCACTCAGCTTCGTTGCCAGCTAATTCCAATACCACAAACTCAGATTCCATGGTAGATCTAGCTATTATTGTTTGTTTAGCTGATTTTCATGCCACAATACCCCCACCAAGGGTGAACACATAACCACTAGTGAATTTTGTCTCATCTGAATCAGAGATCCAGTTAGTATCATTATATCCTTCTAATACAGTGGAAAATCCATTATATTTAATACCATAGTTCATGGTACCTCTCAAATATTTCATTACTCTTATAATGCATCCCATGATCATGACTCGGGTTATGAGTATATCTACTCAATCTACGCACAACATACGCAATATCAGGTCTAGTAAAATTTATCATATGTATTAGACTACCAATAATTTGAGCATATTTATCTTGATCAACAACATCTCCCTTATTCTTTTTTAATTGACTACTAACATCATAAGGAGTGCTTACAGGTACCACATCAAAATTATTAATTTTTTAAAGAATTCTTTCAACACAATGTTCTTGAGTTAACATCAAGCTATTGCTATCTCTTATAATTTTCATGCCTAAAATAACACTAGCTTCTCCCATGTCTTTCATCTCAAAATTAGAAGATAAGAAAAAATTAGTTTTATGTACCAAATCAAGGCTAGAACTAAAAATAAACATGTCATCTATATAAAGACAAATTATAATACATGTACCATCTACACATTTTGTATAAATACATTTATCTATTTCAATTGATGAAAAAACATCATTAATCAATACTTGATCAAATTTTTCATGCCACTGTTTAGGTGCTTGCTTTAGACCATACATAAATTTTAGCAATTTACATACTTTATTTTCTTGGCCAGACACTATACAACTCTCAGGTTTCTCCACATAAATTTTTTCTTCTAAATCACTATTTAAAAATATAGTTTTAACATCCATTTGGTAAATAAAAAGTTTATAAATAGAAGCTAAGGCAAGTAAAATACGAATTGAGAAAATTCTAGTTACAGGAGCATAAGTATCAAATAATCAATATTTTGCTTTTGAGTAAAACCTTTTGCAACAAGTCTAGCTTTGTATTTATTAATAGAACCATCCAAATTTAGTTTCTTCTTAAAAATTCATTTACAACCAATGTGTTTAGCTCCTGGAGGTAAATCAACTAAAATTCAAGTTTTATTTTGTAAAATTAAGTTTAATTCTACATCAATAACTTCTTTCCAAAATGATGCATCAAACGAAGAAATTGTCTCAGAATATGTTAAAGGATCATTATCCACAAGATAAGTATAAAAATCATTACCAAAAGATTTTTCTTTCCTTGGTCTTTTACTTTTTCTTAATTCCTCACTTTCAAAATCATTTTGAATAATAGGAACATGAGTAATACAATCACATCGAATAATAGGAGCATCAGAAATATTCTCAAATTTTAAAGGAAACATATTTTCAAAAAATTCAGCATTTTTTGTTTCAACAATAGTATTGTGTTCAAACACATCACTTTTGACTACTAAAAATTTATATGTGCACTACTTTCAGCATACCCAATAAACATACAATAAGATGTTTTAGATCCTATTTTTCTTTTCTTAGGATCGGGTAACATAACTTTAGCAAGGCACCCCCACACTTTCAAATATTTCAAGTTAGGGGGATAGCCTTTCCACAACTCATAAGGCGTTTTACCCGTTTTCTTATAGGGAATCCTATTTTGTAAATGACAAGCAGATAAAATGGCTTCACCCTAAAGATAATCCGGGGCACAAGAACTAACAAGCATGCTATTCATCATTTCCTTTCAGGTCCTATTTTTTCTTTCCGCTACACCATTTGATTGTGGAGAATATGGCGGAGTTACCTCGTGAATTATGCCTTTTTTCTCACAATAATTATTCAATAAAATAAATTCACCACCTCTATCGGATCTAGCTCTTTTGATTTTCTTATCCAATTGATTTTCTACTTCAGAATTATAAATTAAAAACTTATCAAAAGCTTCATATTTATTTCTCAACAAATAAACTTTTGTATATCGAGAAAAATCGTCTATAAAAGTCACATAGTAATATTTTTTCCCTCCTCTAGTCATAGTTTGTTTCAAGTCTCCTTAATCAATATGGATTAAACTTAACAATTCAGATTCTCTAAATACAGAAGCACACGATTTCTTAGTTTGTTTAGCTTCGGCACAAACTTCACACTTATCAATATTTGAATAATTAATATTTGAAATGATACCTTTAGAATTTATTTTTTTAATATAAGATAAACTAACATGTCATAATCTAGCATGCCATAAATTGAAAGAGTTAATCAAGTAAGCAAAAGTATTAGCATTTTCATTAATAACATTGAGTACAAACAAGCCATGGTTATAATAACCCTTGCCAACAAAATTATTATTCTTGGTCAACACGACCTTATCAGATTCAAAAGAAACCTTCACCCCTACTTTTCCTAATAATCCCATAGAGACCATATTGGCTCAGATACTAGGAACATGTAACACATCATTCAATGCGAAAGTTTTGCCAGATGTGAGTTTGAGAAGAACTTTGCCTTTTTCAAGAACTGAAGTAGTCCTTGAGTCGCCAAGATATACAAACTCTTGTCCTTCCTCAACTTGGGTGTAAGACACAAAGTCTTTTTTTGTTATCACATATGTGCCTAGTGGCACCAGAATCTAACACCCAGTCTTTCACATTGGCCACAAGGTTCACTTGGGAAACAACCGCAGCAATTATGTCATCCGCTTTGGCTTCAGCTAAATTTACTTTAGCCTTAGCGGAATTGTCATTCCTAGCCCTTTTCCGACATTGACCAGCATGGTGTCTAGGTTTTTCACACACAAAACAGTTACCTTTTTTCTTGAAGGTTTGATTGTTGGTTTTGAGTTTATAACTATTTCTTTTATCGTACCTGTTGTTTGATTTGTTCTGCCGCTTGTTGTCCTCCACAAGGTTGGCTCTTGTAGCAATCCCCTTTCCTTTGTGCTTCAATTGTTGTTTGTAGCCACTCCAAGATTTGGAAAGTTTTTCTATAAGCATACCAGCAACAAACTGTTCGGGCAGAGAGATATCCTCAGATTTAAGATCTTCAATTAGCTTGTGATATTCGTTGTTTTGTACAGTTATTTCCTTGTCCTCCGTCATCTCTCACTTGTAGTAGTTTCCAATTACAAACTTTTGTTTAGTAGCGTCTTCATCAGTGTGCTTTGATATCATTGACTCCCAAATTTCTTTTGCCTCCTTCTAGGAAACGTAGACATCGAACAATTCGTTTGAAAGAGTAGAAATTATAGTATGTCTACATACCTTATTAGCATGAACCCACTGATCCATTTGAATGGAAGATGCTTCAATTGGCTTAGGATTAGTAAGTGCGAAAGCAACTCCATGCATATCCAAAATAGAATACACACGTTCCTGCAAGCGCTTAAAATTATCTCCACCAAAAATCTCAATTTTCGAAACATCAGAAAAAGGTTTGGCATAGGTAATTGGTGATGGAACAACAACAAAAACAGTTGGTGCAGCGGGTATAGTAGCATCAACAACAACATTAGCAGCGTTATTCTCCATAATAACAACGTGAAAATATCCTTAAGATTGTTGAAAAAATATTTGATTATGGAGAATAAGATTTAGCTTGAGGCGTGTCAAGGACACTGTCCTTAAGGATATTTCGTTCACACCGTGATAAATAAAATTAGGCATATCCCCCAGGATTCAACAAACTCTTCTAGTATAACTAGGAGCAAAAACAACAAAGATTAATAAAATAAAATACATCACTGAAAAATATATATATAGGAAAAATTTATACTCTTAGTTTTTTCCACCCCTCAAATTTTAAACGGCTCGAACCCGTAACACACAGGGGCGGTCCAACCCTAAAGCAAGTGAAACACTTGCTTTAGGCCCCAAAAATTTAAAGGCCCCAAAATTACTAGTATTCTCTATATATAGTAGTATATTATTTATATAATTATCTTTTATTATTGATAAATTTATTTCTTTATTGTCATATTAATTTTTAATAACTCGATTTCTTCCTCTAATTAATATAACTAAAATAGTTTTCTGTCAATCTTATTTTACTTTTTTACTTAATTATATTTCTCTATTCATTAGTTGGTCACGTAACTATATCTAATAATCTAACTTATTATTTATTTTTCTTACATAAATTATACTCTCTCCGTCCCAATTTATATGAAAGTGTTTAACTGGACATGAATTTTATGAAATAAAGGAAGACTTTTGAAACTTGTAATCTTAAATAAATCTTAGAAGCTTTTGGGCTAGAAATCATCTCATTAATGGTAAAAAAAAAAATCTAAAGTTGAATTGTTACCAAATATAGAAAGGGACTTACTAAAAAAAAGGAGTCACTTATGTTTTCTGGGTTCTCCCATTTCAGTTATGATGCAATATACGTTAAATTCATTTAATTTTCTGTATTTTATAAAACTAAGTTCTTATTTTTTTAATTCTACATTCTCACTTGTCTAATTTTTTTAAAAACGATGTTCATTAAATAATATATATATATATATATATATATATATATATATATATATATATAGGTCTCTTATTAAGATTTTGTTTTAGGCCTCCTATGAGATTGAGCCGCCCCTGATGGCTGGCTAGCTTAAAGCAATAAAGCTCCAACGTATATAACATTAAAGAACTAACGAATAATGAGATGCTAATGACTGTTACAAATAAAATTCTTCAACGTTTTGTAACTTTTCAAAGCCATTCAAATTATAATAATGATTATTAATCATGGCTAGTAAAGTATAAAGAATATGTTATATATTTCAGTTAAATATTCTTTTTGAGATATCAAAATTATTCTTTTAATATTCTAATAAAGACCCGTTAAAAGAATGAACCTAGACATCAATTTAAATATTTTTTTTGAGATATTAAAATTATTATTTTTTTAACACAAGTATCGGATAACTCTACTCACCAAGACTTAGGTATATGAAAACAAATCACCTAGATGTGAATATTTTGTCCTTTTCATATTTATTTATTAGGAAAAATGACATTATATAGCTGCTATCAAAATAATAGCCGAAAAATGTATGTTTATATATATATATATATATATATACTTTTATACAAAAATATACAATTTTATATACTTTTTTAGCTAACAGATGTAAATAGTTTCGGCCGCGGGTTAAGAAAACCATATTAATTATTCTGGGGAGGGGGTTGAATTGCCCTTATAATTTTGTGATCTGTGAAGACTTGCTTCTTGATCAATCAGTTCTTAGATTTTCTTAATGGCACTATGCAGTAGACTTTACATCAGTTGCATGAGATGATCCTAAATCGTCAAAGTACGTTAATTTAGAACGTCTTTCTAAAAGCTTAAGTTTTTTCTAAAAAGGTAAAGTTAGTTATAAACAGCACCAAGCTGGTATTGAATCAAAGTACATAAACAACAGGACTGGTTGTACATCAAGTTCAAAGATACTATCAACTTTTACTTAAATTTCATACAAAATATTAGCTGACATATCAACAAATAAAGATTGGGTCGGTTCTACTACTGATGAATCTACCTCTGATCTTGAGGCAGGATATAGGTAAGGCTTGGGAGGTATTTTCAAATAGACTTGGTTCCCTTCTAACATTTCCACAACTTTAGTCATAGATGGTCGATTTGAGGGATCAGTCTGTAAACACCATAAACTCACTAACACCATCTTTCTTGCGCATTCTTTCTCCGATTCATTCATTATCCCGATTAGTTGGAGCTCTTCGTCTAGTTCAATTCGTCGATAGAGCCAGTGTGGGAAGTAGATTTCACTTGTACGGTCAACTTCAACATCAACATTTTTTCTTCCTCCAACCATCTCTAGCACCATCATTCCGTAGCTATAGACATCAGACTTGTGAGAGACACCTCCTAAGTTTCTGCAAACTATTTCCGGAGCTATATAACCAATAGTCCCTCGTGCACCTAACATTGACACAACGCTCTCCTTTTTCATGCAAAGTTTGGCAAGTCCAAAGTCGGAAATCTTAGGACAAAAATCGTCATCAAGCAGGATATTGTGAGGCTTTATATCAAAATGCAAAATCCGAGTGGTACAACCACGATGTAAGTACTCCAATCCACGAGCAATGCCTAGTGCAATTTTGTATAATATTGGCCAACTCAATTGGCGAACTCTGTTGGATCTTTCCTCATAGATAAACTTTTCAAGAGATCCATTTGGCATGAATTCATAAACAAGAGCTCTTCTGCGACCCTCAAAACAAAATCCCACAAGGCTCACGATGTTAACATGTGATGTCTTGCTAATACTTGCAACCTCGTTAATGAATACTTCAGCACTGCCTTTTCCATTCGCAAGCTTCACTGCCACATGCTTCCCGTTATGCAATCTTCCTTTGTATACATTACCACATCCTCCTTGGCCTAGTTTGTTTTTGAAGTGACCGGTGATTCTTTTGACTTCTGAATAGCTGTATCTCTTTGGAGAATATGACCCATAATTCATTAGAAATGTTTCGATATTTTGGTGATCCTCAGCATTAGATTCCCAAAATTTTAGGTATTTGTACCACAAAATCTTTTCTCTGAAGTAGAAGAGTAAAACCAGCAGTCCAATACAAGAGAAGAATGTACCTGTGGACAAAAATAAAGTCATGACCATAAGAGAATATAAATTCATTCATTAACTCCTATAGCACTCTTTGGGAAATAGTTTGTGTTATATACAGAAAAAAGATTCAAAACAGCAAAAGGGGGAAAGGGAGAAAAAGGTATCTAAGAAAATTTCGCGGCCACTGTTCGAGAGAAGAAAAAAGAAGATGAGTTACCTGTGGCTACAATGAACCAGGATGTCCGGAGATGACCCCTTTTTGATGTACCTGCCGCTGTTATATTGCTAACATCTGCACTACTAACACTTGTGAGTCTCAGATTATTAAACTTCTATCTGGTTAAGCGAAAAGTTAATTAATGATAGAACGAGAATGAGAATTTAATTGGAACTGAGATAGTTTGAAGTATGGAAGTATATTTGATCCAACAACAGTGGTTGAAGCTTCGGTTCCTATGCAGTTGTAATCAAGCATGGACATCAGTTTCAGTGCACGGTCAGATTGTGTGGAAAGAAAGCTCAGGTCAGTAAGATTTCCACATACAAAAGACTCTGGCCTGAACTAAGATGAGAATATGACAGAGAATGATGCAAATAGAAGAAAAAACAAAGTCATATTGTATTCGCGTAAATTTCATGGGTGGTAATTCAACTTTGTGTTCATTACGCAAAAGTCACTTTTCTTCTTTTTGTTACGTAAAAATCATTCAACTTTGTGTTCTTTACGCAAAAGTCATTTTTCTTCCTTTTGTTACGTAAAAATAATTCAATTTTGTGTTCTTTACTCAAAAGTCACTTTTTTTTCTTTTGTTATGTCATCTCCGACCCTCCCCGTTTCTCTATAATGGGGGCATTTTTGCCATAATGGGCTCCAAAGCTCCCCATTTTTGCCCCCCAAATGGGGGATGAATATTGTTACCTCAAATATGGAGTGACACTATTTATCTCCTCAATTACTATTCATCCTTATTTTATTATTATTTTTATTATTGAACTCCATCCAAGAGGTTGTGAGTTCGAGTCACCCCAAGAGCAATGTGGGGAGTTCTTTGAGGGAGGGAGCCGAGGGTCTATCAGAAACAGCCTCTCTACCTCAGGGTAGGGGTAAGGTCTGCGTACACACTACCTTCCCCAGACCCCACTAGTGGGATTATACTGGATTGTTGTTATTTGTTATAATTTATCTCTTTATATATACCTAATTATGTTTATGTAATATCTTTATAATATTAATTTTATATCTTAACTTTGGTGTATAATTTTGATAAATTAATTTTCGTGCATTTATTATTTTTATGTAAAATTGTAAGTTAATTTTATTATAATAGAGAATGAACGTGATCTTAATGCACCAATTCAAGATGATTGGGAATGTTCACCTCCAACGGTAGAAATGGTAGTAGATGAAAATCATCGATTTGAGCAATATTTAGCTCGACACAAAAGAATTAAGGACAAAGATGCTCATTTTGCACTTCGTAATGCATTAATAGATCATTTATCGGAGCATACTAGAAATGGAAGTTAAATATTTATGTAATATTTAATATGAATTTTACCATAATGTAATATGTATTTAATTATCTTGTATCTCAATGATTTCACTTTTATTTGAATTATCCGTTAATATATATAATCTATAATATTTGCTTACAAATGATATTATTTAAAAATTTATGATATAAAATAATTTTATATTAAATTATATGTGATGAATATGTAAAAAAGAAAAAAAGATAGAATTTCTTTAATAGAAATAAGAAAATAAAATTTAAATAAAAATAATAATATAACATTGAAGATAGAGAAGAATATAAAATGAAATATTCTTTTTTGGAGTAAAAAATGGAGTAATGGTTGGAGTGACTTTACTCCATTTTGGAGTTTACTCCAAAATGGGGCAAGGGTTGGACATGACCTTACACAAAAATTATTTTGCTTTGCTTAATTTATCACAAAAGTCACCTTGGCCAGATTTTATAATACTTTTACTTGAAAAGTCTATTATGCCCTTGACATTGTAAATCTTCTCATTTATGTAATACCTTCTATATTATATATTGTATAATATATTTTTACCTAGGTATTTTACTTATAATTAAAAATACTTTAAATTATTTTATTTATTATTTTTATAATATATCCATACATCTAAGTTTTTTCTCATGACACTTATTTAATCATATTCAAACATGAACATATTTTAAGTATAAAAATGATTAAAAAATATTTATTTTTAATATTTATTTAAAATAATAGAAACATATTTGTTTAACAAATCATAGTTCTTTTATAGTCAATAGAAATTTTAAAAGAAGTTTCAAAGATATTTGTCTTTAATATTGGGTATGACTTGGCTGATAAATCAATGGGCTATGAATTTTTAATTTTTATTAAACATATTTTATTAAGCATGATTAAGAACGTGGGCTTGAGATTTGTTCCCGGTAATGTTATTGACAAATTTAATAATGCTACTTATATATCTTAAAATTTAATATTAAGAAAAAATTAAATGTACGAGTATATTAAATAAATAGGAAATTATTTTAATTATAAGAAAAATCCGTGGGTAAAAATATACTCCATTATATAACATATAATATAGAAGGTATTACATAAATAAGAGGATTTTTAATGTCAAGGGCATAATAGATTTTTCAGGTGAAAGGTTTGTAAAATATAGTCAAAGTGATTATTGTGATAACTAGAACATAATAAAATAATTTTTGTGTAACCAAAGAAAGAAAAATAAATTTTGGGTAATAAACACAAATTTGAATGACTTTTACATAACAAAAAAAAAAAAGAAAAGTGACTTTTGGGTAATGAACACAAAGTTGAATGACCACGCATGAAATTTACAGTATTGTATCCTGTGGCATGAAGAGGGCCGGATTATGTTATTACATATTGTGAATTTCTGAAATGGAATAAGAAAGGTCCTTAAGAAATTTTTAACTTGATCTTGAGAATGGAGCACATTATATATATGGAGATATCTACCTGTGTGACAAAGAAATTTGTTGGTAATATCAGTCTGGCATTGACCTCCACTATAGTGACATTGGTAACAGTCATCAGACAGCTTCCATTCTACTAGAAATTCAGGACCTAACAAGTTGAACAAATCACCATCATTTGATAACTTGTCAAATGGCAATTTGATAAGTGAACAGTTAGCAGGAAGATTGCCTGCTAAAACGTCTTCATCATCAATCTTGTAGTATATGGTGAAGCCATCACATCCATCATACATTTCATAATGATATTTCATCTTCTGCGTAATATTATGATTGGTACTATTACATTTGAAGATATTTTGAAGTGAAAGAGTAGTGAAAGAAATAGAAGGAGAGTTTGGAAGGGAGAAATTCTTGTTAAAAGCTTCGCAATCGCGTTGCCTCAACGTCATTTGAAGCTTCGGGTCGCCAAGCAAAACTGATGAATTATGCTTCTCTAAAGCATAGTACCAATCTCCTCCAGGAAGTAGTTGGATTATTGGAAATGGTTTAGCATTACAACCAGACATGGACAGAAATCCACAGTCAGATTGTGTGGAAAGAGAGAAAGGAAAGCTCAGGTCAGTAAGATTTCCACATGAAAATGACTTTGGACAAGTTGAATCACTTCTGCCCTTTGTCTGAACTAAGTAACAGATCAGAAGAAAGCATACAAAAGAAGTGAAAGTCATATTATATCCTCCCACTGGCCACTGATCAAACAAACAAATTCCCATCTCAAGAAGATGAAGACAAGATATGAACTCAGTTGTTCACTGCTTTTAATTGTTAGTGGAGTTGGAAAAATTGTGATAAACGTATATTAAGTGCGGTGAGGTGAATTTTCAAAGCACCTTCTTGTTAATGGAAAGACTTAAAGTCTTGCAGCAATAATTAGACTTCATTGTCAAGTCTTGTGAAGAGACTGTTTTGATGTCCCTTCTATTTAATATGAGATTAATTGCAACTTATATAGCTAATCAGACTCAATAAATTAAGTAACAAGCTAATTGGGATGAAGGATGGTCTTGATTCTTGGAACTTCAATTGGATACAGTACAAAACAGAGAATGTCACCTACATAAAGGTTAATCCCCAAGATTTAGAGTCCATGACATTGGAGAAGTCTCCCCCACACACTCAGGACTTAATGCGTGAGTAACGGTGGCCTGACATTGACAAACGCAACGATAGGGACCAATGTGTCTGGTTCTGATACGATGTGAAGATATTACGATCATGTATGGGGGCTGACGCTTGTCCAGTGCCGGAAGGTTAAGGAAGTTGGAGACCTGATGACAGGGGAGCCGACATACGCCGATTCTTTCACGACGTGGGGTGTTAATTTACCTACTAAATATTATCTAATTTTTAATTATTAATTAGAATTCAAATTCTTAATTTAATTATAATTATTACAATATATCTTTATTTATATAATAACATAATAACAGATACAAATAGTAAATCGAGGTACCTCTTCTACGACAAATTTGAACACCACAACCCATTTCCTCAACCAATTATTTTCTGCATTTACCGTCTTTCTTAGTCTAAGGACTTCATTGTCCAGGGAATTCTTTTTCCATATATTTGACCTATAATGTTGTTGGTGGATTTTGGAAATTTCTCAGAAGGCAAGACTAAGAGAAAAAAGCATTCAAAACACTTTTGAGGGAATTTTCCAAATCAGGAACTTCTATGTATGTTGGAAGTAGAAGTCATTATAGCAATAGCTTATATTCAACCCATAAAAATATATTTTCTTTGATCCAAAATGATGGTTATATTACCCTTTCTGGTAGTCTTTTCTCTTCTCTGTTTGATATGACACACTTACAACTTGTGACACACTTATCAACTTGCAGAGTTGCAGTATATTTATTGAATTCTTTATATTATAATATCACCTCTGAAAATGCAAAGAAGTAGTAAACAAATGGGACGACTGCCGTACTTGATTCGTGGAGCTTCAATTGAATACAGTACAAAATCGAGCAGCGCAACCAGCTACCGCCTGCCCTGTATTCGGAGACGGTTCTAGAATTTAAATTATGAGCTCAAATATAATATTTATTAAAATTTTAGTAGCTTAATATATATATATATATATATCTATCCCTCATGTCGAAAGTTATGGATTCAGATGAACTTCTACTCTACATCCGCCCATGCCTATATCACCTATGTATGTTTCAGTACGCAAGACAATGAGCGTGGCATATCAGTTGATCAAACGTGAGCATTTCCTTTCTGTTTGAGCTTTGTTATGTTTTAACATGATCACATATATATAGACATCAGACTTGTGAGAGACACCTCCCAAGTTTCTGCAAACTATTTCTGGAGCTATATAACCGACAGTCCCTCGTGCACCTAGCATTGACACAACACTCTCCTTTTTCACGCAGAGTTTGGCAAGTCCAAAGTCAGAGATCTTAGGACAAAAATCGTCATCAAGTAAGATATTATGAGGCTTTATATCAAAATATGCAAAATCCCAGTGTTACAACCACGATGCAAGTACTCCAATCCTCGAGCAATGCCTAGAGTTATTTTGTATAGTATTGGCCAACCCAATTGGCAACTCTGTCGGGTCTTTCCTCATAGATAAACTTTTCAAAAGATCCATTTGGCATGAATTCATAAATGAGAGCTCTTTTGTGACCCTCAAAACAAAATCCCACAAGGCTCACGATGTTAACATGTGATGTCCTGCTAATACTTGACACCTCGTTAATGAATTCTTCACCACTTCCTTTTAGTTCATTCAGGACCTTCACTGCCACATGACTTCCATTGGGAAGAGTTCCTTTGTATACAGAACCAAACCCTCCTTGACCTAGTTTCGTTTTGAAGCAGCTGGTGATTCTTTTGACCTCTGAGTAGTTGTATCTCTTTGGAGCGTATGACCCATAGTTCTTCAGAAACGCTTCAATATTTCGGTGATCCTCAGCTTTGGATACCCAAAACCTGAGGTATTTGTGCCAGAAAATCTTTTTTCTGAAGCAGAAGAGTAAAACCAACAGTACAACAGTCAACAAAACTGCACCTGTGAAGAAAAATGAAGCCATGCACCATCAGAGAATATAAATTCATTCTGAAAGTCCTACAGCACTCTTTAAACGGCTTGGTGTCATGGAGCTCAACTCCAGGAAGCAGTTGGATTCTTGGAAATGGTTTAGCATCACAACCAGACATGGACACAAATCCACAGTCAGATTGTGTGGAAAGAGTGAAAGGAAACAGTAAGATTCCCACATGAAAATGACTTGGCAGACTACTTTTCAAAGCATCTAATTTTCAATTGAAAGACTTGGCAGTCTTCCATCAATAATAGACTTCATTGTCAAGCCTAGTGAAGAGGCTGACTTGATATTTCTGGGACGACTTCATTTCTAGATATTCCTTCATCGCAAACAAGACAAGCTAACAGGGATGAAGAAGTAGATATCTGGAATTCTTTTTTGTGATTATTATTTTCCAGTCAATTTAGGCTGCTTATTCGGGGTCAAGGTTGTTAGTATATATGGAAATGATCTCAGAAAGCTAGACTAATGAAGATACAAACTCAAAACACTGTGAAATGATGTTATCTTCCTTTCTGATAGTATTTTCTCAGTCTGATATGACATATTACAACTTGTAGTATATTTATTGAGCTTGTAATTTGCTTCAGTACCAACTGAGATTCCAAGCACATTTTCATTCACTATCTTAAGTACAAAATAAGTAGTTCTTGTGAACATTTAATGTCTCTTAGAATCTCATAACTACTATGAAAGAAGGATCATATAACATCCCAATAATCTCTATCACACTTTTCCATTTGATAGAACCTATTTACATTATTGGCTGTTATACAGTATGCTCTGATGCCAATGTTCAATAAATTATCTTAACTAAGATATCAGGCAGAAATCTGAAAGAATTATAACAAAATTGTTGACATACTTGGCAATAATGCATGAGTTAAGCGACTTTAATACCCACTTGGCTGTTTTCCTTTCATGGCGTCCTTCTTATCACGACAGTCAGCACATAGGAACGGACTTTGCCAAGTCTTTGAGCTCGTCGAGAAAATTGAACCAGCATGTACTGATATGCCTTCGCAGCAACGTGTCACGACCCAAAATCCTAACCTGTCGTGATGACGCCTATCTCGTTACTCGGCAAGCCGATAATTTCAATAAACCACAATTTCCTTTAAGTTTGAAAATATAATATTGAAATACAATACAAGATCCCACAAATACTGATACGAACACTCCCCAAAACCTGGTGTCACCGAGTACATGAGCATCTAATATGGATACAAGTCAAAAGAAAACGGTCTATAATAGTCTAAGACCAAATACAGTAAACAAGGAGATAGGGAAAAAAGAGATAAAGTCTGCGAAATACAGCAGCTACCTCTAAATCTCCAGAAAATCAACTGTGCGAGAAAATCAACACCTGCTATGTTCGGAAGCACCTGGATCTGCACACGAAGTGCAAAGTGTAGTATGAGTACAACCAACTCAGCAAGTAACAATAATAAATAAGAAATTGAAGATAGTGACGAGCTACACAGTTATAGTTCATTTTCAGTAATTCCAACAGAGAATAGACATGCTTTCAAATCCAGCAGTTTAAGTCAAATCAATTTATACAGTTCAAGTTCATGTAATCCGGATATAAAATCTTTCATAGAATTTTACAACAATGACAAATAGCAACTAAGTGCAACAACAGATGAAAAACAAGTACAGCCTCTCAGGGCAACAGTCACTCCACTCGTCACAATAACTCAACCACTCGGCTCTCAGCCCTCAGCACTCACACTCAATGGGTACCCGCGCTCACTGGGGGTGTACAGACTCCGGAGGGGCTCCTACAACCCAAGCGCTATAATCTGCACGGACAACTCACGTGCCATAATATAAATATCTGGATCCGCACGGCCAACTCACGTGCTATAGTATAATCACATGCTATAGTATAATATAAAGATCCGCACGGACAACTCACGTGCTGCACGACCAACTCACATGCTATGGTATAATATCTCACAATCAGGCCCTCGGCCTCACTCAGTCATAAAGCTCTCCAGTCTCCCGGTCTCTCCACAATCATAAAATCAACCCAAACAACAATGATATGATACATCAATATTGAACCATAGAGACTGAGATAAAATAATCAAGTAAGCTGTGACTGAGTACAAAATAACAATTTAAGCAGATAATTCACATGTACACGACCTCTGTGGTCCCAACAATACCAACATATAGCCTAAACATGGTTTATAGCGTGACTTATAGTCAAGTTTCCACAACACATAGAGAGCACATAACTATCAACAAGTTATTCAGCTTTACAGTTTCCACGGGACGGACCAAGTCACAATCCCCTCGGTGCACGCCCACACGCCCGTCACCTAGCATGTGCGTCACCTCCAAAATAGTCACATGACACAAAATCCCAGGGTTTCATACCCTCAGAACCAGATTTAAAACTGTTACTTACCTCAAAACGTGAAATTCTTTACTCTGCTATGCTTTTGCCTCGCAAATCGGCCTCCGAGTGCCTCGAAACTAGTCACAATTAATTCGTTTCAATCAATAAAATTTATTGCAATTAATTCCATTAGAAAATACTAATTTTCCATAAAAGTCCAAAATTTAGCTCAAAAATCGCCTGTGGGGCCCATGTCTCGGAACTCGACAAAAGTTATAAAATCCGTAAGCCCATTCAACCACGAGTCCAACCATATAGTTTTTACTCAAATCCGACATCAACTCAACCCTCAAATCTCCAAATTAAACCAAGATGGTTTTCACAATTTTCCAACTTAATTCACCGATTAAATGTTAAAAACGACCATAGATTCGGGTAATTTAACCAATATTGAGTTAAGAATACTTACCCCGTTGTTTTCCTTGAAAGATTCCCGAAAATCGCCTCTTCCCGAGCTCCAATCCGTCAAAAACTGTTCAGAACTTAAACTCTCTGCCCAGACATTTGCTCTACGCGATCGCGAACATTCCCACGCGATCGCGAAGAACAATTTTCCATCGCCCAGATTTAACTCTACGCGATCGCGGATTTCCCCACGCGATCGTGATGCACAACATCACAGACTTACGTGATCGCAGACCTAACCACGTGATCCGAAGCACAAATGCATGATTTCCATTTCTGCCCCATTTCCTCTATGCGAACACGACCTTCTTCACGCGTTCGCGAATAACAAACTCACATAGCTACGCGATCACGTCCTGCTTCACACGATCGCGAAGCATAAAATGTTACTGCCTTAAATTAACCCTACACGATCGTAGATATCCCCACGCGATCACGTAGAACAAAACCCCCACTGACCAACTAAGCCTACGCGATCGCAGACGCATTCACGCGATCGCGTAGAAGGAAAACAACATCAGATATCAGAATATTCCAGCAGCTGTTCAAGTCCAAATTTTTGATCTGTTAACCATCCAAAACTCATCCGAGCCCCTCGGAACCTCAACCAAATATACCAACAAGTCCTAAAACATCATACGAACTTAGTCGAATCCTCAAATCACCTCAAACAATGCTAAAACCATGAATTACACTCCAATTCAAGCCTAATGAACTTTGAAATTTCTAATTTCTACAAATGATTCCGGAACCTATCAAATCAAGTCCGATTGACCTCAAATTTTGCACACAAGTCATAAATGACATAATAGAGGTATTCCAATTTTCAGAATCGAATTCCAACCCGGATATCAAAAAGTCAATCCCCGGTCAAACTTCCCAAAAATTAATTTTTCGGCATTTCAAGCCTAATTCCACCACAGACCTCCAAATATTTTTTCGGACACGCTCCTAAGTCCAACATCACCATACGGAGCTGCTGGAATCATCAAAATTCAAATCCTAGGTCGTTTACATATAGCCATATCCAGTCAACTTTTCTAACTTAAATCTTTAATTATGAGACTAAGTGTCTCATTTCATTCTGAATTCCTTTTTGACCCGAACCAACTAGCCCGGTAAGTCATAAAATAATTATAAAACATAAATTGAGCAGTAAATAGGGGAACGAGGTTATAACACTCAAAACGACCGGTCGGGTCGTTATATTCTCCCCTCTTAAACAAACGTTCGTACTCGAACGAGTTTAGAATAATACCTGGAGTCTCAAATAAGTGTGAATATTTGCTCCGCATCTCCTGCTCAATCTCCCAAGTAGCTTCTCCGACTGGATGGCCTCTCCACTGCACCTTCACTGATGCTATGCTTTTTGACCTCATCTTTTGAACCTGCCGATCTAAAATAGCCATCGACTCCACATCATAAGTCAAATTACCGTCCAATTGTACTATACTAAAATCCAGAATATGAGACAGATCTCCGACATATTTTCGGATCATGGATACATGGAGCACTGGATGAACACCTAATAGACTAGGTGGAAAAGCAAGTTCATAAGCCACCTCTCCAATTGTTTTAAGTATCTCAAAAGGCCCAATATACCGAGGGTTCAACTTGCCCTTCTTCCCGAACCTCAACACACCTTTCATTGGTGAAATCTTGAGCAGAACCTTCTCCCCAACCATGTAAGCAACATCACGGACCTTCCTGTCGGCATAACTCTTCTGTCTAGACTGCACCATGTAAAGTCGCTCCTGAATCACTTTGACCTTCTCTAAAGCATCCTGAACCAAGTCAGTATCCAATATTCTAACCTCACCCGGCTCAAACCAACCCACCGGAGACCGACACTGTCTCCCATATAAATTTTCATACGGAGCCATCTGAATGCTTGACTGGTAGCTATTATTGTAAGCAAACTCCGCGAGTGGCAGAAATCGATCCCAAGAACCCCTAAAATCAATGACACAAGCGCGTAACATATCCTCCAATATTTGAATAGTGCACTCGGACTGTCCGTCTATCTGAGGGTGAAATGTTATACTCAACTGAACCTGTGTGCCTAATTCTCGTTACACTGCTCTCCAAAACTATGATGTAAACTGCGTGCCCTGATCTGAAATGATGGACTCTGGCACACCGTGTAGGCGAACAATCTCGCGAATATAAATCCCAGCCAACCGCTCCAAAGAATAATTAGTACCAACTGGAATAAAATGCGCATATTTGGTCAACCGATCTACTATCACCCAAACAACATCAAACTTTCTCAAAGTACGTGGAAGCCCAATTACGAAATCCATGGTAATACGCTCCCATTTCCACTCCGGAATTTCAAGTCTCTGAAGCAATCCTCCCGGCCTCTGATGTTCATACTTTACCTGTTGATAATTTAGATACCGAGCTACAAACCCAACTATATCTTTCTTCATCCGCCTCCACCAATAGTGTTGCCTCAAATCCTGATACATCTTCGTGGCGCCTGGATGAATAGAGTACCGCAAACTGTGAGCTTACTGGAGAATCAGCTCACACAAACCATCTACATTAGACACACATAGCCTGCCCTGCATCCGTAATACACCATCATCTCCAATAGTGACTTCCTTGGCATCACTGTGCTGAACCGTGTCCTTAAGGACATGCAAATGTGGATCATCATACTGGCGCTCTCTGATGCGATCATATAAAGAAGACCGAGAAACCACACAAGCCAAAACTCGATTCATCTCGGAAACATACAATCTAACAAACTGGTTGGCCAAGGCCTGAACATCCAATGCTAAAGGCCTCTCTACTACCGGTAAGTATGCTAAGCTGCCCAAACTCTCTTCCTTACGACTCAAGGCATCGGCCACTACATTGGCCTTTCCAGGATGATAGAGAATGGTAATGTCATAATCCTTAAGCAACTCTAACCACCTCCGCTACCGCAAATTAAGATCTTTCTATTTGAACAGATGTTGTAGACTCCGATGATCGGTATATACCTCACACTGGACACCGTACAAGTAATTCCGCCAAATTTTCAAGGCATGAACAATAGCTGCTAACTCAAGATCGTGGACTGGATAATGCTTCTCATGTACCTTTAACTGTCTGGACGCATAGGCGATCACCCTACCGTCTTGCATCAGCACTGCGCCGAGACTAATACGCGACACGTTATAATACACAGTATAAGACTTTGAACCTGTAGGCAACACCAATAGTGGAGCCGTAGTCAAAGCTATTTTGAGCTTTTGAAAGCTCTCTTCACACTCATCCGACCACCTGAACGGAGCACCTTTCTGGGTCAATTTAGTCATAGGAGATGCAATAGACGAGAAAACCTCCACGAAGCGACGATAATAACCGGCCAAGCCTAGAAAACTCTGAATTTCAGTACTGAGGATGTCGTGGGCCAATTCTGAACTACTTCTATTTTCTTCGGATCTACCTTAATTCCTTCACTGGACACTAAATGTCCCAAGAATGCCACCGAACTAAGCCAGAACTCATACTTAGAGAATTTGGCATAAAGTCTCTCCTCTCTCAACCTCTGTAATATAATACCTAAGTGTTGTTCATGCTCCTCCTGGCTACGTGAGTACACCAGAATATCATCAATAAATACTACGACAAATAAATCAAGATATGGCTGGAACACACTATTCATCAAATGCATAAATGCTGCTGGGGAATTGGTTAGCCCAAAAGACATCACAAGAAATTTGCAGTGGCCATAACGAGTTCTGAATGTCGTCTTTAGAATATCCGAATCCCAAATTTTCAACTGGTGATACCCAAATCTCAAATCAATTTTGGAGAACACCATCGCTCCTTGAAGCTGGTCAAATAAGTCATCAATACGCGGAAATGGATATTTATTCTTGATTGTAACTTTGTTCAACTGCCTATAATCAATACGCATCCGCATAGTACTATTTTGTTTCACAAACAGAACCGGTGCACCCCAAGGTGACACACTAGGCCTAATAAACCCCTTTTCAAGGAGTTCCTAAAGTTGCTCTTTTAATTCTTTTGACTCAGCTGGTGCCATACGATACGTAGGAATAGAAATGGGCCGAGTCCCCTGCACCAAGTCAATACCGAAATCAATATCCCTGTCGGGCGGCATACTCGGCGGGTCTGCAGGAAATACATCCGTAAAGTCTCACACGACCGGTAATGAATCAATAATAGGAGTATCTGCATCAACATCTCTCATAAAGGACAAATATGACAAGCATCCCTTTCCAACCATACGTTGGGCCTTCAAATAAGAAATTACCCTGCTAGGAACAAAATCTAGAGAACCCCTCCATTCAACCTTTGGCAACCCCGGCATCGTTAACGTCACGATTTTTGCGTGACAGTCCAGAATAGCATGACATGGAGACAACCAATCCATACCCAGGATTACATCAAAATAAACCATACCGAGTAATAAGAGATCAACTCTAGTCTCCAGATCCCCAATAGTTATCACACACAACTGATACACACGATTCACAATAATAATATTGCCCACCGGTGTAGATACACAAACAAGTGAAACTAAGGCCTCACAGGGCATATCCAGATAATGAGCAAAATACGATGATACATATGAATAAGTGGAACCAGAGTCAAATAATATAGAAACCTCCATGTGTCATACTGAAACAATACCTGTGATCACTGCATCTGAGGCAACAATATTTGGCCTGGCAGGAAAAGCATAGAATCGAGCCTGCCCGCCACCTGATTGGCCTCCCCCTCTTGGGTGACCCCTAGCTGCCTGACCCCTACCCGAGCTGGCTGGGCGGGTGGTGGAACTGCTGGTGCTAGTGCCGTCAGTCGAGGACTCTGCTGTGGAGCCCCACTCAACAACCTAGGACACTCTCTCTTGAAATGATCAAATTCTCCGCACTCGAAACAACCCCTCCTCTAACGGAACTGCTGCTCCTGATAACCCGAGGAATTACCTGCAGAAGCCTGAGCGGACAAGTCATGATGAGAACTCTACGCTGTTAGTGCACTGAATGAATACTTGCCTGAGTGAGAACTATAATAACCGTGGCTAGCTGATGAACGACGATGAGCTAGACGACCCGTCAGAGCGTGTTTGTAAGAACGACCCCTACCGCGGTAAAATTGACCCCCTGAAGGAACACCGTTGTAATCACCGAGACCACGAGGCCTCTTAGCCTCTCTCTCTCTCCACATTCCTAGATATAAACCATCTTTATCTGTCGAGCAATGTCCACTACCTCATCAAAAGTAGCATCAGATACTCTCTCCCTAGTCATAAGTAACCACAGCTGATATATGAGGCCATCAATGAACCTCCTAATCCTCTCCCTATCAGTGGGAACCAATCAGACTGCATGATGAGCTAACTCAGAAAATCTCATCTCGTACTCTGTCATGGGCATATCACCTTGGCGAAGCTTCTCAAAATGTCTGCGCAGCTCCTCTTTGCGGGACTGATGCACGAACTTCTCCAAAAAGACCATGGAGAACTGCTGCCAAGTAAGGGGTGCTACGCCAACAGACCTACACCTCTCGCAAGTCTCCCACCATCTGAGTGCAGCCCCAGAAAACTAAAAAGTAGTGAATGAGACCCCACTGGTCTCTAGAATAAACATTGTCCAAAGAATCCATTGACACCTATCCAGAAAACCCTGAGCATCCTCTAACTCCGCACTTCTAAAAGATGGAGGTCGAAGCCTGTCAAATCTCTCAAGTCTCCTCTGCTCATCATCTGCCATAACAGGAACTACCAGGGCCTGAGCAGCTGCAGCCGGCTGGGCTAGTAGCGCCCTCGGTATCCGAAGTCCCTGTACTACCTGGTTTGGAGTACGGGCAACAGGGGTATGAGTACCTCTCCCGGACTAAGAAGTGGCAGGTGCGGCTGAGCCGAAACCACATGAACTAGACCAGTGCAAGCTGCCAATATCTGGGCCAAAGTCTCCTAAAGGCTTGGAACCTCAATGGGCACAGCTGGTGCCTGAGCTGATCTTGTCGGCTTAGCTATATCTGGAATCTGCTCCTGAGCTGGAGCAACTGGTGGTGCTATAGGTGCTGGCCAACTGTGGTACGAGCTACACCTCAACCTCTACCTCGATCCCGACCTCTACCACGGCCCCGGCCTCTCGCGGCCCTAACTGGTGACACTGGTGGCTGACAGTCCGATCCGGTAGTACGTGTCCTCACCATCTGTGAGAGAATAGATTAACAGAAATTTAGTTTCCAGAATCAACAAATTCGCACGACAAAATACAAGAAAGTGAAATTTTCCTAAGGGTTCTACAGCCTCTCGAAGATAAGTATAGACGTCTCCGTACCGATCCGCAAGACTCTACTAAACCTGCTCATGACTCGTGAGACCTATGTCACCTAAAGCTCTAATACCAATTTGTCACGACCCAAAATCCTAACCTGTCGTGATGGCGCCTATCTCGTTACTAGGCAAGCCGATAATCTCAATAAACCACAATTTTCTTTAAGTTTGAAAATATAATATTGAAATACAATACAAGATCCCACAAATACTGATACGAACACTCCCCAAAACCTGGTGTCACTGAGTACTTGAGCATCTAATATGGATACAAGTCAAAAGAAAACAATCTATAATAGTCTAAGACCAAATATAGTAAACAAGGAGATAGGGAAAAAGAGATAAGGTCTGCAAAATATGGCAGCTACCTATAAATCTCCGGAAAATCAACCGTGCAAGAAAATCAACACCCGCTATGTTTGGAAGCACCTGAATCTGCACACGAAGTGCAAGGTGTAGTATGAGTACAACCAACTCAGCAAGTAACAATAATAAATAAGAAATTGAAGATAGTGACGAGCTACACAGTTATAGTTCATTTTTAGTAATTCCAACAGAGAATAGACATGCTTTCAAATCCAACAGTTTAAGTCAAATCAATTTATACAATTCAAGTTCATGTAATCCGAATATAAAATCTTTCAGAGAATTTCACAACAATGACAAATAGCAACTAAGTGCAATAACAAATGAAAAGCAAGTACAACCTCTCAGGGCAACAGACACTCCACTCGTCACAACAACTCAACCACTCGGCTCTCAGCCCTCAGCACTCACACTCAATGGGTACCCACGCTCACTGGGGGTGTACAGACTCCGGAGGGGCTCCTACAACCCAAGCGCTATAATCTGCACGGATAACTCACGTGCTACACGGACAACTCACATGCCATAATATAAATATCTGGATCCGCACGGCCAACTCACGTGCTGCACGGCCAACTCACGTGCTGCACGGCCAACTCACGTGCTATAGTATAATATAAGGATCCGCACGGCCAACTCACATGCTGCACTACCAACTCACGTGCTATAGTATAATATAAGGATCCGCACGGCCAACTCACGTGCTGCACGGCCAACTCACGTGCTGCACGGCCAACTCACGTGCTATAGTATAATGTCTCACAATCAAGCCCTCGGCCTCACTCAGTCATAAAGCTCTCCAGACTCCCAGGCTCTCCACAATCATAAAATTAGCCCAAACAACAATGATATGATACATCAATAATGAACAATAGAGATTGAGATAAAATAATCAAGTAAGTTATGACTGAGTACAAAACAATAATTTAAGCAGATAATTCACATGTACACGACCTCTGTGGGTCCCAACAGTACCAACATATAGACTAAACATTGTTTCTAGCATGACTTATAGTCAAGTTTCCACAACACATAGAGAGCACATAACTATCAACAAGTTATTTAGCTTTACAGTTTCCACGGGACGGACCAATTCACAATCCCCTCGATGCACGCCCACACACCTGTCACCTAGCATGTGCGTCAAGGAGAAGCAAGAGCACAAGGATTTCATTCTTCCTTCCTCACTCAAATCCTGTTTGGATTGTATTTATGTTTTCCTCTATTTTTGTTTCATTTGTGAAGAACTCCTCCATGTCTATGGAGTAGAACCATTTGGGTTTTGATGGATTTGGTATATTGATGGTTGTTTGTGGATTATAACTCTATGTTTATATATTTGAATCACATTTGGAAGATTTAACTGTTACATCTATGTTAACTTGTTCTTGTAATCGAAAGGGGCATAACATGTGATATATTTGCACTATGTTGTTGGTTGAGTTCATTGATTCTTCTAAGTAATCAAAAGAGGCTAGTTGAATCCTTGATTAAACCTAGTTAGGAGGATAATCGAAAGAGGTTCTCCTAAAGTCCAATCCATTACGAATTCTTGCATATCTTCACCGTGCTTAAATTGGTTCATATTGTGAGGTTGAAACTTAATCGAGAGAGGAGTTTCTACTTAACATTTGTACTGATAATTAAGTGAATTCGAGAGGCTCACTTGAACATTAGAAGTGAATTATCTAGAGTTAGATCCCGAACAATTATCTTGCACCTATCCTATCAACCCATATTTTCTCCCATTGATAACTTCTTTGCTTACCTTTGTTGAGATAGTCATTAGTCAATAGTTTAGGTTCTTATTTAGTTTCAATTCTTAATTGTATAAATATCCATCGTTGATCTTCCTGGATAGCAATCGAGCTACGAACTACGAGAATACTATTTAAATCCAATCCTTGTGGAGATGATAATTATACTATACTATCTTTGACTAGCGAGTATAATTTAAGTGTGTGTTTTATGATATGCGAGGTAACGAGTGCATATACGTCGTCAAATTTATTGTTTGCATATTTATCTGAAAATCATAAATTATTTTAAATCATGAATTAATTATTATATTAATTATTTCTCTCATATTCCTTGTCCAATATTATGTCTTGAGTTCAGGCTATAATTGCTACATGCTTATTTGAATTATGTGTCTTAATTGTTACTAGACATTTAGCATATTAAATATTAAATTGCCTATTTTTTTCATGATTTTCATAATTAATTGCTACTTGTCATTTCTTGTTTCCTAAATAAATCATAATTATTGTATGCTTTGTTTCCTAATAATTCCTTATTAAATATGGTATTTATTGGAGTATTGTTTTATATTTAAGAGTTGTTTAATTATATTGATGGAGCGGTTTGCATGCCGCAACAGATTTAATTTAAGTTTATATTGTTTATTATTATTATTATTATTATTATTATTATTATTATTATTATTATTATTATTATTATTATTATTATTATTATTATTATTATTATTATTATTATTATTATTATTATTATTATTATTATTATTATTATTATTATTATTATTATTATTATTATTATTATTATTATTATTATTATTATTATTATTATTATTATTATTATTATTATTATTATTATTATTATTATTATTATTATTATTATTATTATTATTATTATTATTATTATTATTATTATTATTATTATTATTATTATTATTATTATTATTATTATTATTATTATTATTATTATTATTATTATTATTATTATTATTATTATTATTATTATTATTATTATTATTATTATTATTATTGCGTACAGGTTAATGTAAGCGACCCGCCTTAGCCTCGTCACTATTTCGTCGAGGTTAGGCTCGGCACTTACAGAGTACATGGGGTCGGTTGTACTCATACTACACTCTGCACTTCTTGTGCAGATACCGGAGTTGGTCCCAGCGGCGTACTGTAGATTTGCTCGGATTCAGCTATCAGAGGAGACTTTAGGTATAGCTGCACGACGTTCGCAGCTCTAAAGTCCCCTTATACCTTATCCTAGTTGTGTGCTTTCTTTCAGACAACTTTATTTTTATTTAGACCCTTGTGTGTATTATTCTAGAAGCTCCTGCACTTGTGACTCTAGTTCTAGAATGGTATTTAGACATCGTATTTGCTTTGGTTTGTTCACCTAAATTCAGATATTATTCCAGTTGTTGATTTATTTACCATTTAATTAAGATGAATTGTTAAAATGATTAAAATTATTGTAACACTGGCTTGTCTAGCAAGTGAAATATTAGGCGCCATCACGGTCTCGAAGGTGGGAATTTCGGGTGGTGACACTACTAGAGGGGTATGCAAAGGGCCTTGGGTGGTTTGTGGGGATTTCAATACTACTAGATTTGCCAATGAAACAAGGGTAAATGGAGTTTCTACTAGGGCTATGGGGAATGTTTTTGATATCATAGGGGAACTGGAGGTTGTTGACCCTCCACTAACGGGGGGAATGTACACTTGGTCAAAGGGGGAAAATCATGATTGTTCCTCTATAATTGATAGATTTTTGTTCTATGTTGAATGGGATGAGGAGTTTAGTAACATCAAGCAATCCTTACTTCCAAGGATTAACTCTGACCATTGTCCCATTTTACTGATATACAGGGACTGGGAATTCTCGAAGTCTTACTTTAAATTTGAGAATTGGTGGATGGAGATAGATGGCTTCAAAGAAAGAGTGGAAGGCTGGTGGAATTCTTTTCAAATACATGGTAGACCAGACTATGTTTTGGCCTGCAAACTTAAATATTTGAAGACAAAGCTGAAACAATGGTATGCTAATAACTATGGGAGCCTGAAGATAAAGAAAATTGGCATTCTTGATCAGATTCAGCAATAGATATTTTACAGGAGCAGAGACTACTTACTGAAGATGAATTTCTTCAAAAGGCGAACTTACATATGGAGTTTGAGGAGATAGCAAAATATGAAGAGATCTCACGGAGACAGAAATCTAGACGACTTTGGCTAAAGGAAGGAGATAAAACAGAAAATATTTCCAGAAAATGGCCAATTCTCGTAGAAGGTTCAGTTACATAGATAATATGGAGGTTGAAGGAGAAGCTATTACTGATCCAGAAGGTATTAAAAAGGAGATAGTAGACTTTTACCAGAACCTATATACTGAAACAGAAACATGGAGGCCAAACTATAATTTAATGGATGGGTCTTGCATTTCAGAGGATGAAACGGAGTGGCTGCAAAGGGACTTTAACGAACATGAGGTACTGGAAAATCTTAAACTATGTGCAGCTGATAAGGCCCCAGGGCCTGATGGATACACTATAGGATTTTTTTCATAAGTATTGGGAGATAGTCAGGGAGGATCTCATGAAAACCATTAAGAATTTTCATAATAATGAATACTTTAAAAGGAATTTCAATGGCTCATACATAACACTAATACCTACGAAAAATTGAGCAAAGGAGCTGGGAGATTTTAGACCAATTAGCCTAATTGGAAATGTGTATAAGATCATCTCCAAGCTGTTGATAGAAAGATTGAAGAGAGTAGTAACTAAATTGGTTGATGGTCATCAAATGGCATTTATAAGAGGGAGACAAATCATGGACAATGCATTGATAACTAATGAGTGTGTGGACTCTAGATTGAAAGGGCAGTATCCAGGGATCATTTGCAAGCTAGATATTGAGAAGGTATATGATCATGTTAATTAGAACTTTCTTCTAAAAATGCTAAAGCATATGGGTTTTTGTGCAAAATGGATTAAGTGGATCTCTTTTTTATTAAAACTGTGAAATTTTCCATTCTTGTCAATCGCTCCCCAGAAGAATTTTTTGCATCAGAGAGAGGTCTTAGACAAGGAGATCCATTATCACCTTTCTTATTTCTAATAGCCATGGAAGGGCTGGATCAGATGCTGCAAAAAGCCAAAAGGAATGGGTGAATCAAGGGTTTCTTTGCATCAAATAGGGAGGATAGTAGCTTGGAGATCATACATTTGTTGTATGCTGACGATTCACTGGTATTTTGTGAAGCTAAGGTTGAGAAACTAAGGCATCTAAGCCTCGGGTTTATGGAGTCCTAGGGGTCTATGAAGCCGTGTTAGTAGAGTATTGTTTATGGGTATGAAATGCGCCATACTTATAAATAGGAGGCTATAAGAATTTAGGAAAAATCTCATTTTTTTTCGTACTTTAGATCGTGCAGTAGAGCCTACCTCTAAGAAATTATCTAATGTATTCGTTTCTCCAAAACTCGCAGAAATGGCTCGTACTTGTAACTCTGACACCGACACTCAGGATGTTACTCAAGAAATTGTTGCTACTATTGTGGCTCAAGGTAGAACTAAGAAAGCTTCAACTCAGAAAAGGATGAGTAAATCCACAAAGGGGGTTCAAGTACCCCGGGTTGGACATAAAGAAGGGGTGGAGCATGATGAGCCAGTACCTCAGGACCCAGTGCCGCCCCAAATAATAGTTCCGGCTCAGACAACTATATCTCCAGAGTTGGGTCATATGTTTAATGCTGTTAATAATGCTATGGAGATTTTTAAAACCTTCATGGCCAACCAGAACGAGAGAGGAGATAGGATTCCACCTCAATCAAATAGATAGAACAATTTCGAGTCCTCAAGAGTGAATGAATTTTTAAAGCTGAGTCCTTCATTGTTCCATGGTACTATAGTTAATGAAGATCCAATGTTGTGACTGGAGGGTGTCAAGAAATCCCTCAGAGCATTGAAGACATTTGATGATGAAGCTGTGGAGCTGGCTGCTTACTAGCTTAAAGATGTGGCCGACTCTTGGTTTGAGATGTGGGAAAAGGAAAGAGATAAAGATGATGGTCCTCCTACTTGGGAAGAATTTGAAGAGGCCTTCATGGCTAATTTTATACCAGAAGAGGATAGGGAAGCTAAGGCTACAGAGTTCAAGCAGCTAAAGCAAGGGAATAAAAGTGTGCAAGAGTACTACATGGAATTTATAAGTTTGGCTAAGCATGCGCCTCACATGGTTAAGACAGAAAAAGCAAAGATCTGCAGGTTTGTTGGCGGTTTGGCTTACCACATTAAGGATACGACATCAGTTGCTGTGGTAGGAATGATAACTTTCTCCTCTGTTATGGGATTCGCCAAGCACTTAGAAAACGAAAGACAATAAAGGATAGAAGAAAAAGAGCATAACAAGAAAGCCCGGACAGCGGGCGGGTTTAATGGTACATCCAGCGGAGGTGAAAGGGGTTCCTCCAATAAGGATTCATTAGCACCAGCTAGTCCAGTCATCAGTCAGGTGGTGGGTCTTCCTTCAGACGTACTCAGAGTTATGGAAACCAGTCTCGCCAGAATCAGAATTTTAGGACATCATCCTCACATATCCAGAGTCATGCTGAGCAACATTCACAACAACAAGCCCTTTGTGGAACATGTAAGCGGCAACATTCAGATCAGTGCAAGCTCGGTTTTCACGATTGCTATCATTGCGAAGACATTTATCATATAAAGGCAAACTTCCTAAAGTTGCAACGTAATTTTAGTGGGGGATCAACTCGTACTTCTAGTTCCTCAACTACTACAGTTGCACCACCTCAGGCTCGTGGTTATCATAATCAGGCCGGGCATGGAGCAGGCAGAGGTGCAGATCGAGTTACTCAGGGAGGGGCACAACCCCGTTTGTTTGCTATACTTGATCGTCAGAGTGCAGATGCATCTGCAGAAGTTATTACAGGTATACTTCTAGTCTGCTCACATAATGCTTATGCCATAATTGATCCAGGTTCAACGTTCTCGTACGTGACTCCATACTTTGCAATTAACCTCGGGCTAGAACTTGAACAACTTAGTGAGTCATTCCTAGTGTCTACTCCAGTTGGCGAGTCAGTGGAAGCCACAAGAGTCTATAGAGGTTGTATAGTTTCAGTCCAAGGTCGCAGCACTGAGGCCAATCTCATAGAGTTAAAAATGGTGGATTTCGATGTGATCATGGGTATGGATTGGTTGTCTTCCTGCTGTGCCATGTTAGATTGTCGTGCCAAGATAGTCAAGTTCCAATTTCCAAATGAAGAAGTCTTAGAGTGGAAGGGTAGTTCAACATCGCTTGTAGGTAAGTTTATTTCTTACCTTAAGGCACAACGAATGATCGGCAAGGGGTGTCTTGCTTATTTGGCTCACATCAATAATCCAGAATCAGAACCACAAGCTCTTCAGTCCGTGCCAGTTGTTAGAGAATTTCCAGAAGTTTTCCTAGATGACCTTCCCGGACTTCCTCCTGAAAGAATCATAAACTTTGGCACCGATCTCATCCCAGACACTCAGCCCATATCTATACCTCCTTATAGGATGGCTCCAGCAGAACTTAATGAGTTGAGAGAACAATTAAAAGACCTCCTTGACAAGGGCTTAATCAGGCTGAGTGTTTCACCGTGGGGTGCCCCGTTCCTGTTTGTCAAGAAAAAAGATGGGTCTCTCAGAATGTGCATCGACTATCCGCAGTTGAATAAAGTTACCATTAAGAACAAGTACCCACTGCCAAGGATTAATAATTTATTTGATCAAATTCAAGGTGCAAAGAACTTTTCAAAGATAGACTTGAGCTCGGGGTATCACAAGTTGAGAATCAGAGAAGAAGATATATCTAAAACAACCTTTAGAACTCGCTACGGGCACTATGAATTTCTAGTAATGTCTTTCGGGTTGACAAATGCTCCACCTGCATTCATGGACCTCATGAACAAAGTTTTCAAGCCATTCCTTGATACCTTTATTATCGTGTTTATAGATGATATTTTGGTATACTCTAAGAGCAAGGATGAGCATGCAGAACACCTCAGGATAGCCTTGCAGACCTTGAAGGAGAATGAGCTTTATGCCAAGTTTTCAAAATGCGAGTTTTGGTTACAGTCAGTGTCATTCTTAGGCCACGTGGTATCTAGTGAAGGCATAAAAGTAGACCCTCAGAAGATAGAAGCAGTCAAGAACTGGCCAAGGCCGACAACGCCAACCAAAATCAGGAGTTTCTTGGGATTAGCTGGCTACTATAGAAGGTTTGTAGATGGATTTTCCTCACTTGCAGCTCCATTAAATAATTTGACCTAAAAAGCAGTTAAATTCCAGTGGTCAGACGCTTGTGAGCAGAGTTTTCAAGAGTTAAAAGAAGAGGTTAACCACTGCACCTGCGTTAACCTTGCTGACATGTTCGGGTGATTTCACAGTGTATTGTGATGCCTCTGGAGTTGGTCTTGAGTGTGTTCTTATGCAAGATGGAAAAGTTATTGCTTATGCTTCCAGGCTGTTAAAGAATCATGAGAAGAACTACCCCACACACGACTTGGAGGTTGCAGCAGTAGTGTTTGCATTAATGATATGGCGACACTACCTTTATGGCGAGCATTCTGAAGTGTTTACAGATCACAAAAGCCTCCAATACATTTTCAAGCAGAAAGAATTACATTTGAGACTGAGAAGGTGGCTCGAGCTATTGAAGGATTATGACATCAATATCCTTTATCATGCGGGCAAAGATAATGAGATAGTATATGCACTTAGTAGGAAGTCAATGAGTTTCATGGCCCATCTTACAGTACAAAGGCGAACTTTGGGTCGAAAAATTCAAAAACTGGCAAATGATGGAACTAGATTGGATGAGACCTAAGAAGGAGTTATAACTACTTATGACTTAGCGCAATCTTCTCTTGTTGCACATGTTAAGTCTAAACAAGACGAAGATCCGTACTTAGTAAAGTTAAAAGAATGAGTCAGAAAAGAAAGAAATCACTGCTTTCACTCTAGGAAGTGATGGAGTTTTGAAGTTGAATGATCAGTTATGTGTTCCTGATGTAGATGGTCTTAGACTTGAAAGAGTATCTAGACTTGACCCAGGTTCTACCAAAATGTATCTAGACTTGAAAGAGTTGTATTGGTGGAAAGGCATGAAGAAGCAAGTATCAGATCGTGTGGCCAAATGTTTGAATTGCCAACAAGTCAAAGCCGAGCATCAGAGGCCTGGTGGCCTAGCTCAAGATATAGAGATACCATAGTGGAAATTGGAGATGATTAATATGGATTTCGTAGTAGTCCTGCCTCACACATACCGTAAGCATGATTCAATTTGGGTTATTGTAGACCGATTGGCAATGTTCGCGCATTTCCTACCAGTAAAGATGACAGATTCCGCAGAGCAGCATGCGCAATTGTACATCAAAGAAATATTCCAATTACATGGTACTCTAGTTTTAATCATATCTGACAGAGGCCCTCACGACGCATTTTTGGCAGGCATTTCAGAAAAGATTAGGTACCAAGGCCAATTTGAGCACCGCTTTCCATCCACAGACTGATGGCCAGGCAGAAAGGACCATTTAGACTTTCGAAGATATGCTGCGAGCATGTGTTATAGATTTTGGAGGTAATTGGGATGATCGCTTGCCACTTATATAATTTGCTTACAATAACAGTTATCAGGCCAGCATGGTATGGCTCCTTATGAAACGTTGTAAGGGCGAAGATGTAGGTCTCAAGTGAGTTGGTTTGAACCAACAGAGGTGTCATTGATTGGTCCAGAGTTTGTTTATGAGGCCTTAGAGAAAGTCCAGCTAATTAGAGAAAGACTAAAAGCGGCTTAGAGTCGTCAAAAGTCCTATTCTAACAAGAGGCATCGTGACTTAGAGTTCATGGTTGGTGACAAGGTGTTTTTAAAAGTTTCACTAATGAAGGGAGTTATGAGGTTGGGTAAGAAGGGGAAACTTAGTCCTAAAGAGTATTTTAAATGGCGTGGGCATAAGGCGAGGCGTTTTACATATGCCTCGGCGAGGAGTAAGCCCCGAGGCACGGGACATAAGCCCCATAGGTATTTAATTTTTAATATTTTATAAAATAATATAATTACAGTAAATATTTATAAATAGGTAAAATTGCATAAAAATGAAGAAAACTATAAATATGTGAAAAAATATATATATAGATGTTCTTCATCCCGACAAAAAGGTAGTCAAAACAATCTATTATACACTACTTAGAAGTTCAAGTAACTTGAGTCGAAAAGAATAAAGTTTTCTACATGGAGGAACAAAAAGGATAACTAACCTTCAATTTGAACTTTGAATTTGCTGCTATGAAGGAGAATGGAGTTCTCTTTGTATTTGTAAAAAAAGAATTGAATATTCGTTGCTTTTGGGAGATGTTAGAAGACTAGAGGACTAGATAAAGAATTGGAAAAGATCATGAATTGGGGCTTCAATCAATAAAAAAGGTCTTGACTTTTAAATTTAATACATTTCAGTTCCTTTTTAAAACTTTTGAGTAATTACCAAGTTGAATTTTGAACATTTGGGTATTATATGAAGGATTTATTCAACAAATTTTGTTTTAATTTGAAAAACTCTCTGGGGATTACGCCTCACTAAAAAAACTCGCCTCAAATGCCCAGACGTACGCCCCGAATTGCTGGGCATACGCCTCTTGAGACTTTCGCCCCACAACATCGCCCCGAGGCATTTTTGGTGCGCCTCGCCCCGAAAATGCCTTTTAAAACAGTGGTCCAAGATTTATCGGACCTTATGAGATTATAGAAAAGAAGGAAAATATGACTTATGAGCTAGCGTTGCCCGTTGAGTTCTCCTCTGTTCATCCTGTATTTCATGTATCTATGGTTAGAAAATACATTCATGATGAGTCGCATATAATACCTGCCGACACCATAGAAATTAAAGAAGGCTTGACTAAAGCATCGTTAAAAGTTTTGTGGAATAATCATGATTCAAAAGAGGCTACATAGGAGGTCGAGGAATATATGAGGAAGACGTATCCTTATTTATTTGAGGAACAAGGTATGCGAACCTAGGTTTGGCTTGGTATTTATATTTTATTTATTAAATACAAGTTAGCATGTGTTTATGTCCTTGCTAGATTATACATAGTTGTTGAAGTAATTTAGTTTTTGTCAGAGTATATTTAGTTATTAAATAATTAAGTTTAATGCCAGAGTACATTTAATTCATTAAAGCTATTTATTTTTTGCTAAAGTGTTGTGCTTTAGAATTTAGTTAGCTATTATAGTACCTCCTTGCTGGAGTGTAAGTAATTAGTTTATGAGTTGTGTATAGTGCCTATGAATGGCATGTTATGGTATATTTGGTTGTTGTTGGTGTAGTTGTGGTATTGGTGACATGGATATATTTTTTGGATAGTCCAATTTACAGGGGAGACTCTGCCGAAATTTTTGAAAATTTAGGGAGTAGCTAATATTTTGAGTACCTTGGGAAAGTGAGTAGTGCTAAGAACATTTAAGAAGTTCAAGGACTTAAGGAATGATTGTTAGCTTAAGAATAAGTCCCTAGCAACATTCGAGGACGAATGTTTTTAAGGAAGGAAGATTGTAATGCTCCTCAAATCTATAAAAGTTTCAAGACACGCTAAATATAAAATTTAATTTCTCTTTTTAATCTTGCCTTAAGTGCATAAAAGTTTGTAATGACCCGACCGGTCATTTCAAGAGTTATAGCCCCATTTTTCCCATTTCTACTTCTTTTTGTGTTATTCAGGTATATTATATGATATCGGGTTAGTTGGTTCGGAACCGGAGTGATTTCAGAGTGAATTGAGATACTTAGTCTCTTAAGTAGAAACTTAAGTTGGAAAAGTCAACTGGATATTAACCTATGTGTAAACGATCTCGAATTTGAATTATGATAGTTTCGTTAGCTCCGTTAGATAATTTTGGACTTAGGAGTACGTCCGGAATATGATTTGGAGGTCTGTGGTAGAATTAGGCTTGAATTGGCGAAATTAGAAATTTGGCGATTTCGGTCGGCAGTGGAAAATTTTGATATCGGGGTCGGAATGGAATTCCGGAAGTTGGAGTACACACACATTGTCATTTGTAATGTGTGTGCAAAATTTGAGGTCATTCGGACGTGGTTTGGTTGGTTTCGGCATCGGTTGCTGAATTTGGAAATTTAAAAGTTATTAGGCTTGAATCTGAGGGTAATTTGATGATTTGATGTTGTTTTGAGTGATTTGCAGGTTCGACTAAGTTGGTATATTGATATATGACTTGTTGGTATTTTTGGTTGAGGCCCCGAGGGCCTCGGGGTGATTCCGGGTGGTTAACGGATTTGTCGAAGTTGGAAAATGCAGCTGAAGCTGCTGCTACTACTATTTTCGCACCTGCGGAAGAAAGAGTCGCAGGTGCGAGGCCACTGGTGCACGTGGGGAGTTCCCAGGTGCGGGCAATGCTGGGCTAGGCAGGTTGCGCATGTGCGAGTTGGAGGTCGCATCTACGAGCCCGCAGGTGCGAAACCTGGGGCATATATGCGGAAAGGGAGATGCGGGGTAGGCTTTACAGAAGCGGAGGAAAAGCGCAGGTGCGCCTTCGTAGGCACGAGAATTTTCTGCGCAGATGCGGAAAAATGTGAGGCCAGGCTGGAGCGTAGGCGCGAAGGATTTGGCCGCACCTGTGAGCCCGCATGTGCGAGGCCTGGAGCACAGGTGCGGAAGCTGGGGAATTAAGTGGAGTTCACGGATACGGCGCCTTGACCGCAAGTGCGGTCCCACAGGCGTGGAAAAAAAGTCCGCAAGTGCGGAAAACATGGGTAGAAACCATAAATAGAACCCTTCGCAAGTTTGGTTCCTTTACACCATTTTCAAGTCGGTTTGTGGAGCTTTTGGAGTTATATTTGAAGGGTGATTCAAGGGTTATCAGTGAGGTAAGTTGCTTGAGCCCTAATAGTTGTATATATGGTGATTTTCCGTTGTTTAGTCATTGTAATTAGTGAAAATGAGGGTTAGGACTTGGAATATTTGTAGAGTAATTTAAGGATTTGAAGGACCAAATGATGTCGGATTTTGATGAATTTGGTATGGTTAGACTCATGAGTGAATGAGCTTTCTAGTTTTGTAAAATTTGTCGGATTTCGGAACGTGGGCCCTGGGGCCGGGTTTGAGCCAATTTTGGGTTTTGGTCTAATGTTGTAGCTTTTCTTGTGGAATTCATTCCATTAGCGCATATTGATGGTATTGTACTGATTGTGAATAGATTCGGAGCATTTGGAGACCGAGTCCAGAGACGAGGGCATCCCGGAGTAGGATATTTACGCTGCTAAGGTAAGTAACAGTTTTAACTCTGGTTTTGAGTGTATAAACCCGGAGAATTTGATATCGTGTGACTGTTTGGAAGTGATACCCACGCTAGGTGACGAGCGTGTATGTGTGCACCGCGAGGGATTGAGACTTGGTCCGTCCCGTGAGGCTGTGAGGCCTAATGGCTATTATCTGTGGTTATGTGTTTATTTGTTGTTGAACTTGTTTGCCTTCATGTTAGAGATCATGCTTAGGCTTTATTCATGCTCACATTATTTGTACTCAATCATAGAAATTGTTGTACATGTTTACCTCAGTCTCTATTAATTGCTAATATGCTGTGATACTTGATGTGGGATGTGTTCCTTTATTGTTGATGATGGTGAGGCTAGTGAGGTACATGATTGAGTGAGGACGAGGGCCTGGTTGTGAGGATATTAATACCATAGTGCAACATGTGAGTTGACTGTGCGGGTCCAAGTATTGATACCATAGCGCGTGAGTTGTCCGTACTACACCCTGCACTTTATGTGCAGATCCAGGTAAGTTACAGCGCGGCGATCGTTGATTTCAGGCTGGCTATCTGTGGAGATTGCAAGGTGGCTGCTAGCGTCTGCAGGATCTTGTTACTCCTTTTCTCATTTCTTATTTTGGACATTTAGACAGTTTATATATCTTAGTTTATAAGTTTAGACGCTCGTTTCCATATTTCTATAATTATATTTAGAGTTGATTTAGTTTATAAAAATATTCAAATGTTGGAAATGTTTTATTAAATCCTTATAATCGGGTTAGTAGTAATATTTTGGGAAGTAGGCTTGCCTTGTAACACGATAGGCGCCATCACGACTATGGTTAGATTTTGGGTCGTGACAAGTTGGTATCGGAGCCTATGTTACATAGGTGTCACGAGTCATGAGCGGGTTTAGTAGAGTCTTGCGGATCGATACGGAGACGTCTGTACTTATCTTCGAGAGGCTGCAGAACCTTTAGGAAAATTTCACATTCTTGGATTCTTGTCGTGTGTCTGTGTATTCTAGTAACTAAACATCTGTATTTCATTCTCTCACAAATGGTGAGGGCTCGTGCTGCCGGTCAAGAGGGACAGCCACCAGTTCGGGCTACGAGAGGCCGAGGCCGCGGTAGAGGTCCTGGTAGGGGCAGAGGTGCAGCCCGTACAGCAGCTGGGGCAGTACCTGTAGATCCACCGGTTGTCCCAGATCAGGACCAGGTTCCAGTTGTTGATTCACCAGATCAGGCACCACCTGTGCCTATTGTGATTCCAGGCCTTCAGGAGGCCCTAACTCAGATTCTAACAGCATGTACCGGCCTTGCTCAGGCGGTCTCTATCTCAACGGATGCAGCCACTTCTCAGGCTGGGGGAGGCACTCAGACTCCCGTCGCTCGCACACCCAAGCAGGTTGTTCAGGGACTTCAGACACCGGAGGCACCACCAGCCCAGCCGGTTGAAGCTGTACATGATTATGTGGTTCTTGCTATGCCTGAGGATGATCAGCGTGGGTTAGAGAGGTTTGGGAGACTCCAGTCGCCACCTTTCAGTGGCACAGAGAGAGAGGACGCTCAGAACTTGTTGGACAGGTGTCAGAGGATACTCTGTACTGCTGGTATTCTGGAGACTTGTGGGGTCTCATTCACTACCTTTCAGTTTTCTGGGGCTGCACTCAGATGGTGGGAGACTTAGAGAGGCGTAGGCCTATTGGCATAACACCCCTTACTTATCAGCAATTCTCCATTCTCTTTCTGGAGAAGTTTGTACCTGAGTCCCGCAGAGAGGAGCTGTGCAGGTAGTTTGAGCAGCTTCGCCAGGGTGAGATATCTGTTACACAGTATGAGATGCGGTTCTCTAAGTTAGCTCATCATGAGGTCTAGTTGGTTCCCACAGACCGAGAGAGGATCAGGAGGGTTACTTTTGATGAGGTTGTCGACATTGCTCGACAGATTGAGATGGTTCAAGGTCAGGATAGGGCTGAGAGGGAGGCTAAGAGGCCTCGTGGTCAGGGTGGTTTCAGTGGTGCTCCTCAGGGAGGTCAGTTTCAGTAGGACCAGTTTCAGCAGAGTCAGTCATCATTCAGTGCATTGCCAGTGCAGGGTTCTCATTATGCCCCGCCCGCTCAGGTATCATCGGGTAATTCTTTTGGGCATTAGGGGCAGCAGTTTCGTCAGATGAGGGGTTGTTTCGAGTGTGGGGATTTTGGTCACATTGCAAGATATTGCCCTAGACTGTTGGGTGGGATTCCATAGTGGAGTACTCGGCCAACGGCAAGCACTAGTTCCTCCACCACCCGCCCAGCCAGCTAGGGGTGGAGTTCAGCCATCTAGGGGCGGAGCCAAGTCAGCTATGGGTCACCCGAGAGGGGGAGGCAGATCAGGGGGTGGTCAGGCCTGTTTTTATGCTCTCCCAGCCAAGCCAGACGCTATTGCTTCAGATGCTGTGATTTCAAGTATGTTCTCCTATTAGACTCGTTCGAGGACGAACGTATGTTTAAGAGGGGGAGGATGTAACGACCCGACCGATCATTTCGAGAGTTATAGCCCCGTTTTCCCCATTTTTACTTCTTTTTGTGTTATTCAGGTATATTATGTTATATTGGGTTAGTTGGTTCGGGACTGGAGTGGTTTCAGAGTGAATTGAGACACTTAGTCTCTTAAGTAGAAACTTAAGTTGGAAAAGTCAACTAGATATTGACCTATGTGTAAATGATCTCGAATTTGAATTATGATGGTTCTGTTAGTTCCGTTAGGTGATTTTGGACTAAGGAGTGCATCCGGAATGTGATTTGGAGGTCTGTGGTAGAATTAGGCTTGAATTGGCGAAATTGGAAATTTGGCGATTTCGGTCGGCAGTGGAAAAATTTGATATCGGGGCCGGAATAGAATTTTGAAAGTTGGAGTAGGTTCGTAGTATTCTTTGTGATGTGTGTGCAAAATTTGAGGTCATTCGGACGTGGTTTGGTTGGTTTCAGCATCGGTTCCCGAATTTGAAAATTTAAAAGTTCTTAGGCTTGAATCCGAGGGTAATTTGATGATTTGATATTATTTTGAGTGATTCGAAGGTTCGACTAAGTTGGTATGTTGATATATGACTTGTTGGTATTTTTGGTTGAGGCCCCGAGGGCCTTGGAGTGATTCTGGGTGGTTAACGGATTTGTAGAAGTTGGAAAATGCAGTTGAAGCTGCTGCTACTGCTATTTTTGCACCTGCGGAAGAAAGAGTCACAGGTGCGAGGCCGCTGGTGCGCGTGGGGAGTTCGCAGGTGCGGGCAATGCTGGGCTAGGCAGGTTGCGCCGGTGCGAGTTGGAGGTCGCATCTGCGAGCCCGCAGGTGTGTAACCTGGGGCGCAGATGCGGAAAGGGAGATGCTGGGTAGGCTTCACAGAAGCAGAGGAAAAGCGCAGGTGCACCTTTGCAGGCGCGAGAATTTTCTGTGCAGATGCGGAAAAATGTGAGGCCAGGCTGGAGCGTAGGCGTGAAGGATTTGGCCGCACCTGCGAGCCCACATATGCGAGGCCTAGAGCGCAGGTACGGAAGCTGGGGAATTAAGTGGAGTTCGCAGATGCGCCACCTTGACCGTAGGTGCGGTCCTGCAAGCGCGGAAAAAGAGCCCGCAAGTGCGGAAAACCTGGGAAGAAACCATAAATAGAACCCTTCGCGAATTTGGTTCATTTCCACCATTTTCAAGTCGGTTTGTGGAGCTTTTGGAGTGATATTTGAAGGGCGATTTAAGGGCTATCAGTGAGGTAAGTTGCTTGAGCCCTAATAATTGTATATATGGTGATTTTCCGTTGTTTAGTCATTGTAATTAGTGAAAATGAGGGGTTAGGGCTTGGAATGTTTGGAGAGTAATTTAAGGATTTGAAGGACCAAACGATGTCGGATTTTGATGAATTTGGTATGGTTAGACACGTGATTGAATGAGCTTTCTAGTTTTGTAAAATTTGTCGGATTTTGAGACGTGGGCCGGGTTTGAGCCAATTTTGGATTTTGGTCTAATTTTGTAGCTTTTCTTGTGGAATTTATTCCATTAGCGCGTATTGATGGTATTGTACTGATTGTGAATAGATTCTGAGCATTTGGAGACAGAGTCCAGAGACAAGGGCATCCCGGAGTAGGTTTTTTACGCTGCTAAGGTAAGTAACAGTTTTAACTCTGGTTTTGAGGGTATAAACCCGGAGAATTTGATATTGTGTGACTGTTTGGAAGTGATACCCACGCTAGATGACGAGCATGTGGGTGTCAACCGCGGGGGATTGAGACTTGGTCCGTCCCGTGAGGTTGTGAGGCCTAATGGCTATTATTTGTGGTTATGTATTTATTTGTTGTTGAACTTGTTTGCCTTCATGTTAGAGATCATGCTTAGGCTTAATTCATGCTCATATTATTTGTACTCAGTCATAGAAATTATTGTACATGTTTACCTCAGTATCTTTTAATTGCTAATATGCCGTGATACTTGATGTGGGTTGTGTTACCTTATTGTTGATGATGGTGAGGCTAGTGAGGTACAGGATTGAGTGAGGCCGAGGGCCTGGTTGTGAGGATATTAATATCATAGAGCGTGAGTTATCCGCGTAGCACGTAAGTTGACCGTGCGGGTTCAGGTGTTGATACCATAGCGCGTGAGTTGTCCGCGTAGCACATTAGTTGACCGTGCGGATCTAGGTAATGATATGATGGCACGTGAGTTGTCTGTGCTTAACTCTTGGGCTTTGGGAGCCCCTCCGGAGTCTGTACACACCCCCAGTGAGCGCAGAGTGTTGAGTGTTTTGAATGTTGAGTGCTGAGTGCGAGTGATGAGTGATGGAGTGACATTGCTGTGAGGTTGTATTTATTTGTGTTGTTGCTGCATTTATCTGTTAAACTTCTTTGTGGTATTTACTGAGTTATGGAATTTACCTGTTTATTTATGTTTATTTTTAAATTGTGAAAATGAATAATTGGACTGTTTTACTTAGCTCGTCACTATTGCTCAGTTCCTTAGTTATTTCTGTTACTTGCTGAGGTGGTTGTACTCATACTACGTCATGCACTTTATGTGCAGATCCAGGTGAGTTACAGCGCGGTGATCGCTGATTTCAGGCCGGCTATCTGTGGAGATTGCAAGGTAGCTGCTAGCGTCCGTAGGACCTTGTTACTCCTTTTGTCATTTCTTCTTTTGGACAGTTAGACAGTTTATATATCTTAGTTTATAAGTTTAGACGCTCATGACTTAGTGACACCCCGATGTTTGGGGCTTGTTTCCGTATTTCTATAATTATATTTAGAGTTGATTTAGTTTTTAAAAAAATTCAAATGTTGGAAATGTTTTATTAAATCCTTATAATCGGGTTAGTAGTAATATTTTGGGAAGTAGGCTTGCCTTGTAACACGATAGGCGCCATCACGACCATGGTTAGATTTTGGATCGTGACAAAGTTATACTTTTATTACGGATTTAAACCCTTGTGATTGACTTTTAATTTACTTCTCTATTTATAAATAATTGAATATAAAATTAGGGAAATATTATTAATTTTAATATTATAAATTATAAATAGTGATATCATTAAATACTAGTTAAGTCAAAAAAAAGGGAGAAAACAAATAAAGAGAGCACATGATTAACCTAAAGCCCAAAGTGGGCTGTTGTAATAAAAGGCTCAAAGCCTCGGACGAAATACCGAGAGGCATATTTAACTTTCAAAAGAGCAAAAGGCTTAAAGCCTTGAGAAAAACAGAACGTTGGTTCTGTTTAGTCACGCTAGCAGAGGCAAAAAAGGCTTAAAGCCTATAACAAACAGAGGCAATGTTGCTTCTCCCATCGAAGTAGTCAGGCAGGACCTTCTTTAGGCCACCACTGAGATAATTATTTTTATGGAATTGTAAGCTATAACATTATTATACACTAGAATCTAACACCCTAATGGGGTGAATTCGTAGGAAAGTTTTACAAAACCTCAAGAACACTCATCAAGTACGAGTTAGGTTTTTGGTTTTACAAGATAAATTCTTTACTTTTATTGGATGACCTCACCCCAAAACTTAGAAATTTAGAAGTTGAACCTAAAGTTCTTAGAGTTGAGAAAATATTAATACTTTGGGAAAGTTGCATACTTATTGTGACTTATTATTGTACTATATGATCGTTGAGTTGATTACAAGAATTGGAACTTACATTGTTGCTTGAAAGGAGAAATTGAGGTGAGTGGATATAACCCTTTACTAAAGTGGTTCTACTCACAAAAACATGCCCACAAAGGGTTTGATAAAATATTTTAAAGAGTCAACATGTGCTTAATTGGAACGTGTGAATTCATGTTAACTAAGTATATTAAAGTTAAAGCATATATATTTTTCATATTTTTCTGCTTTATTACGCGATCTTACATGTTAAATTTCAAGGTTTAGATAGAACTTCTAAAGATACTTTGAGTAATTTTGTTTCATGTTTATGCTATGTATACACTCAAGAATATTATTATGAATATTGATAGATCACTTTCAAACAAGATTTAGATTTGAAAAGTCACAAGAAGAAATTTTAGAAAGAAAAGATTTTTGGGAGTATCCTCTATTCTGAGAAGAGGTCATCGTCCAGACCGAGGGTCCTGACCAAGGCGCTGACTTCCTGAAACTACTTGTGCCAAAGTAGGGAGCACACGAGCCGAAGATCTCGTTGCTGAGAATTTGCCTAGCATGCTAAGGTATGATACATGAGCGCTGAGAACCATGAACCGAGTGGCACCTCGTGGATTGGGCCTATTCGATCAGGTTGGGATCGAACCCGTGCCGATCACACGGTGACTAAGACAAAAATAAATTAGGATAGTTGGAACTCCCGAAGTATAAAGTGAAGTATTATTTTTTTTTATAAGAAAGAAAAATAAAGGAATTTCTTTTAAAATATTCATAAACTGCTACAATGCAATTATTTTAGGATTGTTCTTAGAAGCTTTATGTTTTCCATGCATTCAAAATCTTTATTGGTAATGTATATTTTATTAAAGTTCCGTCCCCTATTGTTGAGACTCACTGAGTACAATGGATGGTAGTGACGTTCTCTTTTGGGAACCTATGTTGGTCTGCGATACAATATAGGAACCGATTTTGCAGGCGAGCAGGCTACAGGTTAGGAATTCCCTCTTTTTCAGTGGTATTGGTGAGCTCCGCTTTTGTTCGTAGAGTATTCCTTTGAGTCATCTGTATTTAGTTATTTCTTTGTTTACTTGGAGAACTAGTCAGGCAATCTCATGTCCTGATCAGTGCATCAATTTATCAGTAGAGGATTCATAAACATAGTCGGTGGGTTAAGATTCAGATGTTTTTAATAATAACTTAGCATTATTTCAGTAGTTACTACGAATAAAGTTTGGGAGTTGGTTATTTTAGATATTCATATTAATTAAAAGTATTTGGTTAAAGTATTGCCTTATTTCATAAAAAGTTTGAGGTTATAATAGATTTGGTAAGCACAGATGGTTCACTCGGTCAAGTTAGTGATCGGGTGCTGGTCACGGCTTGTTCAGAAAATGGGTCGTGACAACTTAATTTTAAGATATTCCTTCGTCCCAAACAAGACAGGGAAGAAGGAGTAGATATCGACTTAATTGTTCACATGAATTCTTTTTTGTGATTATTATTTTCCAGTCAATTTACACTGCTTATTCGGGGTCAAGATTGTTAGTAGATATGGAAATGTTCTCGGAAAGCTAGACTAATGAAGATACAAACTCTTTGAAATGATGTTATTTCCCTTTTTGGTAGTATTTTCTTAGTCTGATATGACATATTACAACTTATAGGATATTTTTTGAGCTTGTAATTTGCTTTAGTACCAACTGAGATTCCAAGCACATTTTCATTCACTATCTTAAGTACAAAATAAGTAGTTTTTGTGCACATTTAATGTCTCTTAGAATCTCATAACTATTATGAAAGAAGGATCATATAACATCCCAATAACCTCTATCGCACTTTTCCATTTGATTGAACCTATTTACATTATTGGGTGACATACCGTATGCTCTGATGCCACTGTTTAATAAATCATCTTAACTAAGATATCATGCAGAAATCTGAAAGAATTATAACAAAATTGTTGACACACTTAGCAATGATGCACGAGTTAAGCGACTTTAACACTACTTGGTCGTTTCCTTCCATGGCGTCCTTCTTGTCACGACACTTAGCAAGGCTTTGAGCTCGTCGAGAAAATTGAACCTGCATGCATGTATTAATATGCCTTCGCTTGCCGCAAGGTCAACTTGGCAAATAGAATAGATGAAGATACCGGACATTGATGGACCATTTGAATCCTCACTCCTTAATCTGCAATCCACATGATAATAAAATGATAGAAGTTTTCTTCTTGGAAAAGTGAGAACAAAAAGTCAAGAATAATGGATTCCAAGTCTAATAATAATAACAATAACCACCTTTGTTCCATTTTTTTGACATTCCGGAATGTTAGTGATATTTTATACTTCAATGCCACACAAGAGTGGCGAGATTTGTGTGGTGTCCAATTTTCACATGCACTTATTATAGAATGACCTAGTTCTTCTAAGTGTTCTTTATACTATTGTTGCGGAAATAGTAAATACGGAAAGTAAAGAACACAAGTATTTTTACGTGAAAAACACCCGGCTCAAAAGGTAAAAAAAACTACGACCTACTACTCAATAAGATTTTTTCCAACACTACACTAAATCAATGAGCCAAAACAGCATTTACAAAACTCTTTGTAAACCTAAGGATTAACTCTAATCCCATTGTAGCAACCAGCCTCTAACTGTTACGACAACTTCAAGTTAACTCTAACTTGAATACTCAAAGTACCTAATATAATTGCTTCTAGATAAAATTGAAAGGTATAACTTGAAAACACCTACTACAATTGAACTAGAATAAAAGACAAACACTTGGAACTGGTTCTTCTATCTGGTTCATGTAGCTTCAGGTTCGCACACTTGAATCACACAAGAATTGCTTGCAAAATGCCTTGCTATTTTGCTCTCAACTCACGTTTAACTTCTGTGTTTGTGCATCCCCATAGAATGAGAACATCCTACAATATATAGAGTTAGTATAATGGTAAATAACTAGAGTTCTAATTCCACTCTTCCTTGGTGAAAGAGTTCTAGTTGTCCTCAACTTCTAACTCCTCCCTTATCTTGGATAATGTTCTCTTTGAGTAAGGAGTCATTCTCCTTATCAATTATGCAACCTTATCGATCAGGAGTTATTAGATATACCAAGTTAAGCTTATCTCCTTCACGTACATCCCTTATACTCGAATCTACCCATGTCTGTGTACACAGGGGAAGGACCTGGTTCATGCCTGAGTTCCTTTGTCAATCTTCAAAATAAACTTCGCTTGGGCCAACAAATTCCCTATTTTTGATGATGAAAAACTCTGTGCTTTTCATAAGCGTAGGCCATGTTTTAACTCAGCTCAACATCAACACAATGTTGGAACATTTTGCCTTTTCAAAGTCACTTATCATCAAGGGCCAAGTTCATTAGGTTATAAACATCATAGTCGAAAATAAAAGCATAACCTAATTCCTCCTTTTGGCATCATCGAAAAGTTGCATAATAATGTTAGATAACTAGATTTTAATTGAAATTACTCATGGCCACTGGGGCTACTTCAAATGCAATCATGGAGTCAATTATCATCGATCAATCTAAGGATATTAGCCATCTAAGAAATATCAACAAACAGTTAGAGAAAAAGCAATGAATTTTATTGATTGATAAGATCCTACCACAAAGCATAAAAAGAAATAAAAACACTGGATCATGAGCAAAAGAAGCAAAAACAAAACCCGAATTGGGTCACTGGTTGATCTATACTAGGCTAGGAGGCTTAAGGCTGGGAAGGACCAGATTCTTGGTTTTTGACTTAGAGCAGTTTTAGCATATCCTGAAGAATGCCATCATTCTTCTCCTTTTCTTTTGCCAGCTCGTCTCTGAGAATATCTCTCTCAGTCTCCACCTCTGCTAACATTTTCTTCAGCCTATCAATCTCAACATCCTTAGCCCTATTTCTTGCACCAAAGCTCGCACTTTGCTGTTCACTGGTACCTTTTTGGATGAACCGGGTTCTTTGGGAGTGGTTTGGACTTCATAGTCACAAGCAGTTAGAGTGTTTTCTCCAAAATGATCCTCGTTTGTACCAACTTCCCATTTCTTGATGGATACCTTGAAATGTGCAAGTACAGCCGTGAGAATAAAGCCATAGGGTATGGCATGAGTATTGGTGCTATTCAGAACTCTATCAAGAAGCTGGATGATGAATCCAGGCCAATTGATTTGCCTCCCACTATCCAAATATTCCATAAGGACCAGGTCCATGAATGTGAAAATGTGCCTCCTTTCTTGCCTTGGCAGCACACATTTGTTAACAAATTCGAACAACACTTTGTGAGGTGGCTTCATCTCACTTTTGTAAATAGCTTTGGGCTCAAGCTCCTCGTCATTGTCACCAAACTTCCTAGTAATGGCAAGGGCAGTAGAGAGATTCTCTAGACTTGACCATTTGAGCTTCTAATAATCATTATACCTTTCAGCAGGTACACCTAAGATTTTTCCCAGTTCTTTATCATCAAAAGTCATTATCACCCCTTTTACCACACTGGTGACCCTACTATCTTTGATCTCACAGTTTTCCATGAACTCCACAATCTCAGTTCTGGCCAGCCTTCCATCCATATGAAAGACCATGTCCTTCCAACCTTACAATTGTAACTTCTCCAGCAACAGTAACATACCTTCCTCCTCCAAGTCCCTGAGGAGTCTGCCTTTCAAGATGGTTCTCTTCCCAAACTTAACCATCTTGTCCTTCTCAGCATCAGAATTTTCTTCTTCTTCCTCTCCACTCCATTTTTCTTCCTCCATAATTTTTACTTTTCTTGATTTCAATGCAGACCTGGTTCTTTTAGCCAAAGTAGATGGCTCAGTAGACTTTGTTTTTGAAATAGACTTCTTTGTGAAAGTCTTGACTTTCTTAGCCTTTGGAATCACAACTTCCACTTCTTCTATCTTATTTTCATCCTGAAGAACCAAGTCCATCTCGTCAATCTGAATATCCTCAATAGGCTCAACCACCTTCTTTTTTCCTTTAGCAGTAACTTTTCTCTTACTTTTTTCTAAGGCCTTTTCCAGTTCAGGCCCACTCTGCTTCTTCTGACTCCTTGTAGCTCTTCCTCTTGTAGGAGGAATTTCTATATGGATAGAAGAGGTAGCTTTTCTCTTCTTGTTTGCCCTAGCAGTGCCAGGATATTTGACTCCTGAACTCTTTTTCTTTTTGGGATTGTAACTGTCAGTCACCTTTTTTAGTAATTTTTCAAGGGGTTCCTGCTCAGATGGAACAAGTTCTTGAACATCCTTCCCTAATCGAACCAACCCTTCATCAGCTTCTCCAGACCCACTTCCCCCAGTTTTTCTCACACTCTTTTCTTCTCCATCAGATTCCTCACTCCAAACTACCATAACACCTGACTCTTTAGTTAAACCAACATGAGTGGGTGAAGAATCAACCATTCCTTTTCCCATATCCCTCACAACACTTCGAGCACACTCACTCTCTTTTTCTTTTATATTTTTATTTTTACTACCAACCTTTCCAGACTTAGTAGTTTCAACACCTGCCACAGTTCCTACCAGAACAAACCTAGTCTCCAGATATGTAGCAACATCAGAAATAATTTGAGGAGTAACTTTAGGGCCAGAAGTTACCTTCTCTATTTCAGAAGAAACCGTTTCTTCCCCCTCAGTAGCAGACTTGAATAATTCATCAGATTTCTGGGGTTCTTCTTCTCGACTTGCTTCTAATTTTTCATTAATTTTCTTCAGTTGTTCTTTACCCGCAACAACCTTGTGAGCAAGCATCTTGACTCTTCTTTTCTTAGATATGGGCATGGTTGAAGGTGTGATAGATGGTGTGGGTATGATTTCTTTGGGTGGTAATGAGGGATTCTTAGGAAGGTTTTCCATTTTTGTGTTTGGGAATTTTGGGGACAATGGGTTTGTGTGTGTTTTGGAAAATGATATAAGAGAGAAATTTTGACGGCTTGAAAATTTGAAGTGAAGAAAATACTAGGCCTAATCAATTTAAGAAGGGGTGTCTAATTGGGTAACGACATCCTTTCAGAAGTCTAATCAAACTGAATTTCTATTTGAAAAGACGTTTGAGAAAGTCCCTTGAATCTAGGCACTTAATGTGGTTTGGACTCTATTGAATGAAACCGGTCCATTTCGTAACTGATAAAATCGAGGATTTTATAATTGAATGGGCCTCTCCTCTTGATCATAATTCAAATATCATTATTTCAAAATATGCACAGTGGAGAGTATGTACCAAGTAATCTTGATGAATCGGGTTCTTCACTGAGAAATCTCTTATGTAAGTCTAAATTTTCTAAGAAAATAAAGATAATATCATTAGATATTAATGAGTCATTTTAGCACATGGCACAAGAGTATACTGCTGAAAGTATAAGACTGAGCAAAATCTAATCTAATTATTTACAAAAAATCATAATTTTTCTAACCAATTTTTTGAGTTAGAACTGGTTCCTTTTAGGTGATCTTAATCATCCCTAATTCTAACATGTTTCTTTCAAAGTGATCTCTACTTAGATCTTTTGTGAAGATTTCAGCTATTTGCTTGTCAGTAGTACAAAATTCCACAGTGATCAAACCCTTTTCATAGTTGTCCCTCAAAAAATGATGCTTAACATCTATGTGCTTAGTTCTCTTATGATGAATCAGGTTCTTGGTCATACTAATTGCAGTAGTGTTATCATAGAATATGGGGATACAACCTACATCAATTCCAAAATCCATTAATTTTTGTTTGATCCACAACAATTGAGCACAACATGAGGCAATAAACAACATACCCAACTTCTGCAGTAGATAAGGCCACATAATTTTGCTTTTTGGTGGCCCAAGACACAAGACATGAGCCAAGAGAGTGTGCTATACATGAGGTGCTCTTTCTATCCACAAGAAAACCTATATATTCAGCATCAGTATATCCCACTAAGTCGAAATTACTATCTTTTGGATACCATAGACGAAGGTCAGTGGTTCCTTTTAGGTATCTCAGGATCCTCGTGAGACTCCTTTGGACTTTCCTGAACTCTAGCACAAAGGCCTACACTGAAAGCAATATCATCTCTGCTAGCAGTGAGATACAACAATGAGCCAATCATTCCCCTATACAACTTCTGATCAACAGATGAACCGGGTTTTATCTACATCTAATTTTGTGGCAGTTGCTATAGGAGTGTCAATTTCTTTGGAATCTTCCATTTTAAACCTTTTAAGCAATTCTTTCACATACTTCTGCTGATGGATCATAGTTTTGTTTGAATTTTGTTTAATTTGTAAGCCTAAAAATAAATTAAGCTCACCCATCATACTCATTTCAAAATTCACTCCCCATTAGTTTAGCAAATTCTTTACTTAACTTATCAGTAGTTGTTCCAAAGATTATATCATCAGCATATATATGAACTACCAAGAGATCTTTACCTTTTTCTTTCAAGAATAACGTATTGTCAATTTTATCTCTTTTGTAGCCATGCTCAAGCAGAAATTTTAATAATCTTTCATACTATGCTCTTGGAGACTGCTTTATCCTATAAACCGCCTTGTCAAGCTTGTACATATGATCGGGATATTCCTTGCTTTCAAAGCCTGAAGGTTGCTTGACAAACACTTATTCCTTTAGATAGCCATTGAGGAAGGCACTCTTGACATCCATCTGATGGAGAGTGAATTCCATATAAGAAGCAAAGGCTATAAGGAATTTAATTGCTTTCGATCTTGCAACTGGAGCAAAGGTCTCATCATAGTCTATGCCCGCCTCTTGTCTATATCCTTGAACCACCAATCTTGACTTGTTCCTTGTAACTGTTCCATCTTCATCAAGTTTGTTTCTGAAGACCCACTTTGTAGTACCAATTACTGATTTGTCCTTGGGTCTTGGTACCAGATGCCAAAATTGACTTCTCTCAAATTGGTTGAGTTCATCTTGCATTGCATTTACCCAATCTGCATCCTGCAAAGCCTCAACAACATTTTTAGGTTCAATTAGAGATAAAAAAGTATCAATAGCGCAAAGATTCTTTAAAGAAGATCTGGTTTTGATTCCAGAGTTTGGATCAGTGATTATGTTCTCAATGGGATGAGAACTTTGATACTTGTAAGGTTTCACAACCAGCTGATTTCCCTTAGATATTCCTTCAATGTTTTGTTGCTGAGGAGCAGGTTCATGGACCGGTTCCCTTAAGGTTTGAGGTCACTTCCTCTTTGTTCAGTTCCCCTGTCAAGTTGCCCTGAGTGGAAGGATATGTTCCATCACTTGTTCCTACTTTTGGTGCAGCTTCAGTCTGAGCTGCGGTTTCATTTGAGTTTCTCACCAACCCAATTGCTTCATCATCATGTTCCCACCTCTCAGAAAGAATGTTAGTTTCATCAAAAACCACATGTACACTTTCTTCTACACACATAGTTCTTTTGTTATAAATCTTATAAGCTTTACTATGTGAAGAATATCCCAAGAATACTCCCTCATCACTTCTGGGACCAAACTTACCTAGTGAGTCTTTGCCATTATTGTGCACAAAGCACTTGCATCCAAATGCCCTAAGATGGGATATATTTGGTTTTCTCCCTTTAAGTAGCTCATAGGAAGTCTTCTCTACAAGAGGTCTAGTCATGTATCTATTTATGATATAACATGCAGTATTCACAGCTTCTGCCAAGAAACTATGGGGCAGTTTACTAGAAAGAAGCATAGTCCTAGCCATATCTTCAAGTGTCCTATTCTTTATTTCAACTACTCCATTTTGTTGTGGAGTCCTAGGAGCAGAAAATGTTTGATTTATGCCATGCTCATCACAAAATTCAACAAATTTAGCATTCTCAAATTCAGTACCATGATTAGACCTAATTGATGCAAGTTGATTACCTAGTTGTTTCTGAGTTTTTCTAACAAAAGAAATGAACATGTCAAATGTTTCATCTTTAGATGTTAAAATGCCCAAGTAAACCTAGAGTAACCATCAACAAGCACCATCACATATCTCTTACCACCTCTGCCTAATGTTCTCATTGGTCCACAAAGATCCATATGGACCAGTTCCATCGTTCTGGTGGTGCTTACCATTTTCTTGCTTTTAAAAGAGGATCTTACCTGCTTCCCCCTTGCACAAGTTCACAAACTTTATCTTCCATGAACTTAATGTTAGGTAGTCCTATCACTAAGTCCTTGGAGACTAGTTTATTGAGTTGACTTAGAATGGCATGTCCAAGTCTCTTGTGCCAAATGAGGGGATCATTATCCAACACACTTAAGAAAGTGAGTTCATTTTCTAAAAGGGTGGACAGATCTACAACATACATGTTGTTCACTCTTTTTCACTGCAAAATAATCTTTTCAGTGGTAAGATTAATCACAAATCATTTGGTAGAGGTGAATGCTATCATGTTACCTCTATCACACAATTATGATACACTTATTAGACTGTACTTCAGTCCATCTATAAAGTAGACGTTATCAATAGAGTGAGAATCAGTCTTACCTAGCTTTCCAACCCCAATGATCTCACCTTTATTCCCATTTCCAAAGGAGACATTACCTCCTTTAAGGTCCAAGTCAAAGGAACTAGTTCTTCTTTCCTATCATGTGCTTTAAGTAGCCACTATCTATGTACCATATTTGACTGCTCCCCTTCACTTGGACCTGCAAAAGGAAATCAGGGGTTAGTCTTAGGAACCCAAACTAGTTTGGGTCCCTTTCTATAGGCAAAAGGGTGAATCAAATTCTTTTTAGCCCAACTTGGTAGCCTATTCTTCCCCTGAACAAATTCTTTGTTCTTATGACTTGACTTTTCTTTTGCAGTGCATTCACTTTTATAGTGACCTATTTTACCACAGTGTGTGCAAATCTTGTTCTCAGGAAGTGTAAGGCACTTCCTTTTGGGATCCCATTTAGTTCCAGATTCCCAAAGCCAAGTCCTCTTCTATTGCTACTATGGTGTTCCTATAGCCACGAAAGTGCATCGGAGGACATGTTCCATTTAAAAGTTCCGTCTGTCTAGCTCATGCTTGACCTTGCTTAGATCATCCTTTAATATTCTCACCTGATCATCCCTTTTATACAACTCATCTTTCATTTTTCCTATATTTTCTTCTAGAGTGAGTTGTGTGTGATCAGCTGTCTTTTTACCTGTTCCTAATTTTAGTTTTAGATTTGATATTGTGTGACTGTTTGGAAGTGATACCCACGCTAGGCGACGAGCATGTGGGTGTCAACCGCGGGGGATTGAGACTTGGTCCGTTCCGTGAGGTTGTGAGGCCTAATGGCTATTATTTGTGGTTATGTATTTATTTATTGTTGAACTTGTTTGCCTTCATGTTAGAGATCATGCTTAGGCTTTATTCATGCTCATATTATTTGTACTCAGTCATAGAAATTATTGTACATGTTTACCTCAGTATCTTTTAATTGCTAATATGCCGTGATACTTGATGTGGGTTGTGTTACCTTATTGTTGATGATGGTGAGGCTAGTGAGGTATAGGATTGAGTGAGGCCGAGGGCCTGGTTGTGAGGATATTAATATCATAGCGCGTGAGTTATCCGCGTAGCACGTAAGTTGACCGTGCGGGTTCAGGTGTTGATACCATAGCGCGTGAGTTGTCCGCGTAGCACATTAGTTGACCGTGCGGATCTAGGTATTGATATGATGGCACGTAAGTTGTCTGTGCTTAGCTCTTGGGCTTTGGGAGCCCCTCCGGAGTCTGTACACACCCCCAGTGAGCGCAGAGTGTTGAGTGTTTTGAATGTTGAGTGCTGAGTGCGAGTGATGAGTGATGGAGTGACATTGCTGTGAGGTTGTATTTATTTGTGTTGTTTCTGCATTTATCTGTTAAACTTCTTTGTGGTATTTACTGAGTTATGGAATTTACCTGTTTATTTATGTTTATTTTTAAATTATGAAAATGAATAATTGGACTGTTTTACTTAGCTCGTCACTATTGCTCAGTTCCTTAGTTATTTCTGTTACTTGCTGAGGTGGTTGTACTCATACTACACCATGCACTTTATGTGCAGATCCAGGTGAGTTACAGCGCGGTGATCGCTGATTTCAGGCCGGCTATCTGTGGAGATTGCAAGGTAGCTGCTAGCGTCCCTAGGACCTTGTTACTCCTTTTGTCATTTCTTCTTTTGGACAGTTAGACAGTTTATATATCTTAGTTTATAAGTTTAGACGCTCATGACTTAGTGACACCCCGATGTTTGGGGCTTGTTTCCGTATTTCTATAATTATATTTAGAGTTGATTTAGTTTTTAAAAAAATTCAAATGTTGGAAATGTTTTATTAAATCCTTATAATCGGGTTAGTAGTAATATTTTGGGAAGTAGGCTTGCCTTGTAACACGATAGGCGCCATCACGACCATGGTTAGATTTTGGATCGTGACAAAGTTATACTTTTATTACGGATTTAAACCCTTGTGATTGACTTTTAATTTACTTCTCTATTTATAAATAATTGAATATAAAATTAGGGAAATATTATTAATTTTAATATTATAAATTATAAATAGTGATATCATTAAATACTAGTTAAGTCAAAAAAAAAGGGAGAAAACAAATAAAGAGAGCACATGATTAACCTAAAGCCCAAAGTGGGCTGTTGTAATAAAAGGCTCAAAGCCTCGGACGAAATACCAAGAAGCATATTTAACTTTCAAAAGAGCAAAAGGCTTAAAGCCTTGAGCAAAACAGAACGTTGATTCTGTTTAGTCACGCTAGCAGAGGCAAAAAAGGCTTAAAGCCTATAACAAACAGAGGCAATGTTTCTTCTCCCATCGAAGTAGTCAGGCAGGACCTTCTTTAGGCCACCACTGAGATAATTATTTTTATGGAATTGTAAGCTATAACATTATTATACACTAGAATCTAACACCCTAATGGGGTGAATTCATAGGAAAGTTTTACAAAACCTCAAGAACACTCATCAAGTACGAGTTAGGTTTTTGGTTTTACAAGATAAATTCTTTACTTTTATTGGATGACCTCACCCCAAAACTTAGAAATTTAGAAGTTGAACCTAAAGTTCTTAGAGTTGAGAAAATATTAATACTTTGGGAAAGTTGCATACTTATTGTGACTTATTATTGTACTATATGATCGTTGAGTTGATTACAAGAATTGGAACTTACATTGTTGCTTGAAAGGAGAAATTGAGGTGAGTGGATATAACCCTTTACTAAAGTGGTTCTACTCACAAAAACATGCCCACAAAGGGTTTGATAAAATATTTTAAAGAGTCAACATGTGCTTAATTGGAACGTGTGAATACATGTTAACTAAGTATATTAAAGTTAAAGCATATATATTTTTCATATTTTTCTGCTTTATTACGCGATCTTACATGTTAAAGTTTCAAGGTTTAGATAGAACTTCTAAAGATACTTTGAGTAATTTTGTTTCATGTTTATGCTATGTATACACTCAAGAATATTATTATGAATATTGATAGATCACTTTCAAACAAGATTTAGATTTGAAAAGTCACAAGAAGAAATTTTAGAAAGAAAAGATTTTTGGGAGTATCCTCTATTCTGAGAAGAGGTCATCGTCCAGACCGAGGGTCCTGACCAAGGCGTTGACTTCCTGAAACTACTTGTGCCAAAGTAGGGAGCACACGAGCCGAAGATCTCGTTGCTGAGAATTTGCCTAGCATGCTAAGGTATGATACATGAGCGCTGAGAACCATGAACCGAGTGGCACCTCGTGGATTGGGCCTATTCGATCAGGTTGGGATCGAACCCGTGCCGATCACACGGTGACTAAGACAAAAATAAATTAGGATAGTTGGAACTCCCGAAGTATAAAGTGAAGTATTATTTTTTTTATAAGAAAGAAAAATAAAGGAATTTCTTTTAAAATATTCATAAACTGCTACTATGCAATTATTTTAGGATTGTTCTTAGAAGCTTTATGTTTTCCATGCATTCAAAATCTTTATTGGTAATGTATATTTTATTAAAGTTCCGTCCCCTATTGTTGAGACCCACTGAGTACAATGGATGGTAGTGACGTTCTCTTTTGGGAACCTATGTTGGTCTGCGATACAATGTAGGAACCGATTTTGCAGGCGAGCAGGCTACAGGTTAGGAATTCCCTCTTTTTCAGTGGTATTGGTGAGCTCCGCTTTTGTTCGTAGAGTATTCCTTTGAGTCATCTGTATTTAGTTATTTCTTTGTTTACTTGGAGAACTAGTCAGGCAATCTCATGTCCTGATCAGTGCATCAATTTATCAGTAGAGGATTTATAAACATAGTCGGTGGGTTAAGATTCAGATGTTTTTGATAATAACTTAGCATTATTTCAGTAGTTACTACGAATAAAGTTTGGGAGTTGGTTATTTTAGATATTCATATTAATTAAAAGTATTTGGTTAAAGTATTGCCTTATTTCATAAAAAGTTTGAGGTTATAATAGATTTGGTAAGCACAGATGGTTCACTCGGTCAAGTTAGTGATCGGGTGCTGGTCACGGCTTGTTCAGAAAATGGGTCGTGACAACTTAATTTTAAGATATTCCTTCGTCCCAAACAAGACAGGGAAGAAGGAGTAGATATCGACTTAATTGTTCACATGAATTCTTTTTTGTGATTATTATTTTCCAGTCAATTTACACTGCTTATTCGGGGTCAAGATTGTTAGTAGATATGGAAATGTTCTCGGAAAGCTAGACTAATGAAGATACAAACTCTTTGAAATGATGTTATTTCCCTTTTTGGTAGTATTTTCTTAGTCTGATATGACATATTACAACTTATAGGATATTTTTTGAGCTTGTAATTTGCTTTAGTACCAACTGAGATTCCAAGCACATTTTCATTCACTATCTTAAGTACAAAATAAGTAGTTTTTGTGCACATTTAATGTCCCTTAGAATCTCATAACTACTATGAAAGAAGGATCATATAACATCCCAATAACCTCTATCGCACTTTTCCATTTGATAGAACCTATTTACATTATTGGGTGACATACCGTATGCTCTGATGCCACTGTTTAATAAATCATCTTAACTAAGATATCATGCAGAAATCTGAAAGAATTATAACAAAATTGTTGACACACTTAGCAATGATGCACGAGTTAAGCGACTTTAACACTACTTGGTCGTTTCCTTCCATGGCGTCCTTCTTGTCACGACACTTAGCAAGGCTTTGAGCTCGTCGAGTAAATTGAACCTGCATGCATGTATTAATATGCCTTCGCTTGCAGCAAGGTCAACCTGGCAAATAGAATAGATGAAGATACCGGACATTAATGGACCATTTGAATCCTCACTCCTTAATCTGCAATCCACATGATAATAAAATGATAGAAGTTTTCTTCTTGGAAAAGTGAGAACAAAAAGTCAAGAATACTGGATTCCAAGTCTAATAATAATAACAATAACCACCTTTGTTCCATTCTTTTGACATTCCGGAATGTTAGTGATATTTTATACTTCAATGCCACACAAGAGTGGAGAGATTTGTGTGGTGTCCAATTTTCACATGCACTTATTATAGAATGACCTAGTTCTTCTAAGTGATCTTTATACTATTATTGCGGAAATAGTAAATACGAAAAGTAAAGAACACAAGTATTTTTACGTGAAAAACACCCGGCTCAAAAGGTAAAAGAAACTACGACCTACTACTCAATAAGATTTTTTCCAACACTACACTAAATCAATGAGCCAAAACAGCATTTACAAAACTCTTTGTAAACCTAAGGATTAACTCTAATCCCATTGTAGCAACCAGCCTCTAACTGTTACGACAACTTCAAGTTAACTCTAACTTGAATACTCAAAGTACCTAATATAATTGCTTCTAGATAAAATTGAAAGGTATAACTTGAAAACACCTACTACAATTGAACTAGAATAAAAGACAAACACTTGGAACTGGTTCTTCTATCTGGTTCATGTAGCTTCAGGTTCACACACTTGAATCACACAAGAATTGCTTGCAAAATGCCTTGCTATTTTTCTCTCAACTCACGTTTAACTTCTGTGTTTGTGCATCCCCATAGAATGAGAACATCCTACAATATATAGAGTTAGTATAATGGTAAATAACTAGAGTTCTAATTCCACTCTTCCTTGGTGAAAGAGTTCTAGTTGTCCTCAACTTCTAACTCCTCCCTTATCTTGGATAATGTTCTCTTTGAGTAAGGAGTCATTCTCCTTATCAATTATGCAACCTTATCGATCAGGAGTTATTAGATATACCAAGTTAAGCTTATCTCCTTCACGTACATCCCTTATACTCGAATCTACCCATGTCTGTGTACACAGGGGAAGGACCTGGTTTATGCCTGAGTTCCTTTGTCAATCTTCAAAATAAACTTCGCTTGGGCCAACAAATTCCCCATTTTTGATGATGTAAAACTCTGTGCTTTTCATAAGCGTAGGCCATGTTTTAACTCAGCTCAACATCAACACAATGTTGGAACATTTTGCCTTTTTAAAGTCACTTATCATCAAGGACCAAGTTCATTAGGTTATAAACATCATAGTCGAAAGTAAAAGCATAACCTAATTCCTCCTTTTGGCATCATCGAAAAGTTGCATAATAATGTTAGATAACTAGATTTTAATTGAAATTACTCATGGCCACTGGGGCTACTTCAAATGCAATCATGGAGTCAATTATCATCGATCAATCTAAGGATATTAGCTATCTAAGAAATATCAACAAACAGTTAGAGAAAAAGCAATGAATTTTATTGATTGATAAGATCCTACCACAAAGCATAAAAAGAAATAAAAACACTGGATCATGAGCAAAAGAAGCAAAAACAAAACCCGAATTGGGTCACTGGTTGATCTATACTAGGCTAGGAGGCTTAAGGCTGGGAAGGACCAGGTTCTTGGTTTTTGACTTAGAGCAGTTTTAGCATATCCTGAAGAATGCCATCATTCTTCTCCTTTTCTTTTGCCAGCTCGTCTCTGAGAATATCTCTCTCAGTCTCCACCTCTGCTAACATTTTCTTCAGCCTATCAATCTCAACATCCTTAGCCCTATTTCTTGCACCAAAGCTCGCACTTTGCTGTTCACTGGTACCTTTTTGGATGAACCGGGTTCTTTGGGAGTGGTTTGGACTTCATAGTCACAAGCAGTTAGAGTGTTTTCTCCAAAATGATCCTCGTTTGTACCAACTTCCCATTTCTTGATGGATACCTTGAAATGTGCAAGTACAGCCGTGAGAATAAAGCCATAGGGTATGGCATGAGTATTGGTGCTATTCAGAACTCTATCAAGAAGCTGGATGATGAATCCAGGCCAATTGATTTGCCTCCCACTATCCAAATATTCCATAAGGACCAGGTCCATGAATGTGAAAATGTGCCTCCTTTCTTGCCTTGGCAGCACACATTTGTTAACAAATTCGAACAACACTTTGTGAGGTGGCTTCATCTCACTTTTGTAAATAGATTTGGGCTCAAGCTCCTCGTCATTGTCACCAAACTTCCTAGTAATGGCAAGGGCAGTAGAGAGATTCTCTAGACTTGACCATTTGAGCTTCTAATAATCATTATACCTTTCAGCAGGTACACCTAAGATTTTTCCCAGTTCTTTATCATCAAAAGTCATTATCACCCCTTTTACCACACTGGTGACCCTACTATCTTTGATCTCACAGTTTTCCATGAACTCCACAATCTCAGTTCTGGCCAGCCTTCCATCCATATGAAAGACCATGTCCTTCCAACCTTACAATTGTAACTTCTCCAGCAACAGTAACATACCTTCCTCCTCCAAGTCCCTGAGGAGTCTGCCTTTCAAGATGGTTCTCTTCCCAAACTTAACCATCTTGTCCTTCTCAGCATCAGAATTTTCTTCTTCTTCCTCTCCACTCCATTTTTCTTCCTCCATAATTTTTACTTTTCTTGATTTCAATGCAGACCTGGTTCTTTTAGCCAAAGTAGATGGCTCAGTAGACTTTGTTTTTGAAATAGACTTCTTTGTGAAAGTCTTGACTTTCTTAGCCTTTGGAATCACAACTTCCACTTCTTCTATCTTATTTTCATCCTGAAGAACCAAGTCTATCTCGTCAATCTGAATATCCTCAATAGGCTCAACCACCTTCTTTTTTCCTTTAGCAGTAACTTTTCTCTTACTTTCTTCTAAGGCCTTTTCCAGTTCAGGCCCACTCTGCTTCTTCTGACTCCTTGTAGCTCTTCCTCTTGTAGGAGGAATTTCTATATGGATAGAAGAGGCAGTTTTTCTCTTCTTGTTTGCCCTAGCAGTGCCAGGATATTTGACTCCTGAACTCTTTTTCTTTTTGGGATTGTAACTGTCAGTCACCTTTTTAGTAATTTTTCAAGGGGTTCCTGCTCAGATGGAACAAGTTCTTGAACATCCTTCCCTAATCGAACCAACCCTTCATCAGCTTCTCCAGACCCACTTCCCCCAGTTTTTCTCACACTCTTTTCTTCTCCATCAGATTCCTCACTCCAAACTACCATAACACCTGATTCTTTAGTTAAACCAACATGAGTGGGTGAAGAATCAACCATTCCTTTTCCCATATCCCTCACAACACTTCGAGCACACTCACTCTCTTTTTCTTTTATATTTTTATTTTTACTACCAACCTTTCCAGACTTAGTAGTTTCAACACCTGCCACAGTTCCTACCAGAACAAACCTAGTCTCTAGATATGTAGCAATATCAGAAATAATTTGAGGAGTAACTTTAGGGCCAGAAGTTACCTTCTCTATTTCAGAAGAAACCGTTTCTTCCCCCTCAGTAGCAGACTTGAATAATTCATCAGATTTCTGGGGTTCTTCTTCTCGACTTGCTTCTAATTTTTCATTAATTTTCTTCAGTTGTTCTTTACCCGCAACAACCTTGTGAGCAAGCATCTTGACTCTTCTTTTCTTAGATATGGGCATGGTTGAAGGTGTGATAGATGGTGTGGGTATGATTTCTTTGGGTGGTAATGAGGGATTCTTAGGAAGGTTTTCCATTTTTGTGTTTGGGAATTTTGGGGACAATGGGTTTGTGTGTGTTTTGGAAAATGATATAAGAGAGAAATTTTGACGGCTTGAAAATTTGAAGTGAAGAAAATACTAGGCCTAATCAATTTAAGAAGGGGTGTCTAATTGGGTAACGACATCCTTTCAGAAGTCTAATCAAACTGAATTTCTATTTGAAAAGACGTTTGAGAAAGTCCCTTGAATCTAGGCACTTAATGTGGTTTGGACTCTATTGAATGAAACCGGTCCATTTCGTAACTGATAAAATCGAGGATTTTATAATTGAATGGGCCTCTCCTCTTGATCATAATTCAAATATCATTATTTCAAAATATGCACAGTGGAGAGTATGTACCAAGTAATCTTGATGAATCGGGTTCTTCACTGAGAAATCTCTTATGTAAGTCTAAATTTTCTAAGAAAATAAAGATAATATCATTAGATATTAATGAGTCATTTTAGCACATGGCACAAGAGTATACTGCTGAAAGTATGAGACTGAGCAAAATCTAATCTAATTATTTACAAAAAAATCATAATTTTTCTAACCAATTTTTTGAGTTAGAACTGGTTCCTTTTAGGTGATCTTAATCATCCCTAATTCTAACATGTTTCTTTCAAAGTGATCTCTACTTAGATCTTTTGTGAAGATTTCAGCTATTTGCTTGTCAGTAGTACAAAATTTCACAGTGATCAAACCCTTTTCATAGTTGTCCCTCAAAAAATGATGCTTAACATCTATGTGCTTAGTTCTCTTATGATGAATCAGGTTCTTGGTCATACTAATTGCAGTAGTGTTATCATAGAATATGGGGATACAACCTACATCAATTCCAAAATCCATTAATTTTTGTTTGATCCACAACAATTGAGCACAACATGAGGCAATAAACAACATACCCAACTTCTGCAGTAGATAAGGCCACATAATTTTGCTTTTTGGTGGCCCAAGACACAAGACATGAGCCAAGAGAGTGTGCTATACATGAGGTGCTCTTTCTATCCACAAGAAAACCTATATATTCAGCATCAGTATATCCCACTAAGTCGAAATTACTATCTTTTGGATACCATAGACGAAGGTCAGTGGTTCCTTTTAGGTATCTCAGGATCCTCGTGAGACTCCTTTGGACTTTCCTGAACTCTAGCACAAAGGCCTACACTGAAAGCAATATCATCTCTGCTAGCAGTGAGATACAACAATGAGCCAATCATTCCCCTATACAACTTCTGATCAACAGATGAACCGGGTTTTATCTACATCTAATTTTGTGGCAGTTGCTATAGGAGTGTCAATTTCTTTGGAATCTTCCATTTTAAACCTTTTAAGCAATTCTTTCATATACTTCTGCTGATGGATCATAGTTTTATTTGAATTTTGTTTAATTTGTAAGCCTAAAAATAAATTAAGCTCACCCATCATACTCATTTCAAAATTCACTCCCCATTAGTTTAGCAAATTCTTTACTTAACTTATCAGTAGTTGTTCCAAAGATTATATCATCAACATATATATGAACTACCAAGAGATCTATACCTTTTTCTTTCAAGAATAACGTATTGTCAATTTTATCTCTTTTGTAGCCATGCTCAAGCAGAAATTTTAATAATCTTTCATACTATGCTCTTGGAGACTGCTTTATCCCATAAACCGCCTTGTCAAGCTTGTACATATGATCGGGATATTCCTTGCTTTCAAAGCCTGAAGGTTGCTTGACAAACACTTATTCCTTTAGATAGCCATTGAGGAAGGCACTCTTGACATCCATCTGATGGAGAGTGAATTCCATATAAGAAGCAAAGGCTATAAGGAATTTAATTGCTTTCGATCTTGCAACTGGAGCAAAGGTCTCATCATAGTCTATGCCCGCCTCTTGTCTATATCCTTGAACCACCAATCTTGACTTGTTCCTTGTAACTGTTCCATCTTCATCAAGTTTGTTTCTGAAGACCCACTTTGTAGTACCAATTACTGATTTGTCCTTGGGTCTTGGTACCAGATGCCAAAATTGACTTCTCTCAAATTGGTTGAGTTCATCTTGCATTGCATTTACCCAATCTGTATCCTGCAAAGCCTCAACAACATTTTTAGGTTCAATTAGAGATAAAAAAGTATCAATAGAGCAAAGATTCTTTAAAGAAGATCTGGTTTTGATTCCAGAGTTTGGATCAGTGATTATGTTCTCAATGGGATGAGAACTTTGATACTTGTAAGGTTTCACAACCAGCTGATTTCCCTTAGATATTCCTTCAATGTTTTGTTGCTGAGGAACAGGTTCATGGACCGGTTCCCTTAAGGTTTGAGGTCACTTCCTCTTTGTTCAGTTCCCCTGTCAAGTTGCCCTGAGTGGAAGGATATGTTCCATCACTTGTTCCTACTTCTGGTGCAGCTTCAGTCTGAGCTGCGGTTTCATTTGAGTTTCTCACCAACCCAATTGCTTCATCATCATGTTCCCACCTCTCAGAAAGAATGTTAGTTTCATCAAAAATCACATGTACACTTTCTTCTACACACATAGTTCTTTTGTTATAAATCTTATAAGCTTTACTATGTGAAGAATATCCCAAGAATACTCCCTCATCACTTCTGGGACCAAACTTACCTAGTGAGTCTTTGCCATTATTGTGCACAAAGCACTTGCATCCAAATGCCCTAAGATGGGATATATTTGGTTTTCTCCCTTTAAGTAGCTCATAGGAAGTCTTCTCTACAAGAGGTCTAGTCATGTATCTATTTATGATATAACATGCAGTATTCACAGCTTCTGCCAAGAAACTATGGGGCAGTTTACTAGAAAGAAGCATAGTCCTAGCCATATCTTCAAGTGTCCTATTCTTTATTTCAACTACTCCATTTTGTTGTGGAGTCCTAGGAGCAGAAAATGTTTGATTTATGCCATGCTCATCACAAAATTCAACAAATTTAGCATTCTCAAATTCAGTACCATGATTAGACCTAATTGATGCAAGTTGATTACCTAGTTGTTTCTGAGTTTTTCTAACAAAAGAAATGAACATGTCAAATGTTTCATCTTTAGATGTTAAAATGCCCAAGTAAACCTAGAGTAACCATCAACAAGCACCATCACATATCTCTTACCACCTCTGCCTAATGTTCTCATTGGTCCACAAAGATCCATATGGACCAGTTCCATCGTCCTGGTGGTGCTTACCATTTTCTTGCTTTTAAAAGAGGATCTTACCTGCTTCCCCCTTGCACAAGTTCACAAACTTTATCTTCCATGAACTTAATGTTAGGTAGTCCTATCACTAAGTCCTTGGAGACTAGTTTATTGAGTTGACTTAGAATGGCATGTCCAAGTCTCTTGTGCCAAATGAGGGGATCATTATCCAACACACTTAAGAAAGTGAGTTTATTTTCTAAAAGGGTGGACAGATCTACAACATACATGTTGTTCACTCTTTTTCACTGCAAAATAATCTTTTCAGTGGTAAGATTAATCACAAATCATTTGGTAGAGGTGAATGCTATCATGTTACCTCTATCACACAATTATGATACACTTATTAGACTGTACTTCAGTCCATCTATAAAGTAGACGTTATCAATAGAGTGAGAATCAGTCTTACCTAGCTTTCCAACCCCAATGATCTCACCTTTATTCCCATTTCCAAAGGAGACATTACCTCCTTTAAGGTCCAAGTCAAAGGAACTAGTTCTTCTTTCCTATCATGTGCTTTAAGTAGCCACTATCTATGTACCATATTTGACTGCTCCCCTTCACTTGGACCTGCAAAAGGAAATCAGGGGTTAGTCTTAGGAACCCAAACTAGTTTGGGTCCCTTTCTATAGGCAAAAGGGTGAATCAAATTCTTTTTAGCCCAACTTGGTAGCCTATTCTTCCCCTGAACAAATTCTTTGTTCTTATGACTTGACTTTTCTTTTGCAGTGCATTCACTTTTATAGTGACCTATTTTACCACAGTGTGTGCAAATCTTGTTCTCAGGAAGTGTAAGGTACTTGCTTTTGGGATCCCATTTAGTTCCAGATTCCCAAAGCCAAGTCCTCTTCTATTGCTACTATGGTGTTCCTATAGCCACGAAAGTGCATCGGAGGACCTGTTCCATTTACAAGTTCCGTCTGTCTAGCTCATGCTTGACCTTGCTTAGATCATCCTTTAATATTCTCACCTGATCATCCCTTTTATACAACTCATCTTTCATTTTTCCTATATTTTCTTCTAGAGTGAGTTGTGTGTGATCAGCTGTCTTTTTACCTGTTCCTAATTTTAGTTTTAGATTTGATATTGTGTGACTGTTTGGAAGTGATACCCACGCTAGGTGACGAGCATGTGGGTGTCAACCGCGGGGGATTGAGACTTGGTCCGTTCCGTGAGGTTGTGAGGCCTAATGGCTATTATTTGTGGTTATGTATTTATTTGTTGTTGAACTTGTTTGCCTTCATGTTAGAGATCATGCTTAGGCTTTATTCATGCTCATATTATTTGTACTCAGTCATAGAAATTATTGTACATGTTTACCTCAGTATCTTTTAATTGCTAATATGCCGTGATACTTGATGTGGGTTGTGTTACCTTATTGTTGATGATGGTGAGGCTAGTGAGGTACAGGATTGAGTGAGGCCGAGGGCCTGGTTGTGAGGATATTAATATCATAGCGCGTGAGTTATCCTCGTAGCACGTAAGTTGACCGTGCGGGTTCAGGTGTTGATACCATAGCGCGTGAGTTGTCCGCGTAGCACATTAGTTGACCGTGCGGATCTAGGTATTGATATGATGGCACGTAAGTTGTCTGTGCTTAACTCTTGGGCTTTGGGAGCCCCTCCGGAGTCTGTACACACCCCCAGTGAGCGCAGAGTGTTGAGTGTTTTGAATGTTGAGTGCTGAGTGCGAGTGATGAGTGATGGAGTGACATTGCTGTGAGGTTGTATTTATTTGTGTTGTTGCTGCATTTATTTGTTAAACTTCTTTGTGGTATTTACTGAGTTATGGAATTTACCTGTTTATTTATGTTTATTTTTAAATTGTGAAAATGAATAATTGGACTGTTTTACTTAGCTCGTCACTATTGCTCAGTTCCTTAGTTATTTCTGTTACTTGCTGAGGTGGTTGTACTCATACTACACCATGCACTTTATGTGCAGATCCAGGTGAGTTACAGCGCGGTGATCGCTGATTTCAGGCCGGCTATCTGTGGAGATTGCAAGGTAGCTGCTAGCGTCCCTAGGACCTTGTTACTCCTTTTGTCATTTCTTCTTTTGGACAGTTAGACAGTTTATATATCTTAGTTTATAAGTTTAGACGCTCATGACTTAGTGACACCCCGATGTTTGGGGCTTGTTTCCGTATTTCTATAATTATATTTAGAGTTGATTTAGTTTTTAAAAAAATTCAAATGTTGGAAATGTTTTATTAAATCCTTATAATCGGGTTAGTAGTAATATTTTGGGAAGTAGGCTTGCCTTGTAACACGATAGGCGCCATCACGACCATGGTTAGATTTTGGATCGTGACAAAGTTATACTTTTATTACGGATTTAAACCCTTGTGATTGACTTTTAATTTACTTCTCTATTTATAAATAATTGAATATAAAATTAGGGAAATATTATTAATTTTAATATTATAAATTATAAATAGTGATATCATTAAATACTAGTTAAGTCAAAAAAAAAGGGAGAAAACAAATAAAGAGAGCACATGATTAACCTAAAGCCCAAAGTGGGCTGTTGTAATAAAAGGCTCAAAGCCTCGGACGAAATACCAAGAAGCATATTTAACTTTCAAAAAAGCAAAAGGCTTAAAGCCTTGAGCAAAACAGAACGTTGATTCTGTTTAGTCACGCTAGCAGAGGCAAAAAAGGCTTAAAGCCTATAACAAACAGAGGCAATGTTTCTTCTCCCATCGAAGTAGTCAGGCAGGACCTTCTTTAGGCCACCACTGAGATAATTATTTTTATGGAATTGTAAGCTATAACATTATTATACACTAGAATCTAACACCCTAATGGGGTGAATTCATAGGAAAGTTTTACAAAACCTCAAGAACACTCATCAAGTACGAGTTAGGTTTTTGGTTTTACAAGATAAATTCTTTACTTTTATTGGATGACCTCACCCCAAAACTTAGAAATTTAGAAGTTGAACCTAAAGTTCTTAGAGTTGAGAAAATATTAATACTTTGGGAAAGTTGCATACTTATTGTGACTTATTATTGTACTATATGATCGTTGAGTTGATTACAAGAATTGGAACTTACATTGTTGCTTGAAAGGAGAAATTGAGGTGAGTGGATATAACCCTTTACTAAAGTGGTTCTACTCACAAAAATATGCCCACAAAGGGTTTGATAAAATATTTTAAAGAGTCAACATGTGCTTAATTGGAACGTGTGAATACATGTTAACTAAGTATATTAAAGTTAAAGCATATATATTTTTCATATTTTTCTGCTTTATTACGCGATCTTACATGTTAAAGTTTCAAGGTTTAGATAGAACTTCTAAAGATACTTTGAGTAATTTTGTTTCATGTTTATGCTATGTATACACTCAAGAATATTATTATGAATATTGATAGATCACTTTCAAACAAGATTTAGATTTGAAAAGTCACAAGAAGAAATTTTAGAAAGAAAAGATTTTTGGGAGTATCCTCTATTCTGAGAAGAGGTCATCGTCCAGACCGAGGGTCCTAACCAAGGCGTTGACTTCCTGAAACTACTTGTGCCAAAGTAGGGAGCACACGAGCCGAAGATCTCGTTGCTAAGAATTTGCCTAGCATGCTAAGGTATGATACATGAGCGCTGAGAACCATGAACCGAGTGGCACCTCGTGGATTGGGCCTATTCGATCAGGTTGGGATCGAACCCGTGCCGATCACACGGTGACTAAGACAAAAATAAATTAGGATAGTTGGAACTCCCGAAGTATAAAGTGAAGTATTATTTTTTTTATAAGAAAGAAAAATAAAGGAATTTCTTTTAAAATATTCATAAACTGCTACTATGCAATTATTTTAGGATTGTTCTTAGAAGCTTTATGTTTTCCATGCATTCAAAATCTTTATTGGTAATGTATATTTTATTAAAGTTCCGTCCCCTATTGTTGAGACCCACTGAGTACAATGGATGGTAGTGACGTTCTCTTTTGGGAACCTATGTTGGTCTGCGATACAATGTAGGAACCGATTTTGCAGGCGAGCAGGCTACAGGTTAGGAATTCCCTCTTTTTCAGTGGTATTGGTGAGCTCCGCTTTTGTTCGTAGAGTATTCCTTTGAGTCATCTGTATTTAGTTATTTCTTTGTTTACTTGGAGAACTAGTCAGGCAATCTCATGTCCTGATCAGTGCATCAATTTATCAGTAGAGGATTTATAAACATAGTCGGTGGGTTAAGATTCAGATGTTTTTGATAATAACTTAGCATTATTTCAGTAGTTACTACGAATAAAGTTTGGGAGTTGGTTATTTTAGATATTCATATTAATTAAAAGTATTTGGTTAAAGTATTGCCTTATTTCATAAAAAGTTTGAGGTTATAATAGATTTGGTAAGCACAGATGGTTCACTCGGTCAAGTTAGTGATCGGGTGCTGGTCACGGCTTGTTCAGAAAATGGGTCGTGACAACTTAATTTTAAGATATTCCTTCGTCCCAAACAAGACAGGGAAGAAGGAGTAGATATCGACTTAATTGTTCACATGAATTCTTTTTTGTGATTATTATTTTCCAGTCAATTTACACTGCTTATTCGGGGTCAAGATTGTTAGTAGATATGGAAATGTTCTCGGAAAGCTAGACTAATGAAGATACAAACTCTTTGAAATGATGTTATTTCCCTTTTTGGTAGTATTTTCTTAGTCTGATATGACATATTACAACTTATAGGATATTTTTTGAGCTTGTAATTTGCTTTAGTACCAACTGAGATTCCAAGCACATTTTCATTCACTATCTTAAGTACAAAATAAGTAGTTTTTGTGCACATTTAATGTCCCTTAGAATCTCATAACTACTATGAAAGAAGGATCATATAACATCCCAATAACCTCTATCGCACTTTTCCATTTGATAGAACCTATTTACATTATTGGGTGACATACCGTATGCTCTGATGCCACTGTTTAATAAATCATCTTAACTAAGATATCATGCAGAAATCTGAAAGAATTATAACAAAATTGTTGACACACTTAGCAATGATGCACGAGTTAAGCGACTTTAACACTACTTGGTCGTTTCCTTCCCTGGCGTCCTTCTTGTCACGACACTTAGCAAGGCTTTGAGCTCGTCGAGAAAATTGAACCTGCATGCATGTATTAATATGCCTTCGCTTGCAGCAAGGTCAACCTGGCAAATAGAATAGATGAAGATACCGGACATTAATGGACCATTTGAATCCTCACTCCTTAATCTGCAATCCACATGATAATAAAATGATAGAAGTTTTCTTCTTGGAAAAGTGAGAACAAAAAGTCAAGAATACTGGATTCCAAGTCTAATAATAATAACAATAACCACCTTTGTTCCATTCTTTTGACATTCCGGAATGTTAGTGATATTTTATACTTCAATGCCACACAAGAGTGGGGAGATTTGTGTGGTGTCCAATTTTCACATGCACTTATTATAGAATGACCTAGTTCTTCTAAGTGATCTTTATACTATTATTGCGGAAATAGTAAATACGAAAAGTAAAGAACACAAGTATTTTTACGTGAAAAACACCCGGCTCAAAAGGTAAAAGAAACTACGACCTACTACTCAATAAGATTTTTTCCAACACTACACTAAATCAATGAGCCAAAACAGCATTTACAAAACTCTTTGTAAACCTAAGGATTAACTCTAATCCCATTGTAGCAACCAGCCTCTAACTGTTACGACAACTTCAAGTTAACTCTAACTTGAATACTCAAAGTACCTAATATAATTGCTTCTAGATAAAATTGAAAGGTATAACTTGAAAACACCTACTACAATTGAACTAGAATAAAAGACAAACACTTGGAACTGGTTCTTCTATCTGGTTCATGTAGCTTCAGGTTCGCACACTTGAATCACACAAGAATTGCTTGCAAAATGCCTTGCTATTTTGCTCTCAACTCACGTTTAACTTCTGTGTTTGTGCATCCCCATAGAATGAGAACATCCTACAATATATAGAGTTAGTATAATGGTAAATAACTAGAGTTCTAATTCCACTCTTCCTTGGTGAAAGAGTTCTAGTTGTCCTCAACTTCTAACTCCTCCCTTATCTTGGATAATGTTCCCTTTGAGTAAGGAGTCATTCTCCTTATCAATTATGCAACCTTATCGATCAGGAGTTATTAGATATACCAAGTTAAGCTTATCTCCTTCACGTACATCCCTTATACTCGAATCTACCCATGTCTGTGTACACAGGGGAAGGACCTGGTTCATGCCTGAGTTCCTTTGTCAATCTTCAAAATAAACTTCGCTTGGGCCAACAAATTCCCCATTTTTGATGATGTAAAACTCTGTGCTTTTCATAAGCGTAGGCCATGTTTTAACTCAGCTCAACATCAACACAATGTTGGAACATTTAGCCTTTTTAAAGTCACTTATCATCAAGGACCAAGTTCATTAGGTTATAAACATCATAGTCGAAAGTAAAAGCATAACCTAATTCCTCCTTTTGGCATCATCGAAAAGTTGCATAATAATGTTAGATAACTAGATTTTAATTGAAATTACTCATGGCCACTGGGGCTACTTCAAATGCAATCATGGAGTCAATTATCATCGATCAATCTAAGGATATTAGCTATCTAAGAAATATCAACAAACAGTTAGAGAAAAAGCAATGAATTTTATTGATTGATAAGATCCTACCACAAAGCATAAAAAGAAATAAAAACACTGGATCATGAGCAAAAGAAGCAAAAACAAAACCCGAATTGGGTCACTGGTTGATCTATACTAGGCTAGGAGGCTTAAGGCTGGGAAGGACCAGGTTCTTGGTTTTTGACTTAGAGCAGTTTTAGCATATCCTGAAGAATGCCATCATTCTTCTCCTTTTCTTTTGCCAGCTCGTCTCTGAGAATATCTCTCTCAGTCTCCACCTCTGCTAACATTTTCTTCAGCCTATCAATCTCAACATCCTTAGCCCTATTTCTTGCACCAAAGCTCGCACTTTGCTGTTCACTGGTACCTTTTTGGATGAACCGGGTTCTTTGGGAGTGGTTTGGACTTCATAGTCACAAGCAGTTAGAGTGTTTTCTCCAAAATGATCCTCGTTTGTACCAACTTCCCATTTCTTGATGGATACCTTGAAATGTGCAAGTACAGCCGCGAGAATAAAGCCATAGGGTATGGCATGAGTATTGGTGCTATTCAGAACTCTATCAAGAAGCTGGATGATGAATCCAGGCCAATTGATTTGCCTCCCACTATCCAAATATTCCATAAGGACCAGGTCCATGAATGTGAAAATGTGCCTCCTTTCTTGCCTTGGCAGCACACATTTGTTAACAAATTCGAACAACACTTTGTGAGGTAGCTTCATCTCACTTTTGTAAATAGCTTTGGGCTCAAGCTCCTCGTCATTGTCACCAAACTTCCTAGTAATGGCAAGGGCAGTAGAGAGATTCTCTAGACTTGACCATTTGAGCTTCTAATAATCATTATACCTTTCAGCAGGTACACCTAAGATTTTTCCCAGTTCTTTATCATCAAAAGTCATTATCACCCCTTTTACCACACTGGTGACCCTACTATCTTTGATCTCACAGTTTTCCATGAACTCCACAATCTCAGTTCTGGCCAGCCTTCCATCCATATGAAAGACCATGTCCTTCCAACCTTACAATTGTAACTTCTCCAGCAACAGTAACATACCTTCCTCCTCCAAGTCCCTGAGGAGTCTGCCTTTCAAGATGGTTCTCTTCCCAAACTTAACCATCTTGTCCTTCTCAGCATCAGAATTTTCTTCTTCTTCCTCTCCACTCCATTTTTCTTCCTCCATAATTTTTACTTTTCTTGATTTCAATGCAGACCTGGTTCTTTTAGCCAAAGTAGATGGCTCAGTAGACTTTGTTTTTGAAATAGACTTCTTTGTGAAAGTCTTGACTTTCTTAGCCTTTGGAATCACAACTTCCACTTCTTCTATCTTATTTTCATCCTGAAGAACCAAGTCTATCTCGTCAATCTGAATATCCTCAATAGGCTCAACCACCTTCTTTTTTCCTTTAGCAGTAACTTTTCTCTTACTTTCTTCTAAGGCCTTTTCCAGTTCAGGCCCACTCTGCTTCTTCTGACTCCTTGTAGCTCTTCCTCTTGTAGGAGGAATTTCTATATGGATAGAAGAGGCAGTTTTTCTCTTCTTGTTTGCCCTAGCAGTGCCAGGATATTTGACTCCTGAACTCTTTTTCTTTTTGGGATTGTAACTGTCAGTCACCTTTTTAGTAATTTTTCAAGGGGTTCCTGCTCAGATGGAACAAGTTCTTGAACATCCTTCCCTAATCGAACCAACCCTTCATCAGCTTCTCCAGACCCACTTCCCCCAGTTTTTCTCACACTCTTTTCTTCTCCATCAGATTCCTCACTCCAAACTACCATAACACCTGATTCTTTAGTTAAACCAACATGAGTGGGTGAAGAATCAACCATTCCTTTTCCCATATCCCTCACAACACTTCGAGCACACTCACTCTCTTTTTCTTTTATATTTTTATTTTTACTACCAACCTTTCCAGACTTAGTAGTTTCAACACCTGCCACAGTTCCTACCAGAACAAACCTAGTCTCTAGATATGTAGCAATATCAGAAATAATTTGAGGAGTAACTTTAGGGCCAGAAGTTACCTTCTCTATTTCAGAAGAAACCGTTTCTTCCCCCTCAGTAGCAGACTTGAATAATTCATCAGATTTCTGGGGTTCTTCTTCTCGACTTGCTTCTAATTTTTCATTAATTTTCTTCAGTTGTTCTTTACCCGCAACAACCTTGTGAGCAAGCATCTTGACTCTTCTTTTCTTAGATATGGGCATGGTTGAAGGTGTGATAGATGGTGTGGGTATGATTTCTTTGGGTGGTAATGAGGGATTCTTAGGAAGGTTTTCCATTTTTGTGTTTGGGAATTTTGGGGACAATGGGTTTGTGTGTGTTTTGGAAAATGATATAAGAGAGAAATTTTGACGGCTTGAAAATTTGAAGTGAAGAAAATACTAGGCCTAATCAATTTAAGAAGGGGTGTCTAATTGGGTAACGACATCCTTTCAGAAGTCTAATCAAACTGAATTTCTATTTGAAAAGACGTTTGAGAAAGTCCCTTGAATCTAGGCACTTAATGTGGTTTGGACTCTATTGAATGAAACCGGTCCATTTCGTAACTGATAAAATCGAGGATTTTATAATTGAATGGGCCTCTCCTCTTGATCATAATTCAAATATCATTATTTCAAAATATGCACAGTGGAGAGTATGTACCAAGTAATCTTGATGAATCGGGTTCTTCACTGAGAAATCTCTTATGTAAGTCTAAATTTTCTAAGAAAATAAAGATAATATCATTAGATATTAATGAGTCATTTTAGCACATGGCACAAGAGTATACTGCTGAAAGTATGAGACTGAGCAAAATCTAATCTAATTATTTACAAAAAAATCATAATTTTTCTAACCAATTTTTTGAGTTAGAACTGGTTCCTTTTAGGTGATCTTAATCATCCCTAATTCTAACATGTTTCTTTCAAAGTGATCTCTACTTAGATCTTTTGTGAAGATTTCAGCTATTTGCTTGTCAGTAGTACAAAATTCCACAGTGATCAAACCCTTTTCATAGTTGTCCCTCAAAAAATGATGCTTAACATCTATGTGCTTAGTTCTCTTATGATGAATCAGGTTCTTGGTCATACTAATTGCAGTAGTGTTATCATAGAATATGGGGATACAACCTACATCAATTCCAAAATCCATTAATTTTTGTTTGATCCACAACAATTGAGCACAACATGAGGCAATAAACAACATACCCAACTTCTGCAGTAGATAAGGCCACATAATTTTGCTTTTTGGTGGCCCAAGACACAAGACATGAGCCAAGAGAGTGTGCTATACATGAGGTGCTCTTTCTATCCACAAGAAAACCTATATATTCAGCATCAGTATATCCCACTAAGTCGAAATTACTATCTTTTGGATACCATAGACGAAGGTCAGTGGTTCCTTTTAGGTATCTCAGGATCCTCGTGAGACTCCTTTGGACTTTCCTGAACTCTAGCACAAAGGCCTACACTGAAAGCAATATCATCTCTGCTAGCAGTGAGATACAACAATGAGCCAATCATTCCCCTATACAACTTCTGATCAACAGATGAACCGGGTTTTATCTACATCTAATTTTGTGGCAGTTGCTATAGGAGTGTCAATTTCTTTGGAATCTTCCATTTTAAACCTTTTAAGCAATTCTTTCACATACTTCTGCTGATGGATCATAGTTTTGTTTGAATTTTGTTTAATTTGTAAGCCTAAAAATAAATTAAGCTCACTCATCATACTCATTTCAAAATTCACTCCCCATTAGTTTAGCAAATTCTTTACTTAACTTATCAGTAGTTGTTCCAAAGATTATATCATCAGCATATATATGAACTACCAAGAGATCTTTACCTTTTTCTTTCAAGAATAACGTATTGTCAATTTTATCTCTTTTGTAGCCATGCTCAAGCAGAAATTTTAATAATCTTTCATACTATGCTCTTGGAGACTGCTTTATCCCATAAACTGCCTTGTCAAGCTTGTACATATGATCAGGATATTCCTTGCTTTCAAAGCCTGAAGGTTGCTTGACAAACACTTATTCCTTTAGATAGCCATTGAGGAAGGCACTCTTGACATCCATCTGATGGAGAGTGAATTCCATATAAGAAGCAAAGGCTATAAGGAATTTAATTGCTTTCGATCTTGCAACTGGAGCAAAGGTCTCATCATAGTCTATGCCCGCCTCTTGTCTATATCCTTGAACCACCAATCTTGACTTGTTCCTTGTAACTGTTCCATCTTCATCAAGTTTGTTTCTGAAGACCCACTTTGTAGTACCAATTACTGATTTGTCCTTGGGTCTTGGTACCAGATGCCAAAATTGACTTCTCTCAAATTGGTTGAGTTCATCTTGCATTGCATTTACCCAATCTGTATCCTGCAAAGCCTCAACAACATTTTTAGGTTCAATTAGAGATAAAAAAGTATCAATAGAGCAAAGATTCTTTAAAGAAGATCTGGTTTTGATTCCAGAGTTTGGATCAGTGATTATGTTCTCAATGGGATGAGAACTTTGATACTTGTAAGGTTTCACAACCAGCTGATTTCCCTTAGATATTCCTTCAATGTTTTGTTGCTGAGGAACAGGTTCATGGACCGGTTCCCTTAAGGTTTGAGGTCACTTCCTCTTTGTTCAGTTCCCCTGTCAAGTTGCCCTGAGTGGAAGGATATGTTCCATCACTTGTTCCTACTTCTGGTGCAGCTTCAGTCTGAGCTGCGGTTTCATTTGAGTTTCTCACCAACCCAATTGCTTCATCATCATGTTCCCACCTCTCAGAAAGAATGTTAGTTTCATCAAAAACCACATGTACACTTTCTTCTACACACATATTTCTTTTGTTATAAATCTTATAAGCTTTACTATGTGAAGAATATCCCAAGAATACTCCCTCATCACTTCTGGGACCAAACTTACCTAGTGAGTCTTTGCCATTATTGTGCACAAAGCACTTGCATCCAAATGCCCTAAGATGGGATATATTTGGTTTTCTCCCTTTAAGTAGCTCATAGGAAGTCTTCTCTACAAGAGGTCTAGTCATGTATCTATTTATGATATAACATGCAGTATTCACAGCTTCTGCCAAGAAACTATGGGGCAGTTTACTAGAAAGAAGCATAGTCCTAGCCATATCTTCAAGTGTCCTATTCTTTATTTCAACTACTCCATTTTGTTGTGGAGTCCTAGGAGCAGAAAATGTTTGATTTATGCCATGCTCATCACAAAATTCAACAAATTTAGCATTCTCAAATTCAGTACCATGATTAGACCTAATTGATGCAAGTTGATTACCTAGTTGTTTATGAGTTTTTCTAACAAAAGAAATGAACATGTCAAATGTTTCATCTTTAGATGTTAAAATGCCCAAGTAAACCTAGAGTAACCATCAACAAGCACCATCACATATCTCTTACCACCTCTGCCTAATGTTCTCATTGGTCCACAAAGATCCATATGGACCAGTTCCATCGTCCTGGTGGTGCTTACCATTTTCTTGCTTTTAAAAGAGGATCTTACCTGCTTCCCCCTTGCACAAGTTCACAAACTTTATCTTCCATGAACTTAATGTTAGGTAGTCCTATCACTAAGTCCTTGGAGACTAGTTTATTGAGTTGACTTAGAATGGCATGTCCAAGTCTCTTGTGCCAAATGAGGGGATCATTATCCAACACACTTAAGAAAGCGAGTTCATTTTCTAAAAGGGTGGACAGATCTACAACATACATGTTGTTCACTCTTTTTCACTGCAAAATAATCTTTTCAGTGGTAAGATTAATCACAAATCATTTGGTAGAGGTGAATGCTATCATGTTACCTCTATCACACAATTATGATACACTTATTAGACTGTACTTCAGTCCATCTATAAAGTAGACGTTATCAATAGAGTGAGAATCAGTCTTACCTAGCTTTCCAACCCCAATGATCTCACCTTTATTCCCATTTCCAAAGGAGACATTACCTCCTTTAAGGTCCAAGTCAAAGGAACTAGTTCTTCTTTCCTATCATGTGCTTTAAGTAGCCACTATCTATGTACCATATTTGACTGCTCCCCTTCACTTGGACCTGCAAAAGGAAATCAGGGGTTAGTCTTAGGAACCCAAACTAGTTTGGGTCCCTTTCTATAGGCAAAAGGGTGAATCAAATTCTTTTTAGCCCAACTTGGTAGCCTATTCTTCCCCTGAACAAATTCTTTGTTCTTATGACTTGACTTTTCTTTTGCAGTGCATTCACTTTTATAGTGACCTATTTTACCACAGTGTGTGCAAATCTTGTTCTCAGGAAGTGTAAGGTACTTGCTTTTGGGATCCCATTTAGTTCCAGATTCCCAAAGCCAAGTCCTCTTCTATTGCTACTATGGTGTTCCTATAGCCACGAAAGTGCATCGGAGGACCTGTTCCATTTACAAGTTCCGTCTGTCTAGCTCATGCTTGACCTTGCTTAGATCATCCTTTAATATTCTCACCTGATCATCCCTTTTATACAACTCATCTTTCATTTTTCCTATATTTTCTTCTAGAGTGAGTTGTGTGTGATCAGCTGTCTTTTTACCTGTTCCTAATTTTAGTTTTAGATTTTCATATCTAAGTTTTAGGACAGTTGAGTCAAGTGTATGTACCTAGTTTTTCAATACAGTATTTTCACTTACAGTTTCACTAACCCTAAGTTCTAGGTTTTTGTACTTAGCCTTCAAACTCACACATTCTTTAGACAACTGTTCCTTGTCATTGTTTACATCCTTAGATTCATCAATTAATTCTAGAAGTAACTCAGATAGCCTTTCTTTAGACAATAATTTAATCTTGTCTTTGAGATGAATTACACGTACCTCAGTTTCTTCATCAGATTCTCCAATGGCCATAAGTGTTTGTTCATCCCCATCATTATCATCTGAGCTTTCTCCCCAAGCAGCGACCATAGCCTTGGTTGATCATTTGCTTTTCTTGGGTTGAACCTGTTCCTTCTTCCTGTTCCTTCTTTCATCTCTTTCCATCTTCCATTCAATTTTCCATTGATGATAATTCTTGATTGATGATTAGTCTTTCCACACTTGTAACATCCATCGTTGGTTTGCTTCTCAAGTACTTTTGACTTACTATAGCTTCTACATCGTGAAGGACCCTTTCCTCTCCTCACATACTGATAAGTGGAGATTTTAACTATTTATTAGCACCTTTTTGCTTTTGTTTTAGTCCAAAAGCGGTTAATTGTGTTCCCGAAAATTGATGAAATATGCTTAATTGCAGGAATAGTGGAAAATGAGCCCCAAAGATGAAATCCAACTCAAGAAGGAGTGATTTGAACTCAAGGACGAAAACAGACACAGAAGCTCAAAAGTGAGAATCGCAGATTATCATATGCGGCTGCGGATTGTGAAGCAAATCCCATCAAAGACAAGTGCAAATTGCGGTCCGCACATGAAATGTGCGGCCGTAGAACCTGGGCAAGAGCAAAAGTTCAGAAAACCTACATTCAAGTTCAACAGAAGTGCGGATCGTACAATTATTGTGCGGCCACAGAAGATCAGCTACGCGGTCGCAGTCATATTTGTGTGGTCCACAGAAGAGCAATGTGCGGCCGCACTATGAAATGTGCGAATCGCAGAAAGAGTGAAGTGCATCCGCAGTTCAGAATTATGCTCCATTCCTGCCAGGTTGAAGCAAAGTGCGGACCGCACATGGAATTGTGCGGCTGTAGAACCTCCAAAAGGGCATTTTTATCCGAAAAATCTAGCACTGTATAGATTGAAGAGATTCACCTTTTTAGGTTAACTTTTGACATCAGCAGCCACTCTAGACGTTTTACTTTGCTCCTTTTAGTAGTGTTTCCTATTTTGAGATTTTTGAATATTACTTTTATCATCTTAATTATTATTATGGGTTTAATTATCACTTCTTCTTCTTTATCTTCTAATTTAGCATGAGTATCTAGATTTTCACTAGGGTTGTGACCCAACCCTAGTGTGTAAACTTAATGGGTGTTTGATTTATTACTTTTTTATGGTTGGGTGTTGATTATCTAGCCTTATTCTTGCTTTTATTTGAAGAATTAATGGTTGCATACATTATTTCATGCCTATTTGACTTGGTCTCTACTTGAGAAAGAGAGACTTAGTCTAGAAAAATTTGACTAGCAAGAAATTGGGTCAATCGAGAGATTTATAAACCCAATTCAAGGGTCGAACCTAGAGATAGTAAAATCCGGCTTGAGCTTATTATCAACTGCTTTGTTCAATACTCATTTGGACTTGAGAAAGTCAAATTGGGCAAAATCACTCTCTGGCGGAGAGGTATTGAGTGGGTACGTGAGTGTTGATAGCTATAATACACTCCGACCAATAAAACAAGCTTTAAGGCTTACAACCCACTAAGCGAACACCTAGGTGAAGGTCATAGTCGTAGGCCTTTTTATCATTTGAAAAACAACCTAAAACAATTTCCTAGTTTCTTTATTAAAATCACTATAGTAGTTTAAGTTAGATTTGCAAACAAAACCCAATATTGCGGAAGTGCAAATCAAGATATATAATTTCATGTACTAAGATATACACTACTAGCACCCATTCATATAGCTCCTAGAGGAATTCGACCCCGACTATGTTGGGTATTATTATTGCATCGACCGTTTTCATATCCTCAAATAGAGGAGTAAAATTGGACGATATCAATTTTTGGCGTCATTGCCGGGGAGCTAAAATTCGGTGTTAGCTATATATTTAGGTGTGTTTTTGGAATATCTTCTTTTCCTTCCTTGTTACTAACGTGTGAGTACTGTAGGTGCGATCATGGCAAACAATAAGCTCGGAAACATAGCCATGGGGGATGTGGACGTTGATGATGATGCAATGGATGAGGTCCCTCTTGAACCTCAAGCCAATAGACGAGGCCAACTGCCTCACGACAATGTTCCCGTTGCACCCCCACCTCCACCAAGAGAGACTCCATACTGGGTGTTGCTGAATGAAGGGTATGCAAGTACTATAGTCCCACCCCGTATTAAGGCAGGCAACTTTCAAATAACCAATGTGATGCTCACTTTGCTATAGCAACGAGGGTTCTTCACCAGTGCACCGGGTCAAAATTCATATAAACATTTGAAGGGGTTCGTTGATACGTGTTGGGGAAGCAAAAAAACAAATGTTTCTGATGATGCTTTGAGGCTAAGGTTTTTTCCTTTCTCTCTATGAGGAAAAACTTTAGATTGGTTGGAACGTTTGCTAAATCATTCTATTCGTACATGGGATGAACTTGCGGAGAAATTTATTTTAAAGTACTTCTCTCCCGGGCACATGGCTATTCTTCGAGATAAAATTCTAGCATTCAAGCAAGATCCTAATGAACCACTACACGAGATATGAGAAAGATATAGGACAATGGTGAAAGAGTGCCCCAACAATGATATGACGGAGAATATGATTCGACAAACTTTCTATTGGGGGATCAATACCACCAACAAATGTGTAGTGAATCAACTCGCCGGTGGGAACTTCATGACTACGCCTTATGCGGAGGCGTGTGATATTTTGGATGAGATGGTGGATACTTTATCGGCGTGGCAATCTAGAGCCAATGTTCCACAAGGTGATCCAAATGTGATTCTTCTTCATAAAGAGTTACATGACCATGGGCAAGCCATAGTCGAGTTGACAACCACCATGAACTAATTGGCAAAGGTTCAACTTCAACAAGTGCAAAACCCGAGGCAAGTTAATGCTATGAGGGAGTCAATATGATGGTAAACAAGAGAAGAACAAGAAGTCCACAAGTGAAACAAAGAGTGGACAATTTTGTGCAAGATGATAGCGGGTTTGATCAAGGAGATTCTTACAATGATGAAGACAAAGAGGTCTAATATGTGAACAACTTTTAAGGGAAAAGAAACAACTACCAAGGCCCTAGTCAACAACAATGGAGATCTTCGAATAATCAAGGCAATTGGAATTCTAGCAATTAAGGAAATTGGAATGGTGAAAACAATCAAGGAAATTGGAGTGGAAGCAATAACCAAGGGAATTGGAAAAATAATAAGAATCAAGGCAATTGGGGAGGCAACAACCAAGGCGGGTGTAACAACAATAAAGGAAATCGGGGGTCGTGTTTTCAAAGGCCCCCGATGTACTAACAACCGAGCAACCCTCATCCTTATCCTTCTCATGGTCTTAGTTCCTCCAACAATGAAATGAGTCGTATTGAGAACATGTTCAAGCAAATGATGGAGAAGAATGTTGATTCTGATGCCCAACTTGCTTCACACAATACATCAATCCGTAACATAGTAGTGCAAATGGGTCAAATCTCTCAAGTTTTAAATTCTCTTCCTAAGAGGGCACTACCAAGTGATACGGTGGTGAACCCGAAGGGTGGAAACACTACGAGGCATGCCATGTCCGTTCCTACAAGAAGTGGAAAAGGTGGGAATGTACCTATCTCAAGTCAATGGCAACTTGTGGATGATGAGCAAGTGGTAGAAGAAGAGGAGATCCCGAACAATGTTGTGCAAGAAAATAATGAAGTGTGGATTGATATTGATGACACGTTGGAAGAGACTCAAGAGGATGTGAACCCATCTAGGTATCATGTGATTTACATACCGGAATCGGTAGTTCAAAAAGCTAAGGCACCATTGCCTAAGCCACCTCCTCCCTATCCTCAAAGGCTTTCTAAGAAAAATGGCGAGAATCAATTCAAGAAGTTCATTGATATGCTGAAGAGTCTCTCTATAAATGTGCCATTAGTTGAAGCTTTGGAGCAACTTCCCGGATATGCTAAGTTTATGAAGGACTTGGTGATAGAGAAGAGATCGATCAATTTTGAAACTATCAAAGTCACTCACTAAGTGAGTGCAATTGTGCACTCGATGGCTCCAAAGTTGGAAGATCCTGGTGCTTTTACAATTCCTTGTACCATTGGAAGTGCCAAATTTGCAAAAGCTTTATGTGACCTTGGGGCGAGTATCAACTTGATGTCGTATTCGGTTTTCAAAACATTGGGAATTGGGCAACCAAGACACATATCTATGTGATTACAAATGGCCGATCGTATAATGAAGAGACCGTTGGGGTGAATGAGGATGTATTGGTTCGAGTTGACAAGTCCATTCACTCAGCGAATTTTGTGATTCTTGATTGTGAAGTGGACTATGAGGTGCCGATTATTCTTGATAGACTTTTCCTTGCTACGGGGAAGGCTCTTGTTGATATAGAAGCAAGTGAACTCACTTTCCGAGTGGGTGATAAAAAAGTCATGTTCCACGCGTGCAAATCTATGAGGCAACCGAATAGCAATGAAGTGTATTCGTTCGTGGACTTGGTGACCGATGTGTTTATTGATGATACTAGTACAACGATTAATGTGGGTGACACGTTGGAGGCCGTTTTGGTCGATTTTGATTATGATGATGAAATGGATGGCTTCATGGAATGAGTCAATTCTTTGCAAGGGATGGGGTCATACAATTATGCACCTCGGAAACTTTTCTTGGATCTGGAGAATAGGAAAACTCCTCCTACAAAGCCTTCAATTGAATAGCTTCCTATCTTGGAGTTGAAGCCATTGCCTCCACATCTCAGGTATGAATTCCTTGGCCATTGCTCTACTTTACCGGTTAGTCTTTCCTATTGTTTGACTAATGTGCAGGTTGACTCTACATTGGAGGTGCTCTACAAGAGGAAGAAAGGTATTGGATGGACTTTGGCGGATATTAGGGGAATAAGCCCCTCATTTTGCATGCAAAAAATAATTTGGAGGAAGATGCCAAACCCTCCATTGAACATCAAAAGAGACTCAATGAAGCAATGCAAGCGCTGGTCAAAAAGGAGATCATAAAGTGGTTGGATGTCGGGGTTGTCTACCCCATTTCTGACAGTTTGTGGACTTCTCTGGTGTAATGTGTTCCGAAGAAGGGGGCATAACTGTGGTCAACAATGATAAGAACGAGTCAATTCCAACAAGAACGGTGATCGGATAGAGAGTGTGCATGGACTATCGGAAGCTAAATATAGTCACAAGGAAAGACCATTTCCCACAACCCTTTCTTGACCAAATGCTTGATCGATTGTCCAGTCGGGCGTTCTATTACTTTCTGGATGGATATTCAGCCTACAATCAAATCCTTATTGCCCCGGAAGATCAAGAGAAAACAACTTTCACTTGTCCCTATGGGACTTTCGCTTTCAAGTGGATGCCATTTGGCTTATGCAATGCACCGGAAACTTTTTAACGGTGTATGATGGCGATATTTACGGATATGGTATAGGACTACCCTGAAGTCTTCATCGATGACTTTTCGGTAGTCGGGGATTCCTTTGATGATTGCTTGACAAATTTGGATAAGGTATTGGCAAGATGTGAAGAAATGAACTTGTTGTTGAATTGGGAGAAATGCCATTTCATGGTCGAGGAGGGTATTGTCCTTGACCACAAGATTTCAAAGAAGGGGATAGAGGTTGACAAGGCAAAAATAGAGGTGATTTCTAAACTTCCACCTCCAACATCCGTGAAGGGCATGAGAAGTTTCTTGGGTCATACGGAGTTCTACCGGCATTTCATAAAAGATTTTTCCAAAGTGGTGAACCCCTTGTGCAAGATTTTGGAGAAATATGCTAAATTTCACTTCAATGATGATTTCATGAGAGCATTTGAATTGCTCAAGTTCAAGTTGACAACTACTCCCATTATCATCGCCAAGCATTCCTTTTGAGCTCATGTGTGATGCTAGTGATGTGACGGTTGTAGCAGTTTTGGGGCAACGTATCAACAAGATCTTTCATCTGGTCTACTATGCTAGTAAGATAATGAATGATGCCCAAGTCAATTACATTGTAACCGAAAAAGAGCTCATTTCCATTGTGTTTGCTATTGAGAAGTTTTTCCCGTACTTGATGGGTACAAAAGTGATTGTCCACACAGATCATGCGGCACTTAGTTAACTTATGAGCAAGAAATATTCCAAAGCTCGATTGATGAGTTGGGTGCTTTTGTTACAAGAGTTCGATATAGACATCCAAGACCGAAAAGGAAGTGAAAACCAAGTGGCGGACCACTTGTCTCGTTTGGAGGAGGAGGGGAGGCCGCATGATGGCCTTGAAATCATTGACTCCTTCCCCGATGAGCAATTCTTAGACATTTCAATGAAAGAGGTGCTATGGTTCGCAGATCTAGCAAATTTTCTTGTGAGTGGTATCATCCCGGATGAGTTCTCTTCAAACCAAAGAAACAAACTCAAATGAGATTGTCAAGACTATTATTGGGATGAACCGTACCTTTTTCCGAATTTGTAAAGATGGAGTGATTAGAAGATGTGTACCGGAGGAGGAACAAGTTGAAATTCTTGGGGCTTGTCATTCTTCACCGTATGGTGGTCACCATTGTGGAGCAAAAACGGCGGCCAAAGTACTAAGTTGTGGTTTCTATTGGCCCACGCTTTACAAGGATGCAAGTGATCTAGTCAAGCATTGTGATGAATGTCAAAGGGCCGGTGGAATCTCAAAGAAAAATGAAATGCCTCTCACCACCATTTTGGAGATTGATATTTTTTATGTGTGGGGTATTGATTTCATGGGACCTTTTGTGACTTCTTGTGGAAGCACCTACATCTTGGTCGCGGTTGACTATGTGTCAAAATGGGTTGAGGCCGTTGCTTTACCCAACAATGAAGCAAGAAGTGTGGTGGCATTTTGAAGAAGAACATCTTCACAAGGTTTGGTACTCCACGGGCTATCATAAGTGATGGGGGGTCGCATTTTTGCAATAAAGCTTTTGACACCTTGCTTAGAAAGTATGGTGTCACTCATAAAGTTACGACTCCCTATCACCATCAAGCAAGCGGTCAAATGGAAGTCTCCAACCAGAAGATAAAAAGTATTTTGTCCAAAACAGTGGATGCTAACCGGACGGATTGGTCAAATAAGCTCGATGATGCACTATGGGCTTATCGGACTGAGTTCAAAACTCCTATCGAGATGTCTTTATACCAGTTTGTGTTTTGAAAAGTTTGTCATCTTCCGGTGACACTTGCGCACAAGGCCATATGGGCTTTGAAGAAGTTAAATCTTGATTGGGATGCAGCTTCTACCTTGCGGGTTGCATATTTAAATGAATTAGATGAATTCTGGTACCATGCATATGCAAGTTCGTCCTTGTACAAAGAAAGAATGAAGTACCTTCATGACAAATACATCCAAAATAGGAAATTCAAGGTGGGAAATCTTGTTTTGTTGTTCAACTCACGGTTGAAGATGTTTCCCAGAAAGCTGAAATCCAAATGGAGTGGTCCCTTTGAAATTGTGGGTATGACACTTTTTGGTGCATTGGACGTGAAGAACAAAAATGATGAGGTATTCCGAGTCAATGGTCACCGGATGAAGCATTATTTGGGACAAGATGATGATGGCCACATGATGGCAGTGATTCATTTGATGTGATGGTAATTTGCATCGTGCCGGAACGTTAAATCGGGCGTTTCTTGGGAGGCAACCCATATTTGTTTTTTTATCCTTTTCTTTTATTCTTCTTTTTTTAGATAGGTCTTATTTTGTGCTACTTGGATTTGAAGTGTGTTGTAGGAATGTGTGTGCTTTACAGGAACTGGGTTCAGAACAATTGGCTAAGTATGAAACAAATGCGGACCGCACAATTTTTGATGCTGCAGTAGAAGGAAAATACGGCCGCACTACTTGAGATGGAAAATTACAAACTCTCTGAAGTTTGTTTGTGAGTGAAATAGCCAAAGTGCGGCCGCACAGTGAGTTATGTGGTCCGTACCAAACTCTGTGGTCGCACACCTAAATCTGCGGACCGCAGATCATCATGAGGAAATGGAACATCATGTAACAGAGTGCGAACCGCAGAAGGAATTTTGCGGCTGCACTCGTCTCTTGAACCCTTAGCCAAACTCGCTTAGTATAAATAGTATCCCTAATGCTACTATTGAAACTTTCTAATCTCTGAGCAATCAAAACAAAGGGCTAAAATCTTGTACACAATTGATTCAATCATCTACCATCTAATTAAGCATCTGTGATCATTCCTTAGCATCACTTCATCACTGGTATGTTCAAATCATTTCTAGGATTTTTCAATTTTCTAAGCTAGTTTAGAAATTGTTAGTTATTTTAGACCAATTGTCAGTTTCATATCCATGTAGGGTGTAATTTGTGTTGGGTAAACTCCTACTTGTTATTTGGGGAATGGGTATCTTGTTTATCATGTTTAATTTCTGCTACCATATCCAATTTGTGCATAAAATTGAAACCCTATAGGACTCTGCCCGATTGAATTTTGAAATGTGCCGCCGCACAAGGAATTGTGATGTCCGCAGAAGTGTAGCATAGGGCATTTGGTTAGGCAAGATTATGCGAACCGCACTTGAAGTTGTGTGGTCCGCAGAAATTCAATTGCGGCTGCAAAAACGTATGTGCGGCCGCAGATCAGGGCATTCTCTGTCTTCAGAGAGTTGCCATTTCCAAGTGCCCATTGTGCGGCCGCACTCAGAAAAGTGCGGACCGCAGTTTCTTTGTTGCGGCCGTACTTTAATATTGTGCGGTCCGCACAACCAGACCTGCGGTCGCACTTGCAATTGTGCGGACCGCACTTCCATACCCTGCAACCTATTTTGTTCTGTGAACTTCTGATTATCTGCACTTGAATTAGAACTGACTCTTGCTGCTGTTTGTTGATGAAAATGGTTAGATCCTGTGGTCGTGGTGATACATCAAAGGGGAGGGGTGAACCTTCCAGAGGCAGAGGCAAAAGCACTTTACCCCTCGCCTTCCAAAGAGTAATCAGTAAGAAATCCACAACAAGACGAAGTAGACAGCCGGACCCCTCCGAATCAAGTTCATATTCCTCGTTTAGTGAAGCATCGGAGGGCGACTCAGTGCAAGAGCAGCTTGTTGTGCAATCACAACCACAACTGCCTCAGGACGAATACCAACTTAGAAATGCTTAATTTGAGCTGCCATGTAGGATAAGTGATCTTTCCACACTAAAACCCGACCCAAACTTCTATATCAGTATTAAATAAATCCCCTCCCCCTTTCTTTTCCTGATCAAATTCATCTTCTTCTTCTTTTTCTTTTTTGAAATGAGGTTTCAAGAAATCAACATAAGGCTTTTAAAATACAATATTTCTAGACTAACCACAACAACTAGTCTGCAGTCCCAAAAAAGTTGGGGTTGGCTTACAGTATTTCTAGACTCACTGAAATGTTTACTACTAGATGTTTAAATTCATCTTGAGGCCAACATTAGACATTTGCTAGACTAACCAATACTACAAACTTTATAAAGTCAAAATTCAATATGAAATTAAAATGATACTTACTAAATTAAAGCCTCAAACATGAATCATAGTAAGAGCAACAAAACTGTACAAAAAACTAACCTCCAAATCATACTGAAAGGGCCTTCTTTTTTCTACCCTTTGTTTCCCTAACATATAAAGTTCTTCTAAAGATGTATGTACCATTGTATAAGTTCAAGAAATAGCTGTGTTTGAGGTTTGATTGAGGTTGCTGGACATGAAACATCGCAACATGTGGAAAAAAAATGAGACTATAAAAATAATAGCTTGCATATCAACAATAAGAAAGGGAGTTTTGTTGCAGCTGGTAAAATTGCTGCCATGTGACCAGGAGGTCACATGTTCGAGAAACAACCTCTTGCAGAAATGCAGGGTAAGGTTGCGTATGATAGACCCTTGTGGTCCGGTCATTCCCGGACCCTGTGCATAGCGGGAGCTTAGAACAGCTGGCTGCCCATATCAACAATAAAGACTAGGTCAGTTCTATTACTTGATCTCAGAAACACAATTAATGCTTGTATTACTATTAAATACTGAATTTTGCAGTTGAAAAGTATGATCTTGATATGAAATCTTTTCAACTATATACTAATTTTCAGTAATATGTACAACAGGAAAGCTTTTTCACTACAATTCAGTCCAAATCCAGGGTATCCACAATACGATTCTTGCTCATCTTGAATATAAAATGGAAAACTTATTTTTGGACCATTTCTGCAATTTATTGCTAACATGCTATAAACTGTGGATCAACAGCAGAACGTTTATCTAGGATCAACATGCTAGGATTAATAGGTTTAATGATACTATTAAGATATACATGTGTTCTTGGTTCATTTGTTATCTTGAGTAAAGAGGCGTAAAAAATAAGGATTTAGGTAAGTCGCTGAAGGTAGAGTCGACTACTGTCGAATAATCATTTTTCCATTTAAAAACAAAATTAAAATTTGCTTGGATGTGTTCCGGCAAACCAACCTTCACCAGTTTGGCCAAATTGATATTCTATGATATTTTGTAAAAATTAAGTGGGCGTCTAGACATAAGAAATGGTAAAATACCGGGAAAAAAATGAAAAACCAAATTCAAGTGAAAATGGTATTTGAAAATTAAAATTGTGTTTGGACATAAATACAATTTTGGGTTATTTTTGAATTTTTGTGAGTGAACTGAAGTGAAAGTTTGAAAAACAGTGTTTTGGAGTTTTTAAAATTTTTAAAAAATTCCAAAATTCATCTTCAAGTAAAACTTGAAAATTTTATGGGCGAACATTCATTTCGAAGAAAAGTAAACAATTTTCGGAAAAAAAAGTAAAAAATAATTTATAGCCAAACGGGGCCCTAAGTGATTTTTTGTTGGGATATTTTCGTTTAATAAAATTGACTGAAAACTTCAGGGCAGGAGGCTCACGATTGGTGATAAAATGAGAAAGAAATGAAGTCAAGCCTGATATCATGACCCGCCACATCATCATGCCACGTAGGTGCCATTTGACGTATATTTTTGCCGTATGGAAGTTTACATATGAAATAGACTAGCACATGTGGGAAGGTTCTAGAGAAATATGGAGATTTCTCGTGGAAGATCTTAGAACACTATGGAATTGCTAGGAAAGTCCTTAGAAGATTCTAGCTATGTTTAATATTCTAGAGAAGGAACTTACTTGTAAATAATAAGGGCCTTGTGTAATAATTATTATTTACTCACTAACCCTTATGAAACTAGTATATAAATGGGGTTATTCATTTGTAACTCATCAAGCAAAACAATCAAGTTCTCTCTAATACAAAAGCTTCCTTTGGCAATTCTCCTGTGTTCTAACATTACCTTAGCGATCTTTAATGTAGTAAGGCTGACTTGGCATAGCAAGAACGTGAGCAAGTTGTGCAAAATCATGAGTAAGTTGTCAAGTGCCGCACGTGCACTTAGTTGAAGACTAAGGATGTGACAACGTGGTATCAGAGCAAAGGTTATGATTAAAGGAATGTTAGAAAGAATACAAGAGATTGCTAGAAAGAAGCTGTGTAGGGAACTATGGTCGGAATTACCAAAGGCGTGGTACTTGCAAAAGGGACCATTGTGAAGGTCACAAGAGAAAGCAGTATGGTGGTGCACGGGATGCACGCGGGGTGGAAAACTTACTTTGGAGGATGGGCAAGTACTTTGAGGTAGTCAAGGAGGATGGCGAAGTTGTTAAGGTACGCAACGCCTTAATGTACTTGACCGAGGTTGTCGCGTTATGGTGGCGTCGAAAGTGTACTAACATGGAGAAGGGGCTATGCAAGATTGAAACGTGGGATCAGTTCAAGAAGGAGTTGAAGAAGCAATTCTACCCGATGAATGTGGTGTACGAGGCTAGGCGGAAACTAAGGGAGCTCCGACAGACGGACACAATTCGGGAGTATATGTGTGAGTTTACTACCTTAATACTGCAAATCATGTCATTGTTCGAGGAAGATTCCCTCTTCTACTTCATGGATGAGTTACAAAATTGGGTAAAACAGGAGTTAAGAAGACATCAAGTAGACAACATGGACGAGGCTATAGGGGTAGCCGAGTCGCTCGTTGACTTCAAGATGGAGCCTGCCAAGTCCAAAGAAGGCAATGTCGCGAGAGGTAGGGGAGATCATAAAAAGGACAACGGGAAAGGCATAGCCGAGGTATACAAGGGCAATGGCAAGGGGTCATCCTATAATGGACAGGGGTCCAAGATAAATGGCAAGGGGCCGGAAAACAATAGTGAGTACGTGCCTAAGGGAGGGTGCTACTTCTGTAAAAGATCACATCGGGCAAGTGAATGCCTAGAGTTGGGGAAGCTTGCAGCAATGATCGGGAACTTTGCTCAGGCACATAAGGGTGATACATGAGAAACCGTCTGCATTGGGGGGATACGCTTGGAATCTAAGCCGAAAGTAGAGGATTCCAAAGCCTATCTCGGCGCCATGCAAATGGAGCATGATTGTCACGACCCAAAATCCAACTAGTCGCGATAGCACCTAACCCAACCCGCTAGGTAAGCAAGTTATCAACTATCCAATTCCAATGAAACTTAAGAAGACAATTAAGTAAAAGAAATATCTAAATCTTATACATTACCCAAGGACTGGTAGTACAAATCATGAGCTTCTAAGATTAGAATTTACAAAACTAGTATGAAATAAATACATCATCTGTTCGAAATGTACATAAACATATCTTTATAAATCTAAGGCTACCATGAACAAGAGGCAACTACAGCCGGAACGTAGGTACATCTTCAAATCCAGCTCTCGTCAGTCTCTGCAACATCAACGTCCAACATCTGCACACAAGGTGTAGAAGTGTAGTATGAGTACAATCGACCCCGTGTACTCAATAAGTAACAAACCTAACCTTAGGTTAAAAGTAGTGACGAGCTTGTACCAAGGTCAGAGTCCAACTCCATTAACCAACAACAGTTCATAACAACATAAAACAAGTAACAAAAGAAGTAACTCAAAGATAAAATGCTCAGCTTAATCATGATTTCTAAAAAATAGTTTTGCCTTTTAAGTGTATCAGTGAAAACCCAAGTTGTTTACCGAAGTTGCCAAAAATATGAGTAAGTTTGAAAACAATAATTTTTCTAAAACTCCTTTCAACAATAAATAAGATGTTTCATTTTCTTTCCAGATAGCCAGTGTAAAATGCATCACTATGCCCATATGTCAATATGTGTGAGAAGCCATGAATGACGTGATATCGTACAACATGAGAAAAATACATCTCTATACATGTATGCCATGTGTGCATGTCAATGCAATGTATCTCAGAGATGAACTCATGTACTCACACTCTCCTAGTACTCAATCTCACTCTCTCACACTTTCAACTCATCATGCTCAATCACTCAGTACTGTATATGGCCAATCCAGTCCAGGGAAGATCCATCCCGAATACATACATCAACTGACCATCAGTCACTCAGTACGGAGTAGGGCCAATCCAGCCCGTGGGAAAGAGACATCCTCAGGTATAAATGCTTCGTACAAGATCCATGTCCAGGGAAGATCCATCCCTCAATATAAATCAACTGCGCTCACTTGGGATATGTGCAGACTCCTGAGTGGCTCATTCAGCCCAAGCGTTATAAACCGCACGGACAACTCACGTGCTATAGTATCAATATCTGGATCCGTACGGACAACTCACATGCTGCACGGACAACTCATGTGCCATAGCATTAATTTTCTCACAATCAGGCCCTCGGCCTCACTCAGTCATCAATCTCTCCAGTCTCTCGGGCTCACAACGACATGAATTAGCCAAAATGATGATATTATGTATTAATAAATAGTAACAGAGACTGAGATATGATATACAATGAATGAATATGACTGATCATGACATTGCAATGTAATCAAATAACTCAACAGCAGTAATGACTTCAGTAGGTCCCAATAGAATAAACATGTAGCCTAGACATGATTTCTAACATGAATCACAGCTCGATAACTCTAGTACTTAGAGATTTCATGATCACAGATAAGTCCAGGTAACTACACAGTACTATAGAAATAACGGAGTCACAGTTTACACGGTGCACGCCCACACGCCTATCACCTAGCATATGCATCACCTCAACACCAAACACATAACAAGTATAGTCAGGGTTCAAGTTCATACCCTGAGCTCTAAGATTATAAGAGTTACTTACCTCGAACAAGCCGAATCCAATGCCGAGCAAGCTAAACAATGCTCCAGAATTTCCATTCTGCGCGTATCAACTTCTGGACGCTTCCTATCTCGTCAATTAAAGCCAAACGATCTGTATGTATTCAAACAACATGCAAATAAATCACAATTTACTCCAATGCTTACAAATTAACATTTTATGAAAATTTCCAACTCTGAAAAATTGACAGTGGGGCTCACACTCGAAATCCAAAAAAACTCACAAAATTTGACAACCCATTTAATTACGAGTTCAACCATGCTAATTTCGCTCAAATCTCACTCCAAATCGGTGTTCAAATCTCGAAAATTCATTTTATGGAATTGTAGAAAATTCCTCCGATTTCTCTTGAAAAAACAATAATCTAACGCCGAAAATGAAGATTAATCTATGGAATATAATCACAAGGGAGTCAAGAACACTTACCCCAAGTTGTGTGGAAAACATCCTTTCCAAAGTCGCCCAAACCGAGCTCCAAAATCCGAAAATGGATAAAAAAATGTTGATCCCTCGAATATAAGGCATTCTGCCCAGCGTTTTCGCATTGGCGGTCGCATTGGCGCATCTGCGGCCACCGCTTCTGCAGTATAAATCTTGCTTCTGCGAGAATAGTCTGACCATCAATGATCGCTTCTGCGATGCCTAGGACTGCATCTGCGGTCACGCTTTTGCGCAACATGCTCTGCACTTGCGAAGTGTATCGCTCCTGCATTTTTCAGTGGCCGCACGTGCGATTGCGCAGGTGCGCCATTGTACCTACTTCTGCGATGAACAACTTACCTCCCTATTTCGCTTTTACACTTTACTCCTCGCTTTTGCGAGCTCGCACCTGCTAGCCCATTTCCGAAGGTGCGATTGCATCAGTTGGCAGCAGCAAGTTTCAATTGTTCTAAGTCCAAATTTGATCCGTTAACCATATGAAACTCACCTGAGGCCCCCAGGACCTCAACTAAATACACCAACAAGTCCTAAAATATCATACGAACTTAGTCGAACCTCTAAATCACATCAAACAATGCTAAAACCATGAATCATACCCCAATTCAAGCTTAATGAAACTAAAAAAAATTCACACTTCTACATTCGATGACGGAACCTACCAAATCAGGTCCGATTGACCTCAAATTTTGCACACAAGTCATAAATGACATAACGGGCGTATTTTAACTTCCAGAATCGAATTCCGACCCTGATATCAAAAAGTCAACTCCCCGATCAAACTTCCAAACTTACATTTCTATTTTTAGCTAATTCAAGCCTAATTTAACTACGGACTTTTAAATAATTTTCCGGACACGCTCCTAAGTCCAAAATCACCATACGGAGTTATTGGAATCATCAAAACTCTATTCTGGAGTTGTTTACACATAGTCAACATCTTGTCAACTATTTCAACTTAAGATTTAAATCTTGGAACTAAATATTCCAATTCATTCTGAAACCTCTCCGACGAGTCACAAAAATTATAATTGAACACATGATAAGCAGTAAATGGGGGAACGAGGTTGTATACTCAAAATGACCGGACGGTTCGTTACATTCTCCCCCACTTAAACATACGTTCGTCCTCGAACGTGCCAAGAGTTGTTTCTAAGCCTTTAAATCATTGTTCCAACTTCCCACGCACATACTCGGGGGTGATCGCACGTCACCCTATTCTATAAAGGCATGACAACACAACACAACTGAAAATTATTAATTTAACCTTAGCCCAAAAACCTTGGAGTTCAATTCCCAACATTCTGAATTTCTTACAAGACCCGAATCTCACATTTACACATTGTATAAGTCTGAACAAACTGTATCGAGCGATAATCATAACCATGAATACAATCACATAACATACTACACAACTTGCATGCTCGTAGCACCATTCCTAATCATAATAACTATACCAAAACCAACTTGGTACTGGTATTAAACCCCATATCAAACAAAACCTTGTTCCAAAACCTTTGTACACTGCTGATAATAAAAGAAACACACGGAATCTCATAACCCCTTATCAGATCAACAAGTCGTGGAGCTCTCCTGCCCCAACCAGAACCATAATTACTTTCTTAACTGACTTTCAATGCCATCCTCCCAAATATACCGTAATCAAACCTGATAGTATCCATTGTAGGTCAAATGACCATGTATTATTAAACACAACTATCCCACAGACATGCCACACCAATATAACTCAAGCCACAACTGCGCAATCCGTGTACCCAAAAATGGAAAATATCTCAAAGAAGAGAACCGTATTGCAAGTTCAACAAGCACCACTGCAATTGCAATTCTATAAGCGCATCATATATAGTAGAACCATGACACACGAATCTAACAACGGTAACCAGCTCTTCTAGAGCTCACATTAACATCAACCGCACGGCATGGTCACGGGATTCCAGTCCCAACATATCATACATGAGCAATTAAAACAAGTACACATGTATACGATAATGAAATAAGATTCGCATGCTCCTGGACTGGTGTAAATAACACGCCATAGTGTAGGCATGTACAAAGTCTGCTATCACAACTCAAATCGGCAATTTAACGCAGAAATAGTAACTACCCAATTTATTCAGGGAATTAGCCTCTTTGTAACCTCAAGTGTAGCCCAGATAGTTCTCCACAAAGGTACGAATGCGAAAAACGTTATAACTTTATGCTTAACAGTCAACTTTAGGCATATCATAGCCTAAGCATTCTTCCGAGTATGAATACTTACCCCGATGCCCGCACATGGGCTTAAACCTCACATATATGCACACTCATAGCGCGTAGCTATCACAATAAATTAACAAAACTAGTGCCTCCACTGGGTTTAAATAAAATACTCACCTCAAACAGGTCGCAACCCTGAAACAATATGCTTCTGAGAACTCCCAATTTCCAAATTTATAGGACACATGAATCATCATATCTGATCCAATTCTAGCATTCGAATGACTAACACATCTTTCATGCACGATTATCCCACGAGGAATACTTCTATAATTCTTCTGTTCCACATAGCAATAATTTGAATATCAGCAGTCTATCAACCATGTGAGTACCACAATACTAATTAAACATTCGTAAGTCGAAACACAATGCGCCTTCTGAAATACACACCCTTCTCATGCAACACCAAGCAGTAATAATATTCATTTAGTCATTTGGAACCGCCCATGTCGTTTAAGAATTCATGACCATCCCTTCAAAACTGAATTGTATACCTGCACATGAAAATCTCAGTCTCACTCCACGCGCTACCTCTATTAGGCCATTACATGAAAACACAAGAACCTCATTAACACTCTGAGTCACCAGCAATTTACATACCCGGTCAGTTAGAATCCTTACTCTTGCTTCCTTCCAAGAGGAAATCACAACACAACACATTCCCCACATAGGTAAAAAATATCCGGTTCAAACCATGGTAGAAACCATCAAGAACACTTTGGAACTTATTTGCACATAAACAAGCTATCAAAACTGAATTCCTCTAACTCGACCAAGCCATGCATATCACCAAACCTAAGAATATTGCCACCAAAACATCTTTAAAACCATATCCTAATCACCCAAAAGAATCGAGCATACCATTATCATACTGGACTAGCCTACTACTTAGTTGTCCTATTTTCTCCGAATTTCTTCTGAATTACCCTCAAGTTGACATTTGTCCTTGTCAGAACACTACTATCCTTACCTAAAGCTCACTATAAGACACCCTAACATAAAACCACACTGCCCTAAGGCCCATAAGTCGTTGTACCTTTCTTAAGCACCCCATAAATACCACAACCGAGACATCCACTCTGAAAGACCTAATGTGAAATTTAAAAATGTTCCTCTTCCCTTTCTTATACTGAAATGTAGAATCCACAGTCATACAGAATTACCGCAAATCTCGACACCATCCAATGTAAATAACCTATTCTAGCGATATAGGAATCCGAAAATTTTTCAATTGCCACTTATACATTTTTGAATCCATTAGCACCTTCGCGAGAGTCACTCACTTTGCTCAAATCTAAATTGCACTGCCCAAATAGGCTGAAAGACACGTGACCCGTTAGCACAACAACACTCAAAGAGGTAATTCTGCCTTAACACCAATGATCAAATTCATACTTTGTGCGCACTACATCATTAACAAATAATAATTCACTCATCCCATGATTTTTATATACTCGTAAAGCGCAATATAACCCGTATTTAGGAATTTCAGTACTCGAGTCATCCTCGATATCAACCTTTGCAAGTCATAACTAATCCACAAGTATGCCTCAGACCAAAACTAAAATTTAATATATAACCATAAATTGAATTGTCAATAACAGGCTCCCCCACTTGGCTCAAAGCCATAGATTACAACACTCGATAAAGCAACCTTGTGTGATTGGCACAACCCACCGCCAAAAATCTGGCAACCGCAATTGCAGTCCCTCAAATACAAGCAGAATCATTTCAAATCACAAACAACATGCTACATTTGTTGCAGAACAAGTGACTGTTTTCAGGGTCTTACATTGAAGATCCTCGGCAGCATCTGAAAAATTTCATGTCGATATCTGTCACACAAAGGTAACCTAATGTGACACCGGAAGTAATAAAGCTGGTATTGTTTCCATTCTCGGTGACGGGAGAAGCTCAGACTTGGCTTAATTCACTCCCCATAAACTCCATCACTACTTGGGAGGAATTAGTCAAGCAATTTGTAAACAAGTTCTACCCACCCAATAAGACTGCTAAAAAATTGATGAGATATTGAGCTTCAGGCAGAGACCAACAGAAACGCTACAAGAAACGTGGGAAAGGTTCAAGGGTATGCTGGTTAAGTGTCCACATCACGGCATTCCAGAGCAAATGTTGGGGCAGAGGTTCTACATGGGATTGGCAGACAGCTTAAAGGCCAGTGTTGATGCTTCAGTGGGTGTAGCATTTTTTAGCAAATCATTCAGAGAATGCAAGATCCTACTCGATAAAATGGCTCAAAACTCAAGATGGATGGCAAGAGACTTTACGATCACTCATGTAGTTCACTCTGTGGCTTTGGACCCAAACAACTCTATAGTCGAACATATGGACACTCTGATGACACAAATGAGTATCCTCACCAAGAAGATCGATGAATCAGGCCAGAAGCAGCAGATACACATAGTTAATGCTACTAATGAGGGCTTATGTACACCATGCATTAACCAACCTTATGTATGCTCGTGGAGTGCGGAAGGTGACAACTAGCACTATCAAGAAGATATGAACTATGTAGCCAACTATGGGGGACTGAGGCAAGGTGGTCAGAATTTGGGACAACAGAATCAACAATATAGACCAGCACAACAGCAGTACAATAACAACAACTATCCCGGAGCTATGCGACCACATAGTCAAGTGGTGCCTTACCAAAGGCAACAAGGTTACAACCAACAAAATCAGCAGTTGGCTTATCAACAACCTCAACAACAATAGATTGTGAGACAAGATGATGGGTTCTGTCACGACCTCAAATTCCCTCCGTAGGATGTCGTGATGGCAAGCCTATCAATGCGGAATAATCATAAATATCTAAAATAATAAACTACAATTCAAATAATTACAACTCCAAAAACCCGGTAGAAATAAGTCACAAGCTTATAAGAATTTATTCTCTATGTCTCTATACATCAGAGTCTAAAACAAATAAGGAAGACAACATAGTAAGATAGAAGGGGACTCCGGAGTCTGCGGACGCTGGCAGATGTACCTCGAAGTCTCCTCGTACAGCTAGTTTAGTGATGCCTGATCTGATAAAATATACCTAAATCTGCACAAAACAATGTGCAGAAGCATAGTATGAGTACACCACAGCGGTACCCAGTAAGTGCCAAGCCTAACCTCGGTAGAGTAGTGATGAGGTCAGGTCAGGCCCTACTGGAAAATAATAATGGATGGCATGGTAAAATGATTCACAATATAATAAAATAAAATAAAATAACAATGAAAATGAATCAAGTAGTAGGTCACCATTTAATTACACAAATAATGGCAAGCAATACCTCGTGGAACAAAAACATAATTTCTTTTCAACTTTAAGAAAAATCACAACAAAATCAAAGGCAACTACGACCATAATCAATATCAAAAAGGGCACTCCCGAGATACCGCCTCGTAGTCCCAAATCATAAATAAATTTACAATATCTCATTTCCTTATCTCAACGCAGGAGCCTTCATAATTTATTTTAAAGAAAACATTTTTTTCCGAAATAGCATCCCGCGTTTTAGCCATCCTTATCACACCGCATGACTTTTAGTAGTTCCCCCTACTAGCCATGCGTATCAAGCCACCCTTATCTCACCGCATGCGTTTCAATACCCAGACCTTATACCACCGCATACGTATCAATATCACAATATATCACAATTTGCACCTCAAGTGCTCAAATAATTTAACTTGCCAAAATAATTCAACAACAATATTTTTTCACAATAAAGAGCTCACGGCTCATGCCAAAATAAATCATTAATAATATTTTTGCACAATAAAGAGCTCACGGCTCCATCACAATGAGTACGAAAATCTTACAAAAATATTTAGTAATAAATAATTCAGAAAAATAATATTTCAAAATCTTTAATACGTTGCTTCAATATCAAATTTAAAAATGTCAAATACTTCATATTAATAATATTTAATTTATAAAAAATCAACCCGCAAATAATGCACAGAATAAAAGAAACCAAGTTCCAACTAAACAGGTAAAACAATTAACAGGAAAAAGGTCAAGTAAATTTAAAGTATATAAATCAAATCAATGATGGAGAATATAATAAGATTTAATAATTTAACTAATATGCAATAGTGATCTACACAATTTAAAAACATAATCCTTCACATTTATCTCGTGTACACGACTTTCATCACATTACAATTAATACCAATCCTAGGAGAAATTTCCCTCACACAAGGTTAGACAAGTCACTTACCTCGACTTACTCCAATTTAACCAAGTAGTATGCCTTTTCCTCGATTTTTCGATTCCGGTCGACTCGTATCTAGTCATAATTAATTCGATACCATCAACAAAAATTATAGAATCAATTCTATAAGAAAATACTACAGTTTTTTCAATAAAAATCCGAAATTAACTCAAAAATGGCCAGTGGGGCCCACATCTCATAATCCGGCAAAAGTTACAAAATATGAACGTCCATTCAACCACGAGTCTAACCATACCAAAATGACTAAATTCCAATAACAATTCGACCCTCAAATCCTCAAATCTATCCAAGAGGGCTATTCAAACTTTTCCAACTTAAATCACCAATTAACTGATAAAAACAGTGATGAATTTGGGTAATCTAACCAAAATTGAGTTAAGAACACTTACCCCGATATTTTCTCTGAAAATCTCCCAAAACTCGTCTCAATCCGAGCTCCAAATCGTTAAAAATGGTCCCATTTTCAGAACTTAAACTCTTTGCCCAAGCTTTTACTCTTCGCAATCGCAAACATCCACACGCGATCGTGAAGTACAAAATTCTGCTGCCCAGATTTAGCTCTACGCGATCGCGGAAAATCCCACGCGATCACGAAGCAGTGTCTCTGCAAGCCTACGCGATCGTAAGCCTTCTCACACGATCGTGAAGAATTAAGCACGTGACCCAGCTTCTGCCTCGTTACTCTACGCGAACGCGACCTTCTTCACGCGTTCGCGAGTCACAAAATATCAAACATATGCGATCGCATCCCGCTTCACGCGATCGCGAAGCACAAAACTCAGCAGCCCTCAATTAACCTTACGCGATCGCAAACAACGCCATGCGATCGCGATGCACAGCTTGCCAAACCTACGCGATCGCGATTGACCTCACGCGATCACGAAGAACAAAATCAACACTGCCTCAACTAAGCCTACGCGATTGCATTTAAATCTTCGCGATCGCGAAGGAGGTTTAAAATACCAGAAATCAGTAGCTACCATCAGTGCCAAAATGAAGGAAAATACTCTGAATACCATCTTAAACACGCCCGAGCCCTTCGAGACCTCAACCAAATATATCAACAAGTCCTAAAACATCATACGAATTTAGTCGAGTCTTCAAATCACATCCAACAATACTAAAAACACGAATCGCACGTAGTTCAAGCCTAATGAACTTTGAAACTTTCAATTTCTACAAACGACGCCGGAACCTATCAAATCAAGCTCGATTGACCTTAAATTTTGCACGCAAGTCATAAATGACCTAATGAAGCTATGAAATTTTTCAAAACTGGATTCTGACCCCGATATCAAAAAATCAACTCCCCGGTCAAACTTCCAGCTTAAATTCTTATTTTAGCCATTTTAGCCTAATTTAACTACGGACTTCCAAATAAAATTTCAAACACGCTCCTAAGTCCAAAATCACCATACGGAGCTGTTGGAATCATTAAAATGCCATTCCGGGGTCATTTTCTCAAACTATTGACTGAAGTCAAATTTAGCATTTTAAGGCCAACTTAAGGAACCAAATATTCTGATTTCAACCCGAACCCTTCCAAATCCCGAACCAACCATCCCCGCAAGTCATAAATTTATAAAGGCACATACGGGGAGTTTTATTTAGGGAAATGGGGTCCTAAAAGTCAAAATGACCGGTTGGGTCATTATAGGTTCGCTGAACTTAAGGGAATGTTGGACAACAACAACAGAATGTTGCAACAATTGATTGGGTCCATTGGAAAAATGCAAGAGAGAGTGGACTCACATGAATCAGTGATAAAGGGTATTGAGATTCAATTAGGACATATTTCTATGGCTCTAAACAATCATCCCCAAGGGACGTTACCTGCAGACACACAAGTCAATCCAAAAGATCAGGGCCCGAAACAGCTTATGGCAGTGAGTCTATGAAATGGTAGAGACCTAGATCTGGAGCAAGAGATTGCTCGCGAAAGCCGACCCATAGAAACACTTGTGCCAGTACCCATTGAGATAGATGATTCAACAGGGTTAACTGAGGTAACGGTACAACATACACAAGAGCGCACAAGAAAAGAAAAAGAGGTTGCGAAGGAGACTGGGGTAGCACAAGAAACGACAGTCGAAGCAGTGCCTGAGCAAGATAAAACTCAAATCACAGGAAAGAAGCACCTCCAGCACCATTCCAGCAGAGATTGGCCAAATATCAGAAGGACGAGCAATATAAGAAATTTATGGAGATGTTGAAACAAATACAGGTGAACATTCCACTGATTGATGCGTTACGGGAGATGCCTGGGTATGCCAAAATGATGAAAGATTTAATGTCTCGCAAATTCGACTTCCAAGACCTGTCTACTGTTACACTAAAACAGACCTGTAGTGCAGTCGTGACAAGACCCATAGCTGAGAAGTTGTCAGACCCAGGGAGTTTCACAATCCCATGTACGATAGGCAGCTATGCTTTTGCTAAAGCATTGTGTGATTTAGGGGCAAGCATAAACTTGATGCAATTGGCTATCTACAAAAGGTTAGGCATTAGAAGACCTAGACCCACGTCTATGTTACTACAGCTAGCCGATCGGACAGTGAAGAGGCCCTCTGGTATCCTTGATGATGTATTAGTACAAGTTGGGGTTTGTGTTCCCAGTAGATTTTGTCATTCTAGACTGCCGGGTTGACGAGGAGATTCCCATAATTTTGGGAAGATCATTCTTGGCCGCAGGGAGAGCTTTAATTGACTGTGAAACTGGAGAGCTCAAAATGAGACTAAATGATAAATAAATAACATTCAACGTGCAAAACTCTATGTGGCGACCAAGTGAATTTGCTAACTGCTCTCTAATAGAAGCCGTGGATGTAATTTTGCAGGAGGCAGATGAGACCTTGAATGCTAAAGACCCTCTAGCAGCCTGTCTCTTGAACTTACATGAAGTAAATGGAGAGGATTTAGCGGAGTGGGTGTTGGCTCTTGAAGGCCAAGGGTTTTGGAAAAGAGAGCTCGAATTTGAGCGTTTGGACTTAGAAGAAAGAAAAATTCCTCCAGCTAAGCCATCGATAGAAGAGACACCAAAGTTGGAACTGAAGGCGCTACCACCTCACCTCAGGTATGCTTTATTTGAACCTAACTCGACTTTACATGTTATTATCTCATCTGGGTTGTTAGATGTGCAGAAAAAACATCTTTTGCAGGTATTGAGTGAGGGCAAAACTACAATTGTTTGGACCATTACAGACATTAAGGGTATCAGCCCGACCTTCTGTATGCATAGGATTCTACTGGAAGACGGCCACAAACCTTCCATATAACATCAAAGAAGGCTGAACCCCAATGTGAAGGAGGTTGTGAAAAAAGAGGTGAAAAAGTGGTTAGATGCGGGAATCATTTTCCCCATCTCCGACAACAACTGGATCAGTCCAGTCCAATGTGTGCCTAAGAAATGTGGGATGACTGTAGTGCAAAATTAGAACAATGAGTTGATATCAACAAGAACAGTCACGGGATGGCGAATTTGTATGGACTACAGATATTAGATAGATTGGCTGGGAAGTACCACTTTTGCTTTCTGGATGGATATTCAGGGTATAATCAAATCTCTATTGTCCCTGAAGATAGAGAGAAAACATCATTCGCCTGTCCATATGGCGTCTACGCCTTCCGGAGGATGCCATTCGGCCTATGCAATGCATCCGCCACATTTCAAAGGTGCATGATGGCCATCTTCACTGATATGGTAGAGGACATCACAGAAGTCTTTATGGATGATTTATCGGTGGTGGGAGACTCATTCGATGATTGCCAAAGGAATTTGAAAAGAGTGCTGAAAAGATGTGTCAAGACTAATCTGGTGCTCAATTGGGAAAAGTGCCATTTCATGATACAAGAATGTATAGTCTTGGGGCACCTAGTGTCGAGTAAGGGCATTGAGGTAGATCATGCAAAGGTTGATGTGATCGAAAAGCTTCCACCACCCACTTCCGTCAAAGCAATAAGAAGTTTCCTTGGCCACGCAGGGTTCTATAGACGATTTATAAAAGATTTAGCAATGCTTGGGCAGCGCAAATACAAAGTCATGCATCCAATATATTACGCAAATAGAACTTTGAGTGGTGCCCAACTAAATTACACAGTAACCGAGAAGGAGATGCTAGCACTAGTATTCGTATTTGACAAATTCATGTCATACTTGATAGGCTCAAAGGTAATTATTTATACTTACCATGCTGCTCTTAGGTACCTCTTTATAAGAAGGAGTGAAAGCCACGCCTGATTCGATGGGTGCTACTGCTGCAAGAATTTGACTTGGAAATCCATGACCGAAAGGGAACGGAGAACCAAGTGGTTGATCACTTGTCTAGGCTGGAAGGAGCCGAAAAGAAGGTTGAGGGGGATGAGATTTTGGAGACTTTCCCGGATGAACAACTACTAGCCATGAGTCTTGAGGCAGCGCCATGGTATATAGACATTGCAAACTACCTAGCAAGCGGTATTTTCTCCCTATGACCTTTCCTCTGTTCAAAAGAAAACGTTCTTTCATGACTGTCGCATGTATTATTGGGATGGGCCTTATCTGTTCAGGATTTGTTTTTATAACATGATCCGGAGATGTATCCCCGAGATAGACCAATTTTCTATTTTGCAGGCTTGTCATGCGTCACCATATGGTGGCCATTTCGGAGGAGTAAGGACATCTGCAAAAGTGCTGGAGTCGGGCTTCTACTGGCCGACATTGTTCAAAGATGCACACTTATGGGTGTAGGGTTATGACAAATGCCAACAAATCGGGAATATTTCCCGTCGACATGAGATGCCTATGAACCCAATTCAGGAGGTAGAAGTGTTTGATGTATGGGGAATCGATTTCATGGGGCCTTTCGTCAGCTCATATGGCAACAAGTACATACTCGTAGTTGTGGACTACGTGTCAAAATGGGTGGAGGCTGCAGCGCTCCCTACAAATGATGCAAAGGGGGTAATTGGTTTTTTGAGAAAGAATATATTCACCCGATTTGGCACTCCAAGGGCAATAATCAGTGACGGAGGCACTCACTTCTATAATTGAGCCTTCGCAAAGTTGTTAGAAAAATATGATGTACGCCACAAGGTTGCCACCCCATATCATCCACAAACGAGTGGGCAAGTGGAAGTTTCGAACATAGAGATAAAAAGCGTTTGACAAAGACTGTGAATGCTACAAGAATGGATTGGGCAAGGAAGTTAGATGATGCACTCTAGGCCTATCGTACCACTTTCAAAACTCCGATTGGCATGTCGCCATATAAATTGATGTTTGGGAAGATGTGTCACTTACCAGTGGAGTTGGAGCATAGAGCTTTATGGGCATTGGGGTAGCTGAATCTCGATATACAAGCTGCAGGTACAAGTAGAGTCACAAAGTTGCATGAGCTTGATGAGTTTTGCTACCACACTTTTGAGAGCACAAGACTATACAAGGAGAGAATGGAGATGATGCGTGATAAAAATATTCTTGAGCGGAGTTTTAAACCAGGAAATAAGGTATTACTATACAATTCAAGATTGAGGTTATTTTCGGGCAAATTAAAGTCAAGATGGTCAAGACCATTTCGTGTGGTAGAGATTCACCCCACTGGTGCCGTAGAGATTACTGTGGAAAATGAATCTCACACGTTTAGAGCCAATGGGCACAGGTTAAAACATTATTTGGGCATGGATGATGCGAAAGTAGTGTCAGTGACTCATCTGCTCGAGCCACCAATGTTGAGCGAGCCTTAAGTGTGATTACCTGCGTCATGCCGCGATGTTAAATCAAGCTCTTTATGGGAGGCAACCCATTGTAATGTTGTATTCGTCGTGCCGCGACGTTAACTAAGGTGCTTGTTGGGAGGAAACCCAATTCGTAGTTGATTTTTAGTGTAGTTAGAATTTGTCTTTTCATTTTTAGGTACTAACAAGTTTGCAGGTGATTTTGGCATGTCGTACGGAGCACTGTGCGTCGCCTGAAGAAAACCTGGTGTGGGAGCTCACCTCGCATGGGTTTACGCGAGCTGAAACTCGCATTATATCTGGCATCGCAAGGTAAAAGGCCAGATGGTTCAAGCGACAAGCCTCGCGCAGCAAGCCCTCTAGCTCGCATATGACCTCGCATCACGAGGGCTAGGGTCAGGTAATAATGTAGGCGGTGCCAGGTAAGTATTTGTCGGGCTTATTTTAATTTTTGTTCCCTTATTTGCTTCTAACTCCCTCAATTAAACGCCCAAAACAAAACAAAAACACAATATCCTAACCTAAAACACTTCACTCCTCACAAAATACTCACGTAGATACATTGCCCTCACACACTCACGCAACACTGGCACCCATCCCCCTCCCAACTCCATTGAATTCAAGCAAGCTTCTCCTATTTCCTTCACTTGAAATAGAAGTACCAAGGTAAATTCTTCCTCTTAAAGCATCTAAGGTATGATTCTTATCTCCTTCCTTTGCAATTTCGAGTTGGATGAAGGAATGAAATTAGATACAAAATTTGGGGGTTGTTCTTTATTGTAATAATGTGTTTGTGTGTCCCAACCCCATGAACCCCATAGGAATGGTGTTGCTATTGTATGAACAAGTGGTAGTACAGAATGCCCAAGGCGATTTGGGAGGGCGGGGCAATCCCATACCCCTACAAGCACTCCCATGGCACTAGTGCATGCTACATGTTTTCTATAATGCCTCAATGGCATTCCGTGTCCCCATTGGAGCCCGAGTCTCCGGGATTAATAGACTAGTATTATGCAGTCGTGCACCACATTAAAATCTTAAGTGTGGGGTACCTCACTAGTAGCCCGATGCTTCGAAATTGGAGGAAGCACCCATGTGTTGTTGTTTGATTCTCATGATTAAGAAAATACGAGGTGAAGTCTGAGTAACCTAGGTAATTTGGGCAAGACCATGTATGTAATATCGTAATGCAATTTCAACTGTTTGATGATTACTTGTATAGGAACGACTATGTCTACGAGAAAAGACACCGGCAAAGGAAAGGCTACTTCCATTGCTCCGGTTAAAGCAAAGGAGACCTCCGCACATCCCCCAAAGAAGAGTAAAGTGGGTGAAGCTAACTCCAGTCAAGGTGAATGAGCATAAGATGTGGCATCTATAGAAGCCATGCGTCCACAACCCCAAGGCCAACGAGAGTTTGGCGTTAGAAGCATACCTCCACATACTAAGGATTGGTATAGGTGTTGTAGGCCTAAACATGTACATCCGGGAGCCGCTATCCATGAGCGCCGACTGCAAGCAAAGTACCAGGCTATTTGGAAGGTCATCCATGATTTGGGGTTGAGCTATGTCTTTAAGAACACAGGGGATATTAATCTAAATCTAGTGCAGGAATTCTATGCAGGGTTTGATCCACAGGAAATCGAACAACTGGTGCCGATTCGTGGACGGTTGATAAACTTTTCAGCCTCAGCCATATGTAACTTTTTAGGTGCTCCAGATATTCCTGTGGAGCTATTGGACTACTTCATTCGCCATCCTACATATAGAGAGTTGAGACACACGTTATGTGGTGTCACTTCTACGGCAGTGTGGATATGTGATAAGAAAACAAATCGGCACAAGAAGTTCCCCAAAAAGAAGATGAGGGAAGAGGCTCAAGTTTGGTTGAAACTGATTAATGCATGAGGGTGGAGGCTCAATCATGACATGCTCATTAGTCGAAAAAGGACTTGTGTGCTCTACTTCCTCATGATGGGTCAAAGGGTGAATGGGGGTCATCTGCTCTGCTACCAAATGTCTTCAGTAAGGACGAGTAAGAAGGTCGATCGAATGTAATTTGCCAATTTTTTGACTCAGTTCTTAAGACACGAGGAGGTTGAGGAAGAGGTAGAGTTTGAACACATCATTGAACAGATCATACGACAGACAGACATTACTAGAATCTGGGTGAAGGAAGAGATTGCCATGCCATCATTGACAGGTGCCGAGCGCAATGCTCGTGATGGTAGTTTTATGGCCTATTTCTATGGGATAATGGATTTGCAGCTGAGGTTAGGGGGTCAGCCGGCTACTATAGCAGAGAGAGACGTATTGGAGGAGCGGTTCCCGCTCAATGCTCATGCTCAACAACTGGTTGGGCTAGGTGATGGATACAAACTCCCAGATGATGAGGATGTCAACACACCTGAGCAGTCTGAGGCCGAGCAAGAGCAGTCAGATGATGATGAGGAGAAAGCACAAGATGAAGAGTGGGAAGCCTCAGAGGATGAGGGTGACGATGCAGCATGACTAGGGAGTTTTTCCTTACACTCTACTCAGTTTTTCTTATTTTGTCATTTTGTGCATGCACTGAGGACAATGCATGATCTAAGTGTGGGGTGGGGACTTGTAAATATTAGTGTTGCTTAGTTATTTGTTTTATTTTAGTAAGTGTCGTCTTTGTTTTAGTTGATTGTTTTAAGTATTAGCTTAGTTAATTGTTTTAGTTATTTGTTTTTAGTTAAAAAATATATAGAAAAATTGGACTCTACTCTTCCCGACGATGGATCTCCTAGACAATTTCTTGAGGGAAGTAAGTCTAAAAAAAAAAAATCAAAAATATTTTCTTGTAGGTAGTGTAGTATTTCCCCCTTGGTTTTTCTTTGGGTTGCGGTTTTTTTTCAAGAGCTTTTAGTTGAACCGGGTGTAGTTAGTTTTAAATTTTAGGAGTAGGAACCACGGGGCTATGCATTTAATTGCAAAAATATCTCTTAGCTTTGTTATGCCTTGAGAATAGTTAGTACTATGGTTGTGACGTTTAGGCTCGGTTTTTGACTCTAGTATAAGTACCTTAAATCATAGATTCTTAATTTTGCTTAACTACTTAGACTGGAGGCGCGATGAAACCAATCCTAAGTGAGTTATGTGCCATGTTTGTGTGAGGTTTGTATGTATTATGTGCATTACATTTGATGTCTAGAACTTGTCTCGTGTGTGTGCAAAGTGAAATAGTAGCCTTGTTCAGTCTAGGAAGTGATATAGGAGTTTCTTTGTTAAACCAGATATATATAGTTTACCCACCTAAATATTATGTATCGTAGTTAACCTCTTTGAGCCTATAATCCTGTTTCTTTGGTAACCACATTACAGGCCATACCCCTTTGCTTGAATTGACCATAAATTTGAACCTTGTCACCTCTCATGAGCACTTAAATTGTGATGAATTATGTAAAAGTTAAAGTGTGGGGTGGTGGGGTGGATTTTGAGTGGAACAATTAAAATGAGGAGAAATGTGCATTGTCTTGAAAAAAAAAGATGTCAATAAAAGCCACTTGAAGAGAAAGAAAATAATAAGAGATGAGAGAAAAATGATAATAGTGTATTGTATGAAAAATAATTCTTGATGATAGTGGCTATTGATATACTTGTGCTTAAAGAGTATGGGGTAATATAATTTGAAGTGAAGGTGGAATGTTGGGTTTGACATAAGTATGAGCTGTTGTATTAAGGTATATGTATTAAAGTGCTTAAGGGATGTGTAGTCACTCATATACAAATGTATCCTACCCGACCCGCAGCCTACATTACAACCAATGAAAGTCCTACTTGATCTTAGACTGAATGAACTCGATTAGTAGAGTATTACACTACGGGCAAGCCTATGGTGCATCATGTGTGGCATATGAATGTTATTTTTGAGAGCGAGTGGATTTTTTCTATCCTGAGTTCCTACGTTCTTAAAATTCATTGTGTGTGGAACTAAGCTCTTTGATTGGGTAAGGGCACATGATTCATAAGGGAAAGATAATATCGTTGACCTCTAAGTTAGAGTAAGTGAGTGAATTGTGAATAAGGCATGGTATTTGTGAGTCAAATCTTGAGGCGAGGATGTTACACCTTTAGGCTTAGACTATTTTAAATATTCTTGGTGTAATGAGTTAAGGGAACTTTTTAGAAAGGTTGTGTCTATAAGTGTAGTTTGATTGCTCGAGGACGAGCAATGTTTAAGTGTGGAGTATTTATGTATGGCTATAATTCCATAGTTTAGCATATTATTCGCCTTGCATTTGATATGCTTTAATGATAAATTACACTTTATTTATGCGTAATTGAGTCTATTTTATGTGTAGGTGAATTGGAGATGAAAGTAGAGCAAAAGGAATAAGTAAAGTCTAAATTGGTCTCGAAAACAATTGAAAAGAAGAAAGAAAGAAGTGAGCAACCGACAAATGAAAAGCTGGTGAAGCCAGGCCTAGAGCAGACATTAGAGCAGGCTGGGCGAGCCCTTTAGCTCGCGTGGGAGCTAGCGACGCCAGGCCTGGGGTGAGCTCCACCTCACGTTAAGGCTGGCGAGGCTAGGTCTGGGGTGAGCTTCAGCTCGCGTGAAGCCTCGCGAGGCCAGGTCTGAGGCGCGCACATTCCGAACTTTGAAGACTTATTTCGTATCCTGGTTTGGCTAGGACTTGGCCTACACGTTTAGGTCTTTTCCTACACATATAAATAGACCTAAAACGCCACTTTTGAAGGACTCCTGGTAATTGGAGGCAAGGATAGCTCGTGGAACAACCGTTGGGAGCTAGACTCATCGATTTCTACATCCCTTTATCTGTACTTTGTTATTTAATTATGCAAAATATTGTGGATATTGTTACTATGAGCGTGAGTAGCTAAACTCCTAATCTAAGGTTTTGATGGAACCTATTGAAGAGTGATTTTCTTGTTACGTTAATATAGATTTGCTATAGTATTTTCTCTATTTATTCAACTACAATATAATTGTGGTTGATTGAAGGGCCCTCAATTGGCTGTGCCTATTTAGTATATATTACTCGGGAGAGAGTGCATATTTAGGTAGTTGTTGAACAACATCACTCCTAACGTATATGAGGGATCAATACGAAGGGTTTAAAGGTGGGATTAGGGATAATGAAACCTTGGTGCGATCCGAGTGAGCCGTACTTAATGCCAGCTAGCGTAATTCGGGAAAATATATCTAGTAAATTGTGGTAATTACTAGGAAGAGAGTTACGACAGTCAGAGTGCTCATGATCGATAGAGAAGACTTAGACAAATTTATAGAAAACGTAGCGGAAAAGATTCCGACAATAGGGAAAATCACAACCTTAGATCATTCACAACTTGTCTATAACCCGTTAGTAGTTAGTTATTAATTGTTGCATTTTCATTACGTAATATTTAGTTAGTAAATATCCAAATTATTACTTAAATAATTCTGAAGATTGATTGTGTGAGTTCGTGCGAGTCTGGTAGCTGTGTTTGATAGGTTAATTCCATGTGGGATTCGACTCCGGACTTATTAGTCGGAATATATTTGCAACGACCGCTTAGTCCTTTTTATAAGGTATAGTTGGGCGTGATCAACTATCACTAGTAAATATCAAATATGAATAAGATTTTTTTCTATGGAATACCTTACGAGGGCGATTTTCATTTTGTTTGTCTTTATTTTGCGGTGGAAATGGTTAATTAACTATAACTTTTCTTATTCAATTCTCGGCTACTATATATCCCTCCGTTTAGTTTTACTTGTCCACTATTGACCTTGCACACCCTTTAAAAAATAATAAATGAAGTGCATAATTTACCATGATACCCATATTAATTGATGTATATTTTTAATGCATTTGAGAATATAATTTGAAATGAGTAATTAATACTGTAGGTATAAGAAAAACAAAATTATTTTCTCTTGATATACAAAAAGTGATAAATAAAAGTGAATATCTATTTTTAGAGTAGTACTAGTGTACGGAAGGAGTACAACGATTGCCTCTTCTTTTTATAGTATCGTATTCCATGCTTTTCCTTTTTAAATAAATCTCAAAGATGCTACCTTTGTTTGGTTGAGATGTAAAGAGAAGGAATGAAAAGGGCTTGCAATAACTTTTATAGGGTGAGGCCATGAGGGTCATTTGTAAATAAGAAATTAAAAAAAAAAACGGTTCTTTAAAGTTTATCACTATTTTAACTTAGCTATATTTTTGTTTGGAGTGATACAATTAACTCGAAATCATTCATTTTTAGAATTCAACACAAATTTTCTAGTGAGATTAACCCTAAGCATTTGGGACATTTGTTGTTTCACCTCTTATTGAGAGAAAAATAAGAGGTGAAATTTAAGAACTCTTAAAATGTGAGTTTAAATAATATCCATTTTGGACATTCTAATGGACCTTGCCAATTTGATTTATCAATTTCCTGCAAACACCGTCATGTAACCAAAATAATATTTTTAATGTGCCATAAAAATCGATCTCCTAAAACAAAGACATTAATAAGAATCACCAACCAAAAAAAAAACGCACACCCATTGCACTCCTAGATTGCACGTTCCCAACACGTAAGTCGCATTATTAAACAAATGTAACCAGAGGCGGATTAGTTGTTGCAATACTAATCGGATGAACGGACTGAGTTTCCGACTAAATATTCTTATATATTTAATAAATTTTTTAATACAAATACAGGCTCTAGATAAAAGCTATTGGGTTCATGGAAACCCGTAGCTATTGATCTGAATCCGCCCCTGAATGTAACCACATAAAATTAATATAACACAAATCAGTAAATTGATGACATCAATGCCATGTTAAGTTTCATTTCATATATCTGTTACAATTACAAATGATCACCAACGTACAACAACAACAACATCCCAGTAAAATTTTACTAATGGGGTCTGAGGAAGGTAGTGTGTACGCAGACCTTTCCCCTATCCCGAAGGAGTAGAGGGGCTGTTTCCGAAAGACCCTCGGCTCAAAAAAAAAAGGGAGACAATATTAGTATCACAACAACAATCATAGGATAAATAGAAACACCATGAAATCCAGAAGAAAGATGCAAAGTAAAGGGAGACAATATTAGTAAATATTAGTATCACCACAATAGTCATAAGAAAAATAAGAACACCATGAAATCTAGAAGAAAGATTTAAAGCAAAAGCGATAGCTAGTAAATAGGACATGCACTGAAAAGCGAAATAGTAAGCCACAACATTCCCACTAGTTATCTTAGATAAAAACCCTACATGGCTAGTCTCACCATGTTATGAAGTAAGGCACGACTCAACTACCTCCTAACCTACAACCCTAATACCCGACCTCTACATCTTTCTATCAAGTGTCATGTCCTCGAAAATCTGGAGCCTCGCCATATCCTGCCTGATCACCTCTCCCCAATACTTCTTAGGCCGCCCTCTACATCTTCTCGTGCCCTCCACAACCAGCTGCTCACACCTCCGTACCGGAGCATCTAGGCTTCTCCTCTGAACATGTCCGAACCATCTAAGCCTCGCTTCCCGCATCTTGTCATCAATGGGAGCCACATGCACCTTCTCCCGAATATCATCATTCCTAATCTTATCTATCCTAGTGTGCCCGCACATCCACCGCAACATCCTCATTTCTGCTACTTTCATCTTCTGGATATGTGAGTTCTTAACGGGCCAACACTCAGCCCCATACATCATGGCCGGTCTAACCACCGCTTTATAAAACTTACCTTTGAGTATCGGTGGCACTCTCTTGTCACACAGGACTCCAGATGCTAACCTCCACTTCATCCATCCTACCCCAATACGGTGTGTGACATCCTTGTCGATCTCCCCTCCCCCCTGGATAAACGAATCAAGGTACTTGAAGCTGCCTCTACTCGGGATGACCTGCGAATCAAGTTTCACGTCCACGCCTACTTCCCCTGACTCAGCGCTGAACTTACACTCCATGTATTCCGTCTTTGTCCTGCTCAGCTTGAAACCCTTAGACTCAAGAGCCTGTCTCCAAACCTCCAGCCTCTCGTTAACACCGGCTCGCGACTCATTAATCAGAACTATATCATCGGCGAATAGCATGCACCATGGCACATCCCTTTGAATATGGTGTGTTAACGCGTCCATCACCAGGGCGAATAAGAACGGACTGAGCGCAGAACCTTGGTATAACCCCATTACAACCGGAAAATGCTCAGAGTCACCTCCTACTATCCTAACCCGAGTCTTAGCCCCATCATACATGTCCTTAATTGCCATAATTTAGGGAACCGACACACCTTTTACCTCCAGACATTACCTACCCTAATAGGATTTCAACTCCACTAAACCGAGCAAAATTTAGATTAAATAGTAATGCCGCGATATAAAGTGAAAGAATAGATCGAGGGAGTAATTGTTTCTATACACGTTGATTAAACCTTGTTCGCGCAAGGTGGAGGACTAAAGTTTGGAAATACAAATTTACCATTGTTATGGCACATATCGTAGCATTCTTTTTCTGCATATAATGGACTACCTTCACCAGCAAAAATACCTTGATAACATTTTTGATAACATAATTCATGTCCTGGTTCTATTTTTAACCTCTGTGTCCTGCATATTCATATACTGGTCCTTCAAAACCCTGGGATTGTGGGTGGGGTTGGGGTTGGGGGTGGGGGTGAGGTTGGGGTTGAACATGGGGATGAATTTCCTCATGTGCCCATGCAAATTTGCTTGAAGCAAAGATAGTGAAAATTATGGCAACGAAAAGTATAGTTGTCATCTTGATATTAGCCATTATTTCTTTTAATTTCCCTTTGTTTTTTCTTGTTGGTTTTGTTTTTATGAGAAAGTTAAAAGGGAAATAAAAGAGAATATGAGAATGAAAGGGAAGAGGGTGGATTTTATAGATGGGAAAATGATAATTTTAGTGGATGTCCATGAAAACTAAGGTAGGAGAAGGGATGTCCATCAAAAGTCTAATGTGGTCAAGAGAGAAATAAGGGAGGAAACAAGTGAAACTAGAAACTTTTTATGAGTTTTAGTTTAGAGAGGATTTAGGCGGAAGAAAGCATTCTGGCTAACAAGGGTTGCAGTTAAACTATATACAAACAGCTTAAAAAAATACTTATAGAATCAAGTCATTTAATAATGTAATTACAGTTAAATTTCAAATACTTATAGAATCAAGTCATTTAATAATGTAATTACAGTTAAATTTCAAAAAATAAATATTTATAGGCAACATGATAAAAATGGTAATTTGACCTGATCGTAGGTTAAAACAAAAAAATTTATACGATCACTATGTATACTTAATCCATTTTTGACCTATTAGGGTTTAAATTGTTTATGTCTTTTTCTAATTTATTGTTTCAAATAATGGAAAACAACTTTTTTCATAGCTGATATTCAATTTGCTTTAAGATATTCCCTTAGTCTAAAAAGGATTGCAACATTTTGACATTTTTGAGTCTCTAAAGTTTTTAGAAGTAGTTCTTTTTTATTGAATGTAACATAAATAACAACTTATAAATGACGTTTTTGAGTCTCTGAAATTGCTTTAGGCAAATCACAAATATATTTATAGCGTCAAATCACTTTTTTTTTAAAAACATGAAGCTACAACTTCTGCACTCAAGAACATCTAAATATCTTGTTTAATAACATCTACAACTTTTGCTGAAATTCCATATCAGAACAAGACTACACAAATAATAGTTGATGTATCAACAAACAAAGATTATCTCAGTTCTGCTACTGATGATGATTCTACCTCTGATCTTGAGGAAAAGTATAGGTAAGGCTTGGGAGGTATTTGCAAAGAGTAGTCTTGGTTCCCTTCTAACATTTCCACAACTTTGCTCATCGATGGTCGATTCAAGGGATCAGTTTGTATGCACCATAAACTCATTATCACCATCTTTTTTGCACATTCTTTCTCCTCTTCGTTCGTTATCCCGATTAGTTGAAGCTCTTCGTCTAGTTCAATTCGTCGATAGAGCCAGTGTGGAAAGTAGATTTCACTTGTGTGATCAACTCCAACATCAACATTTTTTCTTCCTCCAACCATCTCTAGGACCATCATTCCGTAGCTATAGACATCAGACTTGTGAGAGACACCTCCCAAGTTTCTGCAAACTATTTCTGGAGCTATATAACCGATAGTCCCTCGTGCACCTAGTATTGACACAACTAGGCTGAGATGGTACGGGCATGTGAAGAGGAGGAGCATAGATGCCCCGATGAGGATATGCGAGAGGTTAGCCATAGGAGGTTGAGAAGAGGTAGAAGTAGGCCTAAGAAGTCTTGGGAAGATGTGATTAGGCAGGACATGACGCAACTCAAGCTTACTGAGGACATGACCCTTGATAGAAGGGCCTGGAGGTTGGGGATTAGGGTTGAAGATCAGTCTATAGGCGAGCGTGTTTCCTTTTCATGCTGGTTGCATTAGTATTAGTCTGGTATGTCCATATCTGCTTGTCTACTTTATTTCTTTTACTAGTTGTTGGTTCGTTTGCTTCGATTACTCTATCTGCGTATCACTTTATCACCTATCTCGTTGTTGTTCCAATTGTTATTTCTGCGTCTTTTTTTTTAGCCGGGGGTCTATTTGAAGCGGCCTCTCTACCCTTCCCAGACTTTACTACATGGTATTACATGGAGTTCGTTGTTATTGTTATCTTTGCTATTGAAGAAATAAAACTATATAGGGTAAAATCATGTGATGGACAACAAAAAAATTGTAGATAAATGATATAGATAAGTACCTGCAACAATCACTTTCATTTTTATATTTCCTGCAACTGTAGTAAACAATGCAAATGTAAGCTGAACCGAGGTTTATAAAACAGAACCAAAATCTTTAATGTGAACCATGACAAAAGTTCTTTTACCTTTGGTATTATAACAAAGAAATTTGTCAGTAGTATTATCAGTTTGACACTTCCCTCCTCTATAATAACACTGATTGCATTCATCAGACACAGTCCATCCTAGTGTAACTTCATCAGTTAACAGATCAAATAAGACATTTGATTCAGCTTCTGAACTCGACGACTTGGGCAACTGAACGAATGAACAGCCAGTAGGAAGAGGAAAACCGTGAAAATAATTGATTGTTTGGTTATAGTATAATATGAAACTTTCACAGCTATTGTAACTTTGATAACTTGTGGAATTGAAAACATCTTCATGTATCTTCTGGCTATTATTGCATTTGAACAAAGTGAGAAAGGGGTTGACTCTATATGTTATTGAAGGAGAAATTGGTAAAGACAGATTTCTATCAAAAGATTGACAACTCTTGTTTTGCAAAAGATTTCCAAGAATAATGTCCTTAATTTTGATGAAAAATTCCTGTTTCTCAAGAGCTTGATATTTCACTCCATCCAATTCAATTATGGGATTTGGAGGAGCTTCACAATCCACTTTACACAAACCACAATCAAGTTGTGTGGATTTGTAGAAAGGAAAGCTCAAATTTCCTAAGTTTCCACATTGGAATTTTTTAGTGCAACTTGAGGAGGATGTGTTCTGTCCTTGAGCTGAATCAAAGCACCAAAAATGAAAGAAAATGGAAATAAAAAACCAAGAAACTAATTCCATGATATACCCTTTTGGATAAAAAAAGAAAAAAATATCAACAGCAACAACATTAACAAGAGTACTAACCAAGAATGTTTAAAAAAAAACTGAAGTTTTTAGAGTTTCTTTTATTGCTTTATTTTGTTTGGCTATAGGATTTGCATTAATATTTGTTGTCTTTTGGACACGTTAAGTTGACTTAAACATGTGGAAGCAAAACTTTGATGAAAGACAGTCTGATGGAAGATTAGCCAAAATGGAGTGTGGGACCTTGCGACTTTTACACAATGGAGAATTTTCTATTAATCTTTCTTTGTTGATTGAAGCAGCAGTAAATGCTTGTATTAGAGTAGATTGTCTACTTCATTATTATATAAGGTGCAATATTTTTTCGGACCCTTGGTGAACACAAGATACTTTGTACATTGAATTACCCTTTATCTGCCTTGCATTTATTAAAGTTCAAAGATAATTTTTTTACTGTGTCCAAAATTAACTGACACGATTATTTCAAATTCACATTATATTATATAAAAGTATGCAAGAAAGGTAAAACGTTTCTTATAACATGAAACATCCTATTAAAAATAGAAGCTTCTCAACTATCCTATCACACCTTTTGATGGTGAGTTTTAAAGCACGACTTATTAAAAAAGAGACATTTCAAGTCTTTCCTTCCACATAAAAGTTGATCCCAAAAAGTACCGAGGAAAAATGAGTATCTTCATTTAAAAGTTGAAAAAGACGCTTTACATAAGCCTTTTTCACTTTTGGCTCGTCTTGGTATAATATTTTTATTATCACAGTAGGCAGGGCTGTTTTTAAGAAATTAGACTGGTGTGTCCTCTATTTCAGTTTTGCAGTTTTATTTTTTGGAATAAAAATACCCTGAATTGTCTTGAAACAATTTATTTTTTTTAAAATTTCAGGACAAAATAAGTGTTGGCTAATCTCTAAATTGCATTCTTGAGAATGACTATTTGTGCACTTGTCCCATATTTTTATCGGGGAAATGGGCCAAGAATTAAATTCTTATTTTTGTTCTTTTTGGATGAAGCATGCCATATTGGACAAGATTTGAGAAATCAAATAATCTACTCAAAGATCCCCTAAAATGAGCCCAAATTCTTGCACGCTTGTAGCTTTGTTTCCACCGGCTTCAAAGGAGAACAATAGACAACAGTACCTGCTCTCTACCAAAATTCATAAAAAACGAGATTATAAAAATAATAGCTTACATATCAACAAATAAGACTATACAAAGACTGAATTTTTCAGTTGAAAAGTATGATCTTGATATCAAATCTCTTCAACTATATACTCTTTTTCAGTAATTTGTACAACAGGAAAGCCTTGTTCACTATAATTCAGCCCAAATCCAGGGTATCCACAATAAGATTCCTGCTCATCTTGATTCTTGAATATAAAATGAAAAACTTATGTTTGGACCATGATGGCCAGCCTTGGCGAGTAAAGTTGCTGCCATGTGACTACTAGGTTACGGGTTCAAGCTGTGGATACAACCTCTTGCAGAAATACAGGGTAAGGCTGCATACATAGATAAACCCTTGTGGTCTGGTCCTTTTTCGAACCTCACGCTGCCGCATATTACGGAAACTTAATGCACCGAGCTGCACTTTTTATGTTTGGATCATATCTGTGATTTATAAGCTGGGTCAACAACAAAACTTGTGTCTAGTTGGAGGATAAAGGAGAACATACAAAGGTGTCATGATGCTGTCTAAGATATACTCCCTCTGTTTCAATTTATGTGAACATGTTTGACTGAGCACGGAGTTTAAGAAAAAAATGAAGACTTTTAGAATTTGTGGTCCTAAACTGTCACGACCCAAATACCTAACCAGTCGTGATGGTGCCTATCATGGAACTAGGCAAGCCGACATTCTCAATATGCTTTCAATATATAACAGAAGTGAGCTAAAGCAATTAAACTAACTGAAGGTTTACATAATAACGGGGTAAAAACCCAAAACACAAGTGCGAAATAATAGCCTGACATCGGGGTATTACTAAGTCATGAGCATCTAACAACCAATCTAGAAACAGAGTCTACTACAGTCTGTGCCAAATGCTAATACAAGAGAGAAAAGATAATAAGAAAAGGAGAAACAAGGACTGCAGATGCCGGCAGCTACCTCGTAAGTCTCCGATAATCAGCTCGCGCACGAACTCAGCGACCGCCAGAACCATACACACCTGGATCTACACATGAAGTGCAGGGTGTAGCATGAGTACAACCAACTCAGCAAGTAACAGAATTAAATAAGGAACTGAGAAGCAATGACGAGCTATAAAAATATAGATCATTTCAAAAGTTTTCAGTAAAGAGTGAACATGCTTTCAAATCCGGTGGTATAAGTCAAATCAGTTCGAGCTCAAGTAAAATAGATATGAATTTTCCAGAAATTCCACAACAATAACAGATAACAACTAAGTGCAACAATAATTAAAAGCAAGTACAGCCTCTCAAGGCAGCAATCACTCAACTCATCTCAACAGCTCATAATCTCGGCTCTCAGCCCTCAATACACACTCTCAATAGGTACCTGCGCTCACTGGGGTGTACAGACTCCGGAGGGGCTCCTTCATCCCAAGCGCTATATTGCTGCGGCATGCAGCTCGATCCAATATTATTGCGGCATGCAAGCCGATCCAATATTGTTACGACGTGCAACCCGATCCAATAATATATATATATATATAGCCCGAAGTCTTGTTGCGGCATGCAACCCGATCCATATATATATATATATATATATATATATATATATATATATAGTCCGAAGTCTTGTTGCGGCGTGCAACCCGATCCATATACCTCACAGCTCACAGCTCGGCACTCAGGCCCTATCTCAGTCACTAACCTCTCCAGCCCCTCGGGCTCACAGAATATCATAATAATTTGCCCAAACAGAGAATACAACAAGTATCAACAAGAAATGAGAGGGAACGGAGATATAACACACAAGTAAAATTGTGACTGAGTACAAGACAATAATTAGCAGTCAATTCAACAAGTATACAACTGTTGCGGGTCCTAACAGTGATATCATATGGCCTAAGCATGGTTTCTAACATGAAAGGCAGTCAATTGCTCAAATATAAGGAAAAATAAGTAATAACAATGGCTATTCGACTTTACAGTCTCACGGGACGGACCAAGTCACAATCCCTCACCGTGCACGCTCACATGCCCGTCACCTCCAAATATTCACATCATACCAATTCTCGGGGTTTCATACCCTCAAAATTAGATTTAATACTGTTACTTACCTCAACCGCACAGAAATCCTATTCCGAAATGCCTTTGCCTCTCAAATCGGCCTCCAAATGCCCCGAATCTAGCCACAAACAGTACGAGATAATCAATATTGGCAAAAAGGAACAATTCCACAAGAAAACTACTAAAATATAGTCCAAAATCCGAAATCGGCCCCCCCCCCCCCCCCCCCCCCCCCGGCACCACGTCTCGAAACCCTATGAAAGTCACAAAACCTGAAAGCCCATTCACTTACTAGTCTAACCATACCAAATTTATCAAAATTCGACCTCAATTGCCCCTCCAAATCCCCAAAATTTACTCTCCAATTCCCAAGCCTTAACTTCCCAAATCTCACCTCAAACACTCACCAACTAGGTGTAAATATCATTGGGCAAATACCATTATTGAAGATAAATAGGCACAAGGAACTTACCTTAGTGATTACTCCGAAATCTCTCTCAAAATCCCCAAAGTCCGAGCTCAAAAATGATGAAAATGGTGAAAAATCTCGAAGTCTTCTATTTATAGGTTCTGCCCAGACTTCTCGCACCCGCGACTCCATTTCCGCATCTGTGGAGCCGCATCTGCGGGAAAATCTCGCTTCTGTGGAAAAATCACTAAACACTGCCTCCGCTCTTGCAATCAAGTGACTGCATCTGCGTTCTTCGCGGGTGCGGGAACTACATTGCACCTGCGGTCCAAACTCGCACTTACGCCCCTAAATCCGCTTCTGCGACCATCGCAAGTGCGGGAATGCCATTGAACCTGTGTCCTCTGCCCAGATCCTTTTTAGCTGCATCTGCGGCTCCTCCTTCGCTTCTGCGGGCTCGCACCTGCGGTTCCCACTCCGCACCTGCAGTTACACCAGTAGCAACAGCTTCACCTGCAATTCCTCAACTCCCATCAAGCCGTTAACCACCCGAAATTATCCCGAGGCCTCCGGGACCTCAACCAATTATACCAACAAGTCCTATTACCCGGTACGAACTTTGGCGAACCTTTGAATCTCTCAAAACAATATCAAAACACCAAATTACACCCGGATTTAAGCCTAAAGAACTTCTAAACTTCTGAATTCCATAGCGACGTCGAAACCTACCAAACCACGTCCGATTGACCTCAAATTTTACACACAAGTCAAAAATGATATCACAAATCTATTTCAACTTCTGAAAATCCAATCCGACCCCGATATCAAAATTTCCATTACCGGCCAAAATCGCCAAAATTTCAACTTTCGCCAATTCAAGCCTAATTCTACTACAAACCTCCAAATCATATTCCGGACGCGCTACTAAGTTCAAAATCACCTAACGGAACCATAAAAATTTAAATCCGAGGTCGTTTTCCCACAAGTCGACATCTGATTGACTATTCCAACTTAAGCTTCCAATTAAGAGACTAAGTGTATCAATTCACTACAAAATCACTCTGCACCCGAACCAACCAACTCGGTAAGACATAATACAGCTATAAAGCACAAAAGAAGCAGAAATGGGAAAAACTGGGCTATAACTTTCGAAACGACCGGCCGGGTCGTTACATAAACAAGTCACTATATTTGTATGGCTATAATTCTTTTGAAACTTATGATGGTAAACATGTCAGAGCATTTGTGTGGTTATAAAAACTTTCCATTGCGTATAGAATTGAAGTTTAAGCTAAATTGCTTTCAAATTTAGATAAAGATCATTCTCTTTAGAACGGACTAAAAAGAAAATAGGTTCACAAGTACCTTTTTTCTTGGTTCATTTGTTATCTTGAGTTAAGAGAAAGAAGAAGAAAATTAGGTAGTTCGCGGAATGTAGAGGCAACATACTGTTGAATAATTATTTTTCCATTTAAAAAATAATTTTAAAATTTGCTTGGATGTGTTCCGGCAAACCGATCTTCACCAGTTTAGCCAAATTGATATTTTGTGATATTTTGTAAAAGTTGAATAATTTTTATTACTTTAATTAAAATTGACTGAAAAATTTAGGATAGGAGGTTGACGACAAGTGATAAGATGAGAAAAAAGTGAAGTCAAGCCTGATTTAAGATAAAAAAAAAACTAATTCTCAACCACAACAAAAATGAGGGTTTTGTTATGAAATATAGCTCAAAGTAACAATATAGAACAAGAAAAAACAAGCTAAGAAATATAGAAAGAAAGAGATGAGAGATTCTTATTTCTTCTTCAATTGTGTGTTTCTTCCTATCTATTATGAGGCCTTTATATAGGCATGAAAAGTAAAGAAAAATATGTCATTAGAAATATGTCATTGAATATGTCATTAAGCATTTGAGAAGATCATGGAGGAAGAGTAGACATCTACCATAATTTAATTTTTCTTATAACACTCTCCCTTGAATGTCCATAGATAATCTGCCTCGTTAAAACCTTATTAGAAAAAAAAAACCCTATGGAAAAAAAATTCCTAGTGAAGGAAAAAGAGTACACATGTTTAGAAATACGCTTTGGTTACCTCGTTAAAAACCATCAAGGGAAACCTAGTGGGAAAAAATCTTGTAAGGAAAAAAGAGTACAATGCATATTAACTCCCCCTGATGAGAGCATCAATTCACATCCTTGAGCCTTCGCATCCCAATCTTGTACACTAGTTTCTTGAAGGTTGACGTCGGTAGAGATTTGGTGAACAAATCAGCCATATTGTCACTTGAATGAATCTGTTGCACATTGATATCACCATTCTTTTGAATATCATGTGTGAAAAATAACTTTGGTAAAATGTGCTTTGTCACATCTCCTTTTATGAATCCTCCCTTCAATTGAGCTATGCATGCTGCATTGTCTTCATACAAAATTGTGGGTAGTTTGTCATACTTAAAACCACATTTGTCTATAATAAGATGTATTATAGACCTCAACCATACACATTCTCGACTTGCTTCATGAATAGCAATTATCTCAGCATGATTAGATAAAGTAGCCACGATTAATTACTTAGTCGATCGCCAAGATATGACAGTGTCTCCACTTGTAAATACATATCCTATTTGAGATCGAGCCTTGTGTGGGTCAGATAAATATCCAGCATCAGCATAACCAACAAGATCAGGATTGCAATCATTACCATAAAATAAACCTATACCGGTAGTCTCATTTAGATACCGCAATATGTGTTTGATTCCATTCCAATGTCTCCTTGTAAGAGCAGAGCTATATCTTGCTAAGACATTAACTGAAAAAGTTATGGCAGGCCTTGTAGTGTTAGCAAGATATATTAGTGCATCAATTGCACTAAGATATGGTACTTCACGACCAAGAAGCTCTTCATTATTTTCATGAGGTAGGAATGGATCTTTATTTATATCGAGTGATCTCACAACCACCGGAATACTCAATGGATGTGCTTTATCCATATAAAATTGCTTTAAAAAGTTTTCACTGTATGCTAATTGATGGACAAAAATTCCATCTTTCATATACTCAATTTGTAGACCAAGACAAAATTTTATCTTTCTAAGATCTTTCATTTCAAATTCTTTCTTTAAACAGTCTACTGCTTTAGGAAGCTCCCCGGGAGTTCCAGTGATATTTAAATCATCAACATACACGACGATTATAACAAATTCAGATCCACATCTTTTTATAAAGACATGAGGACAAATTGAATCATTCTTGTACCCTTCTTTCAACAGGTACTCACTCAAGCGATTATACCATATGTGCCCTGATTATTTCGATCCGTATAAGGATTTTTGAAGCTTTATTTAATAAATTTTTTGGAAACCTTAATATGCTTCAGAATAATTTAAATCCTTCAATGATTTTCATTATACACATATCAGATTTTTCGTGTATTGCTAGATTAAAACCTGAAATGACTGCATCCACCACAGGGGAACATGTCTCTATATAATCAATGTCGGGATATTTACAAATCTTCTTGTGACATAAATCATCTTTACGTCTATCGACTTGACTTTTTTTTTCGCACAAGAACACATTTATACCTCCACTGAATTTATACTTTCATGTATTGGGACTATCCGTCCAACATCATATTTTTCAGGTGAAATGAATTTTCATTACGTATTTTTCATTTGGCCAATCATTTATCTGTCCACATTTCATGACAGATTTGAACACAAGATCCTCGTCAATATTAATAATATTGAGGGCTACATTATATTAACAATATCGTCGATGATCATTTTATATCGGTTCTATTATTACCCAATAAAGACATAACTTATTGAGATATCTTTATCTCATTATTTTCAGGTACATGAGCCTCTCCCATGAGGTCTTATGAAGTGTTATGTCGTGGCGCTCTTCTAGAGCACTTGCCTCCTTATTATGACCATCTTGAACATTTGCTCATCTCCTTCTTCAAGGAGTTTTATCTTTGGAACCGATTAGTCTATTTTCACGAACCAAAATCTATTAAGGTCGTGATGGCGCCGGACACCACTGTCAGGCAAGCCAACCATAATCAATTAATTTAATTACCCATTTTAGTATTTTTGAAATCAAAATTTCTTCAATGAAACAATAAAGATAGAACTCATAGAGTAAATGATAATTATTTTTAACAACTAAATTTCTAAACAATTCACAACCATTCCCAAAACCTAGTGTCACAGGTGCATGGGCATATACTAGGGAATTTAAAATAATAAAATACAGCATCTGTCCAGAATACAAATTAGACATGAAAATATAATAACTTGGAAGGAGACTCTATTGGCTGCGGATCGTAATACAGAATGCAGCTCACCAATGTCCCCACAATTATTAACCACACCTCTGCGCCCACAAGGCCGCTAGACATATATGTACCTGCACAATAAAATGTGCAGCAAGTGCAGTATGAGTACGGAAATAACGTGTACCAAGTAAGTATCAAACCTAATCTCGAAGAGGTAGAGACGAGATGACCGACTTTGACACTCACTATAGGTCAATAATATTAAGTAATCATGAAAATAGAAATATTTATATCAACGTGATTCACAAAGTTAACAATAATTTTTATTAAACCAGCAGAAATAATTATATTCCTTTAATCCGAATAAATTTCAAATTTATCAATTAGCCTCATTTACAGGAATAACAATAATTTCCTTAACAAGCAGAGATAATTAATTCTTTAGATTTCTAATAATTTCCAATTTATCAATCAAATTCCTTCAAGTGCAGCAATTTTTAATCTATTAATTAAATCCACAAGCTGCAATTAAAAATAGCAAAGTATCGTGTAATTATTATTATTAGGCACGATTTCTGTTGAGGTCGTACGACCCGATCCAGAGTGTCATGTACACTCTCGAGGGACGTGCGGCACGATCCATAGATGCATCTATCCTGCCAAGGCGTTCGGCCCGCTCCACAAGAAAGGAGGACATTTTCTTATGTACCTCCAGAAGGAGAATATATTTATTATAAGATAAATTCAGGAGGAAAGACAATTTCTCTTAACAATTAATTAATTTAAACAGAAAATCAAGTATATGAGATTTTCATCCTTTAATATTTTTATCTAACAATTCACAATATATGTATATATCAAATAATATTAATTAAACAAATAATACAATTTACACAAGTAATTCATGCTTTGAGTCCTACACAAGTAATTCATACTTTGAGTCCTAAACTACTCGGATTTTAGCATTAATAGTAGCTACGCACGGACTCTAGTCACCTCGTGCGTACGTAGCCCCCACAATTAGCAACAATTATTACTTTAATTACCTATGGGGTAATTTTTTCCTCATAAAATTAGACAAGAGACTTACCTCAATTTGCTCCAATTTAATCCAATAGGAGGTCTTTTCCATGATTATCCAACTCTGTATGGCTTGAATCTAGCCAAGAATAATTCGATACAATTACTAAAAATTATAGGAATCAATTCCATAAGAAAATACTATATTTTTCAATAAAAATCTGAAATTAACTCAAAAATAGACGTCTCGGAATCCGACGAAAGTTACGAAATATGAACGGCCACTCAACCACGAGTCTACCCATACCAAAATCACTAAATTCCGATAACAATTCGGCCCACAAATCCTCAAATCTATCCAAGAGGGTTTTCAAACTTTTCCAACTCAATTCACCAATTAAATGATAAAAACAGTGATGGATTCGGGTAATTTAACCAATATTGAGTTAAGAACACTTACCCCGTTTTCTCTGAAAATCTCCCAAAAATCGTCCAAATCCGAGCTCCAAATCGTTAAAAATGGAAATTTTCAGAACTTAAACTCTCTGCCCAGTGATTTCTTCTACGTGATCGCGAACTTCCTCATGCGATCGCGTAGCACAAATTCTTCTGCCCAGAAAATAACTCTACGCGATCGCATAAAGTCTCACGCGATCGTGGAGCACAAGGTTCCAACTCAACGCGACCACATCCCTCTTCACGCGATCGCATAAAGCAAACGCGTGGCCAACTTCCTCTCCAGTTTCCCCTAAGCGATCGCAAATAATGCCACGCGATCGCGATGCACATGCTAGTCCAACCTAAGCGATCGCGTATGTTCCCTCGGGATCGCATAGAACAATATTTCCAGCTGCCCAAATTAAGCCTACGCAATCGCAACCCCATTCACGCGATCGCGTAGAACAAATTCACCTCTGCCCAAATTACCCTACGCGATTGTGTATAAGGAAATCAGAAGGAAAATACTAGCAACTATCAGCAGTCTCCCAAAGGACAAAAGTGATCCGTTAGCTGTCCGAAACTCACCCGACCCTCTCAGGACCTCAACCAAATATACCAACAAGTCCCAAAATATCACACGAACTTAGTCGAACCCTCAAATCACACCAAACAACGCTAAAATCACGAATCATCCTCCAATTCAAGCTTAATGAAACTTAAGATTTCCAACTTCTACATTCGGTATCAAAACCTATCAAATCAAGTCCAATTGACCTCAAATTTTTCACACAAGTCATAAATGACATAACGGAGCTATGAAAATTTTTGAAACTGGATTCCGACCCCGATATCAAAAAGTCAACTCCCCGGTCAAACTTTCAAACTTAAATTCTTGTTTTAGCCATTTCAAGCCTAATTTAACTACGGACTTCCAAATACAATTCCGAACAGGCACCTAAGTCCAAAATCACTATACGGATCTATTGGAATCGTCAAATCCCGATTCCGGGGTTGTTTTCTCAAAAATGTTGACCAAAGTCAAACTTGCCCCTTTTAAAGCCAAACTAAGGAACCAATTTTTCTGATTTCAACCCGCTCACGTCCAAATTCCGAACCAACCATCCCCGCAAGTCATAAATTAGAAAAGGCACATACAGAGAGTCTTATTTAGGGGAGCGGGATTCTAACAGTCAAAACGACCAGTTGGGTCATTATATTCTCTCCCACTTAAATATACGTTCGTCCTCGAACATGCTAAGGATTGTTCCGGAGTTGTCCCAAAATCACAGTTTAACACTTCGAGCACCTACCCGTGCTACCACACCCAATTGAGCACATTAGCTCAAGCAAATGTGAAGATTCTTCCTTTATTTAGGCAATTAAGCCTTAGAGCCCAATTCTAACATCCAGAATTCTCCACCATACATGTTTCCAACCTACGAACACCGTATCAATCACTACACGATGCACCAATACAGGATTACATACTTTGGTTTAATTTAGACCATGCATCGCACCATTCACATGACCATAATAACATCCTACGATAACAATAGCCAAAATTCCACGAATCTGATGTCCACAACACACCTCATGATACATATAAGTCTTGTTCCAACTCTTGAAATGCTTCCACGTTGGAAGAAATGTGTAGAAATTCACAACCAACTGCCAAGTCAACAAATTATTGAGTTTCTCCTTCTGACAAGAACCATTGCCTCATTATGGACCAAATAATGGTATTTGCTCTTTATTATACTTCATATAATCTGATTGCACTGATCCCGGATCTAATAATCTCGTCTCCCCTAGCATGAGCTACTTATGCAATAAGCCATCTCAAACACGGCAAAAAGCCTCATAAGATGCCACAATGAGCTAATAAGCTACGGACTCGATTGTGATACATAAGGAAAACGAACTCTGGAAGGGATTACTCAACCCACGTGACTAATTAAACAACTGAAAAGGTGCTATGAACCTTCCTCAGAAAATGGGACATAAAACACAAAAAAAATAGAATATAGGGAACTGTACTCAACATCACACTGTTGCGGCGTGCAACCCGATCCAAACAACATACCCGTGGCGGCGTGCCACCCGATCCGCATAAAAAGAATCTATAAGGAAGTACTTACCGAGCTAGAATGCTCATTACTTACAAAATATCCGAATATCGGACACAAGCACGCTAAGTGCATTATACCATCCTTGGAAGGACCGACAGCGCCATACGCTACAAAACTCAAGCACAACTAAGGTGTGATATATGATCTGAATCTCGAGAGCTATCCTGCTCACATAACACCATCGCTACGCGAAACCTCAACACATAAGATATTTATCAAGCCATTTCACAACTCACACAGCATAATATATTATTACATGAAATAGCCGACGACGAAACGACATCCAACGTCCGAATACTCCTCTATAAGGAGCGCTATACTGAATGAACACATCCGGCCTGATATAGAGTCCATATTCATATTTAAATCCATCCACAGACCTCAAGCCGATTCTGATCGCACCATACTAGGCTAATAACCATTCAAGGATCCAAAATGACCCTTTTTTCCCATAACACACAAGAACAACCATCATAACCGGAACAAACTTCCGTAGTCCACAACCAAATGAACCGAGCGCCCTCCAGACATAAATTCTCGAATTAGCGATATCGCCACAATCTTCATACTTGGTTTCAATCTTCACTCAATTAAGTGACTACATGCCACTCTTACACAATCTTTTCGTGGGACACGCTTCCATGACCTTCTGCACCAGGTAACAAGTCTGCATATCCATGCCACCGGTCACATTAATGTTGTAAAGCATTCAAGAATCCACAAATCAATACACAAGGTCTCTTACACCTTACATCGACCTTAGGTGACGCCGAAAATAATACCATCTTACTTTAAACATCTAAATCTTTTTCCTGCTCATCCGAGATCATGACATCCTTGTCAACATCGAACCGAAATCTTGAATCCTCAACTTTCGAATCCCATGCTACTTAGTGCACTTAATCACGCAAATGCGCAGGAGTACAAGAATTCTATCATAACTCCTGAACCACTAATGGGGTAAACACTTCATCATATAAAATCTTCTTCTTAATTCATTTCAAGAGAACCATTGCAACACGTGACTGAATTCTCATATCCGCAGAAAATACCAACCTCTAGTGGTGGTCTAAACCACCATAACTCTTCCGGGATCCCTCTACACATAACATGCCATAATACTTGAATTCCTCCAAATAAAACCAATTACGGCGGCCGACAAACCTCGCATGTACCGCCACAAATCACATGCATAACTCAATGCTCTGAAGGAACTAATCATTGTCACCATCATGCCAATTCAACCATTGTTAGTCGAGCCGTCTTTTCTCAATTTATTCTCAACTTGCCTTAGAAATAATAATAGTCCCATTCATTACATCAGGAACTCAAATCCGCACTCATCTCGAGTGACCTTATTTCACGAGACCACGCGGTTTCAAACCCCACGAATTGTCTTATACCCCTCCTTGTGCGCACTTTTACATCTTCAACTGGTACACCCATTCTGATACTTCTTTTATGAATTCGAAGTTATTTTCTTCCATTTCTCTAATGCTACACTACAACCTGAAGATAACGCAGAGTACTCCAAACCCCGTTTCATAATCTGCTGCAAAAGCTCGATACTAAACCATACTACGGACTCGAGATCCTTAGGCATCACACTTTAAATTTTTGAACCCACTAAGACCGTTATTGAGAGTCACTTGCTCTGACTTGTTCCCAAACCTGATCAACTCCAAGGCCCTGCTAGCACATGGACACTTTCTCAAGTAAACACCCGACTGTCTCACTTTTCCTGTGCATTACATCTACATGAAACATAAACTCTGAGTCTTCCCAAAGCTTGGACATGAATCGATAAGGCCAAATATGGCACACATTCCTCAAATCCTTTGCTCAAATTACCACCGATGTTTTCTTTCCTTAGTTGAAATGACCCACCAATACACCGATAACCAGAAACCTCACAAATATACAACCCTGCAATCCAATTGTAGACGGTGGGGTTCTCCCACTTATCTTGAAGCTAAAATTACAAAATTCTGGAATCCACCGAGATTCTTTCTTCATCATTAACATGATCCTGCACACGCAACTCGCCAAATTTCTCGAAATCCTTCTATTAACCTTTAATAAACACTCCGAACCAATAACCACATTTACATATTAAATCTCTTACCGGGTAGCCAGTAGAATTCTTTGTAGAAGCTTCATCAACACCACGCGGCCGCTAACCTTCTCACATGAGATAACCCACATGTGGAAATTACATGCTGACATATTCAAACGTCGCTGCACTGGGTGCAATTACTACGAAATCAGTAGATCATCCTGGGTCTGAGCTCATTCACCAGTTGCACCAGTCCGTTCACTCCTCATGGACGTCAACTAAAGGTGCGGCAATACATTCCAATCCAAAGTCATGTTGTATCTTTCTTCATATCAAGCAACTCCCTCCTGTCACACCCAATCTTCCTCAATATAGCAGCCAATATTCCAAATTAAGCCCGTAGACCTAGTCACTGTCCACCATGAATCCCAAATCACTTCAAACTTTCCTCAAGCCGTGCAGTTATCCTACCACGTAATCCATATGCTACCTTGCCACTCTCCCACTTTGGTCAACCATCTCCTTTAAGCAACTACTCGACTTCTGTTTTCTTACACTTGGCCTTCTCGTAACCTAACACCACAATAGACATTCCACATGTCCTTCCTCATCCTTTGCTGCCCAGTTGTTGCCTTAACTAAAAATCCGTCTCTGTAGTACTTGAACCAATAGGTCGTTGCCAGCTTTAAACCTTTCCGAGGATTATCTTTCTCGAGCCATCAATACTAGGAACACTGCTTCAATCCTGAACCACTACCCACCGCGATCTCCAACAACTGCTTCCCCTACACCAATTCCTAACACCTCGCCGTGAAGGCGAGTTGAAGAAAACTATAACACAGGCAAACCTTAACGCATTTAACAAAGCGATCACACCACATCAAAATTGACAACTCTACCACGCTTGAAAATATCAGGCTTCATTACTCCATCAACCTCAAAACTAAACATTCATAGTCCGATTGCCTTTTCTCTGCTGGAAATAAAACATGGAACCTCTGAATCATGTACTGGGAAAAATATTTTTTCAAGTCGTTTACTGCCCCGACACATAGACATGCATTCTACCATTACTTAAACACTGTGCGATAACAACGCATGAGCATAATAGCAATATGTGCATCGCCTTAAAGCTCCCAGAAGTACAGCTACTGAGCTGAAATGACAGAATATCTTTCCACAAGGCGACGACAATAGCCCAATCAATTACCTAGGGAGAAACATCATGCACTACATCTGTAGTACCATTAAAATTTTCCTCGATCCCCAAGTTATAACAAGCGCTTTACGTCGCATAAGATTGAATAGGAAGGAAATGAAGGCATAAGCCTTAAAGGAATCAAATCGCATGATGAGGAATCAAAAGGGAAGTATTCCTACCTGCCCTGTAGCCTCTTGAAGATAAGTACAGATGTCTCTGTATCGATCAACAAGACTCTACTAGACTTGCTCATGACTCGTGAGAACTAAGTAAACCTAGTGCTCTGATACTATGTTGTCACGATCCAAAATCTATTAAGGTTGTGATGGCACCGGACACCACTGTCAGGCAAGCCAACCATAATCAATTAACTTAATTACCCATTTTAGTATTTTTGAAATCAAAATTTCTTCAATAAAATAATAAAGATAGAACTCATAGAGTAAATGATAATTATTTTTAGCAACTAAATTTCTAAATAATTCACAACCATTCCCAAAACCCGGTATCACAAGTGCATGAGCATATACTAGGGAATTTAAAATAATAAAATACAGCATCTGTCCAGAATATAAATTAGACAGGAAAATATAATAACTTAGAAGGAGACTCTGTTGGCTGCGGATCGTAATACAGAATGCAGCTCACATATGTCCCCACAATTATTAACCACACCTCTGCGCCCACAAAGCCGCTAGACATATATGTCCATGCACAGTAAAATATGTAGCAAGTGCAGTATGAGTACGAAAACAACGTATACCAAGTAAGTATCAAATCTAATCTCGAAATACCAAGTAAGTATCAAATCTAATCTCGAAGAGGTAGAGACGAGATGGCCGACTTTGACACTCACTATGGGTCAATAATATTAAGTAATCATGAAAATAGAAATATTTATATCAACGTGATTCACAGAGTTAACAATAATTTTTATTGAACCAGCATAAATAATTAAATTCCTTTAATCCGAATAAATTTCAAATTTATCAATTAGCCTCATTTACAGGAATAATAATAATTTCCTTAACAAGCAGAGATAATTAATTCTTTAAATTTTCAAAAATTTCCAATTTATCAATCAAATTCATTCAAGTACAGCAATTTTCAATCTATTAATTAAATCCATAAGCTGCAATTAAAAATAGCAAAGTATCGTGTAATTATTATTATTAGGCACGATTTCTGCCGATGTCGTACGACCCGATCCAGAGTGTCGTGTGCACTGTCGAGGGACGTGCGGCACGATCCATAGATGCATTTATCCTTGCGAGGCGTTCGGCCCGCTCCACAAGAAAGGAGGACATTTTCTTATGTACCTCCGGAAGGAGAATATATTTATTATAAGATAAATTCGGGAGGAAGAACAATTTCTCTTAACAATTAATTAATTTAAACAGAAAATCAAGTATATGAGATTTTCATTATATATATATATATATATATATATATATATATATATATATATATATATATATATATATATATATATATATATATATATATATATATATATATATATATATATATATATATATATATATATATATATATATATATATATATATATATATATATATATATATATATATATAGCATTAATAGTAGCTACGCACGGACTCTCGTCACCTCGTGCGTACGTAGCCCCCACAATTAGCAACAATTATTACTTTAATTACCTATGGGGTAATTTTCCCCTCACAAGATTAGACAAGAGACTTACCTCAATTTGCTCTAATTTAATCCAATAGAAGGCCTTTTCCACGATTATCCAACTCTGTATGGCTTGAATCTAGCCAAGAATAATTCGATACAATCACTAAAAATTATAGGAATCAATTCCATAAGAAAATACTACATTTTTCAATAAAATTTCGAAATTAACTCAAAAATAGACGTCTCGGAATCCGGCGAAAGTTACGAAATATGAACGCCCACTCAACCACGAGTCTACCCATACCAAAATCACTAAATTCCGATAACAATTCGGCCCGCAAATTCTCAAATCTATCCAAGAGGGTTTTCAAACTTTTCCAACTCAATTCACCAATTAAATGATAAAAACAGTGATGGATTCGGGTAATTTAACCAATATTGAGTTAAGAACACTTACCCCATTTTCTCTAAAAATCTCCCAAAAATCGTCCAAATCCGAGCTCCAAATCGTTAAAAATGAAAATTTTCAGAACTTAAACTCTCTGCCCAGTGATTTCTTCTACGTGATCGCGAACTTCCTCATGCGATCGCGTAACACAAATTCTTCTGCCTAGAAAATAACTCTACGCGATCACATAAAGTCTCACGTGATCGCGATGCACAAGGTTCCAACTCTACGCAATCGCATCCCTCTTCACGCGATCGCATAGAGCAAACACATGGCTAGCTTCCTCTCCAGTTTCCCCTACGCGATCGCAAACAATGCCACGCAATCGCGATGCACAGGCTAACCCAACCTACGCGATCGCGGACGTTCCCACACGATCGGATAGAACAATATTTCCAGCTCCCAAATTAAGCCTACGCGATGGCAACCCCATTCACACGATCGCGTATAACAAATTCACCTCTGCCCAAATTACCCTACGTGATCGTAGACCAACTTACGCGATCGCGTATAAGGAAATCAGAAGGAAATCAGCTATCAGCAGTCTCCCAAAGGCCAAAAGTGATCCGTTAGCCGTCCGAAACTCACCCGAGCCCCTCGTGACCTCAACCAAATATACCAACAAGTCCCAAAACATCATACAAACTTAGTCGAACCCTCAAACCATACCAAACAACACTAAAACCACAAATCATCCTCCAATTCAAGCTTAATGCAACAACAACAACAACAATAACCCATTATAATCCCACTAGTGGAGTCTAGGGAGGGAAATGTGTACGCAGACCTTACTCCTACCATGAGCTAGAGAGCTGTTTCCAATAGACCCTCGGCATCCTTCCCTCCAAGAATTCCCCACCTTGCTCTTGGGGTGACTCGAACTCACAACCTCTTGGTTGAAAGTGGAGGTTGCTTACCATTAGAGCAACCCCTCTTGTCAAAATTCAAGCTTAATGAAACTTAAGATTTCCAACTTCTACATTTGGTACCAAAACCTATCAAATCAAGTCCGATTGACCTCAAATTTTGCACACAAGTCATAAATGACATAACAGAGCTATGAAATTTTTCGAAACTGGATTCCGACCCCGATATCAAAAAGTCAACTCCCCGGTCAAACTTCCAAACTTAAATTCTTGTTTTAGCCATTTCAAGCCTAATTTAACTACGGACTTCCAAATAAAATTCCGAACACGCTCCTAAGTCCAAAATCACCATACAGAGCTATTGAAACCGTCAAATCCCGATTCTGGGGTCATTTTCTCAAAAATATTGACCGAAGTCAAACTTGCCCCTTTTAAAGCCAAACTAAGGAACCAATTTTTCTAATTTCAACCCGCTCACTTCCAAATTTCGAACAAACCATACCCGCAAGTTATAAATTAGAAAAGACACATACGGAGAGTCTTATTTAGGGGAACAGGATTCTAACAGTCAAAACGACCGGTTGGGTCATTACATCTATGATGATGCTTCATGCATGCAATAGACTCTATTCATTATGAACTTTATTTTATTTGGAGAATTAGCAGCTGGAATATGACATTTAGCTTTGGGTCAGCAAATACGCCTAACAATATCTTGCAAATGAATTATCACTTGAACTTCAAGTTCACACTTTCTCGTACGAGGATCTAGATGTGCTCTAATAATTCATTACATGCATTACTTTTTCAGTTGCCCATTTTCTCTCTCTATTATTGGGATCACCAACACATATCCCTAGCCTTATTTGGGGATCCATCTTTGTGCATTGTGGTAGAACAATATATAGCACATTCATATTTCTTGATGGAAATTATTTGGTTCCTGACCCTGGACCGATTGTGATAGGGAGAACTTATCAGAATTTGGCTAGATGCGTACAAGTGTTGTTATATTAAATAATACATTACATACCTAATTTTATTTTGGCAGTTTTGTTCTCATAACCAATGGTTTAGCTATAATTGGAGGCATACAATTTCTGCTAAACCAACTTGGATTTAAACTAGTATATTCAAGATAAATCATTATAATTTATATTTTGGAACTGTGCTTTAATAATTAGAGCAATCAATCTTGCAAAATTCAAACTGCAAATTGATAACAAATGTACATGTGACCATAAAATAGATGGATCTATTAAAATCATAACATAGTAAACGGTCCACATGGCAGGTGACTGGGCCCATATATTTATCGCCTTTTATTCATTCCAGAAATCAAGGGATTCAATCCCAATCTTACTTGGTATATCATGAGAATAAGCATCACAATATAATTCTTGAAGAATCTTATATTTCTTCAATATATGCCAATGTAATTCTCAATTAATTTTTTGCATCATAATAGAACCGAGATGGTCAACCGGTCATGTCAACTAATATTATTTTCAGTAAACCTCTAGTTTACTTATGACATATGATTCCATCATTGTCACAACCCGAAATTTCCACCTTCGGGACCGTGATGACCCCTAACATTTCACTTCCTAGGCAAGCCAATGTTAGAATATAACTAGCCACTTTAACAAAATTTTAAATTAATTAATAACAAGGAAAGAAATGCGCAAATAAAGTCTGAAATAAAGTGAATAATCCATAATAATCGCGATATCTAAATACCATCCCAGAACTGGAGTCACAAGTGTACGAGCTTCTAGAATAATACAAATAAAGGTCTGAATAAAATTTAAGTTGTTTGAAATATAATACAAAACTGAGATAAGATATAAGGAGACTTCAGAACTGCGAATGCTATGCAGTTATACCTCAAGTCTCCACTGGTAGTTGTATCCGGGCAAATCTACAGTATGCCGCTGGGACCAACTGTGAAATCTACACAAGAAGTGCAGAGTGTAGTATTAGTACAACCGACCCCATGTACTGGTAAGTGCCGAGCCTAACCTCGACGAAGTAGTGATGGGGCTAAGGCAGGTCGCTTACATTAACATGTACACAATAATAATAATAATAACGGGAATAGTAGTAAGACCGGTAAATAATATCAACAATTGAAGTCAATTTAGCAGTCACAATCCCTCAACTTGTTTCCATTGCGGCGGGCAACCCGATCTCCCAATATAAACTTAGAATAAATCTGTTGCAGCGTGCAACCCGATCCTCTAATATAAACTTTTAAATAAATCTGTTGCGGTGTGAAACCCGATCTCCCAATATATTTAACAACTCTTAAATGTAATAAAAATAGTATAATAAATATCACGTTCAATGAGAAACTATTAAGCATCAAGGCATACAATAATTATAATTTATTTATGAAACAAACAATGACAAGTAGAAATATATTGTAGAAATCATGGAGAAAATAAGCAGTTTAATATTTAATATGCTAAATGTCAAGTATAAATTGAGACACATAAATCAAATAAGCATGTAACAATTATTGAAGAAATTCAAGAATTAATATTTGACAAGAAATAAGAAAGAAACAATTATTATAATAATTAATTTATATCTTGAAATAATTTAAGATATTTAAATAATTAAGCAAACAATTAATTTGACAAAGTATATGCACTCGTCACCTTGCCTATACATCGTTACACATGAAATTCACATAGCAAATAATTCAAGGGTTCTATTCCCTCAAGTCAAAGTTAACCACGACACTTACCTCGCTTTGCAACCAAGTTCAAGAATCCAATAAACCTTTGCCTTGTGAATTCGTGTCTAAAATCCTCAAATCTAGAGTCATAAATAATTCAATATACTCAATACAAATCGTAGGAATTAATTCCATATGAATTTACTAATTTTTCGAATTAAAATCCGAAATTCATCTCAAACATCGACAGTAGGGCCCACGTTTCGAATCTCAGAAAAACTTATGAAATCCAAACACCCATTCCAATACGAGTCCAACCATACCAAAATTATCAAATTCTGATGTCAAATGGACCTTCAAATCTTAAATTTTCATTTTTGGAAAGTTTTACAAAAATTCCAATTTCTTCCATTTAAATCCAAAATACATGATGAATATATACATGGATTTATGAAATATAATCACTTTTGGTTATAGAACACTTACCCAATTCAAAGTCGTGAAAAATCGCTTTGGAATCGCCTAAATCCGAGTCTCAAAACTCAAAAATGAGTAAAAATGGCTAACTCCCGATTTTTATGTGTTATGTCTAGCATTTCCACTTCTGCGGAAACTTGACCGCTTCTGCGAGCCCTCATCTGCGGTCTAAAATCCGCAGGTGCGATTACACCAGAAGGCCAAAATTTTAGATTTTTTCTTAAGTCCAAATTTTGATCCGTTAACCATCCGAAATCCACCCGAGGCCCCCGGGACCTCAACCAAATATACCAACAAGTTATAAAATATCATACGAACTTAGTCGAGACTCAAATCACATCAAACAACGCTAAAATTATAATTCACACCTCGATTCGAACTTTTGAGTTTCAAACTTTTCAATTTACAAATCTTGTACCGAAACATGTTAAATGAATCCGGAATGACTTTAAATTTGGCACACAAGTCATAAATGACATAAAGGAGCTATTCCAATTTCAAGAATCGAATTCCGGCCTCGATATCAAAAAGTCAAATCCGTGGTCAAACTTTGGAAATCTTTAGTCTATAAATTTCTAGTTTTCGTTAAATGGCCATAATTTGAGCTAGGGACCTCCAAATTAAATTCTGGGCATACGCCCAAGTCCCAAATCATAAGACGGACCAATCGGAACTGTCAAAACACTGATCCGGATCTGTTTGCTAAAACTGTTGACCAAAGTCAACTTAATTGAGTTTTAAGGTTGTATTTCACATTTTAATCAATTTTTTACATAAAACTTTTCCGGAAAATTATACGAACTGCGCACGCAAGTCGAGGAATGATAAATAATGCTTTTCGGGGTCTTAGAACACAGAATTAATTATTAAATTTAAAGATGACCTTTTGGGTCATCACATTCTCCACCTCTAAAACAAACGTTCGTCCTCGAACGTAATTAGAAAAGTACCTAAGCTGGTAAAAAGGTGTGGATATTTACTCCGCATGTCTGACTCGGACTCCCAGGTAGATGCTTCTACCGGCTGACCTCTCCATTGTACCTGAACTGAAGGATAAATAGTAGACCTCAACTGTCGGACCTTCCAGGCTAGAATAGCTATTGGCTCCTCTTCACAAGTCAAATCCTTATCCAATTGGACTAAGCTGAAATCTATCACATGGGACGGATCACCATAATATTTTCGAAGCATAGACACATTGAACACCGGATGAACCGCTGATAAACTAGGTGGTAATGCAAGTCTGTAGGCTACTTCGCCCACCCTTTCAAGAATTCCGAAGGGTCCTATATACCTAGGGCTTAACTTGCCCTTCTTTCTGAACCTCATTACACCTTTCATAGGTGAAACCCGGAGCAATACTCTTTTTCCAACCATGAATGCAATATCACGAACTTTACTGTCGGCATAACTCTTTTGCCTTGACTGAGTTGTGCGAAGTCGATCCTAAATAATTTTGACCTTATCCAACGCATCCTCTACGAAATCGGTACCCAACAAACGAGCCTCTCCCGGTTCACACCAGCCAACTGGCGAACGAAATCGTCTTCCGTATAATGCCTCATATGAAGCCATTTGAATGCTCGACTGGTAGCTATTATTATAGGTAAACTACGCAAGTGGCAAGAATTGGTCCCAAGAACCTCCAAAGTCTATAACACAAGCTCGAAGCATTTCTTCCAATATCTGAATGGTGCGCTCTGACTGTCCGTCTGTCTATGGATGAAATGATGTACTCAACTCAACACGCATGCCTAACTCACGTTGTATAGCCCTCTAAAAGTGCAATGTGAACTGTGTACCTCAATCAAAAATAATAGACACGGGAACACTGTGAAGGAGGACAATCTCAAGAATGTAAATTTCAGCTAACCGCTCTGAAGAATAGGTAACTGTCACTGAAATGAAATGTGCTGACTTGGTCAACCTGTCCACAATGACCCAAACTGCGTCGATTTTTCTCTGAGTCTGTGGAAGCTCAATAACAAAATCCATAGTGATACGCTCCCACTTCCACTCGGGAATTTCTAACTTCTGAAGCAAAACCACCAGGTCTCTGATGCTCGTACTTAACTTGCTGACAATTCAGACACCGATCTACATATGCAACTATATCCTTCTTCATTCTCCTCCACCAATAATGTTGCCGCAAATCTTGATACATTTTGGCGGCATCTGGACGAATAGAATACCTGGAACTGTGGGCCTCTTCTAGAATTAATTCAAGAAGTCTATCCACATTAGGCACAAAAATACGAACCTGCATTCGCAGAACTCCATCTTCCCCCACAGCAACATGTTTGGCATCACCGTGCCGCATTGTGTCCTTAAGGACAAGTAAATAAGGATCATCATATTGTCGCTCTCTGATGTGTTCATATAAAAAAGACCGAGCGACTGTGCAAGCTAGAACCCGACTGGGTTCTGAAACATCTAACCTCACGAACTGATTAGCCAAAGTCTGAACATCTAAAGCTAACGGTCTCTCACCAACCGGAATATATGCAAGACTGCCCATACTCACAGCCTTTCTACTCAAAGCATCGGCCACCACATTGGTATCATAGTCTTTCAACAACTCCAACCATCTTCTCTGCCTCAAATTAAGATCTTTTTGTTTGAACAGATACTGAAGGCTACAATGATCAGTAAATACCTCACACGAGACACCGTAGAGGTAATGCCACCAAATCTTCAGCGTATGAACAATGGCTGCCAATTCTAAGTCATGAACATGATAATTCTTCTATGAACTTTCAATTGTTGCGGCGCGTATGCAATCACCCTGCCATCTTGCATTAATACTGCACCAAGCCCAATGTGGAATGCATTAAAATATACCGTATAGTATCCTGAACCTGTGGGTAATACCAATACTGGCACCGTAGTCAGAGCAGTCTTGAGCTTCTAAAAGCTCAACTCACACTCGTCTGACCATCTGAATGGGGCACCTTTCTGGGCCAGTCTGGTCAATGGGCTTGCTATAGATGAAAAACTTTCCACGAACCAACGATAATAATCTGCCAAACCTAGGAAACTCCGGATCTCTGTAACTAAAGTAGGTCTAGGCCAATTATGAACAACCTCAATCTTCTTAGGATCCACCTTTATGCCTTCTGCCGATACAACATGCCCCCAAAAGGCAACTGCGCTTAACCAAAACTCGCATTTTGAAAATTTAGCATATAACTTATTATTCTTCAAAGTCTAAAGCACACTCCGAAGATACTGCTCATGCTCCTCTCGACTGCTGGAGTAAATCAAGATATCATCAATGAATACAACCACAAAAGAATCCAAATAGGGCTTGAACACCCGATTCATCAAATCCATAAATGCTGCTGGGGCATTTTTCAACCCAAATGATATCACTAGGAATCCGTAATGCCCATACCGAGTCTGAAAAGCTGTCTTAGGGACATCAGATGCCCTAATCTTCAACTGATGGTAACCAGAACTCAAGTTGATCTTTGAAAACACCTTGGCACCCTGAAGCTGATCGAATAAGTCATCAATTCTTGGTAGTGGATATTTGTTCTTGATAGTAGCCTTGTTCAACTGCTGATAATCTGCACACATTCGCATTGAACCATCTTTCTTCTTTACAAATAACATTTGTGCACCCCAGGGTGAGACACTGGTCTAATGAATCCCTGATCAAGCAAGTCTTGTAACCGCTCCTTCAATTCTTTCAACTCCGGCGGGGCCATATGGTATGGTGGGATAGAAATGGGCTTAGTGCCCGGAGCTAAATCAATACAGAAGTCAATATCTCTGTCGGGTGGTATCCCCGGCAAATCTCCAAAAAATACTTCTGGAAATTCATGAACAACTGGTACTAAGTCCATAGATGTAACATCCGCACTGGGATCGCGAATATAAGACAAATAGGCTAGACACCCTTTCTCGACCATACACCGAGCCTTCATATAAGAAATAACCCTGCTGGTAGAATAACTAGGAGTTCCTTTTCACTCTAATCGAGGTAACCCCGGCATGGCTAAGGTCACCGTCTTGGCATGACAATCCAATATAGCATGATAATGTGACAACCAATCCATACCCAGTATGACGTCAAAATCTACCATGTCGAGAAGTAGAAGATCCACACTAGTCTCAAGACTACCAATAGTAATCACACACGAATGATAGACATGGTCTACTACAACAGAGTCTCCCACCGGTGTAGATACACACAGAAGCACCGAGAGAATCATGAGACACAACCAAATATGAAGCAAAATAGGAGGACACATAGGAATAAGTAGATCCTGGATCAAATATAACTGAAGCATCTCTATGAAAAACTAGAATAATACATGTGATCACGACATCGGATGACTCGGCCTCAGGCCTAGGTGGAAAATCATAAAATTGGGGTTGGGCCCCACCACTCTGAACTGCGTCTCTAGGACGGCCTTTAACTGGCTGACCTCCACCTCTAACAGCCTGACCTCTACCTTTAATGGCCCGACCTCCACCTCTGGCTTCCTGACCCTTACCTCTATCTCGCCGAGAAGGCGGTGATGAAACCGGTGCTGGTATGATGGCACGAGAATCCTACCGAGATCTGTTACTCGACAACCTAGGGCAATACCTCCTGATGTGGCCAATGTTCCCACACTCATAACACTCATCCTGATGTCGTGTATGCTGAAGCTGAAGCTAGCCCGAATGGGCCGGATAACCGCTATAGTGACTCTGGAGTGGTGGTGAACTGATAGGAGCTGAATGTGCACTAAATTCTAGCTGCCCAGAGTAAGGCATAATAGAACCGTGACTCCCTGAAGTACCAGGAGATGCCTGGAGTGCTGAATGAAACAGTCTAGGAGGATGACCCATACCAAAATTACCCTTGCCTCCAGACGAGGCACCACTGAAACCATGGAACTAATAAGGCCTTTTATCAGACCTCTGCCCTCTCTCCTGTTCGAGAACCATCTCGATCCTCCTCGCGACATTAGCGGCCGGCTGAAAGAAAATCTCACTTCCGGTCTCCTTGGCCATCTGAAGCCTGATAGGGTGAGTGAATCCCTCAATAAACTTCCTCACTCCCTCTCCCTCAGCAGGTAATAAAAGGAGAGCATGACGGCCTAAATCCACAAAACGGGATTCATATTGAGTAACAGTCATACTGCCCTGTTGTAGACGCTCAAATTGCCTGCGGTAATCCTCTCTCAATGTGATAGGGAGGAACTTCTCTAGAAATAGCTGTGAAAACTACTCCCAGGTCAATGCAGGCTATCCAACTGATCTAGTCAATGTATAATCTCACCACCACCTCTTGGCGGAACCCGTCATCTGAAAAACAACAAAATCGACCCCATTGGTCTAAACTATACCCATGTTCTGCAGCACCTCATGGCAGCGGTCAAGATAATCATGTGGTTCCTAAGAAGGTGTACCACTGAAGTGAACTGGAAAGAGCTTGGTAAACTTATACAGTCTCAATAAGGCCTCAAAAGACATGGCATGCCTATCACCGTCTTGTGCCGCAACAACTGGCTGAACTACCCCAATTGGCGGGGCTGCTGGAGTCTAATTCTAGGGAGCCATCTGCTCCGGAGCGGGAGTAGTGGGAGTTTGTGATCCTCCCCTAGCCTGTGAGGCTGGAAATGTACCATTTTGGGCCACGCCCTTAATAAGACTTACCAAACAGACTAGAGCGTCCTGAAGCACTAAAGTAGCTATGAATCCTTCCGGGACCTGAACTGGTCCAACTGGTATAGTCTGAACCGGAACCTCCTCCTGAAGATCCACCTGAGGTTCTACAACAGGTGCGGCTGCTCGAGCTCTAAACTGAGCTCTACCTCTGCCTCGCCCTCTAGCATGACCTCGACCTCGACCTCTACCCCTGGCCATAGTTTTCACCGGGAGCTCTGGTCCCTGTCTGTCGGTAGATGTATTACGTGTTCTCGCCATCTGCGAGAGAATAAGAATAGAATGGTTCAATTATCGATGATAGAATAAAATCACACGACAGGATAAAAAATAAGTGATATTGTTCCTAAACTTCATAGCCTCTGAAAGATAAGTACAGACATCTCTGTACCGATCTTTCAGACTCTACTAAGTTCGCTCGTGACTCGTGAGACCTATGTAACCTAGTGCTCTGATACCAGCTGTCACGACCCAAAATTCCCACCTTCGGGACCGTGATGGCGCCTAACATTTCACTTGCTAGGCAAGCCACATTAGAATATAACTAGCCATTTTAACAAAATTTTAAATTAATTAATAACAAGGAAACAAATGCGCAAATAAAGTCTGAAATAAAGTGAATAATCCATAATAATCGCGATATCTAAATACCATCCCAGAACTGGAGTCACAAGTGCACGAGCTCCTAGAATAATACAAATAAACGTCTGAATAAAATTCAAGTTGTTTGAAATATAATACACAACTGAGATTAGATAGAAGGGGACTTTAGAACTGCGAACGTTGTGCAGTTATATCTCAAGTCTCCACTGGTAGCTGTATGCGGGCAAATCTATAGTACGCCGATGGGACCAACTCCGAAATCTTCACAAGAAGTGCAGAATGCAGTATCAGTACAACCGACCCCATGTACTGGTTAGTGCTGAGCCTAACCTCGATAAAGTAGTGACGAGGCTAAGAAAGGTCGCTTACATTAACCCGATCCACAATAATAATAATAATAATAATAATAATAATAATAATAATAATAATAATAATAATAATAATAATAATAATAATAATAATAATAATAATAATAATAATAATAATAATAATAACGGGAATAGTAGTAAGACCGGTAAATAATATCAATAATTGAAGTCAATTCAGCAGTCACAATCCCTCAACTTGTTTCTATTGCGACGGGCAACCCGATCCCCCAATATAAACTTAGAATAAATCTGTTGCGGCGTGCAACTCGATCCCCCAATATAAACTTTTAAATAAATCTGTTGCGGCGTGCAACCCGATCTCCCAATATATTTAACAACTCTTAAATGTAATAAAAATAGTCTAATAAATATCACGTTCAATGAGAAACTATTAAGCATCAAGGCATACAATAATTATAATTTATTTATGAAACAAACAATGACAAGTAGAAATATATTGTAGAAATCAGGGAGAAAATAGGCAGTTTAATATTTAATATGCTAAATGTCAAGTATAAATTGAGACACATAAATCAAATAAGCATGTAACAATTACTGAAGAAATTCAAGAACTAATATTTGACAAGGAATAAGAGAGAAACAATTATTATAACAATTAATTCGTGCCTTAAAATAATATAAGATGTTTAAATAATTAAGCAAACAATTAATTTAACAAAGTATATGCACTCGTCACCTTGCCTATACATCGTTACACATGAAATTCACATAGCAAATAATTCAAGGTTTCTATTCCCTCAAGTCAAAGTTAACCACGACAGTTACCTGGCTTTGCAACCAAGTTCAAGAATCCAATAAACCTTTGCCTCGCGAATTCGTGTCCGAAATCCTCAAATCTAGTCATAAACAATTTAATATACTCAATACAAATCGTAAGAATTAATTCCATATGAATTTACTAATTTTTCGGATTAAAATCCAAAATTAATTTCAAAAATTGACGGTGGGGCCCATATTTTGAATCTTGGAAAAAATTACGAAATCCGAACACCCATTCCGATACGAGTCCAACCATATAAAAATTATCAAATTCCGATGTCAAATGAACCTCCAAACCTTAAATTTTTATTTTTGGAAAGTTTTACAAAAATACCAATTTCTTCCATCTAAATCCGAACTAAATGATGAATATATACATGGATTTATGAAATATAATAACTGTCACGACCCAAAATCCAAAAAGGTCGTGATGGCGCCCAACACTACAGCTAGGCAAGCCAACTAATAAATTAAGCATACATTGATAAAATTTAAAACCAAGAAAATATAAACCCAAACTCTACCAATGTGTGTGCCAAGACCTGGTGTCACAAGTGAATGAGCATCTAGTAGATTATACAAAACTCCAAATACTGTCTGAAATGAAATAGACAGAATGTAAATATAAGAAGAGACACTGGTAGCTGCAGAACGGCTCAGAAAGGCAGCTCACCACTATGCCTCGGGATGACGTGGGTATGTGATGATAGGTCCTCCACTAGTACCTGTCTCAGATCCTGCACAAAAAGTGCAGCAATTGTAGTATGAATACGTAAACAACGTGTACCCAGTAAGTATAATCTCGAAGTGGTATAGACGAGATGGCCGACTTTGACACTCACTATGGGTCAATAATAATTGAAATAAAACTAGGTTATTTAAATCAGCATGATTTACAGAATTTACAATAATTTATTTAATCAGCGAAAATAATCAAATTCCTTCAATTCAAATAATTTCCAATTTATCAATTAAATCTCATTTACAGGAGTAACAATTAATTCCTTAACAAGCAAAAATAACAATTCATTAAATTTCAAGGATTTTTCAATTTATTGATTAGCTTCACAAGCTGAAATAAATTATTAAAGTACCGTGTAATTATTATTATTAAGCACAATTTCTGCCGAGGACGTACGGCCCGATCCAGAGTGTTGTGTACACTGCCGAGGGACGTGCGGCGCGATTGATAGATGCATCTATCCTACCGAGGCATTCGGCCCGCTCCACAAGAAAGGAGGACATTTTCTTATGTGCCTCCGGAAGGAGGGTATATTTATTATAAGATAAATTTGGGAGGAGAACAATTTCGTTTAACAATTAATTGATTTAAACAAAAATTAAGCATATGAAAATTTCATATTTTTCTACTTTTCATAACAATTCACAATATATACATCAATTATTTTAATTAATAAAGAATACAATTCACACAAGTAATTCATGCTTTGAGTCCTAAACTACCCGGACTTTAGCATTTACAGTAGCTACGCACTGACTCTCGTCACCTCGTGCGTACGTAGCCCCGCAATTTAGCAAAAATATATTTAATTTAATCACCTATGGGGTAAATTACCCCCTCACAAGATTAGGCAAGAGATTTATCTCGTCTTGCTCCAATTTAATCCACTATAAGGCCTTTTCCACGATTATCCAACTATGTATGGCTCGAATCTAGCCAAAATAATTCGATACAATCACTAAAACAAATATAGGAATCAATTCTATAAGAAAATACTATATTTTTAATAAAATCCTGAAATTAATTAAAAATTCGTTCGTGGGGCCCAAATCTCAAAAACCGACGAAAGTTATGAAATCCGATAACACATTCAATTATGAGTCCAACAATACAAGTTTCACTCAAATCTGACTCCGAATCGATACCGAAATCTTAAAAATTCGTTTCTATGAGATTTCTAAAAATTTCCCAAAACACTAATTTATGGTGAAAACAATGATATACTTGTATATGTAGACCAAATCCGAGTTAGAATCACCTACCCCAATATTTTTCCCTTGAAAATATGCCAAAAGTCGTCTCTGCTCAAGCTCAGGTTCATCAAAAATGGCAAATGGGGCGAATGCCCTCTTTTTATAAAACTGCCCAGCAGCCTTCGGAACTGGTCCTCGAACTGGGCCTTGATTGCGGCCTCGATCTCAGGCTCGAGCCTGGACCTCGGTCATGGCCTGCCTTCGATCAGGACATCGAGCATGTGCCTTCGATCGGGGCATCGATCATGGGCCTTCGATCAGGGCATCGAGCATGGGCCTTTGATCAGGGCATCGAGCATGTGCATTCGATCAGGGCATCGAGCATGGGCCTTCGATCAGGGCATCGAGCATGTGCCTTCGATCAGGGTCATCGAGCACATGCCTTCGATCAGGGCATCGATACACAAGCTCGAGCATGTGCCTCATCAACCCTGGGCTCGATATCTGGGCTCGATACCTGGGCTCGATATCTGGGCTCGATCACAACCCAGAATGTCCAACAGAAGAGGAAAAATTGCAGCAGCTTTTTAACTCCAATTTTTGATCCGTTAACCATCCGAAATTCACCCGAGGCCCTCGGGACCTCAACCAAATATACCAACAAGTCCTAAAACATCATACAAACTTAGTCGAACCTCTAAATCACATCAAACAACGCTAAAACCATGAATCATACCCCAATTCAAGCTTAATGAAACTAAAAGTTTTCAACTTCTACATTCAATGTCGGAACCTATCAAATCAACTCCGATTGACCTCAAATTTTACACACAAGTCATAAATTACATAACGGAGCTATGAAAAGTTTCGGAACTGGATTCCGACTCCGGTATCAAAAAGTCAACTCCCCGGTCAAACTTTCAAACTTTAAATTCCTATTTTAGCCATTTCAAGCCTAATTTCACCACGGACTTTCAAATAAAATTCCGATCAGGCTCCTAAGTCCAAAATCACCATACGGAGCTGTTGGAATCATCAAAATTCTATTCCGGAGTCGTTTTCTCAAAATGTTGACCGAAGTCAAACTTAGCACTTTAAGGCCAACTTAAGGAACAAAGTATTCCAGTTTCACCCCAAACACTTCCAAATCCCGAACCAACCATCGCCGCAAGTCATAAATCCTTACAAGCACCTACGGGAAGTTTTATTTTAGGGAACGAGGTTCTAAAAGTTAAAACGACCGGTTGGGTCATTACATTCTCCAATTCTTAAACAAACGTTTGTCCTCGAACGGGTTTAGAATTGTACCTGGAGTGCTGAATAAGTGTGGATATCTGCTCTGCATGTCTTCCTCGGCCTCCCAAGTCGCTTCCTCGACTGGTTGGCCCCTCCACTGGACTTTTACTGCAAAAATCCTCTTGGACCTCAACTGGCGAACCTGTTTATCAACAATGGTAATTGGCTCCTCTTCATAACCCAAGCTATTATCTAGTTGAACTGTGCTGAAGTCTAACACATATGATAGGTCGACATAATACTTCCGGAGCATAGATATGTCAACACCTCAAATGGGCCTATAAACCTTGGGCTCAACTTGCCCTTCTTCCCGAATCTCATAATTCCCTTCATCGGCGAAACCTTCAAGAGAACTTTTTCACCTACCATAAATGATATATCACGCGCTTTCTGATCCGCGTAACTCTTTTGTCTGGACTATGCTGTACGAAGTCGCTCCTGAATCAACTTTACCTTTTCCAAGGCATCCCTTACCAAATCAGTACCATATAACTTAGCCTCACCTGGCTCAAACCATCCGATAGGTGAACGACATCGCCGACCATATAAAGCCTCAAATGGAGCCATCTCGATGTTGGATTGGTAACTGTTATTATAAGCAAACTCGGCCAAAGGCAGGAAACGATCCCACTGACCTCCAAAGTCGATCACACATGCCCTGAGCATATCCTCCAAAATCTGAATTGTCCTCTCTGACTGTCCATTGGTCTGCGGATGAAAGGCTATGCTGAGCTCTACACGGGTCCCCAACTCACTCTGTACTTCTCTCCATAAATGTGAAGTAAACTGAGGGCCTCTATCTGATATGATGGAAATTGGCACACCGTGCAACCGAACTATCTCCTGAATATAAATCTGGGCCAACCTCTCTGAAGTATACGTAGTCACAACAGGAATAAAATGTGCCGACTTAGTCAACCTTTCAACAATCACCCAAAATGCATCAAACTTCCTCAAGGTCCGCGGCAACCTAACTCCAAAGTGCATAGTAATTCGTTCCCATTTCCACTCTGGTATAGTCATCTGCTGAAGTAGGCCACCTGGCCTCTGGTGCTCATATTTAACTTGCTGGCAATTTAGACACCTAGATACATACTCAACTATGTCATTTTTCATTCGTCGCCACCAATAATGTTGCCTCAAGTCACGATACATCTTAGTAGCACCTGGATGAATAGAATACCGAGAACTGTGTGCCTCTTCCAGGATCTTTTTCCTCAGTCCATCCACATTAGGAACACATAGACGATCCTGGAGTCGCAGAACACCATCCGCTCTAATAGTAACTTCCCTGGCACCACCTCGCAGTACCGTTTCACGAAGAACCATCAAGTATGGATCATCATATTGGCGAGCCTTGATCTGCTCAAATAGTGAAGATTGGGCCACCACACATACAAGAACTCGGCTGGGCTCTGAAATATCCAGCCTCACAAGTTTGTTAGCCAAGGATTGAATATCTGAGGCTAATGGCCTTTCCTCTGCTGAAATGAAAGCCAAACTACCTCCTCTGCTGAAATGAAAGCCAAACTACCTCCTCTGCTGAAATGAAAGCCAAACTACCCATACTCTCCGCCTTCCTGCTCAAGGCATCTGAAACCACATTTGCTTTGCTCGGATGATACAAGATAGTAATATCATAATCTTTTAGTAACTCCAGCCATCTGCGCTGCCTCAAATTTAGGTCCCTCTGCTTGAACAAATGCTGCAAACTGCGATGATCAGTATAAAATTCACAAGACACCCCATAAAGATAATGCCTCCAAATCTTAAGAGCGTGAACAATCGCAGCTAACTCCAAATCATGTACCGGATAATTCTTTTCGTGGGGCTTCAGCTGACATGAAGCATATGCAATAACTTGCCCTTCCTGCATCAATACACAACCCAAGCCAATGCGCGGAGCGTCGCAATACACTGTATACATCTCCGAACCAGAAGGCAACACTAACACTAGTGTTGTAGTCAGTGCTGTCTTGTGCTTCTGAAAGCTTGACTCGCAATCATCGGACCATCGGAACTGAACACCCTTCTGGGTTAATTTGGTCAAATGTGCTGCAATAGATGAAAAACCTTCCACGAAACGACGATAATAACCTGCTAAACCTAGAAAACTCCTGATCTCAGTCGCCGAAGTGGAACGATGCCAATTCTGAACTGCCTCAATCTTTTTGGAATCAACTTTAATACCTTCGCCCGATACAATATGTCCCAAAAATGCAACAGACTCTAGCCAAAACTCACATTTAGAGAACTTAGCATATAGTTTTTGTTCCCGCAATGTCTGAAGCACTACTCTCATATGTTGCTCGTGTTCCTCCTTACTGCGCGAATAGATTAATATGTCATCAATGAATACAATGACAAACAAATCAATATATGGTATGAATACCCTGTTCATCAGATCCATAAACGCTGTCGGGGCATTAGTTAAACCGAAGTACATCACCAGAAACTCATAATGACCATATCTAGTCTGAAAAGCAATTTTCGGAACATCCGAATCCCGAATCTTCAACTGATGGTACCCCGACCTCAAGTCGATCTTAGAGAATACCCTAGCACCCTGCAACTGGTCAAATAGATCATCAATACGCGGCAACGGGAACTTGTTCTTAATAGTGACTTTGTTCAATTGGCGATAATCAATACACATCCGCATTGTTCCATCCTTCTTTTTCACAAATAATACTGGTGCACCCCAAGGCGATACACTCGATCAGACAAACCCTTTGGCTAGTAACTCTTCAAGCTGTTCTTTCAATTCTTTCAATTCTTTCGAAGCCATGCGATACGGTGGGATAGATATAGGCTGGGTATCTGAAGCCAAGTCAATACAAAAATAAATATCACGATCAAGTGGCATACCTGGAAGATCTGACGGAAATACATCAGGGAACTCCCGAACTACAGGTACTGAATCAATAGCCGGAGTCTCTGTAGTAGTATCCCGAACATAGGCTAGATAAGCCAAACAACCCTTCTCAACCATGTGTTGAGCCTTTATAAAAGAAATAACTCGATTAAATGAACTAACAGGCGAACCCTTCCACTCCAGCTTAGGCAATGCTGGAATAGCCAAGGTAACAGTCTTGGCATGACAATCTAGAATAGCATGATATGGAGATAACCAGTCCATGCCCAGAATAATTTCAAAATCGGTCATCTCAAGCAATAGGAGATCTGCTCTAGTTTCATAACCACAGAATGTAATAATACAGGACCGGTAGATCCGGTTCACAACAACAGAATCGCCCACAGGAGTGGACACATAAACAGGAGTACTCAAGGACTCACGAGAAACACCCAGGAATGGAGCAAATAGAGATGACACATATGAATACGTAGATCCTGGATCAAATAATACTGAGGCATCTTTGACACAAACAGAAATAATACCTGTAATCACGGCATCTGAGGCCTCTGCATCTGGTCTAGCCGGAAAAGCATAGAACCGAGCTGGAGCGCCAACTGTCTGGCCTCCGCCTGGCTGACCTCCACCTCTAGGACGACCCCTACCCACCTGTCCTCCGCCTCTTGGTGGTCGGACTACTGGTGGAGCAACTGTTCCGGTAAGCATAGGCTGCTGACCCTGCTGTACTGCTCTACCTCGAAGCCTGGGGCAAAACCTCCGCATGTGACTGGGATCCCCGCACTCGTAACAACTCTTCGGTGCGATGGGCTGCTGATTAAGTGTCTGGCCCTGGGGACGTGAATACTCACTGGGAGGACTCTGAATAGCTGGTGGGCGGTAAGAACTCTCTGGGATAGCACTGAGATAAGGTTGCACTGGAGCACCTCGAGGAGGTGGTGGTGCTGGATATGGGGGTCTGCTGGACTACCCCCTCACGAACTGACCTCTGCCCCCGGACAGAGCACCTCTGAACTCTCCAGAGTACCTGAACCGCTTATCTCTCATAATCTGCTCTCGGCTCCGCTGACGTACACCCTCAATCCTCCGGGCTATCTCCACAACTCGCTCATAAGAAGTACCCATCTCAACCTCTCGAGCCATAGTGGCCTGAATACCAGTATGTAAACCGGCTACAAACCTTCGCACTCTCTCCGCCTCAGTAGGGGGTATCATTAGTGCATGGCGAGATAATTCAGAAAACCTCGCCTCATAATCAGTCACAGACATCTGACCCTGCTGGAGCTGCTCAAACTGAAACTGCAACTCTTCCCTTTGGGAGGGTGGAATATACCTGTGCAAGAAGATACGGGTGAACCTGTCCCAAATCATGGGAGGAGAATCTGCTGGTCTGCCAAGAGCATAAGACTGCCACCATCTACGGGCTCTACCCTCTAGCTGAAAAGTAGCGAAATCAACCACATGGGATTCCAATATCCTCATGTTGTACAGTCTATCCTAGCAACGATCAATGAAATCCTATGGATCCTCATGTCGCTCACCCCCAAAGACAGGAGGATATAGTGTAGTCCATCTGTCTAATAGTTTCTGAGGATCGGCGGCTACAGCTGGCCTAGGCTCAGGTGTAGCTGCTGCCACTTGCTGGACTCCACCCACGGGTAGTGCACCCTGGGTCTGATATACAACAGTTGCCTGTCCATGAGCCTGCGCGGTAGGGGTCTGTGCTCCCCCACCCGCCTGAGATGTAGCTGAGTCTGCCGGAAATAAACCGGCCTGAGTCATATTATCCATGAATCGCAGCATACGACCCATGACATCCTGAAATCCTGGTGCAGAGGTGAAATCCACCATAGCTGGATCTGCCACAGGCACCTCACCCTGTTCCTCAATAATGGGATTTTCTGCTGGACCCACTAGAGGCATAACTGGAACAGTCCTGGGATGTCCTCGGCCTCTAGCAACTAGGGGAGTAGCTCTTCCCCGGTCTGGAACCTCATTAGAGTGCGTTCTCACCATCTGTGAGAGAATAAGAGAAGGATATTTAGTATTACATTAATTGCACGATGGAATATGGAGAAAGGTAGTTTCCTAACACCCTATAGCCTCTCGAAGATAAGTACAGACGTCTCCGTACTGATCCGCAAGACTCTATTAGGCTTGCTCATAACTTGTGAGACCTAAGTGAACCTAGTGCTCTCATACCATGTTGTCACGACCCAAAATCCAAAAAGGTCGTGATGGCGCCCAACACTACAGCTAGGCAAGCCAACTAATAAATTAAGCATATATTGATAAAATTTAAAACCAAGAAAATATAAATCCAAACTCTAGTGTGCCAAGACCTGGTGTCACAAGTGAATGAGCATCTAGTAGATTATACAAAACTCCAAATACTATCTGAAATGAAATAGACAGAATGTAAATATAAGAAGAGACACTGGTAGCTGCAGAACGGCTCAGTAAGGCAGCTCACCACTATGCCTCAGGATGACGTGGGTATGTGATGATAGGTCCTCCACTAGTACCTGTCTCAGATCCTGCACAAAAAGTGCAGCAAGTGTAGTATGAGTACGTAAATAACATGTACTCAGTAAGTATCAAGCCTAATCTCGAAATGGTAGAGACGAGATGGCCGACTTTGACACTCACTATGGGTCAAAAATAATTGAAATAAAACTAGGATATTTAAATCAGCATGATTTACAGAATTTACAATAATTTATTAATCAGCGGAAATAATCAAATTCTTTCAATTCAAATAATTTCCAATTTGTCAATTAAATCTCATTTACAGGAGTAACAATTAATTCCTTAACAAGCAAGAATAACAATTCATTAAATTCCAAGGATTTTCTAATTTATTGATTAGCTTCACAAGCTGAAATAAATTATTAAAGTATCGTGTAATTATTATTATTAAGCACGATTTCTGTCGAGGACGTACGGCCCGATCCAGAGTGTCGTGTACACTGCCGAGGGACGTGCGTCGCGATCCATAGATGCATCTATCCTGCCGAGGCATTCGGCCCGCTCCACAAGAAAGGAGGACATTTTCTTATGTGCCTCCGGAAGGAGAGTATATTTATTATAAGATAAATTTGGGAGGAGAACAATTTCTTTTAACAATGAATTGATTTAAACAAAAATTAAGCATATGAAAATTTCATATTTTTCTACTTTTCATAACAATTCACAATATATACATCAATTATTTTAATTAATAAAGAATACAATTCACACAAGTAATTCATGCTTTGAGTCCTAAATTACCCGGACTTTAGCATTTATAGTAGCTACGCACGGACTCTCGTCACCTCATGCGTCCCCATAATTTAGCAAAAATATATTTAATTTAATCACCTATGGGGTAAATTTCCCCTTCACAAGATTAGGCAAGAGACTTACCTCGTCTTGCTCCAATTTAATCCACTATAAGGCCTTTTCCACGATTATCCAACTCTGTCTGGCTCGAATCTAGCCAAAATAATTCGATACAATCACTAAAAATTATAGGAATCAATTCTATAAGAAAATACTACATTTTTAATAAAAATCCTGAAATTAATTAAAAATTCGTCTGTGGGGCCCACATCTCGAAATCTGGCGAAAGTTATGAAATCTGACAACCCATTCAATTAAGAGTCCAACGATACCAGTTTCACTCAAATCAGACTCCGAATCGATACTGAAATCTCAAAAATTCGTTTCTATGAGATTTCTAAAAATTTCCCAAATTTAAATCTCAAAACACTAATTTATCGTGAAAACAATGATATACTTGTATATGTAGACCAAATCCGAGTTAGAATCACTTACCCCAATATTTTTTCCTTGAAAATCTGCCAAAATTCGCCTCTGCTCAAGCTCAAGTTCGTCAAAAATGGCAAATGGGGCGAATGCCCTCTTTTTATAAAACTGCCCAGCAGCCTTCAGAACTGATTCTCGAACTGGGCCTCGATCGCGGCCTCGATCACAGGCTCGAGCTTGGACCTCAGTCATGGCGTGCCTTCGATCAGGACATCGAGCATGTGCCTTCGATCGGGGCATCAAGCATGGGCCTTCGATCAGGGCATCGAGCATGTGCCTTCGATCAGGGCATCGAGCATGAGCCTTCGATCAGGGCATCGAGCACATGCCTTCGATCAGGGCATCGATACACAAGCTCAAGCTTGTGCCTCATCAACCCTGGGCTCGATACCTGGGCTCGATATCTGGCTCGATATTTGGGCTCGATCACAACCCAGAATGTCCAACAGAACAGGAAAAATTGCAGCAGCTTTTTAACTCCAATTTTTGATCCGTTAACCATCCAAAATTCACCCGAGGCCCTCGGGGCCTCAACCAAATATACCAACAAGTCCTAAAACATCATACGAACTTAGTCGAACCTCTAAATCACATCAAACAATGCTAAAACCATGAATCATACCCCAATTCAAGCTTAATGAAACTAAGAGTTTTCAACTTCTACATTCAATGTCGGAACCTATCAAATCAACTCCGATTGACCTCAAATTTTACACACAAGTCATAAATTACATAACGGAGCTATAAAAATTTTCGGATCTGGATTCCGACTCCGGTATCAAAAAGTCAACTCATCGGTTAAACTTCCAAACTTAAATTCTTGTTTTTAGCCATTTCAAGCCTAATTTAACTACGGATTTTCAAATAAAATTTCAAACACGCTCCTAAGTCCAAAATCACCATACGGAGCTGTTGGAATCATTAAAATTCTATTCTGGGGTCGTTTTCTCAAAATGTTGACCGAAGTCAAACTTAGCACTTTAAGGCCAACTTAAGGAACCAAGTGTTCCACTTTTACCCCAAACACTTCCAAATCCCGAACCAACCATCCCCGCAAGTCATAAATTATTACAAGCACCTACGGGAAGTTTTATTTTAGGGAACGGAGTTCTAAAAGTTAAAATAACCGGTTGGGTCATTACATTAACTTTTGGTTATAGAACACTTACCCAATTCAAATTCGTGAAAAATCGCTTTGGAATTGCCTAAATTCGAGACTCAAAACTCAAAAATGAGTAAAAATGGCTAACTCCCAACCTTTATGTGTTCTGTTTAGCATTTTCGCTTATGCAAAAACTTGACCGCATCCGCAGTTTCCACTTCTGCGAAAAACTTGACCGCATCTGCGGTTTCCGCTTCTGCGGAAACTTGACCGCTTCTGCGAGCCCGCATCTGCGGTCTAAAATCCGCAGGTGCGATTACACCAGAAGGCCAAAATTTTAGATTTTTCCTTAAGTCCAAATTTTGATCCGTTAACCATCCGGAATCTACCCGAGGCCGTCGGGACCTCAACCAAATATACCAACAAGTTCTAAAATATCATACAAACTTAGTCGAGACTCAAATCACATCAAACAACGCTAAAATTACAATTCACACCTCGATTCGAACTTTTGAGTTTCAAACTTTTTAATTTACAAATCTTGTGCCAAAACATGTTAAATGAATCCGGAATGACTTCAAATTTTGCACACAAGTCATAAATGACATAACGGAGCTATTCCAATTTCCAGAATCAGATTCCAACCCCGATATCAAAAAGTCAAATCCGTGGTCAAACTTTGGAAATCTTTAGCCTTTAAATTTTTAGTTTTCGTTAAATGGCCATAACTTGAGCTAGGTACCTCCAAATTAAATTATGGGCATACGCCCAAGTCCCAAATCACGAGATGGGCCTACCGGAACTGTCAAAACACTGATCCGAGTCCGTTTACTAAAAATATTGACCAAAGTCAACTTAATTGAGTTTTAAGGTTGTATTTCACATTTTAATCAATTTTTTACATAAAACTTTTCCGAAAAATTATACGGACTGCGCACGCAAGTCGAGAAATGATAAATAGTACTTTTGAGGCCTTAGAACACAGAATTAATTATTAAATTTAAAGATGACCTTTTGGGTCATCACATTATCCACATCTAAAACAAACGTTCGTCCTTGTCCGAATGTCCGAGGTGTGGATATTTACTCCGCATGTCCGAATTGGACTCCCAGGTAGATGCTTATACCGGCTGACCTCTCCATTGCACCTGAGCTGAAGGATAACTCTTAGACCTCAACTGTCGGACCTGCCAGGCTAGAATAGCTATCGGCTCCTCTTCGTAAGTCAAATCCTTGTCCAATTGGACTAAGCTGAAATCTAACACATGGGACAGATCACCATGATATTTTTGGAGCATAGACACATAGAAAACCGGATGAACCGCTGATAAACTAGGTGGTAATGTAGGCCTGTAGGCTACTTCGCCCACCCTTTCAAGAATTTCGAAGGGTCCTATATACCTTGGGCTCAACTTGCCCTTCTTTCAGAACCTCATTACACCTTTCATAGGTGAAACTCGGAGCAATATTCTTTCTCCAACCATAAATGCAATATTACGAACTTTACGGTCGGCATAACTCTTTTTCCTAGACTGAGCTGTGCGAAGTCGATCCTGAATAATTTTGACCTTATCCAAGGCATCGTGTACCAAATCGGTACCCAACAAATGAGCCTCTCCCGGTTCAAACCAGCCAACTGGCGAACGATACCATCTTCCGTATAATGCCTCATATGGAGCCATCTGAATGCTCGACTGGTAGCTATTACTATAGGCAAACTCCACAAGTGGCAAGAATTGGTCCCAAGAACCTCCAAAGTCTATAACACAAGCGTGAAGCATATCTTCCAATATCTGAATGGTGCGCTCTTACTGTCCGTCTGTCTGTAGATGAAATGTTGTACTTAACTCAACCCGCATTCCTAACTCACGTTGTATAGCCCTCCAAAAGTGCGATATGAACTACGTAACTCGATCAGAAATGATAGACACAGGCACACCGTGAAGGCGGACAATCTCACGAATGTAAATTCAGCTAACCGCTCTGAAGAATAGGTAACTGCCATTGGAATGAAATGTGTTGACTTGGTCAACCTGTCCACAATGACCCAAACTGCGTCAAATTTTCTCTGAGTCTGTTGAAGCCCAATAACAAAATCCATAGTGATATGCTCTCACTTCCACTCGGGAATTTCTAACTTCTGAAGAAAACTACCAGGTCTCTGATGCTCGTACTTAACTTGCTGACAATTCAGACACCGATCTACATATGCAACTATATCTTTCTTCATTCTCCTCCACCAATAATGTTGCCACAAATTTTGATACATTTTGGCGGCACCTGGATGAATAGAATACTTGGAACTGTGGGCCTCTTCCATAATTAATTCACGAAGCCTATCCACATTAGGCACACAAATACGAACCTGCATTCGTAGAACTCCATCTTCCCCCACAACAACTTGTTTGGAATCACCGTGCTGCATCATGTCCTTAAGGACAAGTAAATAAGGATCATCATATTGTCGCTCTCTGATGCGCTTATATAAAGAAGACCGAGCGACTGCAAGCTAGAACCCGACTGGGTTCTTAAATATCTAACCTCACGAACTGATTAGCCAAAGTCTGATCATGTGCAGCTAACGGCCTCTCACCAACCGGAATATACACAAGACTGCCCGTACACACAGCCTTTCTAATCAAAGCATCGGCCACCACATTAGCTTTTCCGGGGGTGATACAAAATGGTGATATCATAGTCTTTCAACAACTCCAACCATCTTCTCTACCTCAAATTAAGATATTTTTGTTTGAACAGATACTGAAGGCTACAATGATCAGTAAATACCTCGCATGAGATACCATTGAAGTAATGCCACCAAATCTTCAGCACATGAACAATGGCTGCCAATTCTAAGTTATGATAATTCTTCTATGAACTTTCAATTGTTGCGGCGCGTATGCAATCACCCTGCCATCTTGCATTAATACTGCACCAAGCCCAATGTAGAATGCATTAAAATATACCGTATAGTATCCTGAACCTGTGGGTAATACCAATACTGGCACCGTAGTCAGAGCAGTCTTGAGCTTCTAAAAGCTCAACTCACACTCGTCTGACCATCTGAATGGGGCACCTTTCTGGGCCAGTCTGGTCAATGGGCTTGCTATAGATGAAAAACTTTCCACGAACCAACGATAATAATCTGCCAAACCTAGGAAACTCCGAATCTCTGTAACTAAAGTAGGTCTAGGCCAATTATGAACAACCTCAATCTTCTTAGGATCCACCTTTATGCCTTCTGCCGATACAACATGCCCCCAAAAGGCAACTGCGCTTAACCAAAACTCGCATTTTGAAAATTTAGCATATAACTTATTATTCTTCAAAGTCTGAAGCACACTCCGAAGATGCTGCTCATGCTCCTCTCGACTGCTACAATAAATCAAGATATCATCAATGAATACAAACACAAAAGAATCCAAATAGGGCTTGAACCCCTGATTCATCAAATCCATAAATGATGCTGGGGCATTTTTCAACCCAAATGACATCACTAGGAATTCGTAATACCCGTACCGAGTCCGAAAAGCTGTCTTAGGGACATCAGATGCCCTAATCTTCAACTGATAGTAACCAGACCTCAAGTCGATCTTTGAAAATACCTTGGCACCCTGAAGCTGATCGAAAGTCATCAATTCTTGGCAGTGGATATTTGTTCTTGATAGTAGCCTTGTTCAACTGCTGATAGTCTATACATATTCGCATTGAACCATCTTTCTTCTTTACAAATAACATTGGTGCATCCCAGGGTGAGACACTAGGTCTAATAAGTCCCTGATCAAGCAAGTCTTGTAACCGCTCCTTCAATTGTTTCAACTCCGGCGGGGCCATACAGTATGGTGGGATAGAAATGGGCTTAGTGCCCGGAACTAAATCAATACAGAAGTCAATATCTCTGTCGGGTGGTATCCCCGGCAAATCTGCAGGAAATACTTTTGGAAATTCACGAACAATTGGTACTGAGACCATAGAAGTAACATCCGCACTGGGATCGCGAATATAAGCCAAATAGGCTAGACACCCTTTCTCGACCATACGTCGAGCCTTCATATAAGAAATAACCTTGCTGGTAGAATGACTAGGAGTTCCTTTCCACTGTAACCGAGGTAACTCCGGCATGGCTAGGGTCACCGTCATGGAATGACAATCCAATATAGCATGGTAATGTGACAGCCAATCCATACCCAAGATGACATCAAAATCTACCATATCAAGAAGTAGAAGATCCACACTAGTCTCAAGACTACCAATAGTAATCACACACGAACGATAGACATGGTCTACTACGCAAGACTCGCGTAGCTGTTCTGTCACCCTTTAGTAAAAAGGTCATAACTTCTTGTAGAAATCTCCAAATGACGAACGATTTGAAACATTAGAAACTAGACACATAGACCTTTCATTTGATAGGTCACAAAACATATAAAACTTCATATCTTGATAGTTATGCTCGTTTGAAGTTAGGTCTCGTGCGAACTCACTTGAAACTTTACCCCATCATATAATTTCCAACTTTTGCCAAATAACCCCGGAACGACCTACAGACCTCCAAATCCACATCCGAACACACTCCTAAGACCAGAATCACCATATGGAGCTATTGAAATCATCAGAATTCAATTTCGAGGTCGTTTACATATAAGTCAATATCTGATCAACTTTTCCAACTTAAGTTTTTAATTAAGAGACTAAGTGTCTCATTTCACTCTGAAATCCTTCCGGACCCGAACAAACAAACTCGGTAAGTCATAAAATAACTGCAAAGCATAAATTAAGCAGTAAATAGTAGAATATGGTTATAATACTCAAAATGAGCGGCTGGGTCATTACAGACTCCCACCAGGCGACTCAGTCTTCAGTGGTCCACATAAGTCAGCATGTACAAGCTCAAGACAACATGTAGCCCTCCATGATTATCCTATAGGAAAGGATTTTCTACTTTGTTTCCCAAAAATTCAACCTTCACACAAATCAAGCTCCCCAATTTTTGGTAACCCAACAATCACGTTCTTCTTAGTCAACAATTTTAACCCATTAATATTTAAATGACCATAGCGAAGATGCCAAAGTTGTGTTTCATTAACACCTTTAGCAACTAAAGCATTTTTCACAACATTTAAAACATTAAGGGGAAACATGTTGTTTTGTGTCATAGACACAACTGCAATAGTCTGACCAATTTTTTTATCACTAACAATACATTCTCCATTATCAAACAGAATAGAGTAACCACTAGCCATCAATTGTCCAACACTCAGTAAATTATGAGCCAAACTAGGGACAAATTGCACATTATAGAGAAGTTTTACATTACCATGTATTGTCTTTGTGGCTATGGTACCTTTGCCTTCAGCTCGAACTTGCTTGTCATCACCAAGTCAAACTTCACTCTTCTGTGACTCATCGAGGTCTCTAAACAAAGACCGTGTGGCATACATATGATTCGAGCATCCACTATCAATCAACCAAACACCATCAAAAGAGTTAGTAATTGGAGAATAAGCCATGAACAACTTACTTTCTTCCTCCACTTTCTCTGAGAAATTAGCATGCTTCTGCTCATTTTTTGCTTAGTCCAGCAATATGCTTCAATATGACCATACTTCTTGGAATATCGGCATTTCATGTCACTCTTGGGCTGACGTGTCTCATTAAATTGACCTCTGCCTCTACCACGGCCTCGACTACGAAATCTACCTCTTCCTTTACCTTTACCAAACAAATTTGCAAATTTTTCTCTGGAAAAAGATGATGACTCCTCTTTCACCTGGAATGTTTTTTCTTCAATTTTTTCATGAGACCTGTTTAACCTATCTTCATGTGCTAACAAAAAACTCATTAATTCATCAAATTAGATAAATCCTTGGATTCTTCAATTGCAGCAACCACATGCTCAAATTTATTGGTTAAAGACCTCAACACCTTTGCTACAACAATTCATCACTAACAATCTCCCCATAAGATTTCATGATATTAACAATGGAAGATACTCTAGACATATAATCTTGCACCGATTCATTATTTTTCATGCTCAAAGTTTCAAAATCATGACGCAAAGTTTGCAATTTTACTGCAATTACCTTCTTATCTCCCATATACTCCTGCTGCAAAATTTCCCAAGCGTCATGGGAAGTCTCTGCTGCTGAAATTCGGGGGAAGATATCATCATCAAGGGCTTGTTAAATCAGAAACAATGCCTTCGAATCCTTCTTGCGATTTTTCCACAGTCGTTGTGCGTGGCCTTCATCCGGGTCTGGAAATCCATTCTCCACCAAGTCTCATAATTCCTGAGACTTGAAGAGAATCTTCATCTTAAGACTCCAAAAATGATAATTCACCCCTTCAAAAATTGGAAGATGTTGAGAGTTAGTGTTAGAGTTGGAATTTGCGCCATTATTATCTCTGATTTGTGTTTAGAACTTTCTCTCTAACTTAACTATTTGGTGTACAACCTGGAAATAGAAAAGAAGAAGGTTTATGCTGTAACCCATTTCTTTTTCTAATTGCTCTGATATCAAATCTGTTAACCCACTTCTTTTTCTAATTGCTCTGATACCAAATCTGTTAAAAACAAAGGCAGAAGCTATAAAAGTGATATACGAAAGAAAGTTTTTTTCACTGCTCAATTTACTTTCTTTGAAAACAAGAACACCTACTGCCTTTTATAGGCTTACAATTTAACCACTAAGCCTAAAATATAGCAACTAACATATAATGGAGAACATGAGAAAAAAGTGGAAAAAATGGTCCACTACTAAGTGATAATGCTGTAAAACTAACAAGAAAGACCAAGTAAAACATAAGTCCACTACTTCTAGAAAAAAGTCACGGCTAAATCATGTGCAACTGAACTATTTTGAAGAATTAGTTAACACGGGTAGTGCAAAATTTAGCCAAACAACGGTATAATAACAATAATAAAGATAATGGAAGTTGATAACAATGGCAATTAAAGCATATAAAGAAGAGACAAATTTAACGTGGTTCGATCAAAGTGACCTACGTCCACAAGCGAAGAGGAGCAATTTTACAATACCAACAAGAGTATAAAAGAGAGTACAAAATTAGAGTAAACACTCTAATTAATCCCAAATACCCTAAGAGAATAACCTCACAAGATCACTCCAAAGAAAGAGTTCATACAAGTATTTTCCAACACTAACTCTCATACAAAACACTCTTAATAAAGGAGAAAATGAAGAAATAAGAAATGAAAACTCAAGTCTTGTTGGTGTGTCTAAAATGAACTAATGGCCTTCCCTTTTATAGGCAAAAAAGTCTTGACTTCTTAGGTGTAAAAGAAGAGATACAACTTATGCAAATGATGTCCATCACACAATGCAATATTTTTGGGTCCCAAAGAATATTGCCAACAAAGTCTACACTTTGCAAAGATACTTATACTTATGTGAGATGGACTCCATTAGCCAAAATATTGGCCATAATTATAAATCTCCACCTTGACCTAATTTTGGCTGATATAGTAAGTTTGCTCCACCTTCTTCGCAAAAGCCCCAATGGACATATGTCAAAATTTAATGCCATCAAAATCAGACAGCTTGTCTGATACCGAAACTATAGTAGGGCATATAACAGTGGATCCTTATAAAGTATAGAACGAACCAGATATGTGTGCTTTCATGATAACAAGAGCACCATGAGAAACTTTCAGAACTCCGCCTTCACCTGCGTACTTGCACCCAAGAGATTCTAGAGTGCCCAAAGAGATGAGATTTTTCTTCAATTCAGGAACATGTCTAACATCGGTGAGAATTCTCACCACACCATCGTGCATTTTGATTCGAACTGTACCTTTTCCAAAAACTTTGCAGGCAGCATTGTTGCCCATCAAGACAACTCCACCTCCAATAGATTCATGTATGGTAAATAAATCCCGATTGGGACATATATGATAAGAACAACCCGAATCTAAAATCCACTCATTGTTAGATTTGAAACTATTATTAGTTGCTAAAAAAACAGTTCCCTCAGTCTCATCAGCAGCTACACTTGTTTCGGAAGTGTCAGTATTTTTGTACTCATTTTTCCTTTCCTTATGTTTTTCTTTATTTTTCAGCTTATAGCATTCGGAGATAATGTGACATTTCTTATGACAATAGTGACACTCTAAATTATTGTATCTGAATATGGAATCGGATTTTTCCCTAACAAACAAGCCAACTTCCGCTTGAGTTCCACTAGCTTCCCCAGTAATATCACTATCTATTTGTTCTTTTGATTTTAAGATAGATTTAATATCCTTATAAGAGATATTATCCTTTGCATAAAATATAGTATCTCTTATATGCTTAAAAGATGGGGGTAGAGAATAAAACAGTAACACGGCTTGATCCTCATCCTTAATTTCAGCATCTATATTACTTAAATCCATAAGAATGTAATCAAAGGTGTCAAGATGAGAGAGAATAGAGGTACTTTCACCCATACGAATTGTATAAAGCTTCTGCTTCAGGTAAAGTCTATTTTCCACCGTCCTCTTCATATATAAGGTTTTCAATTTTTCCCACTTGCCTTTGCTATGATTTCTACAGAAACTTCACGTAAAACCTCATTTGAGAGATTTAAAATGATACATGCTTTTGCATTTTTGTCTATGATGGCAAACTTCTCGTTCGTCATTTTATCCTGCTCCTTCTCTTTTCCTTGCAACGCAAATCTAAGCCATCCTAAATTAGGATAGCTTCCATCTTTAATTGCCACATTCCGAAGTTTGCACTTCGATCAAATTTCTCAACATAAGTCTTTGTTAAAGTCATATTGGCTACTGAAACAAACCCGATTAGATCCGGCTCTAATACCAATTTGTTAGGATCGGAAATCCGAGTAGTGCAAAATTTAGCCAGATAACGGTATAATGACAATAACAAAGACAATGGAAGTTGATAACAACGGCAATTAAAGCATATAAAGAAGACACAAATTTAACATGGTTCGGTCAAAGTAACCTACGTCCACAAGCGGGGGGGACAATTTCACTATATCAACAAGAGTACAAAATTAGAGTAAACACTCTAATTAATTCCAAATACCCTAAGAAAATAACCTCACAAGATCACTCCAAAGAAAGGGTTCACACAAGTGCTTCCCAACACTAATTCTCATACAAAACACTCTTAATAAAGGAGGAAAGGAAGAAATAAGAAATGAAGACTCAAGTCTTGTTGGTGTGTCTAAAATGAACTAATGGCCTTCCCTTTTATAGGCAAAAAAGTCTTGGCCTCTTAGGTGTAAAAGAAGAGATACAACTTATGCAAATGATGTCCATCACACAATGCAATATTTTTGGGTCCCAAAGAATATTGCCAACAAAGTCTACACTTTGCAAAGATACTTATACTTATGTGAGATGGACTCCATTAGCCAAAATATTGGCCATAACTACAAATCTCCACCTTGGCCTAATTTTGGCTGATATAGTAAGTTTGCTCCACCTTCTTCGCAAAAGCCCCAATGGGCATATGTCAAAATTTAATGCCATCAAAATTAGACAGCTTGTGTGATACCGAAACTATAGTAGGGCATATAATAGTGGATCCTTATAAAGTATACAACGAACCAGATCTGTGTGCTTTCATGATAACAAGAGCACCATGAGAAACTTTCAGAACTCCGCCTTCACCTGCGTACTTGCACCCAAGAGATTCTAGAGTGCCCAAAGAGATGAGATTTTTCTTCAATTCAGGAACATGTCTAACATCGGTGAGAATTCTCACCACACCATCGTGTATTTTGATTCGAACTGTACCTTTTTCAAAAACTTTGCAGGCAGCATTGTTGCCCATCAAGACAACTCCACCTCCAATAGATTCATATATGGTAAATAAATTCCGATTGGGACACATATGATAAGAACAACCCGAATCTAAAATCCACTCATTGTTAGATTTGAAACTATTATTAGTTGCTAAAAAACAGTTCCCTCAGTTTTTCTTTATTTTTCCTTTCCTTATGTTTTTCTTTATTTTTCAGCTTATAGCATTCGGAGATAATGTGACATTTCTTATGACAATAGTGACACTCTAAATTATTGTATCTGAATATGGAGTCGGATTTTTCCCTAACAAACAAGCCAACTTTCGCTTGAGTTCCACTAGCTTCCCCAGTAATATCACTATCTATTTGTTCTTTTGATTTTAAGATAGATTTAATATCCTTATAAGATATATTATCCTTTGCATAAAGCATAGTACATCTTATATGCTTAAAAGATGGGGGTAGAGAATAAAACAATAACACGGCTTGATCCTCATCTTTAATTTCAGCATCTATATTACTTAAATCTATAAGAATGTAATCAAAGGTGTCAAGATGAGAGAGAATAGAGGTATTTTCACCCATACAAATTGTATAAAGCTTCTGCTTCAGGTAAAGTTTATTTTCCACTGTTCTCTTCATATATAAGGTTTCAATTTTTTTCATATGCCTTTGCTATGATTTCTACAGAAACTTCACGTAAAACCTCATTTGAGAGATTTAAAATGATACCTGCTTTTGCATTTTTGTCTATGATGGTAAACTTCTCGTCCGTCATTTTATCCTGCTTTTTCTCCTTTCCTTGCAACGCAAATCTAAACCATTCTGAATTAGGATAGCTTCAATCTTTAATTGCCACATTCTGAAGTTTGCACTTCGATCAAATTTCTCAACATAAGTCTTTGTTAAAGTCATATTGGCTACTGAAACAAACCCGATTAGATCCGGCTCTGATACCAATTTGTTAGGATCGGAAAACCGGGTAGTGCAAAATTTAGCCAAATAACGGTATAATGACAATAACAAAGACAATGGAATTTGATAACAGCGGCAATTAAAGCATATAAAGAAGACACAAATTTAACGTGGTTCGGTCAAAGTGACCTACGTCCACAAGCGGGGGGGAGCAATTTCACTATACCAACAAGAGTACAAAATTAGAGTAAACACTCTAATTAATTTTAAATACCCTAAGAAAATAACCTCACAAGATCACTCCAAAGAAAGGGTTCACATAAGTGCTTCCCAACACTAATTCTCATACAAAATACTTTTAATAAAGGAGGAAAGGAAGAAACAAGAAATGAAGACTCAAGCCTTGTTGGTGTATCTAAAATGAACTAATGGCCTTCCATTTTATAGGCAAAAATGTCTTGGCCTCTTAGGTGTAAAAGAAGAGATACAACTTGTGCAAATGATGTCCACCACATAATGCAATATTTTTGGGTCTCAAAGAATATTGCCAACAAAGTCTACGCTTTGTAAAGATATTTATGCTTATGTGAGATAGACTCCATTGGTCAAAATATTAGCCATAATTACATTTCTCCTCTTCATTCATTATCCCAATTAACTGAACCATTGAAGAGCAAATCCTGGAAAGAAATGTCTGACTATAAAAATCATACTGCAAAGACTTGGGATTTGAAAAGTCTCTGCGTTAAACTATTAGATATATCCAAATAAAATCTACAAGGGGAAAATACTTATATGTACTAGGAGTTTGCACCAAACTATATCAACTTGTCATTGTTAAGTCATAAAATGATGTGAGAATTTGTAGTGATTAACTTTGGGTTAAGTGATAAAAATTTGTGTGCAAATAAAAGTCGTGTACTTTTTTTTCCTTCCTGTTTCTGTTAGCGACAGTATTGTTGCATTTGAAGAAATTGGAGGTATTGAGGAAGCAAAGAAAAAGAAGAAGACTAATAATTGAGGAATGCAAACAAAAGAAGAAGACTAAGATATATGGAATCATCCCATGCTCAAACAAAAAATTCCTACCTCAAGAAAAGGAAGACTAGATATTAACTTAATGGATATAGGTATTTCTTAGAAACACATTCAAAACACTGTGAAGAAATTTTCCAGGTGAGATACTTTCCTGAATGTGAAAAGATACACTATTTCCAAAAGTCATTAGATCCTTTCAATTTTCATGCAATAATTTTACATCCCTGACAACTAATGATAATTGCAATACAATCTTAAATCTTCTACATTAAATATGTTCCTTCTTCTGAAGTTTTAGACTACAACATTGGTTGAACCAAATATTTCTTCTCTTTACTAGTTAAGTGCAATTAGCATATACTTTTCCTGGTAAAAAAATTGGCTTTATGTTTGATCTATTCCATCAAAATACTTCTGCAAATTGTTAGTGGCTATAGGATGCCATTAAATTCATGTAGGATTATTAAAGGACAATCTGATTTAGATCCTACCAGCACTTCTAAAATTCCCCCATTACGCAAATCGCTGATCTTTTTTAGTGATAAATCATTAAGAAAAACATGAAATTTACAGTTTCCCACACTCAAGGACATCTAAACACATTGGATACCAGCTTTTGCTAAAATTCCATAACAAAATGGACTATGTTATAGTCCATTGCAAGGTATGAGACTTGAGTCCCACGTCGGTATTGCAATGTGCTGATGTGAGTTTATATAGCATTGGGCTCTCCCACCTTAACAACTAGCTTTTGGGGTGTGGTTCTCACTGGGTTGTATCAGACTACATGGATAATAACTGACATATCGACAAATAAACATTAGACTAGTTCTACTACTGATGAATCTACCTCTGATCTTGAGGGAGAATATAGGTAAGGCTTGGGAGGAATCTGCAAAAACTCTAGGTTCCCTTCTAACATTTCTACAACCTTAGTCATAGATGGTCGATTCGAGGGATCAGTCTGTATGCACCATAAACTCACCATCACCATCTTTCTTGCACATTCTTTCTCCTCTTCATTCATTATCCCAATTAACTGAAGCTCTTCGTCTAGTTCAATTCGTTGATAGAGCCAGTGTGGAAAGTATATTTCACTTGTGCGATCTACTCCGGCATCAACATTTTTTCTTCCTCCAACCATCTCTAGGACCATCATTCCGTAGCTATAGACGTCTGACTTGTGAGATACACCTCCCAAGTTTCTGCAAACAATTTCTGGAGCGATATAACCGATAGTCCCTCGTGCACCTAACATTGACACAATGCTTTCCTTTTTCATGCACAGTTTGGCAAGACCAAAATCAGAGATCTTAGGACAAAATTCTTCATCAAGCAGGATATTATGAGGCTTTATATCAAAATGCAAAATCCGAGTGGTACAACCACGATGCAAATACTCTAATCCTCGAGCAATACTTATTGCAATTTTGTACAATATTGGCCAGCCCAATTGGCGAACTCTGTCAGATCTTTCCTCATAGATAAACTTTTCAAGAGATCCATTTGGCATGAATTCATAAATGAGTGCTCTTTTGCGACCCTCAAAACAAAATCCCACAAGGTTCACGATGTTAACATGTGATGTCCTGCTAATACTTGCCACCTCGTTAATGAATTCTTCACCACTTCCTTTTAGTATATTTAGGACCTTCACAGCCACATGACTTCCATTATGCAGACTCCCTTTGTATACAGAACCAAATCCTCCTTGACCTAGTTTGTTTTTGAAGCCACTGGTGATACTTTTGACCTCCGAATAGCTGTATCTCTTTGGAGCATATGACCCATAGTTCTTAAAAAATGCTTCAATATTTTTGTGATCCTCAGGATTAGATTCCCAAAACCTGATGTTCTTGCACCACACAATCTTTTCTCTAAAACAGAAGAGTAAAACCAACAATGCAACAGTCAACAAAACTGCACCTGTGAAGAAAAATGAAGCCATGCACCATCAGAGAATATAAATTCATTCTGAAAGTCCTACAGCACTCTTTGGGTTATAGTCTGTATTGTATATGTGGACTAAAAAGAATATGTTCGAAAGAGCGAAGGGAAAGAAGGTAACTGAGAAATTTTCTTGGCAGTTACAGTTTTAGAGAAGAAAAAGAAGAAGAGATACCTGTGGTTAGTATGAACCAGATTCTCCGATGCTGGCCTGTTTTTGATGTTCCTGTTGTAGATTTCATAAATAGAAAAAGTTAAAAAACCGTTGATCTTCTTAGTTAGATAATTTGTAGCTTTGAAGTACATCCCAAAGAGTGGCTGAAGCTTATGGTGCCCATGTAGGTATAATTAAACGCCTCGGCTTAAGCCCAATTTTACAAGCAGTAATATTACTTAATGAAAAAAACTCTTAGTCGTTTTTGCACCTAAAATGATGAGGGAAAATATTATGAAATATTGTGATTATGTCATATGTAAACAAGTAAGGACTCTTAAGAGATATGCACTAGACCTTGAGCATGTGGATTATACTGATTTGTACAGTGAAATTTTTTGGTTTTATCAGTCTGGCATTGACCTCCACCAAAGTGACATTGGTAACACTCATCAGACAATTTCCATTCTACCTGAAAAGCAGGACTTAACATTTTGAACACATCACCATCATCTGGCATTGAATTTACTGGCAATCTGATAAGTGAACAGTTGACAGTAAGGTTGCCTGCTCGAATGTCTTCATCGCGATCTTGGAAAAACTTGTAGTATATGCTAAAGCCTTTACAACCATTGTATTTTTCATAAACAGCAAAATGGTTGATCTTCTTCTGGGTAGTACTAGTGCTGTTGCATTTGAAGAAGTTGACAATATTTGCTGGGAGAACTTTGTAAGAAATAGAAGGAGAGTCTGGAAGGGAGATATTTTTGTTAAAAGCCTGGCAATCATGTTGCCTCAACTCGGCATTAAGCTTCGGGTCCCCAAGCGCAACTGTATAATTATTCAGCTTGGCCAAAGCATAATACCAATCTCCTCCAGGAAGTAGTTGGATTCTTGGAGGTGTTTTTGCATCACAACCAGAAATGGGCATTATTCCACAGTCAGGTTGTGTGGAAAGAGAGAAAGGAAAGCTCAGGTCAGTAAGATTCCCACATGAAAAGGACTTTGGACAAGTTGAGTTAGTTAAACCATTTGCCTGAACAAAGATCAGAAGAAGAGATAGAAGGAAGCTTACAAATGAAGTGATAGCCATATAGAATCCTCCTACTGATCAAACAAACAATTTCCTATCTCAAGAAGAGGAAGACTAGATATGAACTAAATTTGTGTTTAAAAGTATAGTGTCTTTGGAAAAATTGGCAGAAACGTATATTATGTGCTGTTAGGGAATTTTCAAAGCACTTACTTTTCACTGGAAAGACTTGGAAGTCTTGCATCAATAATTAGGCTTCATTGTCAAGCCTAGTGAAGAAACTGACTTGATATGTCTGAGATGACTTCATTTTAAGACACTCCTTCGTCGCAAAAGAGACAAGCTAACAGGGATGAAGGAGTAGATATTGACTTAATTGTTCAGTGGAATTCTTTTTTGTGATTATTATTTTCCAGTCAATTTACACTGCTTATTCGGGGTCAAGATTGTTAGTAGATATGGAAATGTTCTCGGAAAGCTAGACTAATGAAGATACAAACTCTTTGAAATGATGTTATTTCCCTTTTTGGTAGTATTTTCTTAGTCTGATATGACATATTACAACTTATAGGATATTTTTTGAGCTTGTAATTTGCTTTAGTACCAACTGAGATTCCAAGCACATTTTCATTCACTATCTTAAGTACAAAATAAGTAGTTTTTGTGCACATTTAATGTCTCTTAGAATCTCATAACTATTATGAAAGAAGGATCATATAACATCCCAATAACCTCTATCGCACTTTTCCATTTGATAGAACCTATTTACATTATTGGCTGACATACAGTATGCTCTGATGCCAATGTTCAATAAATCATCCTAACTAAGATATGAGGCAGAAATCAGAAAGAATTATAACAAAACTGTTGACACACTTGGCAATGATGCACGAGTTAAGCGACTTTAACACCACTTGGCCGTTTCCCTTCCATGGCGTCCTTCTTATCACGACAGTCAGCACATAGGAACGGACCTTGCCAAGGCTTTGAGCTCGTCGAGAAAATTGAACCAGCATGTACTGATATGCCTTCGCTTGCAGCAAGGTCAACCTGGCAAATAGCACAGATGAAGAGACCGGACATTGATGGACCATTTGAATCCTCACTCCCTAATCTGCAATCCACATGATAATAAAATGATCAAAGTTTTCTTCTTGGAAAAGTGAGAACAAAAAGTCAAGAATACTCTTGTTCCATTCTTTTGACATTCTGGAATGTTAGCCTTGATTAGCAAAGGCCAAAGAAACTCTTAGGGGTCGTTTGGTAGGATGGATAAGTAAAAATAATCCTTGAAAAAAATTTATTACCACTTTATCCCTTGTTTGGTTACTAATCCTTTATCCCAAGATTAAAAATAGTACCGGGATAACTTATACTTGCCAGAGGGTGGAATAATAATTCCAGGATAAGTTACACAGGATAAAGAAGTAAAATTAACAATCTCAGGATTAATACAATATACCAAACAGTCATTAAGAAATAATACCAGGATAACTAATCCCAACATAACTAATCTCAGTATAACTAATCCAAGCATAACTAATCCCAACATAACTTGTCTTTACAAACAACCCCTTAGTGCACTCTTAATGCATTTGATTCCCAGACAATTCTTGTCGTTAACTAAAATCCATATATCATGATCTCTTTGTCAACTGACTCGTACCTTTACACATGCGACAAAGCTACAACCTATATTGCACGGACTCGCCAAAATGTTGCGGACTCGTGTCGGAACCTCCAAAAAAAGTACTACTTTTGGAGGATCCAGCATGCACCCCGAGACATTTTTGAGAATCGGGACAACATAGGCTACAACAAGTTGCATTTCTAATTACTGATTGATTTTGAAGAATCTGACCAGTATATAGTGATATATCATCAGATACCCACCAACCACAACAGTGTAGAATCTACTCAAGTCAAAATATAATACCAAGCTACTAATATGATATCAGTGTGAAAAGGCTATATGTGAATAAGCATCTTGATATCTTATATCAACAAATTTTCTCTAATTACTCCAATCAACATCAACTGAAATAAAAAAAGCTTCATGAAATATTAAACTATAGATTGAAGGTTTCAAAGTTGAAGAGAATGCTAACCTTTCAGCAAGCATTGCTGATCCTTCTTCAAACAGTTCCTCTACAATGCCTATAGCTGACAGCTTTTTCGATAGTTTAGCAGTAGATTTCTGTGACTTTCTTCTGAAGAAAAGAGATTGGAGTTTGTTATATTTCTTGGTCGGAGTTGCAGGCTGTACAGTGTTATCGGGAGGAATTATGTCAACTACTATGCACGTCGTGTCATCCTTCAGCCCACGCGTCCTCAAAGCTTCCTAAACAATCAACAAATTGGCCATAAATTTAACTATTTCTCAAACAAAAAGCTTAAATCCGTTAAAATCTCTGTCATCCAAAATACTTACTCCCTCTGTCCCAATTTATGTGCCATACTTCTCATTTTAGTCTGTCCCAAAAATAATGTCATACTTCCTTATTTAGAAGCATTTTTACTTTAAAATTCATACTTTACCCTTAATGAAATGATCTACATCCACACAAATATCTATGGCTTGTTTTAGACCATATGTTTCAAAAGTCTTCCTTTCTTTCTTAAATTCTATGTCGAGTCAAATACTACCGCATAAAATTGGGATGGAGGGAGTATTATGGATGCAAGGAATTCGTGTGAACGCCACTACCTTCACAACTTGCCTAGCAGCAAGCTCAGCAGGCAAGCCACGACAAGACTTTGCAGCCATGTCCGACGATAAGGAGTCCCAAATTCCATCGGATGCAATGATTAGCCTTCCACCTGCAGTTGATAGCTTCACAATGTTGAAAAAGTTAAGGCCTAAGACATCAGATATAGAACTGAAAAGAATACAGCAGGATTTGGTTACAAGAGTGTAAGAAAGACAAGAGAGTTATTACTTTTACTTGTTTGACATATGGTATTGGAACAATGAATTCCCCTACATCCATATCTCCGATTGATCTTGAAAGACATAAACCTCCTGGCCAACAGCGAAGAGGACCAACCTGCAGATATTAACAAAAGCTTGTTTTACACCAGTAATGTGATGCCAGAACGATTTTCCTATGCTCGATCAGACACAAATTTTACAACTCACCTCAGTACCAGCAAAAATACTAAGTCTTCCTACTTCACCACCACTTGCTGTGACACGCTCCCTTCTGCGAATAATCAAGAGACGGTGAACATTTTCATATCAACGGTTAACCAGAAAGGAAGATTTAGAAGATAGAGATAGACGCTTACTCCTCCGCATTTTCTTCAAGCCTATGGTCTACAGTTAATTCTGAAACAGCACCACCCTGAGTATCCAAAATGCAACGCGAATCTCCAACACACGCAACTGTCACAGTCCATCCATCAACAATCACAAATGTAGCTGTGGTTCCGGAAGTTTGTCCTGCAGTGACAAATGAAGGCATATATGGAATTAGCACTACTGAAGCATGAATTTAAGACAATTACCTCAAAAGAAGATATGCAGAAAACACAAATTTCATGCCTTTTCTCTGGAACTCCTTATCAGTTTTCACAAAGCCTGCAACTAGTGCACGAGGCAAAGCGTGTAGCCACTCGTCCCTCCCTAGTCCACGAGGAATGGCACTCAAAACATGATTTAGTAAATGATCCTTTGAGAACACTGCGGCTGCTGTCCCATTATGTCCATCAAAGATCTGAAAAAAAGAGGAATTATAATCTGATGAACAATATTATCTATACAGAAAGATGGAGAAATGTATCGCGATGAAATGGACCTGAATAGAGCAAAATTGATGCAAAAGATTCATATGTGGACTCCATCTAATTTGGAGAAAGGTGGAGATTGATTGAAAATATGTTGAAATACATACCGCGAACACAGAGAAGGAGGATGAAGGATTGCCTTGAACTCTCTGGCAATCTGTTTTCATCAGAAAATAATCCTCACCTTTCTTGGACTGAGCTGCACATCCATATCTAACAGTTGGCTTCTCCATTTTTTCATTCCTCAGTTCTCTGCTAATCAGTGCTGCTAATGGCACAAGATCATGATTTAACCTATGCCTCTCTTCTCTTGACCCCATTTTTCCTCCTACTAATTAATCCAAGCTAAACCTCACTAATTCCTCCACAACCTCGACGCTTATCCTTTGTTTGGTCGAATTTGGATAATATGAACTTCTCGCGTTCTCCTTATCAGACAATTCAACGCCAGGGGCGGATCTAGTATGCAACATACGAGTTCATTAGAACCAGTAGCTTTAGCTTGACATGTATATGAGTTAAATTTTTTTACTAAAAAGGTACGAATAAGAGAATTGGGACCCAGCAAAACAAATGGACTGTGTTAGGATACCGAACTCGAACGCGTTCAAATCCTGAATACGCCTTTGTTCAACCCAACAAACATTTACTCCCTGACAACCTCAATATTCCCAAATAAGAGCTCTCATAAAGTTTCAAACTTTATCTCCAAATCCAATCACACACTACAAAAACACAACAATGAACACATAAAACAAGATGAAACTTCAAGAATCTCCTAACAATTTCATTCCAAAATAAGAACTCTCTCAAAGTTTCAAACTTGATCTCCAAATCCAATTACACACTACAAAAAACACAAGAACAAACACTGAAACACATAAAGAACATGAATATTCAAGAATCTGCTCAAAACTCCATTTCATCACTTGACTTTTGCTAAAATAACCTAAGAATTTACCTCATTAAACAAGGCTTTTTACGTACTATGTTTCTCCCCGCAAAAAAAGCCAAAATGCAGATCTGATAGTGACTGCAGAGTCAAGAATTCACCTCCAAGTTAACAAATTTAATAATAAAAACTTTAAAAAAAAAGGAACAAAATCAAAACGGAAACAAAAACGCGGGTTGCTGACAAGATATGAACTGTAATAAACCAATCATCAAAACCCATTACTTAAAAAGTTTTTTCACTCAAAATAAATGAGCAAATAAACAAACATTCTTGAAAGAGAGAGAGAGACATAATAATATACACATAAATTAAATTCAATATAAATAAAACAAATGATATGAATTTTAGTATTTTACTTGGTGTAAGATATATAACACGTCAGCAAGAAAGAAAACAACAGCCAACTTCATAATTACAACAACAGAAGTAAACACAGATATTGTCTTCCTCTTTTTTTAGTGTAATTACTAATAAAGAAGTTACATAGAAATGTAATTAAAAAATAAAAACAGAAAGCTGACCTGTTTGTTCGAAGAAAGATGATGGAAAGTGAAAGAGCTGACTTTGATAGACTGTGAACTACATTGTGCTTTCTGTTTTTTACCGACTTTCTGGTGCAGCTAAGCTTTATCTTTCTTTTTTCTATTTTCTAATTATCTTTTTTTCCCTTTAAATATTACTTATAAGGAATGGACAAAAAAAAGATATTTCATCTTTTGTCTCTTGTTTTTTTTTTTAAATGATAATGATCTTTTTTCCTTTTTTTCATGTTACTTATAACTTATAAGGATTGGGGAAAAAGATATTTCAATAGACATTTCCTCATTTTAAAATTTCTTAAATTATTTTAAAATGTTTTCAGTGCCGAATTTTTCTTTTAAATGCTTTAGGATAGTTATTTTTATCTTTTCTAAACAAGTTGACTCTTTATATTTTTTATTTAATTCTGGATCTACCTCCAAGCGTTCTTATAATTTATTTCACGAGTCGCCTTCATCAACATTGGATAGTTTACATTAGTAATATAAAAAATTACTGACACCTTATGTTTACACTAAATTGCATTGATGATAGTATCCTTTTGAGTAGAACAAAAGAAACTTATTTGGATAAAATTCATAGAATTGTTTTTCCTTAAATTTTGTAACCGGTAAGTAATATCAACAAGAGACATTTTTCCAAATTTCTGTCCAAAAATTTTACGAGAACAATAATATACCCTAATCCCATAAATGAAATTTGAGGAAGATAGTATATATGCAGACATTATCTATAACTTGTGTAAGTAAAGAAATTATTTTAGACAGACATAAGTGTTAACAAGAACATGCTAATAACAAAATGGAACCAGAGAAAACATTAATCTTTGGGTACTAATAACTTAATTAGCAAGTGATTAATCTTTGTTGAATTGGATAATACTAAAGTCATGTTTTTTTAGAAGATGCAAAAGATCAAACATTCATGTCATAGGATACTAGCTAGACTATTGGTAAAGGCATGTGATATCAAACATCAGACACCTTTTGCCATGTGCCAATTTTTTTTTTTATTTTGAAAAAGCAATAAGTTGAGGAGAACAAAATGAACAATTTGTTATAAAATAAAAGCAACTTAGTAAAACATGAACAAGACATGTTGTTATGAAATAAAAGCAATTTAGTAAAACATGAACAAGAAATGGAGATAGAGAGAAGAAAGAGATTTTCTTCTTCAATTATGTGTATTTTCCTATCTATTACAAGGCCTTTATATAGGCATGAAAAGTGAAAAAAATATGTCATTGAATATGTCATTAAGCATTTGAGATGAAGATCATAGAGGAAGAGTAAGCATTTGAGAAGATCATGGAAGAAGAGTAGACATCCACCATAATTTTATTTTTCTTATAACACTCCCCCTTAGATGTCCATAGATAATGTGCCTCGTTAAAACCTTATTAGGAAAAAACCTTATAGGAAAAAAAATCCTAGTGAAGGAAAAAGAGTACACGTGTTTAGAAATACGTCTTTTGGTTGCCTCGTTAAAAAAAATCTTGCAAGGAAAATCCAATGGGACAAAACCTTGTAAGGAAAAAAGAGTACAACGCATATTAACTCCCCCTGATGAGAGCATCAATTCACATCCTTGAGCGTTCGCATCCCAATCTTGTATACTAGTTTCTTGAAGCTTTCGCACATTGATATCACCATTCTTTTGAAGATCATGTGTGAAAAATAACTTTGGTGAAATGTGCTTTGTCCTATCCCCTTTTATGAATCCTCCATTCAACTGGGATATGCATGTTGCATTGTCTTCATACAAAATTGTGGGTAGTTTGTCACACCTCAAACCACATTTGTCTCGAATAAGGTATATTATAGACCTCAACCATACACATTCTCGACTTGCTTCATGAATAGCAATTATCTCAGCATGATTAGATGAAATAGCCACGATTGATTGCTTAGTCGATCGCCAAGATATGGCAGTGCCTCCATATGTAAACACATAAGCTGTTCGAGATCGAACCTTTTGTGGGTCATATAAATACCCAGCATCGGCATAACCAACAAGATTAGGACTGCAATCATTGCCATAAAATAATCTCATATCGGTAGTCCCTTTTAGGTACCGCAATATGTGTTTGATTCCATTCCAATGTCTCTTTGTAGGAGCAGAGCTATATCTTGTTAAGACATTAACTGAAAAAGTTATGTCAGACCTTGTAATGTTAGAAAGATACATTAGTGCACCAATTGCACTAAGATATGGTACGTCGGGACCAAGAAACTCTTCATTATTTTTATAAGGTCGGAATGAATGTGCTTTATCCATATAAAATCGCTTTAAAATTATTTTAGTGTATGTTGATTGATGGACAAAAATTCCATCTTTCATATACTCAATTTGTAGACCAAGACAAAATTTTATCTTTCCAAGATCTTTCATTTCAAATTCTTTCTTTAAATAGTCTACTACTTTAGGAAGCTCCCTAGGAGTTCCAATGATATTTAAATCATCAACATACATGGCGATTATAACAAATTTAGATCCAGATCTTTTTTTTTAAAGACACAAGGACAAATTGAATCATTCTGGTACCCTTCTTTCAACAGGTACTCATTCAGGCGATTATACCACATGCGCCCTGATTGTTTCAATCCGTATAAGGAATTTTGAAGCTTTATTTAATAAATTTCTTGGAAACCTTAATATGCTTCAGAATAATTTAAATCCTTCAATGATTTTCATTATACGCATATCACGTTTTTCTTGTATTGCCAGATTAAAACCTGAAATAGCGACATCCACCACAGGAGAACATGTCTTTATATAATCAATGCCAGGATATTTACAAATCTTCTTGTGACACAAGTCGTCTTTATGTCTATCGACTTGACCTTCTTTCTTTTTTTTTCCGCACAAGAATACATTTATACCTCCACTGGCTTTATACTTTCAGGTGTTGGGACTATCCGTCCAACTTCATATTTTTCATGTGAAATCAATTTTCATTACGTATTTTTAATTTGGCCAATCAATTATCTGTCCAAACTTCATGACAGATTTGAGTTCAAGATCCTCGTCAATATTAATAACATTGAGCGCTACATTATATTAACAATATCGTCGACGATCATTTTATATCGGTTCTACTATTACCCAATAAAGACATAACTTATTGAGATCTCTTTATCTTATTATTTTCAGGTACCTGAACCTCTCCCATGAGGTCTTATGAAGTGTTATGTCGCGGTGCTCTTCTAGAGCACTTGCCTCCTTATTATGACCATCTTAAACATTTGCTCATCTCCTTCTTCAAGGAGTTTTATCTTTGGAACCGATTAGTCTATTATGCTTTATGCATGCCATGGACTCTATTCATTATGAACTTTATTTTATTTGGAACATTAGCAGCTGAATATGACATTTAGCTTTGGGTCAGCAAATACGCCTGGCAATATTTTGCAAATGAATTATCACTTGAATTTCAAGTTCACATTTTCTCGTACGAGGATCTTGATGTACTCATAATAATTCATTACATGCATTACTTTTTCAGCTGCCCATTTTCTCTCCCTATTATTGGGATCACCAACACATATCCCTAGTCTTATTTGGGGATCCATCTTTGTACATTGTGGTGGAACAATTAAATCATATAGCACATTCATATTTCTATATGGAAATTATTTGGTTCCTGACCCTGAACCGATTGTGATAGGGAGAACTTATCATAACTTGGCTAGATGCGTACAAGTGCCGTTGTATATTAAATAATACATCACATACCAAATTTTATTTTGGCAATTTTGTTCTCATAACCAATGGTTTAGATATAATTGGAGGCATACAATTTCTGCTAAACCAACTTGGATTTAAACCAGTATTATCAAGATAAATCATCATAATTTATATTCTGGAACTGTGTTCTAATAATTTGAGCAATCAATCTTGCAAAAGCCAAAATACAAGTTGATAACAAATGCACATGTGACCATGGAATAGATGCATCTATTAAAATCATATAATAGTAAACGGTCCACATAGAAGGTGACTGAGCCCATATATTTATCACCTTTTATTCGTTCCAAAAATCAAGGGATTCAATCCCAACCTTAACTGGTATATCATGAAAATAAGCAGCACTAGAGAAATCTTGAAGAATCTTATATTTCTTCAATATATGCCAATATAATTCTCAATTAATTTTTTTCGCATCATAATTGAACCGAGATGGTCAATCGGTCATGCCAACTAATATTTGTTTCAGTAAACCTCTAGTTTACTTGTGGCTTGTGATTACATCATCATGCTTATACTTGTGTAGTACAAATAGAAGAAAAGTCAGGTAACCTTTCATATTTACCCGGTATGATTATAGTAATATAAAAATATTCAATCTTCTTTTTATTTATAGTCTCAATATGCCAACCACTTTGGCTAATATATTTGTAAATCAAAATATTTCTTTTAAGATTTACTACAATATTAATGTCATGAACAATTTCATTCATCCTGGTAGTAACAAATTAGTTCTTTCAGAGCTCTTAACTGCTTTTGTACTACAAGATCTTTTGTCACACCATCCATATAATGAATGTCTCCTTCACAAAGAGAATCATATCATAATAATTGTCATGTTCAAAATCATCACAAGCAAAATAATTTCTTGCTTTAATCTTGCTTTTAATAACTTTCATAAGGCATGACAAAATATTTTTGGCGCATCACATGCATGCGACCAATGATATATTCATGTAACTACACAATAATATTCATTATCTTTCTTTGTCTCAAACCTCCCTTAGAGGTGAGTTGTAGTATTTATCCAACTATGCACAAATACATTATTATACATAATATTTAGTACATTATTATGCATAATCTTTATCATATATATATTTTCACATTCACTTTCAGGAATGAGTATGCAATCTCAATGTTTATCACAAGTCATATTCTCTTCAAAGAATTTCTCCCTTTTTATAATTACCATAGTGATAACTATTATTATTTTGGCCTTTCGCACGCCCACATTCATTGGTCAACCACTTGTCTTTATTTAGACTTATCATGCACTGCTATCACATTCACTTCAAGAATGGAGCAAATCAAGTGGGACAAGCTTCATGCTTTTTCATGAAAATTACATTATTTTTTCTTTAGTTATTATTATTATCAATATGGTGCATTAGGACTCAAACCCAATGTCTTACCCATATAAAGGCATGCTAGGCCATAATGCGTTGGAACTTGAATCCAACGTCTTTTCATCAACATAGTGCGTTGGGACTTGAACCCATCGTCTTACCCTCAATCTTTGGCATAATAGGCCAAAATTCACTAGGACTCGCACTCGAGCCTTTAAAATATTATTACTTCATAATTATAGGCATAAGTAAATTAACTTTCAAGAAGACATATATAACTATTTCAATCTTGAAACAGTTCCTCTGCAACAAAAATGCTAGTTAGGATATATGCCATTTTGTTTTCAAATGATACAATCACTTTTACATTTTAATAAATTAATTAGGAAATTATCTTAATAATTATCTATCATAGTATGTAAAAGGTCAGAACATATATATACGTTGGAATATTATCTTTGTCATATAAGAGATGTAGCAAATAAAGACATGCCTTTCCAATTCTTTATTTCACTAGATACAATTGAAAAAAATATTTTTACTAAACACTGCACATAAAGTTAATGCAAAGATATGAAAGTATGAATGGGTTGCGTACATGTGATATGCTCAAATATTTCGCATACTAAAAGAAACCTATAAAATTAGTTGGTGAAAGAATAAATACAACCTCATATTACAAGTGTGAAGCACATGTATTTAATTACCATATGAACAATTCCGCGAGATGACATTAGCTCAAATAGAAACCAAATTACATGTGTTGCATTTTGATCGCTGTGTTTAATAAGTTTGGTGAAATAAAGTAATCCAATACTTTCTGCAGAGAAATCCACCCAAACAATGAAAGCTATAGTTTTTATGTTAAATAGGTGCCTAACTTAACAAAACCTTTTAGAGAAGATCAATTTATCTAAACTATATAAAATTATAGAGAATACATTTAAATTATTACGAGGATATCATCATGTAAGCGACAACCTAACACACTTTTATGAATTAGTTTTAAAACACAAGCATGATTTTGTAGTAAATATAGCTAGTCAATCAACTGATATTGTCCAATTGAAAAGTATTAATTCTAGAAAAATTACTTGGTATGTTACTCTTTCCACCATCATGTATCACCAAGTAACTAAAACAAGAGTTAAAGGTGAGAACATGACAGAAAGAGCATACTAATTATAAACCATAATTATAATTTATACTAGGTGTACATACCTCATCTGACTTATTTATTAGAAATGTGCATACCTTGTTTGTACGCTTAGAATGATCAGTAGAGGACAATTCTTACTGTTTGATGGCCATATAAGTGTGGTATAAGAAAAGTCCCAAAACATGAAAACTATTGAAGGATGAACTCTATATAACACACTAACAAAAGTCAAGACCTCAACGAAGCTAAGTCTACAATTCTGTTATCTCTTGTAGGAAGTGTAGATAAAATAGCAAATCGTGTTGATAACGTGTTATAAAATAAAAGCAACTTAGTAAAACATGAACAAGACATGTTGTTATGAAATAAAAGCAATTTAGTAAAACATGAACAAGAAATGGAGTTAGAGAGAAGAAAGAGATTTGCTTCTTTAATTGTGTGTATTTTTCTATCTATTACAAGGCCTTTATATAGGCATGAAAAGTGAAGAAAAATATGTCATTGAATATGTCATTAAGCATAGAAATATGTCATGAAATATGTCATTAAGCATTTGAGAAGATCATGGAGGAAGAGTAGACATCCACCATAATTTTATTTTTCTTATAACACAATTGATATTTTTATTGGTGCGCTTGGGATTTTTTTTTTCTAAAAAATACTCATTTTTAAATATATTTTTATGTATTTGCTTGATGAGTGAAAAATATTGTGCGAATTGTTTTTAGTAATGATTGGTTATATACTATTATCAAATTGAATAGTGCTTCGATGAATTTTTATTATTAAATGTTAATAATTATATCTAATAACTTGTTGGAATTATGAAATTAAAAGTTAAGATAATTGTGAAAAAATTAACTTCCGCCCAAAAGTGAACCAAACTCTTTCCCCTCTTTTGGTACAAAATAATTTCCTTGGAAAATATCTGGCTACCAAATGCCAAAAAAAATACTAATTTTTTTAGAAAATAATTTTAAAAAATATAAATATATATTACTACTCAATAGACGTGTTACATACACAAAAGTTTTCTTTAGCTCTTTCAGTAGTAAACAATTAAACATGACACTTGTTCACTTATATTTGAACAAGTACATACTTTTTTTTAAATCAGTCTATCATAATATAATTTACAAATACTAATTTTACAAATTTTCATTTAAAATTATTTATTAGCTCATTTACTTTTTTGGGTTAGAACTTTACTAAGAAAATTGAGCAAAAAGAAAGTAATGAAAATTCCTCATAATTATAATAATGGGTTGTAGTTTGCCTTAATAAATTAAACTGGTAAGATATTAAAAAGTGAATGCCATGGGACCAAGGGAATGTTACAAGATTCTTAGGTTAATTAAATTCTAAGGAATATGATTTAAAGTAGTGGGCATCCAATAAAAACAAAAGTTTCTCAAAATATTTCAATAAAGCATGAGTTGAAATTTCAACTTCAAATAATGAGCCATATATAGAATAATAGAATTTACTTCACAAAACGAATGCGATAATTATGGCTTCCAATTGATATATCCAATTGAAAGTTGAAACCTATTATTTGCTACTCATGGTAGGAATCATTGAGCAATAATATGTGAGTACTTTTTAAGTATACTCTATTTTCTTCAAGATAAATATAGTAAAAAAAATATTCATGCCGATTGTTTATATCAAATCATACTAATTTACTGTGGTTAAGTGATAAATTAAGATGAAAGTATTTACACTAAATCGGACTAATTTATTTGTTCACTTCAAATATAATATATTTATTAAGTTGATATAAACAACCGATATGAATAAGTATTTATCGAATAATTACATAGCCGTTTTTTTGGGAGCCAGTGCCTTTTTTATGCTTCGAAAAGAAGCAAATTAAAGGAGATACTTTAGTACCAAACAGGGAAACAAAAGTATGCAGAAGATTTTAACCAATTGTTCTCTGGTCTTTAATTTTTATTTTTTTGGTTTTTGACAAAATTCATTATGTTAATGGTTATTACTCTTTAAGTAGGAATTGGTGAAAGGATTAGAGTATCCTTAGCATGTCAATCAGTTTTTACGTTCTTTTCTTTTTTATTAAGCGGTGAAAATAATTAGTTGATGCCAAAATGCTAAGAAACTAATAAATTATAATTATCTAACTTTTTCAACAAAAATTTGATGTTTTGATTCTGAAATTATATGAAAATCAGTGTTTTTTAAGTTTCATCACAACTCATTTTCCATTGGCCTATTCATGTACTACTGTTTGAGTTATCTTCTTAATGATTTTCTAGAGATAATCTTTAGACAAAAGCAATATTTGTGTCATGTGCAAGAAGAAGAAAAAATAATTTAGGAAAACCATTAGTTAAGATTCATTGGGTTAATGACTCAATTAAGTCTTGTTTTACAGTTGGCTTCTGATAAGTAATTTTCTCTTGTAAAAAGAATCTTGATAGAGTTATTTTAAATGATTTTTTTTCTCTCCTTTTTCAGAAAGCAATGTCTTTTATGTTTATTCTGATCACATGATGACACTGCAGTTGAAATGGGAGTTCTTGAAACTAAACCAATAATAATACTGCCTCTCATTCAAATTAGATGAGGTACTTTCATTTTTAATCTGTTTCAAAATAAATGATATATTTTTAAATTTGGAAATAATTCAACTTTAACCTCTTCATTTTACCCTTAATGAGAAGCTTTTATAACTACACAAATGTCATGACCCCACAAAGTTTTTACCCCTTAAACTTTTAAGATCACAGGTTTCAAAAGTCTTCTTCTTTTTTCTTAAACTCTGTGTCGAATCAAAATGCAAATGCATAGAAACATATCGGTCATTTCATAATTGATATTGAGACGTTTAAGTGCACGAATTCGGATTAGTCGAACCTTAATTAAAACAGGAACTTGATACTGAATGAGAAATCCAACAACGTAACAACAACAATAACAACAACCCAGTGTAATCCAACAAATATAATATGGGGAGGCAGATGCAAAGCTATACTCTGGTAAATTAGGTTGGCTAGTTGATCACCCTTAATTGGAAAATTACACTGCGTATATAGGTAAAATATTAGGTTTTAGAGGTATATAATATGTATTGAACATCCTTTGTCGGGAATTATTTTTTCTTCTTTTAAGTTTGAATACCCATAGGAAAATTTCTGATTTCGCCACTATGAGGAGAGTAGTATATATGCCGACTTTACCCGTGCCTTATGCAGTTAAAAGAAGTTGTTTCAGGAGAAAGGAGTGCAAAACCTCACTCCAAAGGACTAATGGTCTCAAGTAATAAATAACCTATCCAAAATTATGTAAGTACTTTGACATTGAACAAGAATCCTAAGATATCAAGACCCAATTATGATTTGATGTAACAAGCATTTACTTCAATGCATTAATGAAAAAGAGGTGGGTGGATTTCAGTTGGAAAAATAACAATAAGGTTTGATTGCGACAAAGAGTATTACAGTATTATGAAAATGACTTGAGATGGCTTTGCCTATAGACCATTGATAATGTGACTCAACTTGGTGGTTGTGTGATTTCAAGTGCTTCTCTTCCTAAAACATCTATATATATATATATATATATATATATATATATATCAAATTGAATATCATGATGTTATTATTTTTATGGTTTCTGTTGATAGTACTATTATATTATCTTTCTCATTCTCTTGAGTCGAGGTCTATCGGAAACAGTCTCTCTACCCCTTTGGGGTAGGGATAAGATTTGCGTACACGCTACCCTCTCCAGATTTCACTTGTGGGATTTTACTTATTTTTTGTTGTTGTTATAGTATATCATATTGACACCTACCTTGTTTTCTATACACCTAAATTAGGGTCCATCATTTTTGTGGTGTATGATGTTTGTATGATATTCTCCGTCCGAAAATGATCTTCAATAACTATTTACAACATAAATAGAAGAAAATAATCTTGCAAACGCCTCATGTGTTTTATTTATGAATTTCTAAGTTACATTTTACTGATCCTCGAAGTAAGAGAAGTTCATTAATGAAAGAAGTGGTGATCTTATATTGCTTTTTGGGAGATAGGAAGCTTCCGGATCATTTTTTCCAGCTAGATACCGAGCGATCACTCATCAATAAACTCTAAGTGAAAGCAGCATAAAAAGACGATGTCTTAATCAGTAGACAAGAACGGGAGCAACTATTCAGAGATGTCACGATAAGAATAATATATCCGTCAATCATATCAAAATTAAGAGCCCGTTTGGACATAAGAATTTTTTTATTTTTTTCGAAATCAGTGTTTGATCATAAAATTTCTAATTTTCACTTGAAAATGAATTTTATATTATACTTACTTTATAAAATATAAATATAAGAATTTGGCTCTCATCATGCCAATATACTCCCTTTTTCTTATAAGTATCTTCCAACCTCAAAGAAAATCAGAAAAAAAAAATGCTTTTAGGCAGGAAATTTCTCTTGGATTTATTAAAAACTTATTTTTTTTCCCATAACAATAAATTCTAGGAAAATTATCCACTTCTGCACCCTGTTGATTCCAATAACTCTTAACAGGCTGTTAAAGGTGTATTGGGCCCTACATGTCTGGGCCTGTTTGTTCCACATACCAAGATAAGCAAATAAATGGTCCAGTCCACTAGCAATAATGGTATAAAGCTGGTGGATTTATAGCTCCAAATGTTATTTATATTTGTAAATTGGTCCTCCCAAGAAAACCATGCAGCATTTTAGTGGCTTCTTTGAATAGGAAAACAAATTATAACCTTTTAATATTTTACTATTCGGTATCGAAATTCATTGGCCCGACTAAGCTTACTAATGACCTCTTTTTAATAGGAAAACAACTTATAAGTTTTTTTTAAGGGAAAAAGCATAAGTATCCCTTCAAATTAATTTCGTATTTGTTGTCACCCGCTTATACTTTGTGGGGTTCTATTACCCTCTTGGACGTTTTTAATTTAAAATAAATACCTCCTTGAGTGATGACATGGCAGAGAAAGTGAGTGCATTCTCTTGGAAGCAAGTGAGAAGCAAAATGTAACTTACAAATACTTACACATGTCAATTTTTAGTGGAAACTAAAATTAAGTTTACTAAATTAACTAGGCAGAATAGCCTAGTAGACACTTGTACTAAAGCAATCCCTTACTGAAAGTGTTAATTTTTAGTTTTTCTAATTTCAATTTCTGATGAGAAGGCATGAATTTATGGATTTCCCAAGTTAGTATGAATAATCACATGCATATTTACTTTTTACTGTTAAGTGGAATCAAAATAATCAATTGAAATTCATGGCTTAAATCATGAAACAAACTGCTTCAATTTTGATCCCCCTTCTAAAATTCGATTTCGACAATGGTGTCACGGAAGGTGCTACTGCTGGTAAAAGAATCTCATAATTTTTATCGGGTTTTCTTTAATTATTTTTTTGACTTTTCCAATTCTTTATGAGATATTTTAAATTGTGGTGGTTAAGCATTGTACTTTCTATAGTATTCTGCTAAACATGCGGTAGACAAAAGGGATTGCTTGAATTTTGAGAAGTGATAGTAAAAGTGAAAAGAAGAGGAGTATACTGATAGTTTTGGAGAGATTCACCGGTAACAATGACACATTGAGGATAACGTGGCTGATTGAAAATTGTAACTAGGGGCGTTCATAAAACCCGAAAAATCGAACCAAACCGACCAAATAAACCGATATTTTTTAGGTTTGGTTTGATTTTGGTTTTGAATTTTAAAATTTCTAAAATTTCTAAACCGATATATAAAGTTTCAAAAATTTTATGGTACATATTAGTCGTTTATATTTTTAGTCTAGTTTTTTGCTATTATAATAAACTAATTCTTTGCATGTACATTCTAGTTTGGTTAGTAATTTTATTTTGCTAAGTACAAGAATTTATTTGATGTTAAAAATAATCAATTTTTAATTGAGTACTTAAATTATTCATCACTAGTTGATTCAATATTTGAAGAACTAACTTACTTGGTTTGGTTTCTTTATAGGGAAAAATCGATCCAAACCGAACCATGAACACCCCTAATTGTAACCAAACGTGGGTTTGGTTTTGTGTGGGTAGAAGATTGAGAAATGGAATAGTGGAAGAGAGGATTGTTTGAGATTTTATATTTTGGAAAAAAAAGGGATGGAGTTGGAATTTTTATAAAAAAATAATATTTTGTAATAAATAATGGCGTAGCGTTAATTTAGTTGAGGTGGATATGACATGTCTTTCATGTCAAGTGAGTGAGCAGCAGATGTATTTAAAATTTATGTTTTGATCGAGTTCAAGTATCCGATTGAAACTTTGTGAAATAGAGGGACTGGGATGACAAAACCAAACTAGTACAAGTGTCTCGCAAGCTATTCTGCCAATTAACTATTCACTTATCCGTAAAACCTTCCCCTCTACTTCTAGCCCGTTTGGCCAAACTGGAAAAATCAGCTTATATTGAAAAGTATTTTTTTCAAAAGTACTTTTGGTGAGAAGCGGTTTGTGTTTGGCTAATTAATTTAAAAAGTACTTCTAAGCAGCAATTAATGTTTGGCCAGATTTTTAAAAAGTGCTTCTAAGTGTATGTTTTTCAAAAGTACTTCTCAAAAAAGTGCTTCTGGGAAGAAGTTACTTTTTTCTGTTTCTCCTCAGAAGTATTTTTTTTTTCTCCTAAAAACTTGGACAAACACTTCAAATTTGAAAAAAAAAAAGTGCTTTTGAACTTAGAGAACCTTGGCCAAACAGGATAGAACATCTCTGCAAGCTCCCCATGGCAGAAACCTCAACGGCAATTTTTCTTCACATTGTTGGAAAAAATTTCAGCCATTTGTCTAATCATATCTCATTACAATAAAAAACCTCAACAGAAATTTTATTCTACTTGTTATTGTACTTGAGTTAAAGGTAGATGTCGAGATTTTATTCTTGTAGGATTAAAGGTCAGAAGCCTAGAAGTGTGAATATTGTTCAAACTATGTCAAATCAAGTTCTCAGTGCTTGAGGGAGATCGAAGCACCACCAAATCCATTTAATAAGATATGCAACTATTTTTGGAAAGATCATATTAATCGTCCAATTTTCTGCTGAGCAAGGATAAGATGTGTCTTGTTTTGATTATATATGAAATTAAGGAAAGATCATATTAATCTCGCTACTAAATTTATGCTAGACTATTTTTAAAAAATCAAAATCTAATGAATATATCAAATGGGTGGTTTTAAAAGGGATCTATTATTTTTCTAGCTGTCGTGAAGTGGTGGTTGGGGTGAAAAAATGAAAAAACTAAAGATTAAATGATAAAATACACGTGTACCATTTTCAGGCGCGTGTATTTCACCTCTTAACCAAAGGTCTGGTTGAGACTTTTTAAGGGGATATTTATTTCACTTCGAAAATGTTGAAGGGGTAATACGATTCCCATAAAACATAAGTGTGTAACAACAAATTCGTGTTTAGAACTTACTAATGTCACTTATTTGAATTTGCATAGTAGTAAGTCCATTCTAGGAGATTTGTTCGAAGAAAGGAGTTTCGGACAAAGAGTTGGAAAGAAAGATTTTACGTACCTTGTTCCAGGTGAATTAGTGTGGATCTGTTTGCCTATGGAACGATAGAAAGGAGCAAACGATACCAACTAACTCGACAAAGATATTTGGATATGATTTTTTTTTTAAAAAAGACATGCTAACCTAGTGTTAGGGGTGTACAAACCGAATCGAAAATTCGCACCAAATCGAAAAGTCAAATCAAACCGATTAAAAAATTCGATTAGTTTTAGTTTGATTTGGTTTGGTATTGAATAAAAAAATTCGAACCAAACTGACATATAAATATATAGTAATTTTTATATATACTTTTAAAATTTTATATAAAATTTTTTTTAAAAAATGTCTAGAAATATTTGGGATTATCTTGCGGGATATAATATTTAACAGTATATAAAGTACTCCATATTTATTAACCTTAAATAATTGGTTGTATGATCACTTTCTCATCAAGTGTTAATGAAATGCGTCAATCTGTTTGTTCTTTCATATTCATATCATATATTAAGATCTATTACATTTTTATATCTTTTTCAAATGTGAAGTGATTGTTATTATTTAGGTATCATATTGATTTTATGTTTTATTACTATATTCGGTTCACCTTCAAAGTGTACATCGACGAAAAATTATTGTCAGACGACTAAAAAAAATAACTATTATGTGTTACAAAGAAAATTCTCCCATAAGAATATTTTAATAGATAATATATTTGTCAATCTTTTATATTTTACTAAACATATATTTACTTATCAAAAATTTGACAAAGTAAGATTGAAATAATATTTAAATAACAAAAATCCCGAAAATCCTGAAACACCCGACAAAACCGAACCAATCCAAATCGATATAGTTGGATTGGTTTGATTTTTATCAAAACTGAACCAACCCAATCCATGTACATCCCTATCTAGTTGTCACGCCTCGAACTAGGGGAGCATGACTAGCACTCAACCGAGTGAACCCAAGCGAGCAAGCCTACGTTACATCAATCTCTCATCATAACTATGCATGATTTATCAAAACATAATTAGATCATGACTTTCATATTGAATACATTTGGCCCAATGGCCCATAAATATATTTTTTTTCTTTTCTTTTTCTCTCGTGATGGGTACATAGCTTCATAAATATCTGTGAACATAAATACATGATGAAATTCAAAACTTAAGTACATGACCCACAGTGTACATGAATCTTCTATGACAATAGATACCTAAGTACATAAAACCAACTAGACTTGAATGCCCACTGGTATTGTAGCGGGCTCACCATAATCTGATACGCAGAAGATCCCTACCAAAGACCCATAACATCCTGTAGAAGTATACCTGCATCCATTAAAAGATGCAGCGCCCCCGGCAAAAGGGAAGTGAGTATATGTGGAATAGTACTCGCATGTAAGACAAACAAAACAACATATGAAATCATGGTAATTCAAATAAGAGTCATATGAAGTATATCAAGAACTACGAAATATCCCATAGATTCACATTTCAAGTCTCGTTATGCTTACATTCTTTTAAACTTCGTTTAGGATTAACTGAACCATATAAACTATGCGTGGAATACATAATATAAAGTAATTAAAACAACATTTACAAACAAGGCCAATGAAAATTGCACATAATGTATGCGTTAACGATGCGTCGCACTAGACCGTCCATATCACTCTCTTATCTCACACCTATACATTTCATAGACCGTCTTTAATGTTCACATATCATATTATACGTAGACCGTTCACAGTGTTTACTTACACAATACACATGTGTGTTTCATAGACTGTTCACAGGGTTTACTTATACAATACACCTGTGTGTTTCATAGACCGTTCACAGTGTTTACTTACACAATACATTTATGCGTTGCATAGACCGTTCATAGTGTTTACTTACACAATACACCTGAGCGTTTCATAGACCGTTCACAGTGTTTACTTACACAATACACATGTGTGTTTCATAGGCTGTTCACATGATTCATAACACAATACACATATGCGTTTCATAGACCGTCCATAGGATTCATAAAAACAATACACCTATGTGTTTCATAGACCGTCCATAGGATTCATAACACAATATACCTATGCATTTCATAGACCGTCCATAGGATTCATAACACAATACACCTATGCGTTTCATAGACCGTCCATAGGATTCATACAAAATATGCCTATGCGTTTCATAGACTGTCCATAGGATTCCATACACAATATACCTATGCGTTTCATAGACTGTCCAAAGGATTCCATACAGAATACACCTATGCGTTTCATAGACCGTCCATAGGATTACATATACAATACACATATGTGTTTCATAGACCATCCATAGGGTTCCATACACAATATACATATGCGTTTCATAGACCGTCCATAGAGTTCCATACACAATATACCTATGCGTTTCATACACCGTCCATAGGGTTTCATACACAATATACCTATGCGTTTCATAGACCGTCCATAGGGTTCATAACACATTATTTATGCACATGACCATATATAAAATCAAAGCAACATGATAAACATTACATTTAATGTCTTACCGGATCATTGGAATACTACATGTTCATGCTCATCATGGAGAAATATAGCTCATTACATTAGCACATGTATGGTGAATCAATAAGTTAATTTCAATGGCACATGGCCCAAACTTGTTTTCATAAGAGTCGTCATCATTTAGCATAGGGCATCTCCCTTTCATCTCGTTATTCACTCACTTGTCATCTTGAAGTCATTAGCTAAGTTCATGATTCTTGTGGACTTAACATCGAAGTCATTTACATTTATTATTTTAGAAGCATACATACCATGATTGAAGCCATTGGGATATACAACACCTCATAATTCTCATTTTGGCAAACGCCCACATTTCATGTTCATACTATCACTTACTTGTACTTGCCATGGATGATCACAGGACATCAAGAACATTTAAAATATGTAGGAACACCTTAGCCTCTCCTCATGAGAGCGTAGGAGCTTATAGCATATTGGAAACACAAATACAAATACGTTCATTTCATAACCTTTTCAAACCATATATCACTTCATTAGTATTTCAACTACTTACACATCATTATTTCATTGGCTCCCTTGGCCATACTTATTATTCTTCATTCATGGCACTGTGACCGCTTATCATATTCCACAATTTTATTTCTTTTCTCTCAAGGATTGTCATCATAGACATCATCCTATCGAATACTCTTGAAATACCTCTCCCAAAAAAGGGCAATACACAATTTTAACTCATGAATATGTAAGAACTCACAACATATTGGAAATACCTACCAAGCATAGCATTAATTAGAACAACCACATTTGGACATGACTTGAGTATATAAGCTTTTGTACAATTCTATTTTCAGAGTCAATTTGGAATAGTTGAACCAAGGCTCATTTCATAATCTTTCACACATCATTTCATTGGCGCTATTGGCCACAAGTATAACTTTCATTCTTTGCACGTTGTCCACACTTTATTTCCACTACTCACTACTTCCACTTTCAAGTATCTTTATATATTATCGACAACAAAGAATCTCTAATTCCGATATTTAGTACACATATGAGTAATTAAGAGTCTTAAGCACCTTGAGATTTCTTACATAATTTGGCATAATAGCCTTCACTAGAAACCCGACTTGAAGTCATAACATTTAATACCCAACTCATGCTTTGAACACATTCTCGAAGGATAAAATCTTATGATAAGAGCATCCAGAATACATTTTGAACATATGCCTTTCAACACAAAGCTTATTCGAAATATTTAATTTATAACGAATAACTCCGAACTTACAAGAACATCATGTGATTTAATTCTAGGAGAGAAGTTTAGACAACATACCTCAAATTCATCCCTTAATGATACTACAACGATCCATTACACTAAGTACAAGAATTTATTTGATGTTAAAAATAATTAATTTTTAATTGAGTACTTAAATTATTCATCACTAGTTGATTCAATATTTGAAGAACTAACTTACTTGGTTTGGTTTCTTTATAGGGAAAAATCGATCCAAACCGAACCATGAACACCCCTAATTGTAACCAAACGTGGGTTTGGTTTTGTGTGGGTAGAAGATTGAGAAATGGAATAGTGGAAGAGAGGATTGTTTGAGATTTTATATTTTGGAAAAAAAAGGGATGGAGTTGGAATTTTTATAAAAAAATAATATTTTGTAATAAATAATGACGTGGCGTTAATTTAGTTGAGGTGGATATGACATGTCTTTAATGTCAAGTGAGTGAGCAGCAGATGTATTTAAAATTTATGTTTTGATCGAGTTCAAGTATCCGATTGAAACTTTGTGAAATAGAGGGACTGGGATGACAAAATCAAACTAGTACAAGTGTCTCGCAAGCTATTCTACCAATTAACTATTCACTTATCCGTAAAACCTTCCCCTCTACTTCTAGCCCGTTTGGCCAAACTGAAAAAATCAGCTTATTTTGAAAAATATTTTTTTCAAAAGTACTTTTGGTGAGATGCGGTTTGTGTTTGGCTAATTAATTTAAAAAGTACTTCTAAGCAGCAATTAATGTTAGGCCAGATTTTTAAAAAGTGCTTCTAAGTGTATGTTTTTCAAAAGTACTTCTCAAAAAAGTACTTTTGGAAAGAAGCTACTTTTTTCTGCTTCTCCTCAGAAGCACTTTTTTTTCTCCTAAAAACTTGGCCAAACACTTCAAATTTTTTTTAAAAAAATACTTTTAAAAAAAAAAATACTTTTGAACTTAGAGAACCTTGGCCAAACAGGATAGAACATCTCTGCAAGCTCCCCATGGCAGAAACCTCAACGGCAATTTTTCTTCACATTGTTGGAAAAAATTTCAGCCATTTGTCTAATCATATCTCATTACAATAAAAAACCTCAACAGAAATTTTATTCTACTTGTTATTGTACTTGAGTTAAAGGTAGATGTCAAGATTTTATTCTTGTAGGATTAAAGGTCAGAAGCCTAGAAGTGTGAATATTGTTCAAACTATGTCAAATCAAGTTCTCAGTGCTTGAGGGAGATCGAAGCACCACCAAATCCATTTAATAAGATATGCAACTATTTTTGGAAAGATCATATTAATCGTCCAATTTTCTGCTGAGCAAGGATAAGATGTGTCTTGTTTTGATTATATATGAAATTAAGGAAAGATCATATTAATCTCGCTACTAAATTTATGCTAGACTATTTTTAAAAAATCAAAATCTAATGAATATATCAAATGGGTGGTTTTAAAAGGGATCTATTATTTTTCTAGCTGTCGTGAAGTGGTGGTTGGGGTGAAAAAATGAAAAAACTAAAGATTAAATGATAAAATACACGTGTACCATTTTCAGGCGCGTGTATTTCACCTCTTAACCAAAGGTCTGGTTGAGACTTTTTAAGGGGATATTTATTTCACTTCGAAAATGTTGAAGGGGTAATACGATTCCCATAAAACATAAGTGTGTAACAACAAATTCGTGTTTAGAACTTACTAATGTCACTTATTTGAATTTGCATAGTAGTAAGTCCATTCTAGGAGATTTGTTCGAAGAAAGGAGTTTCGGACAAAGAGTTGGAAAGAAAGATTTTACGTACCTTGTTCCAGGTGAATTAGTGTGGATCTGTTTGCCTATGGAACGATAGAAAGGAGCAAACGATACCAACTAACTCGACAAAGATATTTGGATATGATTTTTTTTTTAAAAAAGACATGCTAACCTAGTGTTAGGGGTGTACAAACCGAATCGAAAATTCGCACCAAATCGAAAAGTCAAATCAAACCGATTAAAAAATTCGATTAGTTTTAGTTTGATTTGGTTTGGTATTGAATAAAAAAATTCGAACCAAACTGACATATAAATATATAGTAATTTTTATATATACTTTTAAAATTTTATATAAAATTTTTTTTAAAAAATGTCTAGAAATATTTGGGATTATCTTGCGGGATATAATATTTAACAGTATATAAAGTACTCCATATTTATTAACCTTAAATAATTGGTTGTATGATCACTTTCTCATCAAGTGTTAATGAAATGCGTCAATCTGTTTGTTCTTTCATATTCATATCATATATTAAGATCTATTACATTTTTATATCTTTTTCAAATGTGAAGTGATTGTTATTATTTAGGTATCATATTGATTTTATGTTTTATTACTATATTTGGTTCACCTTCAAAGTGTACATCGACGAAAAATTATTGTCAGACGACTAAAAAAAATAACTATTATGTGTTACAAAGAAAATTCTCCCATAAGAATATTTTAATAGATAATATATTTGTCAATCTTTTATATTTTACTAAACATATATTTACTTATCAAAAATTTGACAAAGTAAGATTGAAATAATATTTAAATAACAAAAATCCCGAAAATCCTGAAACACCCGACAAAACCGAACCAATCCAAATCGATATAGTTGGATTGGTTTGATTTTTATCAAAACTGAACCAACCCAATCCATGTACATCCCTATCTAGTTGTCACGCCTCGAACTAGGGGAGCATGACTAGCACTCAACCGAGTGAACCCAAGCGAGCAAGCCTACGTTACATCAATCTCTCATCATAACTATGCATGATTTATCAAAACATAATTAGATCATGACTTTCATATTGAATACATTTGGCCCAATGGCCCATAAATATATTTTTTTTCTTTTCTTTTTCTCTCGTGATGGGTACATAGCTTCATAAATATCTGTGAACATAAATACATGATGAAATTCAAAACTTAAGTACATGACCCACAGTGTACATGAATCTTCTATGACAATAGATACCTAAGTACATAAAACCAACTAGACTTGAATGCCCACTGGTATTGTAGCGGGCTCACCATAATCTGATACGCAGAAGATCCCTACCAAAGACCCATAACATCCTGTAGAAGTATACCTGCATCCATTAAAAGATGCAGCGCCCCCGGCAAAAGGGAAGTGAGTATATGTGGAATAGTACTCGCATGTAAGACAAACAAAACAACATATGAAATCATGGTAATTCAAATAAGAGTCATATGAAGTATATCAAGAACTACGAAATATCCCATAGATTCACATTTCAAGTCTCGTTATGCTTACATTCTTTTAAACTTCGTTTAGGATTAACTGAACCATATAAACTATGCGTGGAATACATAATATAAAGTAATTAAAACAACATTTACAAACAAGGCCAATGAAAATTGCACATAATGTATGCGTTAACGATGCGTCGCACTAGACCGTCCATATCACTCTCTTATCTCACACCTATACATTTCATAGACCGTCTTTAATGTTCACATATCATATTATACGTAGACCGTTCACAGTGTTTACTTACACAATACACATGTGTGTTTCATAGACTGTTCACAGGGTTTACTTATACAATACACCTGTGTGTTTCATAGACCGTTCACAGTGTTTACTTACACAATACATTTATGCGTTGCATAGACCGTTCATAGTGTTTACTTACACAATACACCTGAGCGTTTCATAGACCGTTCACAGTGTTTACTTACACAATACACATGTGTGTTTCATAGGCTGTTCACATGATTCATAACACAATACACATATGCGTTTCATAGACCGTCCATAGGATTCATAAAAACAATACACCTATGTGTTTCATAGACCGTCCATAGGATTCATAACACAATATACCTATGCATTTCATAGACCGTCCATAGGATTCATAACACAATACACCTATGCGTTTCATAGACCGTCCATAGGATTCATACAAAATATGCCTATGCGTTTCATAGACTGTCCATAGGATTCCATACACAATATACCTATGCGTTTCATAGACTGTCCAAAGGATTCCATACAGAATACACCTATGCGTTTCATAGACCGTCCATAGGATTACATATACAATACACATATGTGTTTCATAGACCATCCATAGGGTTCCATACACAATATACATATGCGTTTCATAGACCGTCCATAGAGTTCCATACACAATATACCTATGCGTTTCATACACCGTCCATAGGGTTTCATACACAATATACCTATGCGTTTCATAGACCGTCCATAGGGTTCATAACACATTATTTATGCACATGACCATATATAAAATCAAAGCAACATGATAAACATTACATTTAATGTCTTACCGGATCATTGGAATACTACATGTTCATGCTCATCATGGAGAAATATAGCTCATTACATTAGCACATGTATGGTGAATCAATAAGTTAATTTCAATGGCACATGGCCCAAACTTGTTTTCATAAGAGTCGTCATCATTTAGCATAGGGCATCTCCCTTTTATCTCGTTATTCACTCACTTGTCATCTTGAAGTCATTAGCTAAGTTCATGATTCTTGTGGACTTAACATCGAAGTCATTTACATTTATTATTTTAGAAGCATACATACCATGATTGAAGCCATTGGGATATACAACACCTCATAATTCTCATTTTGGCAAACGCCCACATTTCATGTTCATACTATCACTTACTTGTACTTGCCATGGATGATCACAGGACATCAAGAACATTTAAAATATGTAGGAACACCTTAGCCTCTCCTCATGAGAGCGTAGGAGCTTATAGCATATTGGAAACACAAATACAAATACGTTCATTTCATAACCTTTTCAAACCATATATCACTTCATTAGTATTTCAACTACTTACACATCATTATTTCATTGGCTCCCTTGGCCATACTTATTATTCTTCATTCATGGCACTGTGACCGCTTATCATATTCCACAATTTTATTTCTTTTCTCTCAAGGATTGTCATCATAGACATCATCCTATCGAATACTCTTGAAATACCTCTCCCAAAAAAGGGCAATACACAATTTTAACTCATGAATATGTAAGAACTCACAACATATTGGAAATACCTACCAAGCATAGCATTAATTAGAACAACCACATTTGGACATGACTTGAGTATATAAGCTTTTGTACAATTCTATTTTCAGAGTCAATTTGGAATAGTTGAACCAAGGCTCATTTCATAATCTTTCACACATCATTTCATTGGCGCTATTGGCCACAAGTATAACTTTCATTCTTTGCACGTTGTCCACACTTTATTTCCACTACTCACTACTTCCACTTTCAAGTATCTTTATATATTATCGACAACAAAGAATCTCTAATTCCGATATTTAGTACACATATGAGTAATTAAGAGTCTTAAGCACCTTGAGATTTCTTACATAATTTGGCATAATAGCCTTCACTAGAAACCCGACTTGAAGTCATAACATTTAATACCCAACTCATGCTTTGAACACATTCTCGAAGGATAAAATCTTATGATAAGAGCATCCAGAATACATTTTGAACATATGCCTTTCAACACAAAGCTTATTCGAAATATTTAATTTATAACGAATAACTCCGAACTTACAAGAACATCATGTGATTTAATTCTAGGAGAGAAGTTTAGACAACATACCTCAAATTCATCCCTTAATGATACTACAACGATCCATTACACTAAGTACAAGAATTTATTTGATGTTAAAAATAATTAATTTTTAATTGAGTACTTAAATTATTCATCACTAGTTGATTCAATATTTGAAGAACTAACTTACTTGGTTTGGTTTCTTTATAGGGAAAAATCGATCCAAACCGAACCATGAACACCCCTAATTGTAACCAAACGTGGGTTTGGTTTTGTGTGGGTAGAAGATTGAGAAATGGAATAGTGGAAGAGAGGATTGTTTGAGATTTTATATTTTGGAAAAAAAAGGGATGGAGTTGGAATTTTTATAAAAAAATAATATTTTGTAATAAATAATGACGTGGCGTTAATTTAGTTGAGGTGGATATGACATGTCTTTAATGTCAAGTGAGTGAGCAGCAGATGTATTTAAAATTTATGTTTTGATCGAGTTCAAGTATCCGATTGAAACTTTGTGAAATAGAGGGACTGGGATGACAAAATCAAACTAGTACAAGTGTCTCGCAAGCTATTCTACCAATTAACTATTCACTTATCCGTAAAACCTTCCCCTCTACTTCTAGCCCGTTTGGCCAAACTGAAAAAATCAGCTTATTTTGAAAAATATTTTTTTCAAAAGTACTTTTGGTGAGATGCGGTTTGTGTTTGGCTAATTAATTTAAAAAGTACTTCTAAGCAGCAATTAATGTTAGGCCAGATTTTTAAAAAGTGCTTCTAAGTGTATGTTTTTCAAAAGTACTTCTCAAAAAAGTACTTTTGGAAAGAAGCTACTTTTTTCTGCTTCTCCTCAGAAGCACTTTTTTTTCTCCTAAAAACTTGGCCAAACACTTCAAATTTTTTTTAAAAAAATACTTTTAAAAAAAAAAATACTTTTGAACTTAGAGAACCTTGGCCAAACAGGATAGAACATCTCTGCAAGCTCCCCATGGCAGAAACCTCAACGGCAATTTTTCTTCACATTGTTGGAAAAAATTTCAGCCATTTGTCTAATCATATCTCATTACAATAAAAAACCTCAACAGAAATTTTATTCTACTTGTTATTGTACTTGAGTTAAAGGTAGATGTCAAGATTTTATTCTTGTAGGATTAAAGGTCAGAAGCCTAGAAGTGTGAATATTGTTCAAACTATGTCAAATCAAGTTCTCAGTGCTTGAGGGAGATCGAAGCACCACCAAATCCATTTAATAAGATATGCAACTATTTTTGGAAAGATCATATTAATCGTCCAATTTTCTGCTGAGCAAGGATAAGATGTGTCTTGTTTTGATTATATATGAAATTAAGGAAAGATCATATTAATCTCGCTACTAAATTTATGCTAGACTATTTTTTAAAAATCAAAATCTAATGAATATATCAAATGGGTGGTTTTAAAGGGGATCTATTATTTTTCTAGCTGTCGTGAAGTGGTGGTTGGGGTGAAAAAATGAAAAAACTAAAGATTAAATGATAAAATACACGTGTACCATTTTCAGGCGCGTGTATTTCACCTCTTAACCAAAGGTCTGGTTGAGACTTTTTAAGGGGATATTTATTTCACTTCAAAAATGTTGAAGGGGTAATAGGATTCCCATAAAATATAAGTGTGTAACAGCAAATTCGTGTCTAGAACTTACTAATATCACTCATTTGAATTTGCATAGTAGTAAGTTCATTCCAGGAGATTTGTAAAAATAAAGGAGTTTCGTACAAAGAGTTGGAAAGAAAGATTTTACGTACCTTGTTCCAGGTGAATTAGTGTGGATCTGTTTTCGCAGAGACTACCTATGGAACGATAGAAAGGAGCAAACGATACCAACTAACTCGACAAAGATAATTGGATATGAAAAAGATTTTAAAAAAGACATGCTAACCTAGTGTTAGGGGTATACAAATCGAACCGAAAAATCGCACCAAATCGAAAAGTCAAACCAAATCGATTAAAAAACTCGATTAGGTTTAGTTTGATTTGGTTTGGTATTGAATAAAAAAATTCGAACCAAACTGACATATAAATATATAGTAATTTTTATATGTCCCATAAGAATATTTTAATAAATTATATATTTGTCAATCTTTTATATTTTTACTAAACATATATTTACTTATCAAAAATTTGACAAAGTAAGATTGAAATAATATTTAAATAACAAAAATCCCGAAACACCCGATAAAATCGAACCAATCCAAACCGATATAGTTGGATTGGTATGATTTTTATCAAAACTGAACCAACCTGATCCATGTACATCCCTATCTAGTTGTCACGCCTCGAACTAGGGGAGCATGACTAGCGCTCAACCGAGTGAACCCAAGCGAGCAAGCCTACTTTACATCAACTTCTCATCATAACTCATGCATGATTTATCAAAATATAATTAGATCATGATTTTCATATTGAATACATTTGGCTCAATGGCCCATAAATGTATTTTTTTTCTTTTCTTTTTCTCTCGTGATGGGTACATAGCTTCATAAATATCGGTAAACATAAATACATGATGAAACTCAAAACTTAAGTACATGACCCACAGTGTACATGGATCTTTTATGACAATAGATACCTAAGTACACAAAACCAACTAGACTTGAATGTCCACTGGCATTGTAGCAGGCTCACCATAATCTGATACGCAGAAGATCCCTACCAAAGACCCATAACATCCTGTAGAAGTATACCTGCATCCATTAAAAGATGCAGCGCCCCCGGCAAAAGGGAAGTGAGTACATGTGGAATAGTACTCGCATGTAAGGCAAACAAAACAACATATGAAATCATGGTAATTCAAATAAGAGTCATATGAAGTATATCAAGAACTACGAAATATCCCATAAATTCACATTTCAAGTCTCGTTATGCTTAGATCATTTTAAACTTCGTTTAGGATTAACTGAACCATATGAACTATGCGTGGAATACATAATATAAAGTAATTAAAACAACATGTACAAACAAGGCCATTGAAAATTGCACATAATATATGCGTTAACGATGCGTCGCACTAGACCGTCCATATCTCTCTCTTATCTTACACCTATACATTTCATAGACCGTCCTTAATGTTCACATATCATATTATACGTAGACCGTTCACAGTGTTTACTTACACAATACACCTGTGCGTTTCATAGACCGTTCACGGGGTTTACTTATACAATACACATGTGTGTTTCATAGACCGTTCACAGTGTTTACTTACACAATACATCTATGCGTTGCATAGACCGTTCACAGTATTTACTTACACAATACACCTGAGCGTTTCATAGACCGTTCACAGTGTTTACTTACACAATACACCTGTGCTTTTCATAGACTGTTCACATGATTCATAACACAATACACCTATGCATTTCATAGACCGTCCATAGGATTCATAACACAATACACATATGCATTTCATAGACCGTCCATAGGATTCATAACACAATACACCTATGCATTTCATAGACCGTCCATAGGATTCATAACACAATACACCTATGAGTTTCATAGACCGTCCATAGGATTCCATACAAAATATGCCGATGCGTTTCATAGACCGTCCAAAGGATTCCATACAGAATACACCTATGCGTTTCATAGACCGTCCATAGGATTACATATACAATACACCTATGTGTTTTATAGACCATCCATAGGGTTTCATACACAATATACCTATGCGTTTCATAGACCGTCCATAGGGTTTCATACACAATATACCTATGCGTTTCATAGACCATCCATAGGGTTCATAACACATCATTTATGCACATGACCATATATAAACTCAAAGCGACATGATAAACATTACATTTAAGGTCCTAAGTTCCCGGATCATTTGAACACTACATGTTCAAGCTTATCATGGAGAAACATAGCTCATTACATTAGCACATGTATGGTGAATCAATAAGTCAATTTCAATGGCACATGGCCCAAACTCGTTTTCATAAGAGCCGTCATCATTTAGCATAGGGCATCTCCCTTTCATCTCGTTATTCACTCACTTGTCATCTTGAAGTCATTAGCTAAGTTCATGATTCTTGGGGACTTAACATCGAAGTCATTTACATTTATTATTTTAGAAGCATACATACTATGATTGAAACCATTGAAATATACAACACCTCATAATACTCATGTTGGCAAATGCCCACATTTCATGTTCATACTATCACTTACTTGTACTTGCCATGGATGATCACAGGACATCAAGAACATTTAAAATATGTAGGAACACCTTAGCCACTCCTCATGAGAGCGTAGGAGCATATAGCATATTGGAAACACAAATACGAATACGTTCATTACATAATCTTTTCAAACCATATATCACTTCATTAGTATTTCAACTACTTACACATCATTATTTCATTGGCTCCCTTGGCCATACTTATTATTCTTCATTCATGGCACTGTGGCCGCTTATCATATTCCACAATTTCATTTCTTTTCTTTCAAGGATTGTCATCATAGACATCGTCCTATTGAATACTCTTGAAATACCTCTCCCCAAAAAGGGTAATACACAATTTCAACTCATGATTATGTAAGAACTCACAACATATTGAAAATACCTACCAACCATAGCATTAATTAGAACAACCATATTTGGACATGACTTGAGTATATAAGATTTTGGACAATTCTATTTTCGGAGTCAATTTGGAATAGTTGAACCAAGGCTCATTTCATAATCTTTCACACATCATTTCATTGGCGCTATTGGCTACAAGTATAACTTTCATTCTTTGCACGTTGTCCCCACTTTATTTCCACTACTCACTACTTCCACTTTCAAGTATCTTTATATATTATCTACAACAAAGAATCTCTAATCCCGATATTTAGTACACATATGAGCAATTAAGAGTCTTAAGCACCTTGAGATTTCTTACATAATTTGGCATAATAGCCTTCACTAGAAACACGACTTGAAGTCATAACATTTTAATACCCAACTCATACTTTGAACACATTCTCGAAGGATAAAATCTTATGATAAGAGCATCCGGAATATATTTTGAACATATGCCTTTCAACACAAAGCTTATTCGGAATAATTAATTTATAATGAATAACTCCGAACTTACAAGAACATCATGTGATTTAATTCTAGGAGAGAAGTTTAGACAACATACCTCAAATTCATCCCTTAATGATACTACAATGATCCATTACACTAAGCCACTTCAATCTACAATAACAACATCCAATGGGACCAATATTAGTAACAAATTCTATAATTTAAGTCATTTAGGCATTTTATCAAACACCTTGTAGGCATGAATCTCTTCACCTCTTAACCATAGAATTTGTTCATCCAACTACTACCATTTACCAATAATTTATCCCACCATCATTCTTAAATAATTCATGACTTTCAACATCGCATACATGACCATCCATCCACACCCAACCAATAAAATTCCATCAAATAATCACCTTTCAATCTCTACAATGGTTATGTATTTAAATTGGGAACTTATGGCTTCCAATCACAATATTATAAGTTTCAATAAATGTCGTTGTAGCCTCCCTATTATAAGTGTAGCCGGCAACACACCGATAAGAGGGTATCTACTAACACAGCTCCGTGACACATTAGTACCCCTAAACCGTGCTTTAATACCAAGTTTGTCACGCCCCGAACTTGGGGAGCATGACCGGCGCTCAACCGAGTGAACCCAGTCGAGCAAGTCTACATTACATCAACCTCTCATCATAACTCATGCATGATTTATCAAAACATAATTAGATCATGACTTTCATATTTAATACATTTGGCTCAATGGCCCATAAATATTTTTTTTCTTTTATTTTTCTCTCGTGATGGGTACATAGCTTCATAAATATCTATGCACATAAATACATGACGAAACTCAAAACTTAAGTACATGACCCATAGTGTACATGGAGCTTCTATGACAAAAGATACCTAAGTACATAAAACCAATTAGACTCGAATGCCCACTGGAATTGTAGCGGGCACACCATAATATGATGCGCAGAAGATCCCTACCAAAGACCAATAACATCCTGTAAAAGTATACCTGCATCCATTAAAAGATGCAGCACCCCGGGCAAAAGGGATGTGAGTACATGTGGAATAGTACTCGCATGTAAGGCAAACAAAACAACATATAAAATTATGGTAATTCAAATAAGAGTCATATGAAGTATATCAAGAACTACGAAATATCCCATAGATTCACATTTCAAGTCTCGTCATGCTTACATCATTTTAAACTTCGTTTAGGATTAACTGAACCATATGAACTATGCGTGGAATACATAATATAAAGTAATTAAAACAACATGTACAAACAAGGCCAATAAAAATTGCACATAATGTCAGCATTAACGATGCGTCCCAGTAGACCGTCCATATCCCTCTCTTATCTTACGCCTATATATTTCATAAACCGTCCTTAATGTTCACATATCATATTATACATAGACCGTTTACAGTGTTCACCTCATAATTCTCATTTTGGTAAACAACCACATTTCATGTTCATACAATCACTTACTTGTACTTGCCATGGATGATCACAGGACATCAAGAACATTTAAAATATGTAAGAACACCTTAGCCTCTCCTCATGAGAGCGTAGGAGCTTATAGCATATTGGAAACACAAATGCGAATACGTTCATTTCATAACCTTTTCAAACCATATATCACTTCATTAGTATTTCAACTACTTACACATCATTATTTCATTGGCTCTCTTGGCCATACTTATTATTCTTCATTCATGGCACTGTGGCCGCTTATCATATTCCACAATTTTATTTCTTTTCTTTCAAGGATTGTCATCATAGACATCATCCTATCGAATACTCTTGAAATACCTCTCCCCAAAAAGGGCAATACACAATTTTAATTCATGAATATGTAAGAACTCACAACATATTGGAAATACCTACCAAGCATGGCATTAATTAGAACAACCACATTTGGACATGACTTGAGTATATAAGCTTTTGGACAATTCTATTTTCGGAGTCAATTTGGAATAGTTGAACCAAGGCTCATTTCATAATCTTTCACACATCATTTCATTGGCGCTATTGGCCACAAGTATAACTTTCATTCTTTGCACGTTGTCCACACTTTATTTCCACTACTCACTACTTCCACTTTCAAGTATCTTTATATATTATCGACAACAAAGAATCTCTAATTCCGATATTTAGTACACATATGAGTAATTAAGAGTCTTAAGCACCTTGAGATTTCTTACATAATTTGGCATAATAGCCTTCACTAGAAACACGACTTGAAGTCATAATATTTTAATACCCAACTCATGCTTTGAACACATTCTCGAAGGATAAAATCTTATGATAAGAGCATCCGGAATACATTTTGAACATATGCCTTTCAACACAAAGCTTATTCGGAATAATTAATTTATAATGAATAACTCCGAACTTACAAGAACATCATGTAATTTAATTCTAGGAGAGAAGTTTAGACAACAAGCCTCAAATTCATCCCTTAATGATACTACAACGATCCACTACACTAAGCCACTTCAATCTACAATAACAACATCCAATGAGACCAATATTAGTAACAAATTTTATAATTTAGGCCATTTAAGCATTTTATCAAACACCTTGTAGGCATGAATCTCTACACCTCTTAACCATAGAATTTGTTCATCCAACTACTACCATTTGCCAACAATTTATCCCACCATCATTCTTAAATAATTCATGATTTTCAACATCGCATACATGACCATCTATCCACACCCAACCAACAAAATTTCATCAAATAATCACCTTTTAATCTCTACAATGATTATGTATTTAAATTGGAAACTTATGATTTTCAATCACCATACTATAAGTTTCAATACTTAATTCATACTCATATTCCCATAATATATCCATACATGTAAGTCTAAGGGTGTAGGATTACCTTTTGGAAGAAATCTTGCAAAACCCTCCTTTGAGTTCTTGAAGAAATTTCTTGAAGATCTAAGTATTTTATGTATAGATCTCATCAATACTAGTGTAAAAATAATGGAATTTCACACCAAGATAATGGAGATTGCTTACCTTGAAGATAGGAGGAGTTGGTGGTCTTGAGAGAGTGGAGAAGAGCTCCAAAATTTGTCCAAATGAAATGGGGGAAATGAGCTCACGAAATGACTTAAAAGGACCTGAAGTTGGGGCGCGCCCAAACTCGCAAAGTGAGCCTCACTTCGCCGCCCACAACATACAAGGGAAGACAGGATCCACACCCGGTCTGGCGAAGTGACCCTCACTTCGTTGTCCGCCAAAATAACTAGGTGATCTAACTTTTAGTAGGAATGTCCAAATGACGAACGACTTGATGCGTTAGAAACCAGACTCGAAAGGCTACACTCTAGAGGTAAAATCCATTGGAAATATATTTATAATTAGAGTTATACCCATTCAAAGTCAAGTGTGTGCAAATTTGGACATCTAGTCCACTTAACATTTTCCAACTCTTTCCAAACAACTTCTTCCCACTTACAAACCTCCTTAATACATTCCAAAACACTCTCCATGTGTATTTTCAAGTCAAAATAATATAGTTTCATCCCATAGGTCTCCTTTAATACTCAAATACTTTATTTCTAAATATTATTAGTGCACTTTAAAAATCTTAAATCATTAGAAAATTTTAACGGGCTCTTACACTAGTGTAGTCCAAATCGACTCACACATGTCGTCTTTTTTCGATTGAAGAATCAGACTCCATCGAAAAGTAGCATCTCATAAGTTTCGGTGAGAAAGACGTAACATAGGTAGCAATAATAGATAAACCTCATTTTTGTTGTGGTTGAGAATTAGTTTTTTTATCTTAAATCAGGCTTGACTTCACTTTTTTCTCATCTTATCACCTGTCGTCAAGCTCCTACCCTAAATTTTTCAGTCAATTTTAATTAAAGTAATAAAAATTATTCAACATTTACAAAATATCACAGAATATCAATTTGGCTAAACTGGTGAAGGTCGGTTTGCCGGAACACATCCAAGCAAATTTTAAAAATATTTATTAAATGCAAAAATATTTATTCAATAGTATGTCGCCTCTACATTCCGCGACCTACCTAATTGTACTCGTAAACCTATTTTTGTTTTGTCCGTTCCAAAAGAATAATCTCTTTTTAAATTTGAAAGCAATTTATTCTAAACTTTAATTGTATCTTTAATGAGAAGTTTTTATAACCACACAACCTGTTTACTGATAATCGGCTTAATGTATGCATATTGTGATATATATTGCCTCACATTTTGCTCATGTCTCGATGATTTGAGATGTTTAATATGATTATTTGTGCTACATTTTGGTATTTCTATGTGTAGGGATCATTCGGATGCAATTTGGGACGAAAGGGCCCAAATTGGAGCGAAATCGGGACAAAATCGCAAAAAGTGAGATTTGAGGGCCACAACCAACGTGGGGCGCTGGCTGTGGCGCAATTTACAGCAGCCAAAATATTTGAGCGCCAGGGCCAGCGCCCCACGCTGCCCTGGACGCTCAAGAAGGAAAAGTGTCCTTTTTCGACTAGGACTCGGTTATTTTGACCCCTAGACGCCCACAACTCATATAAAAGCCAACCTAAACCTATTTTGAAGGGGAGAGGACGTTTTTGAGAGGAAAACACAAGCACAGAGCCGCCGTGGAGGCCGGAATTCATCAAGTTCCATCTTTCTCCCACCAAACTTAGTAATTTTTATGTTTCTTTGTATGATTTGTTGTTTGGCTACCATGTCTATGTGGAGTTAAACTTCACGTTCTAGGGTTGTGGTTCTTTCATGGCTATTGTTATTCGGATATTGATTTTGCCTTCTTGATTTATCATATTGGTTTATTTATTCAATCTTGCGCTTAATTATTTAATTGCTTGATCACCAATTGAATACTATCTACGAATCTAGAATTGAACTCGAAAGTGGGAGTTCTAGATTGCATATAGGATTGAGTAGAGCAAGTTCTTGAACTCGGGCATCGGGAAACGGCTTCGTGGTTAGGATAGACATATACCTAATTGCCTTGCTTGGTTGATTTACAGGAATTATAAATGCGTTCTTGTTGATTCTAACTCCATAGACATATAGGCGTTAGGTTAGCTTGAATAGGCGAGTAAGAACTCGACAGATTCTTATGAGTAATACTAACCCTGTCAACCAATAAGCCAGATAAATTAGTCGATCAATTCAATTTAAGAATACAATAGGATTGTTAGATAGCCCATAACCCTAGATCGTTTTTATTACATTGATATCATAAAAAAATCTGCTCTTTCTTTGTTCAAAGTTCATTATTTATATTTTTTTATTTAATTAGTTTAGAATAAAATATTTTTAGGTTTAATTCTTGTTTAGATAATTAGGATAGTCTAATTTAGTTAATAGTTAATCACAAGTCCTCGTGGGTTCGACATCCGACTTTTAGTCACTTTATTACTTGACGACCGCGTATACTTGCGTGTGCGTTTGGCCGCAACATTTACCACCACAAGTTTCAAAAGAATTATAGCCATACAAATATAGTGACTTGTTTAACACCACAAATTTCAAAAATTTTTATTTTTTTTTAAACTCCGTGCTCAATCAAACATGTTCACATAAATTGGAAGAGAGGGAGTATATCTTACACAATATCATGACAGCTTTGTACGTTCTCCTTTATCCTGCAACTAGACACAAGTTTTGTTGTTGACCCAGCCTATAAATCGCAGATATGGTCCAAACACAAAAATTGCAGTTCGATGCATTAAGTTTCCGCTATGTGCGATAGCGTGAGGTTCGGAAAAGGACCGGACCATAAGGGTCTATGTACGTAGTCTTACCCTGCATTTCTGCAAGAGACTGTATTCACAGCTTGAACCCGTGACCTCCTGGTCACGTGACAACAACTTTAATCGCCAAGACTCCGTCCAAACATAAGTTTTTCATTTATATTCAAGAATCAAGATGAGCTGGAATGTTATTGTGGATCCCCTGGATTTGGGCTGAATTATAGTGAATAAGGCTTTCCTGTTGTACAGATTACTGAAAATGAGTATATAGTTGAAGAGATTTGATGTCAAGATCATACTTTTCAACTGAAAAATTCAGTCTTTGTATAGTCTTATTTGTTGATATGTAAGCTATTATTTTTATAATCTCGTTTTTTATGAAATTTTGGTAGAGAGCAGGTACTGTTGTCTATTATTCTCCTTTGAAGCCGGTGGAAACAAAGCTACAAGCGTGCAAGAATTTGTGCTCATTTTAGGGGATCTTTGAGTAGATTATTTGATTTCTCAAATCTTGTCCAATATGGCATATGCTTCATCCAAAAAGAATGGAAAAGAACAAACATAAGAATTTAATTCTTGGCCCATTTCCCCGATAAAAATAGCGGGCAAGTGCACAAATCTTATCTTGAAATTAGCCTAACACTTTTTTTATCTTGAAATTTTAAATAAAAATCTTATCTTCAAGACAATTTAAAATATTTTTGTCCCAAAAAATTAAACTGCAAAACTGAAATACAGGACGCACTGGCTAATTCTTAAATAACAGCCCTTTAGAATGGCTACCTAGGGTCATACTAAAAATATTATACCAAGTAGAGCCAAAAGTGAAAAAGACTTATATAAAGTGTCTTTTTCAACTTTTAAATGAAGGTACTCATTTTTCCTCATTACTTTCTGGGATCAACTTATATGTGGAAGGAAAGATTTGAAATGTCTCTTTTTTAATAAGTCATGTTTTAAAACTCACTATCAAAAAGGTGTGATAGGATAGTTGGGAAGCTTATGTTTCATGTTGGAGTCTTGAGATGAAATAACCTTTTGATAATCGCGTGAGTGAATTTTAATTACAGGAAAAAAATTCTCTTTGAATCTTAATAAATGGAAGGCGGATAAAGGGCAGCCCGGTGTGTTGGGATATACTATTAACCATGCGGTTTAGACATAGTATTTTGTTTATTCTTTATGGACAATTATTTATTTAATTTATTCAATTCAATAAAGTACTATTTTAAGTAGATCATTTGTTACATGTGTGTCATTTTAGTTATGTAGTAGATAATTTAGTGTATGGAGTCTTAACTCATGCACAAAAGATTAAATTGTTGGTTCACATAATTAATAAACTATGTTCACAATCAAAGATATTATTGGACAAAATATCTTGATGATTGTAGCACAAGATTATAGTATAATTTGTCTTGATTATGGGAGTGGTTTTACTCCGACTTCTTGTACTAGTATACTTAGTGTATATTGAACGGACCAAGTAGAGAAAAGATGTTTTTGTACTGAATATATAAAAAATATTTTCTCTAATTCATTAAATGAGCTTATACTCCTAATCTTGATATAATTATTATGATCAGTGTAATTTGTTTATTATTTTGATTTATCAAAAGGTACGACTCTATTCAGAGTTAGTGTATGCCTAATAGATTGGACAATAACGAATAACATTTGTGAAATAATAATTAGTTGATAGAATCCATGACTTGGTTTTGAGTTTGACGATACCCCTTTATGTGAGCTTATAAGTTTTCATGTGAAAACTCGGCTGGTGGATTTTGTATCCGTCACATGAAATGGTTTAAGCGGAATTATAAAGGATTTAATTAATTGACTAAATTAAATTTTCAGTGATTTAATTTAATTAGCTGGTATTTGAGATCTTAACATGGGGAGTTAAAATATGTGTTACTGTACTTAATTTTCGAAATTCATATTGAGGAGTTCAATTGCAGTTTTTTTGTGGAATAAAATGCAATTAATTATAGTAAGAATTAATTCATGCTAATTTCGAATTAATGCTATAATTAGTAGCCTCTTATTATTTCTGTGGTCCCTGCTATACCTAGTAAAAACCTGGACTTAACTTGGGTAAAAAGTGACTTGGAAGAAAAGTCATCATGTATAGTTAGAGTAGTATTCTACTTGTGCAAGTAGAATCCTACACATTTTTTGAGCTGATTTTTAGCCAAAAACTAGTCTACTTAAGGAAGACTAATTTCACTCAATAACTTACTTTTTAGAATTGTATTGTTCTTGCCCACTCAAAGCAAAATTGTCCAAGGTTTTACTAGGCATATAGCATAAGACTGCAGTCCTGGACTCTAGCTGTGTGGAGGATTTGTGCAACGATTTCAAGAGGTTAGTGCTTCTAATCTAGCAATTATAGCATTGTCTAGTTTACATGTATTTGATATCTGGATTGTATGCTTGCTTCCGCTGCGCATGTTCTAACACGGTGTACAAAGCATCTTGTGTTCACGCAGGGTCCGAAAAAGAATTGCACCCTATATAGTAATGAGGTAGACAGACTACTCTAATACAAGCATTTGCGGCGGGTTCAATCAATAGATATTAATAGAAAATTCTCCATTGTGTAAAAGTCACAAGGTCCCACACTCCATTTTGTCTAATCTTCCATCAGACTGCCTTTCTTCAAAATCTTGATTCCTCAAGTTTAAGTCAAACTAACGTGCCCAAAAGACAACAAACATTAATGCAAAATCCTATAGCCAAGCAAAAACAAAACAATAAAAGAAACTCTGCAAATTTCAGATTTTGTTAAATCATTCTTGGTTATTCTAGTTAATTAATGCTGTTGTTGTTGATGTTTTTTTCTTTTTTATCCAAAAGGGTATATCATGGATTTATTTTCTTGGTTTTTTATTTCCATTTTCTTTCATTTTTGGTGATTTGATTCAGCTCAAGGACAGAACACATCCTCCTCAAGTTGCACTAACGAATTCCAGTGTGGAAACTTAAGAAATTTGAGCTTTCCTTTCCACAAATCCACACAACTTGATTGTGGTTTGTGTAAAGTGGATTGTGAAGCTAGTCCAAATCCCATAATTGAATTGGATGGAGTGAAATATCAAGCTCTTGAGAAACAGGAAGTTTTCATCAAAATTAAGGACATTATTCTTGGAAATCATTTGCAAAACAAGAGTTGTCAATCTTTTGATGGAAATCTGTCTTTACCAATTTCTCCTTCAATTACATATAGAGTCACCCCCTTCTTCACTTTGTTCAAATGTTACAGTAGCCAGAAGATACATGAAGTTGTTTTCAATTCCACAAGTTATCAAAGCTACAATAGCTGTGAAAGTTTCATATTATACTATAACCTCTCAATCGATTATTATCCAGGATTTCCTCTTCCTAGTAGCTGTTTATTTGTCCGGTTGCCCGTGCAATCGAATTCAGAAGCAGAATCAAATGACTTATTTGATCTGTTAACTGATGAAGTTACACTAGGATGGATTGTTTCTGATGAATGCAATCAGTGTTATTATAGAGGAGGGAAGTGTCAAACTGATAATACTACTAACAAATTTCATTGTTATAATACCAAAGGTAAAAGAACTTTTGTCATGGTTCACATTAAAGATTTTGGTTCTGTTTTATAAACCTTGGTTCAGCTTACATTTGCATTGATTACTACAGTTGCAGGAAATATAAAAATGAAAGTGATTGTTGCAGGTACTTATCTATACCATTTGTCTACAATTTTTTTGTTGTCCATCACATGATTTTAGCCTATATAGTTTTATTTCTTCAATAGCAAAGATAACAATAACAACAAACTCAGTGTAAACCCACATAGTAAAGTTTGGGAGGGTAGAAAGGTTGTTTCAGATAGATTTTCAGCTAAAAAAAAAGAAGCAGAAATAACAATTGGAACAACAACGAGATATGTGATAAAGTGATACGCAGATAGAGTAATCGAAGCAAACGAACCAACAACTAGTAAAAGAAATAAAGTAGACAAGCAAATATGGACATACGAGGCTAATAATAATGCAACCAACATGAAAAGGAAACACGCTCGCCTATAGACTAATCTTCAACCCTAATTCCCAACCTCCAGACCCTTCTATCAAGGGTCATGTCCTCAGTAAGCTTGAATTGCGTCATGTCCTGCCTAATCACATCTTCCCAAGAATTCTTAGGCCTACCTCTACCTCTTCTCAACCTCCTATGGCTAACCTCTCGCATATCCTCATCGGGGCATCTATGCTCCTCCTCTTCACGTGCCCGTACCATCTCAGCCTAGTTTCCCGCATCTTATCCTCCACGGGGACCACTCCCACCTTGACCCGAATATCATCATTCCTAATATTATCTCTCTTATTATGTCTACACATCTATCTCAGTGAAGATAGAAAAAGCTTACTCTTTCAAAATCTTTCTTTTGTAAATAACAACTGTACTAGATGAATTGCCCCAATAACAGACTCTTCCTGGTATGTGACTTTATTTTTTTTTCCACAGTTACAGTTTTCTTGATTTCCTGTAGTGGAATCTTGTTTTTGCTCTTCTGCTTCAGAAAAAAGATTTTCTGGCACAAATACATCAGGTTTTGGGTATCCAAAGCTGAGGATCAATCAAAATTAAGGACATTATTCTTGGAAATCTTTTGCAAAACAAGAGTTGTCAATCTTTTGATAGAAATCTGTCTTTACCAATTTCTCCTTCAATAACATATAGAGTCAACCCCTTTCTCACTTTGTTCAAATGCAATAATAGCCAGAAGATACATGAAGATGTTTTCAATTCCACAAGTTATCAAAGTTACAATAGCTGTGAAAGTTTCATATTATACTATAACCAAACAATCAATTATTTTCACGGTTTTCCTCTTCCTACTGGCTGTTCATTCGTTCAGTTGCCCAAGTCGTCGAGTTCAGAAGCTGAATCAAATGACTTATTTGATCTGTTAACTGATGAAGTTACACTAGGATGGACTGTGTCTGATGAATGCAATCAGTGTTATTATAGAGGAGGGAAGTGTCAAACTGATAATACTACTGACAAATTTCTTTGTTATAATACCAAAGGTAAAAGAACTTTTGTCATGGTTCACATTAAAGATTTTGGTTCTGTTTTATAAACCTCGGTTCAGCTTACATTTGCATTGTTTACTACAGTTGCAGGAAATATAAAAATGAAAGTGATTGTTGCAGGTACTTATCTATATCATTTATCTACAATTTTTTTGTTGTCCATCACATGATTTTACCCTATATAGTTTTATTTCTTCAATAGCAAAAATAACAATAACAACGAACTCCATGTAATACCATGTAGTAAAGTCTGGGAAAGGTAGAGAGGCCGCTTCAAATAGACCCCCGGCTAAAAAAAAAGACGCAGAAATAACAATTGGAACAACAACGAGATAGGTGATAAAGTGATACGCAGATAGAGTAATCGAAGCAAACGAACCAACAACTAGTAAAAGAAATAAAGTAGACAAGCAGATATGGACATACCAGACTAATACTAATGCAACCAGCATGAAAAGGAAACACGCTCGCCTATAGACTGATCTTCAACCCTAATCCCCAACCTCCAGGCCCTTCTATCAAGGGTCATGTCCTCAGTAAGCTTGAGTTGCGTCATGTCCTGCCTAATCACATCTTCCCAAGACTTCTTAGGCCTACTTCTACCTCTTCTCAACCTCCTATGGCTAACCTCTCGCATATCCTCATCGGGGCATCTATGCTCCTCCTCTTCACATGCCCGTACCATCTCAGCCTAGTTGTGTCAATACTAGGTGCACGAGGGACTATCGGTTATATAGCTCCAGAAATAGTTTGCAGAAACTTGGGAGGTGTCTCTCACAAGTCTGATGTCTATAGCTACGGAATGATGGTCCTAGAGATGGTTGGAGGAAGAAAAAATGTTGATGTTGGAGTTGATCACACAAGTGAAATCTACTTTCCACACTGGCTCTATCGACGAATTGAACTAGACGAAGAGCTTCAACTAATCGGGATAACGAACGAAGAGGAGAAAGAATGTGCAAAAAAGATGGTGATAATGAGTTTATGGTGCATACAAACTGATCCCTTGAATCGACCATCGATGAGCAAAGTTGTGGAAATGTTAGAAGGGAACCAAGACTACTCTTTGCAAATACCTCCCAAGCCTTACCTATACTTTTCCTCAAGATCAGAGGTAGAATCATCATCAGTAGCAGAACTGAGATAATCTTTGTTTGTTGATATATCAACGTAACTATTATTTGTGTAGTCTTTTTCTGTTATGGAATTTCAGCAAAAGCTGGTACTGTTGTGTCTGTTTTTCTCCTTGGAAGAGGGTGGCAGGTTTGTTATTAAACAAGATATTTAGATGTTCTTGAGTGCAGAAGTTGTAGCTTCATGTTTTTAAAAAAAAAGTGATTTGACGCTATAAATATATTTGTGATTTGCCTAAAGCAATTTCAGAGACTCAAAAACGTCATTTATAAGTTGTTATTTATGTTACATTCAATAAAAAAGAACTACTTCTAAAAACTTTAGAGACTCAAAAATGTCAAAATGTTGCAATCCTTTTTAGACTAAGGGAATATCTTAAAGCAAATTGAATATCAGCTATGAAAAAAGTTGTTTTCCATTATTTGAAACAATAAATTAGAAAAAGACATAAACAATTTAAACCCTAATAGGTCAAAAATGGATTACGAATACATAGTGATCGTATAAATTTTTTTGTTTTAACCTACGATCAGATCAAATTACCATTTTTATCATGTTGCCTATAAATATTTATTTTTTAAAATTTAACTGTAATTACATTATTAAATGACTTGATTCTATAAGTATTTTTTTAAGCTATTTGTATATAGTTCAACTGCAACCCTTATTAGCCAGACTGTTTTCTTCCGCCTAAAACCTCTCTAAACTAAAACTCATAAAAAGTTTCTAATTTCACTTGTTTCCTCCCTTATTTCTCTCTTGACCACATTAGACTTTTGATGGACATCCCTTCTCCTACCTTAGTTTTCATGGACATCCACTAAAATTATCATTTTCCCATTTATAAAATCCACCCCCTTCCCTTTCATTCTCATACTCTTTTATTTCCCTTTTAACTTTCTCTTAAAAACAAAACCAACAAGAAAGAATAAAGGGAAATTAAAAGAAATAATGGCTAATATCAAGATGACAACTATACTTTTCGTTGCCATAATTTTCACTATCTTTGCTTCAAGCAAATTTGCATGGGCACATGAGGAAATTCATCCCCATGTTCAACCCCAACCTCACCCCCACCCCCAACCCCAACCTCACCCCCACACCCAACCCCAACCCCATCCACAACCCCAGGGTTCTGAAGGACCAGTATATGAATATGCAGGACAGAGGTTAAAAATAGAACCAGGACATGAATTATGTTATCAAAAATGTTATCAAGGTATTTTTGCTGGTGAAGGTAGTCCATTATATGCAGAAAAAGAATGCTACGATATGTGCCATAACAATGGTAAATTTGTATTTCCAAACTTTAGTCCTCCACCTTGCGCGAACAAGGTTTAATCAACGTGTATAGAAACAATTACTCCCTCGATCTATTCTTTCACTTTATATCGCGGCATTACTATTTAGGGAGTCAAAAAAGACGTTCTTCTTTGACCACACTTTTATGGAGGCAAGTAATTTTTTTAATTCCATGCCATATTAATTAACCAACAAAGAATCTTTTTTATAATTATGGCGTGACATGTATAGTCACACTCTATAAATATATATATTCTTTTGTGTTGGTGATCATTTGTAATTGTAACAGATATGTCATCAATTTACTGATTTGTGTTATATTATTTTATGTGGTTACATACTTACATTTGTTTAATAATGCGAATTAAGTGTTGGGAACGTGCAATCTAGGTGTGCAATGGGTGTTTTTTTTTCTTTTTTTTGGGGGGATTCTTATTAATGTCTTTGTTTTAGGAGATCAATTTTTATGGCACATTAAAAATATTATTTTGGTTATATGACGGTGTTTACAGGAAATTGATAAATCAAATTGGCAAGGTCCATGAGAATGTCCAAAATGGATATTAGTTAAACTCATATTTTAAGAGTTCTTAAATTTCACCTCTTGTTTTTCTCTCAACAAGAGTGTTTATCCTCAAAATCGGATAACAATTGAATTTGTAAGTGGCTTTTAGGATACGCGGATTAATTTGATACAAAGTGATAAATTAAGTTGCAATTTAAATAAACAATGATAAAGTAAATTCAAACCACAAGAATTTGATAGTTTTAATCTCGGAAGGTTAGCCACCCTCGAGCCAGATGCACTTTGATCAATATCACGATACAGAAGAACAAGAGTTTAAAGAGAAAAATAATAATGTATTATTTTGGAATGCGTATTACAATGTGTTAAATGAATCATCAAACCCCATTTATATAGTAGAGAAGTCCTATATTTGGTACAATTCTATAAAAGGTAAGAAATCTCTTGATTTGCCGATTGCCAATTCCTCATTGATACGTGCCGAGATTCTCACCGCAATATCCGACCGGTCACGGATATTTCGGTCTTCTGTTATGCCAACAATGTTTCTTCGAGCTCGTTCGGGGCTAGGATCGATTCAGGGATCACGATCTCGATATTCTCGAAGGCGGGCGTTCCAACCCCGAGTTCTAGCCCGGTGAGACCTGGGGTCGATCTTAAGTTCTTTTTTGCCATATTCCGAACCTGACTTACCATGTCGTAAGCGAGCTCAATTTCGACCATATATAGATAGTCCCCTCATTTTTCGGAGAGTAGACGACGAGAAATGACATGAGCTTCCGATTCTTACTTCGATACCCCGTGATAGAAATGACAAAACATACGAAACGTCTCGTGAGTTAAGTCTCAATGGCATTAAATGCATGTCAGCCGCCGGTCGGCCATTACTGGATGTGAACAGCCACTGAAATACTAGAAATACCTCTTCTTTTATTCATTCCAACTTTACATTCAAACCTTCTACCCTCGTATTTTCAAAATTTCAATACTTTCTAGCAGTTATACTTCGGTTATTTGAGATCCTTTGCAAGAACCCTTGTTCATTTCTATCTTAAGCCATCAAGTTTACTCCTTTAACTTCCTCATTTTCTTCATTTTCCCTCAATTTTCAAAGAAATAGCGAAGACTTCAAAAATCGTTCCCCAAAAAGAAACTCCCTCTACCTCGCGGCCGGTTACCGAGGAGACCGTTTCGCGTACCGCTATCGAGAAACCAGTACCGGAACCCCCATTGAAAATATTCGTCCCTGGAGGATGATAGGTAATCGACGATTTCAAGGTTTAAAACCTTCCCCCATACAAGGCCGGTGTGAGGAGGTCTCGAGATACATATGCTCGATCACTGAAGAAGTCCTCCATACAGTCAAAAAGGATTGCAATTGAGTTGACAAGCACGTGGTAGCTCCCGGACCCGATGAAGACATCACCACCCACGTTGAGGGATACTTAAGTGCTTACACTTATCCCTTTACACTGGGCCCATTAGATCCGGTCATCATCGACTTCTCCAAAAGATATGGGGTATGCCTCAGTCAAATTCACCCCTCATTCTGGAGGATCGTGATCCTTCTTTGATTCTTCATGAGAAAGATTGATGGATTCCCGCTCACCATCGACTACCTCATGCGCCTATACAGTCCCCGAATCTTTCGGGGGGGGTGGGGGGTGGGGCTGATCAAGCTCGCACGTTGGGCCAGTAAAGCCCCATTCTCGAGTATTGATGAAGATCAGGATCGAGGCTGGCTAGGCCGTTTCGTCCAAGTGAGGACCTCGGACTTGATTGATGGTAGGTTATAATCCCGTATTTTAGTCATTTATTGTACTCTAATTAACTACACTTTACTTATGTTGAGCTTTAATTAGTAGTGTTTTTGTACTTATTGTGTGTTTTATGCTTTGTAGGAGTGATTCCGAGTTATGTAGATGTTGTGGAGCTAATTCGAGCTATTTGGCGCTTTGAAGTTTGAGTAAAAGCCCAAACAATTAAGCCGGGATCGAGTCCATGGCCGAGGATTGAGTATGTATTTAAAAAGTAAAAGAAATAAGAATAGAAAACATGAGTGGAGGTAATAATGACTTGCAAATTAAAAGTTAGCAAGATACTTTGTGTCTGCCAACACGCCAAACTTTTGAGCAATTCAAACAAATAAAAAAAGGGCACAACAACGTGATGTCACACTTTTTTTTAGGCCAAAACGAACAACCCTCTACTTTTGTCCACAGCCGCGCCGCATGGGGCACGACGCGGCGCGACAGTGCAAAATATAGCCAGAATTGATTTTTCAAAGTGTTTTGGAATTCTCTACAGGCACGCCGCATGGAACGGAGTGGGGCGCGATGCGGTAGCACAAAAATATTTGAGTGACTTCCCATTTCCGCTAAAAAGGGTAGTTTCGTCTAGTGTTTTTTTGGGCGCGGCTTAAATACACCAAAACACCATTTTAGATGGATACTTTTGACACAATTTCGACCTAAGGAGGCTAAGGAGGAGTTGGAAGAACACAAGCACAAGAATTTCATCATTCCTTCCTCACTCAAGATCCAGGTTTGGATTGAATTTATGTTTTCCTATACTTTAGTTACATTTGTGAAGAACTTCTCCATGTCTATGGAGTATATCCTTTTGGGTTTTGATGGATTTGGTGTATTGATGATTATTTCTGTATTATAACTCTATTTTTATGTATTTGAATTATTTTTGGAAGATTTAATTATTGCATCCATATTCACTTGTTTTTGTAATCGAAAGAGGCATAACTTGTAAAATCTTTGCATTATATTATTGCTTGAGTTCATAGATTCTTCTAAGTAATCGAAAGAGTCAAGTTGAATCATTGATTAAATCTAGTTAGGAGAATAATCGAAAGAGGTTTTCCTAAATACCGATCCACTATACATTCTTGCACATCTTCATAGTGCTTAAATTGGTTCATCTCGTGAGGTTAAGACTTAATCGAGAGAGGAGTTTTTGCTGAATGTTTGAACTAATAATAGAGTGAATTAGAGAGACTCACTTGAACATTGGAAAGTGAATTATCTAGAGTTAGATCCCGAACAATTATCTTGCACTTATTCTGTCAAAACCCTATCCTCTTCCACTGATAACCTTAATTGCTTATTCCTTGTTTCGATAGTCACGAGTCAATAGCTGTAGATTTTAGATTCTTAGTTAAATTTTACTATTAATCATATAAATCTCAACTGTTGATCCTCCCGGATAGCAATCAAGATAGAAACTACAAGAAAACTATTTAAATCCACTCCATGTGGACACGATATTATACTATACTATCTTTGACTAGTGAGCACAATTTAAGTGTGTGTTTTGTACTCGTCAAATGATCCTTCTTTGATTTTTCATGAGCAAGATCGATAGATGCTCGTTTACCGTCGACTACCTCATGCGCTTATACAGTCGCCGAATCGTTCGGGGTGGGGGGGAGGGGTGGGGGAGGGGGTGATCAAACTCGCACGCCGGGCCAGTAAAGCCCCGTTCTCGAGTATTGATGAAGATCAGGATCGAGGCTGGCTAGGCCATTTTGTCCGAGTGAGGACCTCGGACTTGATCCCAGCAAAGAGCTTATGTCGTTCCCCGAGAAGTGGAATATATCATGTAAGTAAAATTTTATTTTCAAAATCTTATTTTATTCCTTTTTCCTTCCTTCTTATCGGTGCTTTGTGGTGGTGCAACTGCCACTCGGGTCCCGAATGCAGTCCCTCGACTCAAGGAGTGGGTCGAGGGCATTGTGTTACAAAGGCCATATTCCGAGCGATCATGGCACAAACTTTAGAAGGGACGGTGGGAGGCCCGTTCTCACAGTGAGATTCCTTTCCCGAGTAAGTAATATTTGGGTTCCTCTCGTGTCATTAAGTTCTCAATTGTTTTATCTCCTTTTACAGGTTTATTGTAATGACCCGGGTGATCGTTTTGAGTGTATTAGCCCCGATCCCTTATTTACTGCATTCCCCGTATCTATTTCTGCTTATGTGACTTGCCGAGAAATCTTGTTTTGGTTTCGGAGTGTTTCAGGACAATTAGTCCCTAAAACGGAAGCTTAAGTCTCAGATTTTGACCGTAGTCAGAAGTGTATGAAGACGACTCCGGAATGGAGTTCTATCAGTTCTGTTAGCTCTGTTGGGTGATTTTGGACTTAGGAGCGTGTCCGGATTGTGAATTTGAGGTATGTAGCTAATTTAGGCTTGAAATGGCGAAAGTCGAATGTTTAAGAAATTTGACCGGGGGTTGACTTTTTGATATCGGGGTCGAATTCTAGTTTCGAAAGTTGAAATAGGTCTGTAATATTGAATATGACTTGTGTGCAAAATTTGAGGTCAATCGGGCGTGGTTTGGTAGGTTTCGGCGTCGTTTGCGGAATTTGGAAATTTAGAAGTTCCTAGGCTTGAATCTGAGGGTAATTTGGTATTTTTATGTTATTTTGGGTGATTCGAAGGTTCGACTAAGTTTATAGGGTGTCATATGACTTGTTGGTATGTTTGGTTGAGGTCCCGAGGGCCTCGGGGTGATTCCGGGTAGTTAACGGAAGAATTGGAGTTGATGAAATGCAGCTGAAGCTGCTGATTCTGGTGTCTTCCGCACCTGCGGAGTAAGAGCCGCAGGTGCAAGCCCGAAGGAGAGACTAAGGAGCTGCAGATGCATCCATGGAGGGCCTGGGCAAGAACCACAGGTGCGAAGGTATTCCCGTACCTACGTGAGTCGTAGATGCGGGCAGGGAGGCGCGGGTGCGAGTATTGACCGCAGAAGCGAGATAGTTTCCGCACCTGCGTAAGGCGCAGATGCGGTTTTGAGGCCGCAAGAGAGAAGTCAGGATTTTAAGTGAAATCCGCACCTGTGATGGAATTTCCTCAGGTGCGGCATTGCAGGAGCGATCAATGGACCGCGGGTGCGGTATTGCTGGGTAGAAAAGCACAAGCTCGAGGTTTTGTCTTTCATTTTCAATTTTGGACTTGAGATACTCGGGAGAGAGGCGATGTTTCGAAGGTTTTCAAGGAGCAACATTGGAGTAAGTGATTCTAACCCATGATGGTATAAATTTCGTGAATCCATGGCTTTATTCATCACCTAATTAGGGATTGAAGCTAGAAATATAGGAGTTTAGGGCTTGAAAATTGGAGAGTGGATTTTGGGGATTTGAATAACTAAATGAGGTCGGATTTTGATATATTTGGTATGGTTAGACTCATGAGTGAATAGGCTTTCGGGTTTTGTGATTTTTGTTGGATTCCGAGACGTGGGGTCGGGGGCCAGGTTTGAGCTGATTTCGGATTTTGGCTATAACTTAGTATTTTTCTTGTGGAATTGATTCCTTTAGCTTATATTGATTGTATTGTATTACTTGTGGCTAGATAAGGGATGTTCGGAGGTCGAATTGAGAGCCAAGGGCATTTCGGAGTAGGACTTTGCTTGGTTTGAGGTAAGTAATGCTTTCAAACTTGGTTTTGAGGGTTCGAAACCCGGAACTATGTGCTATACGATCGGTATTGAGGTGACGCACATGCCAAGTGACGGGCGTGCGAGCGTGCACCGTGAGAATTGTGTCTTGGTTGATTCCATGGCACAGTATAGTGACTCTATTTTGTTGATATCATGTTTAGACTTTATGCCGGTATTGTTGGGATCCTTAGTGGTCATTTCTTGCTGTCATCCCACTGATTTCATTGATATTATGTACTCAGTCATGTTTATGCATATCATATCATATCTCCGTCTCAGTTGTTATTTATTGATACATCATATCATTGTTTCGGGCTAGTTTTCATGATATTGTGAGCCCGTGAGTGAGACTAGGGAGATTAATGACTGAGTGAGGTTGAGAGCCTGATTATGAGTGACAGTTATGGGATCGGGCTGCACGCCGCAGCGGTTATACTAATTTTATGTTAGCGCTTGGGCTGTAGGAGCCCCTCCGGAGTCTGTAACACATCCCCAGTGAGCGCGGTTGATATTATTGAAGGATGGATCTTCCCTAGACATGGATCTTGTCCGAAGTACTTGATACTCGGAGATAGATCTTCTCCACGGGGCTTGGCCTGTTTCCTCAGTACTGGGTGACTTATAGTCAGTGATGTATATATTCCAGGATAGATCTTCCCTGGGTCGAATGGATATACAGTATTGAGTGGTTGAGCACTTTGAGTGGAAGTATTATACGTAACATTGATCTTGCTATCATGTGCATTGGCATGTAGAGATAGCAGAGTTATATTCTTTGCATTATTCGGATCTGCTTCACCTTACTGTTTTGAGTTGCCTATTTAATTTGAAAGCATGCCTACGTTTCTGTTCAGTTATTTCTATTTTATGTGTACCGGTTGAGTTCGTCACTACCTTTCAGTCCAAAGTTTGGACTTGTTACTTACTGAGTTGGATGTACTCACGTTACTCCCTGAACCTCATGTGCAGATCCAGGCATTTTTGGTCACGACGACTGTTGCTGATTGCGGCTTCAAAATTCGGAGACTAACAAGTAGCTGCACGGTGTTCGCAGGCCTTGACTCTTTTTTTATCACTAGTTATATTTTCAGTTTGTTTCTCTAGACACTGTAGTGGACTGTATTCTGATTTAGACGCTCAGGTACTCTGTGACACCCCAGCTTTGGGATGGATTGTATCGTATTTTGGATATTTGTGTTTTCAAAAAGGCTTTCCTAAATTATTAAATTGCTTCCGTCTTTATGTTCAAAGATTTTTCGGTGTTGAGATGTTGAGTTATGGCTTGCCTAGTTCCACGTTAGGTGCCATCACGACGGTTAGATTTTGGGTCGTGACATTTATCCAAGGACGTCACACTGAGGCTTTCATCCGGTGGCATGAACATCCCCGCCGAGTCCCCTACTCTGAGACAGGGTGATGAGAAGAAAATAAAAAGGGCTCCGAGTTCTCCGAGCTCGGAGAAGAAGAAACCAAAAAGAAGGTTGGCGCGCAAATCCAAAGAAAGCACAAGCGCTCGAGCACCATCTTCAGATTCACTCTATCAGTTGAGGGACGAATCTGTAGAAGAAGAAGAAGAAGAAGAAGAAGACGTCGATCTGATGGCCCGCGTGTCATAGCAACCCGAGGGGAAAAAGGCCTCCGAACCGGAGAGAGGCGAGACCGATTTATCTCAATTTAGGGAGGCCAACAGGGAGGTTGTAGCCGAAGCTTCCCAAGATGTGGGCAGTGCTCCAAAGGAAGCTCATGGTGTGATAGACATCACTGAGTTTCCCTCATTCACCGAGTCCATGTATAACGAGGCTCATACGATGAAGGAATGTCCCATCGAGGGGGTCTACGGAGCGGAAGACCCCTTTCGCGGCTTTTTTGATGGCATGGATTCTATCACCACGAAGGACATCACCGAGTTGGATGACTTGGAGGTGCCAAAGAAAAGTCCATATTTGGGAATAAGCGGGCCTTCCTCAAGCCCGAAACTGATCAACCAGTTCCCAGCTCCGAGTGTGGACCCTGACCGGAAGCGATCGATTGTCATCTCCGTTCTGGAGGATGCCCGGGTCCTCTTTGCCCCCGTAGGGGTGGCCAGCTACCTTTGGTGTCTGGTGACCGAGGAATACCAAGATAAGATGAACGAGATATACTCTCCCTGCCTGTTCAATGAAGCACAACAAGTGCTAAACCGGCTAACTTCAAATATCTTTTGACGACTTTGTTTTGTACTTAGACTAATATTTAGGTGGTTCTAACATTTTTCTTTGTGTATGTAGGCCTTGATGCTTCATCATGAGACTTTTCTCCGATATCGGGATGAGATGAACCAACTTGAGGCCGAGGTCCGAGGGCTCATTGAGAAGAGAAATACTTACAAACTTCTGAGAAAGCAGTGTGAAGGGGAGGCTAAGAGCCTCCAAGCGAAGCTGGAGGTGACTCGGAAGGAGCATGCCAACTTGGTCGAGCAGGTAAAAATATTTGATGTTAGTGACGATGAGCTAGACTCGGTAACTAATGGTCGGAACCCGCAGGTCCAACAGAAAATCACCCGGATCGACCAACTTCGCGATGAGATGGATGCTGTCAAGGCCGAGACCGACGAATGGAGGGGCAGGATGGACCGTCTAGCCTCAAAAAAGAGACTGCTCGGGCCCAGCTGACTTCGGCTGAGACCCAACTTCGAGCAGCAAAGGAAAAGGCCGAGGTGCAAGCCAAAAAGGTTGAGGAGCTCCAATCTTAGCTAAGTACAGCCATCTCTGATCGAGAATAACTTGCCAAGGAGATCGAAACGACCAAGTCGGTGGTCTTGGTGGTTAAAGCCGATGTCGACGAGATGGTGGCCCAATATAAGGCCGATGCCGAGGCGACCCAGGATCGAATAGAGGATATTGTTGAGCATGCAAAGCAGCAATCCCGAAGGGAGGCCCCCGGGGAGATTCATGCTCTGGGTTTTGACTTGTCGATCAAAATCGAGAGTGCTAAGGGGATCGAAGCCGAGGCCAAGAAGTTGTATTATCCCGAGGATGAAGAAGGCTCTGAGGGTTCAAACGGATCCGAGGGTGGAGGAGACTCCAAAGATCTTGGCGACGAGGCGGGCTCTAGTGAAGACCAGGCCGTTTAAGTGCCTTGTACATTTTTCTTTGTTTTTTGTATTTTTGTACTTTTGTACTTTTATTTTGTCAAGGTCGTTTGGCCTTTGTAAAGACTATATGTATATAGAATACAAGGCTTCCTTTTCCCTTTTGACAATTTCTGAGTTTTGTTTTCCTTTGCTTTATTCTTTATGTTTGCAAAAATCAAAATGCCTTAGCATGAAATAGTTTGGTCATGTTCGGAAGTTCGAACAGGCCTTGCCTTCGACATTATTTTGTTTAAGGCATCGTGGGGGTTCGCTATGACCAGAACTTATCCCTAAAGTACTTATAATTGTTTAGATTATAGTTTGCCGAGGGTAGCCTTTAGAACCGGCTAAGAAATTTTTCAAGGCCTTGTTTTTTGTTACAATTCTCGGATGTCTCCGAGCCGTTTTAATATGGACATAGCCTTTTAGTTCAGGTTTTACCCAGTGGTCTTGTCACCTCGAGTTATCCGTACTAGCCTAAGATAACAGTCACTGGATGGGGATGGTCGTAGCCTTTAAGGTTTGGGCGCTGCGTAATAGGTCTTATGACCCCGAGCTCTGATAGCCCGGGCAGTCTGAGTTTGTCTTTGGACGGAAGTCCTCGAGTGGGAGCGATCTTTTGAACCCGAATAAAGGAGGACATTAGGCTCGATGCCTTTAGGGGGTTGGATGTTGAAAATTCCTTAAGAGCAAAAGGAAATTATTTTAAGGGGCAAGATATTTATCCGCAAGGTAGAGACTTCTTTTTATTCTTGTACGTGGTATTTACATATGTGTACAAGCTTTGTGTCAGGGCCCGAGCAGTCTATGTGGGAACGATTCATTTGACCGTTTGACCCTTACAGTAAGTCCTATCGATCGAGCCGAGACCATTCAATCAAAAAGTTTCTTTTCCTTGCTAAAGTCGTTATCCGAGGGTGATGTCCCTAGTGTTCGGGGCCGATCGTAGAGAGACCTTGAATACTGTTATCATGATCTCCGACACCGGTTCGTAACCGGCCTTCAATTCTACGTTACCACAAATTGTAGCGTTCTTTGATACAGAGTGCAACGCGTGCTTTCAGGTCTAAAAATTGTATCGTTCTTTGATGGTTGCCTCCAAGTGTTAGTTCGAAGTGCAAATAAGTAAAATGAATGAGTGGGGTCGTACCTTAGCAGTAGTATCGCTTCAAGTGAGTTATGTTCCAGTTGTTCAGTAGTCGTTCACCGTTCATTGCTCCGAGTTCGTATGATCCCTTTCCGGTGATCTCGATAATTTGATATGACCCTTCCCAATTAGGCCCCAGCTTCCCTTTGTTCGGGTTCAGGGTGCTTAGTGTGACTTTCCTTAACACTAAGTCCCCGATATTGAAGTTTCGAAGGTTGGCCTTTCAATCATAATACCTCTCGATCCGCTATTTTTGGGCGGCTAATTGGACAAGGGCGTCTTCTCGCCTTTCATCTAATAGCTCCAGGTTCGTGTTCATGGCTTCGTCGTTTGATTTCTTGGTTGCATATCGGAACCTGAGACTTGGTTCTCCAACTTCGACCGGTATTAGAGCTTTGACGTCATAAACCAGCGAGAACGGGGTGGCCCCGGTACTGGACTTCGAGGCGTACGGTATGCCCATAGGACTTCGAGCAAGATTTCCTTCCATTTTTCTTTGGCGTCTACTAACCTCTTTTTGAGGTTTTGAAGTATGGTTTTATTGGTCGACTCTGCTGTCCGTTCCCACTAGGGTTTTAGGGTGTTGATAGGATCCTTTTGATCTTATGGTCTTCGATAAACTTTCTCACTTTGTTGCAGATGAATTGTTTCCCGTTGTCGCACACGATCTCGGCCGACATTCCAAACCGGCATATGATGTGGTCCCAGATGAAATCGATGACTTCTTTTTCCCTGACCTTCTTGTATGCCTAGGCTTCCATCCACTTAGAAAAATAGTCAGTCATAAATAATATAAATTGATCCTTACCAGGTACCCATGGAAGGGGTCAACGATGTCCATTCCCCACTTCATGAACGGCCATAGTGACAAAACCAAATGCAACAGCTCCCCAGGTCGATGAATCATCAGATCATGTCTTTGACATTCATCACATTTTTGTACGAACTCCTTCTTATCCATTTCCATGTCGATCCAGTAGTAGCCGACTCTGATTACCTTTCGAGCCAATGAATCGACGCCTGAATGATTTCCGCAGGTGCCTTCGTGAATTTCCCTCAGAACGTACTCGGTATCTCCTGGTCCTAGACATATCACGAGTGGGACATAGAATGTTCTTATGAACAGGGTCCCGTCTTCGGACAAGCTAAACCGGGCTTCCTTCGTACGTAGGTCCCTCGATTCTTTTGGATCCAATGGCAGTTTTTCGGTCTTCAAATATTCTATATATTTGTTTCTCCAGTCCCAAGTTAGGCTCGTTGAGTTTATCTCGGCGTATCCTTCTTCCACTACCGATCTCATGAGTTGTACGACTACCACCAAGTTGAACTCATAGTCCTCGATCGTCGACCCCATATTAGCAAGGGCATCGGCCTCACTGTTTTGATCTTGAGGTACGTGTTGCAGAGTCCACTCCTTGAATCGATGTAATGCTACCTGCAACTTATCTAGGTACCTTTGCATTCGTTTTTCTCTGACCTCGAACGTCCCATTAACTTGGTTCATCATAAGGAGGGAGTCGCACTTAGCTTCAATTACCTCTGCCCCCAAGCTTTTGGCTAGTTCGAGACCTCCAATCATGGCCTCATACTCGACCTCATTGTTAGTCAATTTTACAGTCCTAATAGATTGTCTAACTACATTGTTTGTTGGTTTCTTCAATACAATGCCAAGTCCGGACCCTTTTGCTTTTGAGGCACCATCCGTAAAGGGGGTCCAGATCCCCGAAGAAGTCCCCAAGTTCACCATCAACTCTCTTTTGACCTCGGGTATTAGGGCCGGCGTAAAGTCGGCCTCGAAGTCTACCAAAATTTGAGATTTAATAGCGGTCTGGGGTCGATATTCAATATCGTACTCGCTGATTTCCACGACCCATTTGACCAATAGTCTCGAGAGCTCGGGTTTATGCATTATATTTTGCAATGGGTAAGTAGTCACGACACATATAGGATGACATTGAAAATATGGTTTCAGCATCCTAGAGGCGCTTAGCAAAGCGAGCGTCAATTTTTCTAGGTGAGGGTACCTAGTTTCGGTCGCACCTAGAGTCCTGCTAACATGGTAAATAGGAAATCGCGTAACTTGCTCTTCCCGGACCAGGACTCCACTTACCGCTATCTCCGATACCGCCATGTACAAGTATAGTTGTTCGTCTTTCTTCGGCGTGTGAAGCAATGGCGGGCTTGATAAATACCGTTTGAGTTCCCCCAAGGCCCGTTGGCACTCCGGGGTCCATGAGAAGTTATTCTTCTTCTTCAATAGTGAAAATAATTGGTGGCTCTTATCGGAGGACCTCGAGATGAATCGCCCTAAGGCGGCTATGCGTCCGGTTAATCTTTGCACGGCATTCACATTGTCCACAACCGTGATATCTTCGATGGATTTGATCTTGTCGGGGTTGATCTCGATTCCCCGGTTGGATACCATGAATCCGAGGAATTTACCTGATCTAACTCCGAACACACACTTCTCCGGGTTCAGCTTCATATTGTATTTTTTCAGTATGCTGAAGGTTTCCTGCAAATATTTTAAATGGTCCTCTGCTCGCGGTGACTTAACCAATATATCGTCAATGTAAACCTCGATTGATTTTCCTATTTGTTCCTCAAACATCCGATTTACTAGGCGTTGGTAAGTGGCACCGATATATTTTAATTCGAACGACATCACGTTATAACAGTACGTGTCGTACTTAGTGATGAATGAGGTTTTTTCCTAATCGCTCGAGTTCATCCGTATTTGGTTGTACCCGGAGTAGGCATCGAGAAAACTAAAGATCTCGTGGTCGATCGTGGCATCAATCATGCGATCGATGTTGGGCAAATGGAAAGAGTCCTTGGGACAAGCCTTATTCAAATCCTTATAGTCTACACACATTCTTAATTTATTCCCTTTTTTAGGGACTACCACTACGTTTGCTAACCAATCCGGGTATTTAACCTCCCGAATTGACCCTATTTTTAGGAGTTTAGATACCTCGTCCTTGATGAAAGCATGTTTGACCTCGGATTGGGGTCTCCTCTTCTTTTTGACTGGGTAGAACTTCGGGTCCAGGCTTAGCTTGTGAGTGGTTATATCTGGCGGAATCCCTGTCATATCAAGGTGGGACCAAGCGAAACAATCTTCGTTAGCTATAAGAAATTGAATTAGTTTTTTTTGAGCTCGGGGCTTAAACCTGTACCGAGGTATACCTTTCAATCAAGCAAGTGTTCGGTTAGTATGACTTGTTCCAGTTCCTCGACCGTTGATTTTGTGGCGTCAGAATCGTCGAGAACTATGAAAGATATGGGGACTCTATAGTCATCGTCCTTGTCTACCCCTCGTTCCTCCGATCCAATCGAGACTGGTGTCACTGACTATAATTTGGCCCCGTCTTTGACCATCCGATTCGAATCCTCCGATGTTGAGAGTGTGGATGTCGGGATCACCTCATTGACCGCGAATATCTCCTTGGTAGACGGTTGTTCCCCATAAACCATTTTGACTCCTCCGGGTGTTAGGAATTTTAGCACCTGGTGTAGTGTCGAGGGTATTGCCCTCATGTTGTGAATCCATGGTCTCCCGAACAGGGCGTTGTATCTCATATCCCCTTCGATTACATAGAACTTGGCTTCCTGTACGGTTTCGGTGACGTTCACCGGTAATGTTATCTCCCCTTTAGTGGTCTTGCATGCCATGTTAAACCCGTTCAAGACTCGGACTGCAGGTACGATCTGATCTTGTAGGCTGAGTTGTTCCACGACCCTTGATCTGATGATGTTGGCTGAGCTACCTGGATCAATTAACATACGCTTAATTCGAGATTTATTTATGAGTACCGATATTACCAGTGCATCATTGTGGGACTGCGCGATCCCCTCAGCATCTTCGTCGTTGAAAGATAAGGTTTCTTCCGGTACGTAATCTCGAGTCCGTTTTTCCCTTGTGATGGATACTTTGGTGTGCTTCAGCATCGGACCCTGGGGAATACCGACTCCATCGATGATCATGTTAATGGCGTGCTGAGGCTCTTCCTGCTCGGTCTGCTTATTAGAATCCATGTTCCTAAAGTGGTTCTTGGCCCGATCACTCAGGAATTCTTGGAGATGCCCGTTGTTGAACAATCATGCCACCTCTTCCCTTAATTGTCGGCAGTTTTCTGTTCTGTGGCCATGAATTCCGTGATATTTTCACATTAGGCTGGGATCCCTTTGGACTGGATCGAACTGTAAATGTCTAGGCCACTTGGTATCTTTGATGCGATCGATGGCAGATACGATAGCGGCGACATCGACGTTAAAGTTGTACTCCGATAATCTTGGCGCTTCTTTAGGCCCGACGAGCCTATCGAAGCTGTTTTTGCTCATGAGTCCCTGGTTGCTCTGAACTTGATCACTTATCCTTTCATTTCTCATAGAGTTTCGTTCGTACGCACTACTTCTTCGGTCCCCATTGTACGGTTGATACCGATCCATGTTTGATATTGGTTCACGATCGATGTCTCTCTTGACTATGTCGATGATTCTGACGGGATACACGGACCCGAAAGGGGCCCCTAGATGATAATCTTCAACCCTAATTTTCGATTGATACCCGTTATGGACATCGGCCCAAGTGACAACCGGATATTCCACCAAGTTTTGTTTCAACTGTTGTGAAGCCAACAAGCTTCTAATGTTGAGTCCTTGGGTGAAATCCTGAACGACCCAATCATTAGCGATCGGTGGCAAATCCATCTGTTCCATTTGAAACCGGGACATGAACTCTCTAAGCATCTCATTATCCTTCTGTTTACTTTAAAAATGTCCGGCTTCCTGGTCTCGACCTTGATAGCCCCAGCGTGTGCTTTTACGAAAGAATCTGCAAGCATAGCAATAAATCAATGGAATTAGGAGATAAGTTGTGATACCATATCATAGCTCCTTTTGACAGGGTCTCTCCGAACTTTTTCAACAAGACAGACTCGATCTCATCATCCTCCAAGTCGTTCCCTTTGATGGCATATGTGTAGGAGGTAACATACTCGTTTGGGTTGGTCGTTCCGTTGTACTAAGGAATCTCGGGCATACGGAACTTCTTAGGGATACGATTTGGAGCCGCGCTCAGAGGAAAAGGTTTTTGCACGAACTTATTGGAATCCAGACCTTTCAATATTGATGGTGTGCTTGGGATTTGGTCGACCCTTGAATTGTAGGTATCTATCTTTTTGTCATTAGCTCCGATGTTCTTCTCCCCTGATTCTAACCGTTTTGTCAGTTTCTCGAGCATCTTTATGATCTCAGGGATAGTCCCCGATTCGTTTTCATTCGACCTCTCTGTGACCGGTTCATCCCTGCGGGTGACTTCCCGGGACGGATCGGGATCAATTCTGCTCGGTGCGCGATTTTGGTTCTGTAGCTGAGCTATCGCCCCTGTTGAGCATGTAACATTTCGAAGATCATCCGTAAATTGATACCGTCTCCTCTAATATTTTGTGTATTTTGAGCTGTCGATCGGGCTCCAACACAGACGCTATTCTCGGGATCAGTAGGCAGGTTTGCGTTGATAGCCATATGTGAATTAGCGTCAATCGGGTCCGCGATCGGAATTCTGATGGGATCAACGGACGGTACCTCATTACTGGGCACTATGTCGTTATTTTCACCGTGATGGTCGTACTCATTGTCAACATGTAGCGGTGCTGATTGAGAGTTAGACATTTTGAGTTTTAACCTGAAATTAGAGATACTTCAAAGAATATGTGTAAAGTAGTATGTTATGAAAATTTGTATCAAATAAATACTATTATCCTTAGCCCTACGGTGGGCGCCAAATTGTTTACCCTCAAAATCGGATAATAATTAAATTTGTAAGTGGTTTTAAGGATACGCGGATTAACTTGATACAAAGTGATAAATTAAGTTGTAATTTAAAAATACGATGATAAAGTAAATTCAAACCACAAGAAATGGACAGTTTCAATCTCGGAAGGTTAGCCACCCTCGAGCCAGATGCACTTTGATCAATATCACGATACAAAAGAACAGGAGCTTAAAGAGAAAAATAATAATGTATTACTTTGGAAAGTGTGTCACAATGTGTTAAATGAATCATCAAACCCCTTTATATAGTAGAGGAGTCCTACTTTAGGTACAATTCTATAAAAGGTAAAAAAATCTCTTGATTTGCCGATTGTCAGTTCCTCATTGATACGTGCCGAGATTCTCGTCGCAATATCCAACCGGCCACGAATATTTCGGTCTTCTGTTATGCCAACAATGTTTCTTTGAGCTCGTTCGGGACTAGGATCGATTCAGGGATCACGACCTCGATATTTTTGAAGGCGGGCATTCCAACCCCGATGGGACTTGGGGTCGATTTTCAATCCTTTATTTTCATGTTCCGAACCTGACCTACCATGTCGTAGGCGAGATCGATTTCGACCGTATACAAAGAGGAGGTGAAACAACAAGTGTCCAAAATGCTTAGGGTTAATTTCACTAGAAATTTGTGTTGAATTCTAAAAATGAATGATTTCGAGTTAATTGTATCACTCCAAACAAAAATATAGTTAAGTTAAAATAGTGATAAACTTTAAAGAACCGTTTTTTATTTCCTATTTACAAATGACCCTCGTGGCCTCCCTATAAAAGTTATTGCAAGTCCTTTTCATTCCTTCTCTTTACATTTCAACCAAACATAGGTAGTATCTTTGAGATTTATTTAAAAAAGAAAAGCATGGAATAAGATACTATAAAAAGAAGAGGCAATTGTTGTACTCCCTTATTTTCCACCTTTCACTTTTACCTGTCCAATATTTTAAAAATAAATTTTTATTTTTACTTATCACTTTTTGCATATCAAGAGAAAACAATTTCTTTTTTTCTGTTATACCCACAATATTAATTACTCATTTCAAATTATTTTCTCAAATGCATTAAAAATATGTATCAATTAATATGAGTATCATGATAAATTATGCACTTTATTTATTATTTATTAAGTGATGTGCAAAGTCAATAGTGAGCAAGTAAAAGTGAACATAGGAATATATAGTAGCCGAGAATTGAATAAGAAAAGTTATAGTTAATTAACCATTTCCACAGCAAAATAAAGACAAACAAAATGAAAATCGTCCTCATAAGGTATTCCATGGGAAAAAAATCTTATTCATATTTGATATTTACTAGTGCTAGTCTATCACTACTTTAGTGATAGTCTATGAGTGATAGTCTCAATTGATAATATATCACTACTTAAAAAAGGCCGAAAATCGACTACTAAAATCGACCGATGCTCGTAGGTAATTGACAAAAATTGACTAGAAACCGATTGATTCGTGGTGGTAGGTAATCGTGTGGTCGGTAAAGACAACCGATCGACTTTGGTCGGTATTTTTCGACTGATTTCGATCGACCAATTAAGTTCTACAAACGACCAAAAATGAAAAAAATTGCCAAAAAAATCGATCAAAGTCGATCAGTATATTTTAATTATGTACTTCAAAAATGCACCATCTAAGAATCAAACCGGGATTTGTACTGTGGCAGGATACTATTCTACAACTAGACCATTAGTGCATTTTGGTTTAGGACTTTCTTATTTTATTTATATTCTTTAATTGTATTTTCGTGCGAAAATAACTGACCGATGTCGGTCGATTTTATTAAGAAAATAAAATTACTGCCCGAAATTGGTTGGATAATCGACCGATTTCGGTCGATTTTGTGAACATTAATTTTAATTTATTATAGTGAAAAACCGACCAAAGTTGTTCGATTTCTTGAAAAATAAACTTCACGTGATGCAAAAATAGTTTCTTGTATTTTTGCGCCAAACAAACCGACCGAATTTGGTCGGTTTCGTAAAAAATAAAATTAAAAAATAAAATATTTTGAAAAACCAACCGAAATCGGTCGGTCGGTCATGGTCGATTTTGAATTTCTAGTAGTGTATATTAATTAATCATGGTTTATAAGAAAGACACATAAAAATTGCACAAATTATGTTTATTAATTTGATATAAACATGCAAGTGTCAAGTGTGACTATATAAAAAATCGTCAAATAAAAAATTTATCACATGGGATACAAGAAAAACCCTAGAAAATTTGGCCAAGGCAACAAAATTACGTAGTTATGATTCCCCTAGCGTCAACATAAATGGCTATGAGAGAATTTGCCCTTACTGATAAACGAGAAGACAAAAAAGAACTGATTCCTTTCAATTATAGTTCAAAATAATTGTCTTTTTAGCTCTGATGTTGATAGATGAAATTGGATATACTTAAAGATAATTGAATGAAATAAGGAAAATAATAAATAAAAAGGTATCAAACATACTGAGTAACTTATATTTTGCTGAATACTCCTGACATTTTCAGTTGGCATTTGAGGTCATATATATTAGTATAATGGTTTTAATTGTTGCTTATTATATTATCATTAATAGATTGGCTTTGTTATTTTCCTAAAGTATATTTTTGACATGTTCTATCAAAAGAAAGAACACATACTAATGTGTTGGTTAATCACAACGAATCTTTCTGAAAACTCTTCCAAGCATCTTTCTGAAGAAAATTATACATTGTGATAAGTCACAATACACTTTCTTAATACCCTAATGTCCATAATTATTCGTCTTGTCCTTAAAAAAAAAAGGAATTATTTTGGGAATTGAGGTTGCGCTGGCATGGAAATATTTTTCCATTTTCATGAAAAATGTTTTACATTGTAAAATCATTTCTTGTATCGTTACTCAATGGTGTTCTAGTAATTCTTTTGAATCCAATTTTAACAATAATGTTTAAGCATTAACTGAAATAAGTAATAAAGTATGAAATACCGAGTTGAAATACTAGTAAAATAAAATGATATCACTGACAGAAGTCATCTTCTTAATTAATAGTATAAGATATTTAAATATAATATTATTCATTAGAGTTTAATTTATTATATTGAGAAATTTTTGCGATATTAGATAACTCAAAAAGTATCTACGAGCAACTTTCTATAACAATAGACTATATTATTGGCAAAAATTTAACGTGTGCGTAGTAATTTACACGTAATAAGTATTGCTTCAAACTATATTAATTTATCATAGTTAAATAACCAATTAAGGTGAGAAATTAATTATAATTTATTTAATAATCATACTTGTAAAGATATGTGCATATATTTATTGAGTTGATGTAAATACTTAACGCAAATAAATATTTACCTAACTTATACTGATGCCGTAAATAACGAACCTTCATAACAACAGTAAAATTTGTAACTGAAAATAACATAAATTCTTTTCTCTAACAAATAAAGTAACTTAATAGTGTAACAAAAGGTGAATATTAGTTACATTCTATCCATAATAATTGAAAGTGACCAACCATCAAAATATGATTGCCTAGAAAATATTTTTCTCCATTTCAAAAGCTTATTTTTTAAAGAAAATGACATTGTATAACCGGTCTCAGAATAATAGCCATTTTGTATAATTTTTGTACATAACATATATTTTGTATATTATATACAAAAATTATACAAATTTTATACACTTTTTGATTATCAAATATAAATAATTTATGACGCGGGCTAAAAGCAAAAAAATAATTTTATATTTTGTTTTTCAATTCAAAAAGCCACAATCTACACGTAATAAAGAATCAACATTCATACCCAATACCGAGTTAATATCTCGCCTAAAATCACAACCCCTAACCACGTCAGTGGACTGGTCCATCTCTAAGTCCACCGATCTGAAAACCCAAAAGGGTATTTGTATATGATGTAACATACCTGGGTTTTTGCTAATTCTTACAAAAGTTTTCTTTTTCTTTTATCTTCATTCACTTCTTGAAAAAAAAAAACAATTACCCTTTTAATTTCATTGTTATTTGTATTCTTGGGGTAGAAACTTTTCTCCAAAAATCTTTAAAGAATGGCTACTGCTGCAAACCATAGAAGTGTTAGAGATATTATTTGTGATGCTGGTGCTGGTGCCTCTGCAGGTTTATAACTTGACCTCTTTTATTTTTGTCCATTTTGTTATCTGGGGTTTTACTGCTAAAGAAGATAAAGATTTATTCTTGGTGTTACTTTTTAAAACTTTTTGAGCTATTTGAACGTGAGTTTGAGTTAATTGGGGGTGTAAAAATCTTTGCTTTTGTATATTTAGGTGCTATTGCAGCTACATTTATGTTTATTTTTGGTTTTTATTTTCTTCTTATTATTAAATTGTTGTTAGCTGGGGGCTTTAGTGCTAAAGAAGATAAAGATTTATTCGTTTTTGTTACTTTTTGATATTTGAGCTGTTTGAATGTGATTTTGATATCTGGGGTGTAAAAATCTTTCCTTTTTTTAAAAATATATCTTTGGGTGGTTTTTTAGGTGTTATTGCTGCTATCTGGGGTTTTACTGTTAAAGAAGATAAAGATTTATTCTTTGTTTAATTTTTAATCTTTTGGTTTTATGCTATTTGGATGTGATTTTGAGTTAATTGGGGGTGTTAAAATCCTTGCTTTTGTATTTTTGGGTGTTTTTTTAGGTGCTATTGCTGCTATATTTATCTGGGGTTTTACTGCTAAAGAAGATAAAGATTTATTCTTTTTTGTTACTTTTTAATCTTTCAGTTTCTGAGCTATTTGAATGTGATTTTGAGTTAATTTGGGGTGTAAAAATTTTCGCTTTTGTATCTTTGGGTGCTTTTTTAGGTTGTTATTGCTGCTACATTTATATGGGGTTTTACTGTTACAAATGATAAAGATTTATTCTTTTTTTGTTACTTTTTGATCTTTGAGTTTTTGAGCTATTTGAATGTGATTTCGAGTTAATTGGGGGTGTAAAGATTTTTGTTTTTGCATCTTTGGGTGGTATTTTAGGTGCTATTGCTGCTACATGTATATGGGGTTTTACTGTTACAAATGATAAAGATTTATTCTTTTTTTGTTACTTTTTGATCTTTGAGTTTTTGAGCTATTTGAATGTGATTTCGAGTTAATTGGGGGTGTAAAGATTTTTGTTTTTGCATCTTTGGGTGGTATTTTAGGTGCTATTGCTGCTACATTTATGTGTCCATTGGATGTTATTAAGACAAGACTACAAGTTCATGGTCTGCCTCAGATATCTCAGTCTGGTCGTCAAGGTTTGTGCTCATGGTCGTCTCTTTTATTGGAAAATGGTGGACTGTTTCTTACTTTTCTTTTTCACATTGTCTATGTTGATGAGAACTGCTATCCTGCGCCAAAGTGCTTCCGTTTGAACAAACGAAGATTGATATTATTAGGATTTACATGATTTTCTAATTGATTTATTTCATAGTTTTACTAATGATCAGTACCTGTGTCGAAGGACCTACAATCTCCGGGGATCATGTAGACTTAGCTAAAGATAGGGCACAATAGAAAGAAAATAAAAAAGATCGAGTATATTGAGATACCTATTAGTTGAGAAATACTTTAGACGTGATAGCACTTGTGCTGTGGGTTCTATGCTCTCTAGGAGTGGTTTAGCCTTTCAGAGATTTATATATGGATAATATAGAGAACTTTAATAGTACTTTTTATTTGTATTTGCATGATATTGGTATAAGATGAGTTTTAAATGGAGTAATATGGTCAGTGAGGATTCATATAGCCAACCCCGACTTGTTTAGGACTGAGGCATAATAGTTGTTGTAGTATGATCTGTAGTTCCCTGTATTACACATCAATCATATCCTATATATAGCAGGTAAGAGCACGCTTCTTATTCACAGCTTAACAACCATTTAGAATTATGCATCTAAGAATTCCTGTTTGCCTTCTGTCTGGCGAAAGACTCACAAGCAGCATATCAGAAAATCTAAAGGCAACTTTTACCCTGATTGTACACAGTACATCGATTCAAAGTTCTTCCAGTTAGTATATTGTAGATGAAAGAATTTTGGCTGTTCGTTTAAATTCTTACCAATCTTCTCAGGCACAATTGAAGATTAAGTATATTCTGATTGACTGCTTTATAGAGCCACAATTTATCCTTATCTCACACCCTGTCCTTCTCATTTATTTATCTATGTATTCTTTTAAATTCTTTAGGGTATTTGTTAGCAGAAAAGTAGGGGAGTCGTGTACAGTAGGATTATACAGTTACCTCATCGGCTCATCCTAAATAAAGATGTCACCACAAAAACATATATTCAACCAATATGTACAGGTAGGATCTGTTGTGAGCTCCTAAATAGCAAAAACAATTTAAGTTAGTACTTCTCAATGTGGATTTAAATTTTCTTCTCTTGGATGCTTAATGGTTTCTTTTGTTCACAAGACCCACCTTAGTAGATGAAGAGCTATTTGTCGTGATTTTTCTGTCTTCTTGTTCATTCAGCTTTCGCTGCTTCCTCCCGTTTCCCTTTTTTCTCTAACATAGGATGTCCAATGTGCTACTCTCCATCCTTATTCTTTGCTTTCTGCTTTCCACATTTGATGTAGTCATTTCCTAAATGGACTTTCAAAATTCTGAACGTTGTGCACACTATGCTCATCATGTCTCTATGAGAAATCGCCTTTGACGGTGAGTATAATTTGGTGAGTTTTAGAGAGGTTCTATCAACTTTTTCATGAAGGTTTCTAGTGCTAAGTTCTGTGCAAGAGTTCTGTTGTCTTCTTAATTTAAACAAGTGTTTATTTGAAGAGCTGATAATTGGTCTTTCATCTTTTTCCTTCTTGGAATATATAATTTGTTGTTTGGTCTTCTTGATTGTGATAACCTATTAAGATCAATGATTCCTTATAAAGGAAGTAAAGAATAAAGAAAAATCCAAATCCATATTACTGGCACGCTTATTTCTCCTTAAATTCTTTGGGCAACAAGCAGGTAGCGTCATTGTCACAAGTTTACAGAATATAATAAGAACTGAAGGTTTCAAGGGACTTTATCGAGGCCTTTCACCAACATTAGCAGCTCTTCTTCCAAACTGGGCGGTAAGTATTGTCTTGTTTAATTTCTATTTCTGTGGATTGCAATTAGTTGGAGTTCCTTCATGAAATGAGTCATTAAAATTGAATGAGATAATATCCAGATTTTCTCTTTGGTCTCTTGTGGAACTGAATTCCTTTTGTTCTTATGATAATGCAACGATTAAGCCTTCCTTCCACGCACCACCAAGTACCTGACGTTATTGCTGATGAAGAGTGAAAATGATTAAGCCTTCCTTCCACACCTTCACACACCATCATTTCACACCTCCTCACCGGTGCCTCTGTAGGGCGACTGCCAGCGGAAGACATGACCAAACCATCTCAAGTGACCACCTCTCATTTTATCCTCAATGCACGCTACTTGCACCTTCTGACGAATGTAGTCTATTTTAAATCTTATCTAATTTTGTATGAGTGCACATTCGTCTTAGCATGTGCATCTCTGCAACACTCATCTTGTGGATATGTTGGATTTTAGCAGCCCAACATTCACTACCTATTGTATAGAACTTACCTTTCACTTTGGTAGGCATCCTTGCACTAACCTTTCAAAATGAATTAGGTCTTTTGGGGGGTAGTGGCTGGGGTTGGGGGTGGGTGATGCTGTATTGGACCCCTGGATAGCGTTTTTTATGGAAACAACAAGTTGATTTACCATGTTCTTGGCAATCTTATTGGCTTTTTTCACAACAGACTCCATGTTGGCATATATTTTCTATACATGCTGAATCCACTTGCCCTTTTTTGCTGAAATGACATAAGAAACCATTTTGAGAGATAATGTTCATCTTCTGCAGGTGTACTTTACAGTTTATGGACATCTCAAGGATTCATTGCATTCACATGGTAAACTTTTGCTCTATTGGTTATTTGGCTGTTGGCTTTTATTGCTTCTTTTTTATATGTTTGCTTGAATGGCATCACATTATTTAATCCTTTAGTCTTTGGAAGTTGCTTGAAGACAATAGGAAACTTAACACTTATCTTTACCAAAAGAATTTTCCTGTGTGGTAGATGCAGTGGATAGCTGTGGGCAGCTTACAATTGGTGCAAACATGATTGCTGCTGCAGGAGCGGGGGCCGCAACAGCCATTACGACAAATCCATTGTGGGTTGTTAAGACCCGTCTCCAAGTAGGTTCGGTGTTCTCATATAGTTAACATTGATGTATTCTTCAACTATAACATATCCATTAATCACAAGTTCGAATTTTGCTTCTTGTTTCCAAATATTACTTGTGGAGAGAATCCATAAGTGAAGAACGGAATCTAGTACAGTATGTGCACGTTAATATTCCATGTGCACACTTAGCCCCCCCGGGCCTTGGTCCAGTGGTAAGAACGCAGCTTGTGATGTGTGGGTTAGGCACACGTCACAGGTTCAAACCCTGCCGCAGACAAAAGTATGGTATTTAAGCGGAGAAGGGTAGAGGGGTGGGCCCATTACCCTCCAAGTTTCGAACTATGCGCAACTGGCGCTGAGGGATTTCCTTTGTTATCAAAAAAATTCCATCTGCACACTTATTGTACCTTGAAGAAAGTGCATAAATGCAAAGAAGTATAATAGATTTCCAATCTGATTAATTTGGCTTCCCGGCCTATAAAAAAAGTGTCAATTTAGAAATTTTGTTTTGGCAGCATGGTGCCTGTTAAGAGTTCATGTAACATGGGCGTAACATAGGCTAATACTGAAGCACAAGTTTCCAATACCATAGAGTCTATTCTTAGGTTTACCTTAATTAATATCGGAATAACAACTTGCATTTGCTTCTGTATCTTGTTCCTGATATTTTTTCCCCTCTTTTTTCTTAGACACAGGGAATAAGGGAGGGTGTAGTTCCGTATAAAGGTATATTGTCTGCTTTAATACGAATAGCACATGAAGAAGGGATCCGAGGATGGTACAGGTTAGTTATATAGTGAACATAGTCATATACAAACTTTATATTTATGTGTTTCATCCTTTATAGAGAGGCTCGTGAAGCTGGAAACATCCTCATAGAAGAATAAGCACTTACCCTTATCAAAAGGAGGGAAAAGAAAAGCAATTAACCTCTATACTAGTTTTTTTTGGGGTTTAATAGTTCTGTTTCCTTTGGGTTGCAGTGGCCTCTTGCCGTCTTTGGCTGGGATAAGTCATGTTGCTATCCAATTTCCAGCATATGAAAAGCTGAAATCATACTTAGCAAAAAGGGGTGAGAAACTGTTTTCTGTAGTCGTTTGTGGAAGTTTGTTACCCATTTGTTCCTATCTGATTGATCATATGATGTCTTTCTCAAACTGCCAGCCAATAAGCAAACCAATGAACTGAGCCCTGGTGAAGTAGCGATCGCCTCTTCGATGGCCAAAGTAGTTGCCTCTGTAATGACTTATCCACACGAGGTAAGAGGAAAATGGACCAAGATTATTTTTGGTTCCTATTATGGAATCACTATGACCAACCTATTAATCCGTAGTTTTTGACCAGGTCGTGCGTTCTAAACTACAAGAACAAGGGCAAATAAGAAACTCGGAGAAAGCATATAATGGGGTTGTTGATTGTGTAAAGAAGATCTTCAGACAGGAACGTCTGACCGGATTCTACCGAGGTTGTGGAACCAATCTTCTACGGACGACTCCCTCTGCTGTTATTACATTTACCAGTTACGAAATGATTCTTAGGTTATTTCAGCGAGTTATACTTCCAGAGGAGCATTCAAAAGCAAATCCGAGACGTGAATCCCCTCATAAGGTAGCCGAAGAACATGGAGACAATGACGAAAATTTACAACAATCTGAAAGCACATTGAATAAGAGAACTCCTTTAATTCCATTGAGTAACTCTGATAATCTAACCGCGAGACATTGATTAGAGATGTTTTTCTTTTTGTTACTGAGGCAATTTGCAACTAGTATTTGCTGTTGCATAAAATTTTCTTTTGTAACTTGTATTTTGGCTCAAGGAAGTGTTACATTTCAATCTAATAAAGAAAGGTGCTATAGTTTTCTGATAAGTCTGAATTCTTCAACATCTTTGATTATTCCTTGTACTGCTACTTCTGTAAATTCTGCCATTGAAAAGTATTGTTAGAAATTAAGTAGCATATGTAAAGTTTTTACTGCTCTTCCCCGGAGTAGTGAACATTGTATGCTTTGAGCACCGGGCTGCCTTTTTCTATGTTTAGAGTTTTTACTGATCTTCTTGTCCTATGAAGACTTCTTGCAAATATTTTTTCCAACTCTCTCTCTCTCTCTCTCTCTCTCTCTCTCTCTCTCTCTCTCTCTCTCTCTCTCTCTCTCTCTCTACACACACACACACACACACACACACATAGGTGAAAAAAAAAAAAAAAAATTCTCTTTCCTCTAGACAATCTTTCAATGAAAACTTGTTGAAAGGCCTTTGAGTTCTTTTGAGATGTAGAGAAATCATGTCTTAAAGCCTCAGATTTTTTATAAAATCTCTTGTTTTCTTTGTAAAACAAGAGTAGTAGTGAATTGTGACTGGTGAAGGCTACTTAATTGAGGTCCTTTTTTTTCCTTCTAATATACTTAGCTGAATCTTGATTATTGACTCAATCTTGGATGCAATTTATAATGAAGGAATTGTCTGCAGAGAATGAAACTTAAAATTTTGAGCAAAATTTTATAGCAGGTCTAATTTTTAGGGGAAAAAAATCAGTCATAGTTTGAAATCTCATCTCATCAACTTTCTTGACAGCCATTACAGTCAAAATCACCAAAGGAAAAAAGAACATGAAAAGCCCCTTCAAAAGGGTAATACCCTTGTACTTCCGTTAGTAACTTCCACATTTTCCAAATAAAAAATGTTGAAAGCTTGAACAGGGCAGTGTTCACTTGTTTCTATGCAGAAATAGAAATATTAGCAAAAACCATTATATTCCAAGTAGAATTTTAGCTGGACAACAAATATCGTACTGCTTTCGTTAAACGTCAAATTCGTGCTTGGATACTTGCTACCTGCAACCAGCATAGGTATCGGGTAGCTCTATGTTACCAAGGCTTAGGCGGATTGAAAGAAATCATCTAACGTTCTTTTTGTCTCCGAAGGGACTTAAATGTTGGTCGTTCGTGGTTTTCACTCACTTTATTGACCATTAACCGCACCTTGAGTGCTTCCGCCTACATGTATTATATATTTATATATATTGTTTTAGTAAATTCATTAGAAATGGAGACAATGCAGCTGCAGAAGTTAGAGATTTACGTAGATGGAGTAGACTCCAAAGAGAGATTGCATAAAAGGAGCAACATTACTTGATGTCATTTCACCAACAGAAAGAACAGGTTTTCATATAAATCTTTATGTAGTAAACTTTGTTGCTGCCCCCCCCCCCCCAAAAAAAAAGTTCTTCCAAAATCTTCAAACTTTTGCATAAATTCAAGCTTCTAGTTCTAAGAAACCAACCTATAACTCCCTCGAGTTTGCTAATACAACACAAGAAAAGGGATACTACTGTTGGTAGCAGAGAACTAAGCTAAAGGGGCATAATTGACTTGGTCTATGTTGCTCGGATCCTCGAAAAATATTGTCTGGTGTGTGTCCGATCCTCCAAAAGTAATGCATTTTTGGAGGATCCGTCATAGGGACAGTGAGTTGGAGGATCCGAACAACATAGGACTTGGTTGATGGCTAAGGAGCCATATGCATTTAACTATAACTAACACTTCAAAAACCTTCATTTACTATGTTCATGACATATGCCTTAAGCATCAACCAATTAAACAGGCTGAAACAAGCTAATTCTTTTCTCTATAAATGACATTATACTAATCTTGATATTTATCTAACATGAAGGGGAAAAAAAAGTTTACTAATATCAACCTCCAGTACTAGTAGTGGTGGAGCTACTAGCCCATGTATCAATCACAGTATCAGGTGAAGCTGGAATATTTTTCTTCAATAACACAGCATCCTCCGTTTCAGAAGGATGATGCGCTTTTACCCTTCTAAGCTCAGTACATTTACCACTGATCTCCTTTCTGTGATAATTTTTCCATTCACCTTCTTTAATAGTCTTCAACGTCTCGAGTACTTCTTCCATTTTAGGCCTCATGTCCTTCACAGCTTGCAAGCACTGAAAAGCTAGTTCTGCAACTGATGTTGTCATCCTCCTAACTTCAGCATTTGTCTCGAATCCAAGAGCTGGATCGATCACCTCATTAAACGCGCACTTCAATATCCTGTTCATCGCGAAGCTAGCCAAGTTAATCTCGTGCATATGTCTATTCATATCCACAGCAGGCATTGATGATATGAGCTCGACAAGGACAACCCCGAAGCTATAAACATCACTCTTATCGGTAAGCTGGTAACATTCATGATATTGAGGATCAACATATCCCGGGGTCCCCTGTGGTGCAGTTGAGATATGAGTAACATCATTAGGGAAGAGTTTTGACAGCCCGAAATCTGCTACTTTGACACAAAAGTCATTGTCCAGGAGAATGTTATTAGTCTTGACATCGCGGTGTATGATGTCAGAAGCATGAAGGTAAGCCAATGCACTAGCAATTTCTATGGCGATTTTGAGCCGTATAGGCCATGTAAGTAACTTATCCTTTGCTCTATGTCCGTGCAGGTGATCAGCAATTGTTCCATTGGGAATGTACTCATAAACAAGGAAGAGTTCACGGCTACGTCTTGATGTACATCCATAAAGGATAACAAGATTCCGATGCCTAAGGCGAGTAAGAATTTCAATTTCATTGATGAATTGCTGCATTTGCTTGTGATTGTGCTCATAAAGGCGCTTAACTGCAACTTCTTTTCCATCTCTAAGTTTCCCTGGTTTTAAACATACAGTAATAGCTGTTAGATCAATATGCTTACTAGGTACATTGCCCCCTCAGAAAGCAAAACTAAGAAAACAAACTTTTGTGGATCGTCTTTAGAATATTATTAATTTACACAGTATAGCCGTCCCTCAAAATAATAGCCAGAAAATGAATATTTTTTGTATATTTATGTATATAATATACAATTTTTTTTTATAGATGATCAGTATATGTTTTTTGTATATTTGGCTAGCGACGGTAATTATTTTTGGTCAACCGGAAAAATGTGTTAAAAATATTTCTTACCATAGTACACAGTTCCATAACCTCCATCACCAAGTTGTTTAGCAGAGTTGAATTTGTTGGTGGCTTCTTCAAGTTCTCTGTAGGTGAATACTGGGATTCCTAGATATTGGCTATGTTCCTCGAGATCTTGATGAAGCATTGAAGCACCAGATGTATTTCTTGAAAGAAATGGTGAAGAATCATTTTTCCTCCTCTTGCAAAACCATATAACAGAGGCAATTGTGCAGAGTCCAAAAAGTAAACCAATAAATGCTGAAACTGAAGCACAGAATATACCGATTAACTGACATAATCAAGTATGGACTAAAAGGGCAGCCCGGTGCACTAAGCTCCCGCTATGCGCGGGGTCCGGGAAAGGACCGGACCACAAGGGTCTATTGTACGCAGCCTTACCTTGCATTTCTGCAAGAGGATGTTTCCACGGTTCGAACCCGTGACCCCTGGTCACATGGTATTAGCTTTACCAGTTACTCCACAAGGCTCCCCTTCATAATCAAGTATGGACTAAAGTTAAATAATTAGTATAAAGGCTAAATCTTGTGATGGAAAACAAAAAAATTGTAGATAATGGAATAGGTAAGTACCTGCAACAATCACTTTCACTTTTGTATTTCCTGCAACCATAGTAAACAATGCAAATGTAAGTTGAACAAAGGTTTATAAAACAGAACCAAAATCTTTAATGTAAACCATGAAAAAAGTTCTTTACCTTTGGTATTATAACAAAGAAATGTTTTAGTAGTATTATCAGTTTGACACTTCCCTCCTCTATAATAACACTGATTACATTCATCAGACACAGTCCATCCTAGTGTAACTTCATCAGTTAACAGATCAAATAAGTCATTTGATTCAGCTTCTGAACTCGACGACTTGGGCAACTGAACGAATGAACAGCCAGTAGGAAGATGAAAACCTTGAAAATAATTGATTGTTTGGCTATAGTATAATATGAAACTTTCACAGCTATTGTAACTTTGATAACTTGTGGACTTGAAAACATCTTCATGTATCTTCTGGCTATTATTGCATTTGAACAAAGTGAGAAAGGGGTTGACTCTATATGTTATTGAAGGAGAAATTGGTAAAGACAGATTTCTATCAAAAGATTGGCAACTCTTGTTCTTCAAGAAGTGTTCAAGAGTAAAATCCTTAAGTTTGATAAAAACATCATGTTTCTCAAGAGCTTGATATTTCACCCCTTCTAATTCAATTATGGGATTTGGAGTAACTTCACAATCCACTTTGCACAAACCACAATCAAGTTGAGTGGATTTGTAGAAAGGAAAGCTCAAATTTCCTAGACTTCCACACTGGAATTCTTTAGTGCAACTTGAGGAGGATGTGTTCTGTCCTTGAGCTGAATTAAAGCACCAAAAATGAATGAAAATGGAAATAAAAAACCAAGAAAATAAATCCATGATATACCCTTTTTGGATAAAAAAGAAAAGAATATCAACAACAACAACATTAACAAGAATATCCAAGAATGTTGTAACAAAATCTGAAGTTTTTAGAATTTCTTTTATTGTTTGTTTTTGCTTGGCTGTAGGATTTTGCATTAATGTTTGTTGTCTTTTGGACACGTTAAGTTGACTTTAACATGTGGAAGCAAGACTTTGAAGAAAGACAGTCTAATGGAAGATTGGCCAAATGGGGTGTGGGACCTTGTGACTTTTACACAATAGTGAATTTTCTATTCATCTTCTTTCTATTTATTGAAACAGTTTAGGGTAGGCGTCCAGCTCACACTCCTTAGGGTACGGCTTTTCTCTGACCCTGCATGAACGCAAGATGCTTTGTGTATGAGTGCATCGGGTTGCCCTTCATCTTCCTTCCATTTATTAGGGTTCAAAGACAAAAAAGTTTCTTGTATTTGAAATCCACACGCGACTAATTCAGATTCATACCATGTAAATATGCAATGAAAGCAAAGCGTTGCTGTCAAGAGGTTATTTTATCTCAGGCCCCGAAAATTAAAAATAAAAGGTTATCAACTATCTCACCACATCATTTGAGGGTGAGCTTTGAAACATGACTTATTAAAAAGGAGACATTTCAAATCATTCCTTCCACAAATAAGATGACCCCAGAAAGTAGTTAGGAAAAATGAGTACCTTCAATTAAAAGTTGAAAAAGACACTTTCTATAAATCTTTTTCACCTTTGGCTCTTCTTGGTATATATATAATATTTTTTGGGGGAAAATTGGCCAAGAATAAAATTTCTGTTTTTGTTCTTTTGATTCTTTTTGAATGAAGCATGCCATATTGGACAAGATTTAAGAAATCAAATAATCTACTCAAGATCCCCTAAAATTACCACTATCCAAAAGTTGCCATTTTTGGTTCAAAAGTTGGGGAGCTTCAAATCAGACTATTTATTGTATTTCCAGTTTTAATTGTTTTACACTGTTTTATATTAAAAACTTGCATTTTACGTCAACAATTTTCTTTTAACGTTGTTTAAACCAAACTCAATTAATACATTCAAATTACTCTGTAACTCTGCCGAAATCTGGAGGTTTGGAGACAGGCTCTTGAGTCTAAGGGTTTCAAGCTGAGCAGGACGAAGACGAAATACCCGGAGTGTAAGTTCAGCGCTGAGCCAGGGGAAGTGGGCGTGGATGTGAGGCTTGATTCGCAGGTCATCCCGAGTAGAGGCAGCTTCAAGTACATTGGTTCGGTTATCCAGGGGGAGGGGACATCGACGAGAATGTCACACACCGTATTGGGGTAGGATGGATGAAGTGGAGGTTAGCATCTGGAGTCCTGTGTGACAAGAGAGTGCCACCGATAGTCAAAGGTAAGTTCTATAAAGCGGTGGTTAGACCTGCCATGATGTATGGGGCTGAGTGTTGGCCCGTTAAGAACTCACATATCCAGAAGATGAAAGTAGCAGAAATGAGGATGTTGCGGTGGATGTGCGGGCACACTAGGATAGATAAGATTAGGAATGATGATATTCGGGAGAAGGTGCACGTGGCTCCCATTGATGACAAGATGCGGGAAGCGAGGCTTAGATGGTTCGGACATATTCAGAGGAGAAGCCCAGATGCTCCGGTACGGAGGTGTGAGCGGCTGGTTGTGGAGGGCACGAGAAGAGGTAGATGGCGGCCTAAGAAGTATTGGGGGAGAGGTGATCAGGCAGGATATGGCGAGGCTCCAGATTTCCGAGGACATGACACTTGATAGGAAGATGTGGAGGTCGAGTATTAGAGTTGTAGGTTAGGAGGTAGTTGAGTCGTGCCTTACTTCGTACCATTGTGGGACTAGCCATGTAGGGTTTTTGTCTAAGATAGCTAGTGGCAATGTTGTGTCTTACTATTTTGCTTTTCAGTGCAGGTCCTATTTACTAGCTATCGCTTTTGCTTTGCATCTTTCTTCTAGATTTCATGGTGTTCCTATTTTTCTTATGATTGTTGTGGTAATACTAATATTGTCTCCCTTTGCTTTGCATCTTTCTTCTGGATTTTATGATGTTCCTATTTTTCCTATGATTGTTGTTGTGATACTAATATTGTCTCCTTTTTGTCCTTTTGTCTTTTTATTTTTTTTTAGCCGAGGGTCTTTCGGAAACAGCCTCTCTACTCCTTCGGAGTAGGGGTAAGGTCTGCGTACACACTACCCTCCGCAGACCCCATTAGTGAGATTTTACTGGGTTGTTGTTGTTATTGTTGTTGTAATACGGTGAAATTCTTAAGACCAACTTAGACCATTCAAAAGTAGATTAGTGGAATTCTTGAACACCATAATATAGTTATGTACATAATCCCTTTATTATTATTTTCAAATTAAAGACAGTAATATGTCTAGTTCTTATTAAACAAGAAACATAAGAGAAAGTGTAAGACAATTCATTCAACTTAACCTCACTAAGTCAAATGTAGAGTAACCAAACATCATCTTTAATTACATAGATAGATCTATGAGGAAGAAAACTTTAAATTTAAGCTATGTCGCTCGGACTATTTAAAAGTATCACTGGGTGCATGTCAGATACACCAAAAGTAGTGTATTTTTGAATAATCCAACACGAATATGACACTATTTTTGGAAAGTTTGAGCAATATAAATTTTTAAGTTATATTTTCTACACCTTAACATGATACAAGATGTCCAAGTTATTTTGCTAATTTCATCAACCATTTTTGAGCTGCATTTTCATGTGGAAATCCACACAAATATCGACCACATAGTCCAAGTTATGATTGGTCAATAACCTCATCTGTCTTTTCTTGAACTAATTCAATCTCTTCTAGAGGAATCAACATCATTTTTATGATCATGTGACTTGTCATACATTTGCTACTCTTGATATATCCAACAGCCTACACTTGCAGTATAAATTTTCTTTTTTTTATTGGAGTCGGTCAATGGCGGAGCCAGAATATTCACTAAAGGGAATCAAGATATAAAGAAGTAAGTATATAAAGTTAAGGGGATTCAACATATAATATGTATTTACATAAATCATATTATATTATAAGTAGGAAACCCCAAAGTAAAAACTTGAATTATAAAAATACCCATCAAAAGATGAATGCTCATTATACCCTTCAGACAAACATTATTTCTATAACACTTTTGTACAAAAATGTAAATGCATATTTAATAAATTTATTAATCTACTAAACATATTTTCATATACAATGCATAAGAACATGAAAATACAATAAATATATAATTACGTGGGAACATTGGTTCTTGCCATCTTAAATGATATATTAACTACTCTATTTATTTATTGTGATTATTATTGATGGGAAGTCATATAGTTTTTTATATTTCAGTTTTGTTTCTTTCATCTTCTAGGGTAATAGTAGTGTAATATTTTTGCATAAATTCTTTATTTCACTCTATGAAAATGCACATCAAATTGTCTAATCATTATATTCGTTTCTTTTGGTTCTGTCAAATTTTTTCTTTTCCTCAAAAAATCCATTGGTTTTGCCGGACTTCATTCTGCAACATATCACATGTTTAATTTTTGAATTCTTCTTGATTTTCTTCTCATTATTTATTGTGTCTGATTCATGTTCCATTTTGGTATATTTTGTAGTGGTCCAAATGCTGGAAGTTAGATTGCTGCAATCTTTGGCATCTTTATTTGATTTTGTTATTATATATTTGTTGTAAAATAATTGGTTACCTTTTGTGTTATACTGCTACTTTGAGGGGTGGTGATTTGTAATAGTAACTAATAAGTGGGACACTTTGCAAACAGAAGAAGATTAGTGTAAAAATAAAAATTGAATTGTTAGACTGTATAAAAAATTATATAACGTGATACATTAATGGTAAATGTTTATAGTAATATCTACTTCTTTTTTTATGATGCTTACAATTTTATAAATAGAACATCACACAGATTGTGCAGTTAGAAGTGAGAACATACATACTCCAAGAAAAAATAAAAGATAAGAATTCCCCTAAAACAAAAACTTACAGAGATTCTATGATAACAAAAACTTACATGGATTCTATGATGTCAAGTATGGAGTCACTATTATTTACAAGAAAAAAATACTAAGCAGTTCATTTCTATTCTCTGGATGGAGTTCCTTTCCCCCTCAAAAGGTTGAGAGATCCAATATACATAATAATTGTTAATATTGCACAAACATGATTGAAGATTCCAAAACTTATTAGTTTTTTGTTAATTTATACTAATTAACATGGAATACACGTGGTGTTCGAAAACTAGTAAATAAAAATTACCTATCTGTAATTTTTCGGCGAAGGAGTGTCAATTACAAGGGTGGATCCACCAATGGGGTGGCGTATAGAAGAGGTTTTAAATTAATTTTTTTATTTCGCTTTCTTCTTTTCTCATATTTTTTTGGTGAACTAGATAATCATAAGTAACTAATAATTACATTATAATCATGTTTATAGAGTTGTCCAGGTGGCCAGCATTGTATCCAAAAATATTAGCAATATTACATTCCGTAGTTTTTCTATCAAATGTAGTTCCTAAAATGTCTGCCCTTACTGCATCATTAGCAAACACCGCAGGAACTACCAAAATATCTTTGGTTTGTCAAAAACTTGTTCTTTGCTCCCTCTTTAGCTAGGAGGTCTGCCACCCGGTTCTGCTCTCTGTATATATGGCTGATGAAACCATCAACAACCTGCATTCAGAAATAATGGGCTTATAAGACAAGTGTCATGATTCCATCATATTAAAAATTTCCCGGTTCTTCTTTTCTCGCTGTGACAACTGAAATAACCCTATGATCCAAAATTTATTTATAATTTTTTTTTTTGATATTTTCTTTTTTTTTGGGGGTAAGTTTTGATATGTTTCATGTACCTTGAAGTCAACATCCAAAGACAGAAATTAGCAGCAATAGTCCTATTTGATGATTGTGAAATATAATGATGACTATGATGAAAATGCAAATTGTTAAAATTATTTTTGAGTGGCTAGGAAAAGAGAAGAGGATTGATGTAATTATATATGCTTAAATATCATTTCAGATATGCTTCAGTTCCAATTTTGAATGAGTTAATTCAGAATAGGAAACATTTTGACAGGCAATATAACAATGAGCATGAAACAAGTAAAAAAGAAAAAAGCAGCCCGGTGCATACTCCCGCTATGCACGGGGGTCCGAGGAAGGGCCGGACCTCAAAGGTCTAGTGTATGAAGTCTTACCCTGCATTTCTGCATTTCTGCAAAAGGCTGTTTTCACTACTCAAACTTGTGACCTCCTGGTCACATGGCAGTAATTTTACCGGTTACACCAAGGCTCCCCTTCAATGAGCATGAAACAAGTAGCTACTAAAATTCAGTTAATGTTATGACTTGGCTCAATTTTCTGTGTATTTCTGCTTATCAACATGAACTAGGAAACAAAAAAAAAACAAAAGAAAAAACCATATGAATCTCATCTACTAGTGGTAGTACTTGTACTAGAGTCACTAGTCCACACTTTAGTTACAGAATTTGGTGAAGTTAAAAACTTGTTTTTCTTCAATAATACATGGTCTTCTGATTCAGGTGAAAGAGGGACTTCTACACTCTCTTTAGTGTTAACATTACCCTCCATTTTCTTGTCATGTTTGAACTCACCTTGTTGAATCTCTTGCAATATTTCTAGTACTTCAACCATACTAGGTCTCATGTCCTTGTCGAGTTGCAAGCATCGAAAAGATAGCTCGGCCACTAAGGTAGTCATCCTCTTAACTTCTGCATCTGAATGAAAACCAAGAGATTGGTCTATCAAGTCGTCGAATGCACACCTTAAAATCCTGTTTATTGCATAGTTAGACAAGTTAATCTCTTCGTTACGTCTACTGAAATCTACTGCAGGCATTGATGATATCAGCTCAACGAGGACTACTCCGAAGCTATAGACATCACTTTTATCGGTCAGCTGGTAACATTCGTGGTACTTTGGATCGACGTAACCAGGGGTACCCTGAGGTGCAGTTGATATATGAGAAATGTCATTCGGATGAAGTCTTGAAAGCCCAAAATCTCCGACTTTGACACTGAAGTTCTGATCAAGTAGTATGTTGTTACTCTTCACATCGCGGTGGATTATATCAGAAGCATGCAGATAAGCCAGAGCACTAGCAGCTTCAATAGCAATTTTCATGCGGATAGGCCATGTGAGCGAGCCATACTTTGCCTTATGACCGTGCAAGTGATCAGCAATCGTTCCATTAGGGACATACTCGTAAACAAGTAAGAGTTGATCGCTGAGTCTGGATGTGCAACCATATAGAGAAACAAGATTTTTGTGCCTTAGCCTTGTTAGAATTTCAATCTCAGTTATAAACTGCTCCTTTCTCCTAGCATTGTGGTCGTACAGGCGTTTTACTGCAACTTCTCTTCCATCCTGAAGTTTCCCTAGTTTGTAGCATACAACAATTAGCATCAAGAAAATGAAAAAAATGATGGCTAGCAGTGGCGGAGCAATATAGCTAGTTGACACCCCTGGAAATTACACTGTTTAGATTGGTAAAAAATATCTTGTATGCATATATTTTGTGTATTGAATCCCTTATCTTATTCGTGTATTTCTTTAAATTTTGACATCTCTTATTGAAAATACTGGCTCCGCTACTGATAGCTAGATACCTGCATTATTGAATTGAGGGTTGCTTCTAAAAAGTCTTACCATAATATACTGTTCCATATCCTCCATCTCCAAGTTCTCTAGAGGAATCAAAATTCATGGTAGCTTGTTGAAGTTCAGCATAAGAGAAGACAGGAACGCCAAAGAACCCGCTGTCTAACTCGTAGCTTCGTGTTGAAGGCTCAGAAGGAGTGTTTCTCGGAAGAATATTCGCAAAACTTCTGTTGCCCTTCTTGCAACAGCAGATTATAAGTATCACAATGCTGATTGCTATGATCAAGAAACCACAAAGCACTGCAGAGCACATGGGATATTACACAAGTTACATTTCACAATTGTGGTATTGAAAATGGATACATAGTTGCCCTTCAACATATAAAAGAATTCTAAGTTTGAGCAGAACAATAGGACATTTATTGATTATAGACATGTACCTGTGCCTACAACCAGTCCCAAATTTCTTTTTGCTACTGCAGAAAACATAAATGATAGATTAATTAGTCACAATAAGACTTAAAGCAATGCACACATTGACATATTAAACATATTGGAAGGTGCCAAATAACAGACATTTAAAATCCTTTCCAAAATTGAAATAAGATCCAAACAAGCAACTGACAAGCATTAAAAGGGCAGCCCGGTGCACTAAGCTCTCGCTATGCGCAGGGTCTAGGGAAGGGCCGGACCACAAAAGTCTATTGTACGCAGCCTTACCCTGCATTTCTGCAAGAGGCTGTTTTCACGACTCGAAGCCGTGACCTCCTAATCACTTGGTGGCAACTTTACCAGTTACGCCAAGGCTCCCCTTCTACAACTGACAAACATTATCTATGCAATAATACCTTTGGAGCAAAAGAAGAGGTTTTTGCTGTCACTTTGGCATTGCCCTTCTCTATAGATACAATCCGAACAATCTCTTGATACTTCCCAATCTAACTTGAACTTAGAAGTTAATAGACCAAACAAATCAGTAGGAATTGGTTCTGAAGGTGAAAGAAACGTCAAAGGCAATCGAATAACTGCACAATTTGCAGGAAGAACACCAGTTGGAATACTATGGCTTTGATTTGTTCTTGGTTTATGATAGTATAAGCTAAAGCCATTACAATTAGAGTAGTTCTGATAACTCCGAAAATAACCATCTATCTCCATACTTCTATTCATACATTTGAACAAAGTGATATTGTTGAATACTCCAAATGAGACAGAAGGAGAGTTAGGAAAAGATAGATTCCTTTCAAAGGATTTGCAACTTCTGTTAGCTAAATAAACTTCAAGAATTGGATCCGAGAGATCGATACTGTTAACCAAAAACCACTTCTTATAAGCATTGTATAACTCTCCCTCAATCTCAACTTTAGGATTTTGAAGAGTGTTATTACAATCAATCTTGCATAATCCACAATGAGGTTTCTTGAATTCTGAAAATGGATAACTCATATTGCCAAGTTTTCCACAATTGAACTCTTTTGGACAAGATTTACTCTCACCTCTAACCAAGTTGATGATAAGCAAATGAAACACCAAAACCATAGCACAAAATAATATTGCAGCCATTAGTTTAACTCTAAACTTCAACAAGTTACATACAGATATAGAAAAACTATAGACAAAATATGAGTATCAAAAATGTTCTTATGTTCACTCTGAATCCCTCTTATACTTGACTTTGGACTTTCTTATCTTGTACCAATAATTCAAGAAACAGGCATTAAAAAAAATATAAATTTAGCAATAAAATAAAAGCCAAAACCAGTGGGGACATTTAAGGCTGCAAATTTAAATAAGAAATCAACTGTAGCTAGCCGAATATAAAGACTTACAATCATTTGACTCTCCAAAATAATCATTTATATCAAATTCCAGAATGTACTTTTGAATGAGTCTATGCCTGGGTTTCTACTCCATTGTATTTTTCTGAGAACAAGTGGTGACAGCTAAATATATTATATTGCAATTTCCTTACGAATATAAAGCTGTATTTACTTTGAGACTAAAATTGTTTGAATGTGATCTCATCAGAATAAGCCATTAAATAAAAGGGAGTAAACATATAAAATCTTTGTTCAATGAAACTTGATTATAGAGGTGGAATATTCCTTTTTTTTTTTTTTTTGTGGTCTTGATTTTGGCAGGTCAACCATTGGCTAGAGCCACAATGTGAAATAGAATTAAGGTTAATGGTCAAATTTGCCCTTGCACTGTGATCCAACAATTTTGTCCTCTGTTAAACTTTTGGTCTAATATTACCCTGCAGTTAGAAAAAAGTCTTTTTGGCCCTTGACCTTAACGAAACTCCAATTTCACGATAATTTAAACGAAAAAGGTTTAAAAATACTCTATTACTATTCGCAAATATTCATTTATACCTTTCGTTATTCTATTGGTCTATTATAGCCCCGACGTCATAGAATTGGTGCAAGCATACTCCTATGCTGTTAGGACCCTCCACCATGGCACCATTATCCAATGTGGCGTGGTGTGTCATATCGCTGATGTGGATGCCACGTGGCATGCCACTTCATCGCACCTATCCTATTTTACCCCTGCCCTACTTCTTCTTCGAGTCCGAAACCAAAATAATGCATTTTTGGACTCAAAGAACAAAAATATGTGAAAAAAATACTTAGTGACCAAAATATATATAGCGTCGTTTTAAAAGACGCTATACTTTAACGGCCATTTGGCTAGTTAAGTATAGCGTCCTTTAGAAAGACGCTATATATATAGCGTTTTTTTAAAAGACGCTATATGTATTATTGTGAGCCCACAAATAATTCTTCTGGGCTTTACTGACATAACAATAATTCAACTGGGTATAGTGTCTTAAGCTAAGATGCTATACCTCAAATAATTCACCCCCAGAATGGTTTTTGCCTTATATAAGGACGTTAAGGATTTTGTAAAAATCCATTCAGAATTACTCTAAGTGTTGTGAAATTTTTGTTTGTTTAGTTATTTTGCATTTTGTCATATGTCTGAAGAGCGAAGAATTAGGGTTTCATTATATTGGGGGGTTAGGTTGTGGTGGTGAATAACTCAGTTTGCTATAGTTTATCTCCACAGTCCTATGTTAAGTTGCCACTTATAATGGAGTACGATACATTGGTATCGTTGTTATGTAAAATGAGTGTGAGCAAATGTTCGGTGAATCTTAAAATAACCGGAAGATATCCGTATTCTGTGACTCCGCAAGGGGTTGCTTGTTATGCCGAGTTTAACATCGAAGACGATGAAACTCTGAGAGATTTTTTGAGGACTCCGGATGAATACCGAGAATTTATTATGATAAAAATGTTGGAAATGTACGTCAAGGCTGAAGACGTTCGCAATAATGTGGTTGCGCAAAGTTGGGAAATCCCTCAATTATCGGGTGGTTATTTTGGAACAGTTTTAGCTAAACAGGTTCTGGCTGAAAGAGTTTGGCCGGATCTAAACTTATCTCCACGGGCAAATGAGGAGCGAGAAAATTATTTCTCCCCTAGTATACATAATCCACAAACAGAGTGGTAAACTTTAATTTTTCTACTGTATTACGATGTATATTTTTGTATATTATATTTGTATTAACACTCATATATTCCACAGGGGGTACCGACCATATATGAATTTTACAAGTTATGAACCAACGGTCAGTTGGAATATACCGAGTTTTGGTGTGTTGGTTCATAGTGGTCCATCCGGGAGTCAGCATTAACAAAATAATGTGCATCATGGGATATCAACACATTATGATTTGTAAGTGAATATATAAAGTTATATGTATTGTTTGGACCAATTTGAGTAACTCATTATTTCTTTGGTTGTGTAGTAAAAACGAGCAACTTGATGGTCCTGTCCTTAATCAATTGCCCGAAGACGGTGTATTTAATCAGGATCTGGTAGATGCGCAGAGTCAGGAAGAGACTAGTGATTATGACAACAATGCCGATGAGTCTGGAGATGACATACCCTTCCCTGGCGAGGGTGATGTTGAGGAGGAAGAGAATGCTGAACCTGATTTGACGAGGGAGCATGCTCCACCTCCCGTTAGACCAAAAGTATACGAGTCCCACGTGCCGTTTCATTCGAGACATATTCCCTACCTTGATCATTTGCCAAATATGCCGGATGTGGATGCCCTCACAAGGGATATTGACGAAATTCGGTCAGCAATGTGGGATGAATCTAGACCAACGGTGCTGTCAAAGGGCATATTTGTTTCCTGATAAGGCGCGCCTAATCAGGGCGGTGAAAATGTACAGCGTAAAAGAGTGCCGTGAGATGATGGCATGGGATTAATCTCCGAATGTATACAAGGCTGTTTGCCGTAGATGGTTTATGGGTTGTAATTAGATGTTGCGTGCGAGGAAGAAGAAAACAAATATGTGGGTTGTGGGTAAATACATTGGCACCCACAATTGTGAAATGGACACATTCAACGGAAATCACTTTAACTTGGATGTTGACTTGATTTCTCTTGTCTTGATTCCACACATTGAAGCCTCCATAAGGTACAAGATCAAAAAGTGTATTACATCTGTCCACCAGGAATATGGGTGTACCATTACCAAAAAAAGGCATTTCTCGAGCATAAACGTGCGTTTGAAATTGTTTACGGTGACTGGGATAAGTCATTTGCATCTCTATCCAGGTACATGGCCACATTGCAACACTTTAACCTCGGGACTATTGTTGAATGGAAGTTTGAGCAGAGTCCGAGAATACGAGAATATATATTCAGATACGTGTTCTGGGCCTTCAAACTAGCAATTGATGGTTTTGTGCATTGCCAGCCGATAATATCCATAGACGGCACTCATGTCTATGGAAAGTATGATATTAAGTTGTTGATCGCCGTTGCAGTAAATGCTAATGGACAAATATTTCCCCTAGCTTTTGCTATTTGTGCTAATGAAAGCGAAGAGACATGGACGCTATTTTTGGACCACTTGAAGGAGCATGTTGTCAAACAACGTTCAGGTATTTGTCTAATATCTGATCGGCATGGCGGTATTTTAAGTTCTGTACAGTATTTGCCTGAATGGCAGGAACCGTATGCATACAACTGTTACTGTGTGAGGCACCTGAAGGCCAATTTCCAGAAGGCACATCCCAACAAGGACTTGCATGATTTAATATGGATGGCTGCAACTGATCACTAGGAGTGCAAATTCAGGAGGCGCATGGAATCTATCAGGCAGGAAGACGAAAGAGCTTATCATTGGTTGATGCGACATGAGCTTGACAAGTGGACATTGCATGCGGATGGTGGCAGATGATGGAGAACCCTGACTACAAATGTTTCAGAGTCTTTCAATGGGTTATTGAAGTCTACACGTAGATTGCCTGTCACTGGCATGGTGCGGATGCCATTCAAACAGATGGCGGAGAGGTTTGTTGAAAGGCATAGAGGTACATCAAAATTGATGGAGAGGGGTGTTAAATTTATGCCAATACCAATGAAAAGATTTGAGAATACAGGAGGCGAGCACAATGGCATTCATTTTTACAGTATTCCAACGAGCGAAATATTTTTGAAGTTCGCACCGCTATCCATCAAAATCGGGGGAATAATACACACACCATAAATGAAGCCAGCAGGTTGTGTTCTTGTGGAAAATGGTCCATCTACTACATGTCGTGCTCACATGCCATGAAGTGCTTTCAACATACAGGTTTCGCGGCAACCCGGTACGTTGATAAGCAATATAGTGTTACTGCATACCTAAATACCTATAGTGGGCAGTTGCAGCCAGTTGGTGCTGAGCATTATTGGCCGCCAGAATCATTTAAAATGGTGTGTAACAAGGAGTATTTGCGTAAGCTACAAGTGCAAAAAAGAATGTGTATACGGAACCAAATGGATGTTGGTGATACCGTTTATGCGCGCAAATGTGACGTATGCTCGCAAACAGGACACGACCGTCGTAAATGTCTTTCAACTGGTTTGGGTGTCGGTGGTAATCCTACTCCTGGTAGAAGTTCATCTAATGTAGCCAACAATCAAGGATACACGTAGTGTTTTTATTTCGTTATGTAGTTGTAATAAGTGTATGTACTTGTTTATATTACAGAATGTATGAAATAAAATTATGTTTCCATTGCTGTTAAATATTTTTGATATTTAACATTAATACTTCAATACAACAATCTAACATAAACCCATTTTAAAAAAAAAACCTTCAAAACAATCTTTTTTATATTTAACATTAATACACGTAGTGGCATTTTTTTAATGGATGTTTTAATGTTTATTCAAAAGGTCTTTCAAATACATATGACTTGGTTCAATTTAAGAAGCTTTCTTATTGTACCGTAAAGAATCATTAGTACGCGAAGCATAGCGCGGTTACATACCACGTTATGTGTATTGTCTTGTCAACCTGATAAAGCTGTCGTTCTGGAAAAGCTGTCTTCTGAAAAAGCATTATTGTACCGTAAAGAATCATTAGTACGCGAAGCATAGCGCGGTTACATACCACGTTATGTATTTTTTCTTGCCTATATATGACTAGCACATTTTAGTTATTATCTGCGCTTAACCAAAACAAATAGCAAAACTTTCCATAAATTTTTTATTTTTCTTGCATTAACAAATGTCTGGACGCAATGACCAACCAAGGTGCTATTGTAGCAAACGTGCGATTATGAAGGCATGTTGGTCCGATGGTAATGTTGGGCGCAGATACTGGATGTGTCTATACAGGTTTGGAGGCAATGACAGAAATCATTGTATGTTTAAGGAATGGTATGATGAACCCATTAACCAGGAATACTACAAATCAATTTTGCAGTATGTATGGAATATGAACGCTGATTACCAACGCCAGATATCTGAAATGCAACAAAAACTTACGGCACTACAGGAGAAACTAAAAGAGGCGGAAGAAGAAAAAAAAATGGAAGAAAAATTTAAGTGGTTGGAGCAGAGGGTAATAGGCGGCAGTGACTAAACAAACACATGTATGTGTTGAGTGTGGTATTTTATCTTTATGTTTTCCATATCATATATTTTTATTAGTTGTATTAAATTTAAATTATGTTAAGTTGCTATATTTGTTTTGCCCAGTTTTAGTATTAAAATAACAAAGAAACCGAGAAATAATAACATAAGGCACATATATTGCTAAACCATAGATAAAGTTGCTATTATTTACCGATTGTCATATGTACATAAAATTAAAAAAAATCAATGTGTCCTACAACCTTTATGCTTTAAAGCAGCCACTAGCCTGAGGCGCATCCCATCCCACCCGGCTACACTATCAGGATCATCCTCATCACGTCGCCTCTTTATCGGAGGATGCGTTGCATTATGATCGTCAGTAAAGCTGGCAAGCTCGGTAGAAGGGGTCGTCGATCTAGCAGTAACCTACAAAATAATGAGATATTTTAGTATATGAAATATATATTAGTAATGTACGTGTTAGCTAAAAAAAATTAAAATGTCTTATCATGGTCTCAGCGGCCTCCTGAATACAATCATCAGTCTCAGGTCTGTCCGTGACAGGCGAGGAAGATGGCTTCAAAAAAAATAGTCTTTAGATATTTATGACTAATCAATGATATAAAGACAAATATAAATAATAGTAATACAAACTAACTGTGAGCACGTGATTTTTGCCCGACTAAAATTGCTCCTACAAAGTTCAAAAATAGATCTTTCTAAATTATTTTCGTTTTATAAAATTTTAGGATTTTCTGGTTAATTTTGTTTGCATTTAGTTGCATATTTAATATTTAAAATTATGAAAAATACCAAAATATATAAAATATTCATTGCATAGCATCTTAGATTTAATTACATATTAGGATATAATTACATGAGTTAATTGCATTATTAAACAAAAATCACAAAAAATGGTCATTTTTCCATATTTAGCTTTTAGTTTTAAAATTAGTATTTTCCTTTCATTAATTTTAGTTTAATTAATTATTTTAATGTTAGAAATAGATAATTAATTCAATTCTACAAATTAGATGGTTTTAGAACTTAACTTAGGTTTTTGATTAATGTGAGTATGATATTTAAAACAGGAAAAAAGAAATTAAAAAAAAAGGAATTAAGTTTATTTTTAGGGTCTGGGCCAAAACACAATTTCAATGGCCCAAAAACATTACCCCAAATCGGACCGACCCGCCCCTATCTCCCCATTCAATCTCAACCCTTCACCCCCATCTCATCCAATGGTTATTATTCACCCAACCTAAATATATAAACCTAATATTAGAAAACCTAACCCTATCTCTATCCTAACTAAACGACGCCCCCTCCCCTCCTCCACCTTCTGTCAAACGACCTCCAAACCCACCGGAAAAATCAACTCACTCACCTCATGTGCTCCCTCCTCTATCCTCTTGCCACATAGCGTAACTAACTCTGACAACGGAATTATTCCTTCCGAATTTTGCGTGTCTAGATTCTCTTTGAGGCGATTTTTAGATTATTGGGAGTCATAGATTGATTGACAATCAATCCATGCACTCTATTTGTCCCAAAAATCGTCCACACAAAGAGTTGAGCATTTTCGGATTTGGAAGGAGGGCAGAGCTTCTATATATTGGAGGTCGTTTTTGTTTCAGAGGGGGATTTTCTGGAGAATTTCGGATAGATTTCTTTTGGGAGAACAAAAATTTTAGAGAGAAAAATTGGAAAGGAAAGCTAGGGTTCTAAAAAAACGTTCTTCTTCTTCTCAATTGTTGATTTTCATTTTGATTTTTTGGTTTAGTTTCAGAACAAGAAAAATACAAAAAAAGAGAAATATGTTCAGTGTTCTTTCGTTCTATTTTATTTCGATTACTGTCTAAAAATTCTAAAATATATATATTCCTTCTCTTCTTTTCAATCTGGATTTTGGTTGAAAAATGGAGTTCTATTGAGAAGTCGTTGAGTTCGTCGTTGCTCGAGGTGTCGATTTTCGTCCGCTGTTGCCTTTTCAGTTCGATTTCAGTTTTGTTGCCGGGTTTCTCATTGTATATTCACGACCGAAGTTTAACTAAAAGGTCGATTTCAGGTTCATTTTTTGACTTTTTTCCTTATCTTGATTGTGGCGTTAATCTCAATATGGTCAGGGCCATAAGTCTAACAGATTTTGGGTTGGGGAGTATTTGAATCTTGAGTGTAGGGATTAACTAAGGTTGGATCCGATTGCTTTTCTATGCCATTCATAACTTTGTTTATGTGTTTTAATATATCACTTCAGATCTAAACGCTTTTGTTTGATATAATCGATTCGAGTTCGGCATGGTCATATAGTTATTGGAAGGATCATGAAATCAGTGACGACTTGCTTGCAATTTTCATAAGTGTTTCGGTATGTTGTTGTTAGCTTTAAGTTGTTAGACTCTCACCGGATGTTCTTTGGGTGCTTGTTGAATCAGTTTAGTCGTTCCAACATTTTAAAGCATGTCTCGTTGTGCTTAAATCAGTTCGGTTGATCTTTGTAGTCATTTTAGATACGAAATATCCATGTCATTATTTGTGATTTTCTTGGAATATCTGGAGATTTTTTCTGTTTGCTTGATATGAAAAGTGCTCTTGAGTCCCTATTGATTGTATGTTTGTTGATGTACAGATCGATCCACACTTTTGTGAAAAACATTTAATAAGTTGTGTTTTATGTATGTTGAGGTTCGAGATGGCAGATTCATAGTTTTCGATTTCATGAAATTGATTTTGTCTACCTAATCAAGTTCGAACATTGGTATTGGGTTGCTTGAAATTTTACATATGAATATGGAACCTGTCTAATTAACCTCCCTGTTCTAGTTTGGATTTATTTAGTGTCTGATTTTTCATACCATTCTGTGTTCATTGCGAGTGTTTGTGAAAGAACCGAGTGTATGATGTTGCATTTGGTCGCCTTTCCATTGCCCACAGCTTCTGAAAGTCCCCATCTGTTTCCCTCTAAGTAAATGCGTGACATGTATTTGATGTCTGATTGTTGAAGGCAATTTGATCAAGCGAATTGTGTACTAATTTGACACTCCAACTGTTGGTTTAAGTTTGTGACATCTTCCAAAAGTCATGCTTTTATTCCTAAATACACATGTAGCAATTTGAAATCAAGTTCGTCATCAAAATACCACTTGAGCAGTGGGCATCGATGTGTACAAGTTTAGTCAGGTGTAGATTGCAATCTGGATTATTTCGTTCTATATCTATATTTCATTTGCTTCATTCAGCTACTTCCCCTAATTCGATTAAAAGAGTTAGCTGACTCCCGTAGGTGTAATTTCATAATTCTAGACCCCCTTATGTAACCTCAAATCTTAGGACAATAAATAATTTTGAATATCGTAGTTCGTTTTAGGTGCGATAAATAAATTATCGTGGTCATGGGTACGGTTCCCGTGGCATGGTCACGAGACGTAAATTCCAATTCGAGTGTGCATTTCATGCAACTCGACCACAACTTCAAATAATAATAAAAATAAACATGTCGTAAATCGCGGGTGCATTTCATGTGGTGTGATTTGCAATGTATTTCCAAACGACAAGTGTACGACATCGTGACTTGTTCCAGAAATAATTCCATAAATAATTAAGTTCCAGAAATAATTCCATAAATAATTAAAAGCGGTTAAAACGTGAAAATGCACAATAGGTTTCAAACATGTAATAAATCGGATAATTAGGCCAAGTAGTAATTGTTAAGCGACCGTGCTAAAACCACGGAACTCGGGAGTGCCTCACACCTTCTCCCGGGTTAACAGAATTCCTTACCCGGTATTTTATGTTCGCGGACCGTAAAATAAGAGTCAATTTCCTCCATTTGGGATATAAAAATAAACCGGTGACTTGGGATACCATAAATTATTCCAAGTGGTGACTCTGAATAAATAAATAAATAATTCCATTTAGATTAATGTCACTTTAATTTGGAAAAACTCCTCTATCCCCTGCAGGAAAAAGGAGGTGTGACAGCTCTGGCGACTCTGCTGGGGAAAATAACCCAGAATCTCTGGTTCAGGATTTAGAATTTGAGTTTAGAATAAGTGTTATAGTTGGTTTTTGTCTATTATATGATTTTTACGTGTTTGAACCTAATGTGCTAAATGTCGCTTTTTACTGCTTTGCTATTATGCGAATTGTATATAAACTGCTACAAAACTCTCCTTTTCTCTGAGTCTTTTAAATCTTCTGGGGAGCGTGCGCTTCGCGTGACTTCTTTTCTGTTAGAGTCATATCCTAATTTTAGAACGAGGTTCGGACAAGTTGCAAAGCCGGTGAAGCTTCTGTATTCCCGGTTCGCTCCCCCTCCCCCTCCCCCGGCTCGAGTTGTCCGCTCGGGTAAGCCAGGTCTAGAACAATACACCCAGGATTTAAAACTTAAATAACACAGCCTCATGCCGGATCCCTAGTAGGTACGTTTGCTTGCATCACGTGCATTTGACTTAGAGGACTCAACACAGGGGTTGGGTCCGTCTAGGATAGATGCACCCGAAAATTAAAGGACCATCCTGATGCATTCTTCACGTGCTACTTGTGCATTAATTTGCTTGCTTGTATGTTGACCGGCTTCTTGAGTTAGAAAAAAAAATTGAAAAAAAAAGAAGAGAAAAACCAAAGAGTGAGGTAGAATAGAAAAATGCCTGGTTTTGACAATCCCGATATTAAAAAAAAACCCGTTACTCTGTCAAAATTTCAAGAATAAAGAGAGAAAAGCATTTCAAAACAAATCATATTTGTCTGTGCATCAAAATTGACCGAACTACGTGGGTTTGATTCTCACCGGATGTGAGATACGTAGGCAACCCTCATCCGGTCCGGCCCCTTTTTGCAAAAATAACTAAAAAATGCTTCATTTTGTCATAAATAAATTTAGGGGATGCCATTTTCTGTCCAAATGGCCAGAAACGTCCCGACGGGACGCCGAAAGGCTTGTTTTGCAAGAATAGCCACCTATGGCTCTTTTCCTAATTTGGCCACTTAGCAAGCACAGTTTTAAAATCTTCATTTCTGAAGGGCTATATTTGCAAAGGTGGCCTTGAGTTGTTTGAGTTTTATTTTGCAAAAATAATCTTTCTTTTGGGGTCAAAAATCACTTGTTTTTAACTAGTCGCCTTAAATAAAAATGTGCAGGATGAGCACTGTTGAAAATATATCTTTTCGAGTCGTAGACGAGATTCCACTAGGACTCCACATGTGGTGGAACGACCTGGGGGAGGTCGACAAGCGTTCTGTGACAAAGGCTTTAGGTGGGCTCACTGGTCTTATGGAAATTAAACCAAGGGTTGATATAATCAAAGCTTTGATACCATTTTGGGACCCGACACACAATGTTTTCCACTTCTCTCATTTCGAGTTGACCCCTACACTAGAGGAGATAGCAGGTTATGCTGGTTTCGAAGGGAAGCTAAGGCATCAATATCCAGTAGCACCAAGAACTGTAACCCCTCATAAGTTTTTGGACCTCTTGAGTATCAGCTGGCAGGTTAAGGATGAAAATTTAGCCGGAGGATTCTGCACATTCCGTTTCTTATACAGCCGGTATGGGGACCCCCACGGATTTGAGGCTCCGGACACTGGTTTGAATCATCAGGGAAATAAAGACAAATGGGAAGCACGCAGGGGTTTGGCCTTTGTGGTGGCATTTTTAGGCACTCTGATATGCCCAAGGAGTGACAAACATACAGAATTGGGGCTCGCAGGAGTGGCCGACTTTATGGTCAAAAAGGCTAATGGCACTATCATACCGATGATTCTCGCAGAAATTTATCGAGCTTTAACCGCTTGTCGAACCGGGACAAAGTTTTTTGAGGGTTGCAACTTGCTTTTACAAATGTGGTCAGTAGAACATTTTTGTCATCGCCCAGGTTACATGAACTACGGTCTGATCGGACTCAATTGCATTGAAGAATATGAAAACCGGGTAAACGGTCATGAGTTGCCAGAAGGTACTGAGGCATGGTTCGCGTATTTGGGTTCTTTAAACGCAAATCGAATTGAGTGGACTTTCGATTGGCTCCCGGTCGACGAAGTTATTTACATGTCCGCCGGAGTGTGTTTTCTTTTATTAATGGGTCTTCGGAGTATTCAGCCATATGACCCGCATCGGGTCCTACGCCAATTGGGTAGATACCAGACAATCCCCTATGATGAAGATTTGAGTCCACAGGTTATTGAACTATGCCCAAAATCCGCATTCCCAGAAGAAAGGGTTCGCCAGATTTGGCACCAATGTAGGTTCCTGGAGCCATAGACTCAAGTATGGGATTTGTCCACGGGTGAAGTAGGATCCAACTACGCCACATGGTATGGTAAAAGAAGTCGGGTCGATCAAGAGCCAGAACAGCCCGCCAAAAGGCCCTATGTCCAACAATTCACCGATGGAGCACGAGAGCAATGGGTTTGGTTAGCTAAAGAAAAGGAATACCGAACTACTATAAACAAACTAGAAGAACAAATTAAAAAAATCAAATTTGATAGTAGTTTGCAGGCAGCTGAAGATGAAGGGGAAAAGAAGAGGTTGTCTAGGGAAAATGAAGCCCTTCGAGCCCAAATCCAGAGAATGAAAATAGCCGCCGAGACACTGGTAAGAAGTGAGAGAGATGAGAAAATTATAACCAACCTAAGGCGGAAAGTGCATGATTATGGTTTTGACTTGACAAAGGCCGAAAGGGACTTGTTAAATGCTCAAGCAAAGTTGGCCAAAAAGTGCAGAAGAACATGCTAGATTAGCCCACCAGTTGAAGCAGAAATATGACAAAGAAGTAGCAATTTTACAGAACAAGCTGGTTGCCCTGGAAAATGAAATTGTCAAGCAAACAAAGGATTTCAAGATAGAAAGAGAGCATTGCAATGCATTGATTTACCAACTACAAGAATGTCTGCAGCAGTTACAAGACCAAAACAACACAGATACACAAGTGTTGGAGGCTCGAGCCCAGCAGATTGGACGTTTGCTTCAAGAAAAGGGTGTCATCAAAATGAGGATTAAAGAGATAGCTGATTATGTTATAATGAAATTCCATGAATGTGAAGACATGACCAAGTCTATGTTTTTTGCTTCTGTGATGACATTTGTTCGATAGGTGATGGTTGACCTAGACCACCTTCAAGAAGATATTGCCCGTAGGCCCGTACGGAGATCGGCTGATGTCCCGCAAGCCCCCGGAGTACCAGTGGATGCTCTTATGTATTTTTGATTTTTTTTTTTAGTTTTTGAGTCTGCTTTTTTACTTTCCTCGAGTTTTGTTCGTCTTTGTCAAGGCTGTTTATTATTTCGAATCTGTAGATTTTCCTTTTGTAGTCATCACTACTTTTAAGTCTTTGTAACAGAAAATCCAAAAAGATGTCTTTTATTAATGAAATATTGAAAAAACCAAAAAAAGAAAGCCAAAAAAAAATTCATTTCGCATTTATATTCCTGAACTACGTAATGATCTGACTCATGTGGCATCATGATACGTAGGCATTCCCCATAGGATTTGATCATAGTCTTAAAATAAATACAAAGAAAAAGAAAAAAAAAAGAAAAAGAGAGAGGGAAAGAAAAAGGGTGGGAAGAAAGAAAAGAGGGGCCAAACAAAAGGAAGAAAAGAGAATGAAAATTAAAAGAGCGAAACACAGCAAAAGGAGAGGAAAAAAATCAGGATTTGAAATTTGGGAAAAGAGCCGGGATGAAACACATAAGCCGTCGCAAAGCATTTAGAAACGTTTAACTGCTCAGGTGCATTGCATCCCCAATATGCGATTCCCTATCTGTTAAATGCTCCAAAACTGACCAAGTTATTGTGTGTGCATAAAAAGACAGGTTCTGTTTAGGTGGTTAGTTTGTTGGCATCCTCGCAAGTCACCCCTATAACACCAGATCAAAGTGCAAGGCAGTCATGACTAGCAAAGAGTCGGACACGGGTGTTGTTGACCCGCCGAGGGAAATTGTAGAATCGGAGTCTGAATTGAAAGAGGAGGTCCACAGGTTGAAGCATCAAATGGCTTAAATGTATCAAGCCTGGATCAGGGGGCATCCTCCACCTTCATTTCCCGCTAACGACACAGAAAATCCTGCTTTTATCCCACTACTGGCACAAGCCCAGAATCCCGCTACCGTTGATCTTTCCCCTCAGCATGCACCGGGTTTTACCCCTTTCCACCACTACCCCGGTACCTCATCCCAAACTTTCCATGCTCCACCAGCCAAAACAACCGCATACCCGGCTCCGACATCTGCTCCTATTTTCGTAGCCCCTCCGCGAGCTACCCTCCATCGATCTTCTAGTGAACCCGCGTTCCAAGCTCCAGATACCCAATATTATGCTCCGGAACCAACTTTCATAGTCACGGATCCTTATTCCTACACCCCTCACTTTGAACCTCCTGTTGAAACTGAGAAGCCATCCCGGAACGTGGAGCAGGATGAGATATTCAGGAAAGTGAAGAGTCTAGAGCAATCTTTGAAGAACATGCAAGGGATAGGAAGCCAAGTAAGTGTGGCTTACAAGGATTTATGCGTATTCCCTGATGTCCAACTTTCCGCTGGGTTCAAGATGCCAGGTTTGACCTGTACGATGGACATGGAGATCCCGTGGCCCATTTGAGAGGCTTTTGCAGCAAGATGAGAGGCGTTGGTGGAAAAGACGAATTATTAATGGCGTATTTCAGTAAGAGTTTGAGTGGGGAAGCTTTGGAATGGTACACCCGCCAAAACGCTAGCAGGTGGTACACATGGGACGACTTGGCTCAGGCCTTTGCTCGGCACTTTCAGTACAATATAGACATTGTCCTGGATCGCCTATCTTTGACCAAGGTAGAGAAGAAGCCCAGTGAGAGCTTTAGGGAATATGGTTGCAGATGGAGAGAACAAGTTGCATGGGTCAATCCTCCAATGGAAGAAGATGATATGGTCGAGTACTTTCTTCAAGCCTTAGAACCTACTTACTTTTGCCATTTGATCTCAGCCATAGGTAAGTCCTCCAACCTCAAGCCTATACCCAAGCTCCATATAATCCATCCCAATATTATTTCCCACCATAAGACCCTCAATATTCAGTCAGACCACCCCAATACCATGTTCACCATGCACAGTCATATGCGCAACCCCCTCCTTACCCGTAATGGCGTGCTCCAACTCCACAAAATCCTTATCCACCCCCACAACCATACCGAAACCCTACTGGTCCAAGCTTTCGATCAAGGCCGAATTATAGAAAAGAGAGGCAGCAGCGGAAAGAAACCTTCACCCCTCTTGGAGAGTCATATACCAGTTTGTTTCAAAGGTTAAGGCAGTTGGACGTTTTGTGGCCGATTGAGCCAAAGACACCAAATCCACCTCCAAGGAACCTTGATTATTCCCTCAGATGCACATATTGTTCTGATGCCCCAGGGCACGACACAGAGAAGTGTTGGAATTTGAAGAGGGCGATCCAAGAGCTTATTGATACAAATCAAAATATGGTCCAGAGCCCGGAGGTGCCAAACATCAACCAAAATCCTTTGTCGGCCCATGCAGAGACACATATGATTGAGATAGTTCACAAGGATGGGGAGCCCAAGAATTCTTCCAAGTTTGTCATGATGATCTGGGCTAGCGAAAGTAATCCAGTTAAAGCTCCAGATTTTGCAAAAGCAATGCCCTTGACAGTTGAAGGGGTGTTGGAGAAGCTAAGCACGCTCAACGTGAAGCCATCTGTATTGGTTGTGAAAGGGCCTCCGATTGATGTTGAAGCGAACCAGGAAAAGCAAAAAGTGGTCGTGCGAGGGGTCCCGGGCAAGCCTGTCATAATTATGGAAGGGGCTTGTATTACCCCCGTTATTATTAAGCAGTGACCCAATTACCAATGGTTAACACAAAGGCCGTCCCGTGGAATTACAAACAGGTAATAGTAACATATAAATGGAAAGAAGTAGAGGAAGAAGTCAATGAAACCGGAGGACTGACTCGTTCTAGGAGATGTTTTACCCCAGAGGAACTGAGGAAAGCCAAGCCATTCAAGGATGGCCACATCCCAGTAAAGAAGCCGGTCACCGAAGAAGAGGCTAAAGAGTTCCTGAAAAAGATAAAAATGCAAGACTATTCCATTATAGAGCAGTTAAGGAAAACACCAGCTCAGATCTCTGTTTTGTCTTTGCTGATACATTCAGATGAACGCCGCAAAGCCCTGATGAAGATTTTGAATAATGCCCATGTTCCTGATAAGATCATGGTGAACCACTTGGAAAAGATTGCTAACAAGATTTGCGAAGCAAACAGGATCACTTTCTCTGATGATGAACTTCCTATGGAGGGTACAGAACACAACCGAGCTCTTTATCTCACAGTGAAGTGCAAGGATTCTGCTGTCTCAAGGGTACTGGTTGATAATGGTTCTAGTGCAAATATTTGCCCTCTGTCCACTTTGCAAAAGTTAAAGATCGGCACTGAAAGGATCCACATGAACAATGTATGTGTTCGAGGCTTTGATGGAGTAGGGAAAGATTCTGTCGGTGATATAATGCTCGAATTGTCAATAGGGCCAGTTGAGTTCACTATGGAGTTCCACGTGCTAGATGTGATTGTCTCCTACAACTTGTTGTTGGGCAGGCCCTGGATACATGCTGCCAAGGTAATCCCGTCTTCTCTGCATCAAATGGTAAAGTTCGAATGGGACATGCAGGAAATAGTTGTGCACGGTGATGAGAACCTATCTGCTTACAATGACATAATTGTTCTATTTATTGACGTTGAAGATGATAAAGGGCCTTGGGTTTACCAAACGTTCGAAACAGTGTCTGTCGAGAAGATTCCTGAAGGAGAATGCATTCCAGGTCCAAAGCTACCCTCCGCGTCCGTCATGGTAGCAAATGAAATATTGGAAAATGGTTTTGTGTCTGGCAAAGGCCTAGGTTCGTCTCTGCAGGGTATTGCACATCCGGTGTGTCCACGTGAAAGTTTCGGTACATTTGGTTTGGGATTCACACTCACAGGGAAGGAGATGAAAATGGCTAAAAATTTGAGAAGAAAGGCATGGTCACTTCCTAAGCCTGTTCCACATATCTCCAAGTCTTTTGTCAAGCCAAGGGTCGCAAAACGCCCAATATCAGCAGTCCCAAAACCTGTGGTCGACTTTGATGAAGAGCTGATCAAGAGGTTCCAGAGTCTGTTTGATGAGGTTAATATGGTGGAAATCGGGGAAGGTTCCAGTAATGCCGATGTGCAGCTTGTTGAGCCAAATGTGAAGCTTAGCAATTGGAAAGCTACTCCTCTCCCCACCCGGAAGGAGTTTTGGTAGTTTGATTTGTTTTCCTTTCTGTTATCTGGGTTATTCGAGGGTTGTAATCCAGATTTTTTATTTTATTTGCTTGTTTTGATGTACAAACCCTTCTATCCTTTTATTTTCAATAAAATACTATTTCCCGTTTTCCATTATTCCTTATAGCGTTTCATTTTTGTTTTTTTTTCTCTCTGTACAATTCTTTTTATGCTGGTTTCAATGACATGACATGCATGAGGAATTTTCAGCCAAATCTTAAAAGCCAATCTAATTCTGAAATAACAATCTAAGAAGTAGAGTGTGATGATGAAACGAAATATGATGAAGAAGCAACATTTGAGGAAATCAGTAGAGAACTAAAACACTTTGAAGGAAAACTCAAGCCTAATTTGAATGAAACTGAAGCAATCAATTTAGAAAATCAAGATAATGTCAGGGAAACCAAGATAAATGTGCATCTGGAACCGCAAATCAAGGAAGAAATAATCAAAGTACTGTTTGAATACAAAGATATCTTCGCATGGTCGTATGATGATATGCCGGGTTTGAGCACTGATTTGGTAGTTCATAAATTGCCAACTGATCCTGCATTCCCTCTTGTCAAGCAAAAGTTAAGAAAGTTCAAGACTTACATGAGTGTGAAGATTAAAGAAGAAATCACAAAGCAACTTGGGGCAAAAGTCATTCGGGTCACTCAATATCCCATTTGGTTAGCTAATGTGGTGCCAATACCAAAGAAGGATGGTAAGACCAGGGTGTGTGTTGATTATCGTGATCTCAACAAGGCAAGTCCAAAGGATAACTTTCCATTTCCGAACATCCACATTCTGATTGACAATTGTGCCAAGCACGAGATCAGGTCTTTTGTGGATTGCTATGCGGGATATCACCAGATCCTGATAGATGAGGAAGACGCAAAAAGACAGCATTCATCACGCCATGGGGGACATATTGCTACCGGGTAATGCCATTCGGTTTGAAGAATGCTGGGGCAACTTACATGAGGGCAATGACTACCATATTTCATGACATGATACACAAGGAAATTGAGGTTTATGTAGATGATGTGATCATAAAGTCAAAGAAGCAGTCCGACCATGTTAGAGACTTGAGAAAGTTTTTCCAAAGGCTCCGCAGGTACAACCTCAAGCTCAATCCGTCAAAATGTGCATTTGGTGTCCCGTCCGGGAAACTGTTAGGATTCATAGTCAGTCGACGCGGTATTGAGTTGGACCCATCAAAGATCAAAGCCATCCAAGAATTACCATCGCCAAAGAACAAAACCGAGGTGATGAGCCTTCTTGGAAGGTTAAACTACATCAGCAGGTTTATCGCTCAACTCACAACAACTTGTGAGCCCATCTTTAAGTTGCTGAAGAAGAATGTTGCGGTTAAGTGGACTGATGAGTGTCAGGAAGCATTTGATAAGATCAAGAGTTACCTGTCAAACTCACATGTGCTGGTCCCGCCGGAACCTGGGAGACCTTTAATTCACTATTTGACGGTCTTGGATAATTCTTTTGGTTGTGTGTTGGGTCAACACGACATCACGGGCAAGAAAGAGCAAGCCATTTATTATCTCAGCAAGAAGTTCACTCCTTATGAGGTTAAGTATACTCTTCTTGAAAGGACATGTTGCGCCCTGACTTGGGTGGCACAAAAGTTGAAGCATTATCTGTCATCCTACACTACTTACCTCATTTCTCGCATGGATCCTCTAAAGTATATCTTTCAGAAGCCTATGCCCACAGGAAGATTGGCAAAGTGGCAGATTTTACTCACAGAGCTTGACATCATCTATGTGACTCGGACCGCGATGAAAGCCCAAGCCCTGGCCGATCACTTGGCCGAGAATCCGGTGGATGAAGAATATGAGCCACTGAAGACTTATTTTCCTGATGAAGAAGTGATGCATGTTAACGAGACTGATCATGATGAAAAGCCAGGTTGGAAAGTCTTCTTTGATGGAGCTGCTAACATGAAAGGTGTCGGAATATGGGCTGTACTCATTTCTGAAACAAGGCATCACTACCCCGTAACAGCTCAGCTTCAATTTTATTGCACTAACAACATGGCTGAATATGAGGCATGCATTATGGGTTTGAGACTAGCTATGGACATGGGAGTTAAGGAAATATTGGTTTTGGGAGATTCAGATTTGTTGGTTCACCAGATTCAGGGAGAATGGGAGACTCGGGATTTGAAGCTCATACCGTATTGACAATGTCTGCATGATCTTTGTCAACGATTCAGGTTAGTAGAATTCAGGCATATTCCCAGGATTCATAATGAGATCACCGACGCCTTGGCTACTCTGGCGTCAATGTTACACCATCCAGATAAGACTTACGTTGACCCTCTGCATATCCAAGTCCGTGATCAGCACGCTTATTGTAATGTGGTTGAATAGGAAATTGATGGTGAACCTTTGTTCCACAATGTCAAGGAATATATCAAGTCAGGGTTATATCCGATATATGCCACAAGTGATCAAAAGAGAACCATTCGACGTCTGGCTAGTGGATTTTTCTTAAGTGGGGGAATCTTGTACAAGAGGACTCCAGATCTAGGATTACTAAGGTGTATAGATGCTAAACAAGCTTCGACTATCATGGCCGAAGTGCATTCCAGAGTTTGCGGGCCGCATAGCATGTCTTGGCAAAGAAGATTCTTCGAGCAGGTTATTATTGGCTCACCATGGAACGAGATTACATCAGCTTCGTTCGCAAATGTCATCAATGCCAGGTGCACGGTGATTTGATTCATTCCCCGCCATCTGAGTTGCACACTATGTCTGCACCTTGGCCCTTTGTTGTTTGGGGCATGGATGTCATTGGACCAATTGAGCCGGCAACGTCAAACGAGCATAGGTTTATTCTGGTGGCCATTGATTACTTTACCAAGTTGGTCGAAGCTGTAACTTTCAAGTCCGTGACCAAGAAGGCGGTGGCAGATTTTGTTCATTCAAACATCATTTGCCGGTTCGAAATTCCCAAGGTAATCATCACAGATAATGCTGCTAACCTCAAAAGTCATTTGATGAAAGAGGTATGCCAACAGTTCAAGATTATGCATCGAAACTCCACTCCATATCTTCCTAAGGCAAACAGAGTTGTTGAGGCTGCTAACAAGAACATAAAGAAGATACTTCGTAAGATGGTGCAAGGTTCCAGGCAATGGCATAAAAAGTTACCTTTTGCTTTACTGGGTTATCGCACTACTGTTCGTACTTCAATAGGTGCAACTCCCTATTTGCTGGTATATGGAACTGAGGCAGTTATACCTGCGGAAGTTGAGATTCCATCCCTGCTGATCGTTGCTGAAGCTGAAATTGATGATGATGAGTGGGTCAAAACCCGACTAGAGCAATTGAGTTTGATTGATGAAAAAAGATTGGCAACAGTATGGCACGGTCAATTGTATCAGAAAAGAATGGCAAAAGCATACAACAAGAAGGTGTGTCCCCAGAAATTTGAAGTGGGCCAGCTCGTATTGAAATGCATCCTTCCACATCAGGCTGAAGCTAAAGGCAAGTTCGCCCCAAATTGGCAGGGGTCGTTCATTGTGATAAAAGTGTTGCCTAATGGTGCTTTGTATTTAACAGACATAGAAGGTAAATGTGTGGATATGGCTATCAATTCTGATGTAGTCAAGAGATATTATGTATGATTTCTTTGCTTATCTTCAATCGCATTTTATACTAGGCATGTTCAAAGTTGGAATGACGAAGGTATTTTATTCTGCTATCCCAAACACTTTTATCATTTGTTATCCTTTTTTAGCCTTATTTATTTTCTTTCATGCCCCACTTTTGGAATCAAAAGTAGAGCTGGAAACAGAAAAGAAAAAGAAAATTAAAAAAAAAAGCGAAAGAAAGAAAAGAGAAAAAGAAAGGAGAAAAAGAAAAAGAAAAGCAAAGTAACAAAAACAGAACAACTTTTACTAGTTTGAATTACGTTTGACCTGATTCCTTTTAAGGATACGTAGGCAGCCTTACACGGTTCGGTCCCATTAAATAAAAATCGAAAATTCTCCAGATTCGAAGAAACTGGGGCAGAAGTTTTAGTTTTATAACAAGATCTGATTCCAAAAGTTGTAATTTTGAACCCCTTCATCTTAAATTATTTTGTGCCTGCATGCCACCATTTCTTTCTAACCCTGTCCAAAACTTACACTACAGTCCAAAGAAAGACCTTCTGATCAACTTTGAGGATGCTAAGTCAAGTGAGATGGAGGTATGATTTACATCATGGGTAGCACCTTTGTTCATGGGCACAAGGAAAAGTGAATAAATGAGAGAGTCTTATTGGTGAAAACCCTCACGGGCACCATAGGGCGATGATGAGTCGAAAGAAAATTCAAATGAGAAAGTCTTATTGGTGAAAACCCTTACGGGCACTGTAAGGCGACAGTGAGTTGAGAGAGGAGCAAAATGAGAGAGGCTTGCTGGTGAAAACCCCTCGGGGCATTACAAGCCGAATGGGGTTCATGACTATACAGAGAAATTGAATTATGGAAACCCCGATTTTGAAGTATGAAGACATGGCATGAACTGAAATGTGATTAGTTGGATGGATTAGGCTGATCAATCCGAAATGCATGTCATGATCATTGGAGCCAGCTGCTTCATTCAGATAAGTCTCTTTTCCATTTTTCTTCAAATAGTCATTTTTTTTATTTTTTTATTTTATTCCTTTTTATTCCTAATTCTCGAAGTGACTTCGCTTCGTTTCTTTTGGGTCTATTTTTCTAAGTCTCTGTCAAATTAGTCTTTGTTAAGCAAGCAAGAAAGGACTTCAAAGCTCGTTACCAGCTTTTTATTTGCACCAAGCGGAATTAGGCCAGGCACATCACAAGTGACATGATTTAGAATGAGCAATGTGGTGGTAATTGAAGTTCAGGTGATCATGTGATTCGTGAATTTGTAGGAAATGCAAAGCTTTAACAGTTGTCAGAATAAAAGTGTCATACGACGAGTTGAGCGTAAGGGATTCAAGTCATTCAGAGGTTTTGTGGTCGAGGTCCGATCAAAAGGTCAAACAAATTCTTTGTAGCCCGAAGCAGCTAATTAGAATGAAGTGGGGTAGTGGCAGAAGCAGACACTTTCAGTAAGGATGCCACAAACTAACCGCCACATTTTCAAACTGACAAAATTTTCTTTGTTTTAAGCAGGGGAAAGAAATCTTGTTTGCTTTGCCAGGAATCCCCCATGAGGAAAGCATGTTTCATATAAGTTCAGTTTTAAGTTTTCAGGCCCCTCCTGGATAATGGGAGTTAATTTCAACTGTTCGGGACCCTCCTGGATAATGGGATTTAATTGCAGGTTTTCAGGACCCTCCTGGTTAATGGGATCTAGTTTTATATTTTCAGGACCCTCCTGGATAATGGGATGCAACTACCAATCAATGTTCCTGGTACAAACTGGGGCAAAAACTTTTCTCTGTTTTGTCTGTGTTGTTGTGATAGCAGGCGCCCACCTGGAGAACGAGGAAATTCATTTCAGTTTTAAGTCAGCACAGGCGCCCACCTAGAGAATGGGGGAATTTATTTCAAGTTTTAAGTCATCAGGTGCCCACCTGGAGAACGAGGGAATTCATTTCAAGTTTTAAGTCATCAGGCGCCCACCTGGAGAACGAGGGAATTCATTTCAAGATTTAAGTCATTGGCAGGCGCCCACATGAAGAACGAGGGAATTTATTTTAAGTTTCAAGTCATTGGCAGGCGCCCACCTGGAGAACGAGGGAATTTATTTCAAGTTTCAAGTCATTGGCACGCGCCCACTTGGATAATGAGGGAATTCATTTCAAGTATTAAGTCAGCATCAGGCACCCACCTGGAGAACGAGGGAATTTATTTCAAGTTTAAGTCAGCATCAGGCGCCCATCTGGAGAACGAGGGAATTTATTTCAATTTTAAGTCATTGGCAGGCGCCCACCTGGAGAACGAGGGAATTCATTTCAAGTTCAAGTTAGAGAGGCATCAGGAGCCTGCCTGAAGAACAGGGTCAACTTTCAATTTCAAGTTCAAGTTAGAGAGGCATCAGGAGTCTGCCTGAAGAACGGGATCAACTTTCAATTTTCAAGTTCAAGTTAGAGAGGCATCAGGAGCCCGCCTGAAGAACAGGGTCAACTTTCAATTTTCAAGTTCAAGTCAGAGAGGCATCAAGAGCCCGCCTGAAGAACAGGGTCAACTTTCAGTTTTCAAGTTCAAGTCAGAGACAACAGGATCCCTCCTGAAGAATAGGGGTAATCTCCAGTCTTTTCAATTCAAATCAGAAGTAGCACGAGCCGCCTGAAGAACAAGGTTTGCAAGCTCAAGTCTACTCCAAGTTCAAATTTATTTCAGTTTTAAGACAGCAGGAGCCCACCTGGAAAATGAGGAAATTCATTTCAAGTTTTAAGTCAACATCAGGCACGCACCTGGAAAACGAGGGAATTCATTTCAAGTTTTAAGTCAGCAGGTGCCCACCTGGAGAATGAGGGGATTTATTTCAAGTTCAAGTTAGAGGTAGCAGGAGTCCACTCAAGAATGCGAGTCGATAGTTCGAGATGCACAACAGAACTGTAGAAGATTCAAGATCAAGTTTCTGAAGACCTATAGATAGGAATCTTGTAACTCATAGCGGATAAACTTGCTTAGTTTTCTTTTCATTTTGATTTTGATGTAATAACAATACCACGGACCGGAGCCTCGAACGGTACCTCACTCGACTCTCCAACTCGCCCTTCCATCATTCTCCAGAACTACACTGACCTGATTCCTTTATAGCCAAGGATATGTAGGCAACCTACGAAGCAAGGTTCGGTCAAACTCTTTCAAAACGCTTCCCATGGAGTATCCAAATGGGCAAAAATTGCTCGTATTTGCTCACTTTATCTTTGCCCGAAAACTTTTCGTGTTTCCGAGCAAAGAGGGGCAGCTGTGAGCACGTGATTTTTGCCCAACTAAAATTGCTCCTACAAAGTTCAAAAATAGATCTTTCTAAATTATTTTCGTTTTATAAAATTTTAGGATTTTCTGGTTAATATTGTTTGCATTTAGTTGCATATTTAATATTTAAAATTATGAAAAATACTAAAATATATAAAATATTTATTGCATAGCATCTTAGATTTAATTGCATATTAGGATATAATTACATGAGTTAATTACATTATTAAACAAAAATCACAAAAAAAATAGTTATTTTTACATATTTAGCTTTTAGTTTTAAAATTAGTATTTTCCTTTCATTAGTTTTAGGTTAATTAATTATTTTAATGTTAGAAAAAAATAATTAATTCAATTCTACAAATTAGTTGGTTTTAAAACTTAACTTAGATTTTTGATTAATGTGAGTATGATATTTAAAACAAGGAAAAAGAAATAAAAAGAAAAAAAAAGGAATTAAGTTTATTTTTAGGGTCTGGACCAAAACACAATTTCAATGGCCCAGAAACAGTACCCCAGATCGGACCGCCCCGCCCCTATCTCCCAATTCAATCTCAACCCTTTCCCCCCATCTCATCCAATGGTTATTATTCACCCCACCTAAATATATAAACCTAATATTAGAAAACCCTAACCCTATCTCTATCCTAACCAAACGACGCCCCCTCCCCTCCTCCATCTTCTTCCAAACGACTTCCAAACCCACCGGAAAAATCAACCCACTCGCCTCACGTTCTCCCTCCTATCTCCTCTTGCCACGTAGCTTAACTAACTCTGACAACGAAATTATTCCTTCCGAATTTTGTGCGTCTAGATTCTCTTTGAGGCGATTTTTAGATTAATGGGAGCCACAGATTGATTGACAATCAATCCATGCCCTCCATTTGTCCCAAAAATCGTCCACACAAAGAGTTGAGAATTTTCGGATTTGGAAGGAGGGCAGGGCTTCTATATATTGGAGGTCGTTTTTGTTTCAGAGGGGGATTTTCTGGAGAATTTCGGATAGATTTTTTTTGGGAGAACAAAACTTTTAGAAAGAAAAATTGGAAAGGAAAGCTAGGGTTCTAAAAAAACGTTCTTCTTCTTCTAAATTGTTGATCTTCATTTTAATTTTTTGGTTTAATTCCAGAACAAGAAAAATACAAAACAAAAAAAAGAAATATGTTCAGTGTTCTTTCGTTTTATTTTATTTCGATTACTGTCTAAAAATTCAAATATATATATATATATATATATATATATATATATATATATATATATATATATATATATATATATATATATATATATATTCCTTCTCTTCTTTTCAATCTGAATTTTGGTTGAAAAATGGAGTTCGATTGAGAAGTCGTTGAGTTCATCGCTGCTCGAGGTGTCGATTTCCATCCGTTATTGCCTTTTTAGTTCGATTTCAGTTTTGTTGCCGGTTTTCTCATTGTATATTCAAGGCCGAAGTTTAATCGAAAGCTCAATTTCATATTCATTTTCTGACTTTTTCCCTTATCTTGATTGTGGTGTTAATCTCAGTATGGTAAGGACCATAGGTCTAACAAATTTTGGATTGGGGAGTGTTTGAATCTTAAGTGTAGGGATTAACTAAGGTTGGATCCGAGTGCTTTTATGTGCCATTCATGACTTTGTTTCTGTGTTTTAATATATCACTTCAGATCTAAACGCTTTTTTTTGATATGATCGATTCGAGTTAGGCATGGTCATATAGTTATTGGAAGGATCATGAAATCAGTGACGACTTGCTTGCAATTTTCATAAGTGTTTCGGCATATTCCTGCTAGCTTTAAGTTGTTAGACTCTCACCAGATGTACTTTGGGTGCTTGTTGAATCAGTTTAGTCGTTCCAACATTTTGAAGCATGTCTCGTTGTGCTTAAATCAGTTCGGTTGATCTTTGTAGTCATTTTAGGTACGAAATATCCATGTCATTGTTTGTGATTTTATTGGAATATCTGGAGATTTTTTCTGTTAGCTTGATATGAGAAGTGCTCTTGAGTCCTTGTTGATTGTATGTTTGTTGATGTACAGATCGATCCATACTTTTGTGAAAAATATTTAATAAATTGTGTTTTGTGTATGTCGAGGTTCGAGACGGCAGATTCATAGTTTTCGATTTCATGAAATTGGTTTTGTCTACCTAATCAAGTTCGAACATTGGTATTGGGTTGCTTGGAATTTTACATATGAATATGGAACCTGTCTAATTAACCTCCTTGTTCTAGTTTGGATTTATTTAGTGTCTGATTTTTCATACCATTCTGTGTTCATTGCGGGTGTTTATGAAAGAACCGAGTGTACGATATTGCATTTGGTCGCCTTTCCATTGCCCACAGCTTCTGAAAGTCCCCATCTGTTTCCCTCTAAGTAAATGCATGACATGTATTTGATGTCTGATTGTTGAAGGCAATTTGATCAAGCGAATTATGTACTAATTTGATACTCCAACTGTTGGTTTAAGTTTGTGACATCTTCCAAAAGTTATGCTCTTATTCCTAAATACACATGTAGCAATTTGAAATCAAGTTCGTCATCAAAATACCACTTGAGCAGTGGACATCAATGTGTACAAGTTTAGTCAGGTGTAGATTGCAATCTGGATTGTTTCGTTCTATGTCTATATTTCATTTGCTTCGTTCAGCTACTTCCCCTAATTCGATTGATCTATAACTGGACAGACTTGAAATCATTAGTGGTAAAATATCTGCTTCTAATTTCTTATTTTTCTTCTTTCTCAATAGCACTTTGTTAAATTAAAAGAGTTAGCTGACTCCCGTAGGTGTAATTCCATAATTCTAGACCTCCTTATGTAACCTCAAATCTTAGGACAATAAATAATTTTGAATATCGTAGTTCGCTTTAGGCGCGATTAATAAATTATCGTGGCCATGAGTACGATTCCCGTGGCATGGTCACGAGACGTAAATTCCAATTCGAGTGTGCATTTCATGCAACTCGACCATAACTTCAAATAATAATAAAAATAAACATGTCGTGAATCGTGGGTGCATTTCATGTGACACGGTTTGCAATGTGTATCAAAACGACAAGTGTACGATATCGTGACTTGTTCCAGAAATAATTTCATAAATAATTAAAAGCGGTTAAAATGTGAAAATGCACAATAGGTTTCAAACACGTAATAAATCAGATAATTAGGCCAAGTATTAATTGTTAAGCGACAGTGCTAAAATCATGGAACTCGGGAGTACCTCACACCTTCTCCCGGGTTAACAGAATTCTTTACCTGGTCTTCTATGTTCGCGGACCGTAAAAATAAGAGTCAATTTTCTCGATTTGGGATATAAAAATAAACCGGTGACTTGGGACTCCATAAATTATTTCAAGTGGCGATTCTGAATAAATAAATAATCCCATTTCGATTAATGTCACTTTAATTTGGAAAAACTCCCTTATCCCCTATCCCCTGCGGGAAAAAGGAGGTGTGACACTAAACAATTCAGTGAAAGATCCTCAGCATCCCTCGATGATGAGCCATAACTCAGTCGGCGCCCACTATCCATATCTCATAGCGGACGAACAACAGCAATAGTCGATGCCTCTGGAGGGTCAGGAAAATACGTATCCCAGTCATGCATGTGAGGTAAAGGCCGTGCTCGCGATCAACAATGGAGCTGACGGAGTCACCTGCGAAGTCCCTGAAGTAACCCCCAGGCTAAATGATGGAATATCAGTAGGAGCTAACTGTGGCTCAGGCTGGTCACCCGACTGATCAACTCCAACATCCTCAACAAGTGCCTCAACGCCCCCTTGCTGGGGACCACCTCCTCGTCGACCCCCACGACCTCGTGGGACACCCCTGCCTCGTGGGACACCCTTGCCACGTCGACCACGTGCAGGTTGGACTGTTGGCCCATGATGGTACTGCTCTGGCGCCATATAATCAGCCTCGTGTCCTAAGCGCTCATCATCCCGGGCTCGCTGCAATGTCCGGGCAGCCAAATCTGTAACCCGCCGGCCATAGTCGTGCAAAGCGACCTCTCCCTCGTCTTTATGCTGCTGCATCTGCAGTCCTAACTGGTGGAAAAGATGTAGGCCAATAACCTACACAACATGTAAAATATTAATTGTGAAATGGTAATGTTAACGTTATAACTAAGTATACTAAATAACATACTGCCTCATGCCTCCCAGCGTATGGAACGAACTGACCGCCAGCTCGATGAACGGGATTCTCGATAAAAAGTTGGGTAATACTGTGGTATCAGCCCATATACGCATACTCACCATCCATAAGATCGGGTGGAGGGGGTGGCAAAATCAGGTCACGCCGCTGGTCCCAAGTCTCGATCTGCAACTCTAGTGTAACGACCCGGCCGATTATTTTGAGTATTACAACCAAGTTTCCTCATTTACTGCTCAAATTGGGTTTTACAGTTGTTGTGTGATTTTCCGGGGCAATTGGTTCGGGTCCGATGAGGTTTTGGAATGAATTGGAATACTTAGTTTCAAGGTTTAAAGCTTAAGTTAAAATAGTGACCGGATGTCGACTTATGTGTAAACAACCTCAAAATTTAATTCTGATGAATCCAATAGCTCTGTATGGTAATTTTGGACTTAGGAGCATATCCGAAAAATTATTTGGAGGTTCGTAGTGAAATTAGGCTGGAAATGCCGAAAGATGAATTTTTGGAAAGTTTGACCGGAAATGTTGACTTTTTGATATCGGGGTCGGAATTCGATTCTGAAAATTGGAATAGGTCTGTAATGTGAAATCTGACTTGTGTGCAAAATTTGAAGTCATTCCGAATTGATTTGATGTGTTTCGGCACAAGATGTAGAATTTGAAAGTTCAAGTTCGTTGATTTTCAATAGAGGTGTAATTCGTCGTTTCGATATTGTTAGGTGTGATTTGAGGCCTCGAGTAGGTCTGCGTTATGTTATGGGATTTGTTGGTATGTTCGGACAGGGTCCCGAGGGGCTCGAGTGCGTTTCGGATGGTTAACGGATTGATTTTTGAATTTGGAAGACTGCTGGAACTGAAGCCTTCTGGTGTAATCGCACCTGTGGAAAAGTAGTCGCAGGTGCGAGCTCGCAAATACGAGTAGGGATGCGCTGAAGCGAGTTGCGCAGGCGCGAGAAGGAGCACAGATGCGAGCAGAGGGCCGTGAGGCATTGGTCGCAGGTGCGAGGGAATATTCCGCACCTGCGTGAGCACGGATGCGAACGGAAGCGCGCAGAAGCGAAAACTGGGCAGGCGATTGAAGTCCGCAAATGCGATGTTTTGCTCGCACAAGCGGAGGCGCATATGCGCATATCTTGTCCGCATGTGCGGATCGACTGGGCAGAATCCTGTAAGTTCGAGGGTTCGATATTTTCACCCTTTTTCGGATTTTGGAGCACGGTTTGGGCGATTTTGGAGAGGAATATTTTCACACAACTTGGGGTAAGTGTTCTTGACTCTCTTGTGATTATATTTCATGAATTAATCTTCATTTTTGGTGTAAGATTATTGAATCTTCAAGAGAAATATAAGAAAATTTCTATAATGTCACAAAACGAATTTTTCAAGTTTGAATACCGATTTGGAGTCGGATTTGAGTGAAATTAGTATGGTTAAACTTGTAATCGGATGAGTTGTCGTATTTTGTGAGTTTCACTGGATTCCGAGACATGGGCCGAAAGGGTGATTTTTGGGGCATAATTTCGGATTTGTAAAATATTAGTATTTTGATATGGAATTAATTCCTATAATTTTTGTGAGCTGAATCAAATTAATTGTGACTAGATTCGAGCCGTTTGGAAGTTGATACTCGCATAATGAGATTTCTAAATCATTGTTTAGCTTGCTCGATATTGGATTCGGCTTGTTCGAGGTAAGTAACTCTTCTAATCTTGGAGTTGAGGGTATGAACCCTGAATATATGTATTATGTGAATTGTTGGGAGGTGACACACATGCTAGGTGACGGGCGTGTGGGCGTGCACTATAGAAATTGTGACATAATTGTTTATGTGGAATTTTATAGTTAAATGATCTTGGTATTTTCCATGCGGTTTTATGAGTTAAAGAAATTGAGCTGAAAAGTATATTAAAAATCATGTTGAGGCTATGTGCTAGTATTATTGGGACCCACAGAGGTCATATTGCTGTGAATTATTTGCTTAAACTGAAAATTCATACTCAGTCATATTCATTTTATTGCATATCATATCTCAATCTCTGTTGTTATTTATTGATACACCATATCATCTTTTTTGGGCTATTTGCATGACATTGTGAGCCCGAAAGACTGGAGAGATTGATGACTAAGTGAGGCCGAGGGCCTGATTGTGAGGATTAGTGTGGATCGAGGCTGCCCGCCTGCAGCATGCTTTATATACTTTATTATTATAGCACGTGAGTTATCCGTGCAGCACGTGAGTTGTCCATGCAGATTATAGCGCTTGGGCTGAAGGAGCCCCTCTGGAGTCTGTACACACTCCCAGTGAGCGCAGGTACCTACTGAGTACGAGTGCCGAGTGATGAGTGACTGGAAGGCATGAGTGATTGTGAGGTATGCCTGAGGGACTGTTTACGAGTGATTGTGAGGTAAGCCCGAGGGGCTGTTTATGATTTTATCACTGAGTTGCATAACATTGGCATGCACACATAACATACAGGCATAAAGATGTATTTTTCTCATGTTGTATATCATCACATCATTCATGATTTCTTACACATTTGACAGATGGGCATAGTGATGCATTTGTTTTACACGGGTTATCCGGAAGGAAAATCAAACATCTTATTTATTAATTAAAAGATTTTGAGAGAAATTTATTGTTTTCAAACTATTTATATTTTTGGCAACTTCGGCAAACGATTTGGGTTTTCACTGATGAATTTGAAAGGAAGAACTATTATTTTTGAAATCATGATTTGGCTGAGCATTTTATCTCTGAGTCACTTATGGTATTATTTGCTTTATGTTGTTATGAATTGTTGTGGACTAGTTGTTTTGGACCCGATCTTGGTAGAAGCCCGTCACTACTTTCAACCTACGGCTAGGTTTGTTACTTACTCAGTACATGGGGTCGGTTGTACTGATACTACACTTCTGCACATTGCGTGCAGATGTTGGCTGTTGTTGTTGCTGTGCTCGATGGTTGCGGGATTTGAAGATGTACCTGCATTCCTGTTGTAGCTGCCTCTTGTTCAGGGTAGCCTTAGATTTATAAAAGCTTTGTTTATATATTATTCAAACAGACTATGTATTTATTTCATTTCCGCTTTGTATATTCTATTCTTAGAAACTCATGATTTGTACTACCAGTTCTTGGGGATTGTATAAGATTAAGACCTTTAATTTCTTAAATTGCTTTAATAATTATTATTAGAATTGGATAGTGGGTAATTGGCTTACCTAACGGGTTGGGTTAGGTGCCATCACGATTAATTAAATTTTGGGTCGTGACATCTAGCCATGCCTCATATGCCTGGTCAACCCTAGAACGATTATCCCGCTGGTAATGTGTCATAAGCCAAGCGGGCGGTGGAGGTACAAGTTGCGGTCGACCAAACTAGCGAAGGACTCGCTCGGTGGCATGATGCTCGACAATATCGAGACACATCAACGGGACGGAAGAGCTCCAGATAAGTTACCCGGTCGAGCATAAATCGGGCAAACTAGCTATTAGCTCGTCATTGTATGGCCTCCAAATGAACTATTACGTAAAAACAGGAACCGTGAGTATACGCAACACATATAAATCCATGCCAAGTAAACTTAAGTATAGAATTACCTGTGCGTCCTCCAGCAAATCCAACAAATCTCTGTAATAGGGGAGATTATGTCGAGCCTCGTACTCGCGTCTGTATCCCCGCCTATCAACCCACCTCCTAGCCAAAGGGAGAAACGGTGGAGGTGGTGCATCCTGAGCTGTGGGTGGTAGAGGTGACTGAAACTGCAGGAACCGCTCCCAGGCCCAAACCTAATATACAATTTGGACGTAAAATTTAAATTATATTTTTATGATGTATGTTACAATGAATAGAGTAATTGACTATGTTTTCACCTGCAGTAACGACATAAATCCTGCAACGTCTTGCTGGGTGCCCATGCATGCCCGGCACATCTGCCTGTACAAGTAACCAAGAACAGCAACACCCCAGTTGTACTAATGTAAATCATCTAACCTCTCAAGATGATGAGGAAATCTCAAGCTGACTAGGTTTCCCGAAGTGTTCGGGAACAATACGCCTCCAAACATAAGGAGCAGCAGTAACCTTGTGTACCGGTTAATATGAAGATCTGGTGTATCATGAGTAATATCATCATGCATGGCCTCTAAATGCAGCCGGAAGGGCATCAACGTAAGACGACTAGCCTCAACCAATACACCCTCATCCTCTGGTCGGAAACCGGTGAGCCGCTGCAACGTCTCTAGGTACTGATCTCCCGTATAATCTCTCATGGCATGCGGCAAAGCAACAGGAAGTCCATCAACCGGCAGCCCATACAGAACCTCCACGTCGTGCAGCGTGATAGTGGCATCGCCAATGGGCAAATGGAATGTGTGCGTCTCTGGTCGCCACCTTTCTATCAAAGCCGTGATCAACGACCAATCCAGCTGCAGCCGGCCGATCTCAATGATCCTATAGAAACTCGTATCCTGCAGGCGTCTGACTATACGGGGATGGAGCTGGCGGGTCTTAAGAAAGTTCCACATATCGTCTACTCTCCTAGAACGTAAAGTCTGGGCCAATAACTGCCCCTCCCATATGTAGGAAGACCAATGCTCGACCTGTAGCAATAGTAGCTCTAGAGAGGCAAGTCCGGGATGCGAAGGCGGAACCTCCATGACAACTACTGTAAATTGAACAAAATTAATTACATTATTTTTCTTTTCCATTGCTTAAATATATTGCAATACCTTGAATATTAAATTTTATTCGATATTTTTACTATATTGTTAATTAGGTTGATACATTTTCAATATTAAAATTTTATATTTAATATGTTAGTTTTATTATTTTATATGTTTGTTAGTTATTCACCTATTTTTTACTATATAGGATTTAATTATTAAATATTCTCATTTTGGTTCCGGACACAATATTTGAGGCCCAGTAGCACCAATGTATCCTGAATTCTTATGTTCATGATGAGAATTGTTTTTCAATTTTTCACTCAACAGGTCTGTTATTTTATATGTTAGTTTATTATTGTATATGTTAGTTTTATTATTTAATATGTTGGTTTTATTATTTTATATGTTTGTTTGTTTGTTACTGGCTTATTTTTTACTATACTAAAATTAAATAATTAATTTTTATAACTATACAAGATTTAATTATTAAATATTCACATTTTGGTTCCGGACACAATATTTGAGGCCCAGAAGCACCAATGTATCCTGAATTCTTATGTTCTTACGTTTGTTGACTATAATTGGAGATAGTTTGTATTTGAACTGTCAGCTTTTTGACGTATTTTTGGGAATAAGAGATACTTAAATGATTAATTTTTATAACTACAAGGATACTACGCTAAAGGGCACTACGTTTTACTACGCTAAAAGGTCACTACATTACAAATACGAGCACTACATTAGGCCACAAGATACCACTACAGGGAACTAAAGTAATAATTTATCTAGTTTACTAGTCTTTTAGCAAATAAATAATCTAAACCGGATAAAAATAATAAATCAATTTAAACACGAAACAATCACGAAAATACATATACCACAGTAAAAAGTAACTAATTAATATTTTTTTTAACAACTAATAACAATTTTTCTATTTTACGAATTTGTTTAGCACACTAAAACTATAGTCCGGATAAAAAATAACAAATTAGTTAAATCGCAAAACAATCACAAAATAACATAGAGCACATAAAAAATAACTAATATGTATTTTTTATACAAGTTTTAACCAAAACTAAGTCGGAATACCTCGATTTAAGGTTTTTAGAAAGTCGAAGATTTTGTGATTTGGAGCCGAAACAAGCAACAATGTCTGAGATAACACCTTAGCTAGCACGTGGGACCGAAAATCTTTACTTTTTATGGGACGAGTGGGCTCCACACAATTCTTTTTGGATTAAAAATGGAGGATGTTTAGATTTTTTAAATTTTTTTTTTGGGGGGGGGGGGCTCGACGATTTTGTTTTGAGGAAGGGAAGGAGACGATGTATATTTATATGTATAGCGTCTTTTATTAAGACACTATATATATATATAGCATTTTAACAAAAGAGCAATAGTTCCCGCTTAAACCAAAATATATAGCGTCGTTTTAAAAGACGCTATACCTAACTGGCCAAACGACCGTTAAGGTATAGCGTCTTTTAAAACGACGTTATATATATTTTGGTCACTGTGTATTTTTTAAACATATTTTTATTTTTTGAGTCCAAAAATACATTATTTTGGTTCCGGACACCTTCTCCTTCTTCCACCACTACCTTTTTCAAAAAAATTCCACCCACCTAATATCCCCAACACTAAAATCCTTTTCGGATCTCACCAAAATCTTCTGCATCACTAATGTTTTTCATCTCCACCTGTGACCGAGGATCTACAGTTTGCGGGAATTAGAATTAACCCAATAAATTGGGTGTTGTAAATTATTGTCCAGTTAATGTGAAATCGCCATGAATGAGTGTTAAAGAGTGAATTGGATTATGAATTGACTTGACATCATCACATGAGCATTAAGAGTGAGGTGGTGGTGGAAGAAAAGAAGTAGGACAAGGGTAAAATGGAATAGATGTGCAATGAGGTGGCATGCCACATGGTATCCACCTCAGCGATATGTCTGGCCACATAGGTTAGTGTTGCCATGGTGGAGGGCCCTAACGGTAGAGGGGTATTTTTGCACCAATTATATGACGTCGGGGGCTATAGTGGACCAATAGTATAACGGATGGCATAAATGAATATTTTCGAATAGTAAAGGGATATTTTTGAACCTTCTCCGTAATTTCAAACCATAGTCCAAAGTTGAAAGGTAAATTTATACGTTTCTCGGCAAAGAATTTGGACACATGGAGTCCATTCATTTCATATTAGAACTCTGTTAATGGTACGGGAAATACGAGATGATTTGTTAACGGCACGGATATGAGTAGACCAAAAGTGTAACAAAGAAAAAAATTGAGCATTTTAGATAGTACAAGGACAAATTTTGACATTTACCCTAGAATTAATAACTAGTTAAAGAATTTAAGAAATGTGTACTAAAAGTGTTATAATATCCATATACGTTGGTTAAGTTACCTGCAATAACAAGTAATTAATTATTTATAACAAATATGATATGAGAAGCCGAAAAATAAACTAGATAAGCCTGCAACATGTTAAACTGTACAAATAGAGTAAAACTTTCATTACACTACCAATGTATATAACTTAATTCTTATGTAATGAAACTAAAAATTGAATCACTTCAACTCATGGATACATAGTTCAAGAATTTTCTCACAGTACTACATTCATAGTCTCTCAAAATTCACATCAAGAACATAAAGAAAGGGGCTATAGAACTTTAACTAGTTGTGCTAGTTATATCAGAGCAAGTAAACCATTTATCAGTCAAAGAATTTGGTGAAGGTAGTGATTTGACTTGCTTCAACAATAACAGATTTTCTGATTCAGGGAAAGGAGGGCTGCTACTGCTTTAGCTTTCTTCTCATTGTCAAATTCACTAGTCTGAATCTCCTTTAGAATATCCAAAACTTCAACCATACTAGGCCTCATATCCCTATCTGTCTGCAAGCATAGAAAAGCCAGTTCTGCCACTGAGGTCGCCATTTCCCTAATATTGGTATCTAAATCGAACCCCAGGGATGGATCGATCAACTCATTAAATGCAGATTTTATGATCTTGTTTATCGCATAGTTGGACAAATTAATCTCTTGGCTATGCCTATTCATATCCACAGCTGGCATTGACGAAATGAGCTCGACAAGGACCACCCCGAAGCTATAAACATCGCTTTTACTAGTCAGCTGGTAACATTCGTGATACTTTGGATCAATATAGCCAGGGGTTCCCCGCGGTGCAGTTGAAATATGAGAGATATCATTTGGGAAGAGCCTTGAAATCCCAAAATCTGCAACTTTAACACTAAAGTTGTGATCAAGAAGTATGTTATTAGTCTTGACATCGCAATGTATTACGTCAGAAGCATGCAAGTAAGCCAATGCTCCAGCAATTTCAATGGCAATGTTCATACGGATTGGCCACACGAGTGATCCGCCCTTCGCTCTGTCACCATGGAGATGATCAGCAAGAGTTCCATTAGGAATGTATTCATACACAAGGAGTAGTTCACGGCTTCGCCTTGAAGTGCAGCCATAGAGGGTGACAAGATTGTTGTGCCTTAGTCTAGTAAGGATCTCAATTTCATTTACAAACTGCTCCATTCGCTTGCAGTTGTGCTCGTAGAGGCGCTTCACAGCAACCTCTCGTCCATCCTTAAGTTTTCCTGTTCATCAATGGACAAGATTTAGCAAAAAGAAGAAATTGTTGAAGCATAACTCAGTTGGATTGGGAAGTTTCTCACCATAGTAAACAGTTCCAAAACCTCCATCTCCAAGTACTCTCGAGGAATTGAAATCATTTGTGGCCTCTTCAAGTTCTGAATAAGGGAAGACTGGGATACCAAAGAATATACTGCCTCCCTCAACATCGTGATTAAAAATATCTGATAGTTTCTTTGTCGAGAGGAAGTGGGATGGACTAAATTTACTCTTCTTGTAACGCCAGATAAAGTATACGACTACACAAGTTATCATCACCGATCCTACTCCACCAAAAACTGGAAAGAAATCAGCAATCACAGGTTTTCAGTCAAAAGGGAAAACATCGCAAGGAGAAAGAATGTCCTCTCAACTCCACTATCTATACATTTTTGTAACCTAAAGTACTTGTCACTTCTATCATCCTTTGCGATTATGGATATGTTTTGATCTTTTACCACAATGAAGAAGAAAATTCAAATGATATGCAAGGAAATTCTCTAATTGGAAAGAGCATTCCAATTAATGGATATTTAACTACGTACCTGCGCCCAGAGTCCGTCGCAACTTGCTTCTTGTCGTTTTTGCTCCTAAAATGAAGAGGGAAAATAATATGAAATTTTTATCATTATGTGATATGAAAACAAGCAAGGACTCTTAAGGGATATGCACTAGACCTTGAGCATGTGGATTATACTGATTTGTACAGTGAAATTTTTTGGTTTTATCAGTCTGGCATTGACCTCCACCAAAGTGACATTGGTAACACTCATCAGACAATTTCCATTCTACCTGAAAAGCAGGACTTAACATTTTGAACACATCACCATCATCTGGCATTGAATTTACTGGCAATCTGATAAGTGAACAGTTGACAGTAAGGTTGCCTGCTCGAATGTCTTCATCGCGATCTTGGAAAAACTTGTAGTATATGCTAAAGCCTTTACAACCATTGTATTTTTCATAAACAGGAAAATGGTTGATCTTCTTCTGGGTAGTACTAGTGCTGTTGCATTTGAAGAAGTTGACAATATTTGCTGGGAGAACTTTGTAAGAAATAGAAGGAGAGTCTGGAAGGGAGATATTTTTGTTAAAAGCCTGGCAATCATGTTGCCTCAACTCGGCATTAAGCTTCGGGTCCCCAAGCGCAACTGTATAATTATTCAGCTTGGCCAAAGCATAATACCAATCTCCTCCAGGAAGTAGTTGGATTCTTGGAGGTGTTTTTGCATCACAACCAGAAATGGGCATTATTCCACAGTCAGGTTGTGTGGAAAGAGAGAAAGGAAAGCTCAGGTCAGTAAGATTCCCACATGAAAAGGACTTTGGACAAGTTGAGTTAGTTAAACCATTTGCCTGTACTAAGATCAGAAGAAGAGATAGAAGGAAGCAAATAAAAGAAGAAGCCAAAGCCATATTGAATCCTACTGCAAGAAGAGGAAAGCTAGCTGAAGTTTTGTGAATTGTAACTCTAGCTAGCTAGCTCACCAGATATCTTATAGGATCAAGTTTCATAACTTCTAAATACTTTATATATTACTAGTCTTTAGCTTATTGGTAAAATTTGCCAAAAAGAAACAATATGTGAAACCAAATTAACGTAAAAGAAGGGTCGGACTTATTAGAGAAAAGAAAGATGAAGAAAAAAATAATGTTCACATTAGCTTTTGTAGGCATTGGCACCAGTAGAAAGACTTGACTTCTTGACTCTGCATAGTAACAGCAACTACTGATCATTTTCATGACCAAATTCTAAGTTCTAAATTTGTAAAAGGTAAATGTTTTAAACACTTCTAAGTTCTAACCATGCATGTTCTTCAATTGCTCTGATGTGGATAGAACCATCTTCCATTCTTCTAGAGATTTGGTTCTGTAGTCTATAATTGTTATTTTAGTTACATGTCTATGTTTGTCTTTTTGAGCCGAGGGTCTCCCGGAAACAACCTCTCTACTCCTCCGGGATAGGGGTAAGGTATGCGTCACTTTACCCTCCCAGACACCACTTGTGAGATTTTATTAGGTTGTTGTTGTTGTTGACCTATCACTAAAAAATAACACGGGAGATGGAAATCATTGTAGGGTCATGTACTTCCATTCAAATTGTAGGTACGCATAGGACATCATTTCATCTGTTCTTTTTCTTTTTCATTTTCTCCAATTACTTGTCTGTTTCACCAGTTTCAAACCCCAACCCACCTCGCCGGAAGCAAAACTCCGGCGAGCCTCACATTCTCTAATAAGAGTCATGCCAAGGGCCCCCTTTTTTCCGGTGAGTTGTTTTGCTCCCAGCATTTGCTACTGTTGCTACATTCATAGTCGCCGGAACACCGGATTTGATGATTGCTTCAGAAAAACTTCTTACTCCCTCCGGTCCATAATAAGTGATCATTTTACCTTTTTATTTTGGTCCAAGAACATATTCCAATATGTCAATGTAACAGTTAATTAAAGGTTAATTTAGTAAATACATCTTTTTTTCTCTAGGAGTTCGTATTTCCTTAATGGATATGCCAAAGGTAAAATGATCACTTATTGTGGACCGGAGGTGTACCATAGTTCACTGTTCCATATCCTCCATCTCCAAGTTCTCTGTAGGAATAAGGAATCAAAATTCATGGTAGCAGAACAACAGAATATTTTATGGTTATGGTATTGAAATAGATAAATAGTTGCCTATCAACTTATATAAGAATTCTAAGTTTGAGCAGAACAGCAGGATATTTTTGTGCAAGTCTAGTTACAGATAAAAGTTACTGCTAAATATAGACATATACCTGTGACTAGAATTAGTCCCAAGTTTCTTTTGTTGCTGCAGGAACACACAAATAATAGAGTAGTTAGTCACAATAAGATTGAGCGCAATGCACTTCCATTCGCATTGATATGTTAAACATCTCGGAAGGAACCAACCAACACACATTTAAAGCTTTTCTGCTGCCAGTGTATATAACTTGAACTCTTATAAAATGAGATTAGAAATGGAATCACCTTCATTCATAGATACATAGCTCAAGAAACCTCTCTAAGTAGTACATTCATTGTCTCTCAAAATTTACATCAAGAACATAAAGAAAAAGGGGTATACAACCTGAACTACTTTGTAATATTTATATCATAGCAAGTAATCCATTTATCAGTTACAGAATTTGGTGAAGGTAGTGATTTGACTTGCTTCAATAATAACATATCTTCTGATTCAGGGAAAGGAGGAGCTGCTACTACTTTAGCTTTCTTCTCATCATTAAATTCACTAGTCTGAATCTCCTTTAGAGTATCCAAAACTTCAACCATAGTAGGCCTCGTGTCCCTATCTGTCTGCAAACATAGAAAAGCTAGTTCTGCCACTGAAGTAGTCATTTCCCAAATCTTGGTATCTGAATCGAACCACAGGGATGGATCGATCAACTCGTTAAATGCACATTTTACTATCTTGTTTATTGCAAAGTTAGCCAAATTAATCTCTTGGCTATGCCTATTCATGTCCACAGCTGGCATTGATGAAATGAGCTCGACAAGGACCACCCCGAAGCTATAAACATCGCTTTTACTAGTCAGCTGGTAACATTCGTGATACTTTGGATCAATATAGCCAGGGGTTCCCCGCGGTGCAGTTGAAATATGAGAGACATCATTTGGGAAGAGCCTTGAAATCCCAAAATCTGCAACTTTAACACTAAAATTGTGATCAAGGAGTATGTTATTAGTCTTGACATTGCAGTGTATTACGTCAGAAGCGTGCAAGTAAGCCAATGCACCAGCAGTTTCTATAGCAATGTTCATGCGGATTGGCCACGCGAGTGATCGTTTCTTCGCTCTGCGACCATGGAGATGATCAGCAAGAGTTCCATTAAGAATATATTCATAGACAAGGAGTAGTTCACGGCTTCGGCTTGAAGTGCAGCCATAGAGGGTGACTAGATTGTTGTGCCTTAGTCTAGTAAGGATCTCAATTTCATTTAAAAACTGCTCCATTCGCTTGCAGTTGTGCTCGTAAAGGCGCTTTACAGCAACCTCTCTTCCATCCTTAAGTTTTCCTGTTCAGCGATGGACAAGAATTAGCCAAAAAAAATGAAATTGTTGAAGCATAAGTCAGTTGGATTAGGAAGTTTCTCACCATAGTAAACAGTTCCAAAACCTCCATCTCCAAGTACTCGAGAGGAAGTGAAATCATTTGTGGCTTCTTCAAGTTCTGAATAAGTGAAAACTGGGACACCAAAGAATATACTGCCTCCCTCAACATCATGTTTAAAAATATCTGACAATTTCTTTGTGGAGAGGAAGTGGGATGGACTAAATTTCCTCCTCTTGTGACACCAGATAAAATAGACAACTAAACAAGTTATCATCGCCAATCCTACTCCACCAAGAACTGGAAAGAAATCAGTTAATCCAGGTCTTTGGAAAAGAAAAAAAAATAGCAAGGAGAAGGCATTTTCCCTTAACTCCACCATCCGTACACTTTGTGTAATTTAAATAATTAGAGAAAGGATTTGAGCTTTTACCACTATGAAAATGAAATTTAAATGATATGAATGGAATCTCTATAATAAGTAATATAATTGCAGCTATAAAATATATTTAACTACCTGCTGCCAGAATCAGCCCCATCATACTTCTTCTAGTTGTTTTTCCATCTAAATAGGGGACAATATACGAAATATGTTATCAATATGTGATACGAAAACAAGAAAAGGCCCTAAGAATATGCACTTGACCTTGAACACGTAGATTATTTGGAGATGTCTACCTTTGTGACAACAAAAATTGTTGGTAATATCAGTCTGGCATTGACCTCCACTATAGTGACAGTGGTAACAGTAATCAGACAGTTCCCATTCTACTAGAAATTTGGGACCTAACAAGTCAAACAAATCACCATCTCTTGATACCGAGTGCAATGGCAATCTGATAGGTGAACAGTTGGTAGGAAGATTGTCTGCTCGAATGTCTCCGGGAAGCTTGTAGTATATGCTGAAGCCTTTACAGCCATTGTACATTTTATAACCAGCAAAATGATCTTTCATCTTCTGCGTAATATTATGACTGGTACTGTTACATTTGAAGATATTTTGAAGTGAAAGAGTAGTGAAAGAAATAGAAGGAGAGTTTTGAAGGGAGAAATTTTTGTTAAAAGCCTCGCAATCGCGTTGAAGCTTCGGGTCGCCAAGCCAAACTGATGAATTATGCTTCTCTAAAGCATAGTACCAATCTCCTCCAGGAAGCAGTTGGATTCTTGGAAATGGTTTAGCATCACAATCAGACATGGACATTAGTCCACAGTCTGGTTGTGTGGAAAGAGAGAAAGGAAAGCTCAAGTCAGTAAGATTTCCACATGAAAAAGACTTTGGACAAGTTGAATCACTTCTGCCCTTTGTCTGAACTAACATCAGAAGAAGAGATAAAAGGAAGCAAATAAAAGAATAAGCCAAAGCCATTTTGAATCCTATTGCAAAGAAGAGGAAAGCTAGCTGAAGGTTTGTGAATTATAAGTCTAGCTAGATCACAAGAATTTCTTAACATCAAAATTGTCATAAATTTGTCAAAAAGAAACACTTTGTGGAACCAAACGTATAACATGGGCCAGACTTAATAGGGAAAAGGAAGGTGAAGAAAAAAAAAAGGAAATGTTCACATTAGCCTCTCTTAGTCATTGACAGCACTAGAAAAACTTGACTTCTTGACTCTGCATATCAACAGCAACTTCTCATCATTTTCAGAACCAAAGTCTCCAAAATGGATGACCTACACTGTAGAAATAGAAGCTATATTCACCGGTGTATCTACAACATAACGAGCAGGTTCAATCGAATCCAATAGCTTCGGCTTAGACCCTATAGGTACAAAAATATGTTCTGAACCTAGAAAATCAAATGAATTGTGGGTTAAGAAAATTACGAACCCATAAAGTTAAAATCTTTGATCCGCCCTGTCTATATTCATTTCAGATATCTAATGGTTTATAGATACATCCAAAGGTGAAAGCGAAAAAGGAAATGGTACTAGTCAGTATTAAAAAATAAAAATCAAACCTTCCATTTGCTCACTTTCTCATTGGAAGCTACCAAGAAAGTTTTTCAAGTTTGGCAATATATAGAAAGCTAGAAATTATTGCTATGTTCCAAGCCATCTTCTACAAAAATATGAGAAAGAATCAATCATTAATTTTTATTGCTAGCTTTTTATGAAATAAGCCCGGGGGCGGATCCAGTGCTTCGGCACGGATTCATTTCGACCCGGAGAATAGATTTATTACGTGAAAACACAAAAATGTCAACAAATATTAAATTTTGAATCCAAAATTTTAAAACTGTAATAAGTTCAATACTAATAACCTTAAAATTCGAATACAGTATATACTAAAATCCAAAATCCGATTCTGGACAAAGTGCCTATAACTATGGCTTAATACCCAAATTGACACTTGTATTTGCACAGATTTTTAAAGTAAAAACTCCTTAATTCCATGAGTACTCAAATATATACCTCAACTTTTAAACACTTCTAATCCTGTGTGTTCTTCAATTGTGCTTCCTTTTCTGTTTCACCAGTTTTTGAGCCTCAGAAAAAAGAGAGGGACTTTGAACAGAGAAATCACTGCTTTTTTTAAAAATTAATGGTTTGCCGGAAAATTACTCCGGTGATCCCCTTTACATTTTCCGACCAGCGAGGGTTCAACAAACCCTTCCCCATTTTCCATTCCTCTTCCTCTTACTTCTCATTCGTTAAACCCATTTTAATCTTCAAACCCTAACCTACCTCGCCGGGAAAGTAAACTCCGGCTAGCCTCACGTAAGAGCTGGTCGGAAATGGTGTTTTGTCTTTTATTTTTATTTTTCTGATTTTAGTCCCTTGTTTTAAAAATAAATCACCATATTCCCGCTTATTCAGTGCCCCATAAGTTTAGTTAATGACCAAAGACATTAAACATAAGTTGAGGTGTCTATTTTATAAAAAGAAGAATTAATCATAATGACCAAAGACATTAAACATAACTCGTTTAAACTAAAAATAGTTACGGATGTATAATGTTTACATAATTTATGTATATATGTATATAATCATTTATAATCGATGCCTAATTTATAGTTGTCTTACGAATGATTGGGGTGGGGGATTCTCGTAAGAATAAAGAATTAGAATAAAATCGACTAGAAAAAAAGTAAACAGTTAATCTGATATGATGTTAACTACATGTTTAGGCTTTGATTCGAACATTCTAATTTCTTCGAAATAACAACACAAAAGGCACGACCTAGTCAAGAACGCATCGCGAGAGGTACGAAATGATAGGTGCACACCTAAGGCGGGCTAATCAATCCACTCCATAAATGTAGGAAATTGACCGGCAAATTTTTCGTGTTTTATTATTTTATTTATAAATATCTCATTGTTAGTTTGACATTTTCGTCCTACATTTAACAATTTTTTAGTTTCTACCGCAGTATAAATTGATGACTTAATAGATCAAATAAGTCTCTAACGTGTCATTATAAAAATTCTAGGAAAATATCATGGAAACTAAACGATTGAACATTAGCTAGGGGGATATACATTTACATGTAATTTTTCGAAGAGATGTGAGACTCTCCAAAGGATAAAATAAACTAGATTCGTCCCGAACTTTTTTAAGTTCATATTAGGAAATTAATGTAAGAATACAGTATGATTGTATACGTGTATCCATTAAAAGGGAAAATCCACAATTAAATTATGATATACTTCCTCCGTTCCAGTTTATGTGAATTTATTTTCTTTTTAATCCGTTCCAAAAAGAATAACCTCTTTCTAAATTTAAAAATAATTTAATTTAAACTTACAATTCTACCCTTGATGAGAAGCTTTTATAACCGCACAAATACTGTGGCCCCTTTTTGATTTGTTTAGGACCACAAATTTCAAAATTCTTCATTTTTTCTTAAATTTCGTACTCAATCAAACAGGTTCACGTAAATTGAAACGGAGAAAATTGGAATGGAGGGAGTATATACTAGACTTTGTACATGTTAGAATTGTAATACTCACTAAGTACTATAGCCATTTTATTTAAACCAAACTGAAAGAAGTAAAGAAGCATATTTTCCTCCAGAAAATGATTGATCTTCCCAAATTTTCCAATACTCTCAACTTGACTTGGAACTCATTAGTAAAGTCTTGAAGAAGCAGACATCAAAAAAGAGGGACCTGACAAGAAATTGGATAAATTTTTCCACTCATCTTATCATTTGACTAGGTCTTATTAGAAAGGACAGAAAATAGTAGTTCTCATCGTTTTCACTCATGTGAACAAAACATGTCTATCTTTATCTTTGCATTGATTATATGTAGTGATATATTTCCACAATTATTATTTTCCATAGAAGCTGCAGAACTGGCATATCTACTCGTCGGGTAGTAAGATTTGTGTACACATTACCCTCCCCAAACCCTACTTGTGAAATTTTACTAGGTCGTTGTTGTTGTTGGTGGTGTTGTAAGATGCAGAACTGGAGATAATTTATGTCTTTTCAGTTTATGTGACATTATTTCCTTATTAGTACATGATGGTAGAGTATAATCTCGTGTTTTAGTCGCTTATTACACTCGAATTCACTGCACTTTACTAGTGTTGAGCTTTAATTGGTAATGTTATGCACTTATTGTGCGTTTTATGCCTCGTAGGAGTGATTCTGAGTTATGTAGATGTAGTGGAACTAATTCGAGCTATTTGGAGCTTTGAAGTCTGAGTAGAAGCCCAAGCAATTAAGTCGGGATCACGTTCGGGGGTCGAAAACCAAGTCTGGATGTCAAAAAATTTAAAAACTCATTTCTCGCCACAATATGCACTACCGCCCCGCGGGGCGCTATATTTGGAAGATTTAATTGTTGCATCTATATTTACTTGTTCTTGTAATCGAAAGAGGCATAACTTGTGATATCTTTGCACTATATTGTTAGTTGAGTTCATAGATTCTTCTAAGTAATCGAAAAAGGCTAGTTGAATCATTGATTAAACCTAGTTAGGAGAATAATCGAAAGAGGTTTTCCTAAAGATCGATCCACTACGAATTCTTGCATATCTTCACAGTGCTTAAATTGGTTCATATTGAGAGGTTGAGACTTAATCGAGAGAAGAGATTCTACTAAACAATTGTACTGATAATTAAATGAATTCGAGAGACTCACTTGAACATTAGAAGTGAATTATCTAGAGTTAAATCCCAGACAATTATCTTGCATCTATCCTATCAAAATTCCATTTTCTCCCATTGATATCTTCCTTTGCTTAGGCCTTGCTTCGATTGTTATTAGTTAATTAGCTCTAGATTCTTAATTAATTTTAGTGTTAACCACATAAATCTAAATTGTTGATCATCTTGGATAGCAATCTAGCTACAAACTACGATAATATTGTTTAACTCAAATCCCTGTGGATATGATATTATACTATACTATCTTTGGCTAGCGAGCACAATTTAAGTGTGTGTTTTGTGCTCGTCAAATTTTGGCGCTATTGCCGGGGATTGGCAATCAATAGTTTTTTAAATAGTTTGTAATGCTAATTCAGGAATTAGCTTTTAATTTTTATTTTAAAAGAAATCTTGAAGAGCATATTCTTGTTATTGAACTCTAAATGATGTGAAGATGGAATACAACCAGCCTAAGAAAACGGTTGAAGAGTTAGCACCTGAATATTATCAGCGGTGTGCTACGTATTTTAAATGCGGTGAAAATCATATATGGGTTGGTTGTCAAGCAGGTAGTTATTCTTCCTATGGTTCATCTTGTGAACACTCTCACTTTGGCTCTAGTCTGTATAGGTATGAGAATTCATATAGGTATAATTCTGACTCTGGTTGGGATGAATACCCTTATTTTGACTGGAATGAAAGCGAAGTGAGACAACCACCTAAAGAGGAGAATGGTAATTTAGAAGAGCTTATGTATAAGTTCATAAATAAGGTGGAAGAGAAATTTATACAAGATGATGAAGCCACTAACAACCTAACAATGCAAGTGAATCAATTAGTAAATAGACTTAGCTCGTTGCATTATGATGGTGAATATATGGAAGAGATACCTTGTGAAAATGAGCTTACCTGATATGATGAATATCTACGGAGAGAGTTTTCCACTCTGCAAGAGGACTCTGTTTCAACTGAAATGATTGAAAATGAGGCTTTGGTTGATTATGAAGCAATACAAGAAGAGTCCAAACCCCCATCCACATATCCACAATTGCAATTTTTAGTAGAATAGAATGAGGAACAAATGGTCTTGGACTTACCAAAGGAGTACTCACATGACCTTTCTTCTTCATTTTTTTATTCTAACCTTGATCATGTGGATTTTATTTTTGGGGATTTACAGGAATATGCAGGGATTGATCTTGTGAATGAATGCAGAAACAAGTTGAGAATGATCTTACAAGAACAATCCACAGATCAAAATGAGGCCAAGAAAGAAAGAAAAGAGCGGGTCTTGCAAATATCCTTAAAGGACTTTGGCCTGATGAGCTCCATAAAGAATCTCGAGGAGCGAAAGCGAAAAATGCATTCAGAATTAGGGGTGGAGTTCACAAGTTCTCGAAAACTGAAAAATTTCAGAGAAATTTTCTTTACCTCTTGCTTTTTATTTGTGTGTCATGGGGACATGCCACAATTTAAAGTGTGGGGGTGGGGGATGTAAATATGTAAATAACTGTTTATTTTTGTTTCTTGTGTGTGTTTTTGTTTCTTTTGATTGAATTTTTTAAAGTCGAAAAAAAAATTATTTTCTTAAGGTAGTATAATAATTCCCCCTTGGTTTTCTTTGTGTCGCGGTTCTTTTCTAATGGTTTTGTTTGAAACGGGTGTAGTTAGTTTTTATATTTTTTTTAGGAGTAGGAAATCTTGTGCTATGTTTTGAAATGAAAGCAATACCTCTTGACTGTATTATGCCTTGAGAATAGTAAGAGCCCTAGTTGTGGCGCTTAGGCTCAATTTTTTTGACTCTTATATAAGTACCTTAAATGGTACGATCGTAACTTTGATTAACTGCTTGACTAGAGTGTCTCGATGAGCCCGATCCTGAGTGAATTATGTGTCTTGTGTGTGTGAGGATTTGTGTATTATGTTCATTGCATTTGATGTCTAGAATTTGCCCTGCGTGTTTGCAAAGCGAAATAGTAGTTTTATTCAGTCTTGAAAGTGATATAGGCGTTTCTTTGTTAAGCCGGTTATATATTGTACTCACCTAATTATTATGTATCTTAGTTGACCCCTTTGAGCATGTAATCTTGTTTCTTTGGCAACCACATTACAAGCCTTACCCAATTGTTTGAATTGACCATCTATTTGAACCTTCTTACCTCTCACGAGCATTTAAAATTATTATGAACTTTGTAAAAGTTAAAGTGTGGGGTGTTGGTTTGGCTTTTGAGTGGAACTATTGAATTAAGGAGAAATGTACATTATTTTAAAAAAGTAAGAGCCACTCAAAATTTTGTGGTAATTCTTAATGTATTTGTGCTTAAAGAAGTTGAGAGTTGAAATATATTGATGTAAGGGTAGAGTTATGGTTTGACAAAAGTATGAAATTTTGAACGGTCAGTTGTATATATTAAAGTGCTTAGGGATGTGTAGTCAATATATCCAAATGTATCATACCCGTCCCGCAGCCTACATTACAACTAAATAAAGTCCTACTTGATCCTTGACTGAATGAGCTCAATTAGTAGAGTAATACATTACGGGCAAGCTTATGGTACATCTTTTGTAGCACGTGAGTATTACTTCTGAGAGTGAGTGAATTCTTTTTATCTTGAGTTCCTAATTGTTCTTAAACCTTATTATTTTTTGAACTACTCTCTATTGTTGTATGAGGGCACTTGATTCACGAAGGAAAGGTAATGTCGTTAACCTCTGTGCTAGAGTAAGTGAGCGGGTTGTGAAAAATACGTGGTGATTTTGAGTCAAATCTTGGGGCTAGGATGTTACGGTATTGTGCTTAATCTGTTTCGATTAGTCTTGGTGAGATGAGTTAGGAGAGTTGCTTAAAAAGGTCGTGTATATGTGAAGTGTAGTTTAATTGCTCGAGGACGAGCAATGGTTTAAGTGTGGGGTGTTGATGGTAGACTATAATCTCGTATTTTAGTCGCTTATTAAACTCTAATTCACTACATTTTACTTGTATTGAGCTTTAATTGGTAGTGTTTTTGCACTTATTGTATGTTTTATGCCTTGTAGAAGTGATTCTGAGTTATGTAAATGTTGTGGATCTAATTCGAGCTATTTGGAGCTTTGAAATCTGAGTAGAAGCCCAAGCAATTAAGCCGGGATCATGTTCGGGGGTCGAAAATCAAGTTTGGATGTCAAAAATTTGAAAAATTCATTTCTGGCCACAATTTGCACTAGCGCCCCGCGCAAAGTGGCCAAAATTCATATTATGGCACGTTCTGGAATTTCCTACATGCGCGCCGCTTGGGGCTGCGCGGCATGCGGCCCGGTAGCCCAAAAGTGTTAGTGTGACTTTCCAATTCCGCTAAAAAGGGGTAGTTTCGTCCGGTGTTTATTTTGAGGGGCTGCTTAAATACACCAAAACACTATTTTAGATGGACTTTTGATAGATTTTCGACCTAAGGAGTCCAAGGAGGCTAAGGAGGAGTTGGAAGAACACAAGCACACGGATTTCATCATTCCTTCCTCACTCAAGATTCGGGTTTAGATTGAATCTATATTTTCATATACTTTAATTACATTTGTGAAGAACTTCTCCATGTCTATGGAGTAGATCCTTTTGGGTTTTGATGGATTTGGTGTATTGATGATTGTTTGTGAATTATAACTCTATTTTAATGTAGTTGAATCGTTTTTAGAAGATTTAATTGTTGCATCTATATTCACTTGTTCTTGTAATAGAAAGAGGCATTAACTTGTGATATCTTTGCACTATATTGGTAGTTGAATTCATAGATTCTTCTAAGTAATCGAAAAAGGCTAGTTGAATCATTGATTAAACCTAGTTAGGAGAATAATCGAAAGAGGTTTTTCTAAAGACCGATTCACTACGAATTCTTGCATATCTTCACAATGCTTAAATTGGTTCATATTGAGAGGTTGAGACTTAATCGACAGAGGAGTTTCTACTAAACAATTGTACTGATAATTAAGTGAATTCGAGAAACTCACTTGAACATTAGAAGTGAATTATCTAGAGTTAAATCCCAGACAATTATCTTGCATCTATCCTATCAAAACCCTATTTTCTCCCATTGATATCTTCCTCTGCTTAGGCCTTGCTTCGATTGTCATTAGTCAATTAGATCTAGATTTTTAATTAATTTTAGTATCAACCATATAAATCTAATTTGTTGATCATCTTGGAAGCAATCTAGCTACAAACTACGATAATATTGTTTAACTTCAATCCCTGTGGATACGATAATATACTATACTATCTTTGGCTAGCGAGCACAATTTAAGCGTGTGTTTTGCGCTCGTCAGTACGTTCAGAAAAGATTGACATATCTATATATTTGGAACAATTTAATTTTGAACTTCTGTTTTACCCTTATTGAACATGGTTAAGATCAAGTTTCAATAATCCGGACAATGTTATGGCATGTTTACGATCACAAGTTTCAAAAATCTTCTTTTTTTTGTTGACTTCGTGCTAGATAAACTAAGTCATATAAATTGAAACAGAAATAGTAGCATTTATGTTTCCTTGATATTTCTGTGGATTCTTTTAGAAGCATAATATACGTCAAAATGTCTCATCAATTTCAAGTTCCTAGTGACTTGAGTGCTAAATGGAGCTTGTGGCATCATATTATTTTGTCCACAAAACTAATGAATGCAACAATGAGAGTTAAAACGAACAATAATTAGGAAAACGTGTTGTGTTTAGTGACCCTCGTTGGTTTGGTTGATGGAGTGGACTGTTGTCTCCGGGAGCGAAGCTAGGTAGCGGAAAGGAGTTCAGCCGAACCCCCTTCGTCGAAAATTATACTCTATATATAAGCTTCTTCTTTTTTTTATGTATAATAGTAGGTGTTGAATCCCCTTAGCTTCTTTGCGTGTTTACTATTTATTCTTTGAATCCCCTTAATGAAAATCCTACTTCCGCCATCTACTTATATGATCTTAGGTAATACTCATATCACGAGTTTAGTTTTTTCGATTGAGTTACTAATGTCCCTTTTATTCAATATGGTATTAGAATCAGGCTCATATCTATTTTTGGTTTACCCAATGTTGGACTCCTATTTAATGTACACGTTCTAAATGTCCATCTGTTGACATGCATAAATGTTAAAATGTCTGGGTTGATTGAGAGAATGAGTTGTTGTCTCCTTGTTTTTGGCCTTTTGATGCATCTAACCTACTATATCTAAGGAATTTCTCCTGTTATAAATAGCCAAGTTTGAGTTTAACTAAGGCCACTAAGCACAAATTTGATGGTTGCTTCTTTTTTTCCCTACTTTTTGTTGCTCCCTCATAAGAGAATTTGTCACTCACTGATCTTGAGCCGAGGGTCCATCGGAAACAGCTCTCATATGAAGTAGGGGTAAGGTCTGCATACACATTACCCTCCCCGGACCATACTTGTGGGATTCCACTGTTGGTGTTGTTGCTGTTGTTTTCCGACTTTTAACTTGAAAGCCAGTAGTTTCAGTTGAGGCACAGGAACAAGATAAAAAAAACACATTGATTTTTTAGAAAGGAAATAATTTCAGGAACATTACAGTTGAAAAGCAAAAGAAGCATAACCTATTTATTATATGTGCATTACCTATAGTATATTCTGAAGTCTGAAAATACATTCTTTTGTAAATTCTTAAGTTACTCACTCACTTGTGCTTGTTGTAGTAGAGCCACTAATCCATATCTCACTATTAGAATCCGATGAACTTAGGAACTTAACTTTCTTGAGCAGTGCAACCTTATCTGATTCAGGGGAAAAGGGAGGGATATTAACACTCTTAGACTTGATTAAGTTAAAACTATCACTAGACTCTAATGTCTTCTCATTTTGGAATTTTCCACTCTGAATCTTTCTTAAAATGTCCAATACTTCATCCATTGTTGGCCTGATATCTTTCTCAAGTTGCAAGCATCGAAAAGCTAGCTTCGCGACAGAGATAGTCATTCTCTTAACAAGTGTATCTGATGTAAACCCGAGCGATGGATCAATCAGTTCATCAAATGCACATCTTTGTATCCTGTTTATTGCCAAGTTAGCCAAATTGATCTCGTGTTTATGCCTAGTTATGTCCACAGCGGGCATTGATGATATCAGCTCGATAAGAACAACCCCGAAACTATAAACATCACTTTTGTCAGTAAGTTGATAACACTCATGATACTCAGGATCGACGTATCCAGGAGTTCCTTGAGGAGCAGTGGATATGTGAGAAACTTCGTTGGGGAAAAGTCTTGACAGCCCAAAATCTGCAACTTTGACACGAAAGTTGTCGTCAAGAAGAATGTTATTAGTCTTGACATCGCGATGTATCACATCAGAAGCGTGGAGGTAGGCTAATGCACTAGCAGTTTCTACAGCAATACTCATACGGATTGGCCACGTGAGCGATCCCTCTTCTGCTCTTTCGCTGTTAAGATGATCAGCAACTGTTCCATTGGAAATGAATTCATAAACAAGGAGAAGTTCACGGCTTCGTCTTGATGTGCAGCCATAAAGAGACACAAGATTTTGGTGCCTCAAACGAGTAAGAATTTCGATTTCATTTATGAACTGCTGCATTCTTTTGCAGTTGTGCTCATATAGGCATTTTACTGCTACTTCCCTTCCATCATATAGTTTTCCTAAATCATAACATGTAACAACAATGAGATACTGAATTTTTTAGTTTAACATATGTCTTACATTTAAAGCTATACATACCATAATATACAGTTCCAAAACCTCCATCTCCAAGCTCATTTGAGGGATCAAAATTATTAGTGGCTTCTTTAAGTTCAGCATAGGAGAAAACTGGAACCTGAAATCCAAAATATTTGCTCTCTACCTCAATCTCCCGACGAAATTGTGTAGAACCACTCTTCCCTCTCTTGCGACGCCAGATAGAAAGGATGACAATGGAAGATACTAGGATCAAACCAACTCCAATAAAAACTAGAAAACATAAGATAAAGTAATCAAAGTTTGATTCTTTGGAAGTGTACTATTTTAAAGTAAAAGCATTGTTAGTGGCAACAAATATTGTTAATAACAGACAATTACCTGCAGCCAGAATCATTCTCAGCTTACTTTTTTCTTTTTTCCCTGAAGTAAAAAAAGAAGCTATTTTAGATAAACCTAAATAGAAAACAAGCAGAACAAGAGTTTTTTCCCACTAAAGATGGGTTGACACAATAGTAAGTTTCAGTTGTTTATACCTTTGGAACAATGAAATTTGTGGTCGCGACCGATCAGGCATTTCCCTCCTTTGTCAAGACAGTGATGACAATCATTGGACAACTCCCATTCTAGCAGAATATTAGAACTCAACAGTTCAAACAAGTCACTTGCATATGGTTTTGATGGTGTAGGCAAAGGAATTGGCAATTGTATTATTGAACAGTGATCTGGAAGTTTGCCACTTATCTTATGACTAGAATTTCCCAATGTTTCATTGGGATGGTGATAATAGACATTGAAATCTTTACACTTGCTGTAATTCTCAAAATCATGAAAAAAGGCATCAGTTTTCTTCTGCATGATGTCCTGACTATGGTTGCATCTGTACAAAGTTAAGTTAGGAATAATTTGGAAAGAAATCAAAGGGGAGTTTGGAAATGAGAATTTTTTGTTAAAAGACTTGCAACTTTTGTTTTCTAAGTATTTCTGAAGCTCAGAATCTGAAAGAAGGAAAAAATCACTCTTCCTCACTAAAGCATCATACTTGTGTTTACCAAGTTCAATCTTTGGATATGGTTTAGCCTGACAATCAAACTTGTATATTCCACACTCGGGGTTGCTAGAATTTGTGAAAGGAAACTTCATAACTCCAAGATTTCCACACTCGAATTCCTCGGTGCAGTTGGATTTGGAGTTACCTTGTAGTTGAGGTAGGTTAAAGATCAGTAAACAACACAAAAACAAGAAAGTAGAAGCCATACCATGTACTCCTATATGGAACAAGAAAAACAAGAAAATAAGAAAAGAAGGGTGTTAATGGTTTATTCTGCAATATTAACCTTGTTTTCTGGTTTAATTTTCTATCAGTTGCCTTGGAATTGGTTTACAAAGACTTTGAGGAAGGGAAACAAGATTCAAGGAGGGACAAGATGGAAGAATTTTCCACTCTTCTTCCTCATTGACTATAATGTAAAGACTTGACTTATTGACTCTTAATCTAAGAGATTTTTCTGCTTCTTTTTGTCTATTTTAAACAGAGTCTAATAAGCATGTACCTTCTTTCTGAAGCAGAAGGTAAGCATTTTGGATCATATGATATTTCCATTAGAGAAAGGGAAGTTGGTAAATATATCAGTTATGGGTCATTTTCTAGTGAACTGTAAAGGTAATATGTTATCAACTAATCTGGACAAAAACTTGCCCAAACCTGTGAATATATGACATGTATTCTTCTACCAAAAAAGGTTGTGGTGGAATGGTAAGTACTATTTCATCCTTAAGCAAAGGTCTCGAGGTTCAAGCCGTGGACATAGAGTTTCCTTTGTCAATGAGCACTTTAACCCCCACCCACAAACTCCCATGTGGAACTTCCTGCCGCGAATTCAAATTTAGCCGGTCCCAATGCAAGTACAAGATATTGAGAGGGAAACCAAGAAAGTCTTTTTAATTATTATGCAAGGGTTACCGAATGTTTATGCACATACCATTATTTAGTTATAAGCATTCTCCATACTATATATTTGATGGGGTCCATCTCATTCAAAAGTCAAAGTAATAGGCATGTGCCTAAAAAAAATACTTGGCTGAAAATTTCTTTGGTTTGGCAGTCAACTTTATTGAATTGTTAACATTAAAGAAAAAGAAGGAAAAATGTGCAAATTGTCAAATATAGTAGGCTTCAGAGAGTGAGTCTTTGGCTATAAAAGGAGAGTTTCAGCTCTCATTTCTACACACCAACAAAGAGAAAGAAAGAGTGAGGTTTCACAGATAGGATATAAGAAAATAGTCTGTGAGAAAATAGAGAGTGGGCGATATTGTAGTGAGGTGAGAATATCAAAAAAGGGTTATTTCTTTTGAGTGTTGTAGTGGTCTTTGGAGTATTTTACTCGGACCTACAAATTATAAAATTCTTTGTTATAGTGATATCAGTTGCTCCTCTCGGGGCCTTAGTTTTTTCCCTTATTCAAAAAGGTTTTCCACGTAAAACACTTGGTGTCGTTGTCACTCTTTTATATTTGTTAATTACCGTATCTCGGAGCTACGTTATAATTCCGCTTTTATTACCGTGAATATTATTTATGTGGAAGTTTATTCCTAACAACTGGTATCAAAGCACATGTTATGCTCGTTCACAGAAGTACTATTCACTGTCGGTAGTACTATACTCGGTAAAAAAAAAATATCCGGGGTAAAATACGAGGTAGCAAAATTCAACGGACATAGCGGTTTCTCAACATGGCAAAAAAAGGATGAGGGATATACTCATCCAACAAGGATTACACAAGGTACTAGATGTTGATGCCAAGAAACCTGATACCATGAAAGGTAAAGATTGGGGTAACTTAGATGAAAGAGTTGCTAGTGCAATCAGGTTGCACTTATCGGATGATATGGTAAATAACATCATTGATGAAGACACTGCATGTATCATTTGGACAAGGTTGGAAAGCCTATATATGTCCAAAATGGTGACAAATAAATTGCACCTGAAAAAGTAGTTATACATCCTACACATGGGTGAAGGTACGATTTTTTTGTCGCATTTAAATGTTTAACGGACTAATCACACAGCTCGCCAACCTCGGAGTGAAAATCGAGGAAGAAGATAAGCCATCTTTCTATTGAAATTGTTTCCATCTTCATATGATAATTTGGCAACAACCATCCTGCACGGTAAGACTACCATTGAGTTGAAAGATGTCACGTCGATTCTTCTACTCAATGAGAAGATGAGAAAAAAGATTGAAAATCAAGGACATGCTCTCATCAGAGAAGGTAGAGGCAGGAGTTATCAAAGGAGTTTGAGCAACTATGGTAGATCCGGATCTCGAGGGAAGTCTAAGAACCAATTCAAATCAAGAGTCAGAAATTGCTAAAATTGTGATCAACCAGGTCACTTCAAAAGAGATTGCCCAAATCCAAGGAAGGACAAAGCTGAAAGAAGTGGCCAGAAGAATGTCGACAACACAACCGTCATGGCGTAAAATAATGATAATGTTGTCCTCTTTATAAATGAGGAAGAGGAATGCATGCATTTGTCAGGTCCAGAGTCGGAATAGGTGATTGATACAGCAACATCTTACCATGCCACATCGATAAAAGATCTTTTTTGCAAATATGTAGCAGGTGATTTCGGCACTACACAAGTTACTTGAAGATTGCGGGGATTGATGATATTTGTATCAACGCAAATGTCTGATGTACATTGGTTCTAAAGGATGTGTAACATGTACCTGATTTGCAGATGAACTTGATCTCGGGAATTGATTTAGACCGAGATGGATACGAGAACTATTTTGCAAATAAAAAGTGGAGACTCACCAAGGGATCATTGGTGATTGCAAAGGGAGTTGCTCGTGGCACGTTGTACAGGACAAATGCAAAAATATGCCAAGGTGAATTAAACATGGAACAAGATGATATTTCTACAGATTTGTGGCACAAAAGAATGGGTTATATGAGCGAGAAGGGATTGCAGATTCTTGCAAAGAAATTACTCATCTCTTTTGCCAAAGGTACAACGATAAAACCTTGTGACTACTATTTATTTGGTAAGCAGCATAGAATCTCATTTCAGACATCGTCTGAAAGAAAATTAAATATGCTTGATTTAGTATATTCTGATGTTTGTGGTCCAACAGAAATTGAATCGATGGGTGGCAACAAATATTTTGTTACTTTTATTGATGGTGCTTCACGAAAATTATGGGTTTATATTTTGAAAAACAAAGATCATGTATTTCAAATTTTCTTGAAGTTTCATGCTTTGGTGGAAAGAGAGACGGGTCGAAAGCTAAAGCGTCTCCGAAGTGACAATGGAGGTGAGTACACTTCAAAGTGTTCAAGTCATGGGATCAAACATGAAAAGATAATTCTTGGAACCCCACAGCACAATGGTGTAGCCGAGAGGATGAACTGCACCATTGTTGAGAAAGTGAGAAGCATGCTCGGAAAGGCTAAACTGCCTAAGTCATTTTGGGGTGAAGCAGTTCATACAGCATGTTACCTAATCAATAGGAGTCCATCAGTTCCATTGGAGTTTGACATCCCAGAGAGAGTTTGGACCAACAAGGAAGTGTCCTACTCACATCTAAAGGTGTTTGGTTGCAGAGCTTTTGCACATGTACCAAAGGAGAAGAAAACAAAGCTGGATCATAAATTTGTTCCTTGCATATTCATGGGATATGGATATAAAGAGTTCGGGTACAGATTATGGGATCATGTAAAGAAGAAGGTCATTAGAAGCATAGATGTAATTTTCCGAGAAAGTGAAGTTGGAGTTGTAGATCATAAGTCAGAGAAGACAAAGAATGGTATAATCTCTAGCCTTGTTACCATTCCTTTTTCTTTTAACTATCCCACAAATGCAGAAAGTACGACCGACGAGGTTGCCGAGCAAGGAGAGCAGCCTGATGAGGTTATTGAGCAGGAGGAGCAACTTGATGATGATGTCGAGCAAGTGGATCACCCCATTCAGGAATAAGAACAACCTCAACCTCTGAGGAGATCAGAAAGGCCAAGGGTAGAGTCATGCAGGTACCCTTCCACAGAGTATGTCCTCATCAGTGATGAGGGGGAGCCAGAAAGTTTTAAGGAGGTGATGTCTCATCCAAAAAAGAACTAGTGGATGAAAGTCATGCAAGAAGAGATGGAATTGATTTGATTCTACCAAGAGAAAGGCAGAAGAAGACAATGACCAAAAAGAAGGTTTGCCTTCCTGGACGTTGAGCCAAAATACAGTAAAATTGTCACGACCCAAATTAACCCTCCGTAAGGTGTCGTGATGGCACCTAGTCTTTACGACTAGGTAAGCCTAATATTACGAAAAATGTAAAGAAAACACAACATCTTAAAGATAAACAACATATTGTGAATAGCCAAAAGTAGTACCACTCGACATATACAAAATAATTTCCCAAGACCCGTAATATCACTAAGTCACAAGCTGCTATAATCTATGTAGCTTTATACAAAAGTCTGAAGATAATAAAGAAGGTCTCTAGGCGAGGGAGTAGTAGGGGACTCCGAAGATCTGCGGACGCAAGCAGAAGTACCTTGAAGTCTCCTAGAATCAGCAGCATGCGCTAACCCCAAGGCTGATAGCTCGTACCTGGATCTGCACACAAAAACATGTGCAGGAAAGGGCATAAGTACACCACAATGGTACCCAATAAGTGCCAAGCCTAACCTCGGTTAAGGCCCTACCGGAGTAAATATAATAAATTAAATAGTAAAAGATATAAGTAAATTTTACGGTAACACAGTTAAAGAAATTCTCGAAAATTTAACAGTTAAGGGAGCCCTCGGCTTAGAACAAGGTAAACACAGTGGGGAATCTCTCAGGATACCGTCCCGTAGTTTCAAATGAATATGCAGTACAGGGGGATCTCCCGGAATACGTCCGTAGTCCCAAAGTAAATATGCAATGCTGGGGGATCTCCCGGAATACGTCCGTAGTCCCAAAGTAAATATGCAGTACAGGGGGATCTCCCGGAATACGTCCGTAGTCCCAAAGTAAATATGTAGTACAGGGGGATCTCCCGGAATACGTCCGTAGTCCCAATTTAAATATGCAACGCAAGATGAAATGGCAGGTATGGCATTGAGTTATACAGTTTATACTGGACATAGATAAGGCAAATAAGGACTTAACTAAACATGACGCATAGAATGTCAATTAGGCAGTTAAAACACGTAAGCATGCTTCTCTAGTCTAAGTTTCACAACTAAACGTGTTAATGCAATTTAATAAGGAAAAACAATTTATGATTTAGAAAGGAAAAAAACTGGATTTTTGCAATAATAGCATGTGTACGTACTCGTCACCTCACGTACACGGCGCCCACACATCAATTAATATCAAACACTTTAAGGGAAAAGTCCCCAACACAAGGTTAGGCAAGCCACTTACCTCGAACCTCTCAAATCACCTCGATAACATGTTCTTGCCACGAGTATCCGGCTCCAAATGGCCCGAATCTATTCAAATAATTGCATAATGTAAATATAATTACAAGTAACTAATTTAGCTAATTAATTCGAAGCTAAAGTGTGAATTTAGGGAAAATGCCCAAAAAGTATCCCCGGACCCACGTCTCGAAATCGGGTAAAAATTACAAATTATGAACACCCATTCACTCACGAGTTCACTCAAACAAAAATCATCTAAATCCGACGTCAAATTCCCATTCAAATCTCGGATTTTCAATTGGGGAACCCTTTTCCCCCATTTCCAAACTTCTACCCTCAATTTCCTCAATTAGACGAGTAAAACAACAATAGATAAATGTATTATGATCAAAATAGAGTTAGAATTAGTTACCCAATAGTTCTCCTTCAAAATCCCTTGAGAAATCGTCTTCCACCGAGCTCTAAATCGAATTTTGTGTTATGAAATTTCAAACCCTCGAAACTCTCTTTTCTGCCCAGCGATTTCCGCACATGCGGACCTAGGACCGCACCTACTGTCACGCACCTGCGGACAATCCATCGCAGGTGCAAAGTCCACTTACTTGAGCTGGGTCCGCATCTGCGACTGCCCTTCCGCAAATGCGGCTCCGCTCCTGCGGCTCACTCATCGCATCTGCGACCACTGACTCTCTGGCCTAAAATCGCACCTGCGATCCCATCCTCGCCTCTGCGAGGCTGCACCTGCGGACTCCCCACCGCAGGTGCGAAAACACCAGAACCAGCAACTCCAAAAATTCCTCTAAGTCCAAGTTCATTCCGTTAAGCATCCGAAACACACCTGAGGCCCCCGGGACCTCAACCAAGCATACCAACCAATCCTAAAATACCATACGAACTTAGTCGAACCTTCAAACCACGTCGAATAACACCAAAATCATGAATTAAGCACGGATTCAAGCCTAAGAATTTAAAATTTTCCAAATTCTACAAACGACGCCGAACCACATCAAATCTAGTCTGAATGACCTCAAATTTTACACACAGGTCACAAATGACATTACGAACCTACAGTCACTTTCGGAATTCCATTCCGAGCTTGATATCAAAATTTTCACTATCGGCCGAAATCGCCGAAAAACTAATTTTCGCCAATTCAAGCCTAAATCTACTACAGACCCCCAAAACACATTCTGGACGCGCTCCTAACCCCAAAATCACTCAACGGAGCCAACGGAGTCGACGTAATTCCATTCCGGATCCGTCTTCACACAGTTCCGACTACGGTCCAAACTCTAAGGCTTAAACTCACAACTAGGGACTAAGTGTCCCAAAACTCTCTGAATTCCATAACCAATCACTCCGGCAAGTGCCAAAAGTAGAAACAATTATGGGGAAAGCAGATATTAGGGGATCGGGGCTCTAACTCTCAAAACGACCGATCGGGTCGTTACAGAAACAGTCTACGGAAATGATTGTAAGTTAGCGCGGAGAGCACCTCCATTTCAGTAGTTAGAATCCTCTGCATTAGAAACTGTGCTTAATAGTTTGAACAGCTGCCGTGGAAACACACATGGAAGGTAAATGTTCCATACAAAGTGGCATGGTTTCTTTGGCTGGTCGCAAAGGAGGCTTGTTTAACTCAAGAAATCTGAAGAGGAGGGGAACGTAACTGTGTTCTAATTTCCATTTCTGTGGAAAATTTTGAGAAAGCCATCTGTTTCTAAATTGCAAAATGACTGCACAATTATGGGACATCTTTCTAGCAATGATAGGCCTGAGTGGGACAATGCCAATGGAAACTTTGGCGGAGTTGAATGATCAACAGACCAGAAAAGAAGAAAAGGGCAGCCCGGTGCACTAAGCTCCCGCTATGCGCATGGTCCGGGAAAAGGACGGACCACAAGTGTCTATTGTACGTAGCCTTACCCTGCATTTCTGCAAGAAGCTGTTTCCACGGCTTAAGCATAATTCCAGCTTGCATATGGTGAACTGTCTGGATGGAGAGGAATTCAAGATGTTTTGAAGATAAAAGCAACTCAATCCAGAAGATAAAACTAATTGTATTATACTGTTCTATTTCTGGTGTAAACAGGAATATATGGATGATACTGAGTCTCTATTAGAAGTACTTAGAGTCTCTATAAGGTAGAAGATACTTTTTGGTAGTTCATACCTTTTTGCTTCATTCACTTTGTAATTATGGCCCACACAGCCTTTTGTGTTTTTAATAATACAAAACTTGTTACCATTTCCCCAAAAAAAAAAACTGTACTTAATAGAAACATACAAAGAAAGAGATAATCTGGTGATTCCTTTACAGATGATGCAATGGGTGTGAGTACATATTTGTATCAAGTACTTTTAGATGAAAGCAAAGCGTGTAAAAGTTTCACCCGCTAATACTACTACTGCCACAGCTACTAAGCCACTTTTCAGTTACAGAAATTGGTGAAGGTGGCATTTGCCTCTTCTTCAGCAGTACAACATTATCGGGTGCAGGAGAAGGAGGGACCTTTTCACTTTCAGGTTCAGTGTCATTGACAATTTCTTCCTTTATCTTCTCATCTTTGATATCATCAGCGTGTTGAATATGTTTTAGCGTCTCCAGTACTTCATCCATTGTCGGTCTGAAGTCCTTCTCAAGCTGCAAGCATTGAAAAGCTAGCTCTGCTACTGAGGTAGTCATTCTCCTAACTTCTGCATCTGATGTGAATCCCAGCGACGGATCAATCAACTCATCGAATGCACATTTTTGAATCTTCTTCATTGCTAAGTTAGCCAAATTGATCTCATGTCGATGCCTTGTAATATCAACAGCAGGCATTGATGAGATAAGTTCAACAAGGACAACACCAAAGCTATAAACATCACTTTTATTAGTGAGCTGGTAACATTCATGATATTCTGGATCGACATATCCTGCTGTCCCTTGAGGAGCAGTTGAGACATGAGTAGCATCATTAGGAAAAAGTCTTGAAAGCCCAAAATCTGCAACTTTGACACAACAATTGTCGTCGAGGAGTATGTTGCTAGTCTTCACATCGCGGTGTATTATGTCAGATGCATGGAGGTAAGCCAACGCACAAGCAGTTTCTACAGCAATATTTATACGGATAGGCCACGCAAGGAATCCGTCCTTTGCTCTATCACCGTGCAAGTGATCAGCCACTGTTCCATTTGAAATGTATTCGTAAACAAGGAGGAGTTCACGGCTATGCTTTGGTGTGCAACCGTAAAGGGTAACAAGATTCCGGTGCCTTAGGCGAGTGAGAATTTCAATTTCATTCTTAAACTGCTCCATTCTCTTGCAGTTGTGCTCATAAAGTCTCTTCACTGCAACTTCTCTCCCATCCCTAAGTTTACCTAGTAAGGAATGTACAAATTAAGTAAGCTGTATAAATTTAGTTACCTATTCGTGTCATTCGAACATCTATTTTTGCTTTCAAGATTCTTACCGTAGTAAACAGTTCCAAAACCTCCATCTCCTAGTTCTCTGGAGGAATCAAATTTACTAGTAGCTTCTTCAAGTTCAGTGTACGAGAAGACCGGGATGCCATAATTACTACCTCCCTCATAGTCATAATTTGAGGAAGGATCAGAAAATTTGTTTCTTGATGGGAAGAATAAACAACCTTTGTGTTCGTTCTTGTAACGACAGACAATAAAGGCGACCACCAAGATTATTAACAGTAATGCTCCACCTAAAACTGAAAAGAAGACAAAAATGAAAGTAAACAAGATGTTGGAACTATGATCAAATGTCAAATTCAGGGATAATAATATAGCACTAACTTACCTGAGCCAAGAATCAGTCCCAACTTATTTTTCCCTGAAAATGAGGTAATGTCAGACAAATCATGGAGGAGGTAGTACAGAAAAGCAATGATCTGCATCTGACAAGGAAGAAAAGAGAACATATAAAATGTTTCAGTGGATAGAAATGGATATACAAGGACATGCATTTTTGAATAAAAATATTGGTTTTGGATCAGTAGGCAACTGCTTGCGGATATGCCAAACGATCCAAGTGTTAGTAAGACACTGACCTCCTCTAGTGCCACATTTTGAACAAGCATCAGAAAATCCCTATATGAGTAAAACTCCATAGATCAAAATCTTAGACAAGTTAGAACTCTTTGACCTTGAACTTTCTTCAGGCAATTGAATAAGTGAAAGAGTCACCTACAGTCTCACTTTTCAAGTATTATCTTATGTTCCCAGTCATACATAGCATGGAACATTTGACAACATCATAGAAATCTTTGTAAGTCAAAGATTCTTATGTAGAATGCATTTAACTAGATAGTATTGGAAGAAAGATAGGATCAAAAGGTTGAAACAGCGTAGGCACACAATCAATTAGGGATGTTCGTAGGTCGGTACGATACGTTATCTAGTCATTTCGGTTCGGTATTTTCGGTATTCGATTTCTTAAAATGCTATACCAATACCATACCTAATTACATTCGGTATGGTTTGGCTTTTCTCCTTCCGGTTTCGATTAATTCGGTTCGCTAATTTCAGTTTATGTGGCTTGAATATTAACTAGTGTACAAAGTCATAGACTGTAATATTCTTAATTAAAATACTCAAGGAAAACGTTCTAAACTCACTTGAATGTTGACAAAATCTTTATCCAAAATCATCAAGTATCAACTAAGAGAAAAAAGGTACATAAAGGAATACATTTAATCATTGGAAATATCATGTTACTTGCATAGAGTTAATTGTTGAAATTAGAGAATACAACAAGGACTAACACTACAAGAAAATTGCAAATTGCATGGAGATTTTCTTGGGGATTATACGGAAAACAAGAGTAACGGAGTAAGAAACACCTCAAACCGTTGAAATATTAACGTTAAACTGCTTGGCAATCTAGAGAGTAAGAATTAGAATCTGCATCCTACCGTGTTCCTCCATTTTCCTAAAGAAGTACATGGGCTTTAGTGTCAACCTCAACATGAATGCCAAAGAAATGTATTGTGTAACTTAGTATGTTGATCAATAATATCTGCAATGTAAAATTTAGTATATATTTCGATACGGTATCAGTATTTCGGTATTATTTTTTTAAATAACAAATACCATACCTAGTTGTGAGCATGATATAGAATTGCTACACTATTCTCCAGACTTGCGCTTAAACAAATTTCCTGATTTTAACCCCATAGAAGGGTACTTACTCTCAATGCCGTACAGTGCAGAAATGTACCATTGAGGAGTTTAGTGAAGAAGCTGTTGAAGACACATACAGGGAAAGGACCACAAGTTCAAAGGGATTTAACAACTTCATGTTAGCCTACTTCAATAAATCTTTGCAAACTATTAACCTAGTCCTTCATATGTATCATTTGAGATGACATCTTGGACATGAATTAACTCAGATATAGCTCAACTAATAGATGATCACAAGCGTTATTCATTTAACGGACCTTTTGATTCTACAATTGTGTACTCAAAATGTAAACTTGAACTTGTTAATAAAGCAGGAGATTAGGCGGCCTATTAGATTGAGAAAAGAATTAAAGAAGTCTTCAATTGGTAACCTGTTCTACTTAACAAAATAATACTGGTGTAACCAAAGGATTAACAGGACAAAAGATCAAACCCCAAAATGCATAGTTTAATCAGAATAAGACACCATTCATCAGATAAGTTATTAGCTGCTATAAGGGTATTTCCTTGGCTGCATTAATTTTGTTGTTTTTACACATCATTAATCATCTCAGCATAATCTAAATCTCCAATTCAGTTGTATCTTAAAGGGGAGTCTTGGCGTAATTGGTAAAGTTGTTGCCATGTGACCAGAGTTCACGGGTTGGAGCTGTAGAAACAGTCTCTTGCAGAAATGCAGGGTGAGACTGCGTACAGTAGACCCTTGTGGTCCGGCCCTTCCCCGGACCCCGCACATAGCGAGAGCTTAGTGCACCGGCTGCCAATTCAGCTATATCTTGATGCCTACATCATCAAGCTAAACCTTTTGTGCACTTGGTAATTACACGAAAAGAACCTAAAATGCGGTGCCTAATCATAGCATAAGTTTCTGAATAATTATACTGGAAATTAACTACCAGAGAGAGGCTTACTGGTAGGTTTGCAACTCGCGGAATGAGGCCTGTCAGTACAGAAACATTTGAATTGATAAGGAGTTTCTTCAAATCCACAATGCCCTCCGCTTTCTGCACACTCACTGCAATTACTAGCTTTCCAACTCAATCTAAAACCCCTTCTCAATATCAATTGATAATCAAGAACTTGATTGCTTCCCTCATTTTCAAGCATTTCCACTGGTATCATTAGATGATTTTCACACACTTGTAATGCAAACTCAAAGCCTTCATCCTCAGCAAACATAGCAACACCCCAATCATTTCTATTTTCTTCACCACAAACAAAACCAATCTTGTGCTTCAAAATATGCTCGGGTATCGACTCATTACACTTCGACAACAAGTAAATTCTTGATTCATTGACAAATTTAAAAGGGCGATTATCGAGTGAGATGTTCTTGATCTCAGAAACACAACCATTGCTTGTAGTACTATTAAAGACTGAATTTTTCAGCTGAAAAATATGATCTTGGTATGAAATCTTTTCAACTATATACTCATTTGCAGCAATATGTACAACAGGAAAACCTTGTTCACTACAATTTAGCCCAAATCCAGGGTATCCACAATAAGATTCCTGCTCATCTTGAATATAAAATGGAAAACTTATGTTTGGACCATTTTTGCAATTTATAGGCTGACACGCTACAAACTGAGGATCAACAGCAGAACATTTACCTAGGATTAAGGAAAATATACAAAGGTTTAATGATATTATCAAAATATACCTGTTTTCTTGGTTCATTTGTAATCTTGAACAGCTCAAAATATACAACTAGACAAGTAGATAATGAAAAATACACTAAGGGGAGATAAGGGTGTTTCTTGAATTTTTCTTTTTGTTAGCAAAAAGATGGCTTCATTTGATATACAAAAGTTGACTTTGTATCTACCTCATATCTTAGAGAAAGTTGTATGTTCAAGATTAAACTTAAATGGGGTCAATTTTTTAACAATTAAGTTGCATATATTGACCAATAAACTCTATTGACTAATGATTATTTAGCTTGAAATAGAAATACAAATGTCTGCTTTAAAGATATTTGTCAATTCACAGAGGATAAAGAAAATTCTGATTTTATATTAAAAGTGGGACACGGGTTTCCTGCTCATATGTCTGCTGCAGCAATTTGCAGCTACCCCTTTAGAAGAAAGATTGAGTTTTTATTATATGAAGTGTAATTTTGGCCATTAATTTTTCCTTTTTTTTGTTGGAAAAACAAGATTTGTTGCGTTATTTCTGTAGATCTCGGGTTCGAGCCAGGTGTTGTCATTCCCCGAATTCTGCATGGATGAAAGATGATATATGCGCGAAGCTACTTTTTTTTAAAATCAATAAGCAACCTTTAGACTTTAGTACTATCAAATTCTATGCTCAAAGGATTTAACCATTCAAATTCTTTGGAAAATCGAGAGAGGATTGAATATCCTTTTTTAATTTTATTTTTAATGTCTTTGTGGTATAACCTTTAGGTATCTGAAACTCACTAACTCAATTAATCCAGATTTCTGCCGCATAAGAACGGTTAAAGGGAGAAATACTTCCTACTAAAAAATTATTTTTAAAGTTCGAATTTGCGATTTCCGATTAAAAGTGGAGGAATCCATCCGGCTTTTCGGTAACATCATGTTAGGAGTTATTCACCATGAAGTTGATAGTTTATCTAGAAAGGTCAACTTATTTGTTCATAATTTAAAATATTCTCCTAATCAAAGAAATTAGATTTTTTTTAATGCAACATCAATTGATGATTAATGTTTACTAGTAATAGGTTTGAGTTACTATATTTTACTGAGTTGATTTTTTTTTTTGGCGGGGTCATATTCAAACTTGACTTTTCTCTTCTTTTTTGTTGACCCTTTATAATTTTCTCTCTTTTAAGAACTCTAATAACAAGAGTAAGGAATAATATGAATTGCAGTAAAAGTTTGGAATTTTTTAACAAATATACATGTTAATATTCCTATGATACTTCATAGTATAACATATTACATCCTTTTAAGTTATAAAACTAGAGAGAATATGTCCTTTTTTTAAAATAATTTCTCTCTTTTATGACGGTCACGTGTTTGGCACGTGGATGAATAATTCTGTTTTTGCTTTAGTGGTGAGCATCCTTCACTTCCAACAAAGAGGTTGTGAGTTTGAGTCACCCAAGAGCAAGGTAGAGAGTTCTTGGAGACAGTGGCGAAGCCAGGAAATTCGATAAGGGTGTTCAAGCGTTTGCCAATGGACTATGTAAGGGTGTTCAAAGTCTATTTTTAATCAATAACAAGTAATATTTTACTTTATACGGAGTATAATTTTCCGGCGAATGGTGGTCAGTTGACCACCCTTGGTTGAACGTAGCTTCGCCCCTGCTTGGAGGGAGGGAGCCGAGGATCTATCGGAAACAGCTTCTCTACCCCAGGGTAGGGGTAAGGTCTGCGTACACACTACCCTCCCCAGACCTCACTAGTGAGATTATGTTGTTGTTGTTGTTCCACTTTAAGAATTTAAAGAAATTGTGGAATGTTTGAAGTCCTTTTCTTAATATTCCTTCGTCTTAAAAGTAACAAAGAATCAAATTACCACTAATTTTCTACCTTTGGTGAGCCACCATTCAATTTCTTAATTTTTACCTTTAGTCATTTTTCTTTTTATGTCCTAAGACAGGAAACAATATAACAAAATAAAAGAAATGAAATTAAGTTTTATTTTATTAGATGGTCTTTTTCTTAAGCAAAAGACAGCATAACCAAAAAGGACAACTCCCAAGAAGAGGACAGAAAATTTCAAGTGTTAGAAATTGACTTTTAAAAATATTGATTTCACACAAGAAAAATTAAGCAATAGTAGTAAGTGATGTAAAATCAGAAACGAGAAAGTGATGACAAAAGGGGATGTATGTTAATAAGGAGCGACATAGACAGAGGCGGAGCCAGGATTTGAACCTTATGGGTTCAGAATTATAATCATTTTAAGTTATTGGATTCTAAATTAATAAGTTGTACATATTTAATGAATTTCTTAAGACAAATACATTATTTGAACAAAAACTACTGAATTCGGCCAAACCAGCATCTCGCACTCTACCTCCGCCCCCGGATAGAGACCGGAATAAGTGCTAATTAATCATCGGAGGGTATAGTGGGATGTTTGAGACCCTCCGCTTTTATTTAGATGTCTGATTTCGAGCTTTTAAAATTAAGAATTTCTTTAGTACAGATTTTTTTATCTCGTTATTGGACTTATTTGGCGAGAACTCAAATTAATCGAATTAGTGGATTTCAGATACTGGAAAAAAATCTTGGAATGAGAGATCTAAATATGTGCCTAGATCACCTTTATTTATTTTTTTATAACGGTGAAATTTAATCTAACTTGCTACCTCGATATTTTTGTCGAATATATGTTACCTTTCCATTGAGATTTGGACTTTAATTTCCAAAATTTACACTCGTTCCGTTGACCACCAGACCACATTTTTAATGCGAGGCAACATCACATTTATATCTTGATAGACATGTCATTGTCTTTTTGCATTATTGGCCACTCAATTGGATTCTCAATTATCAAAGTTTCATTGTTCCCCCTTGAGAAAGAAGTGGTTCAAAATGGTCTAAATCAAAATCCACCCAAGCTTCTTGCTCCACTTTAGGGAATAATGATATCCATGATATCTGCTTAGGGTAAAGTGGAATATATGCAAGCATTACATATAGTTTATTTAGAGCGTCTAAGTTTTAAAAGAAACTTTAATTTTGTAGTAGCTATGTATGGTAAGTCAACGTCTAACAACCGAAGCAACTGATATAAACTTGTATATTTAATACTAAGTGTACGCACATAATTTTTGACCTGTCACGTTTTTTGAGCTATTTTTAGTGTTTAAAATATTTATTTAATTTAACTTTAATTTTTATGGAGTTTTAGTCAATTTTTACTTCAAATTACAATTTTTAACACAAAAATATTTCATCTTTAGCTTAAGGTCCATTAGTATATTTAGGTTTATAGTATTTTATTTTTACCATGACTTTAGCCTATTTTCTTTACTTTTTATTTTATTATAATATTTGAAATATAAGAAGAAAAAAAGTTTCATATTATGTTATAGTTTTACTTTAATTAATTGAAATTAATTTTACATTTAACTGCATATTTTTAAATTATTTAAAGGAATGGGATTAAGTTTTCTTCATTGTTGGACCTTAAGAGTTGGGTAGCCCCAGATTTGGCCCAAATCGGATTTTTCAGGCCCATACCCTATCTATCCACAATATAAAAGAATAATTAAAAACAAAAACCCCTAAGATCGAAGGCCTAGAGCTTCTGCCGTTGAATTCCCTAACCTAGCGCCTCCCCCTTAAATCTCTCTTCCTCATTCTAACTGGAAAGAAAACAATCCCCACTTCCCTTAAAAATTCGACAACCCCTTCCCCCTTATCATTTCTCTAAGCTACACACACAAGATAGTGAGACACATTAGAGGGAGTGACGAGAAAATGGGGGTGGGGGGAGGGGGAAGGATTTGAGCGCTCCTAAAAATCCGCCACTAGCCCAAGGAAGCCGAGTTTGAGTTCGCCGATGTGGTCTTCGTCGCGGCTTCCGGTTGCGATTCAATTTGTACACAAGCTTAGCGGATCTACGCTCCTTATGTATTAAATCAGATAATTATGCCAAATATTAACAGTTGAGTGACCGTGCTAAAATCACGGAATGCGGGAGTGCCTCACACCTTCTTCCGGATTAACAGAATTTCTTACCCGGTCTTTTATATTCACAGACCATAAATAAGAGTCAGTTTTCTCGATTTGGGATTTAAAATAAATCGGTGACTTGGGACACCAAAATAATTATCCCAAGTGGCGACTCTGAAATTAAATAAATAATCTCATTTCGAATAATGTCACTTTAATTGTAAAAACTTCATATCCCGAGTAAAAAGATGTATAGCAACTCTAACGACTATGCTGAGGACAAGAACCCAGAACTTCTGGTTCATGTTCAGAATTCGAGCATAGAATAACTGTTATATTTGATTTTGTTTATTATCTAATTTTTTACGTGTTTGAGCCTAATGTACTAAATGTCGTTTTTGCTGCTTTGATAATGTTTGAATTGTATATAAAACTGTTACGAAACCCTTCAGGGGGGAAGTGCACGCTGGTGTGACTTCTTTTCTGTTAGTGTCATACCCTAATTTAAAACGAGGATCGAATCTGTTACAAAGTTGGATGGCCTTTTGATTGCCCTCCTCCCCCCGGCTCGAGTTGTCCCCTTGAGTAAGCCAGGTCTAGAACAATACACTCAGGATTTAAACTTAAAATGACATAACCTCATGCCGGAACCCTAGTAGGTACGTTTGTTTGCATCACGTGTATTTAACTTTGGAGACTCAACATAGGGGTTGCGTCCATCTAGGACAAGTGTACCCAATTTAAACCATCCTGATGCATTTTACGTGTTACTTGTGCATTTATTTATTTCAGTTTGCATGTTGACCGACTTCTAGAATAGAGAAAGCAAAATTGAGAAAAAAACAAGAGTGAGGTAGGAGAGAAAATCACCCGGTTCTGAAAATTTCGATATTCAAAAATATCATGAGACTGTGCCGGAATTATGAAAAAGAAAAAACAAACGTAGAAAAAAAGAAGAAAAAAGAAAAAGTCATTTCAAAATAAGTCATATTTTCTTGTTGCGTCAAAACTGGCCGAACTACGCGGGTCTGATTCTCATCGGATATGAGATATGTAGGCAAACCCCATCGGTTCCGGCCCCCAAAGTTTTTTTTTAAAAAAAATAAAATAAAAATTCTTTTAATTTCTTCTTAAAATCCAAAAATATTTTCGTTCTTCTTCAAAAGTTTTTCTTTCGAAAATCAAAAAGAAAAATTCAAAATATTTTCTTTCTTCTTTAGAAGTCTTTCTTTTCAAAAGTTCTAAAAAAAAATCGAAATTAAAATTTTTTATCTTTCTTCTTTATAAGTCCTTCTTTCGGAAATTTAAAAAAAAAGGGGGGGGAGGGGGGATTCAAAATCCAAAAAAAACGAGTTAGTTTATTTATTTTATTCCTAATCTTCCCGAACAACGCATACTTGATTCTCGTCTTTCGGGGCGTGATACGTAGGCAACTCACATAGGGTCTGGTCTTCATAGTGAGTCTTAAGTTCTTGGCTTCGAGGGTCGTAGCCAAATCTTTCATGTCTAGTCACGTTTGGCCACATCGATCATTTTTGCAAAATAGGGATATTTTTGCTAAAGTGGCTTATTAACCCATGTCTTAGAGTCGTAAGTTCACAACAAGATGTTCTCTCAGTTTAAGGTCCATTCTTGTTGAATTTTCATGCTTAGCCATTTTTCGGCCAAGTGGGGTCATTTTTGCAAAGCAATTTTAGGGACCGTAATTCGTGAGAGTTTATGGGCTTTCGTGAGATGTTTTCATGTTTTAGAAGTCGTCCTAATTGAGTTTTCACTTCTTGCCGCCCTTGGCCACGTAGGCGATTTTTGGAAAAATAGCTCAATCATGTCTTGCATGTCTCCAATAAGAGGAGTTGTGGTGTCGCATATTGTCCTGAGATACCAACTCTGTCTGGTCTTATCCTTCTCATTAAGGTTTGGATCTACTTATCAGAGGTTGAGCATGACAGACGCCCTAGGACCATCCCAGCCAGGACCGTTGCCTTCAAAAGCTGTTTGAGAAGACTTTTTATATTTTTGAGTCTGTTTTCAAGTTCTTTTTAACTTTCTGGTCTTGTCCAGTAGTATTGAGTCTTGTCGGTTGTGTCAGAGTCTGTCATAGTCTAGCTGAGTCTATCAAGTTTTTCTTGTCATCGTATTTCCCATTTTGTATTTGAAAACCAAAAAAAAAGTTATAAATGAAAATCTAAAAAGATTTTGTTTTTAGTTTATTCTATCCATCACTTTTCCAGAACTACGCTTGATCTTATTCGCACGGATGTAAGATACGTAGGCAACCTTCATCAAGTTCGATCTCCTTAGTTTAAAAAAAGGGTTTCCAAAATAAAGGTTGACTTGTGACAAGTTTGGAGTTGAACAAACACCATTCCGACTTTTTTTTAACCAAAAGCAATCTTGGTCAGAAATGATAATTCAAGTGCTTTCAAGACTACACCCATCTTCTTTCAATCCATCCTCACATAAAAAAACATAGACCATGTACCACTTGATACCAATCGTCACTTTCCTTCATGCCCTGACCCTTTAAATACTTTAAGGTTTTGATTAATTAAAAGGATCCAACGAGATGATTCAAAATGGAGGATACCAATGCACTGAGGCTCAAGTGCCAACAATAGCCTATGACCTTGTCCAAGGGACTCGAGGATAGTTTACATCTCAATCCTTTCTTGTGCCAAAGGGACTTGTTTGTAGTTTTAATTTGGTCATTCTTTCGAATAAACCGGTTCGATTAGGGTTTTTGGATCGTGTTTTGCTTGTCTTGTTCAACCCCAGTGTCCTTTTTCACTTCTCTCTCTAAAATGCAATCTTTTACCATTCCCCATTGTTCTTGCATTCTCATTCTCATTCAATACAATTCATTATTTTTTAGCCTACTAAATGTGACATGCGTCATGACCAGTGGCAAAGTTTGGACATTAGCAAAAGCTTTCTAGCAATGAGTCATAAGATAATGAAGTTTCAAGGAAAAATATTACAATGAACTTCACATTCAGAAAGAGGCAGTTTTTTGAGCTAATGATAAGTATCTCAAGGACTCAATCGACGAGAAAAAATTTATAGTGGAATCTGAAGTTGTTTTAGCTCTATTCTTCGAATGTACGTTAACGGTTAATCCTTCAGGATATTCTAGGTGAAATCATTTTGAAACATGTCTTAAGTTGGAATTTTTAGAATTGAAATGACGAAAGGCTATTTTCTGCTATCCAAACACCAATACCACTTGTCAGCTCTTTGAGCCTTAATATATTTTTCTTTCAGTGGAAACCCTCTTTTAGAATCAAGTGCATGTCAAGGTTTAGAATCTTCCTTTTTTGAATGCTAATATCCAAGAAAAAAGAAAAGAAAAGGTAGAACGAAAAAGAAAAGAAAAAAAAGAAAGAAAAAGAAAAAGAGAGAGATCCTCATACCATGTAGTTTTTTTAACTACGTTCGACCTGATGTCAAGTTATTTGTCTAAATGCATGTCACATTCCTTTGCCTTATTCTTCAATTTAGATAAGCTCTCATTCTTTTTAGTGGAATCTCATCATATACCACTTTCTTTGATTTTTACTTGTGCATTTCTTCTTCTTCTTTTGCTCAAAACAAGCAAGAAAGAATTTTCAAATTTGCCACAAATAGGTCCCAAATTAGGAAGGGATGTGATCAATTTGACAATCAATGTGAAAAGACGCTCAATTCGGCAATCCAGGTGAAAGGGAAATAAGTTGTTTGGCAATATAACTGAAATGAATGAATTAATTTTGGGAATTTGAGTGAAGTCACGTGAACAAACTTGGTCGAATCCCATGGGAAAATCACTTTGGATCTTCTTCGAAACTAATGCAAATCAACCCTGGCAAGCCAGGTCAAATAACAATGCTGCATTTTGCAAGTTTGTCATGAGTCAACCAATTATTTTTAATTAAAAAAGAAAAAAAGAGAAAAAATCATGTGTTTGTATTAATTGAAGCATAGGTTGTTTGATAATCTCATTACCCCCGGGCATTTTCATAGTTGAGAAGATCATTACCTCCTAGGCATTTTTTCTAGTTAAGAAGAACCATACCTCCTAGGCAATCCCCCTAGTTGAGAAGAAGCTTTAGCTTTCTTTGAGTTCAGGGGTCCCGCCTGGAGAATAGGGTCAATTTTAGCTTTTTTAAGTTGTTAATCTTTAGCTTTCCTTGAGTTGAGAAGTCCCGCCTGGAGAATAGGGTCAATTTTTGTGTTCTTAAGTTAATCTTTAGTTTTTCTTAAGTTTAGGGGTTCCGTCTGGAGAATAGGGTTAGTTGTTAATCTCTAAGTTTCTTGAGTTCAGAGGTCCCGCTTGGAAAATGGGGTCAGTTTTTATTCTAGTCAAGCTTAGTTTATAGTTTTCCTCAAGCTCAATCTCACATCTAGGAGACGCAATTCCTAGTTTGAGATATTCAATTTCTAGGAGATGCACTTCCTAGTTCAAGTTTCATCCTTATGAGACGTACTTCCTAGTTTGGATCATTCACGTTTCACCCCTAGGAGACGCACTTCCTAGTTTGGGTCGTTCAAGTGTCACCCCTAGGAAATGCACTTCCTAGTTTGGGGCATTCGGGTTTTATATTGAGCAGACGCACTTACTAGTCAAACTTTTCTTGGTTTTACTTACATAAAATGCACATCCTAGTCGAGTCTTTAGTTTTAGTCTCATCATTGCATCATTCATCGATAGCATAGCTGATTTACAATTTTGCTAACAACTCACAAATCTTCATAGTGCAAACTGGGGCAGAAAATTTTGTTTGTTTGTCTTGATTGCAGGCACCCACCTGGAGAACGAGGGAATTCATTCCAAGTTTCAAGTTGGTAGCAGGCGCCCACCTGGAGAATGAGAGAATTTATTTCAAATTTAAGGCATTATCAGGCGCCCACCTAGAGAATGAAGGAATTCATTTTAAGTTTCAAGTCATTAGCAGTCGCCCACCTGGAGAATGAGGGAATTTATTCCAAGTTCAAGTTAGTGGCAGGCGCCCACCTTGGAGAATGAGGGAAGTCATTTCAGAATTCACTTAGAGTTCGAGTTAGAGTCACCAGGAGCCCACCCGAAGAACATGGTCAACTTTCAATTTACAAGTTCGAGTTAGAGGCACTAGGAGCCCGCCTGAAGAATATGGTCAACTTTCAATTTCAAGTTCAAGTTAGAGAGGCATCAGGAGCCCTCCTGAAGAACATGGTCAACTTTTAATTTTCAAGTTCAAGTTAGAGAGACATCAGAAGCCCGCTTGAAGAACAGGGTCAACTTTCAATTTTCAAGTTCAAGTTAGAGAAGCATCAGGAGCGTGCCTGGATGCCTGAAGAACATGGTCAATATTTAGTTTTCAAGTTCAAGTTAGAGAGGCATCGAGAGCCTGCCTGAAGAACAAGGTCAACTTTCAATTTCAAGTTCAAGTTAGAGAGGCATCAGGAGCCCGCCTGAAGAACAAGGTCAACTTTCAATTTTCAAATTCAAGTTAGAAAGGCATCAGGAGTCCGCCTGAAGAACATGGTCAACTTTCAATTTTCAAGTTCAAGTTAGAGAAGCATCAGGAGCATGCCTGAAGAACATGGTCAATTTTCAGCTTACAAGTTCGAGTTAGAGAGGCATCAGGAGCCCGCTTGAAGAACATGGTCAACTTTCAGTTTTAAAGTTCAAGTTAGAGACAACATGATCCCGCCTGAAAAATTGGGGTAATCTCCAGTTTTTCAATTCAAATCAGAAGTAGCGCGAGCCGCCTGAAGAACAAGGTTTGCAAGCTCAAGTCTACCGCAAATTCAAGTTTATTTCAAGTTCAAGTAGCAGGGTGCCCGCCTGAAGAATAGGGTCAACTTCTAGTTTTCTTCAAATTCAAGTCAGCAGGATGCCCACCTGAAGAATGGGGTGAATTTTTAGTTTCATATTGAAGGATCAAGTGGATATTCAAGGAAGATTCAAAACAAGAAGTAGATAGGATCCTGTATTTTTTTTTTATTTTTGTTGTAATTTTTGCTTTCAATTCATGATGTAATGGCAGGGACCGCGGACCGAACCTCGACGGAACCTCACTCGACTCTCTCATCCTCTCCACATACTCCACCACTTCATTCACTTTTGAACTACATGTGGCTAGATTCCTTTGTAGCCAAGGATATGTAGGCAGCTCGGTTACCAGAGCTCGGTCGTAATCTTTTGTCCATCTTCGTTTTGTTTTGAATAAGTGCCGGGTCAGAAATCAATTACGCCACTTACTTGATTCTTTGCTCAAAAACACTTCGTGTTTCCAAGCAAAGAGGGGCAGCTTTACGCACGTAATTTTGACCCGTCACATTTTTGAGCTATTTTTAGTATTTAAAATATTTATTTAATTTAACTTTAATTTTTATGGAGTTTTAGTTAATTTTTACTTTAAATTACAATTTAAAAACACAAAAATATATTTCATCTTTAGCTTAAGGTCCATTAGTATATTTAGGTTTATAGTATTTTATTTTTACCATGACTTTAGCCTATTTTCTTTACTTTTTACTTTATTATAATATTTAAAAATACAAAAAAAATCATATTATGTTATAGTTTTACTTTAATTAATTGAAATTAATTTTATATTTAATTGTATATTTTTAAATTATTTAAAGGAATGGGATTAAGTTTTCTTCATTGTTGGACCTTAAGAGTTGGGTAGCCCCAGATTTGGCCCAAATCGGATTTTTCAGGCCCATACCCTATCTATCCACAATATAAAAGAATAATTAAAAACAAAAACCCCTAAGATCGAAGGCCTAGAGCTTCTGCCGTTGAATTCCCTAACCTAGTGCCTCCCCCCTTGAATCTCTCTTCCGCATTCTAACCGGAAAGAAAACAATCCCCACTTCCCTTAAAAATTCGACAACCCCTTCCCCCTATCATTTCTCTAAGCTACACACACAAGATAGTGAGATACATTAGAGAGAGTGACGAGAAAATGGGGGGAGGGGGGGAGGATTTGAGCGCTTCCTTCTTCTTCTTCGCTATAGCAACAGCAACGAACCAACTCTCTTACCTCCTAAAAATCCGCCACCAGCCCAAGGAAGTCGAATTTGAGTTCGCCGATGTGGTCTTCGCCGCGGCTTCCGGTTGCGATTCAGTTTGTACACAAGCTTAGCGGATCTACGCTTCTTATGTATTAAATCAGATAATTAGGTCAATTATTAGCAGTAGAGCGACCGTGCTAAAATTACGGAATTCGAGACTGCCTCACATCTCCTCTCGGGTTAATATAATTTCTTACCCGGTCTTTTGTGTTCGCATGCCATAAATAAGAGTTAATTTCCTCAATTTGATATTTAAAATAAAACGGTGACTTGGGATACTAAAATAATTATTTCAAGTGACGACTCTAAAATTAAATAAATAATTATATTTTGAATAATATCACTTTAATTGAAAAAATTTTATATCCACGGAAATGAGGTGTGACAGTATAACACGAAGAAGTTTCACCCTCAAAAAATTCGGAATGTATGATTCTTTTTAGGACGAATGACATAGTTATTTTTCTAGTGTAAGATTCTTTTAGGACGAATGGAGTAGTTATTTCTCTAGTGTAAGATAAATTCATGTGTAAAACCAATCCAATTTATTTTCTTTTATGTTCTTTTACGTGCCGGAAAGAGTTTTAGTCCATCTCTTTCAGTTTATGTGAACCTTTATATTTTGCGAGATTTAAATTGTATAAACTTTGACTAATATTTTTAAATGCATTTTTTTTGTTATAGTGACACCAGAAGAATTGCAAGTTATAATATTTTTCTTGTAGTTTTTAAATATCTAAATTCTAACTTTAAAATATCGAGTTAATTAATCCAATTTAGTTTCAAAGAATAGTTAAATTAACTCTCAAAAATCAAAAAAGTTCATATAAACTAAAATGGGAGGAGTAGTTTTTTCCATATAATTAGGTTTGTTTCTAAAGAGTTATAGATGTGATACCCAAATTGCCCTTCGCAGTAGTCTAACATTCTGGGTGCACTGTTAGCCTCCATTGGTAATAGGACTATAAGCATTCATTTTATCTCATCAAAAGGTTAAATATGCTAAGCCCAATATCGTAGGGATCAAAACTGAAATTAGGTAATAACGCAGGGACGAAAAGCAATATTTCCCCTTTAAAACAAGAATCGAGAAATTGAACCTAAAACACAGGGACGAAAAGCAGTATTTTCCCTTTAAAACAAGAATCGAGAAATTGAAACTAAAACCCAAATTTAAAGTTGATTTAGGGTGTATTTGGTAGGAAGGAAAAAGTTTTCCTACAAATGTTTTCGTGAAAAATGAGTGATTTTATCAATTATTTTTTCTTGTTTGGTTGTTGAGTGAAAATTTTTTTTCCGAAAAATATTTTTTAGTATTTGATTTGAGAGTAGAAAATATTTTTTTAGAAAAATAATTTTTTATACTACTCTACTCACCCCCTTCCCAAGAATTTAATTATTCTTCTAAAAATTCACACAAACACAAAAGAACTAATGTGTTGGTTTACTTTTTTACGCAATTGAAATTTGTGCTCCATAACTAAAAAGAAAACACTTTTTTTGTTATTGAAAAATAAAATACTCTTTCTACAACATAAAAACAAAGTACTTATTTTGTTGAAATGAAAAAAATATTTTTTCTACATCATGAAAAGAAAGTAATTTTTTTGTTACAATAAATAAAATACTTTTTTATATCATGAAAAAAAATACTTATTTGTTGAAATAAAAAAAAAGTACTATATCTATAACATGAAAAAAAAGTACTATTAATTATAATATTTCTATTTAGGGTGGGGTCGGGTGGGGTGGGGGGGGGGGGGTGTAGGGGTGGATGGGAGGGGGTTTGTGGGGATGGGGAATAAGGTGAGAAGGTGAAAAAGAGTTTTGAAAAATATTTTTCTTCAATTAGAGAAAAATGAGTTCACAGAGAAGATATTTTTTAAAATATTTAAACCAACTAAACATAAAAAAATTGAAAAATATTTTTCGAAAAATATTTACTTTCATACCAAACACACCCTTAATTTTTCGTCTTATTCCAATGATGTACACCCACATAAATGATAAATGGCACAATCAATTGTCAAACCGATCATTTTGATTAGCTTCTCTTTATTTTTCACTTGGTGTTCGAAATTTGCTTTGAAACTCGATAAATTTGAATTTACGCTAAAAATGTCACTTTAAAAGTAAAACGCTCGGACCAAAGAGGTTCCTATCTTTCGTAATCAACTTTTTTTTCAAACTGGCAACTTAGCTCATTGTTTACGTTTGCTTCAATAGAAATAAGTAATGCAAATAATTATGCATGTGTTATAAAATATAACTCAAATAGAACAAGAAAAAACAAGCTAAGAGATATAGAGAGAAAGAGATAAGAGATTCTTATTTCTTCTTCAATTATGTGTATTCTCTTATCTATTACAAGGCCTTTATATAGGCATAAAAGTGAAGAAAAATATGTCATTGAATATGTCATTAAGCATAGAAATATGTCATTGAATATGCCATTAAGCATTTGAGAAGATCATGGAGGAAGAGTAGACATCCACCATAATTTGATTTTTCTTATAACACTCCCCCGTGGATGTCCATAGATAATGTGCTTCGTTAAAACCTGATTAGGAAAAAACCCAATGGGAAAAAAACCTAGTGAAGGAAAAAGAGTACACATGTTTAGAAATACGCCTTTTGGTTGCCTCGTTAAAAATTTTGCAAGGAAAACCCAGTGAGACAAAACCTTGTAAGAAAAAAAGAGTACAACCCGTATTAACTCCCCCTGATGAGAGCATCAATTCACATCCTTGATCCTTCGCATCCCAATCTTGTACACGAGTTTCTTGAAGGTTGACGTCGGTAGAGATTTGGTGAACAAATCAGCCATATTATCACTTGAACGGATCTGTTGCACAATGATATCACCATTCTTTTGAAGATCATGTGTGAAAAATAATTTTGGTGAAATGTGCTTTATCCTATTCCCTTTTATGAATCCTCACTTCAATTGGGTTATGCATGTTGTATTTTCTTCATACAAAATTGTGGGTAGTTTGTCACACTTCAAACCACATTTATTTCGAATAAGGTGTATTATATACCTCAACCATATACATTCTCGACTTGCTTTATGAATAGCAATTATCTCAGCATGATTAAATGAAGTAGCCACGATTAATTGCTTAGTCGATCGCCAAGATATGACAGTGCCTCCATATGTAAACACACATCATGTGTGAGATTGAGCCTTTTGTGGGTCTGATAAATACCCAGCATCGGCATAACTAACAAGATCGGGATTGCAATCATTGCCATAAAATAATCCCATATCGGTAGTCTCTTTTAGATACAATAATATGTGTTTGATTCCATTCCAATGTCTCCCTCTAGGAGTAGAGCTATATCTTGTTAAGACATTAACTGAAAAGGTTATGTCAGACCTTGTAATGTTAGAAAGATACATTAGCGCACCAATTGCACTGAGATATGGTACTTCGGGACCAAGAAGCTCTTCATTATTTTTATGAGGTCGGAATAAATATTTATTTATATCGAGTGATCTCACAACCATCAGGGTACTCAATGGATGTGCTTTATCCATATAGAATCGCTTTAAAAAAAATTTAGTGTATGCTGATTGATGGACAAAAATTCTATTTTTTATATACTCATTTTATAGACCAAGACAAAATTTCATTTTTTCAAGATCTTTCATTTCAAATTCCTTCTTTAAATAGTCTAATACTTTAGGAAGCTCCCTAGAAGTTCCAATGATATTTAAATCATCAACATACACGCCAATTATAACAAATTTAGATCCAGATCTTTTTATAAAGACACAAAGACAAATTGAATCATTCTTGTACCTTTCTTTCAACAGGTACTCACTCAGGCGATTATACCACATGCGCCCTGATTGTTTCAATCTGTATAAGAATTTTTGAAGCTTTATTTAATAAATTTCTTGGAAACCTTAATATGCTTCAGAACAATTTAAATCCTTCAATGATTTTCATTATACGCATATCACGTTTTTCTTGTATTGCCATATTAAAACCTGAAATGACAACATCCACCACAGGAGAACATGTCTCTATATAATTAATGCCAGGATATTTACAAATCTTCTTGTGACACAAGTCGTCTTTATGTCTATCGACTTGACCTTTTTTTCGCACAAGAACATATTTATACATCACTGGCTTTATACTTTCAGGTGTTGGAACTATCCGTCCAACTTCATATTTTTCAGGTGAAATTAATTTTCATTGCGTATTTTTCATTTGACCAATCATTTATCTGTCCAAATTTCATGACATATTTGAGCTCAAGATCCTCGTCAATATTAATAATATTGAGCGCTACATTATATTAACAATATCGTCGACGATTATTTTATATTGGTTCTACTATTACCTAATAAAGACATAACTTATTGAGATCTCTTTATCTTATTATTTTTAGGTACCTGAGCCTCTCCCATGAGGTCTTATGAAGTGCTATGTCGTGGTGCTCTTCTAGAGCACGTGCATTTTTATTATGACCATCTTGAACATTTTCTCCTCTCCTTCTTCAAGGAGTTATATCTTTGGAACCGATTAGTCTATTATGCTTCATGCATGCCATAGACTCTACTCATTATGAACTTTATTTTATTTTGAGCATTAGCAGCTGAATATGACATTTAGCTTTGGGTCAGCAAATACGCGCCTGGCAATATTTTGCAAATGAATTACCACTTGAACTTCAAGTTCATATTTTTTCGTATGAGGATCTAGATGTACTCATAATAATTCATTACATGCATTACTTTTTTAGTTGTCTATTTTCTCCCCTTATTGTTTGGATCACCAACACATATCCCTAGCCTTGTTTGGGGAACCATCTTTGTGTATTGTGGTGGAATAATTAAATCATATAGCACATTCATATTTCTAAATAGAAATTATTTGGTTCCTGACCCTGAACCGATTGTGATAGAGAAAACTTATCATAACTTGGCTAGATGCGTACAAGTGTTGTTGTATATTAAATAATACATCACATACCAAATTTTATTTTGGCATTTTTGTTCTCATAACCAATGGTTTAGATATAATTGAAGGCATACAATTTCTGCTAAACCCACTTTGATTTAAACCAGTATTATCAAGATATATCATCATAATTTATATTCTGGAACTGTGCTCTAATAATTTGAGCAATCAATCTTGCAAAAGCCAAACTGCAAGTTGATAACAAATGCGAATAAATGCATCTATTAAAATCATATAATAGTAAATGGTCCATAAGGCAGGTGACTGGGCCCATATATTTATCACCTTTTATTTGTTCTAGAAATGAAGGGATTCAATCTCAACCTTAACTGGTATATCAAGAGAATAAGCAGCACAAGAGAATTCTTGAAGAATCTTCTATTTCTTCAATATATGCCAATGTAATTCTCAATTAATTTTTCGCATCATAATTGAACCGGGATGGTCAACCGGTCATGCCAAGTAATATTTGTTTAAGTAAACCTTTAGTTTACTTGTGACATATGATTCTATCATCATGCTTATATTTGTGTAGTACAAATAGAAAAAAAATCGGGTAACCTTTCATATTTACCCGTTATGATTATAGAAATATGAAGGTATTCAATATTTCTTTCATTTATAGTCTCAATATGCCAACCCCTTTGACTTATATATTTGAAACTCAAAACGTTTCTTTTGAGACTTTACAATATCAATGTCGTGAATAATTTTATTCATCCGGATAGTAACAAATTAATATTTTCGGAGCTCTTAACAATTTTTGTACTACAAAATCTTTTGTCGCGCTTCATATGGTAAATGTCTCATTCACAGAGAAAATTCTATCATAATTACGCGACCAATGACATATTCATGTAACTACACAATAATATTTATTCTCTTTATTTCACTCAAACCTACCTTAGATGTGAGTTGTGTGGTATTCATCTAATCATGCATTGCATGTCTTTATTCATTACTTTTATCGTATATTTCCACATTCACTTTTAGGAATAGGTCTTCATTCTCAATGCTTATCACAAGTCACATTCTTTTCAAGGAATGGACCATAATCAGCGGCATGCTTTATTATTTTTCATACCAATTTGATGGTAAACATTGCCTTCACATTTTGAAGGACTATCTTGAGAACCCTTATTGTTCTCCTTTTATAATCATATTGATGATTATTATTATTTTGATATTTGAAACGCCCACGTTCATTATTCAACCATTTGTCTTCATTTAGACTTATTATGCGTAACTACCATATTCACTTCAAGAATGGAACAAATCAAGTGGGACAATATTCATGTATTTTCATAAAAAATATATTATTTTTCTTTAGTCATCATTATATCATCAATATGGTATAGCGGGACTCAACTTAATGTCTTGCCAATATAAAGGCATGTTAGGCCATAATGAATTGTGACTCAAACCCCAACTCTTATCATCATGGAGCATCATGACTTGATCATGATATCTTACCCTCATGGTACATTGCGACTTGAACTCATTGAAGTTGATATCATTAATAGAAAAGGACAAAAACAATTTCAAATACGAAGGAAATGCTTACCTCTTGAGTTAAACTCTTCATAATGTCATTTGGATATAATTCTCAACAATAGACTTTCATTTACTCAAATAAGCTAAGTAATTAGTGTCAAACAGATATATGAAAATATAAAATAATATTGAAAATTCACATGTAGTCTTTGCTGCAATAAGCTTACTTCAAGTTGAAATTAATATGACCAGAACATTTAAAAAATGATGTATCAAATAGAATAATATAGTACTACTAGTTACCATGCACTTTTGTGGAAACTAAGTATTATGCTCTCTAGAGAAACTAAGAGATATAGCAGAACCTTTAGGTTAATCATGGAATAAAAAAAATAGGGGACAAATCTCTGTCTACTATCTACTACTATATGCTTTCCATATAGAAATGATTCAACATGTTAATTTGATAAGAACTATCATCAATGAAAAATTTGGTGTAGTACATACTTATTGTACTAATATTTTATCTTATTAAAATAATATAGTTATGAGTAATATTATTATTATATTATATTTGACAGTAAACTAATGTATAATCATTATACTAGGCATACTAAAATCGTATTATAAGGTAAAACCATAGCATACATAATAAAGTATAATTTTAATTTTGTAGATTATTTAGTATACCGCATGCCACCTATTATTTAGTTCATGAAAATTTAACAAGGTGACGTCCTTAGCAGCCACATAAATACTAATTTTCTAATAACCATACCATTGCTTATTCCAAATATTGGTATAAACTTATCTGGCTTAAAGCTTGGACTTGTTGCTGTAGCAGAAAGACGTGCATGTAACACAGAAGTAGAATTCAACCTTGAGGTTAGAGACTTCGTGATGATAACGTGTTATAAAATATAGCTCAAAGTAACAATATAGAACAATGAAAAACAAGCTAAGAGATATAGAGAGAAAGAGATGAGAGATTCTTATTTCTTCTTCAATTATTGTATTCTCCTATCTATTACAAGACCTTTATATAGGCATGAAAAGTGAAGAAAAATATGTCATTGAATATGTCATTAAGCATAGAAATATGTCATTGAATATGTCATTAAGCATTTGAGAAGATCATGGAGGAAGAGTAGACATCTACCATAATTTAATTTTTCTTATAACAACATGTCGTAAGTCGAATGTTTTTGGGTTATTTATCTCCACAATCTTCATAGAAACACTCCCTAAAATGGGGTGAAATTAAAAAATAGTAAAATTTACAAGTGTCAATTGCAAAATAGTCACAATTTTAAAAGTAATTCGAATTTTAGTCACTTTTCATGTAAAGATAAATCTGAACGAAAATATTGTTCAAAGTCCAGAAAATATTCTAGCATAATACTGGAGTTCCATTATAGTATACTGGACTTCCAGTATAACATACTGGACTTCCAGCATAATATGTTGGAAGTTCATACACAAGTGCTCCAATCTCCAGTATATTATGCTGGAACTTTTCGTGTGTTGAAGTTCCAGTATAATATGTTGGAAGTTCATACACATGTGCACCAATCTCCAGTATATTATGCCGGAATTTTCCGTGTTGCACCAAACTAGTGACTATTTTTCAATGATTTTACAAACACTGACTATTTTTCAATTATCATTCCAAAAGTTGGCTAGTCCGTGCTATTTTCACCCTAAAATGGGCTATGAGCAATAGTTGCTAATTTGGGCTATAACCATCATAGCTTCTTTTTACGTAGCGTGTACCGAACAGATCATAGCAAACAATCTAAAAAGGTGGGTCAATATCTTCTTCGTTCTTTTTTCCGAAGAAGTAACCCGACTAGCCGCTCATTTAATCGTTTTAACTAAAAATAGCAAGCGGCAGTAAATATATGTATAAATTATGTTTAATATGTATATACTCAATGTATAATCCTTACATATGACTAGAAAATTAAACAATGAATATGATCGGCTGCTCATGTAAATAACTCTTTCTTGTACCTCCCACCAGCACAGAGCAGAGGGCTCTTAAATGAGTTAAATTATGAAGCAAAAAAAAACGTCCAACATTCAAACCAAATAATGTCTAAGGGGTTAAAGGCTAGACCAGTTAATGAGCTCTATATCTTTAACAATTGAGGTGGAGAGTTCAAACTTCGTCGCTAATATAGCATTTTGTTCATCATTTTTCCCTTCCTCTCCCCGTGTAATAAAAATAATTTTAAAAAATTGTTATACAAAACATGTCCAAAAGATAATGTGAATACCTAAAGGTCTAATGTAACCTACTTTCATGGAATTTTCTAACAACTTGATCTTTTTTTTCTCAATTTATGAAAGTCATTGATTAAATTCTAAAATAAAATACTCACCTAACTCCACTTTAAGTGTTTCATTTGTTTGGGTATGGTTATGAAGACAAGAGTTGAAGTTCTGTTATGGTACTTAATTGAAAGTAAATTTGAATAATTTGAATTGTTTTTTTTTGGTCAAATATCAAAACTTTTATTCAACTAGTAAAGATAATTACATCATCTCTAACTCCTTTGGACTAAAGAGTTAGACTCAAAAAAACAGCAAAATACCAAAAAATACTATTATTTACATCTCCATAGTTCCTCTACTACTTATAATATTAACTATTCATAGAGGAAAGCTATTTACTCCTTCTAAAATCTTTTCCATTTAGTCTTCTGTTTCCCTTTGATATGAAGTTGGAGGACAATGTATCGAATTCTACTACTGGTTTCAGTCTTTCTCCCCTGAAATCTGCGCATGTTTCTTTCTGTCCATGTATGGTATACCACTGCTGCAAACATAAATGTCAATATGCTATTACGAGGTCTACCATTCTTTGTTCTTTTTGTCAACCATAAGACTTCCGTTTCCCAAAGTCCAATTTGATGTCTCTCTCCCAACCAGTTGAGCAGTGTATTCCAGATATTCCTTGAGTATTGACATTCAAAAAAGAGATGGGCCATTGTTTCTGTTTTTCCACTACTGCACAATACACATCCATTTACTACCTGTATCCCCCAAGCTGCCAGCCTATCCACAGTGGTGATTCTATGGTGAAGTGCTAGCCATAAGATGAAGTTATGTCTAGGTATAGTTGAACCCAGTATTAAGGCCTTCCAGTGAACCTTTTGAAATTGAGGCCTCGCTAAAGTGTAAGCCTTCTGAATATTGAATTGCCCCTTCCTACAATAGTTGTTAATGTTGGCAAAGGAGTTTATACTCAGATACCAATCTCTTATGTCAAATACTTTCCTTACCATCCAGCAAGCTTGACTAGGAGTGCTCATTGTAGTGAAGTCTTGCTTCTTTATATAAACTACATGAATCCATTTAATCCAAAGCGCATCCTCTTTTGTATGTATAGCCCATATTAGTTTATAAATTGTTGCTTTGTTCCACTATAAAAAATTAATGACATTTAGTCCACTAGTTAAAGTAGGCATACATATTTTATCCCATGAAATCAATGCTCTCTTTGAAGGGTTTTGACTGCCAGTCCATAGAAATGTTCTGCACATAGTATTTACTAGTTGTATGATCTTTTTTGGAAACAGAAACATCTGTCCCCAATATGTTTGCATTTCAAATATGACACTCTTTGTCAGTTGCAATCCTCCACTGTAAGATAGAAACTTTGATGTCTAGCACTTTATTCTGTTGGTTATCTTCTCCACTAATGGCATACTTTAAATGGTAGAGCTTCCATCTTGAACTGATAATCTGCACTAATCATATCTTTGAATCCTCGAGACACTCCAGCTACATAGATAGAACTCTTGTCTAAGTTTGCTATGAGCCCAGTCACCTTCGAGAAATGGTTGAACTTATCCAGCATTAGTTGAATAGAAATCTTGTCAGCTCTGCAACACATTATCAGATCATATGCAAAACAGATATGAGTAAGGTTCAACTTTGCACATATTGGGTGAAAATTGAAGTCAGGGATGTCTTTAAGAGTCTTCAATATTCTACTCAGATATTCCATCACTAGCACAAACAGGTAGGGGTACATTGGATCCCCTTGTCTCAGCCCTTTTCTTGCTTGAAATCTATTAGTGAGCGCACCATTAATCAGTATAGAATAGATCACAATAGTCACACAATCCATTATCCACTGCACCATTTTATTAGGTATCCCATATTCCAGTAAGACCATATATAAGAAAGGCCATTCAACTGAATCATAAGCCTTTCTTATGTCAACTTTTATAATGCACCTAAGCGAGACTCCTTTTTTGTTATACCCCTTAACCAACTCATGAGCAATAATTACATTGTCTAGTATGCTTCTCCCTTCTATAAAGGCTGACTGAGTTGGTCCTACTATGATATCCACCACTGTTTTTAACCTTGTTGTAAGAATTTTGGCAATGGGCTTGTATATGGTAGTACAACATACTATTGATCGAAATTCTTTTACAAAAGAGGGACTAGTCACCTTTGGCACCAATGTAATAGTAGTACTATTGACATTCTTTAATAGTTTCCCTGTCTCAAAGAATTCTTTGACTGTCTTCATAGTTTCTTATCCAACAATATTTCAATATTTCTTGAAGAACTCAACTGGAAAACCATCAATGCCAGGTGCTTTATCACATGGCATATTTTTAAGCCCATGTTCAATCTCCATCTCAGTTATACTCTTGACAAGATGCTGTTATTGTTCTCTATTCAAATAAGGTCCATTCCTGGCTATTATAATATCAAGACAGGGCAATTCAGAAGCTCTTGTTCCTAGCAAGCCTTTGAAGAATGATATGAACTCTTGTTCTATTAATATGGGATCAGTCAGTTTTTGCCCAAGATCATTACAAATGGTAGACACTTTGTTTCTATCCTGTCTTGCTTTCAACTAAGCATATAAAAACTTTGTGTTAGAATCCTCTGCTGATATTTACACTGCCCTTGATTTCTGCCTATATACCTTCTCTTGGATACCTTTCCATTTCTCTACTTGCATTAATAACTCTTTCTCCTCCAGAATAAGTGTATTATTGAATAGATCATCATCAATTTCCTTTTGCACCTTCTGTAGTTTCTCCTTGAGGTTTTCAATCCTATTTTCCACTGAGTTATAAGCTCTGTTCATCACTTTTGCTTTGCTTCCTAGGACCTGCAATTTCTGTCAAACTGAATACATAGTATATCCAGTTACGTTTTGAGTCCACACTTCTTCAACCATCTTGCTGAATTCATCCTCTTGTAGAAGTACAGTAAGCATCCTAAATGGCTTAGGCAAATAGTTTCTAATGACCTCAGTGCACACTATAATGGGTGAGTGATCAGAAACTCCATAATTATCATACACTGCCTCTATGTTGCTATACTTCATGAACCAGTAAGGATTCCCCAAGGCCCAATCAATGTTGCTGTAAATTCTATCAGCAACTTCCCTTTTATTGCACCATGACCATTGGCAACCTTTTCTATTCAACAATTCCAGTCTAGTATCCTCAACACAAGCTTGGAAGTCTTCCACCTCATTCTGGCTGACATGGTTTCCATTAATTCTATTAGTGACAGAGAGTATAGTATTAAAATCTCCTAGCACAAGCCAAGCCTCCACCATAGTATTGTTAATCTGTCTTAGCTGGCTCCATATTTCATGTCTCTCTGCTATTGTATTATACCCATACACAAAAGTTAACCAACAGTTAAAATTTGAGATTTTGTCCCTGACTTCACAGTGCACCAGTTGGGCTCCAACGTGTATTATTTTAATGTCTACTTGTTGAGTCTTCCACATTATCCATATTCTTTCATTAGGAGCATGTGTATAATTTGCAAACACTTCCCATTCATTTTCTATTTTCCTTCTAACTCTTTTTTCATTCCATATTTTTACTTTTGTCTTAAGACACCCTAGCACTGTTATTTTATTTTGAAGCAGAAAGGCCTTGAGTTCTTTATGCTTATAGGGCTTATTAAGCCCTCTAATATTCCATGAGCTATTAATCATGGAGGTGGGCAAAGGGTACTCTTCCTTCCTTAGATGCCTGACTAACATCCTCTCTTTCCTGAATTCTTAGTGCACTGAATCTGTTTTGATGTAGCATAACTTCAATATTCTCCTCAAACAGACCATTCCTTATTGATTTTTTTACCTTAGGGCTTTGCACCTGTTTCCCTTTAGATTTGGCTACCTGGAATTCAGCATTTTCGTTCTGTACAATTTCACTAGAAACTACTTCTTGCCTTATCACTACTGATGTAGTTGCATTTTCATTACTTGGTTCAGCCCTTACTTCTTGTTCCTGATTTACCATGTCTGCCTTTGGCTTAGCAATCCATTTAGTGACTTGTTTCCTTCCCCTTCTATGTTGTTCACTTTGCTTCTTATTTCCTGCATGACCTTTAGGAGCAGGGCCAGGTTGCTTTATTAATTCTGCTGGAGCACTACATTCCCCTGAACCATGCCCAATTTGAAGGCAGTCTTGACAAAAATATGGTTGCCAGTCATAACTCAATTTTTGCTCCCTATATTTACCATCAGCAGTTTCTGTCAACACTATTTCAGGCAATGGTTGAGACACATCCATTTCGATCAATATGTGTGCATATGATATCCATGTTTCTCGAGCTGTTAATTTGTCTGTACAAATTGGATTCCCTATCGAGCTTGCAATTCTTCCCAGATTCTCCATCATCCAGTATTGTATAGGCAACCCAGGGAAGTTTACCCATACTGGGATATTGTTTGTAGTTTCCTTGCTCATTTGGAATTCTGGCTCCCATTGTTTCAAAATCATTGGCCTATTGTTGAAGGTGTATGGCCCATTTCGAAGCACTATATCTCTATCATCATCAGATTCAAATTTAAAGATGAAGTAACCTTCGTCATGGAGTAATACCTGTGGAGTCGATACAAATTGCCATACCTCATAGACAAACTTCAAGATCTCCTTGAATCGAGGAGATCCACCTATTACATATCCAATTAATCATGTCCTCCATTTCATATTCTGCTCCTCCATTTTTATATAGTTCAGTCTAACTATTTTCATTCCGTCCTTAATGATATGAGGATAATAATTCAACTTCAAACCTTGTTGTATAGATCTATTACCTTGGACAACTTTAGCTAAGGTTGGTTGTGGAACCCCTACACCCGTCGAGAAGGTTAATTTCCTTGCCGATGTAGCCATATCAGTCTCAAAATACACTGGATCTGTAGGTGTCTTTACCACCGGAGCTTGAATTTTCACCAGCTCCGTTGGTTCCTTCCTCTCCTGTCCATGCAGTACAGTTGGAGCACTACCCATTCCTTTCATCCAATGGATCAGTTGAACTGACCCTAGAGTTTGGGGAATTCCTATTTCCGGTGTAACCAGCTTAGTATCATCTTCTTCTACCTTATCTTCTTCACCCGTGCTCTTCATCTTAGCTATGGAGTTCCTCTTCTTCTGTCGAGCCATCCCTACCAGCGTATGTTAGCGATCCTTGCTTAACATGCGCCGAGAGAGAATCCAGCCTTTTTTCAAATGACCCATAAACTTGTTGAATTGTATTAGTTACACAAGTATGTCCATGACATATTCGGAAGATAGAATATTAATAAAGTATTAAATTAAACATGGAATAAGTTTCTCTTTTACGAAAGCACACTTGTTATGAACGAAGTATTTGGACAAAAAAACAAAAGCTACGACCACAGGGGGAAAATAAATTTAAAAAAAGTATTTTATCTATTCCCTAGTTTAGTTTTAGTTATCCACTTTTAACTTGATATTCCCTTTAAAAAAAAAAGTATTTTACTCATAATAATGGTATATTTCAAAAGGCTTGAAAAATAATTTTAAGAATGAGTGGTTTATGGTAAAATAGAAAAAATAATTTTTTTTTGATTTTTTATAAGTAAAAATAAAAATATATTTTTAATACAATTAACAAGTAAATATGAAGATATGGACTAGGAAGTACAATTCAGGTAAAATAGAACGATGAGGGAAAAGAAAAGAAGAAATCACCAAATTTGGAAACAAGTGTCTTTGCTTGGTTGGCCATTCACTAGTCTTAAATGCACCTCATCTCTTTTTTGAAGTTCAAGGGAAGAGTAACTCCACCTTTATCTTCTTGTGGAGACAGAATTTCCACAAATGGCTGTACTTTTATATCATTTCATTTTGTTCTATACTTTTATTAACATATTTGTTTGTTTTAAAATTTATAACGAAATAACAAAATAATAATAATATACTCAGTATATTCCTACACTATGATATCTAGGTAAGGTAATATGTATGTGCATCTTACCCCTAACCTATAAAGGTAGAAATATTTTTGATAGATCCTCGGTTCAAGAAAAATATTTCTTAGTAGCTTTGAACAAGAAAAAATAGTTATGAAGAAGTCGTGTTGAAAATACGGAAGACAAGAACAGTAAGAACACTATGCAATCATACTACTAAACTATAAAAGAGAAGGAGAAAGTGGTACCGACAAAAGGTGAATCCAAGATTTAAGCACAACGAAAATACCTAGCAAGATAGGAAAAGGGAAAAAGAAAAAGAGCAACATGGGTCTAGATTTTAGGTGAGCAATAGAAGGAAAGAAGCTTATGCTCTATGCTAAACCACAGAGAACCAACTTTTGTGTTTAAATGGGCAAAATAAAAAATATATAAGGGTTACATGTACAGCTATGCTCTTGTGCAATATACTCCTAAGTCCTATCTATACAATCATACAATTAAACCATAAATTTTTTTAATTTTACCGAAAATAACAAAGTTCGAACAAAATATATAAATAAATTTCTCATACATTTATTTATTATCCGCTTAATACTTCTTCGCTGAATTTGTAACAACCACTCTAATAAGCTATTAATATATAAAGTAAAAAAGAAATTAGCTATTACTCCCTCCGTTTCAAATTAGACGAGGTACTTTGCTTTTTAGTCTGTTCCAAAATAAATGACACGTTTCTAAATTTAGAAATAATTCAACTTTAAACTCTTTATTTTACTCATTTTACCCTTATTGAAAAGTTTTTATAACCACAAAAATATCACGGTCCCACAAAACTTTTATCCCTAAAGCTTTTAAGACTACACGTTTTAAAAGTCTTTTTTTTAAACTCAGTGTCGAGTCAAACTACCTTATCTAAATTGAAACAGAGGGAGTATTTTAATTTCCTACTAGTAGTACTCCCTCCGTTCTAGTTTATATGAACCTATTTCCTTTTTGGTCTGTCTAAATTTGAAAATAATTTAGCTTAAACTTTCAATTTTAACCTTAATGAGAAGCTTGTATAACCACACAAATACTCTAGATCCCCTTTTGGCTTGTTTAGGACCACAAGTTCTAAATAAGTCTTCATTTTTTTTAAATTTCGTGCTCAATCAAACAAGTTCAAATAAATTGAATAAAGGGGAGTATTATTTATCATACAAAGTGTACTGTAATTCACGCACCTCGAATAGCGTGACGACAAAGGGATCCCATCAGACAAGACACATTTCGCCTCTCCTTCGCCGCGTCGAAACTGAGATGTGATCCCACGATTACCTCTAATCGCTCATTGGTCGCGTCCCATCACGCGGTACCCCACGATGTTAATGTTTCATATTCAGTTTTTTTATTAATCTTTAGGTTTCTCGTTCTATACCATTAATTCAGAATCGTGTCGTGTAAAATTTATTTAAGAAAATTGCTTTCTATTCATTTCTTTTATTCTTAAGGATCGAATCTAATTTAGAATTGTGTCGGGTAAAACTCATTTAAGAAAAAGTACTTTCTATTGCGTTCTTTTTTTATTCTTAAGGATCGACGCTGAAACTTTTAATTAAACGAGAAGCTATCTTATCTAAAGCGTCACATCTTTTGGTGATATGTTTCATATTGAGTTGATATATGCTACCCCTAAAAAAAATTGATTTCTTATATTCAACCTCCACGTAAAATAACTTCCAACTCTTAATTATGATTGATGCCTAATAATTTATCTAGTTATTTGCTCGTTGTCCATAATCTTTTCACTAGATTTGGTATAATTTTCTTTCTTCGAATTAGTCCATGATATCATTGTTAATTATTTGAAAAAACTATTAACATTTTCAATAATCGAACAGAAACCCAAAAAAGAAAGTGATTGAAAAAGGATAAGAAGAGTATTTTATTAGTAGAAAGATACACCTTCGGTTCACTTGATTTTTTTTATTTTTTTTTTTGGTAATCCACAATATTTGATTTTTCAAATATCAATAAGGAATTAATTTTTTTTTTTCAAAGTTGTTGTTGGAATAAATAGCCTAGGAGTATTTGTTGTATTTTTAATAAATAAATTATGATTCATATGATCAATTTTATTGTTTATTAATGCTAAAATATGAATTCTTTAATATTTGTAAAAAAAAACTAAAAAATCAATTAAAATGGAACGCAGAGAGTAATACCGTAGGGATTCCCAACAAATATTAATGAGATCAAGGAAGTAGTATTGCATCATGTTTTGCTGTTGTAATCTTATGAAATTGCCGTTTTACTCGTATGCAATTAATATAATCTCTTTTCATGTCTGAAGATGTTACTATAATGATATCATACGTTGGAAAAGGTAATCAAAATTAAATTCAACAAGAAAATGTCAAAACAAAGTAGATTGGTTATTAAACGTCGAAGATTTCTTCTGTGTCCATTATCATGTAACTCCAGTCTTATTCTCACAAAAAAAAAAAAAAAAATCTAGTCTACGCCTAATAAATGATTCGAAAAGGAAAAAAAAAGTAATAAAATGACTTAAAAAAATGTAGAGTAAAGAATTATTAACTCATATTTATTCATATAGTCTACCGACATCCCCAAATTAGGTTAATTATAATCATAATAAGATAGTGTAACATACTAAAATTATTTTAATATCTAGTCTCTTTTGTAATTCTTATTCTAATCAAAAGACTAAGGACCCGTTTGGCCATGAGTTTTGTCAAAATAAATTTGGGATTTATTTGGCAAACACATGTTTGGCCATAGATTTTGCCTGTATTTTGGTAAAATCCCAAATCCAAAATCCCAAAATCACCTCAATTGCTAATTTTGGGCCAAAACATGACTGTTATATTTCTAAATTTTTTTAAATATTACCCCAAACTTTTTTAGTTTGTAAAAGAGCCCACATTTATTACGACCAACTAAATATTTGATGAATATGCTCCCTTATCAACTCAATCCTTTGTGCATTTTACTTTTGCTTCTAATTTGTAGGCTAAATGGCTTTCTGAACACTCATATCAGTTAACTTTTTCTTTTTAATTAGGAGTCGTAATTCTCTAATGGGATTTCACTGTAATTAATGATTTATATAGTTCATTATAAAAATGATAATTTTGTATCAAACTTATTTATGTTTAGGACTATGGTTTGTGATAATGGTATTATTGGGTATTTGTGATAGTTTTTAGAACTTGTGGGTATAAGTTATGTTTCATGTTTTTTCAAATAAAAAGTGAAATATGTTTTGAAAAATCATATCCAAACACATTTTAGTCTTCAAACCAAACTTCACCCAAATCAGATTTTTCAAAATAAATTTGAGAATTTATAGTCAAACGCTAGCTAAAAAATTTCGCTGAAGACATATTGCCAAACTGCAGTCGAGAGTTTCACCTTTTGAAATGTAGTTTCATAGAGCGATCGAGCCATACCGAGTCATGCACTCAATCCATTTTAGTTGTACGGCTATTAATTATTTGTTTATATCCATTAGTTTGTCAAGGATTCAATTTTAATTTTGACAGAAATCAAATGACTACATGTAAAATTGGATGGTTAAGGCCCATTTAGTTACATTTTCTCATTTACATTTAAATTTTAAAATCACATAAATGTTCCCATAAACACAACTACTTCGAAACCAAATTTATAACATAACTTATTTGAAATATTGAAAATTCTAAAACGTTGTACTAACTTATAAAAAAAGAATCCTTTTCCCTTTTTCCCAGAGAAGCACGTATAAAATTATCACTTAACTAAAATTTAGTTTGAATTTTAGAAGTCAACATCATACAACTATTAATTAAAAATAATAACTTGGGGGGTTAAATAGTTATTTTTAACAACTTTAAAGGGTATCTGCAAATAGTTTAGGAAATCAGTCAAATAGCTAAGAATTAACTTTTTGCTCCCAATATTTGCAATGATTAACGAGATAATGATTCGCCTATATAACCAAAAGCTCTTTCATACTATAAAAAATGAAAAAAATTATCTTTTATATTCCTTTACAATTTGAATAGAAGAACATAATCCTACGTAATTTTTTTAGATTTTCTATAAAAAAAAATTATCGATCTCACGTGAAAAAATTCATAACTAAAATAACATTTATAATAAACTACAAAATCATATCTCTATTATTTTCAAATAGTATGATACGATGAATTCTTTTTTCTTTTTGTTTTTTCCCGTTTTGTTTCTTTTGAAAAGTTCTCTCAAAGAATATGTGGATATCCCTTTGTTTTGATTCAAGATTATTTAATTTCTTGTGTTTGGTCAAACATATATTTGTGTGGCAATCGACAGGCTTGGCCTAGACTCCAAAATAGAAGAGGTGTTAAAGTAGTTTTCTTGTCTTTTATTAGTTAATACCATTCTTGTTTTTTTTTTCTTTGAAATGTTTCAACAATTATTTGAAAATCATTATTTGTTTCATAGTTTTGAAAATGTATTTCAACTTTAACTTGAAATACTTTATTTAATTATCTAATATTCGTAGTTCACTAACGCAACTAATACTAATTTATGTCACGTATAACTTACTAAAGAGATGAGTGTTTTCTATCAAGAATTTTCAAACACGAAACTTTAGTAAAAAATGAAGAGATCCTAGGATAATATTATCATTCACAACAAATAATTTTTTTATTTAAAATAGATATAATTAGATAAAGTCGCAAATAAGTATTTATTTTTGGATTACAAAGAACTTTCTTCCCTTTGACTTATTTTCTTTTGCTACCTGAGACACGAGACATTGGATTTGCCCATCTACTCCATAAATCAATTACTCGTAATTACTAGTTAGCCATCTAATTTGCCAATTAAATGACGAATTATAAATGCAATGGACCACAGGGGCCTACAAATCCTTGAGATTAGGTAAGAATTGTGGATACCAAATATTTTGTGGGTAAGTTGGAAGTTTTCATTAATAAAGACATATTTCCTTCTCATGTGTTATATCAAGATATAGAAATATAGTGACGTTTAATTAGTGCCTAATCAATCTTATCTTTTCTCATCAATCTAGTGTCGTTTGGTATGCAGACTAAATTATTCCGGGATTATAATCCCATGACTAATTTATATTATATGAGAGGTGGGATAAAATAATCTCAAGTTTGATAGGATAAGGTGAGATAAGATGAGATATCATAGATTAAGTCTGGGATTAAATTTATACCGTGTTTGATTGGCGGTATAAACTTAATCTCACATCTTATCTCTCGTACTAAACGACCCCTTAATACCTACAAGCTACAGCTGTATGAATAAATGAAATGCGTTAATATAATCAAGAGTTTTTTATTTTTGGTTTCACACTCGGTGTCCGGTACACGCAGTGGGGTCCGGTTATATCTGCATTCGAGTAGAGAAGTCTCACACTGGAGGGTAAAATGCTCTCTATCAAAGGCGACTATATACCCGGGGCTCGAATCCAAGACTTCTGATTAAGGATGAATACTTACCACTCCATCACAATTTTTGTTGGTAATATAGTCGAGAGTTCAAACATAAAAATTAAAGGTAAAAAAGAGTTTTCAGTGTTCAAACTTTTCTTTGTGTCAAAATGTTGTGCATATATCAAATGAGTCATCATACTGTCTTTTTTTCTTTTTGTTTATTCATCAAATATTCGAATTATACTATTCCGATTAATTTAGATTCTGGCCGTATAATTCTTATTCAAGGCGAAATGCTACTTACAAAAAAAATTGCATATTCCCAGCTCAAATTTAAGAAGTCTTTGTTTCATTATTTTTGCAAATCAACTGTTTATTAATTACTTGTCGGCATAATCTATTTCTTAGTTTAATCAATTGGTCGTATTAGTCTTAAACGTTGTTTTCATTATAAAATCATATGTTAGACTAAAATTAAACTATACTCTTAATTCAAAAATAGGTAATTAAAAATCCTTTGACGAAATGTGAATAGAATCCCTCTAAAGTTGATTAATTCTTTCATTTTTATATCAAAGTGGGGTTCCAATATGATGCACATGCAAAATCAGCACTAGCTAGCTTTGTGTGATTAAAATATTATTAAATACTACTAATCTTTTTATATTAAAATAAACAACTCTCCAACGCACGTACATTTGAAAGATCCAATGTGCTGAAAATTATACTAATAATATGATTTAATTAATAGCCACTTGTGGGAGACTCCTTAAATGAGTTGGAACTACCCATGACCACAAATACCTAGATCAGAGACACAACCACGATTTAAAATTTAAAGATTCGAAATTATAGTCCTTCTAAGTTATTGAATTTTAAATTAATAATTTGTATATAATTCAGTGAATTTTAAGATATATATAATATTTGGACTAAAGCTACTAGATTCGATCGAACCGCCAATTAAAAGGCTAGCTCCGCCCCTCATCTGCATATGCCTAGACTCTAGAGGCAAGGGTGAAACTAGAGTTTAGGATATATTGAAATATTACTTGATGCCAAAAATATGGTCTTATGAAAATATTACAGATGTGAAACTTCATAATTGTTTACCCGAAAAACGGATAGAGTTGAATTTGTACGTAGTTTTAAGGATATGTGATGCAATTTTAATACAAATCGTAAGGATAAATAGAAATGTCAAGTATGGATTGCAAAGAACGCGAAATATATAAGGTTGTGAAGAACATGAATTTTAGGACTAAACAAGTGGAATCAATTTAAGAAGCTTGAAAGTACAATTCTTCACTATGGGAGAATATGGTGATTGGATTACAATGTAAGCTTAAAACTTTCCCTTTACGGAAATGATAATTATCCCCTTTATAGTAGATGGATCTTACTTTAGATATAATTAAAAATACGTAGTGGAAGACCCATGATAGATTAACTTTTCCACAATTCCTACCAAGATTCTCTCTTCTAGTGGGACTGCAACGATTCTTATCTATAAGCTCGATATTGACTCGAGTTTTCAGTCTTGACTCGAGCTTTCGATCTTGGCTTGAGCTCGATTCTCACTCAGACCCATAAATTGATTCGGGTCAATGTTGGTCGGTCTCTGGATCATAAGCTCGACAACTTTACTTTGCATCATAGCTCGATTTGGATTCGAGCTTGATTATAATATCGAGCAGTACATTGATCGACCCCTCGGACTCGAAGTTTGTTTGTACCATATTCGGAACTCTCGAAGTATTACTTCGATCGATTATGTTTCGAACTTGATCAATCGTACGAAGGCCGAAATCTATTTCGGCCGTATACAGATAGTCCCCTTGTTTCTTAGGAAGAATGTGGTAAGAAACGAAATAATTTTTCAACGGCTCGATCGGATTATAAGCTGACGTTTACATTGGGCTCGACCATGACACACGTGATAAATGTCTCGTCGATTTAGTCTTTTAAGGTATTTAATGCATGTCAGATGGTGGTCAGCCACCACTAATAATGAACCGCCATTGCTTACCTATGAATAACCCTTCCTTTTATCATTTATTACTTTTACATCTTCAATCTTCCAAATTTCCCAATTTCTTTTTTGTATTTTCTGAGTTTATTCGCAAATCCGTGATTCGTCTTTGCAAAATTCTTCTTCCGAATTACCAAATCTTTGTCACCTTCTTTAAATCGAAAATGGTGAAGACATCCAAAACTGTCCCCCAAAAAGAAAAAGCTTCTTCTTCCCAACCCGCCGCCGATAAAACACTGGTGGATCCCCGTCCTGAGGAGTGCGTTCCGACGGCGTGTGTTCTTACCTCCGATTTCAAACTTGATAAAGGTTCGCCGGTCCCTGGCCGATGTGAACCTGTATCGAGATATATTTGTTCGATAACTCGGGAGCACATCGAGCAGATAAAGAAAGATTGTAACTGGGAGAACAAAGAGGTGGTTGTGCCGTCTGTGAGCACCTAATTTTTTACCGTGCTTGAATTTTCGCCCACTAATCTCACCAATACCACACTTTGTCCCCACTCCACTTTACCTTGTCCTCCATGCTTGTCTCCCATGCTTGTCCCCACTCCACTTTACCTTATCCCCCATGCTTGTCCCCTCACTCACAACCCACATATCCCTATTTTTCCTTCAAGTAAAGACCTACACAGAAGGGGAGGGGGGGGGGGGGGGGAGGTCTTCCTAAACAAAAAAAGGGGCAGAGCTTCTAGCTCTAAAAGAAAAACAAAGTCGTAGCTTCTCCTGAAAAAGGGCAAAAAACACACGAAAACAGGCCCGGAAACCCCTAAAAAACGCAGCACCTTTGACCAGCAAAAACACTTTCAAAATCAGTGTAAAAACAGTTCCAAAATCGCTCTTAAAGGCAGCCGAAAATCTGCCCAAAATTGCAGCAAAAATACGGCCGAACCAGCTGCAAAGCTCCCGAAAAACAGCTTCAAAAATCAGTCCAAACACCATCCCTGAGCTTCGTCCAAGTTCCGGTCGAATTCAGCGAGGTGCGAGTTTCTTTCCGACGAGGTTGATGTTAAGTATTTCTGATTCCTGTTATTTGAATATCCATCTCCCTTTGTTGTTTGTTTATTTATTTTGCATTTTCGTAAAAATGATTTACTGCTTTGATTTTGTTTCAATTTGTTTAGTTGGTATCTTGTTGTTTGAATCTCTTATTTCCGCTTTTATTTCATGAGCATGAGATCCAAGTCTAATAATCTTTTAGTTTTGTTTGATATATGAAAAATAAGAAGCAGTGATGCATTATTTTTCCTTGGAACCATTGTCCATTAGTTATGCCAGTTTGGCCATCTGTTTGTCTTATGAAAATTAGAAACTAGATCGGACATACAATAATATAGTTTGTGAGTTTGGGCCAAGTAAGATATGTTCTGCCATAATCCAAAAAAGAGAAACAAGAGAGTCCCTACTTATTCATATGCCGACCCAATTTTTCTAAAACACATGAAGCTAGCCCACTTTTTCATAACTAATTCACTTTATTTCCTCCATAATATTATCCATACCTTATGACTTTACAATAATCTCAAAGTTTAGATAGAATAATGAATACGATAGAGTACTTTAGGCATGCTTTTATTGTGATTTCCAAAATTAAAACTGAAGTAAGTTGTTCGCAATTTTGGCTAAAACAATCTTAATACAATAAAATATTATTAATTGTGTACACGTACGTGTGACATGATTTTGGCATAATAAAAAAACGGATTCACACGTGACTCGTTTCAAAGATAATTTCATATTTTAATAATTAAAAACGGATAGATAAAATATGAAAAACATTAAATCACAGTTTATTCTAAATTAATTCAAACCAAGTTGTAGTCAATAAAGCTACCGTGCTAGAACCACGGGACTCGGAGAATGCCTTACACCTTCTCCCCGGTCAACAGAATTTCTTACCCGGACTTTATTTTGCAGACCAATAATAAAAGAGTCAAATCTTCCTTTGACTAGGGATTCAAACAAAAGGTGACTTGGAACACCCAAAAAATCAATTCCAAGTGGCGACTCTGTAAATAAAATAATCCCTATTCAAGTTTGTCACTTTAATTGGAGAAACTCTTTAACCCACCATCTATAACTCACATTATCATTTTGGGGGTAGTAAAAGGGGTGTGACACCGTCTCCCAAAGAGTATATTACTACTCACGTGAGAGGGTTTTTAAGCGTGTATACTTACCCTTTCACGTTAGGCCCCCTCGACCCTGTTATCATAGATTTTTGTCATAAATACTTAATAACCCTAGGCCACATACATCCTTCCTTTTGGCCGATCGTTATTTTGATCCGATATTTTGTGAGTAAAATCAAGGGGATGCCTTTCACCCTCAATCATCTTATCCGATTATACCGTCCTCGCCTTTTTCGAGGAGGGTTAATAAAACTCCAATGTCGAGCTACCAAGGCTTTGTTCTCGAGTATAGATGAGGATAAGGATCGAGGCTGGATAGGCTGGTTCGTTCGAGTGAGGACTTCGAACATGATCCCAACCGAAAAGATGCTCTTTCCCTAAGAGTGGAACATGAAGCGTAAGTGTAGTTCTGATGTTACCTCCTATTATGTTGTTATTTCATTTTTTTCCTCACCAATATTCCTTTTTTGTGATGCAGCGGTTCCCTGGATGCCCGACGCAGTGCCCGATCTCAAGAACTAGGTACAAGATCTGGTTTCGACCTCCTCATATGCCGAGCGCTCATGGCGCGACTTGTCAAAGGGCCGATGTTAGGCCAAAAATCACGGTGAGCACTTCTCTCGTATCTTTTGGTAATTCGAATAAAATGTTTTTCACATACTTCAGTAAAAATAAATCGTCTACAGGTGTGGGCAAGGATGTGGTTTTGAGGCACTCGTCTACCGAGGAAGAGGCTTCAGCCTCTTCCCCGAAGCCGGTGAAATATAATAAGAGGAAAAGAGCCCCCGTCCTCGAAGATCAAAAATCGAAGAAGAGGACGACTCGTAAGTCGAACAAAAATGCCATTCTTTTAACCGTAGAATCAGTTCTGCGTCTGAGGGATGAAGAAGAGAACGATGGGTCTGCTCTGGCGGCCCGAACAAAGAAGACCATCGACGTTCCATATGCAGCTCGATCGATGGTGGTTCATAAGGCTCCGCCTCGCTCTGAGGATATATCGGAGGGAGATTCGGGCAGAGTCCCTGAGTTGTTGGAGATCGAAGATGTTTCCCATCGAAGCCGACGGATGGGGGATATGTTTGAAATGGATCTTTCCGAATCTTTTCGAATCGAAGAGAATGTCCCATATGACTCATTTGGGAAAGTAGCAATCGAAGGCTCGCCCACCTTCCCTGCTTTTTCCGCAGGGGAGATTCGGGAAGCCTAAGCTTTGGGAGCCCTCGAATTAGATAGGCCTCATGATGGGAGGATCCTTTTCGTGACCTGTTCATCGGCGTCGAAGACACTGTCGGTACAAGTGACGCATCCGATCTTTTTCACAGAGTGCAACATGCTTTGAATCATGTAGGCCTCAAATCACATAGCGTTACGTTTAAGTTTGATTTTCTTTTCTGACTTCGTTTCTTCTTTCTTTGCGGGTAGCGGCATTTCATCGAGAATCATGTTTTCGGTACCGAACTGAGCTGCGACGATACGAGGCCGAGCTTCAACGGGTTACGGGGGAGAGGAACTCCTTAAAGATCCTTATGGGACAAAAAGAAGAGGAAATAAAAAACCTCCGAGCTGTGTTGGCCAGGGCTCACCAAGATCAGATCGACCTATCCGAGCAGGTAATAATGCTTTTAAAAGCCTATGGGATTGATACTGGAATGATGGCTAATCTTTCGGTCTCACAACTGCAGCAGAAAATCGAGATGATCGGAAAATTTCGTGAAGAAGTCGATGGGATAAGAGCGGAGACTTTGAAGTGGAAAGAAGGAATGAACCGCTTTGCTTCAGAGAAAGAAACTACTCGAGACCAATTGTTATCGGCCGAAAACCAACTTTAAAAAATGAAAGAGAAAAGCTCGGTCCAAGCAAGAAGAATAGAGGAGCTCGAGGCTCGGTTGGCCTCTGTACATGCCAAGGCTGAATCTGATGCCGAAAAGGCATTAGCCGATGCGGTGCACTCGTGGCCATCTATCGGGCCGATGCTGAAGCTGCCCAAGTCCAAGCATGAGAGGCAACCGAGACTGCCGATACTCGAGCACATTGGGTCACCGAACTTGCTAAATTCCGATCTCGGAGGGAGACCCTCGAGTAGATCCATGTTCGAGGTTTCGACTTCGCTGAAGAGATAAAAAGGGCCAGAGAACTTGAAGCCGATGCTGAAGCCTTGGTTTCCGATGACGATGATGATGATAATGATGATGACGATGGGAGTAAGAGCGGGTCTTAGAACGGGGGGAGCCCGATAGAGAAGAGATCGCTCATGGGGATGACCAAGAAGCTTAGTCCTTAATTTTTACGCTATAATCAATCATGTAAACATTTTTTGTATATAAAAATATCCCTTTTTGCCGAGTTGCTTCTGTTTTGTTTCCTGTCTTGTGAAGACTTTATTCACGCCTTATGAATATTTTCACAAGGATTTAAACAACTTAATCAAATTTGAACTTCGTAGCCTCTATAACCGAGCGAGCGCTTACTCAAACTTGAAATAAGGTAGCTCGTATGCTTAGTGGTCGAGTTGAGTGATTATCTGAACATAGGGTTTACTCAAACTTGAAGTGATGTAGCCCTTAGGCTTATTAGTTGAGCCAATGATCTGAGCTTGAATGAATATAGCTCGTAGGCGTAGATTTTATAAAACTTTCACCTGAAAAGTCTATTATGCCCTTTACATTATAAATCCTCCAATTTATGTAATACATTCTAGATTATATATTTTATAATATATTTTTACCAAGGAATTTTACGTATAATTAAAATTATTTTATATCATTTTATTTATTATTTTATAATATATTGGCACTTTTAATTTTCCCATGATACTGAATTTGTTTAATCATATTCAAGCATGAACATATTTTCAAAAATGAAAACGACAAAAAAATATTTATTTGAAATAACAAAAATATATTTGTTTAACAAATTATAGTTTTTTATAGTCAGTAAAAATTTTAACTTTTTTTAAAAGATATTTGAGTTTAATATTAAATTTTAAGCTTTATCTGTTGATATTATTTATTTGAAATTGTTAATCTAATGTGTAAGTTTAATAAATGTTGGTATTTTATTTATTGGATTAACGAATATAGCTTGATTGATATATCTGTGAGCTTTGATTTTATAATTCTTATTAAAAATATTTCATTAGGAGTGGTTAAGAACGTTGACATGAGATTTGTTCATAGTAAGGTTACTGACAAATTTAATAACGCTGCCATTATATCTTGAAAATTAATGTTAAGGAAAAAATAAATATACGAATATATTATAAAAATAATAAATAAAATAATATTAAATTATTTTAGTTACAAATAAAATACTTAGGTAAAAATATATTATATAGTATATAATATAGAAGGTATTACATAAATATGAAGATTTATATAATATCAAGGGCATAATAGACTTTTTAAGTAAAAAAATTATAAAATCTGGCAAATGTGACGTTTGTGATAACTAGAGCAAAGTAAAATGATATTTGTGTAATAAAAGAAAGAAAAGTGACTTTTGAGTAATGAACACAAAGTTAAATGATTTTTACGTAACGAAAAAAAAAAAGTGACTTTTGGGTAACAAACACAAAAGTTCAATGACCATCGATAAAATTAACTCAAGCTATTAGTATGGTGGTAAAGAATTTAAAAATTATCTTAGGACGTAAGTCCAAATCTAATGTGCAACATTCTAGGAGTATATGTTTTTTGAATCCTCTTGTATGTATTCATGGCTTTGTAAATCAAGACGAGCTAGTTGGACTCTTACGTAATTGAGTATAAGAAGAGGACGACCTTGCAAGTATATTGATAAAATAAAATGCAACCTCCATTTACTACTCAATAGATCTTAAATTGACAAGTTATCGTTTGCTTGTTGACATTCCTAATTTTCTTTTATTGTTTCGTGGAATATTGTTTTTCTTTTCCTTACATCTAAAGAGGACTCTAAGTTCTGAGCAGGGCATATTTGAAGAGAACTGAAAATTATTCATCATTTTACTGAGGGAACGGGGTCAAATTTGCACATATACTTTCAAAAATGGAGTAATTTTGTCATTCGTTAAACATCTGGTCAAAAAATACATGCATCGTTAGTAAAAAGTTTTTTTTTTTCTTGACCCTAAACGGTGCTCCAATTTAAGGATAATTTTAAAGCATAGTAAAAAATTGAGTGATAAATTTGAAAGATTTTTCTCGAAAAATTTGAGCATGTGGAGCCTACCCATTTCACGTTGAAGTTTCCGTAAATAACAAAAACAAATACAACAGCTATGACACTGAACTTAATCAGCTATGACAGACACAGTGAACTTATTATGCAACAATTTACACACGAAAAAACGATTAAAAAACTAATACATGGCACATGTCTCAACTTACATTTTTATTGCTAAATCATAGTTAACTAATATATATTCTAATGGCTCGAAAGGGTTAGCTAAGTTGGTTGGGTCAGTGGTTTCTCACATGGGAGATTTGTGATCGATTCCTCTCACCAGCAGTCTCCTTAGTTAGAGCTCGTCTCACCGGACTTGCTTAGTATAGTTTACATCTCCTGTGTGGTTTGCGAGATTTTTCTGAAAATTTTTCAAAAAATAATACACATTTTAATCTTATTTTTTGACTAACCACACTAAATTAATATGATTTGGGTTAAACATCTAGTGCAGATAAATAAATTTTTACCCTCTTCGTTAGTAGGGTGGACATGTTGTGTGTTACCGTGGAACTCCTACGATACCCTGAAATTAGGGATCAATTAATATCCTTTTATAATCTTTTTAAGCTATAGCTGATATTGTTTCAATCACAATTAGTACAGTAGCGGAATTGGAAAAGATCTCCCAAATATGGAGAGACATGTCGTATACTGCTTACATTTATGGCAATACAATTAATGTACTAGCTAGGTTAAATTTCCTCTTGTTTTCACTTTTGGCTTTGCAACCACAGGAACATGGAACGGATTCTACAAAAATTGAGTGAGTTTACAATTACTACTTGGAGATGACTTGATATTCGAGATACTAATATGGCTCCCTGCCATATTACATCAACAATTGAGAGAGAGAGACTGTTTCCCTTTGTCTCGCTCATTCTAAATACAATAACAACAAACCCAGTATAATTCTACATAATGAGGTTTGGGGAAGAAAGTGCGTACGTAACCTTACCCCTAACTTATGGAGACATAGAGACCGATTCCCTTTGTCACGACTCGAAATTCCCACCTTCGGGACCGTGATGGCGCCTAACATTTCACTTGTTAGGCAAGCCAACGCTAGAATAATATTATCTATTTTAAAATAATTTTTAAATTTATTATTAATAATAAAAACAAATGCGAAAGTAAAGTCTGAAATGTAGTGAATAATCCATAAAAAAAATAACGGTGTCTAAATACCATCCCAGAATTGGTGTCACAAGTGCACGAGCTTCTAGAATAATACAAATAGAGGTCTGAATAAAATAAAGCTGTCTAAAAATAAATACACAGCTAAAATAAGATAGACGGGGACTTTAGAAATGCGGACGTTGTGCAGTTATACCTCAAGTCTCCTCTGAGTAGCTGAAATCCGAGCAAGTCTATGGTACGCCGCTGGGACCAACTCCGAAATCTGCACAAAAAGTGCAGAGTGTAGTATCAGTACAGCCGACCCTATGTACTGGTAAATGTTGAGCCTAATTCGACGAAGTAGTGACGAGGCTAAGGCGGTTCACTTACATTAATTTGTATGCAATATTAGTAACAACAACAATAATAGAAATAAATCAGGTAATTCATTTATAATAATTGAAGGAAACTCAGTAGTCATAACCAATTATCATTTCCATTATTTCTGTTGCAGCGTGCAACCCGCTCTCACAATATATCCACATTCAGTTCTGTTGTATTTATTTTAATCAAGTATATATATAGACTTTTTAATAAGTTTGTTGCGGCGTACAATCCGATCTCCCAATAAGTCTGTTGCGGCTTGCAATCCGATCCCCCAATATGGACTTTTTAATAAGTCTGTTGCGGCGTGCAACCCGATCCCTCAATATAGACTTTTTAATAAGTCTGTTGCGGCGTGCAACTCGATCCCCCAATATGGGCTTTTTAATAAGTCTGTTGCGACGTACAACTCGATCCCCCAATATGGACTTTTTACAACTCCTAAATGTAATAAAAATTACTCCAATAAATACCACGTCCAATGAGAAACTATTAAGCATCAAGGTGTCACACCTCTTTTTTCCCGAGGGAATAGGGAGTTTTTCCAATTAAAGTGACATTAATCGAAATTGGATTATTTAATTAATTTCAGAGTCACCACTTGAGATAATTTATGGTGTCCCAAGTTATCGGTTTATTTTTAAATCTCAAATCGAGGAAATTTGACTCTGTTTAAAGTCTGCGAAAATCAGAAGACCGGGTAAGGAATTCTGTTAACCCAGGAGAAGGTGTTAGGCACTCCTGGATCACGTGGTTTTAGCACGGTCGCTTTAATCATACTTGGCTTAATTAAATTGCTTGATTACTTATATTTAAAACCTATGTACATTTACCTTTTACCGCTTTTAAATTTCTTGATTATTCACAACTATGAAATTATCTTAAAACGAGTCACGCGTACGTGTACTAATTTCGTTCGACGCGTCAAAAATCATGTCACGCGTACGTGTACATAATTTATCACGCTTTATTAATTATTAAGATTGTTTAGTCAAAATCACGCGAACGTATACCTTGGTTTTAAGTTTGAAAACCGTAATTATGTCACGCGAACGTATACATAATCACGAGTATTCGATTAATTAGTGTGCCTAAAGCATTCTAGCGATTAAAAATAAAAGAATATAAACCGTAAAATATTTCTGATGCTCAAGCTTCTTTTCATTTTCGATTCCCAATTCCATAGCCTAACACTTGTTTTAAAATCACTCTAATTAATTAGTGAATTAAATTCTTACGTAATCAAAAGTTTGTCTTGAAGCATCAAACATCTACCTCTTAATGAAGGGTTGTAACAGTAATAATAAATTCATCATAGCCATTAAACTCATTCATACACACATTAAACTAAACAACACGACCAAGTAGAGTAAAGAGATATTAAGACATTCTCAAAATATAGGAGTGAGGCAAGAACCCATTCAACAGCACAGAGCAACGACATAAAAATTAGTAAAAAGCATGATATCACATTAGGCATAAAACAGTAGAAGAAAGGGAGAAATAGACCTCAAAACAAAGTAATTTTGAATTTGAAAAATGCTTAACACCAGAAAATTTGGATAGCGACAAATTCGACGGAATCGCGAATCTGCCCGGAAACCTCAGACTACAAGCCTCGATGACGATTCAAACCAGCTTCAAACATCGGCTTACAACCAAATTTTGTTCTGATTTTTCCTCTCGAAATCATATTAAAAACAGAGAGGAAAACTAAAGTATTTTGTATCTTCTTCACTGATACTCAAACATTGATTCGTAACAGGTTAGGTCATGGTTTTTTTTTCTTCAAAATTGAAAGTCACACGAATTCCAAAAACTAAAGCTAGTCTTGATCCTTCTTTTTAAACACCATAGGACTGAGAAAGAAAGAAAACACGTTACTGTATATCTTTGCATATAGTCTTAGCTTAACTTAGATATGACTTCAAAATGTGAAAGGAAAAGAAATTAAGAGAGAGCAGCCGGAAAAGAAAATGACATGGAAAGCAAAATTTTCTAGTTATAAACCAGACGTGGTGTTGTGGTCTGTTTCTCTTTAGACAGTGGTCGCTCTTAGCTGGTGTTGGAGATCAGATATTGAAGGGGAAAAAATGGAATTTTTTTGGAGTAGGCTGACGCTAGAATAATGAAGACCGGGGTTAGGTTTTGTGAAAATATGGGTTTTATATGGTTTGGGGAAACAACCTTGGCCATTGGATAAAAGTAGATCGGTGGCTATGATTAAGGGAGGGGTTTTATGGGTAAGAAAATGGTTTGGGCTAAAGAGATTGGGAAGAATAGACATTTGTCTTGTTGGGCCACTAAAATCCAAAAATGAGCTCCCAATTGGCCCAAACTTAATTCTTTCTCGTTGAACAAAAAAAAAACTACCAGAATATACTAATTAATAAGAATAAACTACTAAAGTGATCTATATATAAAAATAAAAAAATATTTTTTGGTATTTGTTTTAAATGTTATAATAAAGTAAAAAGTAGAGAAAATAGGCTAAAGTCATGGTAAAATTAAAATACTATCTATATTATTATAAAAGCATGAATACAATGTCGATTTACAAAAATAACCTTATAATATTAAGCATAATAATTCATAATAAAAGGACATGACCGGAATTCTAGATTTTAGCCTTATAATCATATTAGTTTTAGGACATAATACTACACGTTAGAAATCCTACATGATTACCTTTAGGACTCCTATTAGTATAATTACTTTCGGGCGGTCTAATTCATATAAAATTAAACAAGTAAATATCTTTAGTCATTTAATCCTATTACTTTTAGGATATACTTTTTAAATATTTCTATTACTAATTTAATTCAAAAACGTATTATAATGTCCCATTATTAATTTAATTTGAAAATGTATTATATTGTCCAAATCCATTTAGAAAAATGAGAGCCTATTTTATTATAAAAGCATAAATATTAAGCGGAAGAACTCATAGGGAAAGAACATAATTGCAATAACCTATTTTTTGGACTACAATACCGTCTTTGCTAATTTTTAATATTTAAGATTAATAAAATATTGTCTATTACTTATTAAAAATATGTAGGAAGGTTTAATAAAATTATTTCATAAGAATCCTCTGTATTGGTAATACATTGCCACTCAATGATGTCCAATATCAAAAAATAAAGTAATATTAAATGGACTACATAAAGATTTGAAATTGAGAAAAAATACCCATACGATAATATATTTTATATTATATGTGAACTATTTTCCTACTCAAATAATATTTTTTTTTATCAATTTTCGTGTAATATTGAAAATACCCAATTATTAAACAACTAAGAAAATATTTAAGAATATAAATGTGTGAGAAAGAGAAAAAAAATTGTTGGTACCACTAATAATTCTACAAACATAAAGATCTAAAAGTGAAATGTCATCTCAATTTTTTACTCTTTGAAAATAAAATTTATACTGGGTAAAATTATAATTAAGATTAAATATTCAAAATAAGAGATGAAATGATATTAAGATCTGAATCAACATAGAATAAATTATGTTTTATGTTAAAACCAAATAATTAAATCTTTAATTAATTATTTAGCAAGTGAATCTAATTCAATTATTTTTAAATTCATCATATGAGTAAAATTCTTATTTAAGTTTAAAACATATCTTAGGAGTACATAAATTTATTCCATAAATAGAGCGTTAGAACACAAAGTAAAAAGGTTAGTATATTATTAAGAATCAAAATGTTATACAAGTGTCTGAGGAAGCACAATCAAAGCTAAATCCTAAACAAGAACAAGCTTTCAAGTATATTATAAAGAGTCGACTCTGGTATAATGGGCGTAATCGAAATAATATTTCTATGTCATGCATTACTTACAAATATCATATCAAGAGGCATGACACTGTTAGCAATAATAGCAAGTGATGTACCAACAACGATTTTATTGTGAGGCCACCCACTTTAGATTTGATATACCTCTCCAAACAATTTAAATAATCATCACAAATATATCAAAACAGAGCAATGATGCTAAATTTATAAGGAAAGCAGAATTAATAATATGGTCTGAAGCACTTATTACAAAGTGTCAAACGATCAAAATAGTTGCCCAGAGTTCTTATCAATGAACCGTTTGGTAAAAAATTAATGGTTTGGGAGGTGATTTCTGTCAAGTACTACCAGTAGTTTCAAAATCGACAAAAACAGAGATTGTAAAAGTTATACTTCTGGCCTCAAATGAAAAAGATTCAACTGACAAGAAATATAAAGTAAGAACAGATCCAGTATTCAGTGTCTTCTTGCTTCATGTCAGAAACGAAGAAGATCAACCAATAAAGGATGATTTGGTTTTTCCTGAACACTTCGTTATCAATCCCAATGGTAATAGTAGTGCATTTAATAAGAGAAATATTTTTATCATTAGATTAAAATATAATTTGTGCAAATCGCATAATAGAATTAAGAAGATATCTTAACTAGCAAAAATGCATATGTTGATCAACTAAATAAAAGGTTGATTGCAAAAATTTATAATAAAAATAAAATATTTTTCAGTTTTTGACTCAGCAGAAAATGATACCAATAATTGCTACCAAGAAGAAAACTTAAATACTTTAATACAAAATAGCTTTCTACCGCACATATTTGTTGTCAAGTTTATTATTTCTTACGTATGTTAGTGTCACCGTATATATAATAGACTAAGTTAAAATTGATCTTCCATTGTGTATAGGTTAATTTTGAAAAAAAGAATATGTTTGTCATGCTACTAAAAAACTTAGATACATCGAATAGCTTATGTAATAATACACAGATGGTATATAGAAGTTTTGACTATAACGCCATACATGCAAAAATTATGATATTAGTCAATGTACTTCTAAGTATATTCTTATCCCTGAATTCAACTTTCGTCTTCTAAAACTAAGGAATATCCTTTTAAATTTGTGTGAAAATAATTTTTAGTATATTTATGTTTTGCAAATATAACAAATAAAGTATAAGGACAAACATCCTAAATAGTGGACTATATTTACCACAATATTTATTTTTTGCACGAACAACTGTATGTTGCACTTTCAAGAGGGATATTAAGATGGACAACAAGAGTTTTGGTTAAGGCAGAGCAACCAAAGCATTAGAAGAAAACATACACAAAAAAATATTGTCCACAAAGAAGTGTTCGTTAAGTTACCATCACATTAAATACTTTTAAACTATAATACTTAATTATCTAACTAACATGAAAAAATTGATCATTTGTGTAAGTTTTGATGATGCCCTTTTATTTTTAAATTCATGAATTATGCTAATGTAATAATATTTTTCGGTATTTAGATGATTGTTGTATTATTATACATAAAATTTCTCTCATTAATTAAATTTTATTGTTCCTTCATATAAATAAATATTTAAATCATCGCGTGCCATTATTAACGTACAATGCACATTCATAGATACTAGTAAACATAAATATACTAATTGACCTTAAACTAGAGGTGAAGATATTTTTGTGTTTTTTTAAAATTGTAATTTGAAGTAAAAATTGACTAAAAACTCCATAAAAATTAAAGTTAAGTTAAATAAATATTTTTAACACTAAAAAAAGCTCAAAAACGTGACGAGTCAAAAATTACGTGCTTACAAATGCACACAATAATTATAATTTATTTATGAACAAACAATGACAATTAGCAATTAATTATGAAAATCGTGGAGAAAATAGGCAGTTTAATATTTAGTATGCTAAATGTCAAATAACAATTAAGATACATAAATCAAATAGCATGTAACAATTATTACAGGAATTCAAGAATTAATATTTGATAAAGAATATGAGAGAAATAATTATTATAACAATTAATTCGTGTCTTAGAACAATTTATGATTTTCGAATAATTATGCAAACAATTAATTTGACGACATATAGACACTCGTCACCCCGCCTATACGTTGTTCACATGCATTTCACATAACAAATCATTTAAGGGTTCTATTCCCTCAAGTCAAGGTTAACCACGACACTTTCCTCGCTTTGCAATTTCAATCAATTACTCGACCACAACTTTTCCTTTTAAATTTGATCCTAAAAGCTTCAAATCTATTCACAAACAATTCAATATTCTCAATATAAATTCTAGGAATTAATTTCATATTAATTTACAAATTTTCCGGATTAAATCCGAAATTCATTTTAAAAATCAACAGTGGGACCCACGTCTCGATTCCCGGAAAAACTCATGAAATCCAAACACCCGTTCCGATACGAGTTCAACCATATAAAAATTATCGAATTTTCAGAATCGGATTAGCTTTCAAATCTTCATTTTTCAATTTTTGAAAAGTTTTACAAAATTTCCAATTTCTTCCATCTAAATCCGAGTTAAATGATGAATATAGACATGGATTCATGAAATATAATCACTTTTGGTTATAGAATACTTACCCACTTCAAAGTCGTAAAAATTTCCCTTCAAATCGCCCAAATCCAAGACTTAAAACTCAAAAATGAGTAAAAATGGCGACTTCCGAATTTATGGGTTCTGCCCAGTGATTCTTTAATCGTGATTGCGTGAATAGCCTCGCGATCGCGAAGCTCAACTTTGTTGTCCCAGAATTTTACTCTATGCGAACGCGTAAAACACCACGCGAACGTGATGCTCCGACTCTCAGACTTACGCAATCGCGAACGACCTCACGTGTTCGCGATGAGTAGAGCGCGTGGCTCAGCTTTAGCCTCCTTAACTCTAGGCGATCTTGGCCACGCGTTCGCGAAGTACCACTTCACACCCCTACGCGATCGCGTCCTCAAATTCACGAACACGAAGAACAAATTTAGCTGGCCTCTGAGATTGCCTTACGCGATCGCGAGACCTCCCCCGCGAACACGATGAAGAAAAATTTTGCAACAAAACACTAGAAAATTTGCTATATTCCTTAAGTCCAAAATGGCCCGTCGAAATCAACTTCGTTTCTCACCAAATTCGGCAGACAAGTCATAAATATTATAGTGGACCTATACCGGGCTCTGGAACCAAAATACGGATCCGGTGTCAATAAATCCAACATCAGTAAATTCTTAAAAATCATTAAGCTTTCAAACTTTTAATTTTTCATCAAAATTTCATATCTCGGGCTAGGGACCTCGGAATTCGATTCCGAGCATACGCCCAAGTCCCAAATCACGATACGGACCTACCGAAACTGTCAAAATACTGATCTGAATCCGTTTGCTCAAAATGTTGACCAAAGTCAACTCAGTGAGTTTTAAAGCTTTATTTCATATTTTAATCCATTTTTTACACAAAAACTTTCCGAAAAATTATACGGACTGCGCACGCAAGTCGAGTAATGATAAATAGTGCTTTTTGAGGTCTTAGAATACAGAATTAATTATTAAATTTAAAGATAACATTTTGGGTCATCACAGCCTTATCGTTCCTCCTAAATATCCCAAGACACGACTGAAAACGGCCTTATGCGTTTACATATATGCATACCCCTCAAGTTTACTTATACAATGTCATCACAGGGAAGACGAAATCTTTCATAAGAGGTTTATTGCAGGAGGATCCTAAATTGTTTCTTGGATTTGGTATATATGCTAAATTTATGGATTGTGCATTGTTCTTATTCTACATTAGATTTGAACATCTAAATTTACTAGCATAGCAAGTTTTAAAAAAAAAGGACAGTCCGGTGCACAAAGTATTCACAGAGGGTCCGAAAAAGGGTCCCAACGCAAGGGATGTGATATAGATAGCCTAGCCTAATGCAAACAGCAATTATTGCTTACTAGCATTGCAAGTACATGATATACCCAGTGTAGTCCCACAAGTGGAGTCTGGGGAGGGTAGAATATACGCAGAACTTACCTCTGCCTTTTTTTAAAGAGCTGTTCCCGGTAGACGCTCGGCTCAGGAAGGGAAAAGGAGAGGGGCAATAACAAGTAAACCGATCTGACAACCGAAATAAAAATACAAAACTAGCACTAGGTAATGCAATCAAAAAACCGAAACAAAAAGATAACAACTAGTAACAGACGTCTAGGGATAGAAAATACACAAAAGACACTAAGTGGTGTATCAAAGCTATTATTACAAACAAGGCTAACACTCGGCTACTGTTACATGGTATAAAAAAACAAGAAACTTAGATCATAACATAGCAGCTAGCATGTACTTGTATCAGGAAACTCAGAACATCGATCTCAAACAACAGTATAACACAAGTGACAAACGAATATAGGTCCCAAAAGCTAAAATATGTAGGAACATACAACTAAAAATGCAGCCTAACTTATTCACAAGAAAATAATAAGCTGAGCTAGTTGAACAAAGATAAAACATAGGAGTACAATGTCCATATGTCTCACATTCTGCCGTACTCCACATCCTCAAAAGGGTTGGAATTTGTACCGGATCGCTGATTCAGTTGTACCTCCGGGCGCTCTGCCTCTAATCCTCCGTTAGTAGGGTGGACATGTTGCGTGCTACTGCGGAACTCCTCCACTGCTCGGAAATATGCATATGGTCCCCATCCTGAAAACAGAGATAATAAAAGAACAAGTAAATTTAACGATATCCAACCGGGTTGTACAAGTCATGAGCTTCTAAGATTAACTTATATTAACTAGAGATAAAGAATGAGACTCCAAGCCGTCGTTCATATGACCGGGGAGCTAGGTGTTGGAGGGAGGTCAATTGAATCCCCTTCACCGATTATACTGTATAAATTGCGCAAAAACGCCTTTTTGATTATATATAAACCGTGTAAAGGTGGTCCACAGATGTTTTAGGTCATACGTTTCAAATCCTAAGTATACTCTTTTGAATCCTCTTGTTTGTATTTCCGGCTCCGCCACATATGACTATCAGATTATGCTAAATTCTTTGATATTTTTTGACATGTCCTCAAAATTGTCCAGATCTAAATAAATTCACCATAATCTTCTTGCTATTAGGTTCTATCCCTTTCATTGATCATTCGCGACAATAAAGAAAATCCCTAGGAAATTAACAGAGAAAACGCTGTTGCACTTCTGGACTTCTACTGATGCAATATGTAGTGTAATAATAATAACAACAACAACAACTATGCTTCAATCCCGAACAAGTTGAGGGGGTCTAAAACATAGCAACTTCTGTACAGTGTAATAAAGGAAGGTTTGTTGAATCGCGAGGAGTTAATACACAACATAATAAAAGCAGGAGGAGATTAGTGGAGACCATACCTTCTGTATGGTATGGAGCTGGGAAGAACTGCAGGTAACAGAGTGTCGCGACAACAAGGCCTGAAATGTGAAAAACATGGAATATTAATCGAAAAACTGAAAATGCAATCTTCATTGACTGCACAATGCAGAACTTCAACACAAACCTATCAATCCTCCGGCAAACACGTCTTGCCAATGATGCCAGTAGTCATCCACGCGTGAAACCCCGACAAGACATGCCATTAGGAGAGGAAGAATAACTATACATAGTTTTGCTACGTGCCCTCGACGATCAAATGCTTTAATCTTCCCTGCCAAATATAATGATAGAAACCCGAGACCAGCAAATGACCCTGCAAAGAAAAACCATAACTTGGTCGGATCAAACTTTATGAAATGCAGAACTCCTTTTGAAGTCTATAAGCAATCTTTATCAAAGGTTTCAACTAAAAATCTCCAAAATCCTGATCTGATGTACTTGGATATAGTGGAATCGGAGAAAGTTGAGCTACTTACATGAGGTATGCCCGCTTGGAAAGCTCTTATGTCCTTCCTTTATATCACTTTCTTTACCATGGCATTTCACGTCTCCCCACTGATCATAAACCTGAAGAAAGAACCGGAAAATGAGTCAAATGAACCAGTAAACAATAACAACAAACCTAATGTAATCCCACATAGTAGGGTCTGGGAAGGGTAATTTATACGCAGACCTTACCCCTATCTCGCTGAGATAGAGAGGCTGTTTCCAATAGACCCTCGGCTCAGTGAAGCATAAGCACAACAGTAATGAAAGAAGACAACCAGACACAACAACGAGGAGCCATAGAAAAAAGAAGCATTGAAAACAGCAAGATAGTAAGATGACCAAAATGAAAGCAACAACAAGAAATAATAGAATCCTAAAACTAAAAACAATATGAGAAATGAACCAGTAAGCAAACTATAATTAAGTTAATGAAAGAGTTGACCACCAATTTATGTGATATCCTGGTAAGTCAGTTACGACAATCAAGAATATCAGATAGACATACATAGACTTTTATTGAGTTCAATAGAAATGCGCTAAGTTGCTACCCTTTGCTATTGCAGTTTGATCAATAATTACTAGAAGAACGAGAAAGCACATAAAGAACCGTCAAGTTTTGCAGCCTAAAGTACTTTTGCGCAGCTAAAATATGGAAGCTTTGATTCACTAAAGCATTTACTAGGAAAGAGTAGCATTATCAGAAAATCAAGAACTGGATACATACATCTTTACCATCAGGAAAGCAACGCCAGAAAAAGTCAGGTCGAGGACGGCCTACTGCATTCTTGATGGCATCCGTGAGTACAGCCGTAATTAGTATGGCAAATAAGAGGCCTGCAATTTTTGGTTAAGTTAAAGGCAACTAGTAAAGTTACTTAGCAAACAACGGGAGAACATTCCTTTTACTACAACAATGAAAATCAAAGTCACAGAGGCAAGTATCACGTCTACTGAATATTCCACTGCCCGCTCCCCATTGCCCGAAAATTCCCTCAAAAAAATGAAAAAACCATGGAGAACTAAGAAGGAAATCAACAAAACCAAGATCTGAATGAAAGGGGAAAATTGCTCTAAAGAAAAAGGGCTGTCTGGTAAGCTCCCGCTATGCGCGGTGTCCGGGGAAGGGCCGGGACCACAAGGGTCTATAGTACGCAGTCTTACCCTGCATTTCTACAAGAGACTGTTTCCACGCCTCGAACCCGTGACCTCCTGGTCACATGGCAACAACTTTACCAGTTACGCCAAGGCTCCCATTCGAAAATTGCTCAAAAGAAATTACCTAAAATGCTGTGGTGTAGATCGTAGACATCCCTCCTCCTCAAATAGATGAGAACAAAGATGATAATAGGCAATATAATTGCATATAACTGTTCATCAAAGAAATCTGTTAGAAACACTTAAAAACTCTGAGATTTAAATAAACTTTCTCTACATTACATTGATACTCAACTCGATATGTTAAAAAGCTATAGGTACACTTACAGGAACAGACCACACTGGGACGGTATTATCTTTCATGGGATACTTCAGATCTGTCATCATATCCTTTCCAACAAAACGATGAAATGGACCGATGACATAAAGGACTATCTCTATGACTACGAGCAGCAGCAATATAAGCCAGTCATGCATGTGAATTCTTGCAACTGATGATCCATGAGACTTAATAGTATGTCCGCACCCGAGCTCAATCTCATTTGTATTGCCCTGTTTGATTGAAACAGAAATATTAGTAACCAAATTTGCAAAACCAAAGTAGTAATCAAATTGATTGTTCAGTTAATAAAACACTCTAACAAGCAAAAGTTCTTTGAAGTTAGCAAAACCAGAATGAATAAGTAGTTCATTTTGAAACACACAACATAATCAACAGAAATGTGAATACAACAACTACTACAACGCCTCAATCACAAACAAGTTGGGTTTGGCTATGAATTCGGGCTGTCCATATCGCTCCATTTAAGCTCATCTAAGTCCAAAATAATATATAAGATAAAAATAGCACTAGAAGTCTTTTAGATTTTTTACTGGCAAATCAACAGAAATGGGAATTACTAACAAAAATTTGTTATGTTTAAACGTTTTCAATGAGATCTGTTGTTAATTCTTTTTTTTATCTTTCTTGAGCCCAGGGTCTACCGGAAACAAACTCCATGCCTTCCTATAGGTAGGGTTAAGGCCTATACGTAGGGTTGTCTGCATACACACTACTCTACAAATAAATAAAAACAGTATGTGCACTATAAGATCTTCAAAATTTACTAGGATTTCACATATCTACAAGCCTGCTTAATTAATTGGATTTTTCATCAAAAACTCTGCAGAGAACTGTTAAACAAGACAGTCAAAACAATTAAGTACCATATACCATATGGGGTAAAGGACAATTGGAAGAGAATAAAGACAGAAACTTCAATTCATAAGCAGAACCAGAAATCAAAAACTAAAAATAAAACCAGAAGTAAAAATATATCATGAAAAATGAAGGGAAATAAAAAAGGACAAAGCAAAAAGGCCAACGAACCTGAAACACAGTCTTAATCTTATCTTTCCAACCCATTTGGACACCGTTGATACTTCAAATTCCAAAGAGCTAAACCCAAACTCACAAATAATCTTGGAACCTAAAATCCAAAAAAAAAAAAAAAAACCAAAATTTTAAAAAAAGGAGACAATATTTATCAGCAAAAAATCCTTCTAGATATGCTACCAAGAGCCCAAGACTGAGTCTTTATCATAATAAGAACAACGTTGACTTTTAAAAACAAATTAATGGAGTTAAATCAAATATTATACATTGAAAGGTACCTTTTAGCAGATATTAAAGCTTCAATTTTTAAGCAATGGCAGAAGAAAATGGAGAAAAATATGAAAAATACAGTATGAAAAAAAAAGTTTAAAATAGCAGAATTGAAAACTCACAAAGAATTTTGGGACCTAAAAATAAAATACCCACCAAAATGATAAATTTATCAGCAAAAATTCTTCTAGATATGATACCAAAGACTGACTAATAATATCATCATAATAACAATTTGACTTTTTAAAAGAAATTAGTGGTGTTAAATCAAAACATTAAGAACAAAAGAATGTTCAAATAGGCCCCCACAAGTTTAAGGCTTAAAGCTTCAATTTTTAAGCAATAGCAGAAGAGAAAAAAACAGCAAAAAAAATGGAGAAAAAAAATATACAGTAGGAAATAAAAGACTTTAAAAGAGAAGAAACCAACCAAAATGAAGAATTTATCAGCAAAAATTCTTCTAATATATGATACCAAAACTGACTAATTGTATTAGCATAAGAACAACTTTGACTTTTTAAGATAAAATTAACATTAAGTAAAATTGAAAGGTACTCTTACCTTTTTAGCAGATATTTTCTGGTAAGCAAAGCAAAAGAATGTTTCAAATGGGATTGGGACCCCACAAGTTTATGGCTTAAAGCTTCAATTTTTCAACAATGGCAGAACATGAGGAGACAAAGAATAAAATGGAGAAGTAAAAATAAAATGTAGATACAGTGTGAAATGAATTATGTATAATGGATTATTTATATGTGACAGTTAAGAATTTAAAATTTTCAACAACTATGTAAAAATGGTGCCGAGGTCCAAGGAAAGTGCATATTTTTGAAAATAATTTTTTTTTTTTTAAATATGGATAGAAGTTTACAAGATTGAACTGATCATAACCGTTGATTTTGTCAAAATTATTAAGCGTGTGGTCATATTTTGACGGCTTGGTTGGTTAGTTGGGCAATTTAACTGTCGAGGACGTGTGGGACCCACACAAGAGGAGAGATAGGTCCAGCTCATTTCCAAGCAAATTCTAATTTTTGTTTTAATATAATAGAGATTCTGTTACTCTAAAAAAAATGACATAGTCACAAAATATTAATTAAATTTTAAACTCGATGTATGTAGGGGTGTTCGTCGGTCAGTACGGTATGGTATTTAGATATTTCGGTTCGATATTTTCAGTATTCGATTTCTTAAAATGCTATACCAATATTGTACCTAATTAAATTCGGTATGGTTAGGCTTTTCTCCTTCCGGTTTCGATTTATTCGGTTTGAATACTAACTAGTGTAAGAGTCATAAACTGTAATATTCTTAATTAAAGTACTCAAAAGTACAAAACTAAAAACGTTTGTTGACAAAAGTTTTGTCCAAAACCATCAAATATCAACTCAGAGGGAGAAAATTATACATAAATGAATAAATTTGATCATTACAAATGTATTGTTGCTTGCTTAGAGTTAATTTATGAACTTAAAGAATAAAGAAAAATAAAATTTTAGATTTTTAATATTTATGTTATAATTAATAATATGTGTATTGTGTAATATAATATATATTTCGGTACGGTTTCGGTATTTCAGTATTTTATTTTAAAATACCAAATATCATACCTAATACCACTTTTTTTTAAGCTTAAACCAAATACAATACCGAATACCAAAATATTGAATACCAAATACCAAAATTTTCGGTTTCGGTATAGTAATTCGGTATTTACCAAATTATGCATAACTCTAGATGTAAGTATATATGTATACAATATATCAAAATTATTCTTAGAATTTTATGATCTTCAAGATGTCATGTAATTCCCTATAAGACTATATCATTAAGAACAAATAAGAATGTAAAAATTAAAGAGTGTTTTATTTTCTTTTTTTGGTCATAAATTAAAGAGAGTTTAAATGTAAAAGTTTATCAATTTCTTTTTAAATCGGATGAAAAAGAAAAGTATGTTACTTTAAGCTAACAGAGAGTGGGAAAACATTACTTTAAGAAATTCCGAACTAAATTTCAAACCAAATAAGTTCTAGAGCTATTGCATTGTCAACAAAAAAACTATGATTTTTTCTGTTTCTTTGACTAATCTAGAAAAAAATGGTTAGGTAGAGAATTCTGAAACTTAGGTCGTCGCTCGAGGTCATCACGTATTTGATATAATGTAAAATAGTGGTTTCTAAGGTAAAAAAAATGGCAACTCGATTTACTAAACTCTCATTATGCATGGGATCCTGAAAAAAGGTTCATCATAAGTTATTGAAAATAATATATTATGTATAAATGATTATATTTTGAAAATATTCCAGTGTTTTACCGGTCTATCAAAACCACTATCACCGAAAAGTTTGATGTTTGGCATATTTCGATATGTGTTGATGTTACTTTACCCATGTTTTAACCACTTCTTGATGTTATTTAATCTTTAAAACTCCCAACATGGTGTAATTATTGGTTTGATAACTAATTAAGTTATGTGTGACGATTTAAGGTGTTCGGAGTGCAAAATATGAAGAAAAGGTGGTTTAGCCAGAGGAAGAAGGGTTGGATGCGTCGCATCCAACCTAGGAAAACATCATCCTGCGTGCAACCTTAGCAGTGAAGTTGGGCCATAGTGTTCGCCATCGCGTGCGAAACTGGGAAGTAGAAGAGAAGGCTGGATGCGTCGCGTCTACCCTCACATGCAAAGTTAAGAAATGGAGGACGAGGTGGATGCGTCGCATCCGCCTTAGCATCAACCCCTGAAGCCGATTTGGACTAGAGTTAGGAGAACTCTAGATTACAACTTTTGGACGCAATATATAAGCTTTAAAACGCCTCTTGTAGAGGAGAGACGGGGGAAGAGAAGAAAAAAAAGCTATAACCAAGTTCAAAGACCACGGAATTCGTCTGGAGTTTTATCCTTTCTTTCTTTTATTGATTTTTATGCAATCTTATGAAATTTGGGATGATTGCCTGAATATGAGTGGCTAAGAACCCTATTATTCTAGGGTCATGGGTATACATGAATGTTGATGTTTGAAGTTTAATTTGACGACGTTGGGTTTATCATATTGGGTTGTTTATTTAATTCTGTTTCTAATTATTTTGCTGAGTAATTAACAGTGAAATACTATCTACGAATCTAGAGTTGAACTCGAAAGTGGGAACCCTAGATTGCATATAGAAGTAAATAGAGTAAGTTTTCAAAACCCGGGCATCGGGGAAAGGATTCGCGATTAGGATAGACATATACCTAATTGCCTTACTCGGTTAAAATACAGGAATTGTAAATGAGTTCTTGTTAAACTTAATTCCATAGACATATAGGTATTAAGTTAACTTGAGCATGCGAGTAAGAACTCGACAGATTCTTACGAGTGAAATTAACCGTGTGAATCAACAATTCAGATAAATCAATTAGCTATTTTAAAATACGAATGCAACATGAATATTAGATGACCCGTGACCCTGGAATATTATATCCTATTGATTGTTGAACAAAACTATTTAAGTGTTGTGTTGAATTCTTAGCGATTCATTATTTGATCGTCCGTAGGTAGTAAGTTAGAAAATTATATATTTTATTAGAAATATCTTGAATCAATAAGCTATTCGAGTTTGAATTAGTCAAAGTTAATCATAAGTCTTCGTGGGAACGATACTTTATTCACTACTTTATTACTTGACGACCACGTATACTTGCGTGAGTGTGTTTGGCCGTAACAAGTTTTTGGCGCCGTTGCCGAGGACTTAGAAATTAGATACGTGACTAAGTTAAGCTTTTATTAGATATTTGTTTTCAAGTTTTAATTTTCAGTTTGCCTGGTTTGTGTCAACGCAGGGTCTTCTCTCGAATGCAGAGGAGTAGAAGTGCAAACAACCTCATTCCTCTTGATCCAGAAATCGAACGAACACTACATAGAGTGAGAAGGGAACACGAAGCTAGAACGAGAATAGAAAGAGAGTTGGACATCGCAGTCCAACCACAGCCAATAGATATGGCAGGCAATGAAGAGCGTCCGGTAATTGAAGCCGCAAGGCCCAATCTTGCGAATATGACTCAGGCTATTGTGAAGCCTGATATCACTGGGCATTTTGAACTCAAACAGTACATGGTACAGCTGATTCAATCCACAGGACAATATGTGGGTCTATCTCATGAGGACCCGCAGAGGCATATTCAGAACTTCTTGGAAATCACGGACACTTACAATTATCCGAACGTCTCCAAGGACTATGTCAGGCTGACACTATTCCCTTTTTCACTGTTGGGGGAAGCTAAAGAATGGTTGCAAAAGGAGCCCGCGAACTCTATCCACACTTGGGATGATCTAGCAAGGAAATTCCTGATCAAGTTTTTCCCAACTAAGAAGACAAAGTCGCTGAGGAGCCAAATTCTTGGGTTCCAACAACGGGATGGCGAGACACTTCGTCAAGCTTGGGAAAGATACAAGAAGCTACTCAGAGACTGCCCGCATCATTGTCAAACTGATGAGGTATTGGGTCACACTTTTGTTGATGGGTTAGATGAAGCATCAAAGATGAATCTTGACTCAGCTTGTGGGGGTAGTTGCATGGCAAGACCATATAGTGAAATACAACTCTTGCTAAATAATTTCACTGCTAATGACCATAATTGGCAAGGAGAGAGGGATTCACGAAGGGGAATTAAACAGAAGGCCGCCGGTTTGATTGAGCTTGATGACTTTTCCGCCATGAGAGCCGATATAGCAAAATTGGCAAATCAGATGAATAGAATGACAACACAACAAATGCAACATGTACAGCAGATGTCTATTTGTTGCGAACTATGCGGAGACAGTCATATGATTGACATGTGCCCCACGAATCCTGAATCTATATACTATGTGGGGCAACAAAACAGAGGTCCTATGAATCAACATGCGCAATATGGGAACACTTACAACCCAAACTGGAGGAATCATCCTAACTTCTCATGGGGCGGAAGTCAACAGAATCAGTATAGGCCTCAAGGGAATTTTACTCAACCTCAGAAGCCACCCCAACAAATGGAAGAAAGTACGAATGACTTGCTGAAAAAGTTGTTGCTAGACAATCAACAGCTCAGGACCGATTTCAGAAATCTTGAGAGGCAAATGGGGCAGTTAGCAGCAAACCAAAATACTAGACCTACAGGCTCACTTCCCAGTGATACAGAGAAGAACCCTCAAGTTAATGCAGTTACACTTAGAAACGGGAGGGAACTAGAGGAAGTGCCAAGGAAGATAAAAGAAAAACCTATACCTGGGGGGAGTTGACACCTAAGGCAACACAAGAGTCAAAGGAAGATGATGCAAGTTCAGAGCGAATGGAGGTTACAAGGCCACCACCACCTTTCCCCCAAAGATTGCAAAAAAGGAATGACGATCGCATGTTCAACAAATTTCTCTCCATGTTGAGTCAGGTTCAATTAAATATTCCATTAGTGGATGTACTTCGTGAAATTCCAAAGTACGCTAAGTACATAAAAGACATAGTGGCTCATAAGAGGAAATTGACTGAGTTCGAGACGGTTGCACTTACTGAGGAGTGCACATCAAGGGTCCAAAACAAGCTTCCCCAAAAGCTTAAGGATCCTGGCAGCTTCACCATTCCAGTACAAATCGGTAATATTGACGTGGGATGTGCTCTGTGTGATTTGGGTGCAAGCATAAATCTGATGCCTTTATCCTTGTTTAAGCAATTAGGTCTGGGAGCTCCGAGACCAACCACCGTGATGTTGCAATTAGCTGATAGGTCCATAGCCTACCCCGAAGGAGTGATTGAAGATGTGCTGCTGCAAATTGGAAAATTTATCTTTCCAGCTGACTTCATTATTCTAGACTTCGAGGCTGATGAACAAGTTCCAATCATATTGGGACGACCTCTCTTGGCTACTGGCGATGCAATAATTAAAGTGAGAGAAGGGAAAATGATTATGAGAGTGGACAACGAGGAAGCAGTCTTCAATGTCTACAAAGCAATCCAACTTCCCCGCCACTATGAGGAGCTCTCTATGATATCTGTGGTGGAGGTGGATGAGAAACTTCTTGACACGAGTGTATATCTAGACGACTGTTTAGAAAAAGCAATCATGATGTTTGATAGCTTGGAGATGGATGATGAGGTTGAGGAGATGATGCATATCCTAGATACATCATGTGGTTACATGCAAGGAATAATCCCGTTTGAGCCCCTGAATAGGCCAAGTGGCCCCCCACCAAAGCCGTCAATTGAAAAAGCTTCAAATTTGGAACTTAAACCCCTACCCCCTCACCTTCAATATGCTTATTTGGGAAGTTCTGACACTTTACCTGTTATTATTTCTGCTCACTTGTCTAAATTACAGGAAGAAAAGCTATTAAGGGTGCTACGTGAGCACAAGCGAGCAATTGGGTGGACAATGTCTGACATTAAAGGCATTAGTCCAGCTTTCTGCATGCACAAAATCCTCATGGAGGACGGACACAAGCCAAGTGTAGAACACCAACGCCGACTAAATCCAATCATGAAAGAAGTGGTAAGAAAAGAAGTGATTAAGTGGCTTGATGCAGGTATTGTATTTCCAATCTCTGATAGTAAATGGGTAAGCCCCGTTCAATGTGTGCCGAAGAAAGGGGGGATAACCGTAGTAGTTAATAAAAATAATGACTTAATTCCTACAAGAACTGTCACTGGATGGAGAATTTGCATAGATTACAGAAAACTGAACAATGCCACCCGGAAAGACCACTTTCCCCTTCCTTTTATTGACCAAATGCTTGATAGATTAGCTGGCCAGGAATACTACTGTTTCCTGGACGGTTATTCGGGGTATAATCAGATTGCTATAGCCCCAGAAGACCAAGAGAAAACTACATTTACATGTCCTTATGGCACGTATGCATTCAAGAGAATGCCCTTCGGTCTTTGTAATGCACCTGCGACTTTTCAAAGGTGTATGATGGCTATTTTCACTGACATGGTTGAAAGATTTGTAGAAGTATTCATGGACGATTTTTCTGTGTTTGGATGTTCTTTTGATAGTTGTTTGATGAACCTTGATAAAGTGCTAGCTAGGTATGAAGAGACGAACTTGGTGCTAAACTGGGAAAAGTGCCATTTCATGGTAAGTGAAGGTATAGTTTTGGGGCACAAGGTTTCAAAAGATGGTCTACAGGTGGATAAAGCAAAGGTGGAGATGATTGAAAAATTGCCCCCGCCGACATCCATCAAAGGCATTCGCAGTTTCTTGGGTCATGCAGGTTTTTATCGTCGTTTCATTAAAGATTTTTCGAAAATTTCTTCCCCTTTGTGCAGGCTTCTAGAGAAAGATGTTACCTTCAAGTTTGATAATGCATGTCTGAAAGCATTTGAGGAGCTGAAGGGAAGATTGGTGACTGCACCAATTATCATTGGCCCCGATTGGGCACAACCATTTGAGTTGATGTGCGATGCAAGTGACATAGCAATTGGAGCGGTGTTGGGGCAAAGGAGGGATAAAATCTTTCACTCCATTTATTATGCAAGCAAAACTATGAATCCAGCTCAGATGAATTATACAGTGACTGAAAAGGAGTTGCTTGCAGTGGTGTGGGCGTTTGACAAGTTCAGATCCTATCTAGTGGGAACCAAAGTCATCGTCTACACAGATCATTCAGCTATCAGATACTTATTTGAAAAGAAAGACGCCAAGCCGAGGCTGATTCGTTGGGTCCTCCTCTTGCAAGAATTTGACATAGAGATCCGAGATCGAAAAGGGACAAAAAATCAAGTGGCCGATCATTTGTCCAGATTAGAAAGTCGGGACCATGTAGCTGAAGGAGGGTCAATTAAAGAAACATTTCCGGATGAGCAAATATTAGCAGTCACCTCAGGTGAAGCCCCATGGTATGCAGATTATGTGAATTTTATCGCAAGTGGGGTGACGCCACTAGAATGGACAGCTGACAATAGAAGAAGATTCCTACATGATGTAAGGTTCTACGTGTGGGATGAGCCATTCCTATATAGGCAGTGTGCAGATCAGTTGGTGAGAAGGTGTGTTCCTGAGGAAGAGATGAAGGCTATACTACATGACTGCCATGCGTCACCATATGGAGGTCATCACGGCGGGGATAGAACCGCCCAAAAAGTGCTACAATCAGGTTTTTATTGGCCAAAATTGTTTAAGGATGCACATGCCTTCGTTAAAAATTGTGATAGATGCCAAAGAACTGGAACTATCACGAGGAAGCACGAGATGCCCTTGCAAAATATTCTGGCGGTAGAACTTTTTGATGTTTGGGGGATTGATTTTATGGGACCATTCCCATATTCTAACGGGCACAGATACATCTTGGTGGCGGTCGACTATGTTTCTAAGTGGGTAGAGGCCATTGCTCTTCCTACTAACGACGCAAAGGTTGTGGTAGGCTTTGTAAAGAAGCACATCTTCACACGTTTTGGGACTCCAAGAGTGTTGATAAGCGACGGGGGAACTCACTTTTGTAACAAACTGCTGAATAATATTCTTGCAAAATACGGAGTCAAGCACAAAGTATCCACTGCCTATCATCCCCAAACGAGTGGTCAAGTAGAAGTTTTCAACAGAGAGGTCAAGCAGATTTTGGAAAAGACAGTAAGTATGAATAGAAAGGACTGGGCCGGGAAGCTGGATGACGCATTATGGGCATATCGCACTGCGTACAAGACCCCAATAGGCACTTTTCCGTACAGGTTGGTTTATGGGAAGGCCTGCCATCTGCCCGTCGAGCTTGAACACAAAGCATATTGGGCGATTAAAAAGCTAAATATGGAGATGGACTTGGCCGGTGAGAAGAGATTGCTACAACTCAACGAGCTTGATGAGTTTCGATTGCATGCGTATGAAAATGCCAAATTGTATAAAGAGAAGACCAAAAGATGGCATGATAAGCATATCCAACATCGTGAGTTTGAACCAGGTCAAGAAATTCTACTGTTTAATTCAAGGCTAAAGCTTTTTCCAGGAAAGCTTAAATCTCGATGGTCGGGTCCGTTTGAAGTGGTTAGTGTGAAACCTCATGGTGCGATAGAATTGTGTGATAAGGGGTCCAATACGACATTCTTGGTAAATGGCCAAAGAGTAAAACACTATTGGGGTGGTGACATTGCACGTCACAAGACCACAATGGATTTAGTGGAGGCATGAAGAACATGTTGCGTCGTGCCGCGACGTTAAATCAGGCGCTTCTTGGGAGGCCACCCAAGTTAGTTAGTTTATTTTTTTTTTTTTTTTTTTTTGGACGTAGAAAGAAAAAAAAAAAAAAAAAAAAGTTCCCCAGATATGAGAAAACGAGGCGGATGCGTCGCATCCCCCTCAGCAAAAAAATTTTTGATGGGCCAATTGCTCAAGGCAGTGAAGTCTGCCTATCGCGTCCGTGTCGCGTCCGAAAATTTTTTTGAAGGAAGACAAGGGGATGCGTCGCGTCAAAGCTCGCACGCACAGGTAAGTACTATATATTTTAACACATCTTAAGATAACGAATTCGTTAAAAACTCTTCTTGCGACGCATCCACTCGTCTCTTTTTGCGACGCCTACGAACGCAGAACGGATTTCTTTAATCGAAATTGCAACGCATACAAACGCGACAGGTACTTAGATTCATAAAATGACAGCAGTGAGTAAACCATCCAAGCAACAAGACAAAGATGGTAACAAGCAACCGCCCAAATAGCCTACCGGAAGGGCAGCGAGCGGTCCAAATCCACAGAAAAAAAGGAAGCGGACGGAGAAGGAAATGGAACTGCTGCCTAGGCAGTTAAGTGATGATTCAGAGCAAGAGGAGGAGGAAACATTAGTCAGGAGGACAGTGAAGAAGGGTATTACACCAAGCAAAGGAATAGAGATAAGAGAGCCTGTGACATACCAAAGAAAAGCTTCGAAAATGAGTGATCCGACTGATAAAGGGAAGGAGAAGATTACTACAGAATCTGAATCCGATTCCGATTCGGACAATGACCACCTACATGTCAACATGAGTGATGAAGACGAGGGTGAACCCATAGACCGAGTTGATTGGGAGAAAAACTTTGTTAATGAGAAGGCATTCCGAGCCTATAAGAAGATACTGGTTTCAAAGAAGTATATTCCGGAAAAGCCGATAAACATCGGACCACTTAAGAAAAAGTACTCAGAGTTTCTAAAGTCAATTCGAGAGGTGCAAAAATGGGGACCCATCTTGAAAGGTCACGGCAAAGCCAACCTCACCATTGTTAGAGAGCTCTACGCCAATTGGCGTCACGCCAGGGGAAACATTGTGCGAGTAAGAGGGGTAGATATTAATGTGTCAGCTGAAGCTCTGAATAACTTCTTAAGGGTGCCACACACACTTACAGATAGGTTTGACTCCATATGCAAAATACCAGATTATGCACACATTAAGTCTGTCCTATGCCCTACCAGGAAGGATGCAGAATGGAAGCATAGGAGTATGGAGTACCACTCTATAGCCAAGGAATTTATGAGTGCGTTAGCACGTGTGGCTCTAAATTTCATATGTAACCGCCTGATGCCATGCCAACATAAAACTGATGTCCCTCGTTACCGCGCACTCGTATTATATGCTTTATTAGAGGGGATACCACTCAACTTAGGAGCCATCATGCATGATCAAATGCAGCGAACCAGGATGAATTACAAGTGGAGGCTGTTCTTTGCTAATACCCTAACGGCTTTTTTGACAGAGATGGGAGTACTATGGGACAAGGAGAATGACGACATTGAGGCTAAAGCTTCAGGACCATATGATGTCACTCATGTTCTAGAGCCGAACAAGGGAAGGTCTTCTAAGCTCACCATTCAACAATTATTTGAGCAAATGCAAGCAGATATGCAAGAGAACAGGGCTGAGCTGATAGCGACTCGTGTCGAGTTGAGTGCCACCAGGGATGAGTTGAGACAGACTCGTGCGGATCTAAGCCGAGTTCAGGCCGAGCAGGCCACGATGATGAAGGAGATATCATTACTCCTCAGAGCTCTGGTTCAATGTGCAAGTACAGACATCTCCCAGCTGATTGCATCATCCACTGCCGGACCATCCACTCCTGTTCCTCCCATAGTCACTGAGGCTCCACTCAACAGGCCTACTGAGGTCGCTGTAACACCTGCTACAGAATCAGCACCAGTTGTTGATGATAGGAATGCTATGGATGCAGATGCTCCTCCACAGACTGCGGATGAGCCCTCCACCTTGACTTGAGGGAGTTCTTCTCACCCTACTTTACCTTGTTTGTGTGCGTTGGGGACAACGCACAGTCCTAAGTGTGGGGTGGGGGGTGATTCATGTTTTGATGTATGGATGAATGTACTAAAATATTTACTGGATTAATGGCATAAAATAGCAGTAAATTCATCTATATGGAGTAACTATCAGTTTATCATTATCAAAAAAAATAAAAAATATATATGTCTTTTAGCTTTCTTTAGGTAGTAATAATCCCCTATGGTTTTTCTTTGTGCTTCGGTTCTTTTCCATGGGATGTAGTTTGAACCGGGTAATTTTATTTTCTTTTTAGAGTAGAGTAGGAATGTAGGGAATAAAAGGAGGAAGAATGATGAACCTAGGTGACCTTGACTTGGTTGATAATGGCATATTTAGGCTTTTACATATGTAATATCTTCCCTTCTCACTCTGAAATTATTGATGATGCCTTGTTAAAATGGATAGCATGTTTTGTGGCGCCTATTTCTCATTTTCTTGACTTGTGTTCACTTTGCGCTTAATGCTTAATATCTCGTTGCTCCGTGAATACTTGCATTGTTTGAGAGTCGGAATGTGACCGTCCTTAATGAGTCATGTGCCATGTGTGGTAAGGTTTTTGTGTAGTCCATGTAGTGTACTTGTGTCTAGAACTTGCCCGGTATGTGAGTTGAAGCGAAATTTGAGGTGATGCTCAGTTTGAAAAATGATTTTAGGCTTTCTTTGAATTTTTTTTTTTTGAGCTTAATTGCTTATCCCAAATAAAATTGATCCTTAGTTAACCCTTTTGAGCCTATTGACTTTTGTTTGGTACCCGCATTACAAGCCTATACCCTTTTTATTCTTAATTGACATTGTTTTGATCCTTTTACCTCTTAAAGCACTTTAATTGTTAGATGAGCGCTAAAAGAAGTAAGAAGGGACTAAGTGTGGGGTGACTTTTGAGTGGAACCAATGAAAGAAAAAAAGGGTGCACTTATTTTGTAAAATAATACGCCACTAGCGAAAATTGAAAGAAAAAAGAAAAGAAAAGAAAAATATAGATGAATAAATTGTTGTCTTGTTCTTGCTAGTGGGTATGAATTAAAGTAGTGCTTAAAGAAAGAGGAAATATTGTTTGGAGTGATATTATTGGTGAAATTGAAAGGGTGTTGAAGAATTCGCGCTTAAGTTATTTGATGATGTGTTAAAGTGCTTAGGAGGGTGAGTCACTATTCCTTAAATATATCCTACCCGTCCCTTAGCCCACATTACAACCATGAAAAAGTCCTAATTGATTTTAGATCGAGCGAGCTTACATTAGTAGAGATTTACATTAAGGGCAAGCCTATGGTACCAATTACATGCATGTGACTTCTTTTGTGAGAGTGAGCAATTTTCTTTATGAGCATGAGATTCGAATGTGTGGATTGATTTTACTCTCTCTGCTTTTGTTGTGAGGGCACATGGTTTCACGAGGGATAGGTAACGTTATTAGACTTCTCTATGATGTTGGTTGTTCAAGCCATGAGTGCATTGTGACATTGAGTCGGTTTTTGAGGTTAGGATTGTTGTGAGCATGTTGTCTTTGTTCGAATATGTTTAAAGAAGGGCATAAGAAAAGGGAAGTGTGTTGATGCATAGTCTAGAGCCTAATTGTAGCAAATAACCATGGTCATAGATGTAGTGTGCTTTGAATGATAAGAGCTTAATTTTATTTTGTTTACTATAGTGATGGTTTGTTCGAGGACGAACAAAGGTTTAAGTGTGGGGTAGTGATGTTTGGCATATTTCGATATGTGTTGATGTTACTTTACCCATGTTTTAACCACTTCTTGATGTTATTTAATCTTTAAAACTCCCAACATGGTGTAATTATTGGTTTGATGACTAATTAAGTTATGTGTGACGATTTAAGGTGTTCGGAGAGCAAAATATGAAGAAAAGGTGGTTTAGCCAGAGGAAGAAGGGTTGGATGCGTCGCATCCAACCTAGGAAAACATCATCCTGCGTGCAACTTTAGCAGTGAAGTTGGGCCATAGCGTTCGCCATCGCGTGCGAAACTGGGAAGTAGAAGAGAAGGCTGGATGCGTCGCGTCTACCCTCACATGCAAAGTTAAGAAATGGAGGACGAGGTGGATGCGTCGCATCCGCCTTAGCATCAACCCCTGAAGCCGATTTGGACTAGAGTTAGGAGAACTCTAGATTACAACTTTTGGACGCAATATATAAGCTTTAAAACGCCTCTTGTAGAGGAGAGACGGGGGAAGAGAAGAAAAAAAAGCTATAACCAAGTTCAAAGACCACGGAATTCGTCTGGAGTTTTATCCTTTCTTTCTTTTATTGATTTTTATGCAATCTTATGAAATTTGGGATGATTGCCTGAATATGAGTGGCTAAGAACCCTATTATTCTAGGGTCATGGGTATACATGAATGTTGATGTTTGAAGTTTAATTTGACGACGTTGGGTTTATCATATTGGGTTGTTTATTTAATTCTGTTTCTAATTATTTTGCTGAGTAATTAACAGTGAAATACTATCTACGAATCTAGAGTTGAACTCGAAAGTGGGAACCCTAGATTGCATATAGAAGTAAATAGAGTAAGTTTTCAAAACCCGGGCATCGGGGAAAGGATTCGCGATTAGGATAGACATATACCTAATTGCCTTACTCGGTTAAAATACAGGAATTGTAAATGAGTTCTTGTTAAACTTAATTCCATAGACATATAGGTATTAAGTTAACTTGAGCATGCGAGTAAGAACTCGACAGATTCTTACGAGTGAAATTAACCCTGTGAATCAACAATTCAGATAAATCAATTAGCTATTTTAAAATACGAATGCAACATGAATATTAGATGACCCGTGACCCTGGAATATTATATCCTATTGATTGTTGAACAAAACTATTTAAGTGTTGTGTTGAATTCTTAGCGATTCATTATTTGATCGTCCGTAGGTAGTAAGTTAGAAAATTATATATTTTATTAGAAATATCTTGAATCAATAAGCTATTCGAGTTTGAATTAGTCAAAGTTAATCATAAGTCTTCGTGGGAACGATACTTTATTCACTACTTTATTACTTGACGACCACGTATACTTGCGTGAGTGTGTTTGGCCGTAACAAAGGTTAAGGAACTTTTATTGCATGTGATGAGATTGATGAAATCTATCCAATTTTAATTAGAGTTTTCAAGTTCGAGCTTAGAAAATTGCTAAATCTGCTTTAAGGGATTCTATGTAATGCAAATTCAAATTAATCGAACCAATGAATAACAAGTTTTAAAAAACGAAAAAGGAACAAAAAATACCCTTGAACTATTTAAAATAGCTCAAAAATACCCTTCGTTTGTTTTTGGTACCACAAATATCCATGTCGTCTATATTTTTTAACACAAATGCCCTTAAACCGTTAGTCTTGCCATTGAAGGTGACATGACAGTCCAATTTGGCTAGATTTGCTTACATGGTCATCCACCTAAACAATCCAACATGGCAAAATTATTTTTTCAGAAAAATTATTTTTTCGAAAATTTATTTAAAATACAAAATCAATACTTATTATCAAAAAAAAGTATAAAAATTTCCAAAAATATTTTTTCGGAAATTTTTTACTTTTTTCGGAATAAGTATTGATTTTGTGTTATTTTTTCGGAATTTTTATACTTTTTTCGAAATAAGTGTTGATTTTGTATTTTAATAAAAAAAATCGAAATAAATAATTTTTCCGGAATTTTTTTTACTTTTTTCGGATTAAGTGTTGATTTTGTATTTTAATAAAATTTTCGAAATAAATAATTTTTCGGAAATTTTTTACTTTTTCGGAATAAGTGTTGATTTTGTTATTTTTTTTAAAAATCCGAAATAAATAATTTTTCCGGAACTGTTTTACTTTTTTCGGAATAAGTGTTGATTTTGTATTTTTTTTAAAATTTCGGAAATTTTTTTTTCCTGAAAAATTAATTTTGCCATGTTGGATTGCTTAGGTGGATGGCAAATCTAGCCCAGTTGAACTGCCAGGTTACCTTCAATGGCAAGACTAATGGTGTAAGGGTATTTGTGGTCCAAAATATATACGGCAAGGATATTTTTGGTACCAAAAACAAACGGAGTGCATTTTTGAGCTTATTTCAAATAGTTCAAGGGCATTTTTAGCCCTTTTTTCCGTTTAAAAAAAGAACCAAACCTTATTATAGTATCAAGGAACTGTTTTACTTTTTCGGAATAAGTGTTGATTTTGTATTTTTTAAAAATTTTCGGAAAAATATTTTTTCTGAAAAATTAATTTTTGCCATGTTGGATTGCTTAGGTGGATGGTCATGTAAGCAAATCTAGCCCAGCTGAACTGTCATGTCATATTCAATGGCAAGACAAACAGTTTAAGGGCAGTTGTGGTCCAAAATATAAATATTTTTTATCCCAAAAATAAATGGAGTACATTTTTGAGCTATTTCAAATAGTTCAAGGGTATTTTTGGCCATTTTCCGTTTAAAAAAAGAACCAAATCTTATTATAGTATCAAGAGAACTAATAAAGTTATAATCTTGTGGTACTAGTAAAATACTTTCACGTTAGTAGATGTAACATGGATTTCCATTATTTTTTAAAACAACATTATAGTAGTTCATCATATTTTGATGTTGTTAGTGGGTTTTTTAAATCCTTTTCTTGAGCCGACAGAGGTGGATCCGGTATTAATATTTGTAGTTTTTAGCATTAAATCCATTATATTTTTAAAGTTATGGGTTTATATTTACTATTTATTATAATTTTTGTGAATTTTTACACAAATTAAATTACTGCGCACGAAAAAATGCTAGGTTCAGATAAACCCGCTATCCGAAAGCTACATCCGCCCCTTGAGCCGAATGTCTATCGGAAACAACTTTTCTATCTTTACAAGATAAAGATAAATTTTGGCACAATGTTGTTAGGTTGTTAATTAATACTTCAATTAATTGCTTAAAACCAAATTTCATGTAGGTCGCTAGCAAATTAAAATCATGCGTTGGGCTTAAAATACTCATTAAAAATGGAATAAAACTTTTGGGGTAGTTCATCTGCTTTCTCAATAAAATAATGATCTTGCCATGATTTACAAATGAATTTCTTAATAAAAACAACCAGCTTAATAAGGCCATTAAATTTTTAAACCACATAGTTTTTGTTATTCCCGTTAATATTCCTGTATTTGTAAATATTAATTCTGCAAAATATAAGTTAACGTAATGAAACAATAATAATAAATTCGAGCCCACTGAATTCACAGTGTTTCCTTAAGGAATTTAATCCCCTCCTAGTACCCAAGGTTATGGATTATTTCCTCCCAGGATAGAACGAATAACACACTGGTGTAGCGGTACTTCAAACCCCAGTGTTTCGGCGAACACAAAGTTCGGTAGCAAATCACACTTACAGTTGCTTTGTTTGAAGTTAAAAACAATGCAGAACGAAGGAGTATATACTCAGAAAAACGTATGGAAGTTCTGAGAGGAAGGAATGCAATGTATAGTCAATTTGTTGAGCGAATTGTATGTTGAGTTGAGTATCTTTCTTCAACATTTGTTGCTCATATATATAGCAGCCAAGAAGGAGTGTAAGACCAAACGTCCACCCTTCATGGTGGATCAAGCATTACATATTTGTGGAGCAAGCACTTCATGGTGGGAAGACCATTATCCGGCTGCCAAATTATCAATACACGGATTGGAAAATATCCGTTTACAAATACGGATAATCTTACGTTAATATTTACTATTAACAAATAAATTTGGTCCAAAAAATTAATCAATCAATCATTTGACCGAAGCCGAAGCCGTAGCCGAAGCCGAGCCGAGCGAGCGAGCGACGACGACGGCGCGAGGCTTGCTTTCTTCTTAACTCTTTAAGAGCTACAAGAAGAGCAATTATATATATACCCACCAAAAATGTCTTCCACTTCCAATATGGGACAATGTCTCATTGTTAAGAGGGGAAAACTTAAAATTTTACTCAAAATTTTATTTTCCCTCCATTTCCCATTCACCCTCATTTTAAGAATATTACATCTTAAAATTAAAACCTCAACAGTTTTCTCCTCATCTCTTAAGGTAGATCCAAAATCCAATATAAATATAGACACGTTTGGAAAGTTGTGCAATGTTGTAACATTAAACCTTTCTATAACAATCATTCTCTATAATAATATCTTACTATAATGGCCAAATTTTCTTTGAAACTAATTTTTCATGTTATGTTGTAATATATGTTCTTTATAATAGCACAATACTATAACAGCAAAAAAATATCGGAACTAACAAGACTATTATAAAGAGGTCTGACTGTATATAAAAAATAAAAGAAAAAGAACCAACAATTATTTATCAAATTTAAAGATTATGTCAGAAATACCAAGGAGAAATAATAATTTCTAGTTCAAATGATTTTCTGAAAAAATTCTATCATGGGAGAGGGAAGGGCGACTATTGTGTGAAAATATTTCACTAGTATTATTAAACTATACAGTCATACCTCTTTATAATATTACCGCTATATAACAGTCATTCATGATAAAATACAAGTTGTTTATGGAACCAATTTTTATGATATGTTATAATATATGTTCTCTATAATAACACTTCGCTATAACATCTTTAAAAAACTGAAATAAATAAGACTGTTATAGAAAGATTCGAGTGTAGTTCAAAGTTTTTTTAGTTTATCGTGCTTGGATCTTTATTCAACTGGATTTAATTAATTACTTTTATTAATAGGCTATAACTAGTAGAATTAAACTTCAGATATCGGAACATAAAGATTCATTGTAATTAAAAAAAAAAAACAGAAGGTCCATTCCCCAATATCAACCTGGCTAGATCACAAATAAAATGTCTATAGAAAATGGTGATAGGAAATAAATGAATAAACAAGAGTTTTGAAAGTAATGACTATATATAGAACTTACCTTTGAAGATTACTTCCCTTCCTCTACATTTTCCTCTGTTCAAATTTGACAAAAATAATATTATAAAAAAATTTGTTGACCAACAAGAAGTGCATATCGTGTAGTACTGTATTTCATAATAGAAAAATCACATAGTATTTTACTAAAAATTCTGTACTTCTCTATCTGTTCGCAGTTCTAGAAAAAAATTATTCTTTTCAATTTTATTGACTTATGTGTATATAAAACAGGAAAATTAGAGCGAAAATAATCACATTACTGATTCTCCCGGCTGAACTATTGTTTTACCTAATCGGAGGATCTAAGGAAAATCCCTTAGAATGTATCAAACTTTAGTTAACATAATTATAAGCAATTCTTTTTACTATTTGGTTCTTGTTTGTTATATGCTTATTGTGCCTTTTTAAAGTTCCAATAATGTTTCAAATAATTAAAAAAATCATACTATTTACATTTAGTCCGCGTCAGAAACTATTTACATTTGATAGTCGAAAAAATATATAAAATTTGTTTAATTTTTGTATATAACATACATAATATTTATATATACAGAAAATATACAATATATATATATATATATATATATATATATATTCAGTTATTATTTTGAGAGCGATTATACTGTGTCATTTTTCCTAAATTTAACTGCTACTTGGTCAAGTTCGACATTTTAAATCGGACAGACCATTTAAGATTACAAAGTATTTCATGGATGATATTTCTCAACCCTCACTTAGAGGTATTGATTTCGAATTTTGAGAATAAAAATACTTTTTGGTAGGAAACACTTGCCGTTTAAATGGATTCTATGTTTCACGAATCTAAATTAATAGAACTAGTGCATTTCAAATATCAGATGGTTAACCAAAAGAGTATGTACAAGAAGGGAAAAAAGGACTAATTGTTTACCCATAAAACGGTACGGTTGAATTTATATCGTAGTTTATAGATAAATAAATCGATTTGTAATGATAAATAAATTAAATAAAATATAAAACTTAGCATTGTAATCAAGATAAGATAATGAATAGCTTGGTTCCGGGAGTTGAACTTCCGGATGCACCAATCAATATTAATAAGCAAGAAATGAAATATATAGCATACGTTTGGATAATATATAGCATTATTTGAACCGATTTTACCGTATACACTAACCTTATTTGAAAATTAAGGAGATAATTGAGTATCTGGATTGCAACAAGCTGAAAAAAGCTTTGATAAAAAGGTTATTTTTTATAATTTTTGCTGTCAATTGATTGACAGAAAAATGGAAGCATCAATTATTAAGTGGGAAGAAGAATCCAAAAATTGAAGTAGCTATCTGTCTATCAATAACTAAAGCAGCTTTGAAGCCACCTGCCCCATATGTTGCTACTTTGTTATCCAATAATTTCTCAACTATAAATGCATATACTATATATATACAATTTTTTCATTTCACTTGATTGATTTCCAAGTGGCTCAATAACTAGCATTTTCAAGATCAACTCATTATCTAATTATAAGAACCAATTGTATAAATAAAGTTCAAGGATAGAACGTGGTATCAGGTTTGAGTTTTGAGATTATAAAAAATCCTAGTAGGAAATTTTCCCTTTAATAATTTTATGCGGCACGAATATGAATTAATCGAAACTTCAGTAAGAGTGTTGAACAACAATGAGAGGGGTGGGGTGTTTTTGCTCATTTTATTGCAACTCGTAACCAATTGTTCGTTATTCTTCAGTTAACTAAGTGTTAATATTTACTCTTGTTTAAATAAGAGTAAACAAGAGTAAAATAACTAGCTATTAATATTTGCTCAAATACTTCGTCATTGTATGAACTATATGCCCATAGTAGTTTATTTATAATTTACTAAAACAAGTTGTGAAGAAGCAAACTATACAATATTAACTTATATTTACGATTACCCATTCATTGAGTGTCTTAGCAGTTAGTATAGTACTTAACCTATATCTTTACATAAAAGATTTGCTTTTATATATATATATATATATATATATATATATATATATATATATATATATATATATATATATATATATATATATATATATAGAGAGATCAAAAGATTAAAAGGATAGAGGAAAAAGCCACTATTTCAGCCCAGTCCAAGGCAATAGCTCTTCGGCTCAGCCCAAACCGGGGCCCAATTTGAGACTCATACCTCACATATTGTTTAATTCCTCCGGTCCATAATAATTAATAAGCAATATTTTGCCTTTGACATGCCCCTTAAAAATATCAATTCCTAAAAATATTAGTATTTTGACTAAATTATCCTTAACTAAAATTTACATTTTGTTAACTTGATACGTTGGGATATGGTAAAAGGATTCTTATATAAAGATAAATTTAAAAAAATAAAGTTAATTCCTTCTTAATAATGTAAAATAACACATATTTTGAACCAAAATTAAAAATTAAAAAGGTACTAATTTATTATGGACAGGAGAGAGTATGATTTACTGTCCTTTGGTTTAAATTAGAGACTAAACCTCAGCCGTTGATTCCTTTCATCCGACGGCCAGATTTCTTTCAATGTCACAAGTCAAAGCAGAAGAGGGGTCTTCTTTTCTAGGCACGCTCTTTTGACCAATATTGTCCCTTATCTTTGAGAGTATGTCTATTTTGGTCCCTCAAATATAACCCTGAGCATATTTAGTCCCTTAAGTATGCTAATGTGGAGCACCTTTAGTCTCACTGACATAATGTGTTCAAAAACTAACGGTATTACCCAACTCTGATTTATGAAGCAAATCTTTTGCTCTGAAGCAAAAGTTGCCTCTTTTTTTATTGGATAACGCAAATTATCACTTTAATTTCTCATTTTTAGATAATGTCTTCTAAAATTTCGACCTTGAAAATATCTCCTTTTGTGCCAGTTTTCAATGAGAAAATGACACTGTATAGCCGCTGTAAAAATAATAGCCGAAAAATATATAAAATTTGTATATTTTTTGTATGTATATACATTCTGTATGTTATGTACAAATTTTGTACACTTTTTCGGCTACCATATGTATTTTTATTTTTTATTTTTTTGTATGTTAATATACAAAAAATATACCAACTTTATATATTTTTTTCGCTACCAGATGTAAATAATTTTTGGCACGGGCTAAAAATGATAATACAACCTGGTTATTCGTTTGCTTCAATAATATGCCTAGAAGTGATCCTGACAGCTCTATTTTTTTTTCAAATTTTAACTTTTCTTTTTGGAAAAATCAACCGAAATTTTTAAATGTATATATATACACAAAACAATTTACAAATTTTATACATTTTTTCGGCTATTATTTTAACAGCGGCTATACGGTGTCATTTTCTCATTGAAAACTGGCACATAAGGGGATATTTTCAAGATCAAAATTTTAGAAGACATTATCTAAAAATGGGGAATTAAAGTGATAATTTGCGTTATCCAATAAAATAAGAGGAAACATTTTGCTTCAGAGCAGAAGATTTGCTTCATGAATCAGAGTTGGGTAACACCGTTAGTTTTTGAATATATTATGTCAGTGAGACTAAAGATGCTCCACTTTAGCATACTTAAGGGACTAAATATACTCCGGGTTATATTTGAGAGACCAAAATAGACTTATCCTCAAAGATAAGGGACAATATTGATCAAAACCTCCTCCTTTACCCGTTCTTTTCTTTCCCAGTGGTCTAATCGGGTTGTATGAACACTCATTATTATTATGCAAATATGGTGGTGTAGAGTTGCGTCAAATATTCCCTTGTGGTCCGGTCCTTCTATGGATCTTGCGTATTGCGGGGGTGTTTACCCGTAAAATAGTACAGTTGAATTTATACGTGATTTCTACACAAGTGAATTAATTTGATCCTGAAATAATATAATAATCGAAGAAATACACAATACTTAGCCTTAGAATGTAGATAAAACAGCAAAGATGGTGATTCCGTGAACATGGTTTCCGAACACGGCAATGATGAGATCAAAAAGCAAGAAGGTGAGATTGTATAAAACTTTGTATATAATATTGTATATATTTTTGCCAGAAAATTCGTGTGTCCCTTACAATGGTAACTGAGCTCACTATTTATAGATATGCCTATGGAAAAGGTCCTAGGATCATGCCCTCTTTTAATGCCAATTATGAGGGTCATTGATGAAGATGTAACGGTGAACATAAATGTCAAATTCTCTATAATGGACCGTCGCTCTTAATGTTGTAGAATATTCCTTAGTAAATGATATCGGGCACAGAGCATTTAATACACCTTTATGAACATTATCCTTTCCGGTGACAAGCAGAGTGGCTGCGTTCGGTCCTCAGTCATCCCATCTTGGATTCCATGTGTCCTCCTTTTAGTCAGTCACGTGTCATATCATATTTTACCCTATACAAACAGTCCCCCTGCTTTTCGGTGACATAACTTTATTTTACCAAAAAGTTGGTAGAAATACCTTTTTGGCGAAAATTACTATAATTCCCTCTGAAAGTCGCTGACAATTGATTAGACGCACGTCTCTCCGTATTTAATGCCCCGAACACGCGTCATCCCATGATTTAGCACAGCTTTTGCCGATAATCGAGGTAATCATGGCCATGAATTTAGCCGCCAAAATTTTACTTATACGCAACTTTCTTTTCCTTTGCGTTTCACAATTGCTTGAGCTTTTGATTTGCATCTTTGTTTTCCATCCTTTTTCTAATTTTCTTCAAACACAAACTTTTTACCTTCTTCTTTTCCAATGGCTTCTTTCTACGTGCTGGTTCTACAAAGAATAAGAACAAAACCAAGGATTCCGTTCCTCCAATAATGGGTTCCATCATCCCAAGAAGGCTTAGTACTTCGAAGGATTTTGAAGAGAAATTTTCTACTGCTAACCCTCGTACATGGGCTGTTAGTAGGTACCATTCTTCCATTCATCCTTCCAGTATTCCTACTATGAAGGAGGATTGCCGCTGCAATGAGTTGAAAATTATCACTCCTGATCTATCGAAGCGAGTGACCCTTCCCAAGGAAGAATTTACATACTTTTTCACGTATCCCTTTACTTTGGGTGTGTTTTCTTTGAGCGGAGAGCTTGATTCCGTGATTGCAAAGTCTTTTCTTCGCTACCAGGTGTGTTTGGCACAGGTAAGTCCTTTAGTGTAGAGGAAGATCGCCTGCCTCCGACGTTTGTGCCAAGAAACTGGAGAAGAGCTAACCTTAGCTCATATGATGAATCTATATTCCCCCAAAATCTTCCGCGGGGGAATGAAAAAACCTTTGCAAATGTGGCCACCGTGCTTTGTTGTCTAGCATAGATGATGACATCGACCGTGGGTGGATGGAACGGTTCGTTGCAGTTTCCACTAATGACATCATTCCGACAACGGCTTCATCCTTTCCGGTCGCTTAGAACCGCACTAGTAAGTTCTTTGTATAATATTCCACTTACTAGATATTCTTCTATGGCCGTATCATCTCTTCACCCTTTGCATGTTTCAGCAACTCTATATATCCCACCGGTGGTGGAAGGTTTGAAACGGTGAGTTCAGAAGATCTTGGACGTCACAATGCCCAAAACTCGTTCGTGGAAAGAACTGGCCCTTAAATACGGGTGGAAGGCCAAAACTTATGGTAACTTTAATTTACCTTGCTTTCGTGTTTGTATATGAAGAACTTGGTTGAACCCTTCTTACTTGTTCATGGAATTAAGTCTACATGCGAGTTCTGTTGATGTCCCCAAGGAGGACGTTCTGGTTGAGCCTGCTAATGCAGCGAGACTACTTCAGGAAGCACTTACTCGAACAAGTATCTCCGGGCCTGTTTCGGGTGCAAATACCTCTTAACGAAGTCCCCGGCCGGAGGATAGACAAACAAAGAGAAGATGTTCCTCCGCGGCCAGGGAAAAGAACAAAAGGGCAAAGATTGATGCCCCCGAGTCATCTCCGGTGGCGATGATGACTGGTCATCCTTTTGGGCCGGTCATAGACACTGTGATGATCGATGATGATGAAGAATCTAGTGATGAGGGAGCTTATTTACATAGAAGGCGACGATCCTCTTCATCGCAACAGGATGCTCAACCTATTGAGATAGTTGCACCAACTGATGGCGACGTCTCAACACTTTGGGAAGAATCTAATTTAGTAGAATATGCCAACTCCCGTTTTTGGCCCTAATTGTTGTAACCGGTGATGCGGGGCTGAGTACCAGGTCCTTGCCGTATTTGGTTGGCGAGTATTCAACAGCCGGCACTGCATTTGATGTCTGCTTCTCATTCTTCAATTCCATCAGCTTCATCTCCACCTTCACGAACACCATCAATTGCTACATCACTTCCATCTTCATCCACTCTTCCACCAGCAGTTGCTACATCACCTCCATCGGGCCGCAACTGATCATGAAGAAGGTATTCCTCTTCCACAGCCCCCAGTTCATGGGAATTTGGGGCAAAATTATGCTGCCCCTTCTGAAGATCCACAAAGGAGGAGGAACATTACTCTTTCGATCTCTACCTGATACAATTTGCTATCCTGGCCAGTGGAGCTTGCTAATTATCTGAAGCCTTTTTCTTCAGAAAAGGACTGGGAAAAGATTGAGGCATTCTCGGGAGACTGCTTGTTGAACAATGTCATGCACAATGCTGCAGTGGTACGTTCTTTTCTTCCTTTGTTACTTCTTCTAATTTAGTATGAATGTATTCTAAGATTTACTTCTTCTTGCTTTGTGGGCCAACTTTCTTGCTTCTGAGGGTCTTCAAAGGTTGATTTGTGAGAAGGAAGAACTTACTTCTGAACATGATCAGCTTTTGGCGGAACGAGACCAGACTGTTCTCCGCCTCTCGGAATTGGAAACCAGAGCTACTGAGGCCGTTGTTTTGGAGGCTCGTTTGCAGCAAAGCGAGCAAGAAGTGGTAACCTTTAGCCAAAAAATTAGTCCGTTGAGGGTTAAATTTGATGAAGCCAAGGCCAAATGGGAAGAAGTTAAGAACGGCATTCTTGCTGCAGCCGATCATGAGGCTGCCTCGGCTGAAAGAGTAATTAACTTAGAGGCAGCCTTGAACTCCAAAAGTGAAGAGCTTGCTACTATGGAGGTGAAACATGCCCAGCTAGAAGAGAAGTACAGGAAAACTATCGAGCATAATAGGCTCTTTATTTCAATTGTCCGTGAGCTCGACGTCAACCTCAAATCTGCTAGATCCGTCTGGGAAAATCTTTCCGCCGAGGTTACTCAACTCAAAGAAAAACTTAAGCGCCGAGGGCTTCCCTCATTGTTGAAAAAACTTATTCCATGTATAGCATGAGGAGAAAAATTTTGGAAGAGGCCAAAGCTGGTATCATTGATGTTGATGCCGAAATTGCTAAGGCCCGAGAGCTTGAGTTGCCTGCAAAAATGGACTCCCTACGCAGTCTGATGCTCAAGGTTTTTCTGATTCCGGTTCCGAATTTTTGGAAACTGAAGAAGGATCGGAAGGCGATGAGGCCGAAGACCAAACTGGGGAAAGCGTTGAGCCATCAGTGGAACCACCTACTCTTCCCGGCAATGCGGATACTTCTCTTCCTCCTAGTTTCAAAGGCGCTGTAGTTTAGCCTTTTCTTTCTTTTCTCATTTTTTACTTGTAACGTTTTGGCTTGCTCTTGTGAATAAAGACATACTTTTTTGTTCACATATCGTTTGAGTCTTACTTTCGTTTGAATATCCATGGAAGCCTTTAACTTTTGCATTTGCTCAAGCATTCTGCGCATGTTGTTCAAATCGCGCTTTACTATATATAGTCTCGGATGCCTTTTTTTCGAAGCATTTTGGTTCTGAGTATTATCCATTTTACGTGAGGGTTTTTATGAATTTTTGTGCAAGTTTCCCTTTTACGTGAGGGTTTCTATGAATATTTGCGTACGTTTCAGTTTTACGTGAGGGTTTTTATAAGAGAGGGTCCTCTTATGTTTACGGTGCTCTTGAAGACGACGTCTCCTGTTCATTATGGCACTGATATTTGAAGTACTTGTTTAAATTTCAAATGACAAAATTAGCTCATCGTTCAGACAAGAAACAAGATAAAAGCAAAAGGATTTCATTTTATTCCTTCTATTTTCAGGAATTACATAAGCATTTTGCTATGCAGAAAAGAAATTGCCATTACTTGTGGCTATCTTGTACAACTTCTTTCTACGGGGCTGGCTGCACAGTCCCCAGTTGATGTGGCTGTCATTGTTGCCATATCCTCGTATCATTCCCCCCGGTGTTTGAATGCGAAGAATGTGAATTGGAACACGGGAAGTCTTGTATATTCGAAGGTCCCACCAATGAATTGCTAGGTAATCCTTCACTAGGTAACATATCTTGTTTACCCTTAGGAATCCATGCTATCGAGCGAAAGAATACCTAACAGTCCTCTGGCAGTTTGTGCCCGTGAACGGTCGGGTAACCTTTGTTCGGTAGCAAACTTAACTTCCCGATGGGAATTTGCTATCGAACCAAAGATTACCTAATAATCCCCGAGTGGAAGCTTGTTCGTTTGCCTTGCTATCAAAGGTCTTATTGTTGTTGTCTTCGTAGTATGCTTTCTGTCACTGCCTCGTTAAAAACCTTGCCAGAAAAATCTAATTTTGACAAAAACTGAACGAAGGGAAAAAGAGTGCAGCACATACTTTCTGTTTGAGTGTTGTTCATCTGCAATAATATCTTTTGAGGTGTGCCACATTCCAGTTGCTGGGCAACTTGTCCCCACTCTGGTTCTCCAACTCGTATGAACCTTTCCCGGTGACAGCTGAAATCCGGTAAGGACCTTCCCACGTTGGACCTAGCTTTCCCGTGTTGAGTTCCCGGGTATTTTGTGTTACTTTTCTTAGAATCAAGTCTCCTACTTTGAAAAAATGGAAGTTGGCTCTCTGATTGTAATATCGCTCTATCCTCTGCTTTTGAGCTACCATTCTTACACGCGCCAAGTCCCTGCATCCCTCGAGCAGTTCCAAGTTGATTAGCATTGCTTCGTCATTCAATTCTTTATTTGTCTGAGAATTTCTCAAAGTGGGTTCACCTACTTCAACCGAGATTAGGGCTTCAGAACCGTACACTAGGGGAAAAGGAGTTTCTCTCGTACTTGATTTGGCCGTTGTTCGGTAGGCCCATAGAACTCCGGGCAACTCTCCGGGCCATTTGCCTTTTGCTGATTCCAACCTTTTCTTGAGGTTTTGAATGATCACTTTGTTTGTCGACTCCGCTTGACCGTTTGTGCTCGGATGATAAGGCGAAAATGTGATTCTATTTAATTTTAAGTCTTCGAGGAACTTTGTAACCTTTGCACCGATAAATTGTGGCCTATTGTCGCATGATATCTCTTTTGGTATTCTGAACCTGCAAATTATATTTTCCCACAGGAAATAAACTACTTCGCGTTCTCCGATCTTCTGGTAAGAACCTGCTTCCACCCATTTAGAAAAATAATCAGTCAAAATTAAAAGAAACCTTACCTTTCCGGGAGCCGGTGGCAGCGGTCCGACGATGTCCATCCCCCATTTCATGAACGGCCATAGGGACAGAACCGAATGTAAGGGTTCTGCCGGTTGATGTACTAGTGATGCGTAGCGTTGGCACTTATCACATTTTCGTACGAAATCTTTGGCGTCTTGTTCCATGCAGGGCCAATAATATCCCGCCCGTACCAATTTCAGCACAAGAGACTCTGCGCCTGAATGATTGCCGCATATCCTTTCATGGATTTCTCTCATGACATAGTCAGCTCCTGACGCTCTTAAACACCGGGCCAACTGGCCTTGAAAAGATTTTCTATACAATTGGCCTTTCCTGAAGCTATAACGTGCAGCTTTGGTGCGTAACGCCCACGATGCTTTGGGATTATCGGGCAACTTTCCGTGCTCGAGGTAGTTGATTATTTCGTTTCTCTAGTCCCAGACCAGACTAGCCGAATTCATCTCATAGTAACCATTTGTATCAAGGACTGAGCTCATCAGTTGTACCACCGTTTCGGACTCCGATCCCTTTATTTTCGTCGATGAACCTAAGTTTGCTAATGCATCCGCTTCTGCATTATCCTCTCTCGGAATATGAGTGATTGACCATTCACGGAATCGTGCCAAAAGAGCATGGACCTTTACCACGTATTGTTACATACGTTGTTCTTTGGTATCAAAGATCCCGTAAACCTGATTTACCACCAGCTGTGAGTCACATTTGATTTCAATAACCTCGGAATCAAGTCCCCGGGCCAATTCGAGCCCTGCAATCAAAGCTTCATACTCTGTTTCATTATTAGTTAAAGGGATCGTGCTGACGACTTGCCTTAAGGTTTCCCCCGAAGGCGTGACTAAAACTTTTTCGATCCCGGACCCTTTTAAGTTTGAGGCTCCGTCCGTAAATAAGGTCCAAACCCCTGATGTCGATTCTGACACCATTACTGCCTCCTTGTTTGCCAGAGGCAGCAGTCTCGGACTAAAATCGCACTTACCGCAACTTTTGAAATTGCGAGGTAGACTAGCAATGTTTTGCCTTCTTTTGGTTTAGAGAGCAATGGAGAGCTTGATAAGTACTTCTTAAGGTCCCTCAAAGCCTGCTAGCACTCCGGCGTCCATTCGAAATTGTTCTTCTTTTTGAGTAATGTAAAAAAGCGATGACATTTTTTCGACGATCGGAAAATGAACCTGCTCAAAGCTGCTAACCTTCCTATGAGTCTTTGGACTTCTTTCACGTTTGATAATTGGTCGAGGATGTCGTCTATGGCCTTGATTTTATTGGGGCTTACCTCAATTCCCCTTTGTGAGACCAGAAATGCCTGGAACTTACTGAACGCGCACTTTTCGGGGTTAAGTTTTATGTTATGCTTCCTCATGACATCGAATATTTCTTGCAAATGCTTAAGGTGGTCACATGCATTCAAAGACTTAACGAGCATATCGTCTATATAAACCTCCATGGTCTTTCCTATTTACTTTTCAAATATCTTATTTACAAGTCGTTGATAAGTGGCTCCGATATTTTTCAACCCGAAGGGCATTACATTGTAACAATATGTACCAAAATTTGTTATAAACGAAGGCTTTTCCTGATCTTCCGGGTTCATCTTAATTTTGTTATACCCGAAATAAGCATCAAGGAAACTCATTAACTCGTGCCTGGTCGCGGCATCAATCATTTGATCGATATTTGGCAGTGGAAACAAATCTTTCGGGCACGCCTTATTAAGATCTTTATAGTCTACAGATATACGAAATTTATTGTTCTTCTTAGGAACTACTACTATATTGGCTAGCCAGTCTAGATATCTTACCTCTCTGACCGAACCGATTTTAAGCAAGCGGGTTACCTCTTCTTTGACTAATTTATTCCTGGCCTCGGCAATAGGGCGTTTCTTCTATCATACCAGTGGTACGTTGGGATCCAAAATCAGCTTGTGCACGGCTATTTCCTTCAGGATACCTATCATATCCTCATGCGACCATGTAAAACAATCAGCGTTAACTTTAAGGAATTCAATAAAACCAGACCTGAGCTCAGGGTGCAGTGATGTTCCCAAGTGAAATTTTCTTTCTATGAATTCCTCGAACAATGCCACTTGCTCTAGTTCCTCTGCCGTGAATTTTGTTGCGTCCGTCTCTTCTGGAAATTAGAAATATCTCGGCACCTGATATTGCTCTGATGACTCTACCCCTGGAATAACCTCTTCTAACTTGGGAGTAGGCGTCGGTTCCTGTAATTGCTATGTCTTGCGCTCCTTCCCTTTGCTACTGGAAACTGAGACTGCATTCATCTTCTTCGTTGCCGGTTAGTCACCTCTTATCTTCTTGATTCCTTCGGGCGTTGGAAACTTCAGCAATTGGTGATACGTCGAAGGTACAACTTTCATCTCGTGTAGCCATGGCCTTCGGTACTCTTGTAGGGAAAAAATTGACCCCTCGAAGTCCGCCTATCCATGTCGTAGTCATCTTTTGATTTTTCTATGTTCTTCTCCCGTCCTTTGGCCGATGATGTAGAACCGACCTGGTCATCTTCGATCCTTATCTTTGACTCATACCAGTTGTGAACATCTGCCCAGGTTGTTGCTTGAATCAAGCAGGCTCTCCTTCAGCTTCCGAGAAGCGTCTGAACTTCTCGGATTCAATCCTTTGGTGAATGCTTCAGCTGCCCATTCATCCGGGACGGTTGGGAGCAACATTCTTTCTTTCTGGAATCGGGTAACAAACTCTCATAACAATTCAGATTCTCCTTGTGCAATTCTGAATATGTCGGCCTTCCGGGCTTGTACCTTTCTGGCCCCGGCATGAGCTTTAATGAAAGAATCCGCGAGCATCTCAAAGAAATCTATGGAATGCTCGGGAAGAAATAAATACCACGTTAGGGCTCCCCTCGTGAGAGGTTCGCTGAATTTCTTTAGCAACACAGATTCAATTTCGTGAGGAGCTAGATCATTTCCTTTAATTGGCGTTGTGTAGGTGGTAATATGTTACTGTGGGTCTGAAGTTCCATCATACTTGGGAACTTTAGGCATTTTGAAATGCTTCAGGATTAGTTCTGGTGTCGCACTTGGCTTGTACGGTAATTGAATATACTTCTTCGAGTTCGGGCCTTTCAATACTGGTGGTGCACCCGAGATTTGATCCATGCAGGCATTTACTTCCCTCATGAACCGTAAAATCTCATCTTTGAATGAATCGTTCTCGTTGTTAAGACCTGATCTACTCCCCCTAGCCCCATCGGAGCTAACTTCACCCCTGGGAGTGTTGTTGTCGACTTTTTGCGTTGTTTGGTCTGCGGGAACAATGGGAGGAATCAGATCACGCATGTTTGCATTATTCGAAGCCCCTGATAGCGCCTGCTTCAGTTCTGTCATAACCTGATCATGGCGTGTGAGACGTCCTAGAATGATTGCATGTTGCTCTTGCAGGATCCTCACAGCATCCGCTACTTGCTCCTCGTCAGCATCATCGGAAGTTGTCTCCCGAACCTGTCGAGGGTACCGTCTGTCATGCACCGGCGTGGCGTCATTCCCCTCATTGCGGTGTCACTGATTGAGTCCTCAAAATGAGGCTGATCCCCTCGAATTTCAGGATTGTGTGCATCGTTAACAGTGTTATCTGCCATTTTTGCGATTTTTTCTAAGGCAAAATAGTCAAAACACGTTAGTAAAAAAGGTAAGGATCAATTTAATTGCACGACTGTCTAGGCCCCATGGTGGGCGTCGCTGTTTACCCATAAAACGATACAGTTAAATTTATACGAAGTTTCTAGACAAGTGAATTAATTTGATTCTGAAATAATATAATAATCGAAGAAATACACAATACTTAGCCTTAGAATGTAGATGAAATAATAAAGTGCTGATTCTGTGAACACGGTTTCCTAACACTGCAATGATGAGATCAAAAAGCAAGAAGGTGAAATTGTATAAAGCTTTGTATAGAATATAGTACTCCCTCCGTTTCAATTTAGATGAGGTGCTTTGACTCGGCACAGAGTTTAAGAAAAATAAGAAGACTTTTAAAACTTGTGGTCTTAAAAGCTTAAGGGGTAAAAACTTTGTGGAGTCATGACATTTGTGTGGTTATAAAAACTTCTCATTAAGGGTAAAATGGGCAAAATGAATAGTTTAAAGTTGAATTATTTTCAAATTTAGAAATGTGTCATTTATTTTGGAACAGACTAAAAAGGAAAGCTCCTCATCTAATTTGAAACAGAGGGATTATATGTTTTTGCGAGAAAATTCGTGTGTCCCTTATAATGGTAACTGAGCTCACTATTTATAGTTATGCCTAGGAAAAAAGGTCCTAGGATCATGCCCTCCTTTAATGCCAATTATGAGGGTCATTGATGAAGATGTAACGGTGAACATAAATGCCAAATTCTCTGTAACGGATCGTCGCTCTTAATGCTGTAGAATATTCCTTAGTAAATGCTACTGGGCGCAAAGCATTTAATACACCTTTATGAACGTTATCATTTCTGGTGACAAGCGGAGTGGCTGCGTTCGGTCCTCAGCCATCTCATCTTGGATTTCACGCGTCCTCCTTTTAGTCAGCCACATGTCGTATCATATCTTACCCTATACATGGAGCTTAGTGCACCGCTCTGTCCTTTTTATGGTGGTGAAGAATTGCGTAAAATAGATCATTATGATCCGGTCCTTCCTGGACCCCGCGCATAGCGATAGCTTATTACACTGGGCTGCCTTTTTACGGGGGTGAAGAGTAGTGTTTCAAGAACTAAACTCATGAGTCATCACTGTCAATAAATTTCAGGATGTGAATGGAGATCATTCCTTGTGTGTGATGTTTGTATACCAAGGAGCTATGTTTGTCTAATATATATATATATATCACAGGTTCGAACCGTGAAATCAGTTATTAATGCTTGGATTACGGTAGGCTACTAATTACATCATACCCTCTTGGGGTGTGACTCTTCTCCGAATCCTGCATGAACGTGAGATGTTTTGTGCATCGGACTATCTTTTTATATAGTAGTAATATGTGTTCAAACAACAATTATATTTAGTAAGATAATTTGATAAAAAACATCGCAAATAATTAAACACAAACGGTCCCCCTGTCAATAACTTAGATCTTTTTAAGTAGAAGCCTAAAGTCTAACTCTATATTAAAGAAGTTCTTTATCTTCAGAAAAATGAAATATATAAAACATCCACAGTTGAGAGCATAATTAGGTAATGTTCGTTACTATCCGTAGTGGGTCCATACAGCAGTTGATTCTGAAGATGCCCTTCAAGTCCTATCTAGTATCTACTAGTTAAAGATGGGGCAAAATATAAAATTGGTCGATCGGCTGAAACTAATTATTCGATAACAAAAAGATTGTATAAATTATGTATATATATATATATATATATATATATATATATATATATATATATATTATAGGCTGCCTACTTTTAGAGTGGTTAAAAATATACATTTCTCTTAAAGAAGATTAACGTCCCGAAGTCACGAGTCGTGCAATTCAAACCTGATGCAACCTGATAAATAACTAGAAAATAACGCGATAAGTTGTGTACAACCAATTAAATTACACTTGTACAATTTTCTAATATCCAAACTTACTATCTATTTCCTCCGGTCCACTTTAATTGATTTTTTGACCTTTTTGCGGTCCACAATATTTAATTTTTTCAGATATCAAGAAAGAATTAACTTTCCTTTTCCAAAGTTGCCCTTAAAGTAAAGAATCTTGAAGTATCTGCTTATATTTTTATGAACAAATTAAGGTTAATATGATCAATTTCATTGTTAATTAATGTTAAAAGGTGAATTTCTTAATATGTGTGAAAATAGCTAAAAATCAATTAAAGTGGACTGGACAAAGTAATACCGTACCATACAGGGCCTATTAAAAGGGAGACACTTCCTAGAAACTACTCCCTCCATTTACTTTTACTTGTCCACTATACTAAAAATACATTTTCATTTTTACTTGCCTATTTTAGCAAATCAAGAGAAAGACAAACTTTTTTTTTCTTGTTTTACCCTTATCATTAATTACTCTTTTCCAAAATTATTTCCCAATACTCTTTGAATGCTATCATTACGAAGGGTTATAAGGTAAAATATATACTACAATTATTGTTTCTTGAGGGGCGTGAAAAATGCAAAGTAAACAATTAAAAGCGAACAGAGAGAGTATAATGGATTATCTATTCAAACGATTTAATTCCGAAACTTTTAATTAATAATGGAGGAATCTCATTCATCGCATAAACATATATTACTCCTTCCGTCTCATATTATGTGTCGCGTTTCTCTTTTACACACCCCTTAAGAAATATTAATTGAGAAATGGATTAGACTATTCTATCCTTATTTATATCTTAAGATATAATATCTCTTTATTGAATATTTATTTTATTTATGTGTTATTTCTATCTTCAAGAACAATTATTACTATAGGTAAAAAAAAATTAATTTTATCTTGAACTTTTGAAATAATTCTAAAATGATAAATAATTTGAGACAACTATTTTTAGTAACTATTCCTACGAGAAAGATGGAGTAAGTTTTTACACAAATTTTTTTCTTTTCTTAATATTTATAATTTGCATTCTTTTAACTATTGAGGTACAACCTCAAATCTCAACTTGCAAGTTGTCTCTGTGCCATTTTGGAGACTAGAAAGAGTAGGCCCCTTAGGGTGGGGTCCAAAGAGAAAAAATATACAGCGGGGCCCTCAAACATAAGTACATTTATTTGTCTAGATATTATAAGGACAGTACTACAATCAATATAAAATCCTTTTTAATCTCTTTAATTATTTTTATACTATTTAATTTTAGCGAAACAGCTGGAGAACTATAAGAAAAAACATCCTTCTCTGGCAAAACAAATCTTTTTCTCTCACTTTTTTCCACTCTCTTTCCTAATGGACCCTCCACCGTTTTCCGGCGGCCCAACTTCCACAACAGCCGCCGTGCCGCCGTCGGGAAACGTTAATTATGCTGACTCAGCAGATTCCTCGCCGCGATCCCGCCACACAGAATCCTGGGACGAGAAGCCGCCACACTCCGCTTCCGCTGTCGGCGGTAAGCTCCGACTAATGTGCAGCTACGGCGGACACATATTCCCTCGTCCCCACGACAAATCTCTCTGCTACGTCGGCGGAGAAACCCGCATTTTCGCCGCCGACCGTAACACCTCCCTCGCCGACCTTTCTGCTAAGCTCTCTAAAACCCTACTCGGCGGCCATCCCTTTTGTTTAAAGTATCAGCTTCAAAATGAAGACCTTGATTCACTTATCTCCGTTACTTCGGATGAAGACCTCGAAAACATGATCGACGAATACGACCGTATGAATATGAATAATTCATCATCTTCTAAAGTCGCTCGACTTCGTTTGTTTTTATTTCCGAGCAAAACTGATACAGTTGAAATGGTTCGAGAAAATTTAATTAAATCGAAGACAATTGGAATGGTTAGAGAAAGTTTAACGAAATCCGATGATTGGTTCGTTAATGTTTTAAATGGTGCGAGTTCTGCTACGGTGTTTTCTGAAACTTCGTCTGTAAATTACCTTTTGGGTTTGGATGATGACGTGGAAAATGTCAAAGATGACGTGGAGGCACAATTAGAGGTGAAAAATGGTGGAAATAATGTTACGGTTAGTGCGCAGGATGTTATTCAATCGGTGCCGGATTCTCCGATGGTTGAAACGACGTCGTCTTTTGGGTCGATGTCTTCTTTGAATTTGCCGCCGATAAAGGTTCATGTTGAGGAGAATCAAAAAGGTGGAATTTTTGAGGATCAATTTTCACAGATGACTCTTGGGGTAGTGAAGCAGAAGCATGAGGAAGGAGGATTTGTGGATTTATCTTCGCCGCCGGCACCGGCTGTTTTAGTGCCGGCGACGGTTTTTTCCGGCGTGCAACAGCAACAGCAGCCTCCGCAGTTGCAACCAAAGCTTGTTATTCCATCTGATTTGCCTTCCCCTGATTCAGTCTCAAGGTAAATTATCTAAAAGATCTTTACTTTAATGCATGGACGGTGTAGAAAAATAGTAAATGTTACTTAAAAGGTAATTGCAGGTAATTTTACTTGACAGTAATAGCATTGATTGATAATCTAGAAGAAATCTTAACTAACTTGTTCTAACAGGTTAAATTACCGTGGCAGTGCGTATAATTAATTCTTAAAATATATGTTTGTTGAAACAAACCGTACTAATTGCTTGACAAATGTGTTTTGTGATCCTTTTTATTAGTGCTAAAATTAGGATCTTGATTCAATTTGGTGCAGTGAGGGTAGTGTGACAAATCCATTGTCTAGGCAAAGGCATTTCTTTTATCAAGAACCAGGGGTTCAATTCCAGTCGGGGAGTGGTAGGATTTCTGGTAATTCAGTTGATCCGAAGATGAGCGATTCGATTGGAAGGGCTCAGGTAAAACAGCAAGTTCAGGATACTGGATATGCATTGCCAGTACAATATGCTCAGCAACAGCAAATGCATCAAACTCAACAGTTTGTTCATATGGGGCAGTATATGCAGCATACGCCTTCCGGCCCTGTGCAGATGGCGTCTTATTATCCTATATACCCTTCACAGCACCAAACTCATCCTCAACAACACCCTGCTCTCGAGCACCAGTGTCCCGTTTACTTTATTCCTGCAAAACCTTCCCAAGGTTACAGTTTGCCGTTGCAACAAACAAATTATACTGAGCCTTCTCAAACAGTCCCTTCTGCTCGTCCCCAAACACCTCCTATTATGGTCACTCACACCGCAGCTTACAATCCAGCTAGAAATCCTCTGACATCTAAACCTGAAACAGTTGCTGGTACATACAGAACTGCAGGTGCGGGTGCAGCGGCTCCACAATTTGTTCAGATCACTTCGGGCCAGCATCAGCATCAGCCACAGTATATGGCCTACTCTCAAATTCATCACCCTTCTCAGTCAATTCCTCCTACTTCAGCCACTACTGCCAGTTATGCATACGATTTTGCTGATCCTACGCATACAAAGATGTACTACACTCAGCCTCCTTCTCCCCAAATGGCTGCTCAATATCAAACAATGACATCGGCGCCTGCAGTTAGCTTTAAAGAAACTTCTTCTCAGCTCCCCGTTGAAAATTTGAAGCAGCAACTTAGAACTTCGCAGGCATGAAACTGTGAGTTGAACATGAAGAAGCAATTTTGAAAAGTTGGTTTGGTAAATCTTAAATTTTCTGTTAAATGCTTGAATTCTTATTGTTATTGGTTGGTTCAAATGTATAAGTTATGGGTAATAAGAAAGTTGGGTCTTTCTTTTCTATTCTTCTGTAAGTAATGCTGTTATTACCCATGAAAGCATAGTGGTGCAAGATCTTACGGTGAAATTTCAAACTGATATTACATCCTCAATTCAATATATGGTTTTCAGAACAAATATAAAATTAGTGCAAGCCCTGCATATATTTGTTGAGTACATTCCTCTAACTTGTTTATGCTAATTGTATATGCCTTGTTTCGTTAAGATTGAGATGTGAAATAGGGGAAAATTGTCCATTAGTTGATGAGCAAGGCTTTTTGACTGCAATACCTAGCCATTTACTCCTCCGTTCACTTTTACTTGTCACGTTTTGACTTTTTACGTCCCTTAAGAAATAATAAATGAAGTGCATAATTTATCATGATACTCATATTAATTGATGCATATTTTATTGGATTTGAGAAAATAATTTGAAATGAGTAATAAATATTGTGGGTATAACAGAAAAAAAAATTATCGTTCTCTTGATATGCGTAAAGTGACAAGTAAATATGAAAATCTAATTTTAGTATATATATCAAGTAAAAGTGAACGGATGTAATATTTGTTTATTTGTTTTTGTTTAACTAAAATGCTCTGCATCTTTATTTTTATTTAACATCACATTAGAATATCGCATTTCCACAACCTACTCCCTATGAAAAATATATATATATGTGTTTTACTAATTCTCATGTCACTTTTAATGTGGTGCTAGATTACTAACCTTATGTTTTTTTTTAAACTTCATTACATAGTTAATTATTACTATATTATACTTAAAAGGTACGAGGTTTATGACAAAGTTTGTACTATGTTGTGTCACAAGCTGCCAATTATTTGCTGCAGACAGTTGAAGTTTTAAGCAAGGTGGTTTGCTGCTGACTCCTTGCCATGTCATAACCAGCACATTTATATGGCTCATTTCAATAGATAACTGATGTGTTTACCTATAGATTTTTCTTACTTAACCAGGGTTATTCAAATAGTTTTACATCATTAAATTACTTAACTATTGTAACTTTATAAGTTGATATGATCCGGTGTAATTTAGGCGATCAATTTTATCATTTATTCAGGCCTTGGTGGATAGTGTTTATCCGAAAAACGGATAGAGTTGAATTTGTACGTAGTTCTAAGGATATGTGGTGCAATTTCATACAAATCGTAAGGATAAATAGAAATATCAAGTATAGATTGCAAAGAATGCAAAATAGATAAGATTGTAAAGAAGATGAATTTTAGGACTAAACAAGTAGAATCAATTTTAGAAGTTTGAAAGAACAACTCTTCACTTATATGAGAATATGGTACTTGAATTACAATGTATGCCAAAAAACTTGCCCTCTACAGAAATAATAACCATCCCCTTTATAGTAGAGAGATCTTACTTTAGATATAATTAAAAATACACAGTGGGAGATCCATGATAAATCAGTTTTTCCACAATTCCTGCCAAGATTCTCTCCTCTAGTCGGCTCTTGTCTATGAGCTCAATATTGACTCGAGTTTTCGGTATTGACTCGAGCTCTCGATCTTGGTTGAGTTCGATTCTGACTCTTGAATTGATTCGGGGTCAATGTTGGTCGGTCTCTGGATCATAAGCTCGATAACTTTACCTTGCATCATAGTTCGATTTGGATTCGAGCTTGATAATGATATCGAGCTCGACATCGATCGGCCCCTCGGGCTCGAAACTTGTTTGTACCATATTCGGAACCCATTTCGAAGTCTCACTTCGATCGATTATCTTTCAAACTCGATCAAACATACGAAGGCTGAAATCTATTTCGACAGTATACAGATAGTCCCCTCGTTTCTCAAGAAGAATGTGCTGAGAAACGAAGTGATTTTTCAATGGCTCGATCGGATTATAAGCTGACGTTTTCATTGGGCTCGATCATGACGCACGTGATAGCTGTCCCATCGATTTAGTCTTTCAAGGTATTTAATGCATGTCAGACGATGGTCGGCCACCGCTGATACTGAACTGCCATTGCTTAAACCTATAAATAACCCTTCCTTTTATCATTTACCATTTTTACATCTTCAATCTTCCAAATTTCCCAAGTCCCTTTTCGTATTCTTTGATTTACCCGCAAATCTGTGATTTCTCTTTGCAAAAAGCCCCTCTTCAAATTTACCAAATCTTTGTCACTTTCTTTTATTCCTGACCTTTGAATTCGAAAATGGCGAAAACATCACAAACCATTCCTCAGAAAGAGAAAGTTTCATCTTTACAGTGTGTCGCCGATGAGACACCGGCAGGACCACGGCCTGAAGAGTGCGTTCTCGGGGCGTGTGTTCTTACTTCTGATTTTAAGGTCGATAAAGGTTCATCGGTCCCTGGCCGATGTGAGCCAGTATCGAGGTACATGTGTTCGATAACCGAGAAGTACCTCAAACAGCTAAAGAAGATTGCAATTGGGAGAAAAAAGAAATAATAATTCCTACTTCTGACGAAGATATCACCACTTACGTGAAAGGGTTTTTGAATGTGTATACTTATCCTTTCATGTTAGGCCCCCTCGATTCTGTTATTATTGACTTCTGTCATCAATACAAAATAACCCTAGGCCAGGTTCATCCTTCTTTTTGGCGGATCGTTATTTTAATCCGATATTTTGTGAACAAAATCGAGGGGATGTCGTTCACCCTCGACCATCTCATCTGATTGTACCGTCCTCGACTTTTTCGAGAAGGGTTAATAAAACTTCAGCGTCGGGCTACCAAGGCTCTGTTCTCAAGCATTGACGAGGACATGGATCAGTGTTGGATGGGCAGGTTCGTTCGAGTGAAGACTTCGGACCTGCTTCCGACCGAAAAGATGCCCGTTCCCGAGGAGTGGAATATGAAACGTAAGTGTGATTCTGTTGTTACTTCCTTCTATTTTGTTCTTTCATTTCTTTTCTCATCGATACTCTTCTTTTTGTGATGCAGCGGTTCCTTGGATGCCCGGAGCAGTTTCCGATCTCAAGAATTGGGTACGAGCTCTTGCTTCGACCTCCACAAATGCCGAGCGCTCATGGCTTGATTTGTCAAAGGGTCGATGGGAGGCCAAAAATCATGGTAAGCCCCTTTCTCGTACTCTTTGGTAATTCGAACGAGATGCTTTCCAAATATTTTAATAAATTTTTTCATATGTAGGTTTGGGCAAATATGCAGTTTTGAGGCCCTTGTCCCACGAGGAAGAAACTTTGGCCTCTGTCCCAAAGCCGGTGAAGGAAAATAAAAGGAAAAGAGCCTCCGTTCCCGAAGATCCAAAACCGAAAAAGAGGACGGATCGTAAGCCGAATAAGAATGCCATTTCTTTGACCGTAGAATCAATTCTGCATCTAAGGGACGAAGAGAACCACCAAAGAAGAAGAAGAAGAAGAAGAAGAAGAAGAAGAAGAAGAAGAAGAAGAAGAAAATGATGGGTCCGCACTGGCGGCCCGAACGAAGAGAACCACCGATGTCCCATCTACAGCTGGATCGATGGTGCTTCATAAGACTCCGCCTCGAACTGAGGGTATACTGGAGAAAGATTCGGGCGGAGTCCTTAAGTTATCGGAGATCGAAGACGCATCCCATCGGAGACAACAGATGGGGAATATGTCTGAAGGGACCCTTATTGAATCCCTTCGAACCGAAGAGAATGCTCCAAGTGATTTATTTGGGGCAGCAGCAATCGAAGACTCGCCCACCTTCGCTGCTTTTTCCGTAGGGGTGATTCGAGAAGCCCAAGCTTTGGGGCCCTCGATCTAGACAGGCCTCATGATGGAGAGGATCCTTTTCGTGACCTTTTTATCGGTATCGAGGACGTTGTCGGTACTAGTGATGCATCGGATATTTTTCACGGGGTGCAACATGCTTTGAATCAGGTAAGCCTTAAATTATTTCATCGGTACTACTTTTATTTTTACTTTTCGTTTATAACTTCATTTTTTGTTTCTTTGCAGGTAGCGGCAATTCATCGGGAAGCATGTTCTCGGTCCAAAAACGAGTTGCGTCGATACGAGGCCGACCTTCAATGGGTTACTGAAGAGAGGAACTCCCTTAAACTTCTCTTAGGTCAAAGGGGAGATAAAATAAAAGACCTCCGAGCTGAGTTGGACAAGGCTTACCGAGATCAGATCGATATGTCTGAGTAGGTAATGATACTTTTAAAAGACTATAGGCTTGATACCGGAACGATGGCTAATTTTTCGGTCTCACAGTTGCAGCAAAAAATCGAGATGATCGGGAAGCTTCGTGAGGAGGTCGACATGATAAAAACGAAATCTTTATAGTGGAAAGAAGGTATGGACCGCTTCGTTGCAGAGAAAGAAACTGCTCGAGCCCAGTTATCATCGGCCGAAACCCAACTTCAAAGAATGAAGGGAAAAGGCCTGGTTCAAGCAAGAAGAATAGAGGAGCTCGAGGCTCGGTTGACCTCCGAACTTGCCAAGGCCAAATCTGATGCCGAAAAGGCAAAGGCCGATGCGGATGCACTCGTGGCCGTCTATCGGGCCGATGCTGAAGCTGCCCAGATAGAGGCAAGAGAGGCAGCTGATACTGCCGACACTCTAGCACATTGGGCCACTAAACTTGCTAAGTGTCGATCTCGGAGGAAAACCCTCGAGGAGATCCACGCTCGAGGTTTCGATCTTGCTGAAGAGATAAAAAGGGCCAAAGAACTCGAAGCTGATGTTGAAGCCTTGGCTTCCGATAGTGACGATGATGATGATGATGATAATGGTAGTAAGAGCGGGTCCGAGAATGGGGGGAGCCCATTGGAGAAGAGACTGCTCCCGGTGATAGCCCAGAAGCTTAGCTCTTAGTTTCTATGTTGCAATTAATCATGTAAATAATCTTTGTATATATATGCAAATATCTTTTTTCTTTTACTGACTTGCTTTCGCTTTCTTGCCTTGTGAAGATTTCATTCATGCCTTGCGAATGTTTTCATAAGGATTTAGGCAATTTCATCGAATTCGGACTCCGTAGCCTTTATGACCGAGTGAGTGTTTGCTCGAACTCGAAATAAAAGTAGCCCGTAGGCTTAGTAGTCGAGTGAATGTTTCGAACTCGAAATAATGTAGCCTGTAGGCTTAGTAATCGAGTGAATGTTTCGAACTCGAAATAATGAAGCCTGTAGGCGTAATGGTCGAGTGAATGTTACGAACTCAAAGTAATGTAGCCCGTAGGCATAATGATCGAGTGAATGTTTCGATCTCGAAGTAATGTAGCCCGTAGGCGTAATGGTCGAGTGAATGTTTCGAACTCGAAGTAATGTAGCCCGTAGGCGTAATGGTCGAGTGAATGTTTTGAACTCGAATTAATGTATCCCGTAGGCGTAATGGTCAAGTGAGTGCTTGCTCGAACTCAAAATAAAAGTAGTCTGTAAGCTTAGTAGTCGAGTGAATGTTTCAAACTCGAAGTAATGTAGCCCGTAGGCGTAATAGTCGAGTGACTGCTTTCTCAAACTCGGAGATTTATCTCAATCCTGTTTGTGTTTTCTTGGATATAATATATCGATAAAGAAGAAAAACTTTCTTTGCAAGTCATTATATATGTGTTCATGTTTTGCTTCAGGGCTCGGGCCAACTACATTAGCATGGTTCGTTTTGACCATTTGGCTCTTACAATTTTTCCTATTGGAACCCCGTTGTTGCGAAATAACTTTCTTGCATCAGAACTTGATATATTGAGGGCTAATTCCCCCCAAGTATTTGAGGTCGATTGTAAAGAGGCCTCGGATATTGTCGTATTGTTTTCAAAGTACAACACGATCATTGGTTGCCTCATTAAAAACCTTGCCGAAAAACCCATTTGGGATAAAACCGGTCTAAGGGAAAAAGAGTGCAACGCGTGCTTTCAGGCCTAAGGCTTCGTATTGAAGGATCCATCTTAGCTCCTGATCGGACTTCTGCAGTTGTTAGTTTTGAAATGTAAATGAATATGGGAGGGTCGTACCTTAGTAGTAGTATCGTTTTAGATGCGATACATTCCAATTGCTTGATAGTTGTCTGTCGTTTATAATGCCGAGCTTGTATGATCCCTTTCCGACGTTTTCGAGAACCTGATATGGTCCTTCCCAGTTCGGTCCTAGTTTTCCTTTGTTTGAATTTCTTGTATTGAGGGTGACTTTCCTTAGCACTAAGTTCTGGGCTTAAAATGGCGGAGTTTGGTTCTTCGATTATAGTATCTTTCGATTCGTTGCTTTTGGGCGGCCAAATGGACGAGAGCAGCTTCTCGTTTTTCGTCCGATAATTTGAGGCTAGTGTTCATAGCCTTGTTATTTGATTCTTTTGTTGTATATCAAAATCTAGCACTGGGTTCACCGACTTCGACTGGTATCAAGGCTTCAGAGCTATATACTAAGGAGAACGGGGTTGCCCCCGTACTAGATTTTGATGTTGTTCGATATGCCCAAAGGACTTCGGGTAGGATTTCTCTCCATTTTCCTTTAGTGTTGTTCAACCTCTTCTTTAGGTTTTGAATGATAGTTTTGTTCGTTGATTCAGCATGTCCGTTCCCACTAGGGTGATTCGGCGTTGATAATATCCTTCTTATTTTGTGGTCTTCGAAGAATTTCGTCACTTTGCTGCCGACAAATTGTTTCCCATTGTCACACACTATTTCGGCGGGTATCCCGAATCGACATACGATATGATCCTAGATATAGTCTATAACCTCTTTCTCTCTTACTTTCTTGAATGCTTGTGCTTCAACCCATTTAAAGAAATAGTCGGTCATAAATAAAATGAATTTAGCTTTACCTGTAGTCGATGGCAGAGGGCCGTCGATATCTATTCTCCATTTCATGAATGTCCATGGGGATAGGACTGAGTGAAGTTGCTCTCCGAGTTGATGGATCATTAGTTCAAACCTTTGGCATTTGTCACATTTTCGAATAAATTCCTTTGCATCTTTGCCCATATCGATCCAATAATACCCTACCTTGATTATTTTTCGGACTAATGAATCGACACCTGAGTGATTCCCACTAGTACCCTCGTGCACCTCACGTAGGATGTAATCGGTATCTCTCGGACCTAAGCATACTGCTAATGGTCCATCGAATGTCCTTCGGTATAGCGTTCCATCTGAAGACAACGTGAATCGAGCAACTTTGGTTCGTAGAGCCCTTGAATCTTTAGGGTCCGATGGGAGCTTTCTGTTCTTTAAGTATTCAATATACTTATTTCTCCAATCCCAGGTTAAGCTTGTAGAATTTATCTCGGCATGACCTTCTTCGATCACGGATCTCGAGAGTTGAACGACAGTCCCCGAGCTCAATTCACCTTCCTCGACCGATGATCCCAAATTCGCAAGTGCATCAGCCTCACTGTTTTGCTCTCGTGGAACATGCTGTAAAGTCCATTGTTTAAAATGGTGCAAAGTGACATGTAGTTTGTCCAAATACCTTTGCATTCTATCTTCTCGAACTTCGAAGGTTTTGTTTGCTTGATTTACCAACAGCAAAGAGTCACATTTGGCTTCAATGACTTCTGCTCCCAAGATTTTAGCTAGCTCGAGACCTGCAATCATGGCCTCATACTCGGCCTCGTTGTTAGTCAACCTGGTAGTTTTAATAGATTGCCTAATAGTGTTACCCGTGGGTGGCTTTAAAACTATGCCTAGCCCAGACCCCTTCACGTTTGAAGCCCCGTCCGTAAAAAGGGTCCATACCCCCGATGACGTACCTGATTTCAACAAGAGTTCTTTTTCAACTTCGGGTACGAGGGTTGGCGTGAAATCGACCATGAAGTCTGCTATTATTTGAGACTTTATGGCCGTACGGGGTTGCTATTCGATATCGTACCCACTGAGTTCGACGGCCCATTTGGCCAATCGGCCTGATAGTTCGGGCTTGTGCAAAATATTATGAAGTGGGTAAGTGGTTAATACGCATATGGGGTGACAGTGAAAGTACGGTCTTAATTTTCTAGAGGCTCTTATCAGTGCAAGTGTCAATTTTTCTAGGTGCGGATATCTAGTTTCTGCTTCTCCTAAGGTACGACTTATATAATAAACGGGAAATTGCATACCTTGCTTTTCTCGAACTAGGACACCGCTTACTGCGATTTCAGATACTGCCAAGTACAACCAAAGTTTTTCATCTGTTTTTGGAGTATAAAGTAATGGCGGGCTCGATAGGTATCGTTTTAATTCCTCTAATGTCTGTTGGCATTTCGGAGTCCAAGAGAAATCGTTCTTCTTTTTGAGTAGAGAGAAAAATTTGTGACTTCGATCTGATGATCTTGAAATGAATCGGTATAAGGCTGCAATCCGTCCCGTTAGCCTCTGTACGGATTTCACGCTGTCCACGATGGTTATGTCTTCGATGGTCTTTATTTTATCGGGGTTAATATCGATTCACCGATTTGACACCATGAAGCCGAGGAACTTGCCCGAACCGACCCCGAAAGCACATTTTGTGGGGTTGAGCTTCATGTTGTATTTTCTCAAAATCTCGAACGTTTCCTGCAAATGGGTCAAATGGTCCTCTGCGCGCAGGGACTTAACTAGCATGTCATCAATATAAACTTCCATTGATTTACCTATTTGTTCTTCGAACATTTTATTTACTAGGCGTTGGTAAGTAGTTCCTGCATTTTTTAGCCCGAAGGGCATCACATTATAACAATATGTCCCATATTTGGTGACAAATAAAGTCTTTTCCTGGTCTTCCGGGTTCATCTGGATTTGATTATACCCGAAATAGGCATCGAGAAAAGTAAGGATCTCGTGGCCGGCCGTGGCATCGATCATACGATCGATGTTGGTCAGCGGAAAGAAATCTTTGGGGCACGCTTTGTTCAAATCCTTATAATCCACACACATTCTAAGTTTGTTGCTTTTTTTAGGCACTACAACTACGTTTGCTAACCATTCGGGATATTTCACCTCCCGAATGGACCCTATCTTGAGAAGTTTGGTTACCTCGTCCTTATGAATACGTGCTTTACCTCAGACCGGGGTATTCTCTTTTGCTTCACCAGTCTGAACCTAGGGTCCAAGCTTAGCCGATGCGTTGTTACATCCGGTGGGATCCCTGTTATATCTAAATGGGACCAGGCAAATCAATCAATGTTATCGATAAGAAATTGAATAAGTTTCTTCCTGAGTTCGGGGATCAACCCCGTTCCCAGGTATACCTTCTGTTCGGGCCAGTGCTCGATTAGTGTGACTTGCTCCAATTCCTCAATTGTTGATTTGGTAGCGTCGGAATCATCGGGAATCATGAAGGATCGAGGGATCCTCTGATCATCATCTTCTTCGGTCTTCTGGTTATCTGGTCGGGTCAAAGCCGATGTCTGTGATTGCTATTTGGTATCTCGTTCCCTTTCTGAGCCCGATCCCTTTACTAGTGAAGGTGAGGATATTGGTTTCGCTTCCTCGATAGCGAATATTTCTCTTGCGGCTGGTTGTTCTCCGTACACTATTTTGACTCCTCTCGATGTTGGGAATTTAAGGACCTGGTGTAGGGTCGAAGGTACAACTCTCATGTTATGGATCCATGGCCTTCCAAAAAGGGAGTTGTATCTCATGTCGTCTTCGATTATGTGGAACTTCATCTACTGGATGGTCCCAGCCACGTTTATCGGTAGAATTATCTCGCCTTTGGTAGTTTCACATGCCATATTGAATCCGTTTAGAACCAACATTGCAGGTATGATCTAGTCCTGCAGGCTGAGTTGTTCTACCACTTTCAATCTAATGATGTTGGCCGAGCTACCTGGATCAATCAACACACGCTTAACTTTAGTTTTATTCATGAGTACGGATATTACCAGTGCATCGTTATGAGGTTGTATGACTCCTTCTGCATCTTCATCATTGAAGGACAAAGTTCCTATGGGTGTGTAATTTTGAGTTCGAGATCGCTTTTCTCTCACAATCGATGTCTTAGTGCGTTTAAGCACCGGTCACTGAGGGGTATCGGCGCCGCCGATGATCATGTGAATGACGTGTTGTGGCTCTTCTTGTTTCGTTTTGCTTGCCGAAATTCCTGTTTTTAAAATGGTTCTTCGCCCTATCGCTTAAAAATTCTCGAAGTTGCCCTTTGTTGAATAACCGGGCTACTTCCTCTCTTAGTTACCTGCAATATTCCGTTTTATGGCCATGGGTGCCATGATATTCACACATTTGATTGGGATTCTTCTGGGCAGGATCGGTCTGCATGGGTCGAGGCCATTTAGTGTCTTTGATGCGTCCGATAGCCGAAACGATGGCGGATACATCAATGCTGAAGTTATATTCCGATAACCGAGGCGCTTCCTTAGATCTGGTAGGCCTATCGAACCCGCTTCTGTTCATCAGCCCCCGGGGCCCTTGACCTCGATCCCTTTTTTTGTTATTTTTCCCGAGGTTATGTCTTGATTTACTGACTGTGTGGCTTCTGTTGTATGGTTGGTATCGATCCCCGATCAGACCTTGTTCTCGATTAGTATCCTTTCGAACAACGGGTTCAGACCCCAATTGATCATCTTCGACCCTAATTTTTGATTGGTATCGATTGTGCACGTCGGTCTACGTGATGGCTGGGTATTCGATCAAGTTATGCTTTAACCGTCGTAGAGCTGTCGAACTTCGTTCGTTCAAACCTTGAGTGAAAGCCAGAACAACCCAATCGTCTGTGACTGGTGGAAAGTCCATTCGTTCCATTTAAAAACGAGATACAAACTCTCTCAGCATCTCGTTATCCTTTTGTCTTACCTTGAAGAGATCCGATTTCCTTGTTGCAACTTTTATGGTGCCGGCATGTGCTTCCACAAAAGAATCTGCTAACATGGCAAACGAGTCGATGGAATTTGGTGGTAGGTTGTGATACAAAATCATTGCTCCCTTCGAGAGGGTCTCTCCGAATTTTTTTAACAACACAGATTCGATTTCATCGTCTTCTAAATCATTGCCCTTGATGGCACATGTGTAAGAAGTGACGTGCTCGTTGGGATCGGTCGTTCCCTTATATTTGGGAATTTCGAGCATACGAAATTTTTTGGGGATTGGTTTCGGGCTGCGCTCGAGGGAAAAGGTTTTTGCACGAATTGTTTTGAATCCAACCTTTTTATCATTGGTGGAGCTCCCGGGATCTGATCGACTCTAAATTTATAAGTTTCTACTTTTTTATCATTGGCTTCAACTCGCTTTGTGAGTTCCTCAAGCAATTTTGTAATTTCGGGAGTAGTCCCCGATTCTTGCTCATTTGACATCACTATGGCTGGCTCCGTTTTGTGGGTGATTTTTCGAGGTGGATTGGGCTCCGGCTTGCTTTGTAGCTGGGTTTGGCTCTGCAACTGAGCTATTGTTGCATGTTGGGCTTGCAACATTTCGAAAATCATGCGCAAGCTAACGTCGTTTTCCTCGATGTTATGGGTATCTCGAGCTGCAGACCGAGTGCCGCCATGAATGCTATTTTTAGTTTCAGCATGTAGGTTCGCCTCAATGGCTACATGCGAATTGATATCTATCAGCGCTCCGATTCGAGCTCCAACGGCGTTTACAAGTGGTCTTTCGGTACTGGGTGTCAAGTTATTGTTCTCATCTTGAAGACCGGCTTCGTTATCGATTGGTGAAGCCATTTGATTGGTAGTTAGTCGTTGCTAATCCGAAATCCAAGATATTTTTGGAAACAAGCGCAAAACACAATGGCGTATTTTTCAGATTCGTATAAGATAACCACTGTTATCCTTAGCCCCATGGTGGGCACCAAAATGTTTACCCGAAAAACGGATAGAGTTGAATTTATACATAGTTATAAGGATATGTGGTGCAACCTAATACAAATCATAAGGATAAATAAAAATATCAAGTATGGATTGCAAAGAATGCAAAATAGATAAGATCGTAAAGAAGATGAATTTTAAGATTAAACAAGTAGAATCAATTTTAGAAGCTTGAAAGAACAACTCTTCACTTATAGGAGAATATGGTGCTTGAATTACAATGTAAGCCAAAAAACTTGCCATCTACAGAAATGATAACATCCCCTTTCTAGTAGAGGGATCTTACTTTAGATATAATTAAAAATACACAGTGGGAGATTCATGATAAAATCAGTTTTTTCATAATTCCTGCCAAGATTCTCTCCTCTAGTGGGATTGTAACGGCTCTTGTCTATGAGCTCGATATTGACTCGAGTTTTCGGTCTTGACTCGAGCTCTCGATCTTGGCTTGAGTTCGATTCTGACCCTTGAATTGATTCGGGGTCAATGTTAGTCGGTCTCTGGATCACAAGCTCGATAACTTTACCTTGCATCATAGTTCGATTTGGATTCGAGCTTGATAATGATATCGAGCTCGACATCGATCGGCCCCTCGAGCTCGAAGCTTGTTTGTACCATCTTCGGAACCCATCTCGAAGTCTCACTTCGATCGATTATCTTTCGAACTCGATCAAACGTACGAAAACCGAAATCTATTTCGACCATATACAGATAGAATGACTTATACTTGTGGGACGTAGTAGATACCCCGTAATTAATTAATATATGTACAAGTTAACCTATGGTTTGTTTTTTTAAAAATAAAATAGGCTCCAACATTCCATTCTCTTTATGTGAAACCGAAGGTAGAAAAAAAGAGTTCAATGTTCAATGAGTGCCGCAAAGTGAGAACTGAGAATATGATTCGATAAGGAGAAGAGGATTGAATTCAAAATTTCAAATACAGGAATCCCAAAAGGCCCCAGCTGAATATGATTGCCTAACAGGACAAATGGGAAATCTTTATTTTCGGAATACGTTATTATCTATTTGATTTACAAATATTGTACTATTGATGGAGTATAATCTAAGTTAATGTAGCTTTGTTTAATCACTATATGTTTTACCTAGTAAATTGTACACATTAAATAAGTCATGTATGTTTTAAATGTTTCATGCCAGTAAAACTGTCCACAACTGTGACACTGCAAATCATCAAATGGTTGAGCCCATAGAGTAGTTGTATACACTATACAGGGCGGAAGCCGATATATGGGTTCGACCGGACCTAGTAGCTTTTGTTCGAATAATAAATTTGTGTTAAAAAATTCATTAAATATATATATAAATATTAAATTTAGAACTCAGTCATTAATATTTGAAATCATCGTTCTAAAATCCAAAAACTATAAGGTTGAAATCTTAACCCTGTCTCCGATTGTATAACACAAAGGCAGTATAAGCCACCCTTGGTTTAGTTATACTACTTGAATTAATGTAGTACGTCGACCATCTTTCATTTTCTTGACCAAAAAGATATATGTTGAGTCAACATCAACTGTATTTCGACATCTTTAATTTACATTTGTGTTTCAGATGATTTCTGGGCAACATCAGGCACAATTGACAAAATGCACATGAATTTGCTGCTCCTACACATGCAAAGATACATGTACTTACTCGGAGGCGGAACCGGATCGGAATTGAAAATTTATGAATTCGAGATTCTAGTTGTTAACAAGTTCTAAATTAATAATTTGTACGTATTGATTGAATTTTATAAGACAAATATATAAATTAGACCAAAATTACTAGTTTTGATCGAACCCGTAATATGAATGTTAGCTCCGCCCCTACACTTATCAGCAGTGCCTGTGACGGAATTAGGAATTCTAACAACTCAAAAAAAAAAAATTGCGAGAATGCTACACCTGTAATTTGAACCAATGACTTAAAATAAGTATTTTGAACCACCTTTACTACTATAATAAAATATTATTCCCTTATGCTGAGAGATTCAATAAAGTATATATATATATTGAAAAAAATGCGAGAATGCTACACCTGTAATTTGAACCAATGACTTAAAATAAGTATTTTGAACCACCTTTACTACTATAATAAAATATTATTCCCTTATGCTGAGAGATTCAATAAAGTATATATATATATTGAAAAAATTGCGAGAATGCTACACCTGTAATTTGAACCAATGACTTAAAATAAGTATTTTGAACCACCTTTACTACTATAATAAAATATTATTCCCTTATGCTGAGAGATTCAATAAAGTATATATATATATATATATATATATATATATATATATATATATACAAATTTAATTGTTATCCGTTTTAAGGGTAAACATAATTCTTTCAGCAAATGAAATTCAATTAAATCTCCTTCTCCAAACTCTCTCCACCATGTCCTGCCTGGAGGATCGCCAATGGAAATTCAATTGATTAAAGGGTAAAGTATTTTTTTTTTTTTTTTTTGTTAAGAGAGAAACCCACAGCCGCTACACTTGGTGCGCACTGGGTAAACCTCCCCCTGTGTAGTAGCCTGCAAACCACACAGGGGAGGTAAACCGCACTAGGCAAGCCATGTGCGACAGGCTCAACCCAGAAGACATTGAGGGGGATTCGATCCGTATGAATAACCGCCCTCCAAACCAACTGGGCAACCCCGAAGGGTCTGAAAAGTGTTTTCTACTAGGATTTTCTTATAATTATTAGGATTCAAACCTCAGACCTCGAATTAAGGGTAGAGATATCCTATCCGTCTCACCACAATCTATGGTAGTATTTTTAGTGTTATTTTGGACGTTTATAAAACATTAGTAACATCACATTTTAATACTGCATTTCCATAGATAAATGTACTAGATCTTGTGTAACAGAATTTGTTCCTTTTGTTCTCACTTGGTGATCGGTATCCGTTTCAGAGCCTTAATTAATTTGTATTAGCTTCGCGTAAGGCTCATTAAAAGAAAAGCGCTTTCAACCAAGATTGTTTTTATTTTCAAGCTCAAACTCAAAACTCCTGGTTAAAGGTAAAGGAATCATGTATATCCTACCACAATTTTTTTTTATAAAAAAGTGTATGGTATATAGTTAATTACGATTATTTTATACTTGAAAAGTACGAGGTTTATATAAATTGGTTTGCGATTCGTACCAATTAGCTTTTGCTAGATTTGAATGTGAAGAATAATGTTAGACGTTGTGTTAAAAAGCTGCCATTTATTCTAGCTGCAACTATTGCAGCCAAAGTTTTAGGCAAAGTGTCCTTGTTGCTGACTCCTTTCCATGGCATAGCCACCACCATTTTCTTTGTCGTTGCTTTAACAACTGCTTTTGAACTGCATTTATGAGAAATTTGACTTTCTTGGATTCTTCATTTAAGCCTTTATTTTATATATAATTTTTCATTCGGTGTTTGTTATCCGTATTGTTGGTGACTGAATTCGACTTCATACCTGTATAGGCCAAAATCTTCCTCAAGGAAATTCGACATGAAGTGGTATTACGAAAAGTAAATTGGCCGAGGTCGATTAGTAAACGGCAGGGCTCAAAGCCAAGCAATCAATAACGGCTGAGATCAAGTATTATGGGCAGTAGTAACGGCTAGTTTTGTAATAGGATCTTTAGGAGAATATCTCATTAAATATTCTCTATACTTGTACTTTTAAGGTTAACTGGAGGTATGTCCCATATAAATAGAGAGGGAGATAAGGTGAAAGGGGGGCAAGATTCTCTGATAAGAACACTATTTGAAAAGAAGACTTGCTTCCTAGATAAAATACAAACACTACATTTCTAAAGAGATTCGGTTTTCTATTATTCCAGACTTTTCCATCAGATCCGAGAATAGTTTCAATATTCTAGTATTTATCTATCACTCATCATTGTCAGAAGGAAGAATCATCCACCTCATTTAATATTTGGTGAATCATTCTCCTTATTTACTTTAATGTCATTTATTGTGATTTATTGCTCAACATTATCCTATCATTAATCATCTTGAAATATTGAATGTACATCGCATTTAATCTCCTACCAACACTGTTCTATGTTATTTGTGTTAACCGATTATAGATATGAGATTATTATCACTAGCTAAGTTTAACCCCTCATTACATAAAATTAATTAGTCTAATCAAGGGTTTACACTTTTTGGTCAAATAATTTGGCGCCGTATGTGGGGATTTCCTAGTTAAATTTTTTTTTTCCAGATCTATAACGGGCACACTTCACAAAAAAAAAAGGAAAAAACAAAAAACACAAAATCCCTACTTTCTTGTACACACAGATCTAACATGGCAGGTAACGGAGAAGAAAAGATGAAGGCAGTGGCCGACCTAACCACCAACCTCTTAAACACCATCAATGAGATTTTCGAAACCGAAGTCAAAAAATTGCTGGAAAATGGCTCTATCAGGGAATCAAAATACCCTCAGTGAGTCGCCAACGTGGTCATGGTGAAAAAGAAGAACGAAGAGTGGCGGATATGCGTAGACTTTACAGATTTAAACAAAGCATGCCCAAAAGATTCATTTCCGCTACCTCATATCGACCAGCTCATTGACGCAACGGCCGGGCACGAACTGCTGAGTTTTTGGATTCCTACTCGGGCTATAATCAGATCCTCATGGAAGAGGAGGACCATGAGAAGACCACCTTCATCACCCACCAAGGAACGTATTGCTACAGAGTGATGCCTTTCGGATTGAAAAAATGCGGGGGCGACGTACCAAAGGTTGGTGACCAAAATGTTCAAAGACCAACTCGGCAAGATCATGGAGGTCTACATAGACGATATGTTGGTCAAATTCAAAACGAAAGAAGATCACATCGACCATCTGAAAGAAGCCTTCGATATACTCAGGTGGTATGGGATGAAGCTGAATCCTGAAAAGTGTGCATTCGGCGTGACCTCCGAAAAATTCTTGGGCTTCCTAGTATCACAAAGAGGCATCGAGGTCAACCCCTACCAAATCAAAGCCATAGAAGGAATACCAGAATACTTAACCAGCAAAAAATAGGTTTAAAGGCTGACCGGCTGCATGAGATTTATCTCACGATCATCTAACAGATTCCATAAGTTTTTCGGCGTACTCAAGAAGGACAACGTCCTCTAGTGGACTTCCGAGTATGTTCAAGCCCTGAAAGAGTTAAAGGCTTATCTATCATCACCATCAGTGTTGTCCAAAGAAGAACTCGGTGAACGTCTTCTCGTCTACCTTGCCGTATCTGAAGTAGCAGTGAGTGCAGTCCTGGTCCGAGAATATAAAGGTACGCAATCTCCCATCTATTACATTAGCAAAACTTTAATTGACACCGAGACGAGGTACCCCCACATCGAAAAATTAGCTCTGGCCTTGGTCGTAGCTTTACGAAAGCTTAGACCCTACTTTCAATGCCATCCTATCTCGGTCGTCACAATCTTCCCCTTGAGGAGTATTTTGCATAAGCCCGAGTTATCGAACAGGTTAGCCAAGTGGGCCATAGAGTAAAGTGAGCATGATATCACATATCAACTGCGGACGGTGATAAAATCACAAGTCCTTGCCGACTTCGTCGCCGACTTCGGTGCAAAAATAATGCCCGAAGTCGAAAAAGAAGCCGCCCACGCTTCTCCACAAACACAAGATTTATGGATTTTGTTCACCGACGACGCTTCTCATACGTCAGGGTCTGGATTGGGACTTATGCTCGAAGGCCTGACATGCGAAGTAATTCGCCAGTCCATAATATGCCTAGATATGACTTACAACGAAGTCGAGTATAAGGTCGTGATTGCAGGATTAAGGCTAGCACTCAAGTACGGGGCGAGACGGGTCATCCTACGCCGCGACTCTCAACTCGTCGTCAACTAAGTCATAGGGAATTTCCAGATTAAAGAGTAAAGGTTGCAAAAATACCAGACCGAGATCTGCAAATTACTGTCCAAGTTTGACGAGCGCCAACTCGACCAGGTCCTTAGAGCACAAAACATCGAAGCAGACGGCCTAGCCAAATTAGCGGCGGCCACTAAAAGCATAACCGGAGAAGGAAACGTGGTCACCCTCCTCCACTCGTCGATAGATCAAATTGAGGTAAGGACTATAAATATAACATGGGACTGGTGCAACCGTATTATTACATACTTGCAGGATGGCGTACACCTAGATGATAAAAAGGAAGCCAAGAATCTTCGGATGCAAGCGGTCAGGTACAACATCATTCACAACGATCTATACAAGAGGACGTACGACAGCCCCCTAGCGAAATGCTTAGGCCTGAATCAAACGCGGCGTGTCCTAGAGGAAGTCCACGAAGGCTACTGCGGGGCTCATTCCGACAACTGAGCTCTGGTCAGATGCCTCATATGGGCAATTTACTACTTGCCTACTATGAAAAAAGAGGCCGCACACTTCGTGAAAAAATGCGAACAATGCCAAAAATACGCCCCAATGATCCATCAAGCGGGCGAGCACCTCCACTCGGTCACTTCCCCCTGGCCTTTCATCAAGTCGGGAATGGACATCGTCGGCCCCCTCCCCGCGGGGCAAGGTAACGTATGTTTTCTTTTGGTTTTAACTGACTATTTTTTTAAATGGGTAGAAGCAAGAGAATTCGCCCAGATACGCGAACAGGAAGTGATCGCCTTCATATGGAAAAACATTGTGTGCCGCTTCGGCCTCCCCGAAGAGATCAGTTGCGACAACGGATTCCAATTTACTGGGAAAAAGGTCGCCGAATTTTTTGAGAAATGGCATATCAAAAGAATACTCTCCACCCCATATCACCCTGCGGGCAACGGTAAGCAGAATCCTCTAATAAATCAATACTGAACATCATGAAGAAAAAACTGGAGGGCGCCAAGGGACTATGGCCAGATCTATTACCAGAAGTACTCTGGGCCTACCGCACAATGCCAAAGACGAGCACAAGAGAGAGGTCCTACTCATTAGTCTATGGGACAGATGTGGTAATACCAATCGAAGTCGGAGAGCCCAGTTTAAGATACTCCCATAAGAGCGGGTCAAGGAACGACGAAAGCAGAAGGTAGGAGCTCGACGAAGTCGAAGAACGGAGAGATATGGCCTACATAAGGATGATCGCCCAAAAATAGCAGGCAGAATGCTACTATAACAAAAAGGCCAAGATCAGACCACTCAAAGTCAGGAACTACGTGCTCAAGGCCAAAACACAAGTAAGCAAAGACCCACGGGAAGGAAAACTAGGAACGAATTGGGACGACCCATACAAAATCACGGCAGCAGCAAATAAATGGTCATTTCAACTAGAAACAATGAAAGGAAAACTGCTACCAAACAACTGGAACTTCGCCCACCTCAAGTACTTCAACTTTTAAGAATAAGCGTCCTCCAAGTCGTACTCTTTTTCCCTCACTTGCGTTTTTTCCCAATTGGATTTTCTCAAGGAGGTTTTTAACGAGGCGACAAGGGGGACACTTCAAGTCGGAGTACGAACAGAAAAAGGCACCGGACGGTCAATTTATTGCCCCACCTCTCGACATATCTCCAGGTCGCCCAATGAAGGGACTAGATAGAGTGGGACTGGAATGTCTGCCCGAAAAACATGTAATTTTCTCCAAATATATGAGCAAAACACAAATGTATGTTCGCCCATGTTTCCGCCATATATCTACTCGGCCCCCGGCCATTATTAAGTTTTAAGTTACATTCGACCTCGCTCGAATTAACCACGTGTTACATTCGACCTCGTTCGAATTAACACCCATACAACCCCTGGCCATGGTTAAGTTTAAGTTACATTCGACCTCGCTCGAATTAACTATGGGTTGCATTTCGACCTCGTTCGAATTAACACCCATACGGCCCCCGACCATGGTTAAGTTTAAGTTACATTCGACCTCGCTCGAATTAACTATGGATAACATTTTGACCTCGTTCGAATTAACACCCATAGGGCCCCCGACCATTGTTAAGTTTAAGCCAGAGCAACGTTGCCTCAACATCTACTCGGCCCCCGGCCATTGACAAGTTTTAAGTTACATTCGACCTCGCTCGAATTAACCACGGGTTATTCGACCTCGTTCGAATTAACATTCATATGGCCCTCGGCCATGGTTAAGTTTAAGTTACATTCGACCTCACTTGAAATAACTACGGGTTACATTTCGACTTCGTTTGAATTAACACCCATACGACCCCCGGCCATGGTTAAGTTTAAGTTACATTCGACCTCGCTCGAATTAACTACGAGTTACATTTTGACCTCATTCTAATTAACACCCATACGGCCCCCGGCCATTGTTAAGTTTAAGTTACATTCGACCTCATTCGAGTTAACACTTACTGGCACCCGGCCATAACCAATACTAAATTCGATATTCGACCTCGTTCAATACACATAAACCAAGCTTCTTGGCCGAACAAAAGAAAGAAGCATACATGCCCGAACAGAAAAAAAATAACATTTCATACTTCAAATATATTCCTTACAAGGGCTAATACAGACGCCCACAAAAGTATACACAAAATTTACAAACAAAAAGAAGAAGAATTACTCGCCACTTGACTCAGCAGCACCATCTCCACCATCGCCGCCGCCATCGGGATACTCATCCTCGTATAAGGCGTCCTGCTCAATCCCATCCACATCTTCCTCACCATCACTGGCCTCTAGGATAGCAGGGTCATAGCCGCAAGCGACTCGAGCTGCACGCGTCTTAGTACAAGCATCCTCAAAGTCGGCTTCAAGAACTTTCCCTGTCGTCATCAAACTTTTAAATATATCCAGTTGGGCCTCAGCGTGGATCCACTTCTCATATAAATCCCGCGGAACATAAGGGAAAGTATAAGCGTGAGAGGAGGACGGTTGAGCCGATAATTGTGCCTTCTCGACCTCGAGAACGACGGCTTGGTTGCCAAGGCTGGAAACATTTCTTTCTAGCTCCCCTATCTGCTCATCGAGCCGCTCTTCTCTGAGTTTAGCCGTCTCTAAATTGTTTGCCCGCTCATATCGAAGAACGCGGATCACTACCTCCAAAGCCTCCACTTTTGTCCAAGCCGCTAGCCGAGCCAACTCGAACTTCTCCAAGTCGATTGTCTTCTCAGCGACCTCGCCACTCAAGGCATCGGCCCTGACCAAACATTGCTCGAGCTCGGCCCGCAGAGAGATCACTTGGGCCTGAAGGTCCGCACATTGGGCCTCAACTCCCCTGCTCACCTCGAGCTCCTCTTATTTGTCCCTCAACGCCCCTTCAAGGGTGCTGCACTTGCCGATGACCCTCACTAACTCGTCATCTTTCTGCTTCAACTCGTCCCTGATAGCTTGGAAGTTGCCACTCTCGCCAAACAGCCTACAGATCTCACGTTGTTTGTTGCGGTATTCATGGTACTTCCTCTCCATCTTCTTGAAAATGGTTTTGCGCCTCTCCTCTCGACGAGCACTCTCAATCTCCAAGATAATGGTCTGAAAAGAAAAAAGGAAAAGAGAAGAAAATTAGTCAATCAAAGAAAAATAGTATGCAAGGCACGGAAACTAGAAAGGTCGAAAAACTTACCCTAAGGGCGAGGCCGGCTATACCCGTCGACAGGGCGTCATCGTTCAACATCTCGAGGGTCCTACCCTCCGCATCGGAGCAAAGAGGACTTAAGGAAGGAACCACGTCTTCCGTGTTCACCAGCAGGTCCCGATCCATAGGTACCACAATGGTACGAGTGGACCCTTCAAACCTTACTTCCACTCGAGTAGACCCCTCGCTCAGCATCCGCACCTCATCGGCGTCAATATCGCGATTTCATAGCTGTCCTCAGAAACACCCTTATCTCTCCCCTTAGCCGACGAAGTAACGTCAATCGGTCTCGAGGATAACGGCTCATCTCTCAGCACGGTACCCGCAACCTTCACAAGCGATCCTCCAACTCCAACCTCAGCCTCATGCAAAGGTATACATTCCAAGACCCCCGTTGACAGTGGAACTCTAGATGACGGATCCGCATCACTTTCAAACATAGCAGTGGTCGGCCCACAATTGCCCCTTGTAAAATCCACTGCTCGAATTGTTCTGTCGCCAACATCCACCGACCTCCTTTTACGAGGAACCAAATCCTCCTCGCTCGGTGATGACTCATCTATTAAATGTAGCACGGGAAGAGCCAAAGTCCCTGATATTGAGGTCGTCGATGGTCGAGTTGGTCTAGCCAGAGCCAGAGGCTGAACCGAGTCGGATGACCAGGTAGGCTTGGTCGCGGTCACGGCTGGGGCAGGCCCCATTGTAGTGGTCACTTGGCGGAACGTAGAAGTAGGAGCTTTCGACCTCCTCGAAGCTCCCCGGGCTAACAACAAAAGAAAAGAAGAAGGTTGAGATCAATCCCCATAGAATAATAAGAAGCAGCCGGTCAGAAAATCGCAGCAACAAAGACTTAAGATAAGCAAACTCACCGGTAAGCTTGGGCCCGAACCTCGTGCGGAAGGCCGACCATTCACGAATCCCCACTGTACGAGGGAGGACCCGACTAATCCAATCGTGAATATCCTCTACCAAAGGAGGGGGTTCAACCTCGGCTACATGGGTAATACAATTGAAATCAGCCAACGCAAAATACAAGGAGAGAAAAAAGGAAGAGGTGTTTACAGGCGTAGTTCCAAATCTCGGGGAACCCGCTTGCATTAACCACCACGTCCTCAGTTTTGACGTAGAAGTAATTGAGCCAAAACTGGCAGTTTCCCTTGTCATCCATTTTCACCACTAGACATTTGCGGTCTCGGTGGCGAAGATGTAACTTCGTCCCCTTGTAAAAGTTGGGAGCGAAGAGATGCATCAAGTGACGAAGGGTCACCTCGACCCCGACTAACTCCGCATACTTCGAGATCATACAGATGAGTTTATAGATGTAAGGGGAAATTTGAACCGGGCAAACTCGGTAATAGTGGCAGAACTCCTCGGACAAGGGGAGGATAGGGAAAAAATAACCTACATGGAAGGGGTATGCGTAGAAGGCGCAGTACCCAGGGCGGTGTATTTGCACCACATTATGCCCTGCAGGGACTAGGTCTATATGAGCGAAAATTTTGAATTTAGCCCTAAACTCGGCAAGGGCTACCTCTTTCATCAACGACTCCGAGATCTCGGGGTCGTCCTCGGGCATCTTCGAGAAGTCAGACCTAGCCTTCTCACTACGGTGAATTATTTCCCCCACCGTAGGGAAGCTGTCATCCTCAGTAACAATGGCCGCCCCATCATCATGGGAAGGCATGCGCATTGCTAAGGGAACAAGCTCAGATACTCCCCCAGAACTAGAAGATGCATTAACCATCTTTGTTTGTTTATATGTGAAGAAGATACAAGCACGGAAGTATCGTGAGCAGCAGAGGTCACCAGAATCGGTGAAAACAGGGATACGAGAGTAAATGTAACGAGAGTAGAAACTCTGAATGAAGAAGGAAGAAAGAGATATAGGGATTCAATATTTGAGAATGCAAAGAATAAAGCAAATAGTCTCATATCCCTATTTATAAGAATTCAGGCATCAGTATCGAGAAAATAAACCGTCAATGCCCAGCGCAACTATCGAAACTATAGAGGAACGCGAAACGACGCAATACATCGGGAAAATGCATCATAATAACGTACGATGTCGTGACGTCACTCATAATCGACATGGCCATAGGTTACGGCTCACAAAATGCCACGTTGCCATCTCGTCAAGAACGTTACTATTCGACCTGCTCGCCCAAATCTCCCACCCGCGACTAGCAGAGTCCGCTCATCGAGGTCGTCTGAGAGTCGGCCTCACTAAGCGGAGGAACTAACTGTATAGACCAAAATCTGCCTCAAGGAGATTCGACATGAAGTGGTATTACGAAAAGTAAATTGGCCGAGGTCGATTAGTAAACGGCATGGCTCAAAGCCGAGCAATCAATAATTGCTGAGGTCAAGTATTTGGGGTAGTAGTAACAGCTAGTTTTGTAATAGAATCTTTAGGAGAATATCTCATTGAATATTCTCTGTACTTGTACTTTTAGGGTTAACTGAAGGTATGTCCCATATAAATAGAGAGGGAGATAAGGTGAAGGGGGGAAAGATTCTCTGATAAGAACACTCCTTGAAAAGAAGACTTGCTCCCTAGATAAAATACAAACACTACATTTCTAAAGAGATTCGATTGTCTATTATTTTAGACTTTTCCATCAGATCCGAGAATAGTTCCAATATTCTAGTATTTATTTATCACTCATCATTGTCAGAAGGAAGAATCATCCACCTCATTTAATATTGGGTGAATCATTTTTCTTATTTACTTTAATGCTATTTATTTTGATTTATTGCTCAATATTCTCCTATCATTAATCATCTTGAAATATTGAATGTACACCGCGTTTAATCTCCTACCAACACTGTTCTACGTTAATTTGGTAACCGATTATAGATCTGAGATTATTATCACGAGCTAAGTTTAACTTCTCGTTACATAAAATTAATTAGTTTAATCAAGGGTTTACACTTTTTGGTCAAACAATGTCGAAAGTCCCACGCTGGGATAAATATAGGCGGACCCAGGATTCGCCTGTCACGGGGGCACCATGACATTCAATATAAATTTATCATTGCTCATAAAGATTGGTATGGGGACCTATGCTAATATCGTGCTATTTTATATATGGAGCTTTTGCCGAAATCTTTGGGTACCGGTGACCCCTAAACTCATCATGTGCGTCCGCCTCTAGGGTTAAAGTTCTTCCTAACTTATGTGATTTCATACTCGGGGCTTGAATCCGAAATATTTGATCAAGGATGATAGAATATTTACCATTTTACTGCATTCTGTACCGGCATTTATGGTTCTTTTCAAGTGTTCCCAAGTCTGATTCTACATCTTGTGAGTATCTTTATCAGCAACTAAATCTTGTGTGAGATTTGCTTTTATTACCTTAAGGGTCGTTTGTTGGGAAATAAGTTATCTTATGATTAATTATTCCGAATTTAATTATCCCAAGGTTAGTTATCCTACCCTCCCATATGGATAAAAAAATTACTAAAATACCGGGATAACTAATCCCGAAATTAGTTACACCACGATTTTTGTTGGAAAAATTGGTTATGGAGAATAAGAATTAGTTTGAGGCGTGTCAAGAACATTGTCCTTAAGGATCTTTCGTCCACACAGTGACAAATAAAATTAGGCGTATCCCCGAGAATTCAACAAGCTCTTCCAGTTAATAAACTGGGAACAGAACTAGCAGAAAACTCAAGAAAGAAACCCAGCATATTGGAGGAAAAGATGATTCAGAAAGTATCTTTAGCCCTCCAAACACCATGTTTATATAGGTGTTGCTCTAACGGCTAGATAACGGCCAAATAAATTTTTATCCTTTTGAGATATGTGTGGTGTGGGGATTGTTGGAAAAATTAATGGTATCTCAAAAGGGAATGTCCAATATTTTGATCTGGAAAAACTTTTCTTCTATGAAATATTATATTTCTATTTACTTATTATTTGGTAGATTATTGTACATTTAATAGAGTCAAACTAGCCGTTAACTAGCCGTTAACTAGCTGTTGGAGCAACACCTATATAAACATGGTGTTTGGAGAGCTAAAGACACTTTCTAATACAACTTTCTAAATCATCTTTTCCTCCTATATGTTGGGTTTCATTCTTGAGTTTTCTGCTAGTTCTGTTCCCAGTTTAATAACTGGAAGAGCTTGTTGAATCCTAGGGGATACGCCTAATTTTATTTATCACTGTGTGGACGAAATATCCTTAAGGACGGTGTCCTTGACACGCCTCAAGCTAATTCTTATTCTCCATAACCAATTTTTCCAACAATTTTATCACAACCAAACATGGGATAAACTCATCTCAAATTAATCTCGGAATTAATTATCCTTGATCCCTCGTACCAAATGAGCCCTAACAGTATAGATACCCCTTGTGATTAAGACTTCCGACCTACACCCTCGCCAGATCCCACCCAAGAAAATAAAATATAAATAGGGAATTCTTTCTTAAAAAGTAAAAGAACAACTGTAATTCTGGTCCCCTGGTTATTGGAAAATTCTAATTTTAGTGCTCGTGATATCCTACTAAACTATATTTAACCTTCAATTAGTATACCTTTTTTCAGTGTCTTTGCTAACAAAATTTCACAAATTGAACAGGTCTTCTCATAAAATGAAAAACTAAAGTAATTAGCTTTACCTTTTTAACATAAAAATGGGTAATCACATGATGTTATATTTAAAAAAAAAATTATTAGCCTAGAATTTGTTAGCTGAAGGACTGTAGATGCATAGATTTGGACCGTTTTTCCTAGAAAATTTGGAGAAGTGAAATCCACCAATTTCACACTGAAGCTTCGTTAATGGCAAGGGAAAATATAAGACTATTTACTAACGAATGGACCAAAAGAGTAATAGAAGCAAAAATGGGCAATTTCGAATAGTACATGAGCAAACTTGGACCTTTTTCCCACTATATTTTCCAACTGCTTCAAAGAGTAGGATCTACACAAATTTAATACTCCGTAATAATCAGGCGCCATTTCACAACCTTAGACAACTAGTTAACTATTACAATAAAAATACGTTGATACAACAATTACTGGGATAAAGGCTAAAACAAACATCTATCTACCACAAAACTTATCAAGCTTAGGAAACAGTTACCCTAAAGATTCTCATGCAATGATCAGCTCCGCACGAGGCAAGCTGCACGGTCTCATTATCTTCGCTCTTCTGGGAATTTCTCCAAGATAGTCGTTGAACAGTAGAGACGTGGCATAGAAAAGGATCGAACCTAACAGCAAGAGAAGCATTTTGGACCGATAGATGTCCATTTGCTCCCATTCCGCTGTTTAGATTCCATAGTTCAATCAAGCCATTTTCCATTCCCACTGCAAGAAGCCCGCGATTGCTATGGCTGTCGAGACCTAACCAAGACAGGGAAGTAACGCTGCTCTTGAAAGGTGGAAGTGTCAATAGTAGCTTCACCGACGTTTCATTTTCCACGGTCCATATTTTGACAGTCTTGTCTCTTGAGCCAGTAGCAAATTCATGACCAAACGGGTTCCAGGAACATGCCCATATTATTCTTTTATGTGCTTCTTGTTTAGCCATAAGCTGGTAATTGATCTCATCAGTTCCTGTAACGCAAAGAACGAGTTAAGGCCTTGAGATAATAACAACTTAAAACAAAAAGTTGTATTACAGGCTAAATGAGTATTAAACCTGTGTGATTAATTCGGAAAACAGAGAAGTGGCGATCTCTTGAAACAGCCAACAGATACTGGTTATCATGAGAGAACTCCAACTGAGTCACTGTTAAACTGTGAGACTGCAAACGGCCAACCGACTTCCACGAACCCACTTGCCATAGCCATATTTCAGCAACCGGTGCTGATTGAGCCTGCAGAATAGTATATACACGGCATAATTACTGTTTTCACAACTAATTATAAAAACAAAAACTTATCAAGAAATAATATAGCGTTTAAGAGGTTTAAAGGGTTATTTGGAAAAATATTGTGAATTCCATCACAAGTGGCTATATTTCACAAAGGTATCTAACAATGTAACAACACCATACATGTAGTGGAGTACTTTATTTAATTTTTTAATTTTTTTTGGGAAGCATATTAAGATCAGAAACTAACAACCAAGTTGACTGCTATAACAGGAGATTCAAGTAAGCATGACAAGGAAGAACGACATGAATACCCAAAAGAAGGGAAGAGAAAAGAAGGGAAAGGATGCTAAACCTTGCAGGATGAAGCTACAAGCATTCCCTCATGATCACAACATAGAGCAAAAAGCTCATTCCCGTGACCGTAAAGTTTGTGTGACTCGGGCCATAGAGTATGCCATGACAATTGCTCTTCAATAGGTGGCTCTGTCAAGACAACCGGAACTGCTTCAGGAACAGTTTCTAAGGTATCAAAACCTTCTGTATTGCTTCTGTCTGTTGGTGTCGATGATGCTGCAAAAGATAGGTTTTGGTGTATGAGATATTATTACATGTAAGAGTCTTCACCGGAAACATTCAGGATAATCTCTATTTGTATCAGAACACTGTCCCTGACTACGGAGGCGGAGCCAGGATTTGAAGCTTACATGTTCGGGATTCTAGTCCTTGGGTTTCAAGTTAATGATTTCTACATATTCAATGGATTTTTTAAAATAAATACAGGGTTTGGACCAAAGCTACTGGGTTCAGTAGAACCCATAACCTAAACTCTAACTCTGCCCCTGTGCATGAGATAATCACAGTTGTTTAAGCAAACTTAGAAAAAAGCCTCAGTAACACATCAAATTAAGCCTAATTCAGTATGTGGATAAGAAGTCTTAACAGTTAATTTTGACGGGTCAACAACTAAGTTATACTTCACCCCCCAAAATCAAAGTGATGATGGAAAAATAAATGAATATCTTATATGAAATAATTATGCAAAAATGATGCCACACAGTAGACCGAAAAACTCACCTTGAACATATATAGGTTTCTGCGATAGACCTAGAGCGGACATATTTGCCCCTAATATCTGCACGCCAGCTTGAATGTCGGCAGAAAAACTAGAGTCGTCTGATGTAACATGACTCAATGTCTTCAGAAAGGAAAGAGGGGATTCAAAAACTCTGGCAACTTTCTCGTCTGCCCCGCAGACAAAACGATGGTTTCCTTTTCCTCTGATTACTGTGACACAATTTATGTCATGACCGTGAACTTGAGGGCGAGCAATTTCATGCCAAGATTCTTCCCTCTCTAAACTAGTATTATTGAGCCAAGGAGCGAATACTCGAGTTGTCTGCCAAAAGTTGGAAGATTGAGCTCAGAAGTCTGATAACATATGCAGCAGAAGAGAAAGTAAAACACCAAGTAATAAATTCATGGGCACTTGACCAATATGAACCCAGTTTAAGACCAAGCATGTTAAATATTTCCAAAAGCTAGACTTGTGGCACATATTAAAGTTTAAAATGCAAATCAGTAACTTGCCAAAGCAGTAACATTTCCTACCTGAACTCCTTGCAAAATCTACACTTCATTTGCTCATATAATTCAAATATAACAGAACACGAAAAAGAAATAGCTTGTGGAGAGAAGGATAACCAATGGAGAGATTCAGACAACTTTTTCGCCATATTTGCTGATTAGAAAGCCACCTACAGCTTAAGGACATATATAATATATTGAGTTTTTCAACGCAATGCAGTTCGTTATGGCAGCATGTAGCAGTGCGCTACAGTACAATCAGCACAGTAGATAATTTTCAAATTTTAAGCGTAGTACACCGCTCAAAGTTCACAAGCTGTAGACCAAAACAATATCTGATCTAGATATACATTTATGATGGCCTAAATAGGAAGTGGAAAACATGCTTCGTGCAATACGAAATGGACTTGTCTTTTCCTTGCTGATTTATTTGTATTTCTTCTCACTGCAGCTGAGAAAAAACCAAAGTTCACTTGGTCAACTTGTAACCATCAAGACTGGGGCTTTGGCCGTGAACACTACAAAATGGCAATAACAAATAGGAGCTTCGGTGAATGTGCTATTTCATATTTTGTCAGAGCACAATTCTAGAACACTTTTTTTTTAAATATCGTGGTATTCGGGTCAGCTTACACGCATGTCAACCAATTCCACGGGGCAACCAACACATGTACTGGGTAACTCTGTCTACCAAGGGTTAGACATATGGGAAGATATCACCTAATGTTTTGGCCTCTGCTGGGATCTGAATCGAAAATCTGATGGTTCTCAACCCACCTCATAGACCACTAGGCCACACCCTTGGTGCGCAATTCCAGAACACTTCAAGTTCATTTTCCTACAAAACGACATATATTGGATATATTGTTCTCCTAACTTACAACATTGTAATGTGATAAGCCTCTTTCATGATGTTACCCTGACTAATCTGCAGTAACATTTGAAAGCTCTATTTACCTGACACCATATTTGATTTAGTTTACATGCACATATTCCACTTCTTTGTAATAATCTACCTAAAAAATTAAACTTATTTTCTTTGTTATTTACTGGGTAAGTAAACAAAACCTCTTTCTTATTAAAAAGGTGTTCATTAGGCAGGAAAAGCGGAAATGTCAACAATTTGCTGTCAAATAGCTTAAATCAATGAATACCATTCACAAAAAAAGATTCTAATACAACAACAACAAACCCAGTTATTCCCATAAATGGGGTCTGGGGAGGATAGAGTGTACAAGAGACCTTACCCTTACCTTATAGAGATAGAGAGGTTGTTTCCGATAGACCCCTCGGCTCAAGAAACATTGGAGATAAAGCAACAAGTGGCAAACAATAGTAACAACATTGTATTATGGTAACGGCGTGAATGACACAACAAGTAATAGTAAAGAACCATGAATAAGGTAATACAAAGATAGTCCTAGTTCTACTGGTAAGCCTAGGAGGAACACACTACTATCTGTCAACCTACAACCCTAATCCTCGACCTACACATCTTTCTATCATGGGTCATATCCTCGGTAATCCTCGACCTCCACACAATAAAAGATTCTAATAAAAAAAAAATTCTAAACGCAATAAGATTACCTGATCATGACTGACAGACATCATATATTCCCCACATCTAGCCCATGCAATGTCTGAGACTGCAGCAAAATGTCCAGACGGAACTTTTTGTGGCTTCCAATCATCAAAATCAACACCGACATTTTTCCAAAGGTGAAAAGACCCACCATAACCATGAGCTAAAATAGAATCTGCATTTGGACTCCAGTGCCCACCATAAAATCCCAAAGCACAGTGACTTAATTCCCCGACGGTAACTACATTCATCCAAATACCAGTTGTCTTTTCAGGTTGCCAGATCATCATTGTCTTATCCATGGATGCAGATAAAATGCTTTGCGGTTGAAAACACTCAATTTCCTCGACAGAAGAAGTCGACGGGGGTTGCCATTCCACTGAGTATACCCAATCCTCATGTCCAATGAGGAGAGATTCCATAGAAATCTGATAAGAGTACGAGCCGGCTACAAGTACAGGACCTTTAATGTAAGAAGCCAAGCTTGTTTGTTGCTTCTTGCTATTAGCTGAAGAATCCTGTAAAGTCATCTTCCATATGCGTATGCCTTTGTCTTGAGATGAACTTACAAGAAGAAGACTAGTTTCACCATTCACGTAAACAGGCAATGAGAGATCTAAACTCCTAATCCAGTCCGTATGAGCCTTTAACTCACAAGCGCGAAGAAACTAGGGATCAAAAAAAAAAGAAACGGCGGTTTATTATCAGCAACGCAGATGGTAATGTAAGCAAATGAACAAGAAATATGAATTGCTGTTTCATACTTTTCCATTTCTCTCACCACAATATAGATGGATTTTGCTGTCTAATCCTCCCATGGCCAGAACCAGCTGCTTGCTATTTCCTGGAAGCTCTGCTAGTGAAAGAGCAACCATAGGTTTTGGACCAACAAACAGAGAATCTGAGCATGACAATTTCCAATCACCTACACAAGCCAGATCAAACGTAGAGGTAATATTAGTACCAAGAACTATATAGCAGTAAGGTAAAACACGTGGAGGGGAGAATATACAGATGGGCAAAAGCAATTTGTCAATAGATTTTAATATCACATGCACCTTGACAGTTATACCAAAAATCCCCATAGGATATCATCTCTCAATTCTAAATTTTACAAAATAATGAGGAATATGAAAGTAAAAAAGAAAGAATATTTCACATACTTGCATCCATATAAATCTAATTAAATGTGCACAGATAACAGAGAAAAGGCTGCACACTCAATTACCTTCCCCTTTAAAAAACAATGAAAAAACACTTCCTGGCACTAAAATCTAGTTTAGCTTAAACTCTTCAACAGAAATACCTGTGTGGGTTGAGACTTCTTTGTTATTTTTCATAAAAGAAAATATAATGGATAATTAAGACAGCTAGCTATAATGTTGCAGGAAAATGCAGATAATATTTCAGACTGTTGACATGACCATCGCACATATTGGCTATTTTACTTATTCAAGGATGAACAAGAAAGCACTGAAATCGGAGTAATTTCAGCTGTTAAAGTGATTACAGCATCTGCAGAAAGGGATCGAAATTTTAAAACAAAAAGGAGCAGAAGCCTCCTGTGAAATAGAATGGAAACTGATCATCATGAAACAACTTTTTTCTTAATTCATAGGTTGATCATCACGTAACGACTAAAGACTAGACTTTGAAGGAATTCAGATATATCCTTCTCACCTCCACGAGTAGATGGAAAGACTACTTCCCACACATTCACAGTGCCATCGGAAGATGCAGATGCAAAAACAGCTTCTTGTTGAGACACGATTATCGCTGTGATGCAGGTAACACCTTTTTTGTGGGCTTGTGGCACTTGTAAGACATATCTCCACTATCAGGAAAATAAAAAGAATTGAGTTAAGCGGAAGTAGTGTCGGGTAACTAGGGGATGTGTAACAAGCAAAGGACTACCTTCTCATCCACAAGAGAATATTCCCACAATATTATAACACCTTCAGCATCTCCAGAAAGCAAAAAATGTTGTTGCATATGCTTAGCTGCAAATATACAAAGCCTTACTCAATAACTGGCTAGAAGCCGCAGGATCAGACATATGACCTACTGTAAAAGTCCTAATGTTTAAAACATATTCTCAACTCTACATATATATATATTAAGCTTTTTCTTCTATTGCGCCCAATCTTTTGATAACTTTTAGTAACAAAAACTGTAACTTTTATCACCTAACACTCAATTTTTTCAACCTACATAACTATGTTGGAACAACTATATCAAGATCAAACATAAACACAAATATATAACTAAATAAGTTCAAAAAGGCAGTACCTTTAAATGCAAACTTGCTATTGGGAAGCCAAAGAGTACAATTCACAGAAGCTTTATGACCAGGTAGTGTAATCAAGATTTGAGCTGTCTGATAAATAAAACAAACAAACAATAAGAACATAAACTTCAACAGAAAAAAAAAAGGACACTAAACACTAAATTAAAGCTAATCCAAGCTTTAAAAAAGAAAGAACCTTCGGACAAAAAATGGCAACAGCATTTTGGGCACCAAAAGAAACTAAATTAGAAGCACCCCATGAAACATTATTCACTATTCTATTACAGCCGGCTCCTATAAACACTCTTTTTACTTCTTCCCTAATTTGCAGACTGTTACTCTCACAAGCCATTTATTGGGTTTCTTTTTTACTTTCTACTGTACTGTTATATAAGTATAGAGTTGGCCAAGGGGAGGAAAAGGGGGTGGGTGGGTATAAGCGATGCTTTGAGTGGAGCTGCCGTCAACGGCGGTGCGAGTGGGCGGCGGAGGAGTTGCGGTGAGTGACGGAGTTTTAGTTTTACTCTTTGCATGAAGAAAGTTTACAGATCTTATTTCAAAGCCCATAGGCCCAAATTTGAGGGGTGTATGTAAGCCCAGATATGATTTTATGGACCCAATAGCTATTTTGACTTGACATTCCTTTGCCGGGCAAAGATCATTTTTAGTCCGTGGCCAAAATTATTTATATTTTATAGCCGCAAAAGTATATCAAATTTGTATATTTTTTGTGATTATTACACCAATAGCATGCCAGATTTCATGTTTACCTTTTCTAGCCAGTATATAAAAATATACAGATTATACACAATCATACATATATTATATATAAATTGTATATATATTATACATATGTCGGCTATTTTTAGTTTAAGGGATTAGGTAAACAGCTATTGGGTTAATTTTTCATATTTTTTATATTTTTTCGGTTATTATTTTGAGAACGGCTATACAATATCATTTTTCCTTAAAATTCTCTTAAATCCAAGTTATCCAAACAAGTTGGGGCATTTGCACAAATGGCCTTTTTCACTATTTAAATTCTGTCCCTGTTAATTTAAATTGGTCTCCAAAAAGAAAATTCATCCAACTATTTTTAAAGATGAGATTTAATCCACTTAGTTAAGGGACATAAAATTTAAACAGTGCTGCAAATAATCCGAAAAAAGTGCTAAGAAGAAAAACATTTCCATTGAGCTGGGAATCACACTTCAAATAAGGTAAATGAGGTGCATAGTTTGCATTACTAATTAATTTTGCACTTTAACAGCAATATTTCTGATCAATTAAGTGTAGTAAAGCTTTCATAACTAGTAGTAGCAAATTAATTGGAATGAAAAGTGCAGTGAAAAACGCACCTCAATTAGAGTTATATGAAAATTATCATTAGAGGTGTAAAATGAAATATAAAATATATTCAATAAAATGTTTTGTTTTTTATTCAATAAAATATTTTAGATTATATTTTAAATATATATTTATAGTCCAAATAAATCTCATGGGCCAATATAATTAGATTAACTATATTAGTCCAATATATATGGGTTAAATAAATGAGTACAAATCTATTGGGCTAATCCATTTAATTGGGCTACAAGTGATGAACCCACTTCATTACGCCCAAGATGTTATCTTCCTAGATGCCCAGTTTGGTGCCACGTGTCAAATGACATGGCACGCCAAGTCAAACAAAAAGAGCCAATAGGATAGTGTCACGTGTCAAATGACGCGGCACGCCAAGTCAAACGGAAGAGCCAATAGGATCATGGCACGTGTCAAAATGATAAAACATGCCCAGTCAAATTAAAATGCCAATGAAACCGCGCCACGTGTGCAAGTGACATGTTCTGGCCAATCAAATGCGGTCTTGTCACACTTCAATTTGATTGGTCGGAAAGAGTTTGTTCTTATCATAACTCTTCCCTCCTCCAATTATAAATATGGGTCTTCATAACCCAGAAAAGACACTAGAAGTTATAACAAGAAGCAAGAGAGAGCTCGTGGATCAAACATCGCAGATTTCTCTACAAGTTTCAATCTTCAAGCAATCAAGTTCAAGTTCAAGAAATCAAGTTCAAAAAATCAAGTTCAAGCTCAAGAACGAAGAACAAATCAAGATTCAAGGAGTACGAGTTCAAATCAAAGTTCATGCTAGTTGAATTCAAAATCATCGTTCGTGGCAACAAATACAGATTCAAGATCAAGCTCAAAGGCCCTTGAATTTATTTACTATTGAAAAGAAGAATCAGATGATTCATAGAGATTGTACACTCATATTACTTGAAATCAAATACTACGATTGTTGCGATATTTTTCGATCTCGAATATTTTCTTGATGCATATTTATTGTCTACAAATTTTGGCACGCCCAGTGGGACAATCTCTACCTCTCATCTCAACTTTTTAATTACCAAAGTTTAAGAACGTCAAAATGGCTTCAAAGAAAATCAACCCCAGATCAACTTCCACCAAGGCTGCTAATTCCAAGTTCTACGCTGATGTAGAAAGCATCCTCGATGTTACCTTTGAAAGCTTTGGACCAGTTACGAGGAGCAAAGGAAGCTCTTTAGGACAACAAGCACTACAAGTATGATACTTCAAGTGATGGATCCTCCCCATTTACACCACATAGTGTGAGCTAATCGAGGATCAATCTATGTGATAATCCATGCTCCATAATCTATGTTACTCCCTGTCATCCACAACAATCATGCAAGCAATGGTGACGAACACTCCATCTGTGGAAGAGCAGTTGGATAACTTGACGGAAGCAATCACTGGCTTGACCAAGTACATACAAAATCAAGATGCTAGAATTGACAAGCTAACAGACATGGTGGGAATCTTTATAGAAGAAGAATCCACCCATGCACCTGGAAGGCTCCTAGAGATTCCAGAGAGTGAATCTCCCCCAAGACAAGTAACATCCGCTAAGGCTATCCCTGTCTTATTTGAATGGAGGATTCCAATCGATCAACTGAAGGAGTTCAGTGAGGGAACTATTAAAAACAAGTATGAAGTTGCTACCAAGTCCTTTCTTATATACGCAAAGTTGTATACTATGAGGATCGATATATTGAAGATGCTTGTTGGCTATCAACGTTTCAACAATTTGATGGAAAAGGCAATCAAAAGCAACACGTGGCACACTTCGTTGAGACATGCAACAACGTTGGGACTTATAGAGAATACCTCATCAAGAAGTTTGTCCGCTCGCTAAAAGGAAATACTTTTGATTGGTATATCGACCTTGAACGGGATCTATTGATAGCTGGGATCAACTAGAGCAAGAGTTCCTTAATCGCTTTTATAGCATAAGGTGCACTGTGAGCATGGTGTAACTTACAAATACTAGTCAATGGAAAGTTAAGCCAGTTATTGACTTTATCAATCGTTGGAGGAGTGCAAGCCTCAACTGCAAAGACATGCTTAGTGAAGCTTCTGACATAGAGATGTGCTTCCAAGGCATGCATTGGGGACTACACTATATCTTGCAATATATCAAGCCTAGTACATTTGAAGAACTTGCAACTCGTGCCCATGACATGAAATTGAGCATGGCCTCTGTTGGAAATGAAAGGCTGCCCATCTATGCACCTCGCAAAGGGAACGACAAGAAAGAAGTTAGGAAATGGGGAAAGTTCGTACCCAAGTCTGAAAACAAAGAAGCTATGAATGTCAATACATCACCTGTGTAGTTCATGACGAAGGTGAACAAGAAGCAGAGTATGAAATCCACTTCTTTTCAAGATAAGCCAAGTAGAAAGTTGACTCTAAAAGAAATGAAAGAGAAGGAGTATCCATTTCTAGATTCTGATGTGCCTGCAATTTTTGAAGAGCTTCTTGAGTTAAAGCTCATTGAGCTTTCAGAGATGAAGCGACCGAATGAAGCTGGAAAAACGAATGACCCAAATTACTGCAAGTACCATCGATTTGTGAGCCACCTTCCGGAGAAGTGCTTTGTCTTCAAGGACAAAGTTATGGACTTGGCTCGTGAAAAGATGATCGTGCTTGAAGAAGAGAAAGCAAGCGCAAACCAAGTCTCTATTACCTTTGTCTCATTCAGTCTAAATGAATTATGTAGTTTCAAAGAAAGTAAAGATGAAGAATTACTGGAGAACAACAAGGTTGAAGTTGATCAACCTGATGATGATGATGAAGGTTGGGCGTTGGTGACTCGTCGAAGGCGCCACAAAAGAAGCCCACAAAAAGAATCAAAAGAACAACCAACAAAGAAAATGATGGTAAAAAGACCAAGGAAAAAGAATCCAGTTAGGCATTTGAAGAAAGCAAAAGTGGAGGTTCACCACCCGCAAAAGTCACGACATCTAGTGACCTTGGAGGATTTCTTGCCATGTTGGTTCAGCATGAAGATTTCCCGTGATGGTATTGAGGCCTCTTGTTGTAATGCTGATAAAGGGGAAGAAAAGAGTGATGGCCCACCTTTGGCACCATATTCAGAAAAGCTCATCGAGTCCATTCCTCAAGAAGTTAATGCTTGTGAAGAAAAAGTTACGTTCACAGATGACGATCTTTTACTAGGTGACGCTCCGCATAACCGCCCATTATACCGGGTTGGCTATATGCGCGATAAAAGAGTAAATCGAGTTTTGGTTGATTGAGGATCCTCAGTGAATATCTTGCCAATTCGCACTGTGAAAGAACTTGGTATTCCCATGAATGAACTCTCAGAAAGTCGTGTGATGATTCAAGGATTCAACCAAGAGGGGCAAAGAGCCATAGGTGCGATCAAGTTGGGAATCACCATATAAGATATTCAATCAAGTGCATGGCTGCATGTGATCGATGCGAAAACTTCATACAATATTTTTCTTGGAAGACCTTGGATACATGAGAATAAAGTGGTTCCATCTACCTACCATCAATGTTTGAAATACTACAAGGGTAAAGTCGAGAAGAATATAATTGTTGATGATGAGCCATTCACCGAGGCTGAGTCACACTTCGCCGAAGCAAAGTTCTACTTGAAGAACCATATTGTGAAGGATCTAAAAGCCGATGATTTCATGAATGGCAATAATGACAAATCCATAACTAAGAGAGCTGAGGTGGTTGCCGACAAAACCAAGGATGTTGCTAAGGAACTCAAATAAATCTCACAGAGGGAACATTGTGTCTGGTGGAAAGAAAGTAACTTATGTGCTCCGCTATGTCCCTAAAAAGAAGAAAGAGGGGGGAGAATCAGCCAAACTCCAAACCAATGTTCTAAGGGAGTTAACTCTTCCGATCAAACGAATTGAGGTAGTAAAGTCGCCCTCAACGCTACTTGCAGGGTTTGTGGCCCAAAATCATTCGCAGAATGTGGAACTCCCTACAAAGCATACAAATAAAGACTTTGATCCTAATGCTTACATGTTATTTGCAAAAGCTGGATATAATCCCAATGAGCCATCAAAATTAGGGAAGCTCCCGTCAGAAGCTGCTACAAGGCAACCACGTGAAGGTCTAGGGTACAAGCAACTATCACCAATTCGCATCTCTATAATAAGGGCAAGCAATAATTATATCACTGTAGAAGATGAATCTGCTGCTTTTAACAAACTGTCAGTCTTTGATCGACTTGGAAAATCAACTGTGAGAACTTCCATATTTGAGAGATTAGGTCCACTAAAGAAGGGGAACAAGTTCCAGAGAAATTATCAAAGCATAAAAATACCTGCTTCGCCCAGAATCCAAAAGATCTCTAAGGATTTCCAAAGTTTGATTCCTTCTAGAATGAGGCGACAAACAAAACTTGTGGTTTTATGTAAAGAAGTATTGAAGGCAAAACCATATATTGTGGTATACACGAGGGAATGCGATGAAGATGAAGAAAGTGTGGGTTCTTCGTATCATGTTACTGCACAATGTGAGCATGATGTTTTATCTCTAATAGAGGATGACGAGAAATTGGAGGATGTTTCACCATATTATCACATATCCTTCAATAATGGGGACCCTAAAAAAGATGAAGATGTAAAGGATGCTCCATCTGAACTTAAAGAAGGGGTAAAAACAACAGTGTACACTTTGAAAGAAGTAAACATTGGCATTGATGAAGAACTGAGGCCCACTTATCTAAGTGCTTTACTGGCAGACGATGAAGAAAGCACTTATATGGAGTTACTCAAGGAGTTTAATGATGTATTTGCTTGGAGTTATAAAGAGATGCCTGGCTTGGACCCTAAAGTAGCAGCCCATCACCTTGTAGTCAAGAATGGCGCTCGTCCTGTTAAGCAAGCTCAAAGGCGCTTTAGGACGGACTTGGTTCCCTTGATTGAAAGTGAAGTTAATAAACTCATTGAAGCTGGCTTTATTCGTGAAGTTAAATACTCAACATTGGTCTCAAGTATTGTCCCTGTAAGAAAGAAGAATGACCAGACTCGAGTGTGTGTTGACTTCAGGGACCTCAACAATGCGTGTCCCAAAGATGAATTCCTGTTTTCTATTCCAGAGCTGATGATCGATGCTACTGCTGGTTATGAGGCAATGTCTTTCATGGATGGTTAATCGGGCTATAACCAAATTCACATAGCACCAAAAGATGAAGAGCTTATTGCATTTCGCACCCCCAAGGGTATTTATTGCTATAAGGTAATGCCTTTTGGCTTGATGAACGCTGGTGATACTTACCAAAGGGCTATGCAAAATATTTTTGATGACCTTCTCCACAAGAATGTCGAATGTTATGTTGACGACTTGGTGGTAAAATCAAGAAAGAAGAGCGACCACTTGAAAGACTTGAGAATGGTTTTTGAGTTGCTCCGAAGGTACCAACTTAGGATGAATCCATTAAAATGTGCCTTTGGAATTATTTATGGAAAGTTCCTTGGTTTCATTGTCCGGCATCGAGGGATCGAAATTGATCAAGCCAAAGTGGATGCCATTTTGAAAATGCTTGAGCCTCGGGATATTCATGAATTGAAAAGTCTGCAAGGAAAGCTAGCATACCTTAGGATATTCATCTCAAACCTAGCTAGGAGGTGCCAACCATTCAGTCGCCTCATGAAGAAAGGCGTTCCTATCAAGTGGGACCAAGCTTGTAGCAATGCCTTTGAAAGTATCAAAACTTACTTGATGAAGCCTCCAGTTTTGGCAGCCCCTATACCTAGAAAGCCATTGATTCTATATATTTCAGCACAAGAAAGGTCTATTGGAGCACTGTTGGCCATAGAAAATAGTGAAGGAAAAGAAAACTCCATTTACTATTTGAGTAGGATGATGACACCAAATGAGCTAAATTATTCGCAAATTGAAAAGTTATGTTTGGCACTAGTCTTCTCAATCCAAAAGTTGAAGCACTACTTTCAAGCTCATGTCATCAGTCTGGTTTCTAGAGCAAATCCCATCAAGTTTGTGATGTTAAAAATTGTCCTTAGTGATCGACTAGCAAGGTGGTACCTCCAGTTTCAACAATTTGAAATTGTGTACATCCCTCAAAAGGCTATAAAAGGATAAGCGTTAGTGGACTTCTTGGTAGATCATCCTATACCTAATAATTGGGAGCTAACTGACGAACTACCTGATGAGGACGCAATGGTCATTGAAGTTCAACCTCTATGGAAGATGTACTTTGATGGTGCTGTACATCGCATATGAGCTGGTGCTCGCATAGTATTTGTCACTTCTCAAGGGGAAGTTCTTCCCTACTCCTTCACTTTGACACAACTCTGTTCCAACAATGTTGCTGAGTATCAAGCATTAATACTTGGGCTTGAAATGGCTGTCAATATGAAGCAATTGCAATTGCAAGTCTTTGGTGACTCCCAATTAGTGGTCAATCAACTTTTAGGTAGTTACGAGGTCAAGAAACCTGAACTACGCCCGTATCATAATTATGCTAAGAAATTGATGGGATGGATTGGTGATGTGATTATTCAACATGTGCATAAGAAAAGAAAATAAGAAGGTTGATGCTTTAGCTGCCCTAACTTCATCGTTAACCCTGCCTAATCAAGCGCAAGTTACTATCTGCCAAAAATGGGTAGTACCGCCACCAAATGAGGGGGAAAGTGAATAAAATGAACTCGAGCATCTGGTCGCGGTTTCCTAAGCTGAGAAGGAAGAATGGAGACAACCCATTATCGGCTACTTAAGCTATGGGATACTTCCAGAAAATCTGAGGAGAAGGATTGAAATCTGCCGTCGTGAACCTCGCTTCCTTTACTACAAAGATACTCTATACAGAAGATCATTTGAGGGGGTACTCCTGCGATGCTTAGGGAAAGATGAAGCACTCCAAGCTTTGCAAGAAGCACATTCTGGGGTATGTAGATCACATCAGTCTGGACGAAAGCTCCACTTTAATATAAAAATAATGGGATATTATTGGCCAATGATGGTAAAAGATTGCTTGGACTACGCTCGAAGATGCAAGGCTTGCCAATTCCATGCAAATTTTATTCACCAGCCTCCCAAAGTGTTGCACCCGACTGTTGCATCCTGGTCGTTTGACGCTTACGGATTGAATGTTGTTGGATCACTACCAAAGTCCTATGGTGGGCACCTATACATCTTGGCTGCAACTGATTACTTCTCAAAATAGGCTGAAGTTGTTGCTCTTGAGGTAAAGAAGGAAAATATTGCAAGTTTCATCCGAGTAAACATAATTTATTGCTTTGGCATTCCTCATTACATAATAACGGATAATGGAAAGCCATTTAACAATAGGTCGATGGACAAGATTTGTGATCTCTTTGGCTTCAAGAAACGTAACTCTTCTATGTACAATGCTGCCGCCAATGGTCTAGCTGATGCATTCAACAAACCCCTATGCAACTTGTTAAAGAAAGTTGTCTCCAAATCCAAATAACATTGGCATGACCTCATGGTAGAAGCTTTGTGGGCATATAGAAAACTCAACCACGCCAACACAAGCGACCCCTTATTCACTCGTCTATGGAGTCGAAGTCGTCTTGCCACTCGAGCGTCAAATACCTTCATTACGATTAGCTATTCAAGAAGGGATCACTAATGAAGAAAATGCTCGACTTCGATTAGCAGAGTTGGAGGCTCTTAATGAGAAAAAGTTGGAAGCTCAACAAAGTCTTGAATGTTATCAAGCTCAATTGTCTTGCGCCTTCAATAAAAGAGTTCGCTCGAGATCCTTCAAGTTGGAGATCAAGTCCTTGCCATAAGAAGACCCATAATTACTTCTCATAAACATGTAAGGAAGTTCACTTCAAAATGGGATGGGCCATATGCCGTACAAGAAGCTTACTCAAGTGGGGCTTACAAGTTGGTTGATACAGATGGCATGAGAATCGGCCCTATCAATGGCAAGGTTTTGAAGAAGTATTGTCCTTGAAGTTGCAACGCTCCTTGACATACGAGCCTAAACTGCATGTTCCTATACTCCTGGACCGCAAGGGTATAAACTGTGTATGGCCCATAAAACAAGTCTGCTGGGTTAAAAACCTCGAAAGAGGTGGCGTAGGTAAAAGTTAGGACATAAAAAATAAAAAACTCACCCATTCCGAACTACGGTATGACTTGATCCTCTTCACCGAGGTACGTAGGCAGCTTAGAGTTTTATTCTATGTTCAGTCGCATAAGTTCAAAAGATACATAGTGCCCCAATAATTGTTCGAATGAAGTATAATGGAATGTAATCAATTCAACCAGCACTTGAAAATCGAGTTGAAATACTAATCTTCTATTGAACTTTGGATCCCATTTGATTTAAAGGGGGAAAGTCTCTGTGGTAAATTGGTATATTCAATGGAATGATTTTAGTCTTTTAGGAGGCTACTAAATATTTGTATTGAAGCCCAAAGATTCATTATGTATTCATGTTTACCAAATCTTCAAGTCCGTCGGTCTTCAAGTTCGCCGCTCTTCAAGTTGAAATATTTAAGTCCTCCAAGTCTCCAAGTTCGTCGATCTTCAAGTTGAAGTCTTCAAATTCGCCGGTATTCAAGCTGAATTATTTAAGCCATCCAAATCTTCAAGTTGAAGTCTTCAAGTCTGCTAATTTTTCAAGTTGAAGTTTAAAATTCCACCACTCTTCAGGTTGAAGCGTCAAAGTCTGCCGATTTTTCAAGTCCATCAAATCTTCAAGTTTGTTGGTCTTCAAGTTGAAGTCTGCAAAGTCCTCCAAATCTTCAAAGTTTGCCAAGTGTTTAAGTCGATGTCGTCAAGTCCACCAAGTCTTTGAGTTAAAGCTTTCTAATTTTCTAATCTTAAAGTGGACGTTTAAGTCTTTTTGTACCTTAAGTTGGCCTCTTCGTAGGTTTGTCCTTAAAAGGAACTATAACTTTCCAATCTTAAGGTAGACATTTAATTCCCTTTACACCTTAAGTTGGCATCTTCATGGGTTTGTCCTTAAAAGTAACTATAATTTTTCAATCTTAAGGTGGACGTTTAAGTCCCTTTGCACTTTAAGTTGGCCTCTTTATGGATTTGTCCTTCTATATACTGCCATGGATTTGTCCTCCCATATGATGTTGATGATTTGTCTATCTATTTGTTGTCATGGACCTGTAATTCGATATGTTGTATGAACCTTTGGGCCCTGAGTAATCTCTCGATATTCGGGCCACCTTGAGAGTAATCTCTCTGATATTCGGGTCGTAATGGGTGTCCATCCCTTCACACCTTGAGAGTAATCTCTCTGATATTCGGGTCAGGATGAGTATCCATCCCTTCCCACCTTGAGAGTAGTCTCTCAGATATTTGAGCCACCTTAAGAGTAATCTCTCTGATATTCGAACGGGGATGGTTATCCATCCCTTCACACCCTAAGAGTAATTTCTCTGATATTTGGGACATTTTGAGTGTAATCTCTCCGATATTCAGGCCGTGATGAGTATTCATCCATTCACACCCTAAGGTCACCTTCTTCATGCCCGAATCATCTCGTTAAAGCAAGAGCATATCCTTCACATTTGACCTGCAAAAAAAGACAACAAAGGAAGAAAAGCACAAAAAAAAAGATTTACCTTCGCGTCAACGCTTTCGAGTCCACAAAACTAGACTCAAATAGCTTGCAAAAACTACGAATTGATGCTCAATAATTACGAGTGCATGGCTTTATATAGATCTTCATAGATGGCTTGCAATAGTATATTACCGATGTGGGAATCACAGAAATCAGTTCTCGAAAGGAATTTGGACTGCTAAGGCGGCGGTATGATTTTACGGAATCTACCTAGTTGGCTCTAATCTTATGACTACTTAGCTTCTCCAAGTTCAAGTGGGAATCAGAAACTAATATACGACAAAGTTCAAGTTAACTAAAGCTCACATATTCCAATTTCCTAGTCCTATGGGAATATCCAGATACAGCGTTTGTATTCTACGTGGGTTTCTCGCGTTATTTTTTCCTATAAGGTACTAATGTTAGAAAAAGTTACAAATCGAATAAAAGAGCTTGGCCTACATGCTTACACTAGTCCACATGGTTAATATGTATTGTGAAATGCAAACACATTACTTGAATAAGTTTCAGGGAGTATTCTTACTAAAATAAATATTTTGCTAATACTTCAAGCCTCGCCTTTTGGAGTTGGATACGCTTAAACCCGTCAGGTCTTTAAGTAGGGGGCATTTGTAGGCAAATAAAACTTATTCAATAAAATTTTTTGGATTATATTTTATATATATATATATATATATATATATATATATATATATATATATATATATATAGTCCAGATAAATATTATGCGCTAATATAATTAGATTAATTATATTAGTCCAATATATATATGTATTAAATAAATGAGTACAAATCTATTGGGCTAATCCATTTAATTGGGCTACAAGTGATGAACCCACTTCATTACGCCCGAGATGTTATCTTCCAAGATGCCCAGTTTGGCGCCACGTGTCAAATGACGTAGCACGCCAAGTCAAAGAAAAGAGCCAATATGATAGTGCCACGTGTCAAATAAAGTGGCACGCCAAGTCAAATGGAAGAGCCAATAGGATAGTGTCACGTGTCAAAATGACAAGACATGCCCAGAAAAATTAAAAGGCCAATGAAACCGCGTCACGTGTGTAAGTGACATGTTCTGGCCAATCAAATGTGGCCTTGTGATCTCACCAAGTCTGTTACGACCCAAAACTAACCCTGTCGTGATGGCGCCTATCGTGGAACTAGGCAAGCCGACTCATATATATATATATATATATATATATATATATATATATATATATATATATATATATATATATATATATATATATATATATATATATATATATATATATATATATATATATATATATATATATATATATATATTTTATTTAACATAAAACCTCCATTTAAAGAGTTCAAATCAAAGAAAAACATAAGTGCAGAAAAGAAAAGCCCGACATCGGGGTGTCACTAGTCATGAGCAGCTACTATAATCTGTCTAACAATATCAAGGCTAACTTAGCCTGGAAAATAGCTAAATACAACTAAAGGAAGATAAGAGGGAGAAGAGCAGGGGCTGCGATCGCCAAACAGCTACCTTACTATCTCCGAGAAAACCTGCAACCAGAACACTCAATAACCGCTACCGTGTCTAGCTCCACTTGAATCTGCACACAAGGTGTAGAGAGTAACGTGAGTACGCCAACTTAGTAAGTAACAACAATAAATAAAGACTGAGCAGTAGTGACGAGCAATAAAGCATGTAACGTTCATATCATGAAATCTCAGTAAAGTACAGCATGCTTAAAAATCAATGTTTGAATCAAATCGTTTCGTTTAAACCCGGTTCCAGTAAAAATCATTTAAAGATTTTTTTTCAATAGTTTTTCAAACAAAGGCTCAGCAAATATGAGTAAAAATGATTAAATCATAAACAGCCGCTCGGGCAGACCTCACAGTCACTCGTGCCACTCGGGCATACCTCACAATTACTCTTGCCACTCGGGCATACCTCACAATCACTCTTGCCACTCGGGCATACCTCACAATCACTCTTGCCTCCCAGTCACTCAGCACTCGGCACTCGCACTCAGTAGGTACCTGCGCTCACTGGGGGTGTGTACAGACTCCGGAGGGGATCCTTAATCCCAAGCGCTATAATCTGCACGGACAACTCACGTGCGATAATAATAAAGTATGTTGCAGGCGGGCAGCCCCGATCCACACTCATCCTCACAAATCAGGCCCTCGGCCTCACTCAGTCACAAGTATGCTGCAGGCGGGCAGCCCCAATCCACACTCATCCTCACAAATCAGGCCCTCGGCCTCACTCAGTCACAAGTATGCTTTAGGCGGGCAGCCCCGATCCACACTCATCCTCACCAATCAGGCCCTCGGCCACACTCAGTCATAAATATTTCAAGCCACTCGGGCATTTCAGTAAAACAGGGCATTCGGCCCAAAACATTTATATGCATCAAAATAGAGTCATAAAAACTGAGTTATGTGGTAAACAAGCGTAAACATGACTGAGCATAGGTTTTCAATCGAAAACAATGAGAGGATGGTAAGAAACAACCCCTAAGGGTCCAAACAGCATTGGCGCATGGCCCAAACATGGCATTCAACCCAATTTATAGAAATTCTTTCTAAAACATATAAGTATCAAATGGTTTCAACAAAGTATGAAACTTTACAGTTGCCACGGGACGGACCAAGTCACAAATCCCCAACAGTGCATGCCCACACGCCCGTCACCTAGCATGTGTGTCACTTCAAAATAATAGAATGATACAAAATCCGAGGTTTTCATACCCTCAGGACTAGATTTACAATCGTTACTTACCTCAACAAGATGAACCCAAGGTCGAGCAAGCTAATCAATACTCAGGAAATTTCCACTCCGTGCGTATCCACCTCTGAATGCCTTCTTGTCTCCTCAATTCAATGCCAACGATCCGAAACTGAAATTCACCCCTTAATGATAATACAACGATCTACTATACTAAGCAACTTCAATCTATAATATCAACATCCATTAGGACCAACATTAGTAACCCATTCCATAGTTTCATTGTATTCATAAATTTCATCACCAAGATTACCATTCACCTTCTCTCTTATTTTCTCAAAAGTACTATTCATGCCATGAACTAGAGTTTTATAATCCAATCTTTCAACCATTAAAACTTGTAACAAATGCTTCAAATACTTCTAACTACTCATAATAAACGAGTTTGAAGCATTGGAATTACCTCTAGTAGATCAATCTTGAAAAATCACAACTTTGGTGATTTTTGTGTTCTTGAGGATTTGATGATGAAATCTTGTATTTGGATGTAAGAATGATGTTAGAAATCATGTATATTGAGTAATAATCAACCCAAAACATCATTAACAGCTTACCTTGGTTGATTGGAATTGATTTGAGCTCAAAATTATCCCTTCACCTCAAGAACCCTAACCCCCAAATACTCAAAATATCCCCCTTCCCCGACCTTGTATTTATAGGCCCAGATTTCTGGGTTTCGGATGCGGCCCTGGATGCTTTGCATCCCCACTTCTCTCCTCTTTGAAGGTCGGATGCGGACCTGGATGCTATGACAGCACTTCACTGCCAGCCTCTCTTTCAGACGCGGCCTCGGATGCTTCGCATCCGCGGGCTCCTCCGCCAGCCTTTAGTAATTTGGTCATAACTTCTTGTAGGAATGTCCAAATGACGAACGGTTTGAAGCGTTAGAAACTAGACTCAAAGATATTTCATTTGATAGGTTCATTTGAGAGTTATGCTCAATGGAATTTAGGTCTTATGCAAACTCACTTGAAACTTTAATCTTATGAAATTTCCAACTTCCAAACTTCTCATTAACCATCCGAAATCATCCCGAGCCCCTCGGGACCTTAACCAAATATACCAACAAGTCCTAAAAATATCATACGGAGCTATTGGAATCATCAAAATTAAATTCTGAGGTCGTTTACACATAGATCCATATCCGGTCCACTTTTCTAACTTATATTTCTCAATTATGAGACTAAGTGTCTTATTTCACTCCGAGTTCCTTTCGGACCCGAACCAACTAACCCGATACAACTCAACACAGCTGAACAATACATAAATAAGGATAGATGGGAGAAACGGGGCTATAACTCTCAGAACGAACCACCGGGTCGTTACAAAGTCACACCTCAAATTTGGGTTGTGAAGCGGTCGATTGCAATAATAATACCCAACTAAGAGTCGAAAACGAATTCACAGGGAGCGTAGATCGGATTAGTGGTATGTATTTGATTTAATCCCGTGAACTGTCTAAGTTGCACTTCCACAAACTTTATTTTGATTTCACTTCTAAAATACTAAGGATTGCAATTGAAAAATATACAACTAGAGAAGAATGTTTATGTTGTTTTTCAAATGTGTAAAAGGTCTAGGACTGTGGCTTCCACCTAGGTGTTTGCCTAACGTGTTGTGGGCTTTAGAGCGAGTTTCATTGGTCGGGGTGTATTATAGCAATCAACACTCAAATACTTACTCAATACCTCTCGGTAAGAAAGTGGTTATGCCCAATTTGGCTTTCTCAAGTCCAAATGGGTATTGAACTAAATAGTTGATAAATTTCTCAAGTCTGGTTTTACTATCTCTAGGTTCAACCCTTTAATTGGGATATCAATCTCTTGATTTCATCCCAAACTCTTGTTAGCCAAGTTTTCCTAGACTAAGTCTCTCTTTCTCAAATAGAGACCAAATCAAATAGGCTTGAACCAATGTTTGCAACTATTGATTCTACAATTATAGCAAGAACTAGGCTAAATAATACACACCCAACCATAAACAAGCCCTAAATAAAATACCCATTAGGTTCCCACACTAGGGTTGGGTCATAACCCTAGCTAGAAATTTAACTACTCATAGTGGGTAATGAAGAAAATAAAGAAGAAAAGATGATAAAACTCATATTGAAAGATAAATAGATGAAAATCCAATGTAAAATCAATAAGATGAGCTAAAGTTCCCTCAAAGAGTAACGAAAAAAGGCTACAGACTTTCTGGTATTCAAAACTTGCCCTAATTTTGTGAAAGTAGTCTATTTATACAAAGCTAGAATTTTTGGACAAAATTGCCCTTTCGAAGGTTTTGCGGCCGCACAATTATATGTGCAGTCCGCACTTTGCTTCAACTCTTGACAAGAGTTGGATCTACGGCCGCACAATTCTGAACTACGGCCGCACTTCTTGAGTTCTGCGGTCGCACAATTCTGGGTGCGGCCGCACATTTGATTTCTGCGGCCGCACAATTATAATGTGGTCCGCAAATCTTGATTGTCTTGAATTCCCAACTCTCTAAACCTTGATTTTTGCGGTCGTTTTTGCGGTCGTACATTTATTGTGCGGTCCGCACTTTGCATTGCAGCACTGTCAAATTTTCTTCTTGTTCTGCGGCCGCAGACAGAATTCTGTGGTCCGCACTTTAGCTTTTTTGCTTGATTTTTGTCCTTGTTCAAAATCACTCCTTCTTGAGTTGAATTTCATCACTTTGGCTCATTTTTCAATACTCCTGCAAGTAAGCATATTTCATCAGTTTTCGGGAATACCTTTAAGCATTTTTGAACTAAAATGAAAGTCAAAAGGCGCAAATAAGTAGTCAAAATCCCCACTTATCAACTCCCCCAAACTTCAACTTTTGCTTGTCCTCAAGCAAATAAGGTAATTCCCACCTCCACAAGAAAAGTGCTATTCCTGCTAAGCTAAGGTGAACCAAACACACATCAATTGGGACCAACAATTATCCACACACTCATGAATCATCAACTTGGCAATGTTTTGAAGGTTAAAGCACAAATAGCTCTAAAATGACACTTGAGCATCAAGAGTTGACTTTACTCATCAAGGAAGTTCTCACTTTCATGTAGGTCACTGTGGATCCCAAACTCCTCCTCCTATACTCTCTGTTAGCTCTTCTCACTTAAGAATGTAGCACTCAATTCAATGATTTGTGAAAAGTTCGCTCATCACTCTCAAAAGAATGTCACAAGTACGGCTCTAAGTACCATATGCTTGCCCATCATGTAAATCACCACTAATGTAAGCTCACTCAGCTTGAAATCACGTAGGGTTTTTTCGGTATGTAATGAAGGCTTTTGGACTAAGGTAGGAAATATTGGAATAGAACGGGTTCATCTTTCCTTAAGCATTCCATTTTCTCTTTTTGACTCATGCTTTGCCGACTCTTTGAGTCATTTTCTTTTTCCTTAGGGGAACTAGAAAGACTTGACATCACTCTTTCTTGGTCATGATATTCATTTTTCCTTATTTGTTTTCTCCATGCTTTGCACTTTGCTTTTCTTTGATTCCATTCAACTCTTCAATTTATTCACTTTCTTTTTGTGTTTTTCTTTTGTTCTTTCTTTTTCTTCATTTCTTTTCTTTCTTTTTTTGTACCTTGATACCACTTTCAAACTCCTCGTCTCTCCCCCAAACTTATGCTTTCGCCAATTTGCTTGTCATGAGTGTTAAGGAAAGCTCGAGTGCCAAAAGAGGGTCACTACAAAACGGGTAAAGGCTTGTAACATGGTATTCAAATGAGAAAGGCTTTAGGATCAAAAGGGTTGACTGGGGATAACATCATTGGTGGGTCATGGAAAATTTCAAAATGGGTCAAGCAGAGCCTACAATCACTTCTCAAGCCAAGCAAAGCTTAGAATTTTGCCTAGAAACACATTCAGGGCAAGTTCTAGACCATCCGCACGGGTACTTGGACTTGTAACAAAACATCTCACATCTCACACAACTAGATTGTTAAAGAGGATAGAGTCGAGGGCCCACAACAATCGTATTCAAGTTTGAAAATCGCTAATGGTTCAACTAAACCACTCGATGATTGCCTAAGTCAACACAAGAGTCACAAGGTCACTAACTAGAGCCATTTCTTTCCAAGAACTTGTTTCAACCATAAGCATGTGGTTAAGTATGTTGGTACCAAGTGAAGCATACTTGACCCTTTTATTCATTATTACTACTGTTTTTACATAATCATCAAAAACGGATTCAATCCCTTAAGAAGGTTGTCACGCCATCCATCGTTGGGAAGAGCCACCCAGTTCACACAAAAACCACCTTTGGAAATAACCGTGGCATTAAGAAAACCAAAGGCTTATTGATAATTTAAACATAAAAAGAAGCTACCAAATCAACAAGAAGCTATTAAAGTAAATAAGAAGCTAAACTACTAAGAAACAAAATAAAGAAGCTATGAAGTAACTACTGAAAGCAAAAATGAATATACAAGCCGAGAATGGGAAAGAGAATATATACATCAATAGAGAGGGAGGAATATATACATAATGAAAAAGAAAATAAAGATAAAAAGAGAGTATTATAGTTATTACAGGCCAATGTCATATCAAATCAAAATGGACCACCCCCATGAATAAGAATAAGCATTGTCCTCAATGCTTAACAAAAATCAAAATAAGGGAGGGAAGAGAGTAAAGAGAACTCCCTATGTGGTCTCAGTGTGCATGGCAACATCACCACCCCCAGGCTCCTCCAACTGGATCTCATCATCCTCTGCTCGGGGAGTAACGGGGTTGGTGAACATCTGAAGCACCTCCTCAGCAGTATGGGCAGCAAGGTCTGGCTCGTCAGACTGGCCAGCTGGTGCCACTAGTGCTGATGGTGCTGATGGGTATGCTGGTACTGATGGATCTGTCTCCATCAGTAAGTCAAATGGTAGATCACCAGCTGCTGCTATCTTGGTTACCTCTTTTCTCAACTTGTCCACTGGTTTTCTTGAGGTCTGTGATTTACTCATCTTCTTCACCTATTTACCCAACTCCTTAATAGCTCTCCCATGTGCCACCAATGTATCCATTATGGTCTTCTGATTGTCCAAGATCTTCTTCAATGTTTCCTCCACTGACGGAGGAACTTGTAGTGCTGCTGGGGTAGAAGACTGAGCTGCAACGGTACTAGATATGTCAGACAACTTTGCAGTTGCTGTCTACATCCAGTTGTTGAAACTCGCCAATGTCTGGGAGACTCGCAACGCAGTGAGTGGATATATAGAGGAGGAAGGCACTGATACTAATGCTGATGGTCTAGAAGATGGAGGTGGTGGCATGTCAGTTGTCTCGGTGGAAGGACCGGCTGCTGTGGAAGGCATGGAAGCTGTAGAAGGCATAGCAGCTGAATCTGCAACCACCACCGATGGCTCATCAGACTGGCCTACGGTAGTAGTTAACTTACCCTTGGGCTTCGGGTTCCTCGGGTCCTTCAAAGAATACCAGGAGAAGGGCTTCTTATCCCGAACCTTCGTATCAAAGCTCATCGGTTCCACCCCCGCATCTGTGAGATACTCTGTGAGGGTGTTGGGATACAGGTAGGAGCTCTCACCCTGTTTGACAACTACTGACATATTGGCCGACATGATGGTATCCATATTGATTGGGTACCCGGCCATGATAAATGCCACCAAGACTGCCCGGGGGATTGGAATATTGTTCTCATTTTGGCTCGGGTCTATGCGGATGCACACAAATATTTTCCACCCTTTTGCTTCAAAGTTGAGGGTAGCTCGTGCAATGGGAACCCCCGTTATGATCCATGGTGGCGGTGGTCCTGGGGCTGCCAAGATCTCTTCTAACCAAAGGCGAGTTGCATCACCCATTGAAAACGTTTCCAAGTACTAAACTGGCTACATATCCTCAAGCCCTAAATATGTGTTCAGGGTGCTTTGATCAAATCGAACCTTCAAGTTTCTCAGCTTGGTCACTTTAGTACTCTTCTTGATATGTTCCACATTGGCATAGAACTCCCGTACTAAATGCTCCTTGGCATCCATAACACTCTGAGTGAACCATGTCCACCCCTTTTGCTTCCTGAACTGCTTAGCCACATTTGGATTGAATCTATCCAAATCCTTCAATAGAAATTGTCGCTCAAGTGTGAGCGATCTCTGGGGCCACCACTCTATAAATTTATTAAATGTTGTCAAGCTCACATATCTGTCTTCCCAGACTTCTTTCTTTTTCGACCTCTCTAGGCCGGCCACTCTCGTATCACCCCCTCTACCATCGTCTGGAATGTCATCATCATCATCCATTGCGACTGGTGCAGCGAGAGTGTGTGTAGAGGACGGTTCTGAACCCTGGCTGCCTCCATACGAACCCTCAGAAGAGCTTGCTGAGGTGGAGGGTTCATTTAAGAGATGGTATCTCCGAGGGAACTGTGGTGGTTGAGATTGGGCCTCAGGTTGTTCCACCGCTGAGTGACCCTCGGAAGCTTCCCTAGTTGGGATATAAGAACTTGATTCTGAGGGCTCTTGTCATGACCCAAACCGATGGGCCGCGATGGGCACCCCGTACCTTACTCAACCGAGTACCAACGTAACGTATCTTTCGTATCATACTATCATAGGTAAATAAAATGGAAAGGCTATTGTGGGATAACTAGAATGAAACATAAGGGAACACTCGACATAGGAAGACCCAACATGTAATATAAACTTATACATATGACATACGGGCCTATAAGGCCAAAATTATCACTCGTACACTGAACATAGGCCAACATGGCCATACAATCTTTCATATACAGGACATATGTTTACAAGCCTCTAAGGGTAGATCAATACCATAAATGTCGGGATAGGGCCCCGCCATACTAATCAAAACACGTCTAAATCATACTGACCAAATAAGCAACTCCGGAGCAAATAGAGTGCACCAACACCTTCCGCTGAGCTGATAGACTACTTGGAGGACTCTCGACCTGTCTATCGGGACATGCGGGCATGAAACCCAGTGTCCCCAGGCAAAAGGGAGGTCAGTACAAATAATGTACCGAGTATGTAAGGAATAAAAATCAGTAGATAATAGACATGAGAGAAACATGGAGTAAACGACTCAATATGTAAGTCTGAATAACTTTGTAAATCATTAATATTTGTAATGCCATGCATAGGTATATGCACAAATAACATCATCAAGCCTCTGAGGGCATCCCATTATATTATCTCAGCCACTGTGGGCAAAATCATCAACGTATACCAGCTGATCAGATGGTGGTGTGTATATAATGCCGTAACCTTTCCCATATCCCATATACATACATATATATATATATATATATATATATATATATATATATATATATATATATATATATATATATATATTTGCGTATATAACGCCATAACCTTTCCCATATCCCATATACATATATATACACTATATATATATATTTGCGTATATAACGCCATAACCTTTCCCATATCCCATATACATATATATACATATATATATATATGCGTATATAACGCCATCTAGTCATGGGTTAATGTGCATGTATAAATGCATGAAATGCATATGAAATATGTTAATAAGATTTATCAGAATGCCATAAGATCAATATGCCTTTGATTAATATCATGAAATAAACTTTATCAACTTACGTATTTTCTGAGACCCATGAACATATGATAGAACAATAGGACACATGGGGAATCAAGAACATAGGCATCTCTAGTATTTCTATGAATATAGTCATTTATGAAAGTTGTGCATTTGCTCGTTTCGTTTGTATCGTATGGATCATGCCAAAAGTAAAGAAGGGATAACCTTAACATACCTGGGCTGATTCTCTTGACAATCCCTCTAACACACGTCAATTGCAACAACATGTAACGGCGGATCGAAGTAGGAGGAAATCCATATAATATTCTTGTGAAAGATTGCACCATACTCCCTTAGAATAGCAAAATCTCGTTGCTATTATTCTAAGAAGTCTCGTATGAATTCTTGTTGAAGTAGATCACGTTACTATCATATATGTTCTTGGATAAAATTTTCTTGCTGAAGATCATTACTTGGAGATGGGGTGTAAGCATCTCTATTTTGTGTATTAAAGAAGCCCTTTTGTATTAGTGGGTGTGGGCCCCACTAATTTGATGACTTAGCCACTTAGTCTTCTAAATGTGCCATGTTGCTATATGATTCAAGAGTCATATTTTTGGCTTTCATTGGCTGCCACGTAATGTTTCCACCCAACTTATCCAATTACATTGTTAATCTCTCAAAAATCTATAGTTAACCAATTATCCACATAATTAAGAATTATCTCAAATTACTTAAAATACTATTCACTTTTAATATACTTTATATATTTTACTATCATGGTCATGTGGTACCTTGTATGGCACTAGTACATAAATACAGGGTATTATAGCTTGGACCGTATTTTATCTCAAAATGACAACCTTCAACGGAACTCATTTTCTTTGATTCGCTTACCCTCTCACCTTCACGAATTTACTTATCACCTGTTTGAAATAGCATAATACTTATAACCTCAAAATAATCTAATTCCCGAGCTTACGTCGATTAACTTACGACAAAACTTTAACGTACGACAATGCGGGATGCAACAGCTCTGTGGCCCTACCTCTCCCAGTGGTTGGCTTCTTTGATATTGCTTTCTTCTGCACTACAAGAGGTTGAGTACCCCTTCCTCGGCCTCGGAAGGGTTCACCCCTCCCTTTAGAAGTATCACCACGGCCTCTTGATCGAACCATTGTCTGCAATACAAAGCAACATGAGTGAGTTAAAGTTCAGAAGAAGACTAAAAAATAAAGTTACAGACAAAACAATATACAGTTATGAAAGTATAGTCCACACAATTCAGCGTTCGGCCGTAGACTGCCTTATGCGGAACGCACAATTTTTGAAGTGCGGCCGCACAATTGAAGTGTGAACCGCACAATTATGAGTGCGGCCGCACAATTCCAGGCCCAGTAATACCAGTTCTCTGAAGTTTGGATCTGTGGTCGCACAAATTTTTCTGCTCCCGCAGATCATTTTCTTCGGACCGCACAATTTTGAGTGTGGTCCGCACATTGAATGCACAGACTTGCCCTAAAACTAAGGATTTGCGGACCACACAATTCAAAATTAGACGGCACTGAACTTAGGTTTTTTAATTTTTTTTGCACACTTTAGACATGGTATTGGCAAATTAGATATGATACATGATTTACCCAACCCCCAATGAGTACATATGAAATTACCCACACAATTTTAAGCACACATGATGAATCATCTGACATTTAGGCCTAAAAATAACTATACTAATTAAGAACAAAAACTAAGAAAATTTGGAAATATTTAAACACGAATTGGACATACTAGTGATGAAGGATGCATGGGAGAATCTAGGACGATGAAATGAGTGTGATGTTTAAAACAATTTTTGTGCACTGTGCTTGCTTAGGTGCCAAGAGTTCAAAGTGTGTAAAGTTTGGAACATTGAGATAAGGGCCTATTTATAGGTTGAAAATGTGCAGCTGAGTGCGGCCGCACAAGTTTGTGTGCAGTCCGCACTCTGTACCTGTTCCCTCTGAAGATATGCGGTCCGCACAAAATTGGGTGCGGCCGTAGATATTTGTGCGGGCCGCACAATTCCAAGTGCGGCCTCAGATTGGCCATTTCTCTGCAATTGAAAACTTCAGAGAGTTTGCATTTTTGGGTCTCCAGTTGTGCGGCCGCCTAAAGAATTGTGCGACCACAGACTCCTTTCTGCTGTGGCATGCAAGATTGTGCGGTCCGCACAATAAATGTGTGGTCCGCACTTTTTCAACACATAGCCATTTTTTCAAGCACAGTTCCTGCAAAGCACACTCATTCCTGCAATTCACTTCAAAACCAGTTAGCACAAAACAAAACCTATCTAAAAAAAGAAAAATAAGAATAAAAATAAACATGGGTTGCCTCCCAAGAAGCGCCTGATTTAACGTCGCGGCACGACACAGATTACCATCAATCACTTGAAATGAATTAGTGCCACAACGTGGCCATCATCAACTATTCCAAGATAATGCTTCACCCGCTAACCATTGACTCTAAACACTTCATTATTTTTATTCCTCAAGTCTAATGCACCAAAGGGTGTCACTTTCACAACCTCAAACGGACCACTCCACTAAGACTTCAACTTTCTCGGAAACATCCGTAACCGAGAATTGAACAATAACACAAGATCACCTTCTTTGAACTCCTTGTTCCGGATGTACTTGTCATGGAGGTACTTCATCTTCTCCTTGTATAAGGAAGAACTTGTATATGCATGGTACCAGAATTCATCAAGCTCATTCAACTGTGCCACCCTCAGGTTAGCGGCGACAACCCACTCAAGATTAAGCTTCTTCAATGCCCACATACCCTTGTGCTCAAGTTCTACCGGAAGGTGACAAGCTTTCCCGAACACCAACCGGTATGGAGACATCACAATCGGTGTTTTATAAGCCGTCCTATAATCCTATAGAGCATCATCAAGTTTCTTCAACCAATCCGTCCGGTTAGCATTCACGGTCTTTGACAAAATACTCTTGATCTCCCGGTTAGAGACTTCCACTTGTCTTCTTGCTTGAGGATGATAGGGGGTCGAGACTTTGTGAGTGACACCATACTTGGTGAGTAAGGTATCAAAAGCTTTGTTGCAAAAGTTCGATCCCCATCACTTATAATGGCTATTGGAGTGCCAAATCTTGTAAAGATATTCTTTTTCAAAAATGGCACCACACTTCGAGCTTCATTGTTGTGTAGAGCAACGACCTCAACTCACTTTGACACATAGTCCACAACTACCAAAATGTATGTGTTCCCACAAGATCTTACGAACGGTCCTATGAAATCAATGCTCTACACATGAAAAATGTGAATTTCCAAGATGGTGGCGAGTGGAATCTCATTTTTCTTAGAAATCCCACTGGCCCTTTGACATTCATCACAACACTTGACTAGATCATTAGCGTTCTTGTAGAGGGTAGGACAATAAAATCCACAACTCAACACTTTTGCCTCCGTTCTCGCTCCACCATGGTGACCACCATATGGTGAAGAGTGGCAAGCCTAAAGAATCTCCACATGTTCTTCCTCCGGGACACATCGTCAAATCACACCATCGGTATAAATCCAGAAGAGATACGGTTCATCCAAATAATAGTCAAGGCAATCCCGTTTGAGCTTCTTCCTTTGGTTTGAAGAGAACTCATTCGGTACAATACCACTCACAAGATAATTTGCTAAGTCGGCGAACCATGGCATCTCGGTCATTGAAATGGCTAGAAATTGCTCGTCGGGGAAGGAGTCATTAATCTCAAGGCCGTCATGTGGCCTCCCCTCCTCCTCCAAGCGAGACAAGTGGTCCACCACTTGGTTTTCACTGCCTTTGTGGTCTTGGATTTCGAGATTAAACTCTTGCAATAAAAGCACCCACCGCATTAACTTCGCCTTTGAATCCTTTTTGCTCATTAAGTACCGTAGCGCCCTATGATCGGTGTGGACAATCACCTTTGTACCCATCAAGTACGGGCGGAACTTCTCCATAGCAAAGACAATAGCAAGGAGCTTTTTTTCGGTCACCGTGTAATTGACTTGGGCATCATTCATGGTCTTACTAGCATAGTAGACCGGATGGAAGATTTTGTTGATACGTTGCCCTAAAAGTGCTCTGACCGCCACATTACTTACGTCACACATGAGCTCAAAAGGCAAGCTCCAATCCGATGCGATGATAATATGAGTAGAAGCCAATTTGAACTTGAGCAATTTGAATGCCTTCATGCAATCCTCTTGGAAATGGTATTTGATATCATTCTCCAAAAGCTTACACAAGGGGTTCACTACTTTGGAAAAATCCTTGATGAAATGCCGATAGAACCCCGCATGACCCAAGAAGCTCCTCACTCCCTTCACAGATGTAGGGGATGGGAGTTTAGAAATCACCTATATTTTTGCCTTGTCGACCTCATTACCATTCTTTGAAATTTTGTGGCCAAGGACAATGCCTTCCTCGACCATGAAGTGACACTTTTCCCAATTGAGCACCAAGTTTGTCTCCTCACATCTTGCCAAGATCTTATCCAAGTTTTTCAAGCAATCATTAAAGGAATTCCCAACCACAAAAAAGTCATCCATGAAGAACTCAAGAAAATCCTCCACCATGTCAGTGAAGATAACCATCATACACCGTTGAAAAGTCGCTGGTGCATTGCATAACCCAAATGGTATCCACGAGAATGCAAAAGTACCATAGGGACACGTGAAAGTATTCTTCTCTTGGTCCTCCGGAGCAATAAGAATTTGATTGTAGCCGGAATATCCATTAAGGAAACAATAGAAAGCACGGCCGGCCAACCTATCAAGCATTTAATCAAGGAATAAAAATGGGAAATGATCTTTCCTTGTGACTTTGTTGAGCTTGCGATAGTCCATACACACTCTCCACCCAGTCACCGTTCTTGTAGGAATTAACTCATTCTTGTCATTGGTGACCACAGTCATGCCCCCTTTCTTTGGACACATTGCACCGGAGAGGTCCACGAGCTATCAGAAATGGGGTAAACAACCCCGGCATCCAACCACTTTATGATCTCCTTCTTCACCACCTCTTGCATTGCTTCATTTAGTCTTCTTTGATGTTCAACGGAGGGTTTGCCATCATCCTCCAAAATAATCTTGTGCATGCAAAAGGCGGGGCTTATATCCCGTATATCCGCCAATGTACATCCGATAGCTTTCTTCCTCTTTTGTAGCACCGCCAAAGTAGAGTCTACCTACACGTTAGTCAAACAAGAGGAAAGAATAACCGGTAAAGTAGAACATGGGCCAAGGAATTCATACCTGGGATGTGGAGTCAATGGCTTTAACTGGTGGGAGCTCCTCAATTGAGGGATTTGTTGGAGGAGTCTTCCGGTTTTCAAGATCTAAGGACAATTTGCGGGGTTCATAAGTGTACGATTCCATTCCTTGAAATGCATTCACACATTCCACATAGCCATACTTTTCATCATTATCATGATTAAGCAATACGGCCTCCAAAGTATCATCAACATTCATCATGGCACTAGCATCATCAACAATCACCTCGGTCACTAAGTCCACAAACGAGCAAACTTCATTGCTATTTGGCTGCCTTATAAATTTACACACATGGAAAACCACCTTTTCATCACCCACTCGGAAGGTGAGCTCGCCGACTTCAACATCAATAAGTGCCTTCCCAGTAGCAAGGAAACGTCTACCCAAAATAATAGGCACCTCATAGTCCACTTCATAATCAAGAATTACAAAGTCCGCCGGGAGGATGAACTTATCAACTCGAACCAACACATCATCAATAATACCTAATGGTTTCTCCATAGTATGATCCGCCATTTGTAGCCTCATAGAAGTGGGTCTTGGTTTCCCAATCCCCAACGTTTTGAAAACCGAGTAGGGCATCAAGTTGATACTCGCCCCTAGATCACAAAGAGCTTTGGCAAAGTCGGCGCTTCCAATGGTGCTAAGGATTGTGAAATCGTCGAGATCTTCCAATTTAGGAGCCATTGAATGCACAAATGTGTTCACTTGATGTGTCATCTTTATAGTCTCACAATTCATCGACCCCTTATTTGTCACCAAATCCTTCATGAACTTTGCATATCCGGGCATTTTCACTAAAGCCTCAACCAATGGCACATTAATATATAAGCTCTTCATCATGTCACTGAACTTTTTGAATTGCTTCTCGCCATTTTGATTGGCAAGCCTTTGAGGGTATGGAGGAGGAGGCCTTGGCATTGGTGCCTTAGCCTTTGGCACTACCGATTCCGGTATATCAACAATGTGTTCCCTAGATGGGTTCACTTCTTCTTGAGTCTCCTCCACATGTTAATCAATATCAATTCTCACTTCATCATTTTCTTGCACCACATTGTTTGGAATCTCATCTTCTTGAATCACTTGTTCATCATACCCAATTCTTCTTTGACTTGAGGTGGTTGCATCCCCACCTTTTCCACTCCTTGTAGTCACGACCATGGCATGTCTCATGTTGTTTCCACCTTTCGGCTTCACCACCGTGTCACTTGGTAGTGCCCCTTTAGGACGAGTGTTCAAAGCTTGCGAGATTTACCCCAATTGAACTTCCAAATTGTGAATTGAAGTGTTGTGAGAGGCTAGTTGAGAATCGGAGTCGGCATTCTTCTCCATCATTTGTTTAAACATATTCTCAATTCGCCCTATCTCATTGTTGGAAGAGCTTGGATCCTGGGAAGGATAAAGAGTCGGGTTACTCGGTTGTTGATACATCGGGGGACTTTGAAAGCCCGACTCCCAATTTCCTTAGTTATTGTTCCATCCCCCTTGGTTGTTGCCTCCTCAATATCCTTGACTATTTCAACTCCAATTGCCTTGGTTATTTTGACCATTCCAATTTCCTTGATTGTTTTGATTATTCCAATTCCCTTGGTTACCATGAGGTCGCCATTGTTGTTGATTCAGGCCTTGAGAGTTGTTTGTTTGGCCTTGGAAGTTGTTCACATATTGTACTTCCTCCTCTTGGTCATTGTAAGATTCATCGTGATCGAACCCACTATCTTCTTGCACATAATGTTCCGCACGGTTTTGCACTTGAGGACCCTTTTGCCTTCTCTTGTTTACCATCATATCGACACCCTCCATTGGATTTACTTATTTAGGACCTTGAACTTGTTGAAATTGAGCTTTGGCTAATTGATTCATTGTAGTGGTCAACTCGGCAATTGCTTGCCCATGATCATGCAATTCTTTATGTAGGTGAATTATATTTGGATCACCTTGAGGAACATTTGCTCTACTTTTCCATGCCGATGAAGTATCCGCCATTTTATCTAAGATCTCACAAGCTTTGACATATGGTGTTGTCATGAAATTTCCATCGGCAAGTTGGTTGTCCACGCATTGATTGGTAGTATTGACCCCCTATAGAAAGTTTGTTGAATCATGGCCTCCGTCATGTCATTGTTCGGGCACTCTTTCACCATAGTTCGGTACCTCTCCCATATCTCATGCAAAGGCTTATTGGGTTCTTGTTTGAATGCTAGAATCTCATCTCTAAGAGTAGCCATATGCCCGGGGGAAAAGAACTTGGCAATGAATTTCTCCGCCAATTCATCCCATGCATGGATGGAATGGTTTGGAAACCTTTCTAACCAATCCAAGGCTTTCCCCCGTAGTGAAAAAGGAAATATCCTCAATCTTAAAGCATCCTCGGAGACGTTTGTCTGTTTACTCCCCCAGTAAGTGTCCACAAATCCTTTCAAGTGTTTGTATGTCATGGGCGGATTTCCAACCATGCCCCATGATCCCTTGGACGCGCCCCGTGGCATCCTAGCCAGCTTCCCAACGCCCGTCGCCACGGTCGGTCCCGTGGTCTCGGCAGCTCCAAGTGACAAGCACGCATGTGCCTCTGTCGCCCCACCGATAGCCATCACCAGCGCCCAGCCACAGGCAGATGCCAACAGCACCGCGCGCGCAGACAATACCACGTGCACAGACCCTGATGCTAAAGATAAAGTTGCTACCAACGGACTTGTTTCTGCTTTGTAGAAGACTAAGTCCTTTTCATTATAAATATAGAGTATTTTTACTGCATTTTCTTTAAGTGTGATTTTCCAGCTTTCATAGGCCTAGTGATGTAACTTTGGTTTATTTTTTTTAAACATTATTAAGGGGGACCAAGCAATCAAACTTTCAATCAAGCAAACAATTCTCTGTACTGGTGTCTCTCCCCCCATCCCCGACATCGTGTTATTTTTTTTTGTAATAGCTTTCATTCAATGCAATCAAGCTTTCTTTCATTCTCAATTCTCTTTTCTGCTCTCTCTTTCAGTTGATCACGACATTGGTTTTCCTGTACGGCACTGACAATCTAGTCTAGCGTACGGAGGGGACCTCAGTTGGCGGACAGCAATCACACTGACATCAGTTGCTTAGCCTTACATCGCCCTTCCAAGGAACATCAGGAAGGCGCCGCGTAACAGTTGGTATCAGAGCATAGGCTCAACATCGGACGAGGGATTACATTGCAATTACCACCATTTCTGTCCATGGTGAATTATAGGGATCGCATCACGACCCTTGAGGGAACGGTTGACGCATTACGGCACATCGTGGAAATGGTGCCTGACCTAAAGACCAGCCTAGTGCAAAGGTTGGACGACCTGGACCGCAGACTGATCCAGGCCGAAGTTGACATAGAAAACATCAGTCGCGACTCTGAAGGAGACCGGCAAATGACAGCCACAGAGGCAACCAAAATTTTTGGTAAATACTCCAACAGGAGCGTGCTGAGGATTTAGCCAATAGGGCACAAGAGGCAGACATGGTGACTGCCATGCAACAAACTATAGACAACTTGACAGGCCAGCTCAACGTTGTCAATGCTGCTTTACAAGGCCTGCTTCGAGGAGGTGGAAACCAAATCGGGGGTATTGTGAACCTCGCCTCTGTGGCCCAAAAATTGAAAATTCCTGAGCCAAAGCCATACAGTGGAGCTCGGAATGCCAAAGAAGTGGAAAACTTCATTTTCGACATCGAACAATACTTCGATGCCGTGGGGGGCCTGGAAGAAGCTAAGAAGGTAGAAATTGCTGCCATGTATCTTCAGGGTGATGCCAAACTCTGGTGGCAGGTGAAATACGAAGCCATCAAGGCTAGTGAAGATGCCCTTGAGACATGGGCAGAACTGAAGGCAGCCATACGCCTACAGTTCTTCCCTGAAAATGTTGAGTACAATGCTAGGAGAAAGCTACGAGAGCTCCGCCAGACCAAATCAGTGCGGGATTACGTGCGGGAATTCTCTGCGCTCATGCTGAACATCCGCGATATGGGGGACAAAGACAAACTCTTCACCTTCCTGGAAGAGTTGAAACCTTATGCCCGCATGGAGTTGCAAAGACAAAGGGTAGACACGTTACCTAAGGCAATCTAAGAAGCAGAGTGCCTTGGGAATTATCAAGTGGAAGCCCGGAAGGACAGGCCTCAACAGCCTGTCCGAGGAGGATACAAAGGAGGCCAGCCGAACACTGGTGGTCCTAGCAGAAGTGGAGGAGACCAGAGTGCAACTAAACCCAAGGCTCCCTCCTCAAGCAGTACTAGTGCTGCATCTAACAACAATGATCGGGGGAGGAAGCCCCCCTCAGGATGCCGTCATTGCGGCGGACCACATTGGAACAATGAATGCCCATATGCACGGATGAACGCCCATCAAGCTTTTGAGGATGGGACGGATGACGATGCCGATGATGCAGACCAGACCGAACCAGTTGGTGCATTCAATGCCATTGTTAGCTCTATTTCTGAGCCCCTAGCGGGAACCAGTGCTGGTATCCGCAAGAAGAAGGACCCCTATCTAATCTCCAAGAAAGGGAGAAGAAGGCGAACGAAAGGACTCCTCATCATCAAGAGAGGACCTTAATGTTCGTTGACATGAAGGTAAATGGCAAGCCCATTCGGGCGATGGTAGACATGGGTGCTACCCATAAATACTTAGCCTTGACTCAGGTGGAGCGCCTTGGCCTAGTTATAGGAAAGGGCAAAGGTCGTCTCAAGGCTATCAACTCACCACCTCAGCCAGTGGGTGGAATCGCCAAAGAAGCACCGGTGAAACTTGGCCCTTATGAAGGAAAGTTCAACCTGCGCATGGTGATTATAGATGACTTCGAGTTGATAGTGGGGTTGGAATTCCTGAGACAGACCAATACCATGCCCGCACCGTATGCAGACTTGCTACTGATAATGGGAGAAAATGGAGCTAAGCCCTGCATTATTCCGTGCATTCCCATGAAGATGGCCGCCGAGAACATCTCGTCCTTGCAGTTGAAGAAGGGGGTAAAAAGACATGAACCCACGTTCCTGGCTACCCTCTGCATGGAAGATATAGAACGCTCCTCGGGTCCCATTCCTGCACCCGTGAAGGAATTGCTTCTGGAATTTGAAGACATCATGCCACAAGACATGCCAAAGCGTCTTCCGCCTAGGTGAACTGTGGACCATGAGATTGAGTTGGTGCCGGGTGCGAAGCCACCTTCCCGGGCGCCGTACAAAATGTCACAACCCGAACTCACCGAGCTTCGGAGACAATTGACGGAAATGCTAGACACAGGGATCATCGTGCCCTCCAAGTTCCCATACGGATCCCCTGTGCTATTCCAAAAGAAATATGATGGTAGTTTACGACTTTGCATGGATTACCGGGCTCTAAACAAAATCACCGTGAAAAACAAGTACCCTCTTCCGCTAATGGCAGACTTGTTTGACAGACTGGGTGGTGCGACAGTATTCACCAAAATAGACCTGAGGACAGGTTATTCGCAAGTTCGGATTGCAGAGGGTGATGAGCACAAGATGACCTGTGTGACAAGATATGGGTCGTACGATTTCCTGGTTATGCCCTTTGGCTTGACTAACGCGCCAACCACATTTTGTACCCTGATGAACCAAGTCTTCCGAGAATACATTGATGAATTCGTCGTGGTTTATTTGGATGACATTATGGTTTATAGCCAGACACTGGAAGAACACCTGGAACATTTGCGGAAGGTCCTAACCCGATTGCAGGAGCACGAATTATATGCGAAGCTATCCAAGTGCTCCTTTGCTCAGAAACAAATTGACTTCCTCGGACATGTCATCGAGGAAGGGCGGATCAAGATAGACCAGCAGAAGATTCAGGCCATCAAAGAATGGCCGCCTCCTAAGGATATCCATGCCTTGAGGTCGTTCCTTGGCCTATGCAACTTCTATCGGCGTTTTGTGAAAAGTTACTCCCTCATTGCAGTGCCGCTGACAGAACTTCTCAAGAAGGTCACACCGTGGGATTGGGGCCCCAAGCGGGCAGAGGCCTTCGACGCATTGAAAATGGCTAGGTCTAGTAGCCCAATCTTGGCCCTCCCTGACTTGGCCAAGCCATTCGAAGTGCAAATGGATGCCTTCGACTATGCACTTGGTGGAGTATTGCTACAAGAAGGGCATCCCGTAGCATACGAGAGCCGGAAACTGAAGGATGCAGAGCGACGCTATGCCGCCCATGAGAAAGCATTATTGGCTGTCGTTCATTGCTTACGCCTTTGGAGGCATTATCTACTGGGAGCCCCATTCGTGGTCAAGACATACAATACAGCCGTTAGCTATTTCATGACCCAGCTAAAGCTGAATGGTCGACAGGCTAGGTGGCAGGAACTCCTAGCGGAATTTCACTTCAACCTGGAGTACCGAAGTGGGAAGACCAATCATGTTGCTGATGCACTCAGTCGGAGAACTGATCTAGCATCAGTGTGTGTACTCTCCGCCCTAAAGGGAAGCGAAGTAACCACCAACAAAAAAGACCAGATACAGGATCTACTCATCAAGGATCCTGCTGCACAATATTTGGTTGATTTGGTAGGACAGGGAAAGACTCACCAGTTCTACACTGAAGATGGTTTCCTAAAAGTGAAAGGGAACTGACTTTATGTTCCTAAAGGAGGAGATCTGCGAAGGGCTCTTCTAGCGGAATGCCACGATACTTTGTGGGCCGGTCATCCCGGTGAGGAACGCACTATGGCATTGCTTCGCCGTGCATATTATTGGCCTCAAATGGTCGATGACGTCGCTCAGTATGCGAAGACTTGTCTAGCATGCCAGAAGGATAAGTCAGACCGCTTGACGCAGGCAGGGCTCTTGGAACCACTAGCTATCCTAAAAAGACCTTGGGAAAGCGTTTCCCTTGACTTCATCACCGGATTGCCCAAGGTCGGAGATCTCACAACTATCTTGGTTGTGGTGGATCGGTTTTCCAAGTATGCTACCTTTATAGCAGCCCCACAATATATATCAGCAGAAGATACAACTCGCCTATTCTTCTCTTATGTCGTCAAATATTGAGGCCTACCTAAAGACATTGTTAGTGATCGCGACTCACGCTTCACTAGCAATTTTTGGACCCAACTCTTTAAGTGTCTCGGGTCAAAATTGAGTCATAGCTCAAGTTTTCATCCGCAATCTGATGGCCAGACGGAGTGATTCAATGGCATGCTAGAGGAATATCTCTGGCACTTTGTGACCGGATCATAGAAGAATTGGGTGAAGCTTCTGGATGCTGCTCAACTGTGTTTCAATTCACAAAAGAGATCAAGTACCAACAAAAGCGCTTTTGAAATTGTTACCGGACAGCAACCGCTACTCCCGCACACAGTGAACGCACCAAATATGTCAAAATCTCCTCGAGCTGCTAGCTTCTCAAAAGAATGGAAGCAAAATTTGGAGATAGTGCGGAGCTATCTTGTCAAAGCCCAAAAGTGAATGAAGAGGCATGCTGATCAGAATCGCCGCTTTGTTGAATACCAAGTTGGAGACAAAGTGATGGTCAAAATCCCAAAGCGGTACTTATTTGCAGGGGTCCATGACCCTCGCCTATTGCAAAAATATATTGGACCCTTGTCCATTGAAAGGCGCATCGGGAAAGTTGCATACCGGGTGGATACCCCAGCTTGGTCGAAAATCCATCCTGTTTTCCATGTCAGTCTCCTGAAATATTTTCGGGAAGATATGGAGGATCCTTCATGGAGCCAACTCACAATACCAAGTATTCGAGGTCCCAATTCAACCGGGAAAAGGAGTGCTGAAGTCATTCTTGATGATCGAGTGATTCACACCTCAAGAAAAGATCACCAGGAGTTCTTGGTGAAATGGCAGGGATGTGATGCAGAGGAGAATACTTAAGAGAGGGGAACAAACCTCAAAGCCTACAAGAGCCTGATTGATGATTACCTTGCAAGGAAGGCGCCGAGGACGTCGCCAACTCAGGTGGGGGAGAATGTCATGGGCGACTTTCCAACCATGCCCCATGATCCCTTGGACGCGCCCAGTGGCATCCTGGCCAGCTTCCTAACGCCCATCGCCATGGTCGGCCCCGTGGTCTCGGCAGCTCCAAGTGACAAGCACGCATGTGCCTCTGTTGCCCCACTGATAGCCATCGCCAGCGCCCAGCCACATGCAGATGCCAATAGCACCACGCGCGCAGACAATGCCGCGTGCGCAGACCTTGATGCTAAAGACAAAGTTGCTGCCAACGGATTTGTTTCTGCTTTGTAGAAGACTAAGTCCTTTTCATTGTAAATATAGAGTAGTTTTACTGCATTTTCTTTAAGTGTGATTTTCCAGCTTTCATAGGCCTAGTGATGTAACTTTGGCTTATTTTTTTTAAGCATTATTAAGGTGGACCAAGCAATCAAACTTTCAAGCAAGCAAATAATTTTGTACTGGTGTCTCCCCCCCCCCCGCGACACCGTGTTATTTTTTCTGTAATAGCTTTCATTCAATGCAATCAAGCTTTCTTTCATTCTCAATTCTCTTTTCTGCTCTCTCTTTCAATTGATCACGACATTGGTTTTCCCGTACGGCACTGACAATCTAGTCTAGTGTACGGAGGGGACCTCAGTTGGCGGACAACAATCGCACTGACATCGGTTGCTTAGCCTTACGTCGCCCTTCTAAGGAACATCAGGAAGGCACCACGTAACAGTTTGTATGCATTTTGAGTCGGAGCCCCGGTGAAGAATCCCCGTTGCTCTAGCAATGTGAGCATAACATTTGTGATTTGAAAGTTGCCCGGCCTAATGCAGGGCGGGACTATGGCACTTGCATACCCTTCATTCGGTAACACCCGATGTGGAGCTGCTCTTGGTGGAGGTCGGGGTGGAACAGGAACATTGTCTTGAGGCGGTCGGCCTCGTCTATTTGCTTGAGGTTCAGGTGGAACCTCTTCAACTTGGTCATCTTCCACATCCACATCCCCTAAAGACATATTTCCGAGAGGATCATTGTTGTGAGGGCCATTGTTTCACCTATAATTGTTTCACCCAAAAGATTAGTAACACAGAAGGAAAAGAAGATAATTCACACACAAAACCAAATATATAGCTAAATCCATTTTTTACACTCCCCGGCAAGGCGACAACGACGCCAAAAATTGATCTCTCCCAAGTCACACATCAAATTTAGGTTGTGAAGCGGTCGATTGTAATAATAATACCCAACTAGGAGTCGGGATTGAATCCACAGGGAGCGTAGATGAGATTAGTGGTATGTATTTGATCTAATCCCGTGAATTGTCTAAGTTGCACTTCCACAAACTTTGTTTTGATTTTACTTCTAAAATTATACTAAGGATTGCAATTGAAAAATATGAAATTAGAGAAGAATGTTTATGCTAGGGTTGTGGCTTCCACCTAGGTGTTTGCCTAATGGGTTGTGGGCTTTAGAGCGAGTTTTGTTGGTCGGGGTGTATTATAGCAATCAACACTCAACTACTCACTCAATACCTCTCGGTAAGAGAGTGGTTTTGCCCAATTTGGCTTTCTCAAGTCCAAATGGGTATTGAACTAAACAGTTGACAAATTGCTCAAGTCGGGTTTTACTATCTCTAGGTTCAACCCTTTAATTGGGACTATCAATCTCTTGATTTCATCCCAAACTCTTGTTAGCTGAGTTTTCCTAAAATAAGTCTATCTTTCTCAAGTAGAGACCAAATCAAATAGGCTTGAACCAATGTTTGTAACTATTGATTCTACAATTATAGCAAGAACCATGCTAAATAATACACACCCAACCATAAACAAACCCTAAATAAAACACACATTAGGTTCCCACACTAGGGTTGGGTCACAGCCCTAGCTAGAAATGTAGCTACTCATAGTGGGTAATGAAGAAAATAAAGAAGAAATGATGATAAAACTCATATTAAAAGATAAATAGATGAAAATCCAATGTAAAATCAACAAGATGAGCTAATGTTGCCTTAAAGAGTAAAGAAAAACGGCTACAGACTTTCTAGTATTCAAAACTTGCCCTAATTTGGTGAAAGTAGTCTATTTATACAAAGTTGGAATTTTCGGGCAAAAGTGCCCTTTCGAAGGTTCTATGGCTGCCTAATTATATGTGCGATCCGTACTTTGCTTCAGATATTGATAGGAGTTGGATCTACGGCCACATAATTTTGAACTACGGCCTAACTTCTTGAGTTCTGCGGACCGTACAATTCTGGGTGCGGCCGCACATTTGATTTCCGCGGCCGCACAATTATAGTGCGGTCCGCAGATCTTGATTGTCTTGAATTCCCAACTCTCTGAACCTTGACTTCTATGTCCGCACAATTATTGTGCGGTCCGCACTTTGCATTGCAGCACTATCAAATGTTCTTCTTGTTCGGCGGCCGCAGACAGAATTTTGCGGTCCGCACTTTAGCCTTGTTGCTTGATTTTTGTCCTGGTTCAAAATCACTCCTTCTTGAGTTGAATTTCATCATTTTGCCTCATTTTCCAATACTCCTATAAGTAAGCATATTTCATCAGTTTTCGGGAATACCTTTAAGCATTTTTGAACTAAAACGAAAGTCAAAAGGCGCAAATAAGTAGTCAAAATCCTCACTTATCACCTTGTCACACTTCAATTTGATTGATCGGAAAGAGTTTGTTCTTATCATAACTCTTCCCTCCCACAACTATACATAGAGGTCTTCATAATCGATAAAAGACACTAGAAGTTATAACAAGAAGCAAGAGAGAGCTCGTGGATCAAACACCGCAAATTTCTCTACAAGTTTCAAGCTTCAAACAATCAAGTTCAGCTCAAGAAATCAAGTTCAAGCTCAAGAATGAAGAACAAATTAAGATTCAAGGAGTACGAGTTCAAATCAAAGTTCGTGCTAGTTGAATTCAAAATCATCGTTCGTGGCAACAAATATAAATTCAAGATCAAGCTCAAAGGCCCTTGAATTTATTTACTATTGAAAAGAAGAATCAGAGGATTCATAGAGATTGTACACTGATATTACTTGAAATCAAATACTACGATTGTTGCGATATTTTTCGATCTCGAATATTTTCTTGATGTATATTTATTGTCTACAAACTTTGGCACGCCCAGTGGGACAATATCTACCTCTCATCTCAACTTTTCAATTACCAAAGTTTAAGAACGTCAAAATGGCTTCAAAGAAAATCAACCCCAGATCAACTTCCACCAAGGCTGCTAATTTCAAGTTCTACGCTGATGTAGAAAGCATCCTCGATGTTACCTTTGAAAGCTTTGGACCAGTTACGAGGAGCAAAGGAAGCTCTTTAGGACAACAAACACTACAAGTGTGATACTTGAAGTGATGGATCCTCCCCATTTACACCACATAGCGTGAGCTGATCGAGGAACAATCTATGTGATAATCCATGCTCCATAATCTATGCTACTCCCCTTCATCCACAACAATCATGCAAGCAATGGTGACGAACGCTCCATCTGTGGAAGAGCAGTTGGATAACTTGACGGAAGCAATCACTGGCTTGACCAAGTACAGACAAAATCAAGATGCTAGAATTGACAAGCTAACAAACATGGTGGGAATCTTTATGGAATAAGAATCCACCGATGCACCTGGAAGGCTCCTAGAGGTTCCAGAGAGTGAATCTTCCCCAAGACAAGTAACATCCGCTAAGGCTATCCCTGTCTTATTTGAATGGATGATTCCAATCGATCAACTGAAGGAGTTCAGTGAGGGAACTATTAAAAACAAGTATGAAGTTGCTACCAAGTCCTTTCTTATATACGCAAAGTTGTATACTACGAGGATCGATATGTTGAAGATGCCTGCTGGCTATCAACGTTTCAACAATTTGATGGAAAAGGCAATCCAAAGAAATATGTGGCGCACTTCGTTGAGACATGAAACAATGCTGGGACTTATGGAGATTTCCTTGTCAAATAGTTTGTCCGCTCGCTAAAAGGAAATTCTTTTGATTGGTATACAGACCTCGAGGCAGGATCTATTGATAGCTGGGATCAACTAGAGCAAGAGTTCCTCAATCGCTTTTATAGCACAAGGCGCACTGTGAGCATGATGGAACTTACAAATGCTAGACAATGGAAAGTTGAGCCAGTTATCGACTTTATCAATCGTTGGAGGAGTGCAAGCCTTAACTGCAAAGACAAGCTTAGTGAAGCTTCTGACATAGAGATGTGCTTCCAAGGCATGCATTGGGGACTGCACTACATCTTGCAATATATCAAGCCTAGTACATTTGAAGAACTTGCAACTCGTGCCCATGACATGAAATTGAGCATGGCCTCCGCTGGAAATGAAAGGCTGCCCATATATGCACCTCGCAAAGGGAATGACAAGAAAGAGGTTAGGAAATAGGGCAAGTTCGTACCCAAGTCTGAAAACAAAGAAGCTATGAATGTCAACACATCACCTGTGTAGTTCACGACGAAGGTGAACAAGAAGCAGAGTATGAAATCCACTTCTTTTCAGGATAAGCCAAGTGGAAAGTTGACTCTAAAAGAAATACAAGAGAAGGAGTATCCATTTCTGGATTCTGATATGCCTACAATTTTTGAAGAGCTTCTTGAGTTAAAGATCATTGAGCTTTCAGAGATGAAGCGACCGAATAAAGCTGGGAAAACGAATGACCCAAATTACTGCAAGTACCATCGATTTGTGAGCCACCCTCCGGAGAAGTGCTTTATCTTCAAGGACAAAGTTATGGACTTGGCTCGTGAAAAGATGATCGTGCTTGAAGATGAGAAAGCGAGCGCAAACCAAGTCGCTATTACCTTTGTCTCATTCAGTCTAGATGAATTATGTAGTTTCAAAGAAAGTAAAGATGAAGAATTATAGGAGAACAACAAGGTTGAAGTTGATCAGCCTGATGATGATGAAGGTTGGGCGTTGGTGACTCGTCGAAGGTGCCACAAAAGAAGCCCATAAAAATAATCAAAAGAACAACCAACAAGGAAAATGATGGTAAAAAGACCAAGGAAACAAAATCCAGTTAGGCGTTTGAAAAAAGAAAAAGTGGAGGTGCACCACCCTCAAAAGTCACGGCATTTAGTTTTGCTTGGAAGACTTTAGATATATGAGAATAAAGTGGTTCCATATACCTACCATCAATGTTTGAAATACTACGAGGGTAAAGTCGATATGAATATAGTTTCTGATGATGAGCCATTCATCAAGGTTGAGTCACTCTTCGCCGATGCAAAGTTCTACTTGAAGAACCACATTGTGAAGGAGATAAAAATTGATGATGCCATGAATGGCAAGAATGAGAAATCCACAACTAAGAGAGTTGAGGTGGTTGCCGACAAAACCAAGGTTGCTGCTAAGGAGGTATACCCTAACTCAAATAAATCTCATGGAGGGAACACTGTGTCTGATGGAAAGAAAGTAACTCATGTGCTCCGCTATGTCCCTAAAATGAAGAAAGAGGAGAGAGAATCAGCCAAACTCCAAACCAATGTGCTAAGGGAGTTAACTCTTCCGATCAAATGAATTGAGGCAGTAAAGTCGCCCTCAACACTACTTGCAGTGTTTGTGGCCTAAAAGTATTCGCAGAATGTGGCACTCCCTACGAAGCGTACAAATGAAGGCTTTAATCCTAATACTTACAGGCTATTTGCAAAAGCTGGATATAATACCAATGAGCCATCAAAATTAGGGAAGCTCCTGTCAGAAGCTGCTACATGGCAACCACGTAAAGGTCTGGGGTACAAGCAACCATCACCAGTTCGCATCTCTATAAGAAGGGCAAGCAATAATTATATCAGTGTAGAAGATGAATCTGCTGCTTTTAATTGGTTTCATGTAAAGACGTATTGAAGATAAAGCCATATACTATGGTCTATACTAAGGAACGTGATGAAGACGAAGAAAGTGTGGGTTCTTCGTATCATGTTACCGCACAAGACGAGAGCGGTGTTTCGTCTCTAATGGAGGATGACAAGAAATTGGAGGATGTTTCACCGTGTTATCACATATCCTTCAATTATGGGGACCCTCAAGAAGATGAAGATGCAAAGGATGCTCCGCCTGAACTTGAAGAAGGGGTAAAAACAACAGTGGACGTTTTGAAAGAAGTAAACATTGGCACTAATGAAGAACCGATGCCCACTTATCTAAGTGCATTACTAGCAGCCGATAAAGAAAGCACTCATATGGAGTTACTCAAGGAGTTTAAGGATTTATTTGCTTAGAGTTATAAAAAGATGCCTCACTTGGACCCTAAAGTAGCAGTCTATCACATTGCAGTCAAGAATAGCGCTCGTCCTATTAAGAAAGCTCAAAGGCGCTTTGGGCCAAACATTGTCCCTTGATGGAAAGTGAAGTTAATAAACTCATTGAAGCTGGCTATATTTGTGAAGTTAAATACCCAACATGGGTCTCTGGTATTGTCCATGTAAGGAATAAGAATGATTCGAGTGTGTGTTGACTTCAGGGACCTTAACAATGCGTGTCCCAAAGATGAATTCCTGCTTCCTATTCTAGAGATGATAATCGATACTACTACTGGTTATGAGGCAATGTCTTTCATGGACGGTTCGTCGGGTTATAACCAAATTCACATGGCACCAAAAGATGAAGAGCACACATGCATTTCGCACCCCAAGGATGTTTATTGCTACAAGGTAGTGCCTATGTGGTCATGCCAATATCATTTGGATTTGGAGACAACTTTCTTTAACAAGTTGCATAGTGTTTTGTTGAATGCCTCAGCTGGACCATTGGCAGTAGCATTGTACATGGAAGAGTTACGATGCTTGAAGCCAAAGAGATGACTAATCTTGTTCATCAACCTATTATCGAATGGCTTTCCATTATCCGTTATTATATAACGAGTAATGCTAAAGCGATAAATTATGTTTACTCGGATGAAACTTGCAATATTTACCTTATTTACCTCCTTAAGAGTAACAACTTTAGCCCATTTTGAGAAGTAATTAGTTGAAGCCAAGATGTATAGGTGCCCACCAGAGGACTTTGGTAGTGGTCCAACAACATCCAACCCCCAAGCGTCAAACGGTCAGTCAGGAGGCTAGTGAATAAAATTTGCATGGAATTGGCAAGCCTTGCATCTTCGAGCATAGTCCAAGAAATCTTTTACCATCGTTGGCCAATAATATACCATCCTTTTTATATGAAAGTGAAGCTTTAGTCCAGACTGATGTGATCCACATATCCCAGAATGTGTTTCTTGCAAAGCTTGGAGTGCTTCATCTTCCCCTAAACATCGCAAGAGTACCCCTCAAATAATCCTCTGTATAGAGTATCTTTGTAGTAAAGGAAGCGAGGTTCACGACGACGGATTTCAGTCCTTCTCCTTGGATTTTATGAAAGTATCCCATAGCTTAAATAGTCGATAATGGGTTGTCTCCATTCTTCCTTCTCAGCTTCAAAAACCGCGACCAAATGCTCGAGTTCATTTTCTTCACTTTCCCCCTCATTTGGTGGCACTACTACCAATATTTGGCAGATAGTAACTTGCGCTTGATCAAGCAGGGTTAACGATGAAGCTAGGGCAGCTAAAGCATCAACCTTCTTGTTTTCTTTCCTAGGCACATGTTGAATAATCACATCACCAATCCATCCCATCAATTTCTTAGCATAATTATGATACGGGCGTAGTTCAGGTTTCTTGACCTCGTAACTACCTAAAAGTTGATTGACCACTAATTGGGAGTCACCAAAGACTTGCAATTGCAACTGATTCATATCGACAGCTATTTCAAGCCCAAGTATTAATGCTTGATACTAAGCAACATTGTTGGAACAGAGTTGTGTCAAAGTGAAGGAGTAGGGCAGGACTTCCCCTTGAGAAGTGATAAATACTACGCCAGCACCAGCTCCTCTGAGATGTGCAGCACCATCAAAGTGCATGTTCCATGGAGGTTGAACTTCAATGTCCATTGCGTCCTCATTAGGTAGTTCGTCAGCTAGCTCCCAATTATTAGGTACAGGTTGATCTGCCAAGAAGTTCGCTAACGCTTGTCCTTTTATAGCCTTTTGAGGGATGTACACAATTTTAAATTGTTGAAACTGGAGGTACCACCTTGCTAGTTGATCACTAAGGATAGTTTTTAACATCAGTAACTTGATGGGATTTGCTCTAGAAACCAAACGAACGATATGAGCTTGAAACTAGTGCTTCAACTTTTGGATTGAGAAGACTAGTGCCAAACATAACTTTTCGATTGGCGAATAATTAAGCTCATTTGGTATCATCATCCTGCTCAAGTATTAAAGGGAGTTTTCTTTTCCTTCACTATTTTCTTGGTCCAACAGTGCTCCAACATACCTTTCTTGTGCTAAAATATATAGAATCAACAACTTTCCAGGTATAGGAGCTGCCAAAACTGGAGGCTTCATCAAGTTAGTTTTTATACTTTCAAAGGCATTGCTACAAGCTTGTTCCCACTTGATAGGAACGCCTTTCTTCATGAAGCGACTGAATGGTTGGCACCTCCCAGCTAGGTTTGATATGAATCTCCTAAGGTATGCTAGATTTCCTTGCAGACTTTTCAATTCATGAATATCCCGAGGCTCATGCATTTTTAAAATGGCATCCACTTTGGCTTGATCAATTTTGATCCCTCGATGCCAGACATTGAAACCAAGGAACTTTCCAAAAGTAACTCCAAAGGCACATTTTAATGAATTTATCCTAAGTTGGTACCTCCGGAGCAACTCAAACATCATTCTCAAGTCTTTCTAGTGGTCTCTCTTCTTTCTTGATTTTACCACCAAGTCGTCAATATAGCATTCGACTTTCTTGTGGAGAAGGTCATCAAAAATATTTTGCATAGACCTTTGGTAAGTAGCACCAGCGTTCTTCAAGACAACTTTGTGGGCATATAAAACTACTCATCGCACGCCAACACAAGCGACCCCTTATTCACTCGTTTGTGGAGTCGAAGCCGTCTTGCCACTCGAGCATCAAATACATTCATTACGATTAGCTATTCAATAAAGGATCACTGTTGAAGAAAATGCTAGACTTCGATTAGCAGAGTTGGAGGCTCTTGATGAGAAAAGGTTGGAAACTCAACAGAGTCTTAAATGTTATCAAGCTCGATTGTCTCGCGCTTTCAATAAAAGTGTTCGCTCGAGATACTTTCAAGTAGGAGATCAAGTCCTTGCCATACGAAGACCCATAATTACTTCCCATAAACTTGTAAGGAAGTTCGCTTCAAAATGGGATGGGCCATATGTTGTACATGAAGCTTACTCAAGTGGGGCTTACAAGCCGATTGATGCAGATGGCATGAGAATCGGCCCTATATATGGAAAGTTTTTGAAGAAGTATTATCCTTGAAGTTGCAACGCTCCTTGACGTACGAGTCTAAATTGCATGTTCCTATACTCGTGGCCCGCAAGAGTATAAACTATGTATGGCCCCAAAAACAAAAAGTTTGCTATGTTAAAAACCTCGAAAGAGGCGGCCTAGGTAAAAGTTAGGACATAAAAATAAAAAATAAAAAATAAAAAACTCACCCATTCCGAACTACGGTATGACTTGATCATCTTAACCAAGGTACGTAGGCAGCTTAGAGTTTTATTCTAAGTTCAGTCGCATAAGTCCTTTTGCACCTTAAGTTGGCCTCTTTATGGATTTGTCCTTCACGTCAACGCTTTCGAGTCCACAAAACTAGACTCAAAGATTTACCCAAGTTCAAGTGGGAATCGGAAACTAATATACGACAAAGTTCAAGTTAAATAAAGCTCACGATTTCCTAGTTCTACGGGAATATGTAGATAAGATATTTGTATTCTACGTGGGTTTCTCGTGTTATTTTTTCCTATAAGGTACTAATGTTAGAAAAAGTTCCAAATCAAATAAAAGAGCTTGGACTACATGCTTACACTAGTCCACGTGGTTAATATGTATTGTGAAATGCAAACACATTACTTGAATAAGTTTCAGGGAGTATTCTTACTAAAATAAATATTTTGCTAATACTTCAAGCCTCGCCTTTTGGACTTGGATACACTTAAACCCGTTAAGTTTTAAAGTCTTGAAGTAGGGGCATTTGTAAGAATACAAAATTTATTCAATAAAATATTTTAGATTATATTTTAAATATATATTTATAGTCCAAATAAATCTCATGGGCCAATATAATTAGATTAACTATATTAGTCCAATATATATGGGTTAAATAAATGAGTCCAAGTCTATTGGGATAGCCCATTTAATTGGGCTACAAGTGATGAACCCACTTCATTAAGCCCAAGATGTCATCTTTCTAGAGGCCCAATTTGGTGCCACGTGTCAAATGACGTGGCACGCCAAGTCAAACGGAAGAGCCAATAGGATCATGCCACGTGTCCAAATGACAAGACATTCCCAGGCAAATTAAAAGGCCAATGAAGTCGCGCCACGTGTGTAAGTGACATATTCTGACCAATCAAATGCGGCCTTGTCACAGTTCAATTTGATTGGTCGGAAAAAGTTTGTTCTTATCATAATTCTTCTCTCCCACAACTATAAATAGTGGTCTTCATAACTCAGAAAAGATATCAGAAGTTATAATAAGAAGCAAGAGAGAGCTCGTGGATCAAATGCCGCAAGTTTCTCTACAAGTTTCAAGCTTCAAGCAATCAAGTTCAAGTTCAAAAAATCAAGTTCAAGCTCAAGAACGAAGAACAAATCAAGAAATAAATATTTAAATCATCACGTGACATTATTAATGTGTAACACACGTTCATAGATACTAGTTCTATAAATAAAAGTAGGGTTAATGCGATACAAAGAGAGATATTTGTAAAGAAAATATCGTTAATTGATTAATTTTGAATAAAACAACTTGAGCGATAATTATAAGTCTAAATTGTACTAAAATATCAGATTAAATACTCTTACATCATTAACGATATTAGAAGCTTAAGTAAACAATTTGAAAGAAAGGAGGGACAAAATTGGATGTCAACACTCATCACTAGTAATCTCAAAATTTTACTACTAAACAAAATAAAAAAAGGGAAACTTACACAAATGTCCCAAATAAGTCTCAACTTACCAACCTCTAACCATTAGTCATAGACTTACCAAAATTAGCCAAACACATATAAAAATTGAAAAACCAAATAAATAAGGTTCTTTCTCTCAAAGAATCACATGCAAAAATCTCCTTCCATATTTTTAAGCGTGATTAACAATATTATATGCAAGACGGGATGAAAATTTCATGGATGAGGTAGTAAATAAGGTGATGAAATAAAAAAAAATATAATATTCCAAAAATCTAAGCAAAAAGGAACTTTTTCAATGGGTATAGTTGCAGTTCATTGAAAACATATAGATAAGTCAATATACAAGATTTGAGGAACATTGGAGGTGATTTGGACTGGTTTTGTATCAAAATTCGTAATTAAATCGAGTTCAAATTTTTTTTCTGCGACACATGTATCAAACGTGCATCACGCATGTATCTCACACACAGGTATACATGTGATACACAATTGATACAAATATGATACATATCTGATACACAAATGATACACAGTGTGATACACATAATATTATTTTTCATGTTCAGTTTTTAATTCGAATTTTCAATTCAAACCACCTCAAAACTTTACCAAATCATCCTGAAACTGAGATTCAAGCTCCTTAAGATGTACCCAATCTATTCTAATAATACCCACTCAAAAGAAAGCAGAAATTTGACCTTTGTTTTGCTACATATAGCTAATTGGCTAATATTAGTAATATTTTATGAATTGGCCAATTTTTGTAATGTGCTACTTATAAATGGACATAGCTAGTAGTTTCCCTATAAAAAAAATAAGCCCTACATTTTGAATGGTTTATCAACCATTAACCCCTGGCCCGCTTAACTCACCATATCGGGCCGGGGTCCATTAAGGGTTTCTTATTTTTTGTTTGGGAATCTTAGAGAAATGTCCCAAATAAGTCCTAACTTACCAACTTCTAGCCATTAATCATAGACTTACAAAAACTAGCCAAGCACATATAACAATTGAAAACCCAAATAAATAAAGTTCTTTCTCTCCAAGAATCACACGTAAAGATATCCTTCCATATATTTAAGCGTGATCAGCAACATTAGATGCAAGATAGAAAGAAAATTTTATGGATGAGGTAGCAAATAAGATGATGAAATACAAAAAATATATATACTCAAGATTCTAAAAATCTAAGTAAAAAGGACCTTTTCAATGGGTATGGTTGAAATTCAATGAAAACATATAGATGAATCAATATACAAAATTTGAGGAAGATTGGAAGTGATTTTGGACTGATTTGGTATCAATATTCATAGTTAAAATCGAGTTTAAAAAATTCTTCTGCGACACATGTATCACGCATGTATTACACATGTACGTATACATGAATATACATGTGATACACATATGATACATATATGATACACAAATGCACATATCATATTTTTCCATGTTCGTCTTCTACTTCAATTTTCAATTCAAACCACCTCAAAACTCCACCAAATCATTCCAAAACTTAGATTCAAACTCCTTAAGATGTACCCAATCTATTCTACTAACACCCACTCAAAAAAAAGTAAAAATTTGACATTTGTTTGCTACAAATAGCTACAACAACAACAACAACATCAACCCAGTATAATCCCACTAGTGGGGTTTGGGGAGGGTAGTGTGTACGCAGACCTTACCCCTACCCTGGGGTAGAGAGGCTGTTTCTAATAGACCCTCGACATCTTTCCCTCCAAGAACTCTCCACCTTGCTCTTGGGGTGACTCGAACTCACAACCTCTTGGTTGGAAGTGGAGGGTGCTTACCATCAGAGCAACCCACCTTGTCTTTGCTACAAATAGCTAATTGGCTAATATTGATAACATTTGGCTAATATTAGTAATATTTTATGAATTGACCAATTTTATAATAAGCTACTTATAAATGAACATAACTGGTAGTTTTCCTTTTTATTTTGTTGTATTTAGTTTAAAGTATATCATAGGTAAATTATAGATTAGAAATAAGCATTTAGCAAAAAACCCAATACAAGAATTGCATAATCTGTTTTTTCATACTTTATGATTTTTTACATTTCAAATTAGAAAAAATAAAATTTAAAAATTGATTAATTGAAAAACAAATACTTACGACTAGTTCTCATGCAACAAAAGCATCAACAAACTTATTAAGCTTTAAATTCAAAAACTTTAGCAGAAGTATGTACATATCTTCAACATCAAAAGGAAGGTGCGGAGGTCAAGTATGATGGTTGGGGCGCTTGGGGAGGGATTTTGTCATGGCCCAGAATTTCCACAATCGGGATTGTGATGACGCCTAACATTTCACTTGCTAGGCAAGCCAATGTTAGAAATAGTTTTTAGGCATTTTTAACAATTCAAATTAAATAATAACTAAGAAACTGAATAAACTGAAATAGAGTGAGTAAACTAAAATAACAGCGATATCGAGATACAATCCCAGAACTGGTGTCACAAGTACACGAGCGACTAGAGTACTACAAATAATAGTCCGAATGAAAGCATAATTGTCTGAAACGAAATACACAGCTAGAATAATGTAAAAGGGGACTTTAGGGTTGCGCACGCCATGGAGTTGTACCTCAAGTCTCTGTCAAGCAATCAATCCGAGCAATATGCTGACCGCTGCTGGGACCGACTCTAAAATGTGCACAAGAAGTAAATAGTGCAGTATGAGTACAACCGACCCCATGTACTTTGTAAGTGCCGAGCCTAACGTCGATGAAGTAGTGACGAGGCTAAGTTGGGTCACTTACAATAACCTGTATGCAGTATAATAATAATAATAATAACAATAGAAAAAGAAAACAGAAAATGACGACAAAGTAGTTAACTGATGAAGACAAACTCAATTTTCAGAATCAGTGAATCCAGAAATATCAGTCCAATCTCATATGAAAATACTGAAAGCTAAAACAATGTAACAATGAATACAACACACACAATCCGTTGCGGCGCGCAAACCGATCCCACCGTACAAACACAATCCTCCATTATTTCACCATATCAATATCAAGAATAACATATAAAATCCGTTGTGGCGCGCAACCTGATCCCACCATATAATTAGAATCAATATCATAATCCTCCCTTATTTCACCATATCAAAATCACATATAAAATCTGTTGCGGCGTGCAACCCAATCCCACCATATCAATATCAAATCCTCCCTTATTCCACCATATCACAACCATTGTAGCGTGCAACCTGATCCATAAACAAAATCAATAAATGTAATCAATTCATCAACTCAATTCACAAGAATCTCTACGATCAAAGAATATGAAAACAAAGCAATAAAGGAAACCCGTACCAAATCAAGGAATGTTACAATTAATACAAAGCAACAAGACAAACCAAATATATGACAGTTAAAGTGTACAAGTGAGACAATTAAGGCAGTATCAATTAATTACGTCATAGAAAGCAATTAAAGCAAGTAACATTTAAGACATGGAATATGATAATTATCGAAATACGTTAAAGCATGGAAATAATTATCTTGACATTATATATACACTCGTCACCTCGCATATACGCCGTTACACATGTAATTCACATAACATATAGTTCAAAGGTTCCTAATTCTCTCAAATCAAGGTTAGACCCAATATATACCTCGCTCTGCAATCAAATCAAAGCTCAACCGGGGCCTTTCCCCTAAAATTCGCCTCCAAACCAATCGAATCTAACCAAAATCAACTTAACATCAACAAACAATGCTAGGAAAATCAATTACAATGCATAAAGTTAAGATCTTTACACTTTTCCCAAAAAGTCAACAAAAGTCAACCCCAGGCATGTCTGGTCAAAACCCGAGATTCAGAGCAAAACCCAATTACACATTCACCCCCAAGTCCGATTAGGTGATTAGTTTCGAAATCCGACCTCAATTTGAGGTCTAAATCTCACTTTTACAAAAATCCTAAATTCTACCAAAATCCCTAATTTTCTACCATGAAATAGCATAGATTAAGGTTAGAAATCAATGGGTGTTGATGGAATGGAAGAAAACGAGCTAAAGTATACTAACCTACGAAGTGAATATGAAACCTCTCTTCAAAATCACCTTTAGACCGAGCTCTAATGTGAAGATAGTGAAAAATGAAGAAAATCCCGATTTTTAGAAGTTTAAAAGACTAGGCGTCAAGTGTTCATCGCGTTCGCGAGACACCTGACTCGATTGCAAAGCAGTAGCGGCCAAAGGCCTTCACGTTCGTGATGGTCTGTCCCCACTGTCCATCGCATTCGCGAGATTGGGCTCGCGTTCGCTTAGAATAAACCACCCTGCTCCCCTCTCAGACCCCTTACTCATCACGTTCGCGTAATGTTGGTCGCGCTCGCGAAGGGAGATCCCACCATTGCTTCGCGTTCGGTTTCGCGTCCACAGCCTCGCGTACATATAGAGGAATATCCACCCTAGTCCAAATTACTCTTCGCTATCACGAAGAAGGATACACGAGACATTTGCAGACTCAAAAACCAGCAATAGCATAGGTCCAAAAATCACTCCGTAGCCTATGCGAAACTCACCCGAGCCCCTCGGGCTCCAAACCAAACATGTACACAAGTGTAATAAAATCATATGAACTAACTCTCGTGATCAAAATAACACCTAGAACTAAGAATCGGATATCAAACTGAATGATATTTTCAAAAAAACTCAAGAACATGCAATTTTACAACCGGACGTTCGAATAACATCTAATCAACTCTGTTTTGCACCAAACTTTGCAGAAAAGTCATAAATAGTGAAATGAACCTATTCCAAGTTCCGGAACTGAAATCCAAACCCGATAGCAATAAAGTGTAATGACCCGACCGGTAGTTTCGAGAGTTATAGCCTTGTTATGATATATCAGGTTAGTTGGTTCAAGCCCATAGTGGTTTTGGAGTGAATTGAGACACTTAGTTTCTTTATTAGAAGCTTAAGTTGGAAACGTCAACAGGATATTAACTTATATGTAAACAATATCAGATTTGAATTTTGATGGCTCCCTTAGCTCCGGTAGATGATTTTGGACTTAGGAGCGCATTTAGAATGTGATTTGGAGGTTCGTAGTGGAATTAGGCTTGAATTGGCGAAAGTTAGAATTTTGGCGATTTTGGCAATTTTGGCCGGTAGTGGAAATTTTGATATCGGGGTCGGATTGGATTTTCGTAAGTTGGAGTAGGTTTGTGGTGTCATTTGAGACTTGTGTGCAAAATTTGAGGCCATTCGGACGTGGTTTGGTAGGTTTCGACGTCATTTATGGAATTTGGAAATTTCTAAGTTCATTTGGCTTGAATCCGTGTGTAATTCGTGTTTTTGGTGTTGTTGAAGGTGATTTGAAGGTTCGACTAAGTTCGAATGAGGTTATGGGATGCGTTGGTATGTTTTGTTGAGGCCCCGAGGACTTCGGATGAGTTTCGAGTGGTTAACAGATCATTCTTGGCCTTGGTGAGATTGCTCATATGTACCGTTGCATTCTTCTGGTTTCCTCTTTCGTGATAGCGAGTGGGCTCTCGCATTCGCGAAGAGTGTTTTCTGAGTGGTGAATTTTTGTTCTACGTGTTCGCGAAGGGGAGGACGCGAACGCGAATGTGAAGGTCTGGATTACGTGTGCATCGCGAATGCGGGAGAAGGGTCGCGTTCGCGAACAAGAGTGAGACAGTTGGGGACCCCAGGTCCTTGTTCTACACGTTCGCGAAGTGGTGGTCGCATTCGCGAAGGTCTGAGCTTGTAAAGCATCGGGTTCGCGAGGCATGTGTCGCGTTCGCAAAGAGTAAAATGGTGAGGCAGTCAAGTTGGTATACGCGAACGCGAGAGGACGGTCGCGTTCGCGAAGGGTAAAATCTGGGCAGACAGTGTTAAATTCAAATCGAGAGTTTTAGCTCATTTTTCATATTTTGAGCTAGAGATCACGGATTTGGGCAATTCTTGAAGGGATTTTCGCAGAGTTGATTGGGGTAAGTGTTTCTCACTTGGTATTTGATTAAATTCCATGATTATATCTTAATTTTTATCATTTAAATTGTGATTTGGGGTGAAATATTGGGAGGGAAAAAAGTGGAAGAGTTCTTAAGATGGAATTTTGAGGTTTTGAAGGGGATTTTGTTGTCGGATTTGAGTAAATTTAGTATGACTAGACTCGTGAGTGAATGGGCTTTAGGATTTTGTGATTTTTGTCGGATTTTGAAACGTGGGCCCGGGGGCCGGGTTTGAGCCGATTTCGGATTTTGGCTATAATTTGGTATTTTTCTTGTGGAATTGATTCCTTTAGCCTATATTGATCGTATTGTATTGCTTGTGACTAGATTCGGGACGTTTGGAGGCCGATTTGAGCGGCAAGAGAATTTCGGAGTAGGAGTTCTACACTGTTAAGGTAAGTAACAGATATAAATCTTGTCTTGAGGGTATGAAACCCAGAGTTTGGTATAATGTGACTATTTGGAGGTGACACACATGCTAGGTGATAGGCGTGAGGGTGTACGCCGTGAGGGATTGAGACTTGGTCTGTCTCGGGAGACTGTGAAGCCTAATAGCCTTTATTTGTGTTTATATGCATTCCTGTCTACTAGAACTTGACTGCCTTTCATGTTAGAAATCATGCTTAGGCTATATTCCTGCTCATGGTAGTTATATTCAGTCATAGTGAGTTTTGTACATGTTTACCTTAGTCTCTGCTATTTTCCCTGATGATATACTATAATACTTTGATTTGGGATGTTTTCCCTTTCTTTATTGAGAGTTATGAGACTAGAGAAGTTCATGACTGAGTGAGGCCGAGGGCCTGTTTGTGAGGTATTGTACCTTAGCACGTGAGTTGTCCGTGCAGATTTTGATGTGATATGGTGGCACGTGAGTTGTCCATGCGGACCTTGATATGATATTATAGCACATGAGTTGTCCGTGCAGCACGTGAGTTGTCCGTGCGGATTATAGCGCTTGGGCTGTAGGAGCCCCTCATGAGTCTGAACACCCCCCAGTGAGTGCAAGTACCTATTGAGCATGTGCATTGAGGGATGAGAGTTAAGTGTCGAGTTATTGAGGGTTTGAGTGACAGTATCTGTGAGGTTTCATCTATTTCACTTTGTTGATGCATTTAGCTGAAAATTGTTTGGCTGGAATTGGTAATTATGCAACTGAGCTTTTGCTCATGTTTACTCTTAACTGTGAAAACTATCAACTGAATTGTTCTGTATAGCTCGTCACTACTTCTCAATTCCTTATTAATTTCTGTTACTTGCTGAGTTGGTTGTACTCATGCTACACCCTGCACTACATGTGCAAATCCAGGTGTGTCTGAGCACAGAGATTGTTGAGTCCAAGCCTGGTTGAGTTTCGGAGACTACAAGGTAGCTGCCAGCGTTCGCAGGACCTTGTTACTCCTTCCATATTTCTTTCCATTTTGTACTGATATTTAGACATTGGCTGTTATAGTTTTAAATACTTAGACGTCCATGACTTGGTGACACCCCGATATTTGGGGCTCGTTTTCCGCACTTTGTTCCAAATTTGAGTTTAACTTTGATTTTATGAAAATTTCCTGATATGGAAAGCCTTACTTTACTTTTATATTTAGTTTGGAAGTATTTTTGGGAAGGTCGGCTTGCCTAGTACCACCGATAGGCGCCATCACGACAAGTTAGGTTTTGGGGTCGTGATAAGTTGGTATCAGAGCCTAGGTTACATAGGTCTCACGAGTCATGAGTGGGTTAGTAGAGTCTTGCGGATCGGTACGGAGACGTTTGTACTTATCTTCGAGAGGCTGCAAAACCCTGAGGAAAATTTCACATTCTTGGATTCTTGTCGTGCGAATCTGTCTATTCTGGTAACTAAACACGTGTTGTTTCATTCTCTCACAGATGGTGAGGACTCGTGCTACCGGTCAGGAGGGCCAGCCACCAGTACCACCAGCCAGGGTCGCGAGAGGCGGAGGCCGCGCTAGAGGTCGTGGTAGGGGCAGAGGTGCAGCCCGCACAGTAGCTGGGGCAGTACTTGAAGACCCACCAGTTGCCCCATATCAGGACCAGATTCCAGTTGTTGATGCACCAGCTCAGGCACCACCTGTGCCTGTTGTGATTCCAGGCCTTCAGGAGGCCTCAGCTCAGATTCTGACATCGTGTACCGGCCTTGCTCATGCGGTCACTATCTCGACAACCGCAACTATTTCTCAGGCCGGAGGAGGCACTCAGACTCCCGCCGCTCGCATACCCGAGCAGGTTGTTTGGGGACTCCAGACACCGGGGGCACTACCAGCCCAACCGGTTGCAGCTGCCCAGGACTATGTGGTTCCCGCTATGCCCGAGGATGATCACCGTAGGTTGGAGAGGTTTGGGAGACTCCAGCCACCTTTCAGTGGCACAGAGAGAGAGGATGCCTAGGACTTCTTGGACATGTGTTAGAGGATACTCCATACAACTAGTATTCTGGAGACTTCTGGGGTCTTATTCATTACTTTTCAATTTTCCGGGGCTGCACTCAGATGGTGGGAGACTTACGAGAGGCGTAGGCCTATTGGCGTAGCACCCCTTACTTGGAAGCAGTTCTCTGTGGTCTTTCTAGAGAAGTTCGTGCCTCAGTCCCGCAAAAAGGAGCTGTGCAGACAGTTTGAGCAGCTTCGCCAGGGTGATATGTCTGTGATGCAGTATGAGATGCGATTCTCGGAGTTGTCTAGTCATGCTATCTGGTTGATTCCCATGGATAGAGAGAGGATCATGAGATTTATTGATGGCCTCACTTATCAGCTACAGTTGCTCATGACCAGGTAGCGGGTTTTGGGTGCTACCTTTGATGAGGTTGTCGACATTGCTCGGCAGATTGAGATGGTTCGCGGTCAGGAGAGGGTTGAGAGGGAGGCCAAGAGGCCTCGTGGTCAGGGTGGATTCAGTGGTGCTCCTTTTGGGGGTCAGTTCCAGCACGGTAGAGGTCGTCATTTCAGACAGGCCCAGACAACTCGACCATTTCATCGTGGTGCATCATCTGCCATGGTTCTCACAGTCATTAGCAGGGCCAATCATCATTCAGTGCACTACTGGAGAAGAGTTCTCATCATGCCCCGTCCACTCAGATATCCCCGGGTAGCTCTTTTGGGCATTAAGAGCAGCATTTTCTTTAGAGGAGGGGTTGTTTCTAGTGCGGAGATTTTGGTCACATTATGAGAGATTGCCCTAGGCTATTGGGTGGGACTCCACAGTGGAGTCCGATGGCACCAGCACCAGTTCCTCTACCACCCACCCACCCAGCCAGAGGTAGATCTCAGCCAGCTAGGGGTGGAGCCCAGTCAGCTAGGGGTCGCCCGAGAGGGGGAGGTGGATCAGAGGGTGACCAGGCCCGTTTCTATGCCCTCCCTGCTAGACCAGATGCTATTGATTCAGATGCTGTGATTACAGATATTGTCTCAGTTTGTCACAGAGATGCCTCTGTATTATTTTACCCTGGTTTCACTTATTCATATGTTTCCTAGTATTTCGCTCATTTTCTGGGTATGCCCCGTGAGTCTCTAGTCTCGTCTGTTCATGTATCTACTCCCGTAGGCGATACTATTATTGTGTACCGTGTGCATCGGTTATGTGTGGTGTTTATTGGGGATCTAGAGACCCGAGTAGACATTTTGCTGCTCAGTATGGTTGACTTTGATGTGATTTTGGGTATGGATTGGTTATCTCCATGTCATGTTGTTCTAGATTGTCACACAAAGACAGTGACATTGGCGAAGCTGGGATTTTCGAGGGTTGAGTGGAGCGGTTCTATAGATTATGTACCTACTAGGGTGATTTCATATTTGAAGGCTCAATGTATGGTTGAGAAGGGTTGCCTATCTTATTTGGCGTTTGTGAAGGATGTTGGTGCAGAGACTTCTACTATTGATTCTGTTCCGGTGGTACGATATTTTCCAGATGTGTTTCCTGTAGACCTATCAGGAATACCGCGTGTTAGGGATATTGACTTCGGTATTGATTTGGTGTCGGGCACTCAGCCCATTTCTATTTCACCGTATCGTATGGCACCGGTGGAGTTGAAGGAGTTGAAGGAACAACTTCAGGAACTCCTTGATAAGGGGTTTATTCGGCCTACTGTGTCACCTTGGGGTGCACCGGTTCTATTTGTAAAGAAGAAGGATGGTTCCATGAGGATGTGCATTGATTATAGACAGTTGAACAAGGTCACAGTCAAGTACAAGTATCATTTACCTCGTATTGATGATTTATTTGACCAGCTTCAGGGGGTGAGGGTGTTCTCTAAGATTGATTTGAGGTCCGGTTATCACCAGCTGAAGATTCGGGATTCGGATATTCTTAAGATAGCTTTCAGGACCCGATATGGCCATTATAATTTCTTAGTGATGTCTTTTGGGATGACCAATGCACCAACAACGTTCATGCATTTGATGAATAGTGTATTCCAGCCCTATTTGGACTCATTCATTATTGTATTCATTGATGACATCCTGGTATACTCTCGTAGCCAGGAGGAGCATGCCCAACACTTGAGGATTGTATTACAGAGATTGAGGGAGGAGAAGCTTTATACAAAGTTCTTCAAGTGTGAGTTTTGGCTAGGTTCCGTAGCATTCTTGGGGCACGTGGTGTCTAGTGAGGGTATTTAGGTGGATCCGAAGAAGATAGAGACGGTGCAGAGTTGGCCTAGACCGTACTCAGCCATGGAGATTAGGAGCTTCCTTGGTTTGGCGGGCTATTACCATTGCTTTGTGGAGGGATTTTCATCTATTGCATTGCCCTTGACCAAATTGACCCAAAAGGGTGCTCCATTCGGGTGGTTGGATGAGTGTGAGGAGAGCTTTCAGAAGCTCAAGACTGCTTTGACCACAACTTCAGTGTTAGTTTTGCCATCAGCTTCAGGTTCTTACACCGTGTATTGTGATGCCTTGAGGGTAGGTATTGGATGTGTTCTGATGCAGGAGGGTAGGGTGATTGCCTATGCCTCGCGCCAATTGAAGACCCATGAGAAGAACTATCATGTCCACGATTTTGAGTTAGCAACCACTGTTCACGCCTTGAAGATTTGGCGTCATTATTTTTATGAGGTTCATTGTGAGATCTATATTGATCACTGGAGTTTGCAGCATCTGTTTAAGCATAAGGATCTTAATTTGCGTCAGCGGAGATGGTTAGAGCTTCTCAAGGACTATGATATCACTATTTTGTACCATCCGGGGAAGGACAATGTGGTGGCCGATGCCTTGAGTCACCGAGCGGAGAGTTTGGGGAGTTTATCATATCTCCCAGCAGTAGAGAGACCCTTGGCATTGGATGTTCAGGCCCTAGTGGGCCAGCTTATCAGATTGGATATTTCGGATCCGAGTCGGGTATTGGCTTGTGTGGTCTCCAGGTCTTCTCTTTATGAACGTGTCAGGGAGCGTCAGTATGATGACCCACACCTGCTCGTTCTTCAGGACAAGGTTCAGCGAGGTGATGCTAGGGATGTGACTATTGGTGATGATGTCGTGTTGAGGATGCAGGGCCGGATATGTGTGCCTAACGTGGATGGGCTTCGGGAGTTGATTCTTGAGGAGGCCCACATCTCGCGGTACTCCATCCATCCGGGTGCCGCGAAGATGAACCAGGATTTGAGACAGCACTATTGGTGGAGGCAGATGAAGAAGGATATGGTTAGGTTTGTGGCTCGGTGTCTCAACTGTCAGCAGGTTAAGTATGAACATCAGAGACCGAGTGGCTTGCTTCAGAAGTTAGAGATCCCAGAGTGGAAGTGGGAGCAGATCACCATGGACTTCGTAGTTGGGCTCCCACGGACTTCGAGGAAGTTCGATGCTATTTGGGTTATTGTGGATAGGTTGACCAAGTCCGCGCACTTCATTCCAGTTGGCACTACTTACTCTTCAGAGCGGTTGGCTGAGATTTACATTCGAGAGATTGTTCGTTTGCATGGTGTCCCAGTTTTCATCATTTCAGATAGGGGCACTCAGTTTACATCAGAGTTTTGGAGGGCCGTGCAGCGAGAGTTGGGTACTCAGGTTGAGTTGAGCACATCTTTTCTCCCTCAGACGGACGGCAAGTCCGAGCGCACTATTCAGATATTGGAGGACATGTTATGCGCTTGTGTCATTGACTTTGGGGGTTTATGGGATCAGTTTCTTCCGCTCGCGGAGTTTGCATATAACAAAAGTTATCAGTCGAGCATTCAGATGGCTCTGTACGAGTCTTTATATGGGAGGAGGTGTAGATCTCCAGTAGGATGGTTTGATCCTGGTGAGGCTAGGCTCTTGGGTACAGACTTGGTCCAAGATGCATTAGATAAGGTGAAATTAATTCAGGAGCGGCTTCGCACGGTGCAGTCTAGGCAGAAGAGCTACACGGACAGGAAGGTCTGTGATGTGTCTTTTATGGTTGGGGAGAAGTTTTGCTAAAGGTATCACCCATGAGGGTGTTATGAGGTTTGGGAAGAGGGGAAAGTTGAACCCCCCCAGTTTATTGGGCCTTTTGAAGTGCTTCAGAAGGTAGGGGATGTGGCTTATAAGCTTGCCTTGCCACCCAGCTTGTCGAGTGTGCATCTAGTGTTTCATGTTTCTATGCTCCAGAAGTATGTTGGAGATCCGTCCCATGTTTTGGACTTCAGCACGGTTCAGTTGGAGGGTGATATGACTTATGATGTGAGCCAATGGCCATTTTGGATTGGCAGATTTGGAAGTTGAGGTCAAAGGATATAGCTTCAGTGAAAGTGCAGTGGAGAGGTCAGCCTGTGGAGGAGGCCACCTGGGAGACCAAGCGGGAGATGCGGAGCAGATATCCATACCTATTTGAGACTCCATGTATGTTTCTAGACCCGTTCGAGGACGAACGATTGTTTAAGAGGGAGAGGATGTAACGACTCGGCCGGTCGTTTCGAGAGTTATAGCCCCATTTTCCCCATTTCTACTTCCTTTTGTGCTTTTCATCTATATTATGATATATCGGGTTAGTTGGTTTGGGGCCCGAATGGTTTCGGAGTGAATTGAGACACATAGTCTCTCTATTAGAAGCTTAAGTTGGAAAAGTCAACTAGATGTTGACTTATGTATAAACGATCTCGGATTTGAATTTTGATGGTTCCGTTAGCTCCGTTAGATGATTTTGGACTTAGGAGCACGTTCAGAATGTGATTTGGAGGAACGTAGTGGAATTAGGCTTGAATTAGTGAAAGTTAGAATTTTGGCGATTTTGGCCGGCAGAGGAAATTTTGATATCAGGGTCGGATTGGCTTTTTGAAAGTTGGAGTAGGTTCGTGGTGTCATTTCAGACTTGTGTGCAAAATTTGAGGTCATTCGGACGTGGTTTAGTAGGTTTCAACGTCGTTTGTGGAATTCGGAAATTTCAAAGTTCATTTGGCTTGAATCCGTGTGTAATTCGTGTTTTTGGTGTTGTTGAAGGTGATTTGAAGGTTTGAAGAAGTTCGTATGAGGTTATGGGACACGTTGGTATGTTTGGTTGAGGTCCCGAGGGCCTCGGGTGAGTTTCGGGTGGTTAACGGATCATTCTTGGCCTTGGTGAGATTGCTGATATCTGTTGCTGCATTCTTCTGGTTTCCTCTTTCGCGATCGCGAGTGGGCTCTTGCATTCGCGAAGAGTGTTTTCTGAGTGGTGAATTTTTGTTCTACGCGTTCGTGAAGGGGAGGACGTGAACGCGAAGGTGTGTTCTGCGTGTGCATCCCGAACGCGAGAGAAGAGTCACATTCGCGAAGAGGGGTGAGGCAGTTGGGGACACTAGGTTCTTCTTCTACGCGTTCGCGAGGTGGTGGTCGCATTCGCGAAGGTCTGAGCTTGTAAAGCATCGGGTTCGCGAGGCATGTGTCGCGTTCGCGAAGAGTAAAATGGTGAGGCAGTCAAGTTGGTATACGCGAACGCGAGAGGACGGTTGCGTTCGCGAAGGGTAAAATCTGGGCAGACAATGTTAAATTCAAATCGAGGGTTTGAGCTCATTTTTCATATTTTGAGCTAGAGATCACGGATTTGGGCAATTCTTGAAGGGATTTTCGCGGAGTTGATTGGGGTAAGTGTTTCTCACTTGGTATTTGGTTAAATTCCATGATTATATCTTGATTTTTATCATTTAAATTATGATTTGGGGTGAAAAATTGGGAGGGAAAAAAGTGGAAGAGTTCTTGAGATGGAATTTTGAGGTTTTGAAGGGGATTTTGTTGTCGGATTTGAGTAAATTTAATATGACTAGACTCGTGAGTGAATGGGCTTTAGGGTTTTGTGATTTTTGTCGGATTTTGAAACGTGGGCCCGGGGGCCGGGTTTGAGCCGATTTCGAATTTTGGCTATAATTTGGTATTTTTCTTGTGAAATTGATTCCTTTAGCCTATATTGATCGTATTGTATTGCTTGTGACTAGATTCGGGACGTTTGGAGGCCGATTTGAGCGGCAAGAGAATTCTGGAGTAGGAGTTCTACACTGTTGAGGTAAGTAACAGTTATAAATCTTGTCTTGAGGGTATGAAACCTAGAGTTTGGTATAATGTGACTGTTTGGAGGTGACACACATGCTAGGTGATAGGCGTGAGGGTGTACGCCGTGAGGGATTGAGACTTGGTCTGTCTCGGGAGACTGTGAAGCCTAATAGCCTTTATTTGTGTTTATATGCATTCATGTCTACTAGAACTTGACTGCCTTTCATGTTAGAAATCATGCTTAGGCTATATTCCTGCTCATGGTAGTTATATTCAGTCATAGTGATTTTTGTACATATTTACCTCAGTCTCTACTATTTTCCCTGATGATATACTGTAATACTTTGATTTGGGCTGTTTTCTCTTTCTTTATTGAGAGCTATGAGACTAGAGAGGTTCATGACTGAGTGAGGCCGAGGGCCTGTTTGTGAGGTATTGTACCTTAGCACGTGAGTTGTCCGTGCGAATTCTGATGTGATATGGTGGCACATGAGTTGTCCGTGCGGGCCTTGATATGATATTATAGCACGTGAGCTGTTCGTGCAGCACGTGAGTTGTCCGTGCGGATTATAGCGCTTGGGCTGTAGGAGACCCTCATGAGTCTGAACACCCCCAGTGAGCGCAGGTACCTATTGAGCGTGTGTATTGAGGGCTGAGAGTTGAGTGTCGAGTTATTGAGGGTTTGAGTGACAGTATCTGTGAGGTTTCATCTATTTCATTTTGTTGATACATTTAGCTGAAAATTGTTTGGCTGGAATTGGTAATTATGCAACTGATCTTTTGCTCATGTTTACTCTTAACTGTGAAAATTATCAACTGAATTGTTCTGTATAGCTCATCACTACTTCTCAATTCCTTATTAATTTCTGTTACTTGCTGAGTTGGTTGTACTCATGCTACACCCTGCACTACATGTGCAAATCCAGGTGTGTCTGAGCACAGAGATTGTTGAGTCCAGGCCTGGTTGAGTTTCGGAGACTGCAAGGTAGCTGCCAGCGTTCGCAGGACCTTGTTACTCCGTCCATATTTCTTTCTATTTTGTACTGATATTTAGACATTGGCTATATTAGTTTTAAATACTTAGACGCTCATGACTTGGTGACACCCCGATATTTGGGGCTTGTTTTTCGCACTTTGTTCCAAATTTGAGTTTAACTTTGATTTTATGAAAATTTCATGATATGGAAAGCCTTACTTTACTTTTATATTTAGTTTGGAAGTATTTTTGGAAGGTCGGCTTGCCTAGTACCACCGATAGGCGCCATCACGACACGTTAGGTTTTGGGGTCGTGACACAAAGTCAACCTAAGGTCAAACTTAGAAATTCTTTTAGCCTTCAATTTACTAGTTTTCAACAAATTACGTTAACTCAAATTAGGGACTTCCGAATTTGATTCCGGGCATACGCCCATGTCCCACTATCCGAGTCTGTTTACACAAAATGTTGACCGTAGTCAACTCAAATGAGTTTTAAGGCAAAACTTTATTTAGTATTTCACATAAAAAAATTTCGGAAAAAGATACAGACTATGCATGCAAATCGAGGAAGGCTAAACTGAGCTTTTCAAGGTCTCGGAACCTAGAAACGAAGGCTAAAACTAAAAATGACATATCGAGTTATCACAGATTTTTGGGTTAGTTTTCTGTTCTAATTATCAAAATGTGCCCTCACAAAAAAGCTCTCAAAATGGTTGGATTTGATTTCTAGTCGCGGAGCGTTTAGTTAGTGGAAGAGCTACAATATTAGGTACAAGTTCAGATGAACTCACTAGCTTTTGCTTAAACTCACTAATATCCGTGGTCATTTGCTTCCGTTGTTTATACCTGTATTGCGCGAAGGTTAGACAAAAACTAAGTGAAGAAGGGGCAGGTTTATAATCTCTTGCAAAGCCAAACAAGGGGAAGAATGTTAAAAGAAAAGAAGGGGAATTGTATAACAAACGTATCAGTACAATTTTCAAAACCAGCATAAAATTGAAGTGTAAGAACATCATACAATCTCACTTCTAACAAACCAATAGGAGAAAATAAAACCAAAAAGCAATTTATGCCTCTGAATTTAAGGCTCTTTGGCTATATTCTGAGGCAAAAATTTGTTTTGATTAAATAAAAGAAGATCAAAAATCTTGAAACTCTTTGTGTCTAATCCAAAATCTTGAAAACAATAGAGAAAAGAGAATGAAAGCTTTGATACAACATTTAAACTGCTGCACTTTTGCACACTGGGCATGTATTCTTCTGCATAAGCCATTTCTTTATACACTCAATATGATGGTAGTGTCCACATTCAAGTCTTCCTATTTCATCATCAACTTTGTATCCTTCCTGTAGAGATAATATTTATTGTCAAAAAGAATGTTAATATCAGTAATATTCTATTATTGTGTGCTAAATTTTTTAAGGAAAAAAAAAGGACGGTCGGCTGCGCTAAGCTCCCGCTATATGCGAGGTTAGGGGAAGGGTCAGACCACATTGGGGTCCATATGTAGCCTTACATTATATTTCTGCAAGAGGCTATTTTCACGGATTGAATTACCTCTTGTTCGCATGACGACAACTCGTATCATCATTGCGCAAAAAATAAAAAGGGCAACCCGGTGTGTTAAGATGTTTCTTATGTGCTGGGTCTAGGGATGGGTCAGACCACATTGGTTCAATTATATGCAGCTTTACCTTGCATTTCCGCAAAAAGCTGTTTTCACAGATTGAATTCGTATCCTCTTAGTTGCACGGTGCCAACTCTTATCGTTGCCAAAAAAAAAAAAAAAAAAAAAAGAGAAAAAAGAAGTGGAATAGTGAACTTACTTGGCAAATGGTACATTTCCAGGCTTTATCAGTGGAGATGAGAACCGGAGAGGAGTCAATTGTTGAGAGCTTAAACTTTCTTATATATTGGACTATCTTCTCTTCTGCTAAACCTGTGCCTACATACCCAATCCTATCACTCAATTCAACCAATTGCTGCAAAAGAAAACACCAAAAGGCTAGATCACTTCAATTCGATGCATATGTATATCGTAAGGAAATTAACTTATATATATCGACAATTTAAAGAATTTTTTATACTGTCTCGTGTACTTAAAACACGAACCTCATATGACATATCATCTACATCCAGTCTCCAGGATCCATGTTGATCATCACCATCTAAATCTCTAGCAAATTGCAGGTTCTGTCTGAGGATCTGCAACGTTCGAGTGAGATCAAAATTTGATCATACGATAAACGTTCAAGTGATAAACAGGGACGCAATTGGTGTAAACATCAGGTGTGGATAAGTTTTTAACTTACAAGAGGACGACAATGAGAACGGGGACATTGGTGCCTTATATTAGAGGCATGCAACCTAGAAATTTCTTCCCCATTTGCAGTTCTCCTTGCAACACGAGAATGCTATTCGGATACAATTTAAAACATACACAATTTAGTAAACTTCTGTTAGTGAGTTGTGACATTAAAAGGAAGGAGCTTAATATAGTACAGAAGAACTGCTGCCTTTTATGTCCATATATTCGGAAACTATAAGAGCTTAATATAGACAAGAACAGAGAAATTTTATAGCTATTCTGAGTTTGATCATTCATTTTACAACATGGAAACTATAGACATTTCAAAAAATAACCAGACAAGGATTAAGATATTATTATGAGCCAAAAATTAGGGTCCTTAAACTGTAAGCCATATATAAAGCTAATGCAGTTAGATAGAATAGAGTAGTCAACATGGTCTTACTGAATAGAAAATGGTTGTAACCAGGGGCGAAGGTACTGTATATGTTTCCGAACCCAGTAGCTTTAGCTTATACCTTTGTATATGCGTTGAAAAATTTACTAAAGAAGTACAAATGGTCTATTTCTAACGTAGTAAATCAAATGAGATGTGCTAGTCCGAAATTGAATCTATAAAATTTAAATCCTTAACCCCCTCTAGTTGTGAACTATAAAGTCCATATCATGTTCATATTCCTGTATTAATAGGGATGGCAATGGGGCAGTGCGGATGCGGGACGGGTTTGAACCTATGCAGTGCGGGGAGGATTTGTGACAGTGTGGGTGCGGGTGCGGGGCGGGGTGGGTTGAATTTTTTTTAAAAAAAAAAATTGCGGTTGCGGGCGGTTGCGGGTTGACGCGAGTATGGCTGCAGGTTTGGCCAAGAAACATATACTGATTCAAAATTTTACATTGATGCTGCTTATAATAGTCTACTAGGGTTGTAGTATATATTATTTTACTTATTAGATTACATGGTTTCTCACCTTTATAAATAAGATGGACTCAGAGCTATTTGTACTTTTCCTTTCTTGATGATTTGGGGATTGAAGTTTCAACTTTCAAACGACTCATTGCAACAGGAATATAAAATGTTAAAACAACCAAGCTTATAGCAATTGTAATTAAAAAAGACAAAAACTTAAACATAAAACTCATTAATTTAGAAAAGTCTTCCTAAATTGCAAACAATTAGTGAAAAAAAGAAAAGATAAACCATTACTTGATATGGTATCAACTGCAAGACACTGTCACTTTGGTTTTGTTAGGGAGGTGCTTGTATAGGATTTGGGTTTAATTTAAATTAATACTATTTAAGAAAAATCGAAAAAGAAGTTTATGAATCTTAATTTTTATTATCAAATTCATTCAAAAAAGAAAAAAAAAATTAAGCGGTGCGGGGCGGGGTGGATTGAAAACAACAAATTATTTAATGCGGGGAGGTTGAAATTTTCACGGGTTTATGTCCGCAACCGTACTGCACCGTTTGACATCCCTGCCTACCCGTATACCGGAGGCATCAGGAGAGACAATCTCATTCCTTTTAACAGGTGCATTTTGTTGCTAAAATAATCTAAGTTCTATGCAGTCGGGCGGATTTAGGGGGCGAAACCCCCTTCGCCAAAAAATTACACGGCAAAATCTGTTTTTTATTTTTATATACTAAATTTTGAATCCCTTGACACAACCCAAAAGTATAGCTTAGTGGTCAAGAGGGTTCAAAACCTTTGTAAGGTCATAGGTTCAATTCCTACTAGCTATAATCTTTTTTAACTTTTTTCTTTTTGAACCCCTTCGCAGAAAATCCTGGATCCCCCACTGTACACATTGACGAAGTTAAAAAAAGCATTTACACTATTAGATAATTTCTAAGGTAGTTAAGGGTAACTCTATTAAATAAGTATTAACCGTCACATAAAATAAATGGTAAGTAACCTGCTATAAAATTTAAAACTAAAGTGAATATATATAACTTAAATTCATAATAAGTCTTTTACCTCTCTGTTGTTTGATCTTTGAGAAGTGGTTCTTGGTCTAGGAGCAACATCAGAAGCAGAACCAATCCCAGGAGGAGCACAACAAACATCAGGAATATCAACAACAACATTAGCTAGATTCCTAGTACTTTTACTTGACAATGTGGTCTTATTTCTCCTTGTATTTTTCTTCCTTATTTGGTTAGTACTCTCCCATTGTGCTGCTGATCTTATAACTGCCGGTGCCGACACCGGCGGCGAGTTTAACTTTCCTTTACATCCTAGCCCTCCAATTCCAAAACTCACTGACATAAATTTCTTCTTATTTTTAGGCTTTGCACTGAAAAAACTTTTAGAATCAATTGTATTATTGGTTGAGTTTGGTTTGTTTCTTGGGTTTTTAAGTTTTGAATGATCAATTGTTGATATAGGCATAGTGTAAAGAAAATGAAATATGAGATGTGATATGACCTTAGAGATCACAAGGGAGAAGAGAACAAAGGAATCATAGTTTCAAAGGTTTTGATCATTTGTATACAAATGGAAACGAGAAAATGACAAAAAGAGTGTCCTATGTTTGAGATTGATTCACTATAGTCCTTTAAATATAACTTTGAGCAATTTTGATCCTTTAAGTTTGCTAAAAATTAGTCTTTTCGGTCTCTGTCAAATATTTAACAGGAACTATGGGGAAAAAAGTCCGTGAACTTATATTTGGAGGTGCAGTTGTTGTTATTTTTGGTCTATTTCTGATAGTTTGTACTGTTATTTTGTTACAATTTCTAAATTTTAACGAGATTTTCGTGTTGTGTTTGTAGTTAACTTTTTACAGTTTTCATAAAATCTGACAGGCAGAGTTTATTAAATATTTTGATAGGGAATAAGGGTGTGTTTGAAATAACGGAAAATATTTTCCGTGGAAAACAGAAAATTAAAAATACAAAAAAAAAAAAAAATATGCAGGGGTGGGGGTGGGGTGCAAAAAAAATGAAAAAACAGAAAATTCAAAAATAAAAAAAAAAGGTATAAAGAAAAAAAAATTGTGTAGGTAGGGTAGGGTGGGTGGACGGTGACAGAAAAGGAAAAAAAATCTTTTTGGAAAAGGGGCAGGGTAGGCGAGAGAAGGGGGAGGGGCTTGGGGTTAGATGTGAGAGTAGGTGGAGTTTTTCGAAAATATTTTCCTAACTTTTTCTAGGGAAGTCATTTTCCTCCAATTTTAGGAAAATGTGATATGTAGGAAAATATTTTTCAAACTATTTTGTGCAACCAAACAGTTTAAAATGAGAAGTCATACCAAACACACCCTAAAAGTGATCACTTTTTGAAAAACAACTAAAAGTATTAGGAGTATATATTTTAGGGACTACTTTAAAACTAGCCAAAATAAGGACCATTTTTGTCATTTATTCAATTGAAATATTTGAATTTTTGTGTATATGAAACTGTGGTTTTTATTGAAAGCTGCTTCCTATTTTGGATTTCTTGGAGGGAGGCCAAACAGGACAAATGAGGAAGTATTGATTTTTCAAAACACAGTTGTCTGTCTTCTTCTATGTGTTGTTTTTAAGATTTTTTTTTCCTTCTTGTTTCGGTTCTGTTAGTTGCAAACAAAATACTTGCTGTCTTTTATTTGTACCTTTATTTTGTACATATTCCTTTTGTACTTTTTCACCTTCCCTTTACCTATTCTAATAATTGTTTGAGAGACAGTTTGTCTAACTAGTAACTTTTGATTGGTAACTTTGTTTTAGGTCAATTTGAATTCTGGGGTAAAGAAAAGGATAATAACCTATGATTATAATTTTCCTTTTGACTTTGCTGTCAACTTCTGTAATTCATAAAGTCATTGCTCAGTACTATTTTGGAGTTGAATTCATAATTATACTAATAAACAACCTTTAGTCATTCACTCCTTTATATGAGCTACATCATTTGAGCATGGTTAAATCCACATATCATATATATATTCAAAAAGAGGAAGAAAAAAAAGGGTTACCAATTAAGCAGTCAAAAGTTCACAACAAATTATAAGCAGGTTGATGAGAATTGGTCTCTGATCTTTTCTGAAAAAGTATTTAACTTATTTATATTAATAATATAAAGAAATTTTACATTATCTGTGTATTTTAACTGGTCATAGCCAATAATCTATCTTATTTTTTAAGTTACTAATTTTACTTTTATTGGACGGTTACTTGCTATCTTTTAAACTATGTAATTTATTTTTTACTCGATTTGGTCACTTAAAAGATAGTCAAGTAGATGTTCATAATAATTTACACAAATAATCTGAAAAATAAGGCATGTAACATAATGAATTGCACTAGCAGTGTCACTATCGTTGCAAGTTAAATCCATTATTCGTTTCTTCATCTTCCATTTTTTCTTTTTCCATATTCTAATGTTGTCATATAGGTTACAGGTTCGAACCGTCGAATCAGCCACTTATGCTTGCATCAACTGTCTACATCACACCCTTGGGGTGTGACCCTTTCTCGGACCCTGTGTGAACACGGGATGTTTCGTGCACCGAGTTATCTTTTTATATTCCAATTCCAATGGAGATCAAATTGAAATCGGCAGAGGGTCAAATATACTCCTCTACTTTCGAAAATGGTCTAAGAATACCCCTCGTTATACTATTGGGTTATCTATACCCCTGCAGTCATACTTTGGGTTCAAATATACCCCTCATTTAAACGGAGGGACACGTGTCATCGTTCTGTTGGTCAATTCTAAATATCTCCTAATTAATTAAAAAGACTCATTACCTATACCCGAAAAATAATTTTTTTTTGTAAAAACTGGAAAAAACTAAAAAATATTTTTACTCAAAAACTTAAAAAAACAAAATATTTTTTTTCTAGTTTTTACAAAAAAGACTACTTTAAAAAGCTGAAAAATATTTTCTAAAACAATATTTTTGTAAAAACTGAAAAGCATTTTTCTAAAGCAATTAAAAACTAGAAAAAACTAAAATATTTTTAACTAAAATCTGAAAAAAAAAGTAAATATTTATTTTTTCAGTTTTTACAAAAATATTACTTTAGAAAATTGCTTTTTATTTTTTTCAGTTTTTACAAAAATATTTTTCAGCTTTTTTTAAAGCACTTTTTTGTAAAAATTGGAAAAAAAATATTTTCGTTTTTTTTCCAGTTTTTAGTAAAAACAATTCAGTTTTTTTCAGGTTTTACAAAAAAGATTACTTTAGAAAGTTGATTTTCAGCTTCTTCTTTTTTTCAGTTTTTACAAAAACATTGTTTTAGAAAATATTTTTCAGTTTTTTCTAAAGCAGTTTTTTTGTAAAAACTGGAAAAAAAATATTTTCGTTTTTTTTAGTTTTTAGTAAAAATAATTTCAGTTTTTTCTAGTTTTTATAAAAAAAAAAATGCTTTAAAAAATTATTTTTCGGATATATGTAATGAGTCTTTTTAATTAATTTGGAGATATTTAGAATTGACCATGAGCATATTTGGCCCTTTGCCAAATTGAAATTCACATATGGAGTTTCCGGAGAAGAGGGAAGAATGATGTAACATTTGAAAGGGGTAGATGAATATGCAGTTTTAGCATTTATGATTTTAGTTGAATGTTTGAAAAGGAAAGGTCAGTCGTATATAAAATTCTATGAAAAAATTGGTTACCAACTTAAGTGGTCCATGCATATATATATTTCAATTTCTTTTTGTTACATTAATTCCATCACAAATAATTTGAACTTGTTCTATTTATCTCAAATTTAAATAAAGAAATTTAAAAAACGACTACAAGGCCAACTTCTAAATACAAGGCCACAGAATTGGCCATTCGTTGGGGGTATTATGGGTAAAGTGCAGGTAGCCGATTTTGGTCAATATTGTCCCTTATATTTGAGGGTAGGTTTATTTTGGTCCCTCAAATATAGTCCGGAGTATATATTTTTTTTGGCTATTATTTTTATAGCGGCTATACAGTGTCATTTTCTCATTGAAAACTGACACAGAAGGGGATATTTTCAAGGTCAAAATTTTAGAAGACATTATCTAAAAATGAGGAATTAAAGTGATAATTTGCGTTATCCAATAAAATGAGAGGATACATTTTGCTTCAGAGCAAAAGATTTGCTTCATGAATCAGAGTTGGGTAACACCGTTAGTTTTTGAACATATTGTGTCGGTGAGACTAAAGGTGCTCCACTTTAGCATACTTAAGGGACTAAAGGTGCTCCGATTTAGCACATTTAAGGGACTAAATATGCTCAGGGTTATATTTGAGGGACCAAAATAGATCTAGCCTCAAAGATAAGGGACAATATTGGCCAAAAACTCAACTGAAGTTTATAGATTTTTACAAATTTATAGCCTGTTTGGGAATAAGTTAAATAATGTGAAAGCGCCGAATATAACTTAAATGGCCAGGTAAAACTGGCTACGGGTGCAAATAATTCGGGTTTAATTGGACTATTGGAGGGTCCATAAAACTACAATTTGGGCCCATAATGGTGAACCTCCCAAGTCTAGACAATCTTGCAAGGGGCAACCTTCTAATGTGCAAAGACATCGTACTCGAAATTATTTAAATGTTATATCACGAAACAGTTATCTTATTTTTACCTTAAAATATTTAGTTATATAGGTGCCAGATTAAGAGGAGATGGCAGACTTACTTTCGTAAACTTCTGAATGAAGAAGGGGATCGGGATATTGTGCTAGGCGAATTGGAGCATTCCGAGAGTCACCGTGACTTTGGGTACTGCAGGCGTATCGAGGTTGAGGAGGTCGTGGGAGCTATGCGTAAGATGAGTAGGGGCAGAGCGACCGGGCCAGATGAGATTCCGGTGGAATTTTGGAAGTGTGTGGGGAGAGCAGGTTTGGAGTGGTTGACTAGGTTGTTTAATATTATTTTTAAGGGGAAAAGAATGCCGGATGAGTGGAGGTGGAGTACGGTGGTTCCATTGTATAAGAACAAAGGTAATATCCAGAGTTGTAACAATTATAGGGGTATCAAATTACTGAGTCATACCATGAAAGTGTGGGAGAGAGTGGTTGAAGCGAGGGTGAGGACGACGGTGTCTATATCCGACAACCAGTTCGGATTCATGCCGGGTCGTTCGACTACAGAAGCTATACACCTTGTTAGAAGGTTGGTGGAACTATACAGAGAGAGGAAGAAGGATCTGCACATGGTGTTTATTGACCTAGAGAAAGCGTATGACAAGGTTCCTAGAGAAATTCTCTGGAGATGCCTGGAGGCAAAAGGTGTGTCGGTTCCCTACATTATGGCGATTAAGGACATGTATGATGGGGCTAAGACTCGGGTTAGGACAGTAGGAGGTGACTCTGAGCATTTTCCTGTTGTAATGGGGCTACACCAAGGTTCTGCGCTCAGTCCGTTCTTATTCGCCCTGGTGATGGACGCGTTAACACACCATATTCAAGGGGATGTGCCATGGTGCATGCTATTCGCCGATGACATAGTTATGATTGATGAGTCGCGAGCCGGTGTTAATGAAAGGCTGGAGGTTTGGAGACAGGCTCTTGAGTCTAAGGGTTTTAAGCTGAGCAGGACGAAGACGGAATACCTGGAGTGTAAGTTCAGCGCTGAGCCAGGGGAAGTGGGCGTGGATGTGAGGCTTGATTCGCAGGTCATCCCGAGTAGAGGCAGCTTCAAGTACCTTGGTTCGGTTATCCAGGGGGAAGGGAGATCGACGAGGATGTCATACACCGTATTGGGGTAGGATGGATGAAGTGGAGGTTAGCATCTGGAGACCTGTGTGATAAGAGAGTGCCACCGATACTCAAAGGTAAGTTTTATAAAGCGGTGGTTAGACCGGCCATGATGTATGGGGCTGAGCGTTGGCCTGTTAAGAACTCACATATCCAGAAGATGAAAGTTGAAGAAATGAGGATGTTGCGGTGGATGTGCGGGAACACTAAAATAGATAAGATTAGGAATGATGATATTCGGGAGAAGGTGCATGTGGCTCCCATTGATGACAAGATGCGGGAAGCGAGGCTTAGATGGTTCGGACATGTTCAGAGGAGAAGCCCAGATGTTCCGGTACGGAGGTGTGAGCAGCTGGTTACGGAGGGCACGAGAAGAGGTAGAGGGCGGCCTAAGAAGTATTGGGGAAAGGTGATCAGGCAGGATATGACGAGGCTCCAGATTTTCGAGGACATGACACTTGATAGGAAGATGTGGAGGTCGAGTATTAGGGTTGTAGGTTAGGAGGTAGTTGAGTCGTGCCTTACTTCATAACATGGTGGGACTAGCCATGTAGGGTTTTTTTCTAAGATAACTAGTGGGAATGTTGTGGCTTACTATTTCTCTTTTCAGTGCAAGCCCTATTTACTAGCTATCGCTTTTGCTTTACATCTTTGTTCTAGATTTCATAAGGTTCCTATTTTTCTTATGACTGTTGTGGTGATACTAATATTTACTAATATTATCTCCCTTTACTTTGCATCTTTCTTCTGGATTTCATGGTGTTCCTATTTATCCTATGATTGTTGTTGTGATACTAATATTGTCTCCCTTTTTGCCCCTTTTGTTTTTTTATTTTTTTGAGTCGAGGGTCTTTCGGAAACAGTCTCTCTACTCCTTCGGGGTAGGGGTAAGGTCTGCGTACACACTACCCTCCCCAGACCCTATTAGTGAGATTTTACTGGGTTATTGTTGTTGTTGTAGGTGTTATAATTAAAAGAATTTCTTGTGTGGCTGAGCTTATCTTCACTTTGTCTATTTGCGTAAAATATGGTTAAACTATCTATACTAATTTATGCAAACAAAATTACAGATTCATTGGCTATAAAGTCCTCGAAATTTATAAGAAGTTTTGTAACACCAAGAAATTAAGGTATTAGGATGGTTTACTTAGTCAAGACTAATGAATAATTATAAAAAAAACCTCTTTTTTGTGCCTAGTTTATTAATCCCACCGTCATATATGTTTAATTTGTTTATAAAGAGTGTCCAAAACGCAATTACAAGTGCTACGCTCAAGTCCTAGTTTGCAACTTGTAGAGATGAATAGTGCAACATGCTTGAACGAAATAATGGCTATATTTTGCAAAACTAAATGTATCAGTCTTACTCATGTTAGACTTTGCAGACACTCAATATATGAGGTGTCATTGAATCAATGGCCATATATGGGTTGGGATCACAAGATATATAAGAGGAAATTGCAAGGTTTAAAAGGAAAAGAAATAAGAATGTCAAAAGATACAAACCAGCAAAATTACTTAAAAGTGTGACCTAGCGATCAATGAAATGAGTAAAAATCATAATAAGACCAGAGTTCAAATATCAGTATAAAGACAATAAAATGCTAGATGATTTCTTCATATGTTGTCTAAAAAATGACGGATCGAGTTATCTTGTCCCTGATGGCTTGTTGAGCTATAGATAGGGGCGGAGTTAGGACCGAACCTCTTTTTCCCGAAAAATTAAATTGTATATACAAGTTAAAAGTTATTTCTATCTATATACAGTAGATGTTAAATATTCCCTTTGATTTCTCCATATGTTTATTTCATTATATTTATAATTTTTTAAATGAAAACTCTGGCTCCGCTACTAAGTATAGACATACAAGCATGTTAGGCTGCCTCAGATGACTGTCACAGATTGAAGGCCTGAATGAGAACAGATAACAAAGATCTCTGTAGTGTTAAAGGTATGCAACATATCAGCCCTACTTTTGTTGGATTATTGGAGCCCATCACTTGTTCTTTGTTTGATCCATTTAGATTTTCCATGTTATAAATGTCAGAAATAAAATACAAAAATTAACTAACACTACAATGATTGATTATGGGCAATGAGTTCCTTCTCTTTCCATGTCCCTGCTCTTGTTTGCATTCTCTGAGCCTAGCTAGATTTATTTATTTTCTTGCAGGACCTCTGTTTTGTTTTGCATGGACATAAACAGTACAAGAGAAAATAGGGCCATTCTGTAAGTTCAACTGAATCCATTGTGTTAAAAAAAAGCAAATTTCTGATAGATGTCCCGTTAGAAATTTGCTCGTCAGAAAATCCCGTTAGAAACGTTTCTGACGAGTTAATTTTTGAATTCCGTGAGAAATTCGTGTTTTTAGTAGTATGTATTTTGCTCGAAGTGTGTATGTACATGCAAAAATGTGCATGCATATATATAATATATAGGCCTATGCTCATTTTGAACCCACTACTTCTAGATTCTGGATTCGCCGCTAAATAATTGTACTACTACTTTATATAGAGCATATATGTCTCTTTTTTTCAAGCATCACTTTGACTTCTATCTACACAAACATAGCAATATTTGTTTTGTGAAAGAGTCAAATAATGGATTCTAATTCTTCTGACTATCTCCTAAACCATGCTACTATTCCTTCTATTTATTATCAAGGCAATAGAGAGAATGGTAACTTTATTGATTTGGGGCTTAGCCTTAAAGTTTTGCAACCAGAGGCCTATTATCCATCTGTTCATGGTATGTATGTGTTTCCCATTTTTTCCATGTTTGGTTCTTGCAGTGACATTCTAAATTAACAAGATTTTATTGAGTTGCATTTAGTTTACCTTTGTCTCCTTTGAAGTTTTAGACAAAAATGTTAGCAATATTAGAACGACGAGTCATGATTTCAACTTATAGGTACTAAACTTTACAAAGACAACTTCAAATGCTAATTAGTAATAACTAATTCTAAATTTAACGTGTATGTACTGAATTATTTTTTCAATACAAATACACTGTTCGAATAAAAGCTATTCGGTTTCGGTCGAAACCGTATTTGGGCTTCTACCTCAACCCCTACACATGTCTCCAAATTGCTACTGCCCCGTGTCGGATCATCTAAAAATACACTGCTTTTGGAGAATCCGCTACGCACCTAACGATATTTTTGAAGAGTCGGAGCAACATAACACATGATCATATACATACAGTATCCGATCAAACTTATTTGCTTATTAGGTCTTTCACCATCTATTTTTTTTCCCAAAAAATTAAATGTGAGATTGCTCATCATTTAGTACTTACTATTAGGTGGCTATGACGAGTTGATGAATTGGCAACATCTGCATCCCCAACTAAGGAATAATTCAAGAACAGATCAATATCCTACGAATTTTGTTGAAAGTTATGATGATGAAGCTGAAGGAATTCAAAGCAAAGAGAGTTGGGCTTATGTAAAAGTTAACATGGATAGAGTTATTGTTGGCAGGAAAATTTGCATTCTTGAACATTCAGACTATTCTAGCCTTGCAATTCAACTAGAAGACATGTTTGGTATGTTCTATAGTACCAAAGATTTAATAAGAAAATCATATTTTGCAAACTGAATTATCCAACATATTGGACATTTTAGAAAAATAAGATGTAATCATTTGTTACTTATTCATATCACTACTAAAAATTCGCTTAAAATCGTCCGAAAAAACCGACCAATTTCGGTCGATAATGGCCAATAACCGTCCAAAACGCGACCAATTACGTGTAGTCGGTAATTGAATGCTCACTTTTGGTCGCTTTTTTGGACCAGCCGGATTTTACCGGATGTCGAGTGGTGATATCATTCTTATTGTTCCAATTAGTGTACTATTAATTAAGTGAGATGTTTAAAGACAAGTAAAAAGTAATATACAAAAGTACTCTTACTACTAAGGCTATCAAATCTCTTTATTAGGGGAAGAACTTTAAAAGACAGATAATATGGACCCGAGAAAGTATATAATTTTGCTTGTGTCGGAAAGCAATCCATATCCGGGCTAAGGCTATTTCAAGATGGTTCAGAATTTTCCCTATTTTACAAGGGGAGGGATGAGCAGTGGAGGACTGTAGGAGATGTTCCATGGAAGTGAGTATTATTATTAAACTTCTCTTTTTCCCCCTTTATTTATGAATAAGGATAATTTGGCTATTAGCGTAAAGATTTTCTTACACTATTAGTCATGTGCTAGCAAGTTTTAAGTATTTGTTATATCGTCAGTGCATAGAATTTAATCTTTTATTTTTTATATGACTACATGAACAGTCAGTATACGGATCGCGTGAAGAGGCTAAGAATTGTGAGGAAAGATGAAGCATTCATCACAAGTTCATCTGCATTACTAAGTTCTGTTTGATACTCAAATCTCAGTTTAGCAGAAGAAGAAAGAGTCCTCTGATTTCTGCTACAACTTTGAAATGTTAACATTTGTTTTTTGTGACTTATTTAATGGTATTAATCCTATTATAACGAGTCTATATATGATTTCGATTTCCATTATCCCTTCCCCAATCGCCCAATGTAATGGAAAATCCTGTTTGAAAAAAATATTTCCATGCAAATGTTTGGCGTACAAAGAGCTAGTATTGTCATGAGGGCACAAAAGTTTTTATTTTCGCTCCCAAAATTTTGAGGCCTTAATAGTACATTTTATAATTTTATTTTTGCTTAAACAATAATTAAATTATACTTTGTAGAAAAGAGTACAAATATTTTATAAAAAAATGAAAGAAAGAAAGATTGCCTACTTTTTAATAGTAGAAATATTTTAGAATTTTAATTAACTATTTAAATCTTCATACTATTAAATAAGTTTTTTGCAACAACATCCAAGGCAATGTATTGCAATATATGGCTAATATCTTATTAACTTGAATTAATTCTTATCAATATAAATAAAAATTTTAATATATGAATTAAGCGTTTTATGTCTTTCAAAAAGACTATACTATAAACGAATTATGGAAAACAAGGGAACACTAAATCTCGCTTTTGGTCAAATTATTCCAAAAATCTCTCTTCCCTAGCTAGCCGTTTGTTGTTAATCATCAATTATTCCCATGATTCTTTCCTAGCTGTTAGTTCTAGTTTTTTAGAATTATCTTTGTCTTGCCTAATTTACTTTCCAATTTCTTGTGTATATAATGCAATCTTGAGAAAATTCTAGTTCAATTCTCTTTTATAGAAATTAATAGAGAAACTTCTACCTAGGAGCTTTTTTTTTTGGACATTTTCTGTTGCAAGTAGAATATAAATAGAATGTCCAGCACTAACTTCACCAATTGTTTGTTATAGTGTATATTCCTAAATCATCACTCGACAAATGTTGTTCAAATTCTTTTCAAGCTCATATGGAAATCTATTCTCGCCATGAATATTAATTTTACGGACAAACAAAGGGATCTGGTTCTCTAAAGGAAATATATCCTTAATACACATTGAGTATGTTCTACTATCCTGTGTCCAGACAGGACCAAATCTATCCCCAAAGCCACCAAAGAAATTAAATGACTTTAGGCTCCAACAAAATTAAGAATTAAAAATTACTTAATTATGTACTTATCATTAATTATATTTGGTTACTTTCTACTTTTTTTTTGGTCTTAATTCACTCGAACTTGAATCCATGTTCTTTATAATGTTGGATTTGTACGATCTTTTCTTCTAACTTTTTGGGTAAACTTGCAACATTTTTCAAGCTAATTAGATTTTTAATGATTAGAATCCATTCACTTTTGAATTTCATTATGGTATTATTAGTTCAACTTAAATTTGAAAACACTTTAATTGGCATACTCAAGGTAAGAAGTGTTAATTCTTTTTTTTTTTTTTTAAAGATTGTATTGCTTATAGAATACGTGTAAAAAAATTATATATTAGTTGTCTTAGTTGAAAAAAAAAGTCAAAGCTAAAATCAATAAAATCTCATCTAACATTAAATAAAGGGGATGCATATTTCAATTATTAATTATAAAAATATAATTAACTACTTTGCAATTTAAAAAAGTGAGTAATCTATTCACCGTTGTGGTTATGTTATTTTTAAAAGATACAAGTTCCTCATATCTGTTATTATAATACATGTAATACATACTGATTTTACTAATAAAATTTACACGCCATGTAATCTATCTACTGTTGTAAGCTTCTTTTTTTTTTTTTTTTTTTTTGGGTAACTAACTTAATTTTATTAATCACCAAAGCAATCAATTACAAAGCCATAGCTAAGCCAACAAAGCTAGCTATCTCAATAGGAAATAAACACAACAAACTACCTACTCTCTACTTTGATCATATTAGAAGACATAGGACTGCAGTTGAGTTTTGATCCTAGGGGTTGCCCGAACACAGCAAATATAAGCTATCTCCTTTGCAATGTTTTCATATTGCCTACTCCTTTGTTTAAATATGCGTAAGTTCCTCTCGATCCAAATATGGTGAATAACCTCTGCATAGACAAGTTTGAAGATTAGTGCTTGTTGGTATTTCCAGCTTGAACACTTGATGACCCATTGACTGTATTCACTCCAATCTCTTGTAGCAGGCTCATGTAACTGTATCCAATGCCATACTTTTGTCCATACAACTCTTGCATATCTACAGTGTACAGACATGTGTTCTTTTGTTTCTTCCCGCTCTTGACATAAGGCACACTGTGTATTCACATGTATACCCCATTTGCTTAATCTATCAGTTGTCAATAGTCTTCTATGCATCAATAACCACATTGTAAACTTTGCTTTTGGTCGTGCAGCATTGTTAAACATGATGCTTTTCCATTCAACCCTTGCATAGTCACCAAGCAGATGAAAGTATATTTTTCTGATTAGGCTCTTCTGAGATGTCTGTGCAAGTATAATACTCTCTAGGGAACCTCGAGCTTCAAAGATCTTCCTAACCATCCAGCAAGCCTATTGAGGGGTCGGGGTAATGTTGAATTACTGATTTTTGATGTAGTAAGTATGGATCCATCTAATCCATAGCTTATCTTCCTTATGAGCCACATCCCAGCATACTTTAGCTATAGCAGCTTTGTTCCAGATTTGCAGATTTGTAAGGTTCAGCCCACCTCCAGGTTTGGGTAGATATACCTTATCCCATGCTAGTAGAGCTTTCTTTGTGATCACATTGGTACCTGACCACACATAGGATCTGCATATACCTTCAATTACCTTGATCACCTTCGCAGGGATAATGAATAGTTGAGCCCAGAAAGTTTGTAGTCCAAACAAAACACTTTGAACTAGCTGGACTCTACCAGCATATGAGAGCTTCCTTGTAGTCCATGGGGTTATTTTTTATGTCATCTTGATTCTTGTCTATCAAAGGCTGTTATTGCATGATACTCAATTTCTTTGTAGATAGGGGAACTCCCAAATATTTAAAAGGTAAGTCTCTTGTGGTGAAACCCAAGTGTTATAAGCTTCTTTAATCAGCAAACGAGACTCTTCACCTTATTCTCGCCTATCCAACCAATTAAGACTACTAAACCTATATTAACTAACTTTTAGACCGTTAAAACGAAAAAGGAAACGAGGGTCTATACACACACATATATATATATATATATATATATATATATATATATGTGTGTGTGTGTGTGTGTGTGTGTGTGTATATATATATATGTGTGTGTGTGTGTGTGTGTGTGTGTGTGTGTGTGTGTTTGTGTGTGAATTTTGTATTTAATTTTACCTAGCCATACTATATTAGAAACTTATTTATCTATTTTCTCTATGTTTTGTAGTTTTTAATAAGTATCTAGGTTTTTCTTACAAATTATATCATTGCTCCTTAAAAGACTCTCACACCATTATTAGTGCCTTCAATTAAGGGATTCAATTACATCATTTTCTTTTTTCCCTCCTCTTCTCTCTTCTTTTTCCCCATCAAAATCCCTTAATCTATGCCAGAATCTCCATCTTCTCTCTTTCTACCATTGCCGACATCATTAAAAAATCATCAATTGCATTGTTCTTTTGCTGGGAGACTGGACAACACTGAAAATGAAGAAACGTTAAAATTATTGCCAGAATTATTCACAATGTTGTTCCATTAAAAAGCTTTGAAGTCGATGTTGCGACCAAATACACTCACACAAGTATACGTGATCGTCAAGTAATAGAGTAGTGAGTAGAGTATCGTTCCCAAGAACACTTATGATTAGCTTTTGACTAATTCAAACTCAAATAACTTATCGTTTCAAGCGATTTCTCACAAAATAGATAATTTTCTAATTTACTACCTAAAAACTATCAAGTAATGAAATACAAGAAATCAACCACAATACTTAAACAATTTCGAATAACAATCAATAGGAGATAATATTCCAGGGTCACGGATTATCTATCAATCATGTTGCGTTCTTAGCTTAAAATGACTAATTGATTTATCTAGATTGTTGATTGACAGGGTTGATATTACTCATAAGAATCTGTCGATTCTTTACTCGCATATTCAAGCTAAATCAATGCATATATGTCTATGGAATTAAGATTAACAAGAATGCATTTACAATTCCTGTATTTCAACCGAGCAAGGCAATTAGGTATATGTCTATCCTAATTGCGAATCCGTTTCCCAATGCCCGGGTTCAAGAACTTGCTCTATTTAATTCTATATGCAATCTAGAATTTCCACTTTCTAATTCAACTCTAGATTCGTAGATAGTATTTCACTGTTAGCTACTCTGCAAAATAATTAAGAACAGAATTAAATAAATAACCCAATATGATAAAATCAACTTCGTCAAATTAAACTTCAAACATCAACATTCATGTATCACCCATGACCCTAGAACAATAGGGTTCTTAGCCACTCATGTTCATACAATCATCAAAAATAAAGTTTTCAAACATAAAATCAATGAGTATTAGGAAAAGGATGGAAGAATTGATCAAATCCATTCTCCCGAGTGTTTGGCGCCTCCCTTCCTCTCTCAAAGTTACGTCCCTCCTGTAAAAATAGGTTTAGGTTGGCTTTTATATGAGTTGGGGGCGTCTAGGGGTCGAAATAACCGAGTCCTAGTCGAAAAAGGCTACTTTTCCGTCTTGAGAGTCCAGGGCAGCGTGGGGCACTGGCCCTGGCGCTCAAATATTTTAGCTACTGTAAATTGCGCCACAGCCAGTGCCACACGCTGGCTGTGGCCCTCAAATTTTACTTTTTTGCCTTTTTGTCCCGATTTCGCTCCAATTCGCGCCCTTTCGTCCCAAATTGTATCTGAATGATCCCTACACATAGAAATACCAAAATTTAGCACAAATAATCATATTAAACATCTCAAATCGTTGAGACATGAGCAAAATATGAGGCGATATATATCAAAATATGCATACATTAAGCCGATTATCAACACCCCACACTTAGACTCTTGCTCGTCCTCGAGCAATGGAACTATATTAACACCCCCAAAACGTACTTAGAACTATGAAAGAGGACTTCACAATTAACTCAATCAAACACCCTACCTTTTGACTATGATCGATGTCAGTAATTAAGCATGAACATACAAATTTCACATTCTTCCCGTTGTTAAATAGCCCAAGTATACTCAATGTTATTCAACCAACTCAATCAACTCAAGCAACCTCTCCACAACCACCTTACCTCAAGAGACGACTCATTACCACTAAGCATCCTCAACTCACGCACTCACACAATATAAGAAAGTGTACAACATCACCAATCCGTCATGAGATCAAGTGCCCTCACCGCAAGCAAAAGAGTGAATATCAAAGTAGTCCACAAATTCAAATATGTCATTGAACATAAATTAAGGACATCACACAATTGAACAACACTCACTCACTCTCACAAAGAATTCATGTGCATCCCGTGGTCGTACCATAAACCTGCCCGTAGTGTACATCTCTACTAATCTAAGCTAGCCAAATCTAGGATCAATTAGGACTTTAAGGTTGTAATGTAGGCTAAGGGACGGGTAGGATACATTTAGGAATAGTGACTAACCCTCCTAAGCATTTTAATACACTAAACTCACAATTCAAGTGCAATTTCTTCTCAACCCATTCACTTGTCATACACCATAACTAACATAGCCCTCTTTTCCATCAAGCACCTCTATGGTTTCACTAGCACGAGTGAGAAGGATTAGGAGGTGTATCTTTCTACATTATTTGAACTTTTGTTTGCTTTTTCTTGCAAAATTTTTCTTTCTCCCTTTTTTTTTCTTTCACACACTCCATACATTGAAGTTCATAAGCTAGTGACCTTTATTCACAATTTTAGTGCACCTTAAGGGCCCTTCCATGGTTCTACTCAACAGTCACTTCACAATCTTTCACCTTACTTCTTTTAGCAACTAAGTGCCTTAGGAGGTAAAGTTTCAACAATCTCAAATTAAGAACAACTAGGAGTATGACTTGTAATGTGATTGCCAAGAAAACGGTCTATAGGCTCAAATGGCTAGCAACGGGAAAATTTTATTGTCAGTGACAAACACCTTTATGGTCAAGCAAAAAACGCTTACGTCATCTCCTATACTAGCACAACTTAATGATTTCGCGTTGATTAACACACAGGGCAAGTTCTAGACTACACAGGATAGCACATAATATCAACAATTCTTACACACACATGGCACTTGACTCACTCAAGACGGTTCTGTGTGACTCTCAGGTCAAGCAAGCATATCAAGTTGAGAATTTTTAAGCAACAATGCACGAGGTGGCATACAAGTCAATCAACTGAGAAAAAAGCGTCAAGAAGTAGGCTACTTAATTTACTTGGGTATTACAATTCAAATCATATATGCAGGAAGACAGAGCGCATGCCCTAACTTAACTTGCCAACACCAAACATGTCAAAAGGTATCTCTGAGCACCTCAATTTTCTCCCTTATCCTACTCCTAAAGAAATAAAATAAAACACCCAGTTCGAGCTACATCCTTGAAAAAGAACCGACGTCCAAAAAAACCAAGGGATACTACCTAACTATCCTAAAAAACAAAAAAAAATCTTTTTGGTATTTTTAATCGGACTTTAATCCCTCAAAAAAATTGTCCAACAGATCCATCGTCGGAAAAAGTCTAATTTTTTTTTAATGTAATCTAGCTAATTAGACTATGTTAGTCTTAAACTAAGCTAAAAGGTGATAAATTATTTTTATACAATTCAAGGAGTATTCTCCCACCCCACACTTAAACAATGCATAGTCCCCGATGTATAATAAATTCAAAAATAGAGTAAGGTGGAAAGAAAGAACTCCCTGCTAGTCGGAGTCTACCTCATCAGGATGCCAATCAGCTACGGCAATGGGCTCATCATCATCTCCTAAGGGTACCAAAGCCATTGGTCCTTTAACTTCATCATCATCTGTATCCTAATTATCAGATTCCTTGTCAGTGTTTTTATCCTCAGACGGATGAACGGGACTGCCTGGTGCTATGCCCAATATCTCCTTGGAAGAACTAGAGAGATCACTTCGCAATCGTGTGCGCTCCTCATCTGACACCCCTAGCATGCTCATAATAATATTGAGGGATTTGTAAAGATACCTGTTGAAATTTTCATCCCTCTCATTCCTAGCAGCTTGGGTGAGCTTGGATGTGGACTCTACCAGGGCTGTGATGTCTAACTAGGGGTGTTAATGGTTCGGTTAAGTCATTTTTTTATAAAATATAAATCATACCAATTTTTTGGTTATTCTATTGTGTGTAACCAAAATTGGACTTTTCAAAACCGTCCTAATCATTTCGGTTTCTCTTCGGTTTCGGTTTCGGTTTCGGTACGGTTCGGTTAATTTTCGGTATATTTTTAAATAGTCACATACAAAATATAGATTAAGACAATACCTAAATAACTACATAAGTATGTACTATTAAACAGTCAATGACTCCTAATTTATTACTCTACCCATTTTCTTTTGCCAATATTGATCTGCGAGACTTCAACACCCTCTATAGGAAAAATAAACTTAACACAATAAACATATAAAATACACGATGTCCAATTTTACTAGCTGCCATACTTTAACGTGGATCATCAAGAACACATAACAGGAGAAGAACATATTAAATGCACCCAAAAATAGCATAAGTTTCAACAATAATTGAGTCATATTCCTGTCTCTGCAATATTTATAGCTTCTATTCATTTCTTTTAAAAAAATTATAGAAATATTCTCATAAAATAACAAAACTTAGAATTGATCTAACAAGGCAGTGAGGCAGCAACGATACCATCAGGAACATCAACTGACCTTCTATCTGTAAAGAAAGAGAAAAGTAAGTTGTCATTATTTTATAAAGAAAAAATCTATGTGATAAACTAACTAATTTGGTTCTCTTACAAGTGAGTCATGAACCTCAATTATTCATCAAAATTAGCAATAATGGTTGGTGCTGAATTCAAACAATCTGCAAAAAGTAAAACAAACAAAATTAACTTAATAAATATTGTAATCTTTCACATTAATAAAGAAAATAATAAAATTAATAAAGAAAATTTTATTACCTTCTTCAATCTCTTCAAGACTTTCAATATTATCCAGCGATTCACGTAAATCAATAGGAGTATAATACAACCAATTTTGCGCACATATAAGAGTTTCTACAGTTTTAGGAGTTAAAGAACTCCTAAATGAATCAATTACACGGCCACTAGTACTAAAAGCTTGTTCACTCGATACGGTAGACACTGGAATGGCTAGAACATCCTTGGCCAACCTTGAGAGAACAGGAAATTTAGTTTTAAATCCTTTCCACCAAGCCAATAGATCAAATTCAATTTTTTTTTCAATCAACTCATCATTCAAGTATTTGGCTACCTCCGATGCATTCTCTGTTTTTTTTTTGTAATTCTATGCGCTTTGCAAATTGAGAGTCAAGAAAGTTTAAACTTTTATCACATTCATCAATATCCATGCCATGAGAAACTTCATTAGAAGTTAAATCTTCAAATTTCTCTTGTTCAAATATATACAATCTCTTATACTCATGATACAACTCATCCAGACACTCTGTCACACTAGCAATTCTTGATTTTATTAAAATATTATCATGACCATACATTTCACCCAAGCAAAACTCAACATATTCTAACTTGAAATGTGGATCCAACACAATAGCAACAAACAACAAATAATTGGTCTTACTATTAAAAGACCAATATTTATCGAATTTCTCCATCATTTTTAGTGACATACTTCTCATGCCATCATCCTTATTAAGGGAAAGAGATCCAATTACAGAATAAACAGCAATCAATTCACGAAAAAAAGTGTTAGAAGTAGTGTACAATCAGCCAGAAAACTTCAATGTCACATTATAGAATAACTTTAAGAACTTTACAAAGCATATTGCAGCTTGAAAATCTTCATGCTTAGGAGGGCCAATGATTTTCTTATCTCTTTTTTTTTATTATTCACGAACTTCTTCCTCCCATCTCTCAATTCTTCACAAAAATTACTAACATCATTCATATTGGAAAATCCAATAATTTTTTGACCTTTTTCTTTATTATTTTTTGTCTCTTTTTTTTCATCTCCGGCTCCATTATAACCTCCATCAAAGTACTTCTTATAGTTTGGATCATCTAATTCCATCCTTACAAAAGCTTTCTCAAATTTCTCAACATGTTCCAATATTTTATATGTGGAATTCCATCTAGTATCAACATCAAGACAAACAAGATGATTCCATGAAATCTTCTCTTTCTCAACACATTTTTTGAACAAACTATACTTGGCAGGAGAGGATCGCACATACCTTATTGCATTTCAAATTCTAATAATGGCTTTATCCTGTTCTGCTAAACTTTCTTTTACAATTAAATTAACAATGTGAGCTACACATCTGACATGTATGTATTTGTTGTCTAAAATTGAATCTTTCCACTTAACACACTTCATCAAGTAATCAAGGCATGTATCATTAGAACTTGCATTGTCTATTGTTACTGTAAGAACACTTTCAATCCCTAATTAATTAAACATTCCTCAATAGAACTAGCAATAATCCTTCCCGCATGGCTCTCAATAAGCTGAAAGTTTAAAATTCTATTTTGATAAAACCAATCATCATCAATCCAATGTGCTATGAGACACATATAATTAAGGTTTTGAATTGATTTCCAAGTATCTATGGTAAGGCACACCCGATGATTTTTAATTATTATTTTTAAAATGAATTTCTCTTTCATATAAAACTTTAGACAATCTTTTACAACTGTATTCCTTGAAGGGATTATAAATCTTGGTTCAAGTACTCTACTATATCTCTTAAAACCCTCTCCTTCTACAATCTTAAATGGCAATCCATCAATAATAACCATGGCAGCAATGGCATTTCTAATTTCCTCTATATTAAGAGGCCTTAGTTTACCAACTTCTGTTTTATCACTTTCCTCGCCTTTGATGGTAAAATCAGTTATAGATTTTTGATTTTTTTTCTCTTCTAAAAGGATATAATTTACACCTATCCAGATGGTTCCACATGCCTGAAGTTCCATTTCGCCCTGAAGCAATAATTTTTTTTTTATAATAATTACATGTAGCCTTAACTGGTTCACTTCCTTCAATTCTAGTAAAATGATGCCAAGCTTCTGACCCATGATCACTATTTTTCTTTTGAGAAACTTTTTGATTGGTCATTTTTCGCTTTTGAGGTGGTCGAGAAGGATTACCTGCTTTAGAATCTGTTGTACTATTTTCTGCATTGCCACGATCAGAGATATTCTGTTGAAGAGATTGCTCCATAAATTCAACCTATTATAAGAAATCAAAACTAAGTTATTAGTAACTAAAAGAAAGAATTAATATTCCAAAAAGTATGATTAAATGATAAAATTTTAGAAAGAATAAAACTACCAAATTAACGATTGTAGCATATGAAAGCATCATATATACTATTAGCAACGATGCGTGTTATAACTTAATAGAAGTACTTATTTAAATTCGATATAGATAGTTTGAGTTATTTGTGCAAAATTTATTTTGATATATTATGCATAGTTGAATAATAGAAATAAGTAGGCATACGAGAGGAGAGAAATCAATACCTTGTACTTTGTGATTTGCTGCAAAGTGCTAAATGCTAAGTTAAGGATGATGGCAGAAATTTGGTTTCAATAGAAGCAGTCTTAGACTCTTAGTAGGAAAATTGGGTTTTAAAAGTAGGGACTTTGGATATTAAATACTTGTAGGCTCAAGGATGAAGGCCCAACGCCCAAGGCCCAAGACCAAAAATTTAATTTTTTATTATTTTTATTATATATATATATATATATATATATATATATATATATATATATATATATATATTCTGCATAATCCCTCTTATTTTTTGATTCTTTAAATAAAATAAAAAACCTACCCTAATTTTTCGGTACGGTTATAAATTTATATCAAAACCTACGATTTTAATAAAATAAAACCTAAAAATCGGTGCGGTTCGGTTTGGTCGGTTCATTCTGTTTTTAAATAACCATTGACACCCCTATGTCTAACAATGTTGTGGGTGCCTCCACTACCTCATCATAGCCAGGGTACTCTGGTACCCCACGATAGAGCATATACTGTATTAAGATGTTGCCAAAAAAAATCTTTTGATCCTTCCTCCAAAACGGGTGCGTGTCATCTCTCCAAACATGAGCTCACCCATATTTATGGGGCGCCCGGTCATTAAAAAGTAGATCGCGCACACTCGATCTCGAGTGCACTCACTATTATGCTCAATGGGCATTAATCTAGCTTGCACAAAGTTTTGCCAGACCTTGGCCGTTTTGTTAAAGTCAAACCGGAGCATGTCGAGGTGAATATTTCCCTTAGTCCGCGTCCACTTTGTATTAGAATCAACGCCACAAAGTGTGTGACGTATTGCTTGGTAGCATGGACTTTTGATGAACTTTCGAAGCCTTCGTGGGTTAGGGCTATCAACTCCCAAAAAATGATACAAGGCTTCCCTATTCATTGGAATTTCCTTTCCTCAAACCCATGACGCGTCCTCTTTCTCGTTCCAGTTGGCATATAACTCTCTTACCATACTTAGATTTGTCGGGCCCGGATATTCGAGGAGCTTATCCATCTTCTTTTCGATCAATGTAGCAAGTACATCTGGGAAGTTTCGTTCCAAGGCCTTCACATTTATCTCCATTTCAGACACATATCTCCCATATAGAACAAAAGTATCATGCCATTTGATGGCGTCATCTCGCACTAGTTCCACCCGAGGCCGTGGTGGCCTCGTAGACCCACTAGCCACTTGCTTTCGCTTGGCTTGTCGGGAAGAGCTTTCGCCTTGCTTGCGTTTCTTTGGAGGGGGAGCAGTAGTGGAGGACTTCCCCACCCCTTTTTCTTTAGCGGCACCGTCTCGAGCCATAGCAACCTACACATGATAAACACAAAGATGAGAATGAATCAAGAGATGTCGCATAAGGTCAGCGTGAGAGGCAAGACTCAACATAACAAGAATGTTCGGGATACAAATTGAATGCATATATCTTTTGACACATGGCTTATTCAGAATAATCAATTTATAATGAGCAACACGGGACGTACAAGGCCATTGTGGGGGTCCGATTCTAAAATAGGAGTTTAGCCAGCATACCTTATCTGATCTTTCCTAAAGTTACTACAACGTCCCAACACTTCTAGCAATAACAGGCTATAGGAAGATAGCGAAAATCAGGTAATAAGACCCCACACTTAAAACCGAAGGCTATGTATAATCGAATCATAATATTGATTCAACGTGCACCAATGTGTCATCACAAGGCTATAGGTACTCAGACTTCCCTATGCCATAAAATTCAATTAGTCTAACATGACCGTAACTTAACTATGGTGCAAGCATAACAAAGCTAAAGTCTACATTACTACACTAATTTAGTACACTAACTACGGCTTACAAGAGTTTACAACAAGATACAATACCCCCAAATACCCCACACTTCGCCCAACCTCATATACAACTACACTCGGCTACTTAGACTTCACCGGTGTTCAATTTTACTCTCTTAAGCATTTTAGCAAATACCTTGTGGGCATCAATTTTGCTTCTTTTATTTCAATAATGGTGCAACAAGGTGGCCCTCCCAAATTTACATGAAGTAGAGGGAATTATAGTTTACTACTTCAAACACAAATTCAAAACTATATTTTGCACCAAATTTCATGTATAATCAACCCACCCACAATAACATCAAAGTATGTTTAAGAGACCTAGGGGATTTGGGGGAGAAAGAAGACTACAAATACACTAAGAAATTCCAAAATATAAGAAAAGAGATAACAAGAGAAACATACCTTTGAGTCTTGAGATTAAAGTGAGCAAGAAAAATCGAGGGCTTGAGAGAGATGCAAAAACGAGCAAGAACAAGAAGAAGAAAATCGGCAGTGGGCGTGAGAGTGAAGGGGGTTTTGGTTTTTAGTTATTTTAATTTAGGTGGGGATTGGGTTTGGTTAATTGGGTATGGGTTAGGTTGTGTGTGTATATGGGTAATTGGGTTGGGTTAATTGGGTTTGGTGTTTTAATTAAACTAAGAAAATGAAAATAAAAAAAAAAAAAAAAAAAAATTATATACCTGACCGCCAGCCCAGTGCCAAACGCTGGGGCTGGCGTTGAATCTCTCCAGCGACTGAAAAATGCGCCCCAGCCAGCGTGGGGCGCTGGGATGGGCACTCATTTCGTCCTTTTTTTTTTCTTTTCAAATAAATAATCTCGACTACCTGAGCACACAATACATACATTACACACATTCCACACCATTTCCACCCGAGATTTTTGCAACTATAAAGAAAAAATTAGCCTACTCTAACTAAAAGAAAACAAAAAACTATGCTTCGAAAGCAGTAAAAATTGGATTGCCTCCCAACGAGCGTCTGATTTAACGTCGCGGCACGACTTAATACGTGTTTAAGCATCGGCCAAGTCCACCGAGGTCTTGTGACGTGCAATGTCACCACCCCAATAATATTTTATTCTCTGGCCATTTACCAAGAAGGTACCACTTGAGCTCGTATCACGCAGTTCTACCGCTCCATGATACTTCACACTTACCACAACAAAAGGACCTGCCCAACGAGACTTAAGCTTTACAGGGAATAGCTTCAACCTCGAATTGAACAAGAGAACTTCTTGACCCGGCTCAAACTCTATGTCGGATGTGCTTGTCATGCCACCTCTTCATTTTTTCTTTATATAATTTGACGTTTTCATATGCGTGCAATCGAAACTCATCAAGCTCATTGAGTTGCAGCAACCTCTTCTCACCAGTTAAGTCCATATCTATATTCATCTTTTTAATTGCCCAATAGTCTTTGTGTTCAAGCTCTACGGGCAAGTGGCACGCCTTCCTATAAACTAACTTATACGGAGAAGTAACTATAGGAGTCTTGTATGCAGTTCGATATGCCCATAATGCGTCGTCTAGTTTCCCGGCCCAGTCTTTTCTATTTCCACTTACTGTTTTCTCCAGAATCTTCTTTACCTCTCTGTTTGAAACTTCCACTTGACCACTCATTTGGGGGTGATAGGTAGTAGAAACCTTGTGCTTAACTCCATTATTTGCAAGAACTTATTCAGCAATTTGTTACAGAAGTGAGTTCCTCCGTCGCTTATCAACACTCTTGGAGTCCCAAAACGTGTGAAGATATGCTTCTTTATAAAGCTTACCACGACCTTTGCATCATTAGTAGGAAGAGCAATGTCCTCCACCTACTTAGAAACATAGTCGACCGCCACCAAGATGTACCTGTGACCATTAGAGTATGGGAACGGTCCCATGAAATCAATCCCCCAAACATCAAAAAGCTCTACTGCCAGAATGTTTTGCAAAGGCATCTCGTGCTTCTTCGTGATAGTTTCAGTTCTTTGACATCTGTCATACTTTTTAACAAAGGCATGTGCATCCTTAAATAATTTTGGCCAATAGAAACCTGATTGTAGCACTTTTTGGGCAGTTCTATCCCCACCGTGATGACCTCCATATGGCGAAGCATGACAGTCATGCAATATTGCATTCATCTCTTCCTTAGGAACATATCTTCGCACCAATTGATCTGCGCAATGCCTATATAGGAATGGCTCATCCCACATGTAGAGCCTCACATCATGTAGGAACTTTCTTCTATTATCAGGTGTCAATTCTGGTGGCATTACCCCACTTGCAATAAAATTCATATAATCTGCATACCACGGGGCTTCACTTTAGGTGACTGCTAATAACTGCTCATCAGGAAATGTTTCTTTGATCAACCCACATTCAGCTATATGGTTCTGATTTTCTAATCTGGACAAGTGATTAGCCACTTGATTCTCTGTCCCTTTTCGATCTCGGATTTCTAAGTCAAATTCTTGCAAGAGTAGGACCCAATGAATCAGTCTCGGCTTGGCGTCTTTATTTTCAAACAAGTATCTGATAGCTGAATGATCTGCGTAGACGATGACTTTGATTCTCACTAGATAAGATATGAACTTGTCAAACGCCCACACCACTGTAAGCAACTCTTTTTCAGTAACTATGTAATTCATCTGAGCTGGATTCATAATTTTGCTCGCATAATAAATAGAGTGAAAGATTTTCTCCCTCTTTTGTCCCAAAACAGCTCTGATTGCTATGTCACTTGCGTCGCACATCAACTCAAATAGTTGCGCCCAATCTGGGCCAATGATAATTGGTGCAGTCACTAACCTTTCCTTCAGCTCCTCAAATGCTTTCAGACAAGCATTATCAAACTTGAAGGTGACATCTTTTTCAAGAAGCTTGCACAAAGGGGAAGAAATTTTCGAAATTTTTTTAATGAAACGATGATAAAAACCTACATGGCCCAAGAAACTGTGAATGCCTTTGACGGATGTCGGTGGAGGTAATTTTTCAACCGCTTCCACCTTTGCTTTTGTAACACCCCGAAAAAATTTCGAAGTATTTTAAGACCATTAAAAAGATTGGCGGGTGCTAATTATATTTATTCGGGTATGAACAAGACTGATAATTTGAGTGATAGCAATTGATGATGATAATATATGTATGAGGTGCATTAAGAATGATTTATGGTCTAAGAAGATCCCTAAGCCTAAGTCAAGTTAAAAATTATATGATGGGATAAAATTTCAAGTGAGTTTGCACAAGATCTAACTTCCAACGAGCATAACTCTCAAGATATAAAGAGTTTGTCATTTGGATATGTATACACAACGATATGGCCATTTTATTGGACATGTGTCAGATGCGCGGCCAAATTCGCGACCGCGCATATTTGAGAGTTTCTGCCTCAAATCCGCGACCACGGACGTAGAAACCCATTAAATACCCTCAAGACCGGGTAGAGAGAGAGAGATAAGTCATTTATTCAAGACTAGGGATTTCTCTACACCACTCATCCGGCCAAGGCTTCAAATACACATCCGGCCACCATTGTTTTTTATGATGATTTCACTTCTCAATCACTAGTTACAACAAGGTTTTGTATTGGATCCAAAGGATTTCTTCAAAATCTCAAGGACACCCCAAAAGTTGACTTTCAAGATTTGGTCTACAAGAGGTAATCTTTCACCCTTAAACCTACATGCATGGATTGTTAGTGAATAAATGAGAAAGAAATAAGTACTAGCACTTATTAGATGGTGATTGGAAGCCATAAATACTTAAACTGGATTATTGGGTGTGGTAGAGATTTTGTAACAAGTTAATTAATAGAATTTGATAGATGTGAGTTTATTGATGATTATAATGGTGCTAAGAAGGTAGTTAGTGGACAAAGGATGTTGTAGTATCTCTTGTTGATGGTAAGGAGGTATTGTTGGAGGAAGAAACACTATTACTAGAGGTAGTTGAATGTTATGCACACCTAGTGTTTGATAAAATGCTCAAGTGAGCTAGAACCATGATCATCTTCCTAATTTTGGTGCAATTTGTTATATTTCTGAAATAGATTGAGGTTGCTAAGAATTACGGAACATTTAGAGTGTAAGGAAGCTCAAGTGAGGTATGTTGGCTAAACTCTTCTCTTAGAATTGAATTCCCCGGTGTTCATGTAAATTATGTAAGTTCCGAGTGATTCATTATGAAATTGGTTATTCCGAGTAAGATTGGGTTAAAAGATATATGTACAACAAGCATCCCAAATAATTTATTCACATTATGTTATCAATTGAGGATGTGTTAAAATATGGGTTGTGCATTAATAATATTTCGACTTTAAATCAAGTTCAAATGAAGGCTATTATGCCAAATTTTGTGAAATATCTCTATGTGCCTTAGACTCTAAATTGCTCACATGTGTACTACACACCTTGATTTGAATTGTATTTGTTGTTGATGATGATAATGATATTTGAAATTGATAAGGTGAGCATGAAATACTGAATATATGGCCAATGTGCCAAGAATGGCCGTATAATTATGGCCATTAGTGCCAATGAAATGAAAAGATGTGAAAGTAATATGAAATGCGATGATTGATATAAAAAGGTTGGTGTCTCGAATAAGACAGCCTAGTCGGTCGGGTCGTGATCGGACACCATGTCGCACATATGGTGGTGATTGTGCTGGAAATTGTAATTGAAATGATAATTGTGGTTGATCTCCCTAATGGATAGGCTAGCCGATCAGGTCGTGATCGGACTCCGTGTTAAAGACTGTGGTATTGATATTGAGAGAAATTCTGATTGATGTCTCCAATGAGATAGTATAGCCGATCGGGTCGTGATCGGACTCTGTGCTAAGAGTACGGTGGTACTGGTTTTGTGAATAATGGTATCGTGAATAATGGTATTGTGAATAATGGTATTGTGGACAATGATATATCGATACTAAAAATCTCCCAATGTGAGATATGGAAATTTATTTGAACAGTGTCTTGATCCTAAATTGAGATTTGATGTTGATTAAAGCTTCCTTTGATATTATGATAATCTTGTTCGTATTATTTGACATTATATTAAGAGGGTGTTAGTTATACATACTAGTGCTATTCGATAGTACTAACGTCCCTTTTGTCGAGGGCGCTGCATCGTTCAATGGATGCAGGTGGTTCCACAGCAGGAGATATTGGTCGGTGATAGCAGTGCAGCTTCTTCCCAGCTGACTTGGTGAGCTCCACTTTATTCCGAGGTCATGAATATTTTGTACTTTGTGTATTCTGTTTGAGGTATAGCCGGGGCCTTATTGCCGGCATTATCATTGTACTCTTCTTTATCTATAGAGGCTCCGTAGACATAGTGTGGGTTGTGTATTGGTGTTGAGAAAGTCAAAATATGTTATGTTGTGGTTGTATTATTTATCCATTTGAGACTTTAAAAATGATGAAACTATTGGTAATGAATGGGTATTATAGACATGAACATCTTTTTGTCTAATTAATGAAAATTTGTATTATCTCCATTCGTGGATGAGTTTAAGTAGAATGAAATCTAACAGATTTGCTCGGTCGGGTTCACTCGGTTAAGCACCGGTCGCGCTCCTCGGTTTTGAGGCGTGACAGCTTTATCCACCTGCAAACCATTTTTGGACACCTTGTGTCCCAAGACTATACCTTCACGTACCATGAAATGGCACTTTTTCCAGTTTAGTACCAAGTTTATCTCTTCAAACCTAGAAAGTACTTTATCAAGGTTCATTAAACAATTATCAAAAGAACACCCAAACATAAAAAAATCATCCATGAACACTTCTACAAATCTTTCAACCATGTCAGTAAAAATAGCCATCATACACCTTTGAAAAGTCGTAGTGCATTACAGAGACCAAAGGGCATTCTCTTGAACGCATTCGTGCCATAGGGACACGTAAATGTGGTTTTCTTTTGGTCCTCTGGGGCTATAGCAATCTAATTATACCCCAAATAACCATCTAGGAAATAGTTGTATTCCTAGTTAGCTAACCTATCAAGCATTTGGTCAATAAAAGGGAGGGGAAAGTGGCCCTTTCGGGTGGCATTGTTCAATTTTCTATAATCTATGTAAATTCTCCACCCAGTGATAGTTCTTGTAGGAATTAAGTCATTATTTTGATTAACCACTACAATCATCCCCCCTTTCTTAGGCACACATTGAACGGGGCTTACTCATTTGCTATCAGAGATTGGAAATACAATACCTGCATCAAGCCACTTAATCACTTCTTTTCTTACCACCTCTTTCATGATTGGATTTAGGCGGCGGCGTTTCTCTACACTTTGCTTGTGTCCGACCTCCATGAGGATTTTATGCATGCAGAAAGCTGGACTAATGCCTTTAATGTCAGACATCGTCCACCTAATTGCTCGCTTGTGCTCACGTAGCACTCTCAACAGCTTTTCTTCCTGCAATTTAGACAAGTCAGAAGAAACAATAACAGGTAAAGTGTCAGAACTACCCAAATAAGCATATTGAAGGTGAGGGGGTAGGGGTTTAAGCTCCAATTTTGGAGCTTCTTCAATTGACGGCTTTGGAGGAGACCCACTAGGCTTTTTCAGGGGCTCAAACGGGTGTATTCCCTGCATGTAAGCACAGGATGCATCTAGGATATGCATCATCTCCTTAACTTCATCATCAATCTCCAAGCTATCGAACAACATGAGTGCTTTTTCTAGAGAATCGTCTAGATATACACTCTTGTCAAGAAGTTGCTTATCCACCTCCATAACAGATATCATAGAGATCTCCTCATAGTGGCGGGGAAGTTGGATCACTTTGTAGACATTAAAAACTGCTTCCTCGTTGTCCACCCTCATAATCATTTTTCCCTCTCTCACTTTAATTATTGCATCACCAGTAGCCAAGAGAGGTCATCCCAATATGATTGGAACTTATTCATCAGCCTCAAAATCTAGACTAATAAAGTCAGCTGGGAAGATAAATTTCCCAATTTGCACCAACACATCTTCAATCACTCCTTCAGGGTAGGTTATGGACCTATCAGCTAATTGCAACATCACAGTGGTTGGTCTTGGAGCTCCCAAACCCAATTGCTTAAACAAGGACAAGGGCATTAGATTTATGCTCGTCCCCAAATCACAAAGAGCACGACCCATATCAATATTACCAATTCGCACAGGGATGGTGAAGCTGCCAGGATCCTTAAGCTTTTGAGGAAGCTTGTTTTGGACCCTTGAAGTGCACTCCTTAGTAAGTGTAATTGTCTCAAACTCAGTCAATTTCCTCTTGTGAGCCACTATATCTTTTATGTACTTAGAATACTTTGAAATTTCATGAAGTACATCCACCAATGGAATATTTAATTGAACCTGGCTCAACATAGAGAGAAATTTGTTGAACATGTGATCATCATTCTTTTTCTGCAATCTCTGGGGGGAAAGGTGGTGGTGGCCTTGCAGCCTCCACTGGATCTGAACCTGTATCATTTTTCTTTGACTCGTGTATTGCCTTAGGGATTAGCTCCCTCTCAGGTATAGGCTTGTCCTTTCTCTTCTTTGGCACTTCCTTTAGTTCTCTCCCATTTCTGAGTGTAACTGCATTAACTTGAGGGTTCTTCTCTGTATCACTGGGAAGAGCGCCTGCAGGTCTAGTGTTTTGATTTGCTGCTAACTGTCCCATTTGCCTCTCAAGAGTTTTTGAAATCGGTCCTGAGCTGTTGATTGTCAAGCAACAACTTCTTCAGCAAGTTATCCGTACTCTTTTCTGTTTGTTGGGGTGGCTTTTAGGGCTGATTGAAATTTCCTTGGGGCCTATAGTGATTCTGATTCGGCTGATTTTTGCCCCATGAAAAGTTGGAATGATTATTCCAATTTGGATTGTAAGTGTTTCCATATTGTGCATGCTGATTCATTGGATCTCTACTTTGTTGCCCCACATAGTATATAGATTCAGGATTCGTGGGGCACATGTCACTCATATGATTGTCACCACATAGTTCGCAGCAAATAGACATTTGTTGTACATGTTGCATCTGTTGTGTTTGTTGCATTGTCATTATATTCATCTGATTTGCCAATTTTGCTATATCGGCTCTCATGGCTGAGAAGTCATCAAGCTCAATCAATCTAGCTGCCTTCTATTTAATTGTTCTTCGTGAGTCCCCATCTCCTTGCCAATTATGGTCATTAGCAGTGAAGTTATTTAGCAAGAGTTGTATTTCACTATAAGGCCCCGCCGTGCAACTACCCCCACAAGCTGAATCAAGATTCATCTTTGATGCCTCGTCTAGCCCATAAACAAAAGTGTGACCCAACACCTCATCAGTCTGACAATGATGCGGGCAGTCTCTGAGTAGCTTCTTGTATCTTTCCCAAGCTTGACGCGGTGTGTCGCCATCCCGTTGTTGGAACCCAAGAATCAGGCTCCTCAGTGACTTTGTCTTCTTAGTGGGGAAAAACTTGATTAAGAATTTCCTTGCTAAATCATCCCAAGTATGGATTGAGTTCGCGGGCTCCTTTTGCAACCATTCTTAGCTTCCCCCAGCAGTGAAAAGGGAAATAGTGTCCGCCTGACATAGTCCTTGGAAATATTCGGATAATTATAGGTATCCGTAATTTCCAGAAATTCTGAATGTGCCTTTGCGGGTCTTCATAAGATAGACCCACATATTGCCCTGTGGACTGAATCAGTTTTACCATGTACTGTTTGAGTTCAAAATGCCCTGTGATATCAGGCTTCACAATAGCCCGAGTCATATTAGCAAGATTGGGTTATCAGTCTATCATCGTATCAGTCTATCATCGCACGCTCTTCATTACATGCCATCTCTATTGGTTGTGGTTGAACTACAATGTCCAACTCTCCTTTTATTCTAGTTCTTGCTTCGACTTCCCTCCTCACTCTGTGAAGTGTTCGTTCAATTTCAGGATCAAGAGGAAGGAGATTGTTTGCACTTCTACTCCTCCGCATTTAAGAGAAGAGCATGCGTTAACACAAACAAGGTAAAGTAAAAATTAGAGTTTGAACAAATAACTAATAAAAGCTTAACTCAGTCAAGTAGCTAATTTCTAAGTCCCCGGCAACGACGCCAAAAACTTGTTGCGACCAAACACACTCACGCAAGTATACATGGTCGTCAAGTAATAGAGTAGTGAGTAGAGTATCATTCCCACGAAGACTTATGATTAACTTTTGACTAATTCAAACTCAAATAACTTATCGATTCAACTGATTTCTCACAAAATAGATAATTTCCTAATTTAGTACCTAAAAACTATCAAGTAATGAAATACTAGAAATCAACCACAATACTTAAATAATTTCGAATAACAATCAATAGGAGATAATATTCCAGGGTCACGGGTTAGCTATCAATCATGTTACGTTCTTAGCTTAAAATGACTAATTAATTTTTTTGGATTGTTGATTGACATGGTTGATATTACTTATAAGAATCTGTCGAGTCCTTACTCGCTTATTCAAGCTAACTCAATGCCTATATATCTATGGAATTAAGATTAACAAGAATGCATTTACAATTCATGTATTTCAACCGAGCAAGGCAATTAGGTATATGTCTATCCTAATTGCGAATCTTTTCCCCAATGCTCGGGTTCAAGAACTTGCTCTATTTAATTCTATATGCAATCTAGAATTCCCATTTTCGAGTTCAACTCTAGATTCGTAGATAGTATTTCACTGTTAGCTACTCAGCAAAATAATTAAGAACAGAATTAAATAAACAACCCGATATGAAAAAATCAACTTCGTCAAATTAAACTTCAAACATCAACATTCATGTATCACCCATGACCCTATAACAATAGGGTTTTTAGCTACTCATGTTCATACAATCAACAAAAATAAGTTTTCAAACATAAAATCAATGAGTACTAGGAAAGGGATGAAAGAATTAATCAAATCCGTGCTTCAGAGTGTTTGGCGCCTCCCTTCCTCTCTCAAAGTCACCCCCCTTGCAAAAATAGGTTTAGGTTGGTTTTTATATGAGTTGGGGGCGTCTAGGGGTCGAAATAATCGAGTCCTAGTCGAAAAAGGCTACTTTTCCGTCTTGAGCGTCCAGGGCAGCGTGGGGCGCTGGCCCTGGCGCTCAAATATTTTAGCTGCTGTAAATTGGGCCACAGCCAGCGTGAATTCAACTTTTTATCCCGATTTCGCTCCAATTCGCGCCCTTTCGTCCCAAATTGCATTCGAATGATCCCTCCACATAGAAATACCAAAATTTAGCATAAATAATTATATTAAACATCTCAAATTATTGAGACAAGAGCAAAATGTGAGGCGATATATATCAAAATATGCATATATTGAACCGATTATCAGTCGATATTCATATTTTCAGAATTTATGATTTATTTGGATTGTATATTCTTGCAAATGATTGAGAATATACTTTGGAATTTATATCTCTATTTTGAGGGATATTAGTTAAGTATAAAGTTGGCTTTAGGTGAAATTTCATATTGAAACTCGAAAAAGAAGAAGTTGCATGAATTGTATGATAATTATATGATAACTGTATCATAATTGTATTTGAATTGTATCAGATACAATACATCAATGCCTAAAACATAATTGTATCATAATTGTATCTAACTTGTATTTGGTACATTAATACCCAAAATAATACATGATACAAAACTAATAAAGTGATATACAATTATCATATATTTGTGATACAAACTATAAAATTGGTCACGAACTCACAACTGCTCGTAAAAATATACAATGAATATATAATTATCATACATTTGTAATACAATTCATGCAAAAATTATAATACATATACAATTATAATACAATCACGATGCATTTCTGAAAATATTGTGACACAATTAAGATCTTCATCTTCTTCAAGTTTCAATCACAACTTTACACTAAAAATCTAATATAACGTATTATAATTGAATTAGTATTGTATCAAGTATTATTTTGGATGTTGATGTATCATGTACAAGTCACATATAATTTTAATACAATTGTGATATAATTCTAAAATAAATATGATAAAATTATCATATAATTTGGATTTTTTACCTATTAGTGAATAGAGCAACTGCAAATCGAAGTTCAAACCTGTATTTTAGTAAAGAGATAGCAATTTGGGAAGATCTCTATAAAAAAGTCATATAATGATTCTTATTGTTAGTGAAGACATTGTTAATGTAGAGTAAAGCTTGAAAGAGAGACAAAAGAAAGAAAGAAAACAAGATTTTAAAGTTATATTTCGAATTTTGTCTTTATTGTATCAATAAGAAAGAGAGATTTTGGGTGATCGGTAAGAAAGATAGAAATTGGGTTTCAATACCTTTGAAAAAGGAAAAAAATCGGCAATTTTGGGGGGAGTGGGTATAAAAAAAATAAGAAAATATTTGAGTGATTATTAAGAAAGAGATAAACTATTTTTGAAATCCTTTGAAAAAAGAACAGAATCTTAAATGTAGGGGTTATTGGGAATGGGAGTGGGTGTTGTGTAACTGATAGGCTAAATTTAAGAGATCTTGAATTTTTTTCGTTTTTATGGTTTTATGTATAGCTTGTAAATATAAATATACAAAGTAATTATTAAGGAACCTAAATAAATGTGGTAAATAGGTTTCTATTATAGTATAGCTAGGTAAATTTTTCTTAACTTTATATATACCAATAGCGTTAAGAATGCTATACTTATTAAGTTACTAGTATAATTTAACATGTTGTACTAGATTAATGGTTTTATTTTTCAAGTTTCTATTTTCAATTGTTATCGATAATTAAATTCTTTTAAGCTAGCTAATATGTACCAACAAGGGTTGTGGTGGAGTGATAAATATTTCGTCATTCTTAATCAGATATCTCGGGTTCGAGTCCCTAGGTATGGAGTCGCCCTTGTTAGGGAGCGCTTTACCCCCCAATGAGGAACTTCCCGACGCGAATCTGAATTTAGTCGGGTCCTAATATAAATACCGGACACCGAGTGAGAAACAAAAAAAACTAGCTAATATGTGTGTATTAAAGGAGTAAAAGCAAAAGAGTGGGCCTCTCTTTCCTATGGACCATGCTGTCATATATCTCTGGTTTCACTTTTCCAAGTCTTTGATGCTATGTTGCCCCTTTTTTCTTAGAAGAAATAATCTATACGGTTGTTCACCTGATTGCTTACATTAAAATGTATAATATATATTATAATTCATATGTAATATGTGTATAAATATATATAATTAATATATATTTATGCATATCGGCTAGAAAAAGTAAACAACAAATCCATATGGGAAAGAATAGCAATTGAAGTCTTTTGAATTGATTTGTAGAAACATGGGTACATATTGATGGGAAAATGACAATGTATAGCCGCTCCTAAAATAATAGCCGAAAAACATATATTTTTTGTATATATATACATTTTGTATGTTATATACAAAATTATAAAAAATTTATATACTTTTTCGACTATCGAATATAAATAAATTCTGGCGCGGGTTATAAGTGAAAAAAGCCCTACATTAAATATCTATAAAGGTAGGCTATAATTATAATTATTAAAAATGATAATTCATCTGTCAAAAACTAACAACTTAATGTACATGTTATTTGGTGAATCGTATCTATGATTCTTTGACAACAAATTCTTCAATTAAATTTCTAAAACACGGAGGAAAGGTGATTAATTTGACCCTAATATTGAAGATCAATACTAATACACTTGAGTAATATTTTTCAAAATCTTTACGTAGGTACCAAATTCTCCCATTGTAGTTGGCATGAATGGCGCAATCATGATTAGAAATAGTAGAAAAAAATAGAGCTCGTGCTACTGCATTGAGTTGACAAGCTACATTCCGACAATAAAGCACTATTATAAAGTCAAATATATTGCAATTTAAGTAGCCAATCAAGACCAAGAAAATGTCAAGCTTTTTTCAAACTAAAAATTCATTAATTTAATATTGGTCTCCAGCCATAAAGTTTCAACTAATTAAGACCAAAAAAGGGCGGTCCGTGCACGAAGCATCCCGCGTTCAGATAGGGTCCGGGGAAGGTCGCATCCTAATAGGGTATGATGTAGGTATACTACCCTAATGCAAGCATCAGTTGCTGATTTTACGGTTCGAACTCTTGACATATAAATCCAACCATATCGAAATAGACCTAGATTTTTAGATGTCCAAAAACACAGTGATTAAAAGTACTATTACTTCTAAAGCTGTCATACTTTGTCTCAATGCATTGCTACCTACTAAAATGGCAATAAGCTTCAGTGTATCTGTAATATTGTCTTTTGGCAAAAGTTCATGTGCTCTATAGCTAGCTTTACAGTAAGCACTAAGAAAAGATGGTGAGTTGATGATTGTATGGAATCTGAAAAAGGTGTAATGAGAAATAAGAAATAAGAAAGAGATTCAGAATTTAGACTGGGTGGGTTAATTCTTTCGATTCTTATTATTGAATCCATTATACTTCTGAAATTATAAGTTTAGAATTTAATAATAGATTCAGACCACACTCGCCGTCATTAAACAAGATCCGCCCATGCCAGAGGCAGATGCAACCTTATTTGCTCGAAAATTAGTAAAAAAATTATATCGGTGTGTATGCACAAAAAGACCTGAAAATTTCCATTTACATGTCGCTCTGAATCTATCAATTCTAAATTTTAAATTCGTCTTTTTGACGATATTTGCAACGAGCCATTGGATGGAAAGGGTGCATCTTTAATATATAAAGACTCCCCTTTTATTGAAAGCTTTGCATATTTGACTTGTTCCTTTGAGGGCTAGGTAGATTGACACAATCAAGAATCAAGAAAGCAAATGATCAAGAATCAAACAGATTTGTACAGAAATGCATGTGCTGAAGCTGAAGTAATCTGAAAAATGATCCCCAAATTTTCATTTGCATATCATTCTTATGATTTTAGCCTCTTCTTTCCCTTGCCTAGGCTGAATTCGCGAAAATACTTACCTACGCTCGATCCATACATCAAAATAATAAGCACATTCATGTATTTTTAGGTTACTAATCTTACTTTATATGGACGGTTACTATAATTAACTTTTAAGTGACTTGATATCGTACATATTTTTTTTTATAACTTTTAGTATATAGAAGTTAAGAAGAGGAAGCTGGTGCAATGGTAAAAATTGCTGCAGTGTGACTGGAAGGTCATAGGTTCAAGTAGCGGAAACAGTAAAAGGGCAGCCCAATACACCAAGCTCCCGCTATGCGCGGGAGCCGGACCACAAGGGTCTATTGTACGCAACCTTACCCTGCATTTGTACAAGAGAATGTTTCCACGACTCGAACACGTGACCTTCTGGTCACATGACAGTATGCAGCTGTCACCAAAAAGTTTATTGCAGAAATGAGAAGGGTAGATGAGACAATTATGCAGCTGCCACCAAGATGCATTTATTAGCACTAGAAAACATTAATCCCTATAGTTAAAGAATTTCAAGTACTGGACAAAGGAATATTGACAAAAATTGTACCAAAAGTTGCAGACTCCAGAGACATATAGTTATTGCTACACCATAAATTCTTTATTGTTTTGACAATCATTGTTATTTACATACTCATTGACGAACAAAGATGAATAGCAGTAGTAATAAATAGAAACAATAATTTATGTTCTTGATCAACAGAACGAACAACAAATAGACAACAAAGCCTGAATTTAGAGCAAAAAACCTACATAAAACACATGAAAAAACAGTAACAAATTTTTTTGGCATGCTCTTCAAACAGACTTTCCTTCACTAAGATCTCTCAACAAGAACAAGTGGAGATTACTACTGTTAGTCATAAATATTTCTGCACCATCTCTTTTTGCTCCAACCGGTTAATGGTTTGCACAATATCGGTTACATGCTGAAACTTCAGTGCTAGCCAAGAGAACGTGACACGGGCAGTGTTTGAATCTTTCAGTCAGAGGACGCGGGCAGTCTTTCTAGTGCATCAGATATGTGCCTCATTGAAGGTCTCCTTTCCGGGCTGCTGTGAACAGACGCCATTGCAATTTTCAAAACTGCGATCATTTCCTCTTCTTTATCAGCATCTTGAGCTAAATACGGGTCCAATACATCTGAAAGTGGCTTCTTTTCTTCAATGCACCAGTGAATCCAGTTGACAAGATCCATTTCTGAGGAACCTACTTGGATAACCGGGGTTCTTCCCGTAATCATTTCCAGCAAAATCACTCCATATGAGTAAACATCCCATTTCTGCGATGGTTTCACCACTTTCAATGCCTCGGGAGCCTGGTAACAAGAACCAGAAGTTGTAGTTGAAGTAACTGTTGTCGCGGCCTCTGATGGTGCACTGCCTTGCTTACTTTGTTGTGGTTTCTCGGAGGCCATGTGATTGGAGTGCAACGTAGGGGATGCTCCCGCTATATTAGCAAGACGTCCAAGTCCAAAGTCAGAGATTTTGGGTTCCATGTCGTGCCCAAGCAATATATTAGATGGTTTCAGATCACCATGAACATATTTCTTGGGACTATACTCATGTAAATAAACCAACCCTTTAGCAGTTCCCTTCATTATTTTCAGGCGAATCGACCACGAAAGAGGTGTAAATGACACCATTCCAGGTTTTCCTAAGGGTTGAGACAAGCCAAAAACCCATAATTAACAATTAAATATTCATGAGAAGTTGGAGAAAAAAACGATAAACAAGAAAGCAATTGTCAACATATGACGCTTACCATGAATTGCAGTGGCAAGGTTTCCATTTGGAATGAAGTCATATATCAGTAGCTTCTCATCCACAGACCAATAATAGGCACGAAGCGTCACAATATTTTGATGTCTCAGTTTTCCAATTGCTTCCACCTCTGTTTGGAATTCCTTAAATCTTTGGGAACCGCCCTCACCTAGTCTCCTCACAGCCAAGTTAAGCCCGTCTTCAAGCACAACTTTGTACACAATGCCAATACCACTTTTACCAAGGACAAAGGCGGATGCCTTGAGAAGTTCGTCAAGATCAAACGCCACTTGATTATCTAGTGCCACTAAATCATATTGCTCAATATTCTCCGATAACGTCTCTGACTCATCCTTCCTAAAACATAAACACTCTTTTCTTCCTTTCCCTCCCTTCTGGAAACCAAAGCCAGATTCATCTTTTTTCCTTCCACAGGCACAGATTCTCGAATAACAATACGAGAATAGCAAACCAATAACACAAATTCCAACCACATCCCCAACAATTATCGCAATTACAGCACCTCTACTCAAACCTTTGGTATTCCCATCATTTCCAGCACCATCTAAGGGAGAATTATTAGGCAAGAAAGGTTCCGATTCCGGTGAACTTGCCTCACTTTGTGCCGAACACGGGTTCTTCAATGGAGGTCCACAAAGCCCAAGATTACCAATAAAAGCAGTAGGTCCTCTGTTAATTAAAGCACCATTTTGTGGAATTGGACCGCTCAAATTGTTATAAGTCAAATCAATATACACCTTCTCAGGTAGATTACCAAGACTCGCCGGAATCGAACCGCTAAACATATTATGAGACAAATCAACAGTCCCTTGCAAATTAGACAAATTTCCTAAGTCACTTGGAATTGGACCATTAAATTTATTAAAACCAAGATCAAGTTTTTCCAGTGCAGACAAGTTACCCCCAAACCCCTCAGGTAAAAAACCAGTAAAATTATTTCGACTAAGATCAAGAACCTTCAACCGTTTACACTGAAGCAAACTCAAAGGAACAGACCCATTCAAGAAATTCTGTGACAAATCCAAAGTTTGAAGATAATTTAGCCTCCCAACTTCAAAAGGTATAACCCCAGAGAACGAATTCCCATAAAGAACCAAACTTTGCAAACCTTGAACCTCAAAAAGCTCAACAGGCAAACTACCAGAAAACAAATTACTCCTTAAATTAACATGTCTAAGCTCAGATAAAGATCCAAGAGTAGAAGAAACAAAACCAGTGAGTTTCTTTTTAGGAATACTAACAGATACAACTTTAAAATCTTTGCATGTAATACCATTCCATGAACAAGGAGTTTCATCAGAATAGTTCCAATTATTTAATGAACCTTCAGGATCTTGTCCTATACCTTTCTTGAATGACCAAAGTGCTATTCCTTCATTATTCAAAGAACTCACTAAAACACAAGAATTGGAAAGAACCAAGAAAATGTACAAATATAAAGCTAGCATTTTTAGCTCAAGAAAATGGAAAAAATTGGTCTCAAAGAGCTTACCTTTATACACCAGAAAACCAAGTTATGAGCTTTAGAGAAAGAAAGGGAGAGTGTGAAAGGGTTGATAGTGAGGACAGTGGAAAGAAGAAAAAAGGGGGTACTGTGTGTGTGTATATTGGAGAAAGGTAAAGTGGGGTTTGAGCTAATAAGTGGAAGAAAGACGTTGGGAAAATAGATTAATGTATTTTTATGTACTTTTTATTTGGGGGGTTTTCATCCGTTATCCGTTATCCGTTATTCAGTACCCGTATTTGAACACAACTATATCCAGATTCGAGTCACTTAAGGTCTCATTCATAAAGAAATACTCCCTAACAAGTATTTTTTCATACCCAAACTCAATCAGAAACTTTTGATTAAGGGAAGAGCACATCCATTGCATCAAATACTTTGGTGGCTATTTTCTTATTACTTAAGGAAAAACAAACAGAAGAAAGAACGAAAAAGAAGCTTTAATGTAGTAACACTGTATGTTTCAGTGGAGTGGGGTAAGGATATATGTGGGACAATTTTTATATTTCTCGTTTTATCGTGAGGATTGTTTTTTTTTTGGGGGGGGGGGGGACTATAAGCCAATATGAAAAACAAAATAGGAACAGTTGAAAAAAAAGAGTAAAAACTAAAAAAATGTTATAAAATAAAAAATGTTATAAAATAAAGACCGTAAAGTAAAGACAGGTATAGAGAAACTGATATATTATTCAAACTTCAAATTTATGTACATAATGAACTAAAAACTCCTCTATTTATAGAAAAAAGAAAGCTATTGTGTAAGTTGCTACTGCAAACTGCTGTGTAAGCTGCTGCTGCAAGCTACTGTGTAAGCTGCTACTGCAAGATGTTGTGTAAGCTGCTTGTAAGTTGCTTATAAGCTGTTACTGTACCAGATATAAATAATCTTCTACCGGGGGTAATGTTTATCCATAACGGAGTACCAAAATGATAAGTTTCTTCAAGAAGCTTATTTCCAATAGAGTACTAAATAGATAAACATATTTACGGCGGGGTCTCATATGGATAAATTTCTCCAGCAAGCTTATTTACAACAGAGTAGTAAATGAACATCCATAATATAATATATTTATAACACTCCCCCTTGGATGTTCATTAAAAGATAATGTGCCTCATTAAAACCTTATTAGGAAAAACTCCGTGGGAAAAACAATCCTAGTGAAGGAAAAAGAGTACGCATATTTAGTAATACGCATTGCTAACTGCCTTATTAAAAACCTTATAAGGAAAACCCCATGGAAAAAATCTTAGTAAGAAAAAAAAGAGTACATCGCATATTTTACTCCCCCTCGTGAAAACCTTGTTTCAAATATTTGAGTCCCCGCATTCCAATCTTGTATACCATCTTCGTAAAAGTTGAAGTTGGCAAAGATTTAGTAAATAAATCTGTCGGATTGTCACTTGAATGGATTTGTTGCACATCAACGTCACCATTCTTCAGAAGATCGTGTGTGTAGAATAATTTTGGTGAAATGTACTTTGTTCTATCTCCTTTTATAAATCCTCCCTTCAATTGGGCTATGCATGTAGTATTGTCTTCGTATAAAATTGTAGATCTTTTATCACATTCCAAATCACATTTTTCTTGAATAAAATGAATCACTGATCTCAACTATACGCATTCCCTACTTGCTTCATGAATAGGTATTATCTCAGCATGATTTGAAGAAGTAGCAACAATAGATTGCTTTGTGGAGCGCCATGATATGACAGTACCTCCACATGTATTTTACGTACCCGATTTGAGATCGAGCTTTATGGAGATTGGATAAATAACATGCATCTGCATAACCAATAAGATCTGCACTACCTTTGTTAGCATAAAACAAACTCATATCAAAAGTTTCCTTTAAATAACGCAAAATACGCTTAATCTCATTCCAATGTCTTTTTGTAGGAGAAAAGCTATATCTTACTAGTAAATTAACAGAAAATGCTATGCCAGGCCTTGTATCATTAGCAAGATACATAAGTGCACCAATTGCACTGAGATATGGTGTTTCAGGACCAAGGAGTTCCTCTTCCTCTTCTAGAGGTCAGAATGGGTCCTTATTCACTTCAAGTGATCGAACAACCATTGGTGTACTCAATGGGTGTGCTTTGTCCATGTAAAAGTGTTTTAAAACCCTTTCTGCATATGCAGATTGATGGATAAAGATCACGTCTGCTAAATGTTTAATTTGCAGACCAAGACAAAGTTTTGTCTTTCCAAGATCTTTCATCTCAAATTCTTTCTTAAGATATTCAATTTCCTTTTGGAGCTCTTCTGGAGTTCCAACAAGATTTATGTCATCAACATAAACAATAAGTATAACAAATTCGGATGCCATTTTTTTTATAAAAATATATGGACAAATAACATCATTTATGTAACCCTCTTTCAGTATATATTCACTGAAGCGATTATACCACATGCGCCCAGATTGCTTTAAACCGTACAAAGATCTTTATAATTTGATTGAGTATATTTTTCGAGATTTTGAATATGCTTCAAGCATTTTAAATCCTTCGAAGATTTTCATGTAAATTTCATTATCAAGTGACCCGTACAGATAAGCTGTAACCACATCCATTAGATGTATTTCAAACCTTTCATGTAAGGCTAAACTGATGAGATATCGAAATGGTATGGCATCCATAACGGGTGAATATGTTTCTTTATAATCGACTCCAGGTCATTGTGAGAATCCTTGTGCGACAAGGCGAGCCTTGTATCTTTCAACTTCATTTTTGTCATTCCTTTTTCACACAAAATCCCATTTATGACCAACTGTTTTTATACCAGCAGGTGTTTGGACTACTGGTCCAAAGACCTCTCTTTTAGCAAGTGCATCAATTTTGATTGAATTGCCTCTTGCCATTTTGGCCAATCAGATCTTTGTCGACATTCTTCGACAGATCAAGGTTCAAAATCCTCACTATCTTCCATAATGTTAAGTGCAACATTATATACAAAAATATTACCCACCACTATTTCAGATCGATTTTAATTAATCCCATCACCAGCTTAATAAAAGTTCCTCGCTCACTTGAGTTTTAGGTTCATTGATTTCTTCAGGAATTTCAGAACTAATCAGATCTTGGGTCTCTTCAGGAAATCCCTTCATAGTATCGTTATCATTTGTCGATTTTCTTTTTCTAGGATTTCGATCCTTAGAACCCGAAGGCCTACCACGCTTCAGGCATGCTTTAGATTCACTAGCTCTCATGCTAGTACATGGTCCTGCTGGGACATCAATTCGGATAGGCACATTCTCTGCAGGGATATGTGACTTAGTTATCCTATTCAAATCAGTAAATGCGTCTGGCATTTGATTTACTGTATTTTATAAATGGATGGTCTTCTGGACCTCCTGATTTCATATAGGGGTACGTGGATCAAAATGAGATAACGATGAAACTTTCCACACAATTTCTCTTTTGATTTTCTTTATCTCTCCCCCTAATTGTGGGAAATTTGTTTATCAAACTGACAATCTGCAAATCAAGCAGTAAATAAATCTCCCGTCAATGGTTCAAGATAGCGAATAATAGAGGTTGATTCAAACCCAACATATATTCCTAACCTTCTATGTGGACCCATTTTACTGCATTATGGTGGTGCTACTGGCACATATACAGCACATCCAAAAATTCGTAGATGGGCAATATCTGGTTCATGACTAAAAACTAATTGTGACGGATAATATTATTATAATGTGTCGGTCTGAGACGGATAAGTGATGCTGCATGCAAGATAGCATGGCCCCAAACAGTAGTGGACAATTTTGTTTTCATAAGTAGTGGTCTTGCTATTAATTGCAGGCATTTAATAAATGACTATGCAAGGCCATTTTGAGTATGAATATAAACTACGGGATGTTTAACTTTTGTCTCAACTGATAGACAATAATCATCAAAAACTTGAGATGAGAATTCTCCAGCATTATCAAGGCGAATAGCCTTTATAGGATAATCTGGGAATTGTGCCCTTAATCGAATTATTTGGACTAATAGCTTTGCAAACGTCATGTTACGAGATGATAGTAGGCACATATGAGACCAACTTGAAGATGCATCTATTAGGACCATAAAATATCTAAATAACCTACTTGGTGGGTGAATAGGTCCACATATATCCCCATGTATACGTTCTAAAAAGGCAGAGGATTCAATACCAACCTTCATTGGTGATGGTCTAGTGACCATTTTGCCTTGATAACAAGCATCACAAGAAAATTCATTATTTGTAAGAATCTTCAGGTTCTTTAATAGATGCCCACTCAAATTTTCAGTAATTCGTCTCGTCATTATTGATCAAGGATGGCCCAGACGGTCATGCCAAAGCAAGAAAATATTTAAATCAGTAAACTTTTGGTTTACGATAGAGTGTGCTTCAATTGTACCAATCTTTGAATAATATAAGCCAGAAGATAAAGTTGGTTACTTTTCTACAATGCACTTCTCGTCAGAAATATTCTTTGTAATACAAAGATATTCCATATTCATTTCATCTATCGTCTCAATATGATATCCATTTCGGCGGATATCCATAAAACTCAACATGTTTCTTCAGGACTTGGAGGAGAATAATGCATTGTCTATTATAAACATCATTCCCTTAGACAGAAATATAGTGGCTCTTCCAGAGCCTTCAATTAAACTTATATTATCGAAAATTGTTGAAACATTTGCTTTTTCCTTATGCAAATAAGAAAAGTATTTCTGATCTTTGAATAAGGCATGAGTTGTTCCACTATCAATTACACACATATCTTCATGATTGATCTTTGATCCAAACATAATTTGAGGATTATCCATATTCTTCAAAATGACATAAACAAAATAAATATGATAGTAAACATCATTATCAAAGCATAACTTTTATTTATGTACAATAATTACATAACCATACTATCTACTACAAACAATAAAAATTAAAATATTTACATCTCTACAGATTCATCACCGATCACATGACTTGTTTCTTCTTCTGGGAGTGCAAAGTAATCAGCTACATCCAAATGCATGAAGTCTAAATTATCTTTAGAAATAAAATTAGCTTCAGTATTTTTCTCTGTCTTCTTCAGGGAGGCTTGATAAAGCTCAACCAGGTGCTTTGGCGTACGTCAGACACGTGACCAGTGCCCTTTTCCTCCACATCTATAACATGCAATTTTTGGCTTTGCTGCTTGCATCGCTTCAGGCTTTTGTTCCTTCTTTTTTCACTGCTGGTGGTGAGGAGGGTTCTTTGGTGCATTGTTATTACCATGATTAGAGTTTCTTCCCCGACCACGGCCATGACCACGACTGGGGCCATGTCCTCTTCCACGCTTAGCTTGGTAGAAGTTCGTCTCATTTACTTCAGGGAATGGACAAGAACCAGTAGGTCGGCTTTCATAATTTTTCGTTAATAACCCATTATGTTGCTCGGCTACAAGAAGATATGAGATAAGTTCAGAATACTTTTTGAATCCCATCTCTCGATATTGCTGCTGCAGGAGCATATTCGAGGCATGAAAAATGGTGAAAGTTTTTCCAACATATTATGATCAGTAATATTATCACCACATAGTTTCAATTGGGAAATAATTATGAACATAGCAGAATTATACTCACTGATAGATTTAAAATCTCGTAACCTTACATGAGTCCAATCATAACGTGCTTGTGGAAGAACGACCATCTTCAGGTGGCCAAATATATCTTTCAAATTATTCCACAGTATGACTGGATCTTTAATAGTGAGATATTCCATTTTCAAGCCTTCATCAAGGTGATGGCGGAGGAATATTATTGCTTTGGTACATTCTTGGTTTGATGCTCGATTTTTGTCCTTGATGGTGTCTCCCAGACCCATCGCATCAAGATGAATTTCAGCATCAAGCATCTAAGACATGTAGCTTTTGCTTGATATATCCAGGGCTACAAATTTAAGTTTAGAAAGATTTGACATTATTTAGAAAAAGAAAGTTCGTACCTCTAATACTTTCAAAGTATTTGCTCGAGATGGCAGAGTCTCGTGCTGATAACGTATTATAAAATAAAGACTATAAAGTAAAGACAAGTATAGAGAGAAACTGATATATTGTTCAAACTTCAAACTTATGTACATAATGAACTGAAAACTCCTCTATTTATAGAAGAAAGGAAGCTGCTTGTAAGCTGCTGTGTAAGCTGCTTGTAAGCTCTTATTGCAAACTGCTTGTAAGCTGCTATTGCAAGTTGCTGTGTAAATTGCTACTGCAAGCTGCTGTGTAAACTACTTGTAAGTTGCTTGTAAGCTGCTACTGTACCAGATATAGATAATCTTCTACCGGGGGTAATGTTTATCTATAACGAAGTACCAAATGATAAGTTTCTTGAGGAGCCTTATTTCCAATAGAGTACTAAATAGATAAACATATTTACGTCGGAGTCTCATATGGATAAACTTCTTCAGGAATCTTATTTATAACGGAGTACTAAATGAACATCCATAATATAATATATTTATAACAAAAAGAGATTAGGCCTTTTTTTGGAGAAAAAAGTGGATATGCTTGAATATCTTTTATTTTATTTTTTCCACAATAATTGTTCAAGAAAAACGGTGTTAAAGTGAGTTCTAACTTGACTTCTTAGGTTTTATTGGGAGTTAATTGATAACTACTTAATTAAATAAGTTGTTTATGATGTATTATTCTTTAATTTTAGTCTTAGGTTAGGACTTAAGGAACATGTGCCTTGAAAAATCTCTTAAATGAGATTAATTATATTTCATGTATTTTATCTTATGCAGTATTTATTTCTTGTTATTTTTTTTATATTAAAAAATAATTGAACTTTAAACTTTCAACATAGATACAAACTATTGGATATGAAGCATTTATTGTTTCGATTTCAACACTATAATTTTGTATAGGAAACTAGTATTAAATTACAAATAAATTGACCGAACACCCTTTTATGATTAGTAGTAACTCTTGACTAAAAATTATGAATTTACATGTTTAATAAACCTTGTTTCAAAAAAATATTTCTTTTTAATTATGTACTAAGTACTGCCACATAAATAAAAATTGAGGAATTATTTTCTTTCTGAAACAGGAAATATGTGCCAAGGATGAACCATATCTTATGCAAAAAGTAAAGCAATGACAACTCAGAAGAAGTCAGGCTTTGGGGTAACTCTTATCTTTTATCAAGAATTGGTAATAGTACCAGCTACTTAGCTAGTTGTAATAAACAAAATTTAAGGACCACAGTTTTCTGTACTTTGATTTTTTGGGGCTAGAATTACAAGAAGAGATAGAGGGTTAGGATTTAAAGTTGGTAAAAAGTGACCACATTTGACAGTGAGGACTGTCTTTATAGTGTTGGACAATTGAAAGGTTAAACAGCAAGATGGTTTAATTGTTAATTAATTAACAAAATGAAATAGTAAACTAATACTACTTGTAATGAACAGATTTCTATGAAGCATGCACTTTGACTGTCTATTAATCACTCCACATGTTTATTTGACCCAAATTAATCCCTAATTCCTCTTGTTTTTATCCTGACAAAGACACCTCAAGTCCTAACTATAAATGTTTACTGTAAAAATATACTCGCATCCGGTGTTTATATTAAATTATATTAATTATCACGATTAAGTGATAAATTAAAGTGAAGATATGCATTAAAATTTGGTGATAGGTGCGTATGTAAAACTATGTATCATGTATTCATTAAATTAATATAAATATGTGTATGGATAAGTTTTCACCCTATGAATGTGTGTGCTTAATTACTTCTTATGTCTAAAATATTAATTAAGAACAACCAGGCTCCAAAGTAGGACAACCGAGGAGTGAACCCGGTCCGTGCCAGTTTTCCGTTTCAATTTAGATGAAGTAGTTTGACTCGGCACGAAGTCTAAGAAAAATAATAAAACTTTTAAAACTTGTGGTTTTAAAAGCTTAAGAGGTAAAAGCTTTGTAGGGCCATGACATTTTGTGTGGTTATAAAAGCTTCTCATTAAGGATAAAATGTGTAAATGAAAAGTTTAAAGTTGAATTATTTTTAAATTTAGAAATGTGTCTTTATTTTGAAACAGATCAAAAAAGAAAGTATCTCGTCCAATTTGAAACGGAGAGAATATATATATATATATATATATATATATATATATATATATTGTATGAAAGTTGAACAATATTGTATAAAAATTATATATATATTTATATAATTTTAGACTAAGGAATGCAATTAATTTCGTGAACAGGTCAATTTTGTATGGTTCCTTTTACATATCTTGATTAGATGAGTGGCAGGGGAGGCTCGAGTTCTCGTGAGAAGTTATAAAAACGAGAAAGTAGAAAACATTTGATAAGTGAACTACCAAAATAGCTACTGTATTTGTCAGAACAGAGCCCAAAAAATAGTGTTAGTTAGTTAGTGGAATAGCTCTTTTTTTTTGTTACTTATTTTTGCACCTTTTTTTGGTTTCGTTATCCACGCTGAGGCCCGACTAAATTCGGATTCGTGCCGAAAAGTCCACATTAGAGGTAAAACGCTCCCTAACAAAGGCAAATCCATACCCAATGACTCGAACCCGAGACATCTGATTAAAATGAAGGAGTACTTAACACTCCACCGCAACCCTTATCGGTCTTATTTTTGCACTTAACATAGCTCCACAGCTTAGATCAAATTATAGAGCAACAAACACTAGTTCTTTTAGAACAATGATCATGTTATTATATCCTTGTTTCGGTTATCTTATTGCTTTTGTATTTTATTGTTGTTACTGTTCTTGTATTTATTAATCTCAATATAGCGTTTTACAACTGTTTTTTTCTTGAGCCGAGGGTCTATCGGGAGCGGCCTCTCTACCTCCACAAGATAGAAGTAAAATCTGCATACACAGTACCCTCCCAAAATCTTACACGGTGAAAATAAACATTTTTACATTGAGAAACTTTTCAGCTACACTTTCAATGGAAGCTTATTGTTATAGAATAAAAATTAATATAATTTAATATAAACTTTTCAGCTACACTTTCATGAAAGATAATGATCAAAATAAAAATATTGACATGTTAACACCTTATTGTTATAGAATAACAAAATTGAGAAACTTTTCAGCTACACTTTCAATGGAAGCAAGGTGTTAACATGTCAATATTTTTATTTTGATCATTATCTTTCATGAATAAATTTTACTACGACTACTTTATAATTTATGTTGATTATTAATGAAGTACTAAAAAAATTATATATACCTATAACCTAATCAGTGATGTGAAACATTTACTTATACTTATGTTATCGTGCATGCTTTAAGTTTATACTACTAACTAATACTACAGAAGTAGGAAAAAAATCACCAGTACTCTATGCATGCTCTAGTTTTATTTTTTTGTTATAGTAGTCAATATTGAGCGATTAAAAAATTATTTTATGAATTCATTAATACTTAATTTCCGAAATTTTTTATTGATCGTGAATTCTCGTTATAAAATTTAAAGCTTTATTGTAATATTACATATGTTATACATTTACTGGTTGGATGCATGTACAAGGTGCAAGTAATTGTTTACTTCGATAATTGTTTAAAAAACGCATTTTATCTCGAATTGTAAGAAAATAATAACAACAATAACCCAGTATAATTTTATTAGTGGGGTCTGAGGAGGATATTGTGTAAGCAGATCTTACCCCTACCTTGAGTAGAGAGGCTGTTTCCGATAAACCCCGGCTCCCTCCCTCCAATAACTCCCCACTATGCTCTTGGGGTAACTCGAATACACAATCTCTTGGTTGAAATTGGAAGGTGTTCACCATTAGAGCAACCCACTCTTGTCCGACTCGTAAGAAAAGAGTTAAAGAAATCATAAGAGAACTTCACGTTTATTATTTATTGTGGTCCCAAATGAAATAGACGCCACGTCCACTTTATAAGAATCTCAAAAAGTAAATTAAGATAAATATCAATAGCTCAACTAGGTCTCAATTTTTAAAATGCCAGAACAATTAGAGTTATACTATATAAATATTTTATATTTGACTCCGTTCTATTTTGATCCATCTGGGTTCAATATTACTAAATAATTTAATCTAAAGGCAAGACATGAAAAAGTTTAACTGACCGAGGATATGACCCTTGATAAAAAGTTATGAAAATCGATGATTATGGTAGCAAAGTAGGTAGTCTAGAATATTCATAACAGTAGTATTGGCACACGGTCTCGCTTTCTGTTGATAGTAGGCTTTTATGACTAACTATTATTTTCTTTCATTGTTGATCACCTTACTATCTTGTTGTTTTTATTCTGCTTTTAGATGGTTTTTTGGTGATATCCCTTCTTGTCTATATTTTCATTAATGTGGTGCTTATACTTTCCTCAGCCGAGGACCTATTGAAAATAATCTCTCTATCCTCACAAGGTAAGGGTAAGGTCTCCATACACACTACTCTCCCTACACTCCACGGTATGGGATAATACTGAGTATGTTATTATTGTTGTTATAATAATTTAATCTAAAGGCAAATTTAGTGTTACTTAAATCTCAGTACAGTTATTTATTCTTCCTATTAGGTAATGATTCTATACTACACACATTTTCCAATTTCACATATCATTTTTTCCTCAAATTCCTAATCTAGCGTGATCAAAGGAGCAGTGCAGCCAAATCGGGAGTCACGGAAGAGAGTCAAATAGACCGACTAATTTCCAAGTCATTGAAGTTCGTGGGTAACTGTAGAATTTTATAAGTTCTAAATTTTAAAATAGCGATATAACATATTTGTAGATGAGTTCTTTAGTAAATTTTTTAATATAAATATAAAGTTTAGAAAAAAATTCTTAAATCAGTTGAACCCGTAGATCGACTTCTAGCTCCGCCCCGTTTAGATTTTAGAAGTGTATTATCTGGTTCCTATTTCTTTTACCCTTTCCTGATTTATTTAATAAACTTATTAACGTAGTAGATAGGAAACGAGAAGGAGTTTAATGTTTGGTACATTATATTGTGGTTATTAACGAAACATCATTTGAAATACGAACATTAGTATGTTGAATGGTTTGTTGATTGAAAGGAAAACAACTATGAGTTTAGGTACTTCATATTATTACTCAAATATTCATTTTCAATCCTCATGGTCATTTACTTTGGAAGAACAATTTTTATGTGACAGAAATGCCTATGGAAAGGAAGATAGTCGTGAGTTTTGAAGAAATTAAGAATAACTAGCCGGAATCCATGGTGAATCCGGCGATTTCTGGACAGAAAATGAAAAACAAAGCTAGAGAGATGGAGGAGCATTTGAGAGAATTCTAGAACTTTTTATAACTACTGCAAAATGATGATATATGTTCTTTATATACAAATGGCAAAATTGGTAAAACAAACTAAGCTTAATGGGCTAACTAATTGGGTAAAATAACAACTAGACTAATACAAGATAAATATATAAACTAAACTAAGACAACTGGAATAGGCCCAATACTAAAGCTAAATTCTAACACCCCCCTCAAGTTGGAGGGAGGTAGCCAACACCCAACTTGCCCAATATATCGCGATAGTGAGTCCCAGACAAAGGTTTGGTTAGCATATCTGCCACCTAAAGCTTAGTAGGAACAAAAGATAGAGAAATGAGCCCTTCTTGCTGCTTTTCACGAACGAAATGACAGTCAAGGTCGATGTGTTTGGTCCGCTCGTGAAAGACTGGACTCTTGGCAATATATATTGTTGATTGACTATAGCAGTGAAGAGGAATAGGGATCAGGGAAGGAACAGCCAATTCAGTCAATAACCTGGACAGCCAAGCCAATTCTACCACCACCCTTCACATAGACCGATATTCAGCTTCTTCACTTCACAAAGAAACAATTGCTTCTTTCTTTGATTTCCAACTGAGAAGACTGGAACCAAGCATCACAACAAACGTACTAACAGACCTGGGGGAATCTGGGCAAGCAGCCCAATCAGAGTCACAAAAAAGCCTGCAACTCAAACGAAGTAGAATTAGACATGAATAGGACTTGTCCTGGATTCCCCTTGATGTACCTCAGGACATGGAAGGCAGCGAAATAATGAGTAGTTCTGGGAGAATGCATAAATTGGCTTAGTAACTGCACCGCGAATGACAAGTCCGGTCTAGTGTTTGTAAGGAAGTTGAGCTTACCAACCAACCTTTGATACAAAAGAGGATCAGCCAGGAGATCATCAAAATCAGAAGTTAGCTTGATAGAAGCAGGTAAGGGAGCAGAAACAGAGGCATCAATGTCACATGCAAACTCACTTAAGAGTTCTAAAGCAAACTTACGCTGAGTAATAATAACACCACCCGATTCTTGAAGTATTTCTAATCCCAGAAAGTAGTGTAAGTGCCCCAGATCCTTGATTCGAAATTGAGAATCCAAAAAGGACTTTAAAGCAGAAATTTTAGCACGATCATCACCAGTCACAAGCACATCATCAACATAAACTGCTACAATTATAGTAGAAGCACGAGAAATTTTCAAAAATAAAGAATAGTCATTTTGGAAGCCATATATCCTCTAGAACACAAAGCGTCGCTGAGCTTGGAATACTGTCACGATCCAAAATTATGTGACGGGCACCCGGCACACTACCCGACCCGAGCGAACTAAAACATGTGATGCGCCCAAATTATATGCATGAAAACCAATTTAACTGCGGAAGCTCCTTGAAATTCATATACATTTTCAAGTTAAATGATAAAATATTTTCCAATTCAAAATCACACATGACGTCTTTCATGATAATAACAATGAGACTAAGTAAAATAAATATACTTTCATGTATGTCATGTACAACCCCGTTACTACAACCTTTCACAACTATCTATGGAGCTTCTATACCAAAGAATAGAATTAAACATTTGGGTTAATACCCGATTGGCGTAAATTAAGAAAACAACATGATAGCTACCACGAAATAGGTGGTGCCTCACCGTATACCTCAGGAAGAGAGTCATCCTAGCTCTGACCGTATGTCACGTATCATACCTCATCGTGAAATATGTAAAGTAAGCGGGACCCTGGAGGGGGGGCTCTAAGGGCTAAGTACACCACAACGGTACTCAATAAGGGTCATAGACTCTCTCTAACTTAAGTTCTTGGGATAAACTTTATAAACAATAATGCATCAATATTTGATATAAAACGATAAAATTTTTATCAATTCATGATCCTTGTCATTTTAAATAAAAAACAAGTAAAATATAAACCACAATATAAACTTTTAAAATATTTACATCAATCCAAGATTTTGGATAAAATCATACAAAATCATTCCATTTGTTTGAAGTCATTGAAATCACTTTCGGCTCCTTAGGCCTAAACATACGAAAACCATCCTTACCTTTTACTGGGAGTACTATACAATCACCGACATAAGAAGGTCAACTAGGTTATGTACCTAGCGAAAAGTATCATATACCCTACTTGCTCAGGTCGTCTCATCGTAGTATCGTACGAATCGACTCAGACATGCTAATAATAACACAAAATAGTACTTTCTCGAGGGAAAGCATTATGCCGTAGTCTATACCACAAAGTGGCCATCTACACCTACACTGGCACATGTAGTTTCATGAAAACGAACACAATATATCTGAAGTCAATCTCGGTGAACACAAGTAACTCTCAAAATATTTGATACTTCAAAAATAGATTCATAGCATAGTAGCTTCAAAGGATTTATTTTTATCAACTCATATCATTTATAGAAAAATCTAAATCATTTGAATAAAAATTAAATAAACAACATCTTACATGCTAAAGACTTTAGCAATTTAACAATAATCTTTAAAAGACACCACAAGTGCTATTATGTTCGTCAATTTCTAAAAAAAAAATACTTTCCATGAAAACATATTTTTAGCACTCAAATATGTATACTCTTGTTAATACGTAAGTTTTGATAAAAACTTATAATATTTACCTTGAGTGTCATTTTGCCAACAAGATTTAAAATAAAATTTTATAATACAACATGACACTATATATGCAACATAATACTTTAATACATGAAGACATTCGTACTTGTTTGTCCCCACAAGTACGAAAGCACATATGCAAACAACTTAAGTATTAATTCGAAATATGCTTTTAGAGAAAGTCCCTCAAGAAGAGTAAGTTTTAATAAACTTACCTCGCTTTTGATTTATTAACATTCACAAGCTTTCAATCCCCCTCCATCATTCCAATGTTGATTAAAATGCTCAACATCACCAACAAGTCAATATCTACAATTAGATATCATAATTACATCAAAATATGACCTAAGATATTGATCAACATCCATATATGGCTCATAAGTTGGCTGCAAGCCTCCAACAATTCAAATCGCCAAATAGTTTTATATGATAGACCATTCAACCTCATTCTCATGTTTTAATACCCATTCAAAATCATTAATGATACTACATCAATTGTCCATTGCCACCCAAGTTACTATTCATCGTCTTCCCTAATCAACACTTGTAAAATATACAATTCGGGTGATTACTTAGTTGATCACTTCAATCTTTTACTAACAAATAATTCCATAGGTTCATTGTATTCATAAATTTCATCGCCAAGATTACCATTCATCTTCTCTCTTATTTTCTCAAAAGTACTATTCATGCCATGAACTTGAGTTTTATAATCCAATCTTTCAACCATTAAAACTTGTAACAAATACTGCAAATACTTCTAACTACTCATAATAAATAAGTTTGAAATATTAAAATTATCTCTAGTAGCTCAATCTTGAAAAGTCACAACTTTCGTGATTTTAGTATTCTTGAGGATTTGATGATGAAATCTAGCATTTGGATGCAAGAATGATGTTAGTACTCATGTATATTGAGTAAGGATCAACCCAAAACAACATTAACTAACATGGTTGATTGGACTTGATTAGAGCTTAAAATCGCCCCTTCACCTCAAGAACCCTAACCCCAAATCCTCAAAATACTCTCCTCCCCCGACTTTGTATTTATAGGCCCAGATTTCTGGGTTTCGGACGCGGCCTTGGATGCTATGGCAGAACTTCACTGCTAGTCATTCTTTTGGACGCGGCCCCGGATGCTTCGCATCCGCAGATGCCTCTGCCAGCCTTTGATAATGTAGTCATAACTTCTTGTAAGAATGTCCAAATAACAAATGGTTTGAAGCGTTAGAAACTAGATCGAATATGTTTCATTTGATAGATTGTCCATCATATAAATCCTTATATATATGTAGATATGCTCGTCCAAGGTTTGGTCTTGTGCGTACTCATTTGGAACTTTAGTCTATCATGTAATTTCTAACTTGACTTGGACTTAGGTCTATCCTTAGACCCCACATCACTTATAATTTGCCTCATACACTTATTATCATATCCAATTGATATCCATTATATTAATAGTCCTCGTCTGCACACAAAATAATATAATTAGCGCACATCAACTTTCTTAATAACGCTTAAGTACTTCAAATTTTTTTCGGGGTGCTACATTCTCCCCCACTTAAGAACATTCGTCCTCGAATGTTTTACAAGTCACTTCTAAGAATAGAGTTATCATCATTTTACCTCCAACCATTATGCATAGGTACTTATGACTACATGGGTCTTATACTTTCTTTCCAAAATTTCAACTTACTTATGGCCCTCAAAATTTGGCTATAGTTACAAATTCTTAAAAATCTCGGCAGAGTTTTCCCTATAACTAGGACTATCCCAAAATTTTAACTTGTCCAGAACAAGCCCCCACACGGGCACAAATAACAATATCGTTCAACAACCAACAATACACAATATAATGTACTATCTTGACCCCACTCGGCCATACATATACCATAAGTTCATCAAATGTAAATCTTTAAAACTTTTAACTTGTAACATATATGAATACCATTCAATATCAATAATTGCTACTATACATAGCTCCCATATCACTATTATACATGCCTGCATTTTCTTTAGTCATGCATACGTCAAGTTGTACCTGAAAAGTATCTTCAAATAAATCAAAAATCTCTCTATGATTGGACTTCCTTAATAAACAATAACTTATTTTCATGCCCCGTTAATTTCTTAGCTTGCTCAAGATAATTTCTCATAGTTTATGGGATCGAAGTTATATTGCCCACTTGGTATCTTCAAAACTTGTTCATTACGACTCGTATTCTTGAATTTTTTTTCCTAAACAGTACTTTAAAATAAATTTGTTGCCTTTCACGATTCTTGTTTCCATAAATGATTTTTCCCACTTAGGACTCTTGATGTCCTATAATTGTTAAAATTATTTTGGAATGTTCTTTTGTTCTTTCTAAAGACTAATAAGATATTTGTCCTAGATTTATCCATCATATAATAATTAATAACCCCACCTTCACTTGTGATTTTTGGAGTTACCGAAGATCCCAACTTGATAACTATTATTGCTTATAAATTTGTTCTATTGAAAAAAATATAATCATTCCAGTTTCAGTCATTTTACGATACTACTTTGCCATCCATTTTCGAATACTAGGGTTTAAGTCTCCATTTCTTAACTTTAACCAACTCCTTAACTCTATTGAGTTCCTTGTGATGGTTTTCTAACAAAAATTTGAGATTTTATCTACTTATGGGTGCACCATAGGTATACTACCATAGCTCGTAAGCTTTCAACACTCGCGTATCATTGCTATCACGATGACACTTACACCTTTTAAGATTAGTGCCATTTCTTAAATCCGTGCTTTTTACTGGCATACTTCGTTTTTGGTGTACAAGAGTCATTTCTCATTCGGGAATGCACATTACATTACTTGTTTCTATTTCATTTCGTGCTAAGTGTGTACACATTAAAATACCCTCTTATTCCACTTAATCCCATGTACAATTCAAACTACTTCCTTGTTGTCCGCCAATACTTGAATTTAATTCAAATCGCACATGCCTCCAAGTTGAAGGAATACATTCAAGTTGCCCATTAAATCATTCACTATCAGACATAACTTTTAACATCCCTGATGCAGAACATCGTAACTGTTGCTCGTAATAAGTTTGTAATTATCGTACAAGCACTTCATGAAAATTGTACCCTTCTGATCATAAAGGTTACTGATAATACCTCATTCGTCTTGATTTTAGTAACTATAACTTTTCCTTTTTAAAAAGAATTATAAACCATTACTTTAAATGTGACATATGCTCACTCAGGCGCTCCCCCACTTAGGAGTAAAAATTTGAAACTCTTACCTACCACTCAAAAAGTTAACTGAAATTTTGAATAAATTTTCTCGGAGCATTTACATGCTCACCTGCTTTTACATGCTATTTATCCCCTAATTAGAAATCTCTATTTTACTGCTTCAATCTTTAATCGTACATTGTCTTTTGTTTCATCATTATACCGATATGCTCATTATTCTGACAATATGATATATTGGTTATACTCCTAGGAACTTTCTTTGTTCATTTTCGTATCCAAGTATCACGTCGCTACTAGCTGTAACATATATTGCTAAGGGCCATTGTTTTCCTCACTTACGACATCTTTATAGTTAGCACTTCACTCTTTCATGTTCACATTACCGTTGAAATCTCTTCTAATATTTCACCCTTCAATCCATGCTCTAATACAGTTCTAGCAAGTACGACTACCTTGCGCCTCTCATCTCATGCTTAAATATACTGAACAAGTATGACTCCCTTAGGCTAAATTCACATATAATTATATAACTTTTTACAACATATACCATCTTCACAATGCTACATGTAAGAATTACACATCCTATCTTTATGCTACCATCATGTCCTCAAGCCGCATATATATATGAGATTCCGTAGTATATATCTCTAAAATTATATTTCTTGCTCTTAAGTCCTTTCATGAAACTTTATTTTGATGGTATCGCACTGAGTAGGTTTTTACTTATAATAAAGATGACATGCTTGTAGGGTCTTATTACCTCACGTCTTCATCATAATGCAAACTCTTTTGGCCATAGCTAATACCACATATTTACATCAACATGTTTCATATAAAAAAAACATACACTTGCATATCTTCCCATTCTTCATGGTATCACTGACCTCGTCTATACATATCATGTTAGAAATTTGTGACACGGTATCCTGTAGTCTTAGAATTCTTGTAACTTCTCAATCTCCAAATCTGTACCATAACCGTTTTCAGTTTTGTTTTTGAGCCTTACGTCTGTACACATTATATGTGTAACTTTCCAATAACTTTAACTTAGCCCATAAGCCATTTCAATATTTATTCTTCTTGAATCATAAGGATCTGTTCACTCACAACAGAATAAAATAAGACATACTCCGACTAGAAAAACTCAACATTATCATTCCACGTCATTTATTTTTTTCTCTAACAACCTATGTTTTTTCTTATAACCTCCAAGATTATGCCTTTTGTGCATCTCATACCTTAAATATTTTCATGCTTACCCATGTAAGTTCACATACTTTATCATCGCATACCTTGGTATAAATAATTGGAGATTGACTTTTATTTGAATCTCATTCATCATCTGGAGGAACTCAAGGTTGTCATGCCCATCTTTTACATATGGCATGCTTCGTCTATCCTCAACTCGTACTTACACATGGTACTTTTATGTGCCACTTCTTGTAACGACCCGGCCGGTCGTTTTGAATATTATAACTTCGTTCCTCCATTTACTGCTCAATTTATGTCTTGCAATTGATTTATAACTTATCGGGTTAGTTGGTTTGGGTTCGGAAGGAACTCGGAGTGAAATGAGACACTTAGTCTAATAATTAAAAAATTTAAGTTAGAAAAGTGGACAGAATATGGACCTATGTGAAAACGACCTCGGATTTGAATTTTGATGATTCCAATAGCTCCATATGATAATTTTGGGCTTAGGAGCGTGTCAGGAATATTATTTGGAAGTCCATAGAGGCCCGTAGTGGAATTAGGCTTGAAATGCCGAAAGTTAAATTTTTGGGAAGTTTGACCGGGGGGTTGACTTTTTGATATCAGGGTCGGAATCTGATTCTGAAAATTAGAATACCTCTGTTATATCATTTATGACTTGTGTGCAAAATTTGAGGTCAATCGGACGTGATTTGATAGGTTCCGGAGTAGTTTGTAGAAATTAAAAATTTCAAAGTTCATTAGGCTTGAATTGGGGTGTAATTCATGGTTTTAGCGTTGTTTGAGGTAATTTGAGGATTCGACTAAGTCCGTATGATGTTTTAGGACTTGTTGGTATATTTGGTCGAGGTCTCGAGGGGCTCGGGTGAGTTTCGGATGGTTAACGGGTTGGATTTTGGACTTGGAACTCTGCTGGAATTTTTTTGATGCACCATCTGGTTTCCTTTATCGCGTTCGCGAGTGGAGCCTCGCATTCGCGAAGAGGAACTGAGAGGCTGGCAATATTTTCTCTTCGCGTTCGCGAAGAGAAGGACGCATTCGTGAAGGGTGGACTGGGTGTGCATCGCGAACACGAGAGGTGTTACGCGTTCGCGAAGAAGAGAGGAAGCAGCTGGGGACCCCATGCAATTGGTCTACGCATTCGCGTAGGGGGTGTCACGCTCGCGTAGTGAGGGGGAATGAAGCATCACGTTCGCGATGGGTTGAACGCGTTCGCATAGAAGGCATTGAGGCAGAGGCATTTTGTGCTTCGCGAATGCGAGGGTGAAGTCGCGTTCGTGAAGGAGGAATTTGGATGGGAGATATTTTGTGCTTCGCCAACGCGAGGCACTTACCGCGTTCGCGAAGATGAAAATCCTGGGCAGTGAGTTTAAGTTCTGAAAATGGGTTTAGTTTTTGACGATTTGGAGCTCAGATTTGAGGCGATTTTGGGTGATTTTCAGAGAAAACAACGGAGTAACTATTTTTAACTCAATATTGGTTAAATTTCCCGAATCCATGGTTGTTTTTATCATTTAATTGGTGAATTAAGTTGGGTAAATTTGAAAACCCTCTTGGTTTAAATTGAATATTTGAGGGTCGAGTTGGGGTCAGATTTTGGTAAAATTAGTATGGCTAGACTCGTGGTTGAATGGACTTCCGGATTTTGTAACTTTTGTCGAGTTCCGAGATGTGGGCCGCATGGGCGATTTTTGAGCTAATTTTCGGATTTTCATGAAAAATTATTATTTTCTTATGGAATTAATTCCAATAAATTTTATTGACTGAAACGAATTATTTATGACCAGATTCAAGGCGTTTGGAGACCAATTCACGAGGAAAGGAAATTACGGAATAAGAATTTCACGGCTTGTGGTAAGTAACAGTTTTAAATCTGGTCCTGAGGGTATTAAACCCTAGATTTTGGTATCAAGTGATTATTTTGGAGGTGACGCACATGCTAGGTGACGGGCGTGTGGGCGTGCACCGAGGGGATTGTGACTTGGTCCGTCCCGGAAAACTGTAAAGTTGAATAATTTGTTGTTAGCTATATACTCTCTATGTGTTGATAAAATTTGATTGTAAATCATGTTAGAAATCATGCTTAGGCTATGTGATAGTACTGTTGGGACCCACAGAGGTCGCGTACTTGTTGAATTGCCTGCTAAATGCTATATGTACTCAGTCTCAATTTTTACTTGCACATTTTATCTCAGTCTCTGTTATTATTATTGATACACCATATCATTGTTGTTTGGGCTGATTTCATGATTATTGAGAGCCCGAGAGACTGGGGAGATTTATGACTGAGTGAGGTCGAGGGTCTGATTGTGAGATATTGATACTATATAGCACGTGAGTTGGCCGTGCAGATCCTTATATTATACTATAGCACGTGAGTTGGCCGTGCGTATCCTTATATTATACTATATCATGTGAGTTGGCCGTGCAGCATATGAGTTGGTCGTGCGGATACAGATATTTATATTATGGCACGTGCGTTGGCCGTACGGATCCAGATATTTATATTATGGCACATGAATTGTCCGTGCAACACGTGAGTTATCCGTGCAGATTATAGCACTTGGGATGTAGGAGCCCCTCCGGAGTTTGTACATCCCCAGTGAGCACATGTACCAATTGAGTGAGTGATGAGGGCTGGGAGCCCAGGGAGTGATGATGGCTGGGAGCCCAGTGAGTGATTGTTGTCTTGAGAGGTTGTACTTGATTTTCATTTGTTGTTGCACTTAGTTGCTATTTGTCATTGTTGTGAAATTTCTGAAAGATTGTTGATATACGGATTACATGAACATGAACTGTATAAAAATTGATTTGACATTAAACTGCCAGATTTGATAGCATGTCTATTCTTTGTTGGGATTACTGAAAATGAACCATAACTGTGTAGCTCGTTACTATCTTCAGTTTCTTATTTATTATTGTTACTTGCTGGGTTAGTTGTACTTATACTACACCCTGCACTTCATGTGCAGATCCAGGTGTTCCCGAACATAGAGGGTGTTGATCATTTCACACGGTTGATTTTCAGGAGATTTTGAGGTAGTTGCCGTGTTCCGCAGACCTTGTCTCTCCTTCTCTATCTCTTTGTTTACCGTATTTGGTCTCAGACTATTATAGTATGAGTATTTTCCTGACTTGTATTCATATTAGATGCTCATGTACTCAGTGACACCAGGTTTTGGGAAGTGTTTGTATTGTATTTAAATATTATATTTTCAATCTTGAGAGAAATTGTGGTTTGTTGAGATTTTCGGCTTGCCTAGTATTGAGATCGGCGCCATCACGACGGGTGAGATTTTGGGTCGTGACACTTATATACCTATGACATCATCATTACGATAACCTATCATGCTTAGGGGAAACCCGATGTCAAGTACAATTAAGGGTCATCTCTCTCGTCTTGTAACATTCCCTTTTCAGATGATCAAGAAGTCCCTTTTTTTTGGAAGGTGTCTTTGGTCATTATTAACACTGTCTTAACCATGCCATACTTCTTATGAATCATACTATGTTCATCACAAACTTGACTGATTCACATTCACTTATCAATTAGATCCATATCACCTCTCTATATTTTGTCATGATAATTTAAGATGCAACATCTTCATTTATAATATTCTTTTTTTTGTACCTTTGCTTAGCTCGTTAATGGTGATTACCATAGTAAACAGTCGCTCCAATATCTTGACCAACAATCTTGAAGTGAAATCTAGGGCCTAATATAGGTGCCCTGATTCGCATCCTTTAGTAAAATTCTTTATAAGTCAGGACACCATCTTGACAATACTAGCTGACATCATCACCTTATTTTCTTCCATGATTTCTTAGTATTCGACTGTTAATTCTTATTCACCAAAGTCATACGTGTTGACTGTATCAGTCACAATCTATTCTCAATTTATCCTTCCATTTTGAACAAATCTAACATTTTCTGTCTATTAGCCCAAACATCTTGTATTATAACTTGAACTTTGAGCTTTATTCTCGTCACTTCAATATCTTCCTCAATAGGTAATCAATATGATCGAGAATCTGTACTCTCACTTCAGGCAAAACACATGATATAGAGTATGAAAAAAAAATGAAACTCCTTAGATGTCATTGTAGCCTCCCGATATAAGTGTGGCCGGCAACTCACCGATAAGAGAGACTCTGTTACACCCTGTGCGTTCCAAGGTGACGTACAATGAATATGAGACTTGTTAATCATGATTTACATGAGTTTAAAGTCATAATATGACTATATATGATGTTTGGATAAAACATATAAAGTTTGTAAAAAATCGGATTAAAGTTGCGGAAAAACCAACAAAGGATTTGCCCTGTAACAGAGCTTTTTGAGAAATAAATTTCGTGTGCTATATGAGGTCTTTTTGGGACATATTATATACCAAATTGAAGGTCTTGGAATGTAGTTTCCAACGTTCTTAACCATTATCTCTCTCTTCATTTTACTTAGAATCTAACCAGAGGCACCATAAAAAACAGTCCTTTAACTCTCTAATAGCTTCAAATAATACTAACATCCCGGGTACGAAATCGAGAAGCGATAACATTAGAACGATCCCTACGACGTAAGTATCACTATATCGCCTCTCTTTTTCTTCGTAGTTTGAGTTTTGGAATGTATTTAGTAGTTAATAAAATTTCTAATTTCTATATTTAAGCTTTAAAATATCAAGAAAAATTGATAAATTTATTTTCTAATAGTTAGACCTCACGGGACGGTGATCGGAAGCCGTGAGTTCGAGTTATTTGACTTGTAGTGGACTGTTTTGTGGGTTGTTTTGTGTTGCTTTTGGGCTGTCTATTATGCTGCTAATTTATGGATTTTAGAAGGATAAAAATGGCATGGATAAATGCCACATGTGGTAGGGTAGTAGGTTGGTCGCTCGTCGTTGTAGTTGCAGGCTAATTGATAACTTGTTGATTGGGTGTATTATGGTATATTTGGGGGTTTTGTTATATTGAAGGTCCCGGATTGTAATTAGGTTGGTTTTGAGTTTCTGATTGTATTATGTTTGTATCTCGCCTATAGTAGGCTTGAGGGAGCAGTAAAATTAGGGGAAATGCTGCCCGTTTTATTTTAGAATCGAGTTATCGTTTGAGATACGTAATATACTACCACCATCTAAATTGTACACGTATTTCTTTGCTATAGGGTTGGCGCGCTAGTTATCATAAGCTTGTTGTTGAGTTGCATTGACGACTTGAGGTATGTGAAGGCTATCCCTTCTTTCCTTTTGGCATGATCCAAATGATACAAACGACACAAGCAAAATACGCAACTTTCATAAATGACTATATTCATAGAAATACTAGGGGTGTCTATATTCTTGATTTCCCATATGAATTATTATTATATCTTCTGTTCATGGGTCCCAGAAAAATAAGTATTTGATAAAGTTTGTCCGAAAGGAATATTAATTTTATGATATTCGAGAAATCTTATTAACGTATTTCTTATGTATTTCATGCATTTATACATGTACATTGACCCATGACCAGAAGGCATTATATATGCGTATATTATATGTATATGGGATATGAAAAATGGTTAAGGCATTATATACGTACCACCACCTGATCAGCTGGTATATGTTGATGATTTTGCCCACAGTGGTCGAGATGATATGATGGGATGCCCTCAGAGGCTTGATGATGTTATGTACACCTATACCTATGCATGATACGAAATTTACACGCACATGCATGACATTATAAATGTTTCAGGATTCACAAAGTTATTTAGACTCACAGGTGGAATTCTTTACCCCATGTTTCATCTATGTCTTTTATGTACTGATTTTCATGTTTTACATACTCTATACATTATTCGTAGTGACGTCCCTTTTTACATACTCTATGCATAGGGACGTTGCGTTTCATGCCCGCAGCAGGTAGACAAGCTGACGGTCCCCCTTCTTAGGATCCTTAATCAGCGAGAGTTGGTGTGCTCCATTTGATCCGGAGCTGCTTTGAGTTTTGGTATGATGTGTTTACATATATATATGGGTACAACGGGGCCCAGTCCCGTCCTTTATACAGTTGTACACTCTAATAGAGGTCTGTAGACAGTCGTGTATAGTTATATAGTATGTGTAGGGCTATACGACAAGGCCGCATGCTATCTAACTATACGTGACTGTCTACATACCTCTATTAGAGTGTACAACTATATAAAGGACGGGACTGGGCCTCGTCGTACCCATATATGTCTTTTGGGCATGTTTTACTACGTAGGTTGTTCATATGAATTAGTAGTTTATTTTCAGACTTTATGCATTACCTACACTTATTTCATGTTTATATCTTAGATGAATTCTTAGGGGTGTTCGATATGTAAAACTCGGGCACTCGTCACAGCCAATCGGTTTGGGTCGTGACAAAAGTGGTATCAGAGTAGTTCTGTCCTAGGGTTGTCTACAGACCGTGTGTAGTAGAGTCTTGTTTATGGATGTGTTATGCACCACACTTATAGACATGAGGCTACAAGATATTTAGGATGATTACTTTTCTTTCTTATCTTAGATCATGTGATATAAGAATTTATTTACCTAACCATATGTTATGTTTTCAGCGATGCCCAAGAAGGCTACAGCCGCCCAGAAGGGCAAGGCCGTGGATGATGAGACTACAAGTAGAGCACCACGAGTTACTAGGTCTCGGGGAGAGTCGCATAGTGAGATTCCATCTCAGACTTCACATGCCCTGCCCTCTCCAAAGGAGATCCGAGGGGCAAAAGCTCCAGCACCCGCTCCAGTACCCCCAACTCCTCATCCAGATACACTGGGTCAGGAGATGAGATATGATATTCAGTTATTGACTCGATTAGTGGCCGCACAAGCTCGACATCAGGAGGTTGGTATTGGTCATGCAGATAGGGACATTAGTGCGGGGGTTCGTGATTTCATTAATTTGGACCCTCCGATATTCACTGGAGCAGATCCAAACGAGGACCCTCAGGTATTTATCGATAGGATGTAGAGAACTTTGAGAGTAATGAAGGCCATTGCGGCTGAGTCAGTTGAGCTAGCTTCCTATAGACTTGGGGATGTTGCAATTAATTGGTACGAGTCTTGGGAGTTGTCCAGAGGTGAGGATGCCGTTCCAGCAGTATGACAGAATTTTACAGAGGCTTTGCTTCGTCATTATTTGCCACCAGAGCTTAGACGGGCCAGAGTTGATAAGTTCTTGACCCTTCGACAGGGTAATATGAGTGTTCAGGAGTACAACCTTCAGTTTGATTCTTTGGATAGGTATGCTCCCACTATTGTAGCTAAGATGGAGGATCGGGTTGACCGGTTCGTGATGGGGTTGGACCCGCACCTGCTCAATGACTGTATGTCAGTCTTACTTTATCCAGGCATTGATATTTCTCGTATTCAGGCATACGCTCAGGGTGTAAAGGAGCGTAAGCAGAAGTAGAGGGCCGGTCGTGAGCATGATAGGGGCCAGAGTAAGAGAGCAGGATCTTGAGGTCCTTCTGGTGAGTTTCGAGGTGGTCGGAGACAACATTATCCGAGGTATCCAGCTCAGCCATCAGCTAGTGCACCCCTTTAATTTTTCGGTAGGAGATTTGATCGTTCCACATATTCAGGGCCCAGTCAAAGTTCCAGGGCCTCTCGTTCTCAGTATAGGGGTGAGTCAAGTCAGATTAGGCCACCCTTGCCACGATGTGCTCAGTGTGGTAAGCAGCATGTCGGGCAGTGCCTCATGGTGTTGGGTGTTTGTTATACTTTTGGTTATCCAGGCCACGTTATGAGAGATTGTCCGACAAGAGGTGGTGCGGGTATAGTTAATCCAGTATGATCTATAGCTGGTTCGTCATCATCAGTACGCCCCCCTGGGCAAGGATCACAGGCACCAACTGGTCGTGGTAGAGGCAGAAGTGGAACATCTAGCTCGAGCGGTCCTCAGAACCGTATCTATGACTTAGCCTGTCGACAGGATCATGAGTCATCACCTTATGCTGTTACAGGTATCTTATCAGTCTCCTCATATGATGTATATGCATTGATTGATTCGGGTTCCACCTTATTGTACGTCACTCCGTTGGTTGCTAGTAAGTTTGGGATAGAACCTGAGTTGATTGAACCTTTTGAGGTGTCTACACCTATTGGGGATCCAGTGATAGCTAGACGGGTCTATAAAGACTGTATAGTAGTAGTTCATAGTCGTTTTACAGTAGCAGACCTGATTGAGTTAGATATGGTGGAATTTGATGTTATAATGTGTATGGATTGGTTGGCTTGTTGTTATGCGAACGTTGATTGTAAATCAAAGATGGTTCGATTCCAGTTTCCAGGGGAGCCAATTCTAGAGTAGAAAGGTAATACTACATCGCCGAGAGGTAGGTTTATTTCCTATCTGAAGGCAAGGAAGATGATCAGAAAGGGCTATATTTATTAGTTAGTTCGGGTACTGGATGTGAAAGCAGAATCACTGACCCTTCAATCTATTCCGGTGGTTAATGAGTTTCCCGATATTTTTCCCGATAAGCTTCCAGGCCTTCCGCCAGAGCGGGAGATTGAGTTTGCTAATGACACATTACCAGATACTCAGCCGATATCTATTCCTCCTTATAGAATGACACTTGCAGAGCTGAGAGAGTTGAAAGAACAACTGAGGGATTTGCTTGAAAAAGGCTTTATCAGACCCAGTACATCACCGTGGGGAGAACCTGTGTTATTTTTGAGAAAGAAAGATGGTTCCTTGCGGATGTGTATTGATTACAGACAGTTGAATAAGGCGACGATCAAGAATAAGTACCCGCTCCCAAGGATTGATGATTTATTTGATCAGTTGCAGGGTGCTAGGTGTTTCTCGAAGATAGAATTGAGGTCGAGGTACCATCAGGTAAGGGTTAGAGAGAAATATATTCCGAAGCCAGCATTCAGGACCAGATACGGACACTTTGAGTTTTGTGTTATGTTATTCGGTTTGACTAATGCTCCAGCGGTATTCATGGACTTGATGAACCGTGTGTTCAGACCCTTTCTAGATCTGTTCGTGATTGTATTTATAGATGATATTTTGGTTTATTCTCGTTCAGAGGTCGAGCATGCAGATCATTTACGTACTATGCTCAGAGATCTACAAGAAAGGAAGTTGTATGCAAAGTTCTCTAAATGTGAATTCTGGTTGAATTCTGTTGCCTTTCTTGGTCATATTACTTCGGGTAAGGGTATCCGGGTCGATACACAGAAGATTGAGGCAGTGAAGACTTGGCCTAGACCCACGACACCGACAGAGGCTCGTAGCTTCCTGGGTTGGCAGGTTATTACAGGAAATTTGTAGAGGGATTTTCTTCCCTTTCAGCACCATTGACAAAGTTGACTCAGAAAGCAACCAAGTTTCAGTGGACTGATGCTTGTGAGCGGAGTTTCCAGGAATTGAAGGACAGATTTACTTCAGCATCAATTCTGACACTTCTAGAAGTGACCGATGGTTATGCTATCTATTGTGACGCTTCGAGCGTTGGATTGGGTTGTGTATTGATGCAACATGGTAAGGTTATCGCTTATGCTTCTAGACAACTAAGAAACCACGAGAAGAATAACCCGACCCACGATTTAGAGTTAGCCGTGGTGATTCATCCACTAAAGATGTGGAGGCACTATTTGTATGGCATTTATGTTGATATCTATACGGACCATAAGAGCCTTCAGTATATATTCAAGCAAAAGGAATTGAATTTACATTAGAGGCGATGGTTGGAGCTACTAAAAGACTATGATGTTGATATTTTATACCATCCAGGAAAGGCGAATGTAGTAGTCGTCGCCCTAAGCCGTAGATCTATGGGTAGCTTATCATATTTACAGCCAGGGAAGAGTGAGATAGCTTGTGAGATTCATCAGCTAGCTAATCTTGGAGTTCGATTATTAGATTGAGGTGGTACCGGAGTTACTATTCAGGACACGACAACATCCTCTCTAGTAACTGAAGTGAAGGAACGCCAGTATGAAGATCCTGTGCTAGCTCACTACAGGGATACAACCCTTCAAAAGGAGAAGACACCATTGGAGATTACAAGAGAAGGAGTCCTCAGATATCGAGGTCGATTATGTGTTCCTAATGTAGCAGGGTTGCGCCAATAGGTTATGGGAGAATCTCACTATTCTCGTTATTCTATTCATCCAGGAGCGACGAAAATGTATCATGATATCAGGGGAATATACTGGTGGGACAAAATGAAGAAGGATATAGCAGAGTTTGTTGCTCAGTGCCCAAATTATCAGCAGGTTAAGATTGAGCATCATAAACCCGGTGGATTATTGCAGGCTATAGAGATTCCGACTTGGAAATGGGAAGTGATTAACATGTATTTCATCATAGGCTTACCTCGTACCCAACATAAGTTTGATTCTATTTGGGTTATTATTGATAGACTTACAAAATCAACCTATTTTCTGCCTGTCAGGACTACGTATTCAGCAGAGGATTATACAAGGATTTACATTAAGGAGGTAGTACGACTTCATGGTGTCCCTATATCTATTATCTCAGATAGAGGTGCTCAATTTACAGCTAATTTTTGGAGGTCCTTCCAAAAAGGATTGGAGACTCAAATAAGTCTTAGTACAACATTTCATCCCCAAACAGACTGTCAGGATGAGCATACTATTCAGACACTGGAGGATATGCTACGGGCTTGTGTGATGGACTTCAGGGGTAACTGGGATGATCATCTTCCACTTATTGAGTTCGCATATAATAATAGTTATCATTCCAGCATTCAGATGGCTCCATACGAAGCTCTTTACGGATGAAAGTGTAGGTCACCTATCGGATGGTTCGAGGTTAGGGAAACTAAGTTAGTTGGACTAGAGTTGGTACAACAGGCAGTTGAGAAGATTAAGCTTATACGGGAAAGACTATTAGCAGCTCAGAGTCGTCAGAAGTCATATGCAGATAATCAACGACAAGACTTGGAGTTTCAGGTAGATGACTGGGTATTCCTAAAAGTATCACCGATGAAAGGTGTTACGAGATTCAGTAAGAAAGTAAAGCTTATCCCTCGGTACATTGGACCTTATAAGATCATACGCAGAGTAGGCCAGGTAGCATATGAGTTAGACTTGCCTTCTAACTTAGAGTCAGTACATCTAGTTTTTCACGTATCTATGCTCCGCAAGTGTATTAGAGATATTTCTAGAGTTATTCTAGTTGACAATGTTCGGGTCACAGAGCATCTAATCATATGAGGAAGTACCTATTGCTATACTAGATAAACAGGTTCGAAGATTGAGAACTAAAGACGTATCTTCGGTTAAAGTACTTTGGAGGAACAATAATGTGGAGGAGATGACTTGGGAAGCTGAAAAAGACATGAAATCTAGGTATCCTCACTTGTTTCCATTTGCGAAGGAGGATCGGACTGAGACATCATAGCCTTAGGTACGTATATGGTACTTGATTCTTATGTTAGTTATTGTCATTGGTAATGTGAGACAATTGGTGTTATTGATGATTGTGGACCTGTGTGGCTTTGTATTGTTGGGTTTTCTGTCTAACAGGTTGATAGTGGCACCATTACAGAGGATACTCTGCCAAATATTTCTATAAATATCTGGGAGTTTAATATTCGAGGACGAATGTTTCTAAGGGGGGAAGATTGTTACACCCTGTGCGTTCCTAGGTGACGTATAATAAATATGAGACTTGTTAATCATTATTTACATGAGTTTAAAGTCATAATATGACTATATATGATGTTTGGATAAAACATATAAAGTTTGAAAAAAATCGGATTAAAGTTGCGGAAAAACCAAGTAAGATTTTGCCCTGTAACAGTACTTTTTGAGAAATAAATTTCGTGTGCTATATGAAGTATTTTTAGGACATATTATATACCAAATTTAAGGTATTGGAATGTAGTTTCCAATTCTCTTAACCGTTCATTCATACGATATACGGATAAAAAGATATAAGCATTAGAAGATAGGCGAATTAGAGGGTGCCAAGCTAGCACCTTTTGACTTTTCAAAAGTTTGATAAATATGTTTTAACTCGTCTCTCTTTCTTCATTTTACTTAGAATCTGACCAGAGGCACCATAAAAAACGGTCCTTGAGCTCTTTAATAGCTTCAAATAATACTAACATCCCGGGTACGAAATCGAGAAGCGATAACATCAGACCCTACGACGTAAGTATCACTATATCGCCTCTCTTTTTCTTTGTAGTTTGAGTTTCGGAATATATTTAATAGTTAATAAAAGTTCTAATTTCTATATTTAAGCTTTAAAATATCAAGAAAAGTTGATAAATTCGTTTCTTAATAGTTAGACCTCACGGGACGGTGATCAGAAGCCATGAGTTCGAGTTATTTGACTTGTAGTGGACTGTTTTGTGGGTTGTTTTGTGTTGCTTTTGGGATGTCTATTGTGCTGCTGATTTATGGAGTTTGGAAGGATAAAAATGGCGTGGAAAAATGCCATATGTGATAGGGTAGTAGGTTGGTCGCTTGTCGTTGTAGTTGCAGGCTAATTGATAACTTGTTGATTGGGTGTATTATGGTATATTTGGGGGTTTTGTTGTATTGAAGGTCCCGGATTGTAATTAGGTTGGTTTTGAGTTGATGATTGTATTATGTTTGTATCTCGCCTATAGTAGGCTTGAGGGAGCAGTAAAATTAGGGGAAATGCTGCCCGTTTTATATTAGAATCGAGTTATCGTTTGAGATACGTAATATACTACTGCCATCTAAATTGTACACGTATTTCTTTGTTATAGGGTTGGCGCGCTAGTTGTCATAAGCTTATTGTTGAGTTGCATTGACGACTTGAGGTATGTTAAGGCTATCTCTTCTTTCCTTTTGGCATGATCCAAATGATATAAACGACACAAGCAAAATACGCAACTTTCATAAATGACTCTATTCATAGAAATACTAGGGGTGTCTATATTCTTGATTCCCCATGTGAATTATTATTATATCCTCTGTTTATGGGTCCCAGAAAAATACGTATTTGATAAAGTTTGTTCGAAAGGAATATTAATTTTATGATATTCGAGAAATCTTATTAACGTATTTCCTATGCATTTCATGCATTTATACATGTACATTGACCCATGACCAGAAGGCATTATATATGCGTATATTATATGTATATGGGATATGAAAAATGGTTAAGGCATTATATACATACCACCACCTGATCAGCTGGTATATGTTGATGATTTTGCCCACAGTGGTCGAGATGATATGATGGGATGCCCTCAGAGGCTTGATGATGTTATGTACACCTATACCTATGCATGATACGAAATTTACATGCATATGCATGACATTATAAATGTTTCAGGATTCACAAAGTTATTTAGACTCACAGGTGGAATTCTTTACCCCATGTTTCATCTATGTCTTTTATGTACTGATTTTCATGCTTTACATACTCTATACATTATTCGTACTGACGTCCCTTTTTGCCTGGGGACGCTGCGTTTCATGCCCACAGGTGAAGGTAGACAGGCTGACGGTCCCCCTTCTTAGGATCCTTGATCAGCGAGAGTTGGTGTGCTCAATTTGATCCGGAGCTGCTTTGAGTTTTGGTACGATGTGTTTGTATACATATATGGGTACGACGGGGCCCAGTCCCATCCTTTATACAGTTGTACACTCTAATAGAGGTCTGTAGACAGTCATGTAATGGGCATGTTTTCTTACGTAGGTTGTTCATATAAATTAGTAGTTTATTTTCAGACTTTATGCATGACCTACACCTATTTCATGTTTATATCTTAGATGAATACTTAGGGGTTTTCGATAGGTGAAACTCGGGCACTCGTCACAGCCCATCGGTTTGGGTCGTGACAGACTCTACTTGACACGACTCCATAGACTTCCTAGGACTCGACTTAGAACCTAGTGCTCTGATACCAAGTATGTCACGGCCCAAAACCACGTGTCCGGCTCCAGACACACTACCCAACCCGAGCGAATCAAACCATGTGATGCACCAAATCATATGCATGAAAATCAATTTAACTGCGGAAGCCCCTTGAAATTCATATACATTTTCAAGTTAAATGATAAAATATTTTCCAATTCAAAATCACACATGACGTCTTTCATGATAATAACAATAAGACTAAGTAAAATAAATATATTTTCATGTATGTCATGTACAAACCCGTTACTACAACCTTTCACAACTATCTATTGAGCCTCTATACTAAAGAATAGAATTAAACACTTGGGTTAATACCCGACTAGCGCAAATTAAGAAAACAACACGATAGCTACCATGAAATAGGAGTGGTGCCTCACTATATACCTCACGAAGAGAGTCATCCTAGACCTGACTGTATTCCACGTATCATACCTCATCCTGAAACATGTAAAGTAAGCGGGTCCCTGGAGGGCCCCCCCTAAGGGCTTAGTACACCACAACGGTACTCAATAAGTGTCATAGACTCTCTCTAACTTAAGTTCTTGGGACAAACTTTATAAAAAATAATGCATCAATATTTGATATAAAACGATAAGAAGTTTTATCAATTCATGATCTTTGTCATTTTAAATAAAAGACAAATAAAATATAAATCGCAATATAAACTTTTAAAATATTTACATCAATCCAAGATTTTGGATAAAATCATACAAAATCATCCCATTTGTTTTAAGTCATTAAAATCACTTTCGGTTCCTTAGGTCTAAACATACGAAAACCATCCTTACCTTTTACTGGGAGTACTATACAATCACTGACATAAGAAGGTCAACTAGGTTATGTACCTAGCGGCAAGTATCATATACCCTACTTGCTCATGTCGTCTCATCGTAGTGTCGTACGAATCGACTCAGCCATGCTAATAATAGCACAAAATAGTACTCTCTCGAGGGAGAGCACTCTGTCGTAGTCTATACCACAAAGTGGCCATCTACACCTACACCGGAACGTGTAGTTTCATGACAACGAACACGATATATCCGAAGTCAATCTCGGTGAACACAAGTAACTCCCAAAATATTTGATACTTCAAAAATAGATTCATAGCATAGTAGCTTCAAATGATCTATTTTTATCAACTCATATCATTTATAGAAAAATCTAAATCATTTGAACAAAAATTAAATAAACAATATTTTACATGCTAAAGCCTTTAGCAATTTAACATCAATCTTTAAAAGATACCACAAGTGCTATTATGTTAGTTAATTTCCAAAAAAGATACTTTCCATGAAAACTTATCCTTAACACTCAAATATGTATACGCTCGTCAATACATAAATTTTGATAAAAACTTATAATATTTATCTTGAGTGTCATTTTGCCAACAAGATTTAAAATAAAATTTTATAATGCAACATGACACTACATATGCAACATAATACTTTAATACATGGAGATATTTGTACTTGTTTGTCCCCACAAGCACGAAAGCATATTGGCAAACAACTTAAGTATTAACTCGAAACATGCCTTTAGAGAAAATTTCTCAAGAAGAGTAAGTTTTAATCAACTTACCTCGCTTTCGCTTTATTAATATTTACAAGATTTCAATGCTCCTCCATTATTCCAATGTTGATTAAAATGCTCAACATTACCAACAAGTCGATATCTATAATTAAATATCCTAATTATATCAAATTATGACCTAAGATATTGATCAACATCCATATATGGATCATAAGTTGGCTGCAAGCCTCCAACAACTCAAATCGCCAAATAGTTTTATATGCTAGATCATTCAACCTCATTCTTATGTTTTAATACCCATTCGAAGTCATTAATGATACTACATCAATTGTTCATTGCCACCAAGTTACTATTCATTGTCTTCCATAATCAACACTTGCAAAATATACAATTCGGGTGATTACTTAGTTGATCACTTCCATCTTTTGCTAACAAATAATTCCATAGGTTCATTGTATTCTTAAATTTCATCGCTAAGATTACCATTCATCTTCTCTCTTATTTTCTCAAAAGTATTATTCATATCATGAACTAGAGTTTTATAATCCAATCTTTCAACCATTAAAACTTGTAACAAATGCTTCAAATACTTCTAACTACTCATAATAAATGAGTTTGAAGCATTGAAATTACCTCTAGTAGCTTAATCTTTGGTTATTTTAGTGTTCTTGAGGATTTGATGATGAAATCTAGCATTTGGATGTAAGAATGATGTTAGAACTCATGTATATTGAGTAAGAATCAACCCAAAGCAACATTAACAACTTACCGTGGTTGATTGGATTTGATTTGAGCTTAAAATCGCCCTTTCACCTCAATAACTCTAACCCCCAATACTTAAAATACTCTCCTCCCCCGACTTTGTATTTATAAGCCCAAATTTCTGGGTTTCGAACACGGCCTTGGATGCTATGGCAGCACTTCACTACCAGCCATTCTTACGGACGCGGCCCTGGATGCTTCGCATCCGCAGACTCTTCTGCTATCCTTTGATAATATGGTCATAACATCTTGTAGGAATGTCCAAATGACAATCGGTTTGAAGCGTTAGAAACTAAACTCGATCACTCGAAGATATTTTATTTGATAGGTTGTCCATCACATAACTCCTTATATATATATATGTAGATATGCTCGTCAAAAGTTTGGTTTTGTGCGTACTTATTTGGCACTTTAGTCTATCATGTAATTTCCAACTTGACTTGGACTTAGGTCTATTCTTTGACCCCACATCACTTATAATATACCTCGTACACTTATTATCATATCCAATTGATATCCATCATATTAATAGTCCTCGTCTACACACAAATAATATAATTAGTGCATATCAACTTTCTTATTAGCGCTTAAGTATTTCAAAATTTTTCTGGGGTGCTACAAATACCATTTCCTAGAAGCTTGATTTAGTCCATATAAAGATTTTTGCAACTTATAAGCCAATTTAGGTGATGGAACAGACATTCCTTGTGGAATTTTCGTATATACTTCCTCCTCTAAATCCCGTTGCAAAAATGCATTATTAACGTCTAATTGAAACATATCCTAGCCCTTTTTAATAGCTACGACTATGACACTTCTGATGGTTGTCATCTTGACAACATGGAAAAAAGTGTCGGTATAGTCAATGACTTCTAGTTGTGTGTCCCCTCTAACCACAAGTCGTTCTTTGAATCTCTCAATGATGCCATCTTCCCTATGTTTAATTTTATATACCCATTTATTACCAATTGGTTTCTTCCCCGGAGGTAAAGGAATAATAGACCAGGTTTGGTTAGCCTCAAGATCCTCAAATTCTTTATTCATTGCTTCTTGTCATGCACGGTAAAGAAGATCTAGCTAAAAAGTGGCAGGTTCCTGCACAGTGCTAATAGTCCTTACTAAATTTTGATTATTAGAAGATAAACTACTTAAGCACAAGCGATTAGGACCAATGAAACAGTTGGTGAGTGTAAAAAGAAGTGAAGTAGGGGTTGAATAACAAATTTCTTGCAAGTAGTTAGGGACAATATGAGGCCTAGAAGATCTCCTCAGCTGGGAACTAGAAATAGGAGGATCAGGAACAAGAGAAGAGGTAACTAGAGGTGGAGAAGAAGCAGGGCCCGGAGAAGATGTAACTAGAGATAGAGAAGAAACATGAGTTGGAGAAACATGGATTGGAGAAGTGGAAGGAGGAGAAAAATGGGATGTGGTGCATACCTAGCTGCATCATTTAGGCCTATTTCAGAATTAAACACTGGATTAGGATGATAAAAAGTAGATGTAGGGTTTCCAGATGGACCCATAAAAAATAATATCTCTAGATACTGTAATTTTCTTGGTGTCGAGTTGAAGTACCGTGTATCCCTTTTTGGAAAAAGGATACCCAATGAATACACATGCAGAAGATCTGGGTTTAAACTTATATTGAAGAGGCTTTGGTGTGTTAACATAACATAAACAACCAAAGGCCCTGAGATGTTGATAAGAGTGAGGGGATTTAAACGTTACTTCATGTGGTGACTTCCCAGATAAAACAGTGCTTGGGAATCTATTAATGAGATAAGTGGTTGTAAGAACACAATCACCCAGTAAGAAGTGGGAAGGCCAGACTAAAATAAAAGAGCTATTGTTGTCTCAAAAAGGTGTTTGTGCTCTTTTTTCACCACATCATTTTATTGAAGGGTATGTGGATAAGGAGTTTGATGGATTATACATTTAGAAATAATAAAGGAATAATTTTCGAGGCTAGATCCTAATTCCAGTGCATTATCAGATCTAAGTATTTTAACCTTCATATTGAATTAAGTCTCTACCACAAAAGAAGGCTTTCAGTATGGTAAAAGCATTTCTCTTACAGCTCAGCAAATGGGTCCAGGTTACTCTACTGTAATCATCCACCATAGTGAGAAAATACCTATAGCCAGAATAATTGGAGGTGTGGTAAGGGCCCCAAAGGTCCACATGAATGAGATAAAAAAATCTGTGTAGAATAAATTTTACTATGTGGAAAGAAAATTCTTTGTTATCTAGCCAATGGACATATATTACAAATAAAAGGCTGTTTATTGCATGGAGATAAAAAAATCCAGAAATTTTTAATATTTTGGAAAAAGGAATATGACCAAGTCTAGAATGCCATAGTTCAACAATTTTATTGATAGAGGAACCTATATTACATGTTGAACTAGAAGTCTTATTCACACTATTTACATAATGTAAGGGAGCATGAATAATGGAATTATTTACATATTATAAATAGACAGGGATAGTGGCATTATTTACAGATTGTAAAGAAGCAGGGATAGGCGAGAATCAAAATCAGTAGTAGTATAGATGATAGTGGGTTTGTCCATGATGTAAATTCCTTGAACCAGATCACCAAGAACCAGTTGCCTCTTCAGAGAAGGGGTGTGAGGCCCCTTAAAATTTCGTAAAGGAATTTAAGGTTTCGTGGTGCCGAGGTAGGCTTACGTGTTTGAGGATTATAGCGACTCGAACATTTTGGGTCGAACAATGCATTGGGGAGTTGAAGAAAATCTTCGAAAGCGTAAGCCATTTCTGCGGTTAATTATGCGGTCGCATAATTGATATGCGGACCGCAGATCTACCGCGAACTGAAGCAGATAGATTATTGAATTTGAAGGTCATTTCTGCGGTCTATTATACGATCGCATATGCACTTTGCGGACTGCATTTCAGTCATAAACTTGGCATGAAAAAAATCTGGGAGATAATTCTGCGGTCCAGTATGCGGTTGCAGAACATGTGTGTGGACCGCAGAACTGTCGCACACTGGACCAGACAAGTCCAGTTTTTGGGCATCATTTTTGCGGCCCATTTTACGGGCTGCATATCAATTTTACAGTACAGTATGCGACCGCAGACCCGCTTTCGGCAAGTTTAAGTTTTGAAAATTTTACCCAATCCCATTTTTATAAAAAGGCATTGGGGGTCATTTTTAAGGGCTTCATCTGATATTTTTAGAGGGAGGTGAGAGTATCTTAGAGAGGGAAAGAGAAGACATAACCAATTATTCATCAATTCTTGCTCAAGGCTTGAAGATTTTACAAGGATCTTGCTAGGGCTTCAAAGAGGTAAGAATTCTTTTCCCTAATTCTTCAATTTCGAGTTTGGGGTAACAGATTAGTGATTGAGAGTATAATTTTTGGGTGTGAGAGTATTATGTATACATGCATGTACCAATAAGGTTTGTGAGAAAATTGTTGAGCTCAAATAAGTAAAGATTTAGTTGTAAAATGAAGAAAATCTTGTAGAAGAACCTTGTAGCTAAATTTGCACACATAGTGTTTGATAAAATGGTCAAATGAGCTGAAACCATGAATATATTCCTAATTTGTGTTAACTTTGTTATGTTTCAAAATAGATTGGAATTGCTAGGATTTTCGAAATGTTGTAGTAATCTAAGGAGAGCTCAAATCGAGATATGTTGGCTAAACTCCCCTCTTAAAATTGAATCCCACAGTATTCATGTAATTTATGTAAGTCCCGAGTTGTTCATTATAAAATTGGCTATTCGGAATAAGCTTGTGTTGAAAGATATATGTTCAATATATATCCCAAATGCTTTTATCATGTTATGTTATCATTTGAGAATATGTTTAAAGTATGAGTTGTGCATTAAAAATGTTTCGACTTCAAGTCAAGTCCAAACGAAGGCTATTATGCAAATTTTGTAAAATGTCTATATGTGCCTAAGACTCTTAATTGCTCACATGTGTTCTAAAAATTTTAATTTGAAATGCCTTGTTGTTGACGATGATGATGATGTTTGAAAGTGAAAAAAGTGAGCATAAAATACTAAATACGACCGACGTGCCAAGAATAATTTTATAATTATGGCCATTAGTGCCAATGAAATAAAAAGATGTGAAAAAAGTATGAAACGATATGATTGGTAGAAAAGGATAATGTCGATCCACACATCATTGTGGTGAGATGGCCCAGCCGATCGGGTCGTGATCGGACGCCATGCCATACACACGGTGGTGAATGTGCTGGAAATTATAATTGAAATTGTGATTGTGGTTGATGTCTCGGATGATACGGCCTAGCCGATCGTGATTGAACTCCGTGCTAAAAGTACGGTGGTATTGGTATTGTGAACGTTGGCATATCGGTACTAAAGATCTCCCCACTTAAAATATGAAAATTTATTTGAACACTGTCTTGGTCCTAACTTGAGATTTGATGTTGTTTGTGGCTTCCACTGATATTATGATTGTTCTTACTTGTATTATTAATTATTCTATTGATAGGGTGTTTTGTCATTCATACTAGTACTATTCCATATGTACTAACTTCCCTTTTACCGGGGGTGCTGCATCTTCAATGGATGCAGGTGGTTTCACAACAGGAGACATTGATCAGTGATAGCGGTGCACCCTCTTCCCAGCTAACTTGGTGAGCCTCACTTCATTTCGGGATCATGTATATTTTGTTCCTCGTGTATTGTGTTTGAGGTATAGCCGGGGCCTTCTTGCCGGCACTATCATAGTACTCTTTCATATCTATTAGAGGCTCCGCAGACATGGTGTGTGTTGTATTAGTATTGGGAAAGTCAAGATAGTAATGTTGTATGTGTGTTACATCTTTCGCTTCAAACTATGAAAGTGTGTGTAATTTGAGACTTTAAAATGAAGTAACTAATGGTAATAAATTGGTATTGTATACATGATCTATTTATTATCTAATTAACGAAAATATGTATTATCTTTATTCATAAGTGAGTTTGGGTAGAAAGTATCTAACAAGCTTGCTTGACCGGGTTCACTCGGTTGAGCGTCGGTCGCACTCCCCGAGTTCGGGGCATGACAAGGGGTCGGCAATATACAAAAAGTTAAGGTAAACAAAATATTACAATGTAATTGAACTGTCAATTTGTTTACTGAGAGAAGTTTGTATCTAAAACTAGGAACAAATAGTACATTTTCCAATATAAAAGTATGAGTCAAAGCTAAAGATCCTACAGAAGTTACTTTAACTTTGTACCCATTTGGGAGAGTGATTAAGTAAGGAATAGGAAGATCATGAACATGTGTAAGTAAGGATTTGTTTGAGGTCATGCGATCACTTGAACCTGAGTCTATTATCCAATACTCAACAAAATGCTTAGAATGAAGACACATACAAGAACCAGCACTATGAGTAGCACAAGCTATCTTTCTAGCAAAGAAACATGCTATCTTACCTGTAAAGTTGGTAGATGTTGTAAGCATTTCTGACTGAGGTGCATGTTTCTCACGGTTCAGACGACTAGTTTGAAGTAGAGAGACCAACTCTTGCAATTGTTGGGAGTGTTGAGGTGTGAAGGAAGATACTGAAGTCTGACATTTATCAGTGAACTCAGTGGAATTGTCAGTCATAAGGATGGCCTGAATTGTTGCAGCAATTCTTTTATTCTTAGTGAACTTGAAGTCAGATGGGAACCCATGCAATTTATAACATTTGTCGATTGTATGACATGGCTTCTTATAGTAGTTGCAGTTCAGCTTCTTATTATTATTTCTTGGGGGTAAACTTATGACCATATCTTTGTGTGCCTGAGTAGGAAGCAGTCATGGATGCAGATTCTGGAACAAACTGAACATGGGTATGTATTTCAGTTTGTTTCTTTTCTTGGAGTAGCATAGCATATGCCTGACTTATAGTTGGAATATGCTTCATCATAATTAGATTACGTCTAGTACCATCATAGATTTCATTTAACCCCATTAACAATTGCATTAGTTTTGTATTTTCTTATCTTTCTGAGCTTTCTCCTTACCCCAACAAGTACAGTCACAAGTGCAACCAGAGGAACTGAGAGAGTCTAGCTCATCCCAAAGTCTTTTTACTTTGGTAAAATAAGATTGAATATCACAAGAACCTTTAGAAACAATACTTAGATCCTTTTGAACCCGATACCAACGAGCAACATTAGCTTGTCCGAATCTTTCATTTAAGTCATCCCACATTTGACTAGCATTTTTGGAGTATATAGCACTATCAACTATATCAGGACTCAGTGCATTCAACAACCAGCTAGAGATCATATAATTGCATCTTTCCCACTGTTTAGCCAGGGGAGATGTGGAAGAAGGTTTGACAAAGGATCCATCTATGAACTCTAATTTATTTTTCGCACCTAAAGAGAAAAGAATAGACCGACTCCAACCCCTGAACCCTGAATAGTTAAACTGCTTTGGTACTATTATGAGACTAGGATTGTCTAAGGGGTACAAATAGTAGGGATGGTCAGGATCATGAAAATTATCAACATCAAAGTATTCGTCACCCATAATTTTTTTTTCACAACAGTAAGAGAAGTCAGAGAAGCTAAGATATATCACCACGAATACACCCACAGACACCGTCAATACACTATACCAACACGCACACTACCAGAAGAGGGATAGATCTTACCAACACCGAAGAGGATCACCAAGCGAGCAACAAACCGAGAAAATCATGGCAAAACCACAAATGTGTCACCGGAGTTATGAACTCGAAACTGCCAAATTCAACTCGAAACTGCCCGTATGAAGTCGAAACTTGCCAAATTTAACTCGACTTCGAACCTTCCTTGAAACTTTCGCACAAATAGAGAACAAAACTCCAAAATAATCAACGGATAGAAGGTGATTATGAGAAAAATGAAAAGAGAAATTGAGAAAATCCTAAATAGAGAGATTAGGGTCTTTGCGATTTATAATCGGTTGACGAAAATGAAACAAAGTGAGGTATACTGCTCTGATACCATGAAGAAATTAAGAATAACTAGCCGGAATCCATGGTGAATCCGGCAATTTCTGGCCAGAGAATGGAAAACAAAGCTAGAGAGATGAATGAGCGTTTGAGAGAATTCTAGAACTTTTCATAACTACTCCAAAATGATGATATATGTTCTTTATATACACGGGCAAAATTGATAAAACAAAGAGCCCGTTTGGACATAGGATTTTTTTTCCTTTTTTCCAATTTTTTTTTTTTCCGAAATCAGCGTTTCTTCATAAAATTTCTAATTTTCACTTGAAGATGCATTTTGGAAATTTTCAAAAATTTAAAAAACTCCAAAAGGTATTTTTCAAAATTTTCACTCAAATCACTCACAAAACTTTAAAAACAACCCAAAATAATATTCATGTCCAAACAAAACTCTAAATTTCAAATACCATTTTCACTTGAAAATTTTTTTTCCCCATATTTTGAAATTTTACAATTCTTATATCCAAACGCGCACAAAGTAAGAACTAAGCTTAATGGGCTAACTAACCGGATAAAATAACAACTGGACTAATACAAGATAAATATACAACTAAACTAAGACAACAGAATAAGCCCAGTACTAAAGCTAAAAACTCTAACAAGTTTTGACTTTATATTACTTAAATATAACATTTCATTTGCTTCAGAATACAATTTTTATGTGACATAAACAATATGAAATATGAATACTAAGGACCAACAAGAAATGCTAATAACTTATAAGCACACATTATATATCAAATCAATAAACACATGATATTTTTAAATATGTATTTTCCTCACTTAACTGCATTTAATTAATATATATTCATACTTCATTAGATCTTATGACAATAGAAAATTGGTATAATTTGGTAGTCTTTCGCAAGAAAACTTTTACCAGAAAATGACTAATAAAAAGGGTGATATGTTTTTTGCAAGAGAACTAATGGACCAAGCTATCTGCTTTCTCTTATCCCCCCCCCCCCCGGTGATATGTTTTTTGCAAGAGAACTAATGGACCAAGCTATCTGCTTTCTCTTATCCCCCCCCCCCCCCCCCCCCCCCCCCAAAAAAAAATTTTTTTTGTCATTGCCAAAAAAGAAAAAAAGAAAAGCAAAAGGAGGACTAGCTACAGACTGCTACACTACGGGATTCGCTTTGGCACTTTCCTCATTTCGTGTAGTGCTAGAAACGACACCGTGTCAACGAAATCAATTTGAACAAAATCGGCGAAAAAATAAGCGAAGTTAATCGCAGTCGTCCATCGACGGTGACGGCAACGGCGACGATGACCGATAGTCGCCTTCGAGCTCTTGTAGAAGCGATACATTCCTCTCCTACTCAAGCTGTCATTTATCTCTCCGGCGGTGCCTCTCAGGTAAGCGTATGCACTGACAGTGTAAAACTGTTTTCTTAATTACATATTGGACGTGTGATGAACAGCTAATAACTGTTTTCTTAGGTCAATTTTTGTGTAAATTGTTTTTAAATATATACTGTCAGTGGACATAAGTTTATCTCATAAGCATGAAATATGAAGACATCTTTGTGTTATCAACTGATCATAGCATCTTTTTTTGAAGTGTTATTAAAACTGATCAATATCATGTTTTAGGTCAATTTAATCTGAGTGCATAAAAAGTTTAAAATATATCCTGCCAGTGTACATATGTTAAACTCATATGAGATATTAAGGCATCTCTATATGTTATCAACTGAGATATATCATTTTTTTTTGATGAAATGTAACAATTTGAGCAGGCGCTGGGGTGGTTGATGTCAGTTCCAGGAGCATCAAACACGGTGCTTGAATCCGTAGTTACTTATTCCAGAATGTCTATGATTCAATTACTTGGCAAGGTCATTTAATGTTCAAGTTCAATCGTTGTTTTTCTTTTATATTTTATTGATTGGAATTGAAATTTATCGTGATTTCACTGCTAAAGCATTTGAGAGTTTCCTTTTTTCTGGGACAGGTTCCTGCTCAAGCAGCTAGTTCGCAAACGGCTGAGGAAATGGCATTGTTGGCTTATAATAGGGCATTAAAGCTTTCTAAACCAGGTCTTGATTTTGGATTTATTGGAATTTTTGTCGTTGGATTGTGGATTTTGTGGTTTTATCATGTGCATGCATCTCTTAGCTAAACGAATTTGGCTCACATATTTATTGAAATTTTCTAGTTTAGTTAGGAGAATTGAGAAAACTCCATGAGCAGCCAAAGCATAGCCAGCTCCAAGAATAAAGGAAGCGGGTAAACAGATTAAATATGTGAGGGATGCGATCATACTAACAATAATGTAATGGATCACATTAGAACTCAAAAGTTAAGTGTGCTTAGGCGAGCGTAGTACTAGGATGTGTGTCTTCATGGAGAGTCCTCATGTTTCATCTTATGCCGACTCTAACTAGTTTAGTGTTGATATAGTTGATTGATAGTTAAGCGTGTTGAGAATTGATATAGAAGATAAAACTTTCAAGTGTCAATTTGAAGTGGTTGGGAGACACTTAACAGCTCATATCATAGATGACCACTTGAGCTAATCATGAGTGGTCTATTTGATATATGTGTATGTAATGATTTGTGTGCCTTGGCTAAATGATGAAGATTTTCCTGTTTTGACAAGTTATAATAGACATTCTAGTGTGATATTTGTGCTTGCTATTGAAGATGTATAAAGGCTAAAGGTACAGTCTAGAAGCCAAAGTGTACCATCTTTTCAGTTACTAGGTAGCAGCACAGGTTTTGTTATTACTCTTTCTGATAAATGCTCTCTTTCACAAAAAGGAGAAGCCAGATTTTTATCACTTCTCCTCATTTTTATGTTGGATCGTGTGTATGGTCGTAAAACTAGTGATGTCACTTGGAGTTAAAGTTAGACTGTTTTACACCTATGTGTATTACAAAGTTTCACCATTTATTATTTAATAGTGTTTTATTCTTTGATCTATGTTGTTTTTATGTGACATGCTTTCTATTTGTTTGAATGTACAGGTTCACCAGTTTTAGGTGTGGGTTTTACTGGTGCCTTGGCTAGTGCACGTCCAAAACGTGGAGATCATAGGTATTCCTGTTGCATCTGTCAGTTTACCCTGATATATCCTTTCAGATCCTTATTCCCTTAGGAGCACCTTGTGTTCGGAGTTTGTAATTTTTGTTGTATGTTTCCTAGATTCACTAGGAGGGATATAGGGCTGGTTTTTATAGAATGATTCACATGAGGTTTCTGTGCTATATTGTGACTACCCTAATTACCATTCACTTTTCCTTACAGCATTAAGTGGATCAAATTAAGGGAAAAACAAAATATGCTATAAGATATATTTGTATATTTCTCTTTGAAAAGTGGGGCTGGTTAATTGGAGGGTGGTTTTCCAAGCACAAGATAGTATTGATGACAGCTGTTCCTCCTTTATCTTTATGATGTGGGTGGAAATAACTGCTTTTCTTTTCTGTTGGAGACATGAGAAAAGTTCTGCAATCAGGGATCGTATATTTTTGGCTGTGGTTGATGAACTTCTTGTTACTACTACATCAACAACCTATTTTTGAATTTGTTTTCTTTCTTCTGCCGATGATTATTATCAAGAAAGCACAACTTTTGTTGATATCTTACATGTATGGATGTTAAGAACACAGACGGATCCTTCTTTTGAAAAATGTTGCTGAGTTGTGTTCATGTTAGAATTGCTTCATCTCGGTGCTCATTTGTATCCCCTAAAGGGAAGAATAAAGCACCAAACAGTGTTGCTCTAATTAAGTCTGAAAGGTTTCCATCCCTTCAAAGATGCCTGCAGACCATGTTTGGATCTCTAGAAAGATGCCTTTGACATGTCATTGGTGTTCCTAGCATTGTCATACTGATTTGTGAATGTATAACTCTTTTACTTCAAAATCTGGATCTCCTTCTAAGCTAGCGCTTTATGAGTAGGTTTCACTTGTCAACCAGAACGTCTAACTGTCTTTGGTCCTCTACTGTTACTTTAACGAAGGTATTGTTCATGCATACTTCTCATGTTGTCATCTTTACCTTCTTTATATTAGGATCTATGGATTTCAATTGCTGAAGCATTTATTCGCTTAAACTGAATGAACTAATACAGGGGCTGCGAACTCGTGAGCAGGAAGATGGAGTCTCAAGTCAATACTTAATCAAGGTGTGTATAAAATTTTGAAATATTTTCAGAAACAAGAATTAGAACATTTCATACTCCGATTTGGGTAATTATACAAGTTCAACATACAACTCCACTGGTTTCATCAACTAAATGTACATATGGCTGAACAAAATGTATAAGTACATGGCTAATCCTTCTATGCTGGATCTTATATCAAATCTATCCCATAGATTATTATATTAGCTTGTGCCATCTGGTTCAGGCAATTGCAAATGCTAGCAAGGTTCCAGGAACTTTTGTTCCAGACTTGACTGAATCAGAAGTTCCAGATGAATATGAAAGACAGTTTGATGAAGATGAAGAGCTAGAGCAACTTCTCGCTGGGACTATATGCTTCAAAATGTATCCATTCTCAAGCGGTATGTGTAAATGCAATCGAGGTAGTCACTTTAAGAAGCCAAAGATTCAGTCATATGTTGATACAGGAATTTTGCAGACACGTCCGATGCACAAAGGAAAATAATTCTATCTGGTTCCTTTAATCCATTGCATGATGGTCACGTTAAGCTCTTGGAAATTGCAACTAGGTACACATCTGTAAACATCAAGCGTGATTTCCACTATTGGAAAGATTGATTTCTTGTAGACATTGAGAAAAGATATGTTTATCTCTTAAGGAATTACATCTTTCTGCAGAGTGCCAAACCGTTTCCTTCAAATTTCACTAGGAAAAGGAAAGAGAAGATGTGTAGCACACTTTTGAGCTTTGAATTTGAAAACTTGCATAGAGAAATAGTGGAATATCATTCATTTCATTTATTTATGTTCATGCAGCATTTGTGGTGGTGGGTATCCATGCTTTGAGTTGTCAGCTGTCAATGCAGACAAACCTCCATTAGCAATATCTCAAATTAAAGATCGTGTTAAGCAATTTGAAAAAGTTGGTAAGACCCTACATGTATGTTTTGATGTTTTACATGCATCTTTATATTTTTAATCTTTAGGTCTTAGGTAGTTAGGAAATTTAGTTTGATCAGTTACTGGCTGAAATGGTTCCAAGCTTGATGTCATCTAAGTCTTGAAAGAAGAAATAAAAATATACCAAAGCAAGTTGATATCAGAACGGCATGGTGATCTTGCTTGGCTATGGTTCTGTTATCCAGAGTGAAAGAGATATCTATGTTGCATTCAGAGATGTCCTTGATAAGGGGCCAATGGAAAAGTGAACTTTATTTTTTTCCTCAAACCAAATTGAGAACTCACAGAAAGTAAGGGTTGAGAAATGGATGCAAAGCTGTTTTTTAAATCTTTTTGCAACACTTTTCAGAGGCTTCGAATGCTGAACTGTATGTTGCGGTTATTTTCTACCATCCACCGAAGACTGATCCCTAAAGTGTCTCTCCATCATTGATGTAATATTTCAATTTTCATGTTATCTGAAAAGAGAAAGGATCTATCCATGTCATTAGGTTTTTACCCTACTGTCATATTAAAAATATGCTGGTATTGGAATGACTTTAGCCTTTGAATGCAGGAAAGACGGTCATAGTGTCTAACCAGCCATATTTTTACAAGAAAGCAGAACTTTTTCCTGGCAGTGCTTTTGTTATTGGTGCTGACACAGTTGCAAGACTTATAAATGTAAGGTTTCTTCAGTTGCTTCTGCAAGATTGTGATTACATGAGATCAAGAATTCCATAAATTCAGTATCTCTCTCTCTCTCTCTCTCTGTCTCATATGGATATGCTCTCTAACTATTCTGTGTTCCATGTAATATCCTACCATCAGCAAAGCTCTGACAACTTTCTGTCTGGCAAAAGTCTTGTCTCCCAGAATTTATCAGCTCTCTAGTCTTATGATAGATTTTTTTGGCTTTCTTCTTAGGAGCTGATATCCTCTTTTATTTTGTAATACGTGCATCCACGGATGCTTTTGTTATTAATACACCACTTACTTCATCAAAAAAAAAAAGTCTTGTCTCCCAGAATTGCCCCCACTCTCTCACTACTTGCTAATAGCAGTCTCTTCAGTTATTCTGCACTTCGACTTTCTAGGCCATCTCTCTTATTTTATATTTCTTTTTATTTTTAATTATCAAGTATTCCTCTTTGCATTTCTAGCTATTTACACTCTTAGCCAAAAAGTAAGTCTTTCGAAAATATGCACACACAGCCCCAAGGGGATGGTCTAGCAGTCGAAGAGATGGAGATACAACCTTGGGAACCAACATTTAAATCCCAACAGAGGCAGCATATGGCACAATAGGTGAATTCTTCCCGTTTGTCTTAACTTTGATGGATAAAGTTACCCGATATTTTGCTGGTGGAAGGTAACTGGTACCTCATGAATTAGTCAAGGTGCGCACAACCTGACCGGACACCACTGTTAATCCTAAAAAAATAAAATGCACACATAGTGTGTGCCATGATACGGGAGACCTAATTAATTTTGTAAAAGGTACGAGCACACCCACCAGAAACCACATTGTTGACTATGATGATGATGATGACAATAAAAATAATACTCCGTAGAACAAGGATAAAGACAATAGTACATAATGATGGAGGTGCTTTGTGTCTCTTTCAGACCAAAAATTTTCAGTGGAAGTTGAATGAAGACATTGTAGTTAGGTGTAGACTTCAACTTCAATGCTGCGAAGCCCTTTAGTAGCTTTGACATCAAGTTGTAGGTAATACTGATGTGTCGTATTGCCTAGACCAATTATTTCCTCAAACTTCCGTTCACTTTCTCTGTCATGGTAACGGAGTCTTTGTAAAAGCTCGTGATACGCTGAGCTGAAGGTTTCTTGGCGGTGTCTGAGCTGTTTGTTGACGAAACAAATATGTGTACTCGGAAATAGCAGAGGTGATCCTTACTTGTGATCAAATTCTGATTTTTGCATGATCAACTTTTGCTGATAAATGGGGGGATAAGCTGCTATAGAGTAGTAAGGTACTAAGGTTTCAAAAGCATATGTATTGACCTTTGCAAGTTACACTTTCCAGCCAAAGTACTATGGTGATGACAATGAAAAGATGTTGGAGATACTTCTGGGATGTAAAAACACGGGATGTACTTTCCTAGTTGGTAGTCGAGATGTTAATGGAACTTTCAAGGTACACTAACAAACTCTCCGCGGCCTTCAGGTATTTAGCACTTCAACTTTTCGAAACTCTTACGAATTTTGTATCATGTAATTTCTCTAGGTTCTTGAGGATTTCGACATTCCAGCAGAGCTAAAAGACATGTTTGTGCCCATACCAGTGGAGAAATTCCGCATGGATATATCCTCCACTGAAATTAGGAAGAGGCAAGGCCTTTTGTAAGATGTTTGCATAATTTCACTCAACCTATCTGCATTGGTACTTGGCATTGTCTAAGCAATTACTTGTCTATGCAAGACGCAATTATTTGTCTATGCAACATAGTGATAACCAAGAAAGTAAGCTTTATCAGTTCTTTCATAGTTTTCTCTTTCAAGTCTCCATAGAACTGAGAATGTGAGGAATTGTTATACTCTGATATGAGTATTCTTTCTAACATTTGTATATTAATTGATGCTTGGTTTTTAAGTATTATGCCCTTTAACCAAGGCTTAAGGTTCTGTTAATTTTATACTTAAATCGTTGGCTTAAGCTCTTTTTTTCTTCTTTAGGACGTTTTTTGGGCTATTGTTTACAGTCTACTCAAGAAATATCTGACAGAGAATTGTACAGTTGCACATTGCCACCCAAGTATTACAATGAAATGTAATCGAGCTATCACCCGCCCCCTCCCATACCCCCCCCCCCACACCAAAGAGATACCCAGCCCCATTACAAGTAGGGAGTACTCACTATTTCCTTTCTCCTCCTATCGCTTTTTTGCTGTTATGCACCGCAGCCGGCGCCACAGCCTGCACCACAGCCGGCGCCATAGTTATCGGTATGGGTTGTCGCTTCTTTCTCTTTAGAAATACCATCTGCACAAGAGAAGATGATTGTTGAAATGATACACAGGCTGATCAAAATCAACCACAGACCCCAAATGCCAACCTGTGCTATATCTTCAACACCTCTTCCTTCCCAGCTTCCCACTGTTGCTTTCAATTCCCTAACCATATTTTGTCTAAGTGGCAATTTTAACAGGTGTTTTGATAAGGGCAGTTCTACTGACTTCTTATCACCAAAAAATGAGTTTCTCTTATCAAGTTAGGAAGGCAGTTGATGGTTTTTAAGGATGTTTGAGACTTAATAATGAGTGGTCAAAATAAACTACCTTGTGTTTTGGGTAAAGTGTTCTGACTTTTTGGCAGTGCTTATCCAAATATGGTAGAATACTTGGGCACATGGCTAAATGTGGTGTGAACAGATTCTTATTTGTGATTCACACAATTGCAAAAGTTGCCGAGCGTAACTAGTGGGATATTTTTTTCTTATATTTGATAAATACCTTTATTTGACCTTTCATAGAACTTGGAGGTTCAAGTTGATTAATTTATAGGGAAAATGATATTGTATAGCCGTTTTTAAAATAATAGTCGAAAAATATTTTTTTAAATAATAGTCGAAAATATATATATATATATATATATATATATATATATATATATATAAATTTTTTATACTTTTTCGGCTACCAAATGTAAATAGTTTCTGTTGCGGGCTAAAAGTGAAAAAAAGCCCTTGATTATATATAATCTTTATGCTTATCCGTTATTAGGTTTATGAGCAAGGATTTGAAGTTTATGGGTTTGGGGTTGTAATCCGTTTAAGTTGATGGGTACTAAATTAATAACTTGTACATATTCAATTAATTTCTTAAGATAAATAATAAATATATAGTTTGGATTAAAGCTGGGGTTGCCGAGAAATGGTTATGCATAGGATATCATAGTATATTTGGAAATATTGAGTTCTCATGCTACTACCATCACACTTGCTAGAAAAATATTGTGAATTTTTAGTTTATTTTTGAAAGTTGTTTGGTAGTAACTTGTTTGCTAGCTGGAATGAGTTGGTTGGAAGTTTGACTACAACTTTTTAAGTAAATTAACTTACAGCATAAAAAAATACTAAAGACTTACAACTTTAAGTAATTTAGCTTGTAGTTCGATTACAATATTGAGTGACTTGGCTTTCTCTTTTATATATATATATATATATATATATATATATATATATATATATATATATATATATATATATATATATATATATATATATATATATATATATATATGAGGGAATTGAAAAGATGACTTGGCACCTCTTTTGGCCAAGAAACTCATTTATCTTTTTTCTCCTTTTTTTTTGCCTTTTCCCTCATGTTTCCCTTTATCTTATTTAAAAAATTCAAAAATACTAAGCATTTGTTTTCCCCTTCTACCATAATGAATGTGATTAATGTGTATTAAACATTAGTAAAGGCAAAAAATATTTTCTTTCCCCATGTCTAAGGAGTTTTTTTTTGGAGAGTTACGAAACTTTTTGGAGAAATATTCATATGCAAGAGGAGGAGTCGGAACGCACTATAACAAGGCATTGAAATTGTTTCTCTTGCAACAAGTTTATTCTACTTACCATGATTTGGGCCATCTCTATGTCAAAGTCATTGGAGCGAAAAAGATCTACTCTAAGATATGTTAGAGTTCTATCCTTTAATTATTATTTTTTGGACAAGTAAATACACTACATGTTTTAGATCCTTGAAGTAATTTTATTTCAAAATTCAGAATTTTCTAATTGGTTAAATAGAACTTTGAGACTGACATGGAGGAGTTAGTTTTATATTTTGCTTATGCTTCCTTGATGTTCATTTCTCAGAAAATATTTTAGGCCTCTCAAATATCTGAAGTTCCATTGCATCCTTTGCTTTCTATATGTACTACTTTAACACATGGATATTTTTCAGCTAATACTATCATTTGAATCTACAAAATAGTTTTAAAATTCATGCATCAACAAGAATGAAAACTAAAACAAATGAAGTAATAAAAATTCAGAACTTTTTCTATTCAAACTTTCTCATTCCTTGTAATAAAAAACTTAAATCAACGTATTACAATACCAACTTTTCATATTCCTTTTTAATGGAATAAAAAAAAAAATTGAGTCTAAAAATTTATCTCTTTTCTTCCTCCATTCTCTTGTTCCCTACTTTTTTTCTTTGTTTATATTTGTTAATTGATTTGGTTAATTCAAAATAAAGATGGTTTTAGAAATTGTTACAAAATCATAGAGAATTTAATATTTTCATTTTTGTCCATATATGTGTTTATGTGCAAGCAAAAGATTGCAACTTAAATTGTCATTCTTTTCCTTAAATTTTTTCACTTTGGGCTTATGAGTGGCAATATTTTCTATACAAGTGACGTTGCAGTTAAGCACTCTGATGGGTATTTAAAAATTAAGGACAAGTCAAAGGATGTAAATTATTAAGAGCCAGTATTATTTACATCCAACAATGAGACAAGGTAAAACTCTGAAGTATACATTTGTTCGCTCGAAGATGACATAAATGAACATATAACAAAAGTCTAAGTGACAAAGATATTATATGTGAATCGCTTCCAAGGTAAAGCTTTCCAAAACTTCAATTGGGAAGATTCAGATGATTGTATTGGGACTATCAGTTGGGTATAAGCAAGAATACGATGATATTTTCCTTTTTAGTAAAGCTTTTATTTTTATTATCATTTTAATTTTACTTTCTTACGCATTTATGATGTAAATGTATGAATTAATTTCTTTTTACTTCTATTTTGCTTATTAACAACTAAAAAAAAGTTTGTACATTTCTTTTTCATTTATCAATGAATTTACTAATTTTACCTTTCAAAAAAAAAATTATGACCGTGCGAGGCGGAGTCAAATTCACTAGTTACTACTTAAAGTTGGGAAGTTGGTTGTTTAAGTTGGCGTATGACTTAATTACAACTTGGAGTGAATTGGTCATTCTTCCCACAACATTTCACAATTATTATAGCAAAAATGAGGAAATAGTTTTTACTATTTAATTTTTATAACTAAGAAATTTCACGAAATTTTTAAATAGTCATGAAATGTTAATCTTTGTAGTTATTGCTGCGTACTAGCCAATAACTAAAAATACAATAACAACAACATACCTAGTATTATCCACACCGTGAGGTCTGTATAGGGTAGTGTATACGCAGATCTTATCCCTACCTTGTGAGGATTAAGGAAATAAGCCAACAATCTCAACTATTTAGCGAAATCCAAGATTGACCAGCAGTAACCAGTGAAAAAAATAAGTGATTTAACCCAAGAAGGGCCACGAATTTGCAAATTCCCATCTCCGGTGAAGCACTTGATTACTCCCACCATTTTTACCTCATTGTCGTTATCGTTTAGAGCTATGTCTCAAGCTCTTGAAGCTGATTCATCATGTTTTTCTCCGATTTCAAGACAAAATAGTCTGTCCGATAACAGATCTATTTATGAACCAGAGTTAGGGAGATTGTATGCCTTCAGAAATAAATTTCGGTCTTCGTATGATCGATTGATTTCAAAACATAATCGATCGAAGCGAGACTTCGAGTCGGGTTCCGAAGATGGTACAAACAAGCTTCGAGTCCGAGGAGTCGATATTCTTATCGAGCCCGAATCTAAATCGAGGTATGATGCAAAGTAAATTTATCGAGCTTATGATCCAGATACCGATCAACATCGATCCCGAATCAATTTAAGGGTCCGATTCAGAATCGAGCTTAAGCCAAGATTGAGAGCTCGAGTCAAGACCGAAGACTCGATTCAATATCGAGCTCATAGACAAGAGCCGTGGCAATCCCACTAGAGAAGAGAATCTCGGCAAAAATTATGAAAAAACTGATTTATCATGATCTCCCACTATATATTTTTAATTATATTTTAAAGCAAGATCCCTATACTATAAAAATGTATGGTTATCATTTTGGTTAAGGCAAGTTTTTTTATGCTCCCACAATAAAAGAGTTGTTCTTTCAAGTTTCTTAAATTGATTCCACTTGTTTAGTCCTAAAATTCATCTTTCTTACAACCTTATCCATTTTGCATTCTTTACAATCCATACTTATATTTCTATTTATCCTTCAATTTGTATTAAGTTGCGCCATATATCTTTAGAACTACGTATAAATTTAATTTTATCCGTTTTTCGAATAAATAGAGATAAAAGTGAAGCTCTTGTTCGAAACATGTAGAAGAAAAAAATTAAAGAGAGAAGAAATGGGTAAGGATTTCGGGACTGAAGAATATGGATACGGGTGGGGAAGATGGTGAACTTTTCTTTTCCAAGGAAGACGACAAACATTTAGCGGAAGAAGTGAAAATTTTTGTTTGTCTTTTTTGGGATTTCTTAATTACACGTGACATTATTTTTATTTAAAATTACATGTGTTCTTATTTAATTGGCTCATTTGCCACGTCAATAGCAAGTGTATGTCACGCATGTGGTCCGCTTGACTTAAATGTCCAATAAATACACTTCTGTCAAATAAAAGTATCTAAACGGTCAGTAGGTTAGTTTAATTGTTCAAGTGATCCTTGGGGATAACTTAAAAAGGTTATTTATGTATTTCGCCTTAATAAAAATATAGACGAGCAAGGACAGTATCAAAAAGTCATATAAAAATAGAATAAAATTAACAAGATAGTAATATGATCAACAATGAAAGAAAATAACAGTTAGTCATAAAAACCTACTACCAACAGAAAGCAAGATTGTGTGTCAATACTACTATTATGAACACTCTAGACTACTTATTCTACTACCCTAATCCTCGATCTGTGTACCTTCCTTTCAAGGGTCATGTCCTCGGTCAACACTTCCATTTATTTCAAACAATATCTAGTGACATCTGGATATTTGGTTTAAATGCATGTAAAGATTCTTTATTAGGAGGTCACGGGTTCGAGCCGTGGAAACAGTTGTAGACAATCAATTGCGTCAAGAAAATAAAATCAAGATCGAAAAATATTACCACAATCGTAGTATTTGATTTCGAGTAATTTGAGTATTACAATCTCTATGATTCCTCTGATTCTACTTTTCGATTATAAATTCAAGGGCCTTTGAGCTTGAATTTGAATTTGATTTATCCGTCGCGAACACTTTGATTGTTGCCACGAACAAGTAGCCTTGATCTTGAACTCCTTGTATTTAATTTGATTTCGTTCTTGATCTTGAATTCTTGAAATTGTGTTGAAGTACTTGAATGCTTGAACACTTGCAGTATGCAGAGAATTGTGGCCTTTGATCCACGAGCTCCCTTGTGTCTTCTTGTTATAACTTCTGATCTTTTTCCTGGGTTATGAAGACCCTTATTTATAGTTGTGGGAGGTAGGGATGTTCATCGGTCGGTACGGTACGGTATTTAGATATTTTGGTTTGGTATTTTCGGTATTCGATTTCGTAAAATGCTATACCAATACCGTACCTAATTATATTCGGTATGGTTCGATTTTTCTCCTTTCAGTTTCGGTTTATTCGGTTCGGTAATTTCGGTTTATTCAGTTTGAATACTAACTAGTGCATAGACTTATAGACGGTAATATTCTTAATTAAAGTACTCAAAAGTACAAAACTAAAAACGTTTGTTGACAAAAGTTTTGTCCCAAACCAACAAATACCAACCTAGAGAGAGAAAACTTAGAGAAATATCTTGTTACTTGCTTAGAGTTAATTGATGAACTTAGAGAATAAAGGAAAATAAAATTTTAGATTTTTTATATTTATGTTATAATTAATAAAATGTGTATTGTGTAATATAATATATATTTCGGTACGGTATCGGTATTTCAGTATTTCATTTTAAAATACCAAATACCATACCTAATATCAATTTTTTTAAAACTTAAACCAAATACCATACCGAATACCAAAATTTTCGGTTTCGGTACGGTAATTCGGAATTTATCAAATTATGCACAACCCTAAGTTATTCGATGTCTATTCGTATATTTTATTGTAGAGTGACAAGACCACATTTGATCGGCCAGAACATGTTACTTGCACACGTGGCACGATTTCATTGGCTCTTTAATTTGACTTGGCATGCCTTGTCATTTTGACACGTGGCACAATCTTATTGGCTCTTCCGTTTGACTTGGCGCGCCACGTCATTTGACATGTGACACCAAACTGGGCCTTTAGGAAGATGACATCTTGAGCTTGTTGAAGTGAGCTCATCACTTTAGCCCAATTAAATGGGATAGCCCAATGGATTAAGACTTATTATTTAATTCATATATATTTGACTTATATAACTAATCTAATTATATTAGCCCAATAAATTTATTTGAACTAATATATCTTGAATTTAAAATATAGTCCAAATTATTTTACGGATTTAATTTCAATAAATTTTAAATGCCTACAACAGCCTCTTGTAGAAATGTAAGGCTGCGTACAACAGGTCCTTGTGATCCGGCTCTTTCCTGGACCCCGCATATAGCGGGAGTTTAGTGTACCGCGCTACCCTTTTAAAGATTCTTCATTAGGAAATCGAAACTTCTAGAAGTTCACGTTCCAGCATATCCATGTATATGAATTCTAAGTTTTGACGCAACGACGATTGGGACTTGTCTTCGTGTAATATAGATGGATGTGACACTTGTCACGGGCAGAGATGAACTAGAATTTTAATTTTACTGATTTTAAATTTTTAAAAACTTAGCTAAAGTTATTGAGTTTTGTCATCCCTATAAGTAAAACTGTAATTTCGCCCCTGAACATGAGCAGGCAACACGCATGATCCTTCTTCATTTTAACTACGGTCCTACTTCTCTATAACAATATCTTTATATAACAATAATTCACTATAAAAATTATATTTTTTTCGGAACCGATTCTTATGTTATGTTATAATATATATTCTCCATAACAACACTTCACTATACCAGTCAAAAAATATCGGAACAAACACTTGTCACGATCCAAAACCAACCCATCGTAATGGCGCCTGTCATGGTATTAGGCAAGCCGACTATTCAGACATTTCCAACACTTAAATCTTTGAAAGATACTAAGACAGTTTAAATAAAGAAAAATCTCTTAAAAACAGAATAAGAAATCGTAACTCGATACATAAATTCTTCCCAAAACCGGAGTGTCACTGAGTACATGAGCATCTACGAAATGACAAGGTTTGGTACACTGTATAGAAAGTAAAAACTGAATAAATAAACTGAAAGATAAGGAAGGAGAGTCAAGGTCCGAACGCCAAGCAACTACCTCGATAATTTCCGAAGGTCTGGACTCTGCAAATCAACAGTCGTCGCGATCGGAAATACCTGAATCTACACACTGTTATAAAGAGTTTTGACTGTATTTATATACGGTACTAACTTATGGGTTCGACTAAGCTACATTCACGTTGCATAACTCATAAAAAAGGAAAACGTTGATTTGTTGTTATTTTTTGATTTATCTAAAATCCTGAGAGACGAGCTATAAGAGGCATGATCCAATTAAATTACCTCTCGAAGTTGTGTCTGAGGTAATTTAATTGGCAAATTGGAGAGACAAGTAAATATGCAATGTGATTTTGCGTGGTAATGATCTATTCCTTTAATCTATTTTTATCCAAATAAACTTTGAAAAATTGGGTCAAGATTCTTCATTTGACTCAACCTATTAACCCGAAAATAGTCTTAAAATACTTAGTTTTTTTGTTGGTTGCCGAATTAAAATTCAAGAAGTGAGAATATGGACAATTATGGTAAGGAAAAATAGTAGTGAGATTGAGATCTTAAAAGAAATTCTAGGTGTGACAAATTGTTATTATTTTCAAACTAGTACTGAAAATACAAGTAATTACAGCAGTAGCAGCACAGTCTCCTCATCTTTTGCAGTATTTACATTTACAATTAAATTGTTTACAATTCAAACATATCCACAGCTGATTTTCTTGAACTTGTTTTTTTTGTTTTTTCAACTTTGAGAGATGACTCAATACTTTTTTCTTTGCTTGACAGGTCCTCTTGGAATCTTGTTAAGAACTTCTGTATCAAATTTCTCGTATAGTTTCTTCATATCTTGGTTACCTTGGCTTACTAGATAATCCACCTCATTTTGATACCTTTCATATAGAGCTGGTAATGTTGCCAAGCACATAAACCCTACAAAACCAATTCAACACACATCCAATCATATATTCGAATCATATTGTCACGAGTTTGAATCCAGCCTTTTTGAATATTTTCGAATTTCGTGTTAATTATTCCCTCGGTTTCATCTTATGTGACTGTATTTGACTTGACACGGTAAAAGAATGTCATTAAGGATAAACTTAAAAAAAATTATAAGTTAAATCATTTTCAAATGTAAAACTTTGCCATTCTTTTAAGACATTATTTCCTTTTTAATCTATTAAGAATTAAACAAGAACGACACATTTTTATATTTGAAAATAATTTAACTTTAGATTTTTTATTTTACTGTCAATGACATGAGTTCATAGCCACACAATTGTCATGGTATATGTTTAAGAAAACACATCCCAAAAATCTTTTTTCTTTTTTAGATTATGTACTCAGTCAAACAAATTCACCGGAGCGAGTATGCTATAAAGGAAACAAAAGTAAGGTCAACATTGCAAAATCTTACCTAAGTACAATAGATTCAGAGAGCTGAAGTAATTTCCAATAACTGACAATATCCAAAGGAAAGTGATTGCCTAGACTCATAAAAAAACAGAGTGGAGTTAAACAAAATTCAATAGAAAGTAAAAGCAAAAAGGTCGAATGACATTGCTTATGAAATGTGATATATGTACCAGGAAAAATGTTCTTAAATCTTTCCCAGATGAAATCTCATAGAATTTCACTAAAATAGAATTGAATTTCCCACATAACCATCTGAATGTTGAATCTGAAATCATAATTTCCCGAAAATCGGGAGGACTCCTGCAAAATGATAAATATAAAAACTCTTTAAACTGTCGATGTATATAAGTTAAACTCGAACATATATAATAAAAATTACCAGTCAACAAATCCAGCTCCCATAGACCAAATGAAGAGAATTAACATCAAGATCATGGAAATGTGACAAAATAAAGTGACAAAATTGTACTCCATAACTTCAAAAAGGGACCAAATTATTGTGAACCCCATTAATATTGCAGCTGTTAACGTCCTGTCCCTCCATAATAATATGTCCGCAACTGCAAAGAAATTAAAAGGACAAAAACAAGGTAAATAAATGGAGGAAACTCTTTGAAAGTTATGAGATAAAAAGAGAAAAGGATTAAGATGTAATAACAATGGATGCACTGTTACAGCGGTTGAAGGTAAGCATATTGTCTTAGCCTCAATTTGTATTAGGTTGCTACCGGGGGAGATGCCAGAAATTTCGCTAAGGGTATTTAAGATTCAATATATATGTATACAAATATTATTTGACCTATATATAAAGTATAATTTTCTGGTTAAGGTGTTTAATTGACCACCCTTTGCCGACTGTAGCTCTACCTAAGATCTAAAATCTCCGTATAGAATAAGTGTGATCTTATTATAATGTATATATTTTAATTTTTTTTCCAGATATGTCTACATTATTCGAGTAGAAAGTAATAAATTCAACAAAACCCGCAAATTAACTGACCTTTTCCTCCTCCAAGAATTGCATGCATGGGTTTTTCATGAGTAAAAAATCTTCTGGGATGTGCTGAAGATGAAGGGCGTAGGTCATCAGAATCAGAAGAATAGATTGGCATATTTTCTGATGATTTTATGAAAAATATTGTCTAATATTGCTGAATTTTGAGGACTTATTGTAGTTTGAATATGAGAATAGTAGGGTTTTAATTTTATAGGTAGTTGTAATTCTAAAATTTGGGAGCCTAAGAAGTATATACATACAAGCAAAGAAAAGAATGGCTTTAGTATAGCATTGAAGTTTTGCTTCACATAAATGAAACCTAGCTAGCTTCTTTGTTGTTATAACATTATTATTTCACCTTCTTTGGAATATGTTATTTTTATAACATAGAAAGTAAGGTTGATTCATGTAGAAAATACATCATAAAAATTGAAATTATTTTACTTGTTGGAATTAAGAAAAACAAAATTCTATTTGAATCTCAATTAGGTGTTTAACATTTAGAAACGCCCTCTTGTAAAAATGATAGGCACCAACGAGGCAACGACAATGTACAATAGATCTAATGTTGTCCGGCCCTTTTCTGCAACGTGCATAGCGAAAGCTTAATGAATCGGGTTGTCTTTTTATTTTGTTTATTAGGCATAATCTAAGATGAAACTGATGAGTTTTACGCTCGCTGTTAGGCTACCACAATTTACCTTATTTTGTTCGAGTTTGACAAGGTGAGTTGCTCTGATGGTAAGCACCCTCCACTTCCAACCAAGAGGTTGTGAGTTCGAGTCACCCCAAGAGCAAGGTGGGGAGTTCTTGGAGGGAAGGATGTCGATGGTCTATTGGAAACAGCCTCTCTACCCCAGGGTAGGGGTAAGGTCTGCGTACACACTATCCCCTCCCCCCCTAGATCCCACTAGTGGGATTATACTGGGTTGTTGTTGTTGTTGTTGTTCGAGTTTGAAACCGACAATTTAAGCAAGCTCACAAATTTTATTGCGCTTGCTAAGAAGGGCTGTATCCAAAATTTGTCACATTTGCACCATCATCTTATTGGGCTTACAAGTTACAACAAGTAGGTCTACCTTATTGTTCAGCATTTTCAAAAAGTCCAATAAGTGTAATATTAAACGTAAAAAAAAAAAGGAATTCCAAATATATTGGTAATTTTTACATTTTGGTAGTTCTCACTGTTTGAGAATTGTTACTCCTGGATCATTTCTAGTGGAACAAAAATTTTAAACATCCAAAACAGAAAGAAAAAAAAACGTTATAGTAGAGCCATAGTGGGCTATTAATTAAACTGAGTCCAATTGGTAAGTACTTATTGTCAAAATTAAGCCGAAGATCGCTTTTAACACGCCGTCGAAACTACTTACAACAGTATATATATATATATATATATATATATATATATATATATATATATATATATATTATTTTGAAAGTGACTATACAGTGTTATTTTTCTCAAAAATTATGATCCAATCAACTAGGCCCATTCTCTTTCATAGGCCCAATTAGAATCATCGGATCACGCCAATGACTTAGCTAGCGTTTGGCTATACATTCCCAAATTTGTTATAAAAAATCTGATTTGGGTGAAGTTTGGTTTGAAGAAGAAAATCTGTTTTGACATAATTTTTCAAAACATATTTCACTTTTTTTTGAAAAATTATGAAATGTGACTTATACCCATAAGTTTTAAAAACTATCAAAAATACCCAACAACTCTGAAGAAAATTCATACAAAACAAGCGAAACTAATCTGAAGAAAATTTATACAAATATTAGCAGATTTTAGCAGATGACCTTCAAATTTTGTCTTTGCGGTGGATTGCCACATATTGGCACAATAACTTTGGCGAAGGTTTTCATCTATTTATAGAGAAGGACAAAGCCGCGTGAGTTTAATGAGGAAAAAGTGGGTAGATATGGATTAGTTGGGTCATAATAACAAAAAATAGTTTTTTTTATAAAATACAAAAGTTTGGGCGATTTTTGATTTTTTTTTAAAAAATCAAACAGTAACAGTTTGGGCCAAAACCAGCTCTTGGGATTTGGAAATTTGTCAAAATATGAATAAAATCTATAAACAAATAGGTATTCGCATTTTTGGCAAAATCTATGACCAAGGGATTAATATATCTAACTTTTAAAGCCAAAATAATCAAAATAGCCTATCATCCAATCGCAGATAGCAATTGATTAATTGGCCAATTCTCTATTTAAACGTATTGCGAGTTCCCTAGCTAATTCTAATGAAAACCAATCATATTAAATCTATGCCGTTGACCAGTAAATTATGTTTTTATTTTATTTTACGTAGTCGTAAGTAAATTCAGGAACACTATTTTATATATTTTTGTCGGTAGTATTAAAAAACAATGAGGCAAAGACATATATCAATGTCATGTCATTTTCTTATTTATTCATACAATCTAAACATTAGACTTAAATGTCAACTTTTTGCAATAAAAGTTTCCATATTTATTGGCTTTTATCATCAAAGATTGGATAATATCTTTGACCACTAACTTGTCTTAACAAAAAAATTACTTTACCTTGCGGTGGTGATCTTATTAATCATTAAGAGATTCACATTGCCTCCTAAATTGGGAGGAAATTTTTTTAAAAAAAGAAGAGATTCACAGCTGTAAAAGTAAAATGTAACCCTATAGCTCTCTTAGGTATTAACATTCCCTTTGTTTTTTATACGCAATGGAACCGACTAAATTTGAATTCGCCCCGAAAAGACCTACAATAGAGAGCAAACGACTCCCTAACAAAGCCAATTTTATATTCAAGACTCGAACATGAGACATCTGGTTGGCGACGAATAAATACTTATCACTCTACTAAAGTCCGTGTTGGTGGGTATCAACATTCTACAATGAAGCAATCATTAATGACTCCTATTGTTTGTTTTAAGTCCTTAAAGACTATTAACATAGACTAATTATTGTAACATAACATTTGTTTATTCATTGATTTTCAACCCACTTTAATGATAATACCCGTTCTTTCCAACATTTTCAATTTTTCATCCAAAGGAGTTGGTGTTTTTATATCCCGGGATTCATTATTTCTTATTCTTCGTACGAAACGAGCCCTTAGCTCTCTTGGATATCAACATTCTTTTTCTTTTTAGTTTCTATGCTATGTCTTGTACATGTTCGGAGTCCGACTAAATTTAAATTCACTACGAAAAGTCTCATATTAGAGGGTAAACCCCTTCCTAAGAAGGACAAATTTATACTCCGGGCTCGAATCACTAATGACTCCTATAATTTGTGGCATATTTTAGGTCCTTAAAGACCATTTATATAGACTAATTATTGTAAAATAACATTTGTTTATTCGTTGAATTTCTATCCAATTTCATGACAACATAACATCCGTTCCACTTTCTTTCCTACATTTTCAATTTTGCATCCAAAGGAGTTGGTGTTTTTATATCATGGATTGTTTGGTTAACACAAGTTTAATTTTGAGATAAAAATAAGAGTTGGAAAAAAATTAAGGTAGACTTCAACTTTATTCCTAGGTGACTTGATTAATTCGATTAGGCACTCGCTATCTGTTTTCAATATTCAAATCTTTAGAAACATAAAATAATCATTGTCCAATTCTTTAACAACATGAAAAAGGAAAAATAATTCTATCTCACGCTCTAGAGCGACACGATTAAAAGGAAAGGTTGTTCAAGATAATAATATTTGTGCATTTAATGAACTGCATCGCTTCAAAACTAACGCAAAGTGAATATTATTTATTTGAAACACAAATTAAAATTTTAAAATTACCATAATTGCATACTAAAATTGTATCAATAATTCAATATTACTTGTGCAAAATTTTGCGTACACTACTATAGAATTATTTTTCTACGTGATGCATGTCAAGGCTGGGCCCTTGCTATAATGATGAAATCATCTGTGAGGAGAAATAGGAAAGCAATAAAGTGTGATATGATTAAAAGAGGAAAAATAAAGGAAGGAAAATATGGATTGAAGAGGCGCATGCCGTGGCAAAAGGTGTTGGATCTAATCACATCACCGAAAAGATTTCCTTAATCATTAGGAGAGAATATTATTTTTTTTTATACTCGTGATGTCCCAACCAATTTATTATATCTCGATTAATTTTATACTCGTCAATATAAATATATAATTCCTCCGTTTCAAATTAGACGAGATACTTTTCTTTTTTGTCTGTTCCAAAATAAATGACACATTTCTAAATTTGAAAATAATTCAACTTTAAACTCTTTATTTTACCCATTTTATCATTAATGAGAAGTTTTTATAGCCACACAAATATCATGGTTCCACAAAACTTTTACCCCTTAAGCTTTTAAGACCACGAGTTTTAAAAATCTTTTTTTTTTTTAATTTCGTGCCGAGTCAAACTACATTATCTAAAGTGAAACAAAGGGAGTATTCTATCTACTAAAGGGAGTATGGTTGGTGCCCTAATATAGGGGGAAATGGTTTTTTTATCGGGTATTATTATTGTAAGCACGCGTCAGAAACTATTTATATCCGGTAGCCGAAAGTGTATATAAAATTTATATAATTTTTGTATATAACATACAGAATATATATATATATAATTTTTCAGCTATTATTTTTACAGCGATTATACATTGTAATTTTTTCTTTGTTCACATGCAATATATAAACAAAATATATTAATTTATTATGGTTATAGAGAAAAACTTCACTTTGTTTCAGCTTCAAATGAAAATTATTCTTGTTGCAAAAGTCACAAAAAGAAGAACATATCACAGATCGTCAAACATTTAGGCATATATATATATATATTATAATAATGCATCATTAATAACCTCTCAAACTCAACTCCACGGACCAGCGTCCACTGCCAAAGATAGGACCACATAAAAAATTAAAAAATTAAAAAATTAAAAAAAAAATAGTCTGGTGCACTAAGCTTCCTCGATGTACAAAATTCGGAAAATGACCAGATCACAAGGGTATTGTACGCAATTTTACCCCGTATTTCTGTAAGATGCTGTTTTCACGGCTAGAACTCGTGACCACTTGGTCACATGACAACAAAAGTTTTGAACTAGAGGAGTTCTTTTTTTTCCACTTAGTGCTCAGTACTATATTAGAGTCCGATTAAATTAGCATTCGCATCGAAAAATCTCACATTGGGAGATAAAGTAATCCCTAATAAAGATAACTTTATACTCAGAACTTGAACTCGAGATTTCTAATTTAGAATGAAGTAGTACTTACCATTCTATCATAATCCTAATTAACAATTTGTTCATTATATTATCTCATGCTCATGATTGTTATGATAGCTTCAACTAATGGTAAGCATGCCGATATAATTACTAATAATGCATAAACTTTAAAGGCCTAATATCAACTACTTGTACTTGGCTCAATATAGTCTTCACTTTCAGATATGGGATATCTTAGTTGTAACTTAAATACTCGAATATTATGACCAATTAAAACCATATAATCCAAAAACAAACCAAGATAAATACTCATAATACTGGCTGGCTCTATCAATTTCTGTTTTTTCCTTCTCCATCTTTTATTTTTATATACTTTTTGTTTGGATGACATCCTTATTCAATAATTGACTAAGAAGTTTCTCAGTGTAAAAACATATAAGAAGACTTAAGTTTTTTTTATCTGTCTACAAAAAGTGGAAATATTAATTACAATTTTCAAATTAAATGATTTGTGAAATAGTTTATGTTCTATGCGTTGACAATTTAAATAATTTTTATATTATCAAATTAAGTTAACTTACAACAACAATTATTCAAGAAAACACGTTTTGTAAATTGTAAAAATAGAATAATAACTTGTTATAATCTGTGAAAATATTTTACACTTTCAGTGTATATAACTTAATCTTTTGTGAAATTGCTTTTCTTTTTATATTTGTTTTTAGAAGATCCTTATATATTTTACTTTAACCAACACATGATGAAGGAAAAACAGTGGAGGGGAGAAAAAGAAAGTTTTTTTTTTCTTTCTTTTTCATTATTAATTAACCCCTTTTTTTTAACCATCCCCATCTATAAATTGAGTGCACAAACCAATGCATTCATCACAAAACACACACACACACACACACACAAAACACAAAATACTTACACTCTCACTTACAAACAATTATTTCTATCTAAGAAAGGATATCATAACATTATGGCCATGAGATGTGTGGCTATTTTTGCAATGGTACTTTTGATTCTTGGTCAAGAAACTAAAATAGCAAAAGCAGATGTAACTTGCAACCCATTGATGTTAAGTCCTTGTGCAAATGCCATAATGTCTTCTACAACTCCAAGTGCAATGTGCTGCTCAAAATTGAAGGAACAAAGGCCATGCCTTTGCCAATACATGAAAGATCCAAGATTTCAAAAGATGATTTCTTCCCCTAATGCCAAGAAAGTTGCTTCTACTTGTGGTTCCCCTTTCCCTAAGTGCTAAGAAAAATATTTTCATGAGTTTATATGGAGTAATATGGTTAGCGAAAATTCATGTAGCCGATCTCAACTCGTTTGGGGCAGAGACGTAGTATATTGTTGTTGTTCTCTATTACCCTTTATGTTTAAGATATTCCCTAATCCCATAAAAGTGAGATGAGTTTATATGAAGTACTATGGTTAGCTATAATTTATATAGCCGGTCCCGATTTATTTGGGGCTGAGGCGTAGTATATTGTTGTTGTCCTCTATTTAGCCTTTATGTTTAAGATATATAACTAAGATGTGCATGTTTCTTGTTGTTGAGTGTTACTCTTAATGTTGTTTTTCAATAGTAAAAGTATGGGTATTAATGTTTGGGAGTTATAATCTTCACAATGTTCCTCTTATCCCAAGTATTAAATTCTTGTTGTGAAGAGAGGTTGTTGTAATATAATTCGTTTTTTTTTAGAAATGACAGCAGACTGTTATTTAAAAATTAGTCAGTGCGTCCTGAATTTAAATTTTTCAGTTCAATTTTTGGGGACAAAAGTGTCCTAAATTGTCCTCAAGTAAAACATTTTTAGTTTTAAAATTTCAAAACAAAATAAGTAGTATATCAGAATTGGTATCTGTGCACTTACCCTTTTTTTTCCCAAGAAAAACGAGTACTGCTTATAGTAAGTCTGCTTTTTATGTATGCTATTTTGGATTATTCCATTCATTTCGCTGCCTCTACCCAACTAATTATAGTTTTTCTTTACCATGATTGTAGATTACAATAAGGAGAGTAATATCAAAAAGATAAATTAAATGTAATGTTCCCCGGATTACGATATGGTCAAATCACCCCAAAAAAAAATGTGTTGTTTTGTCGATGCTAAGAGAAATAGTCTTGTAAAAGTAAAAATTAAACAGCAGGAAAGAATATTTCACCGACACCCTTTTGTAATGAATTGTTTGAACCTTTAATAACTTTCTAATCAGTATAAGAGACAGATTGTTGCATTTTTGTTGTTGAAAAATCGTGGGTTAATTAATATACAATTATACATAACGAAAATAGAGAAAAAAATAAGACAAACTTAATGAGGTTCGGTCAAGTCTGTCTTTGAGAAAAAAAGAGTTTTTTTATTATATATATATATGTTTACATTATATTGAAGTTATAAATCTGTAAATATTTTAATACTAAGCTCATAAATTAGAATAACAAAGAAAATATTTGAGAATATAAATGAGAAAGAGTGCGCAAAAATTGGTCCACAAACATTAAATAACATTAATGTTCAACAAGCATGAAGATACAAAAATAAAATGTCATTGATTCTTTACTATTTTAGAATAACTTTTTATTTAAAAATAAAGTTTTGTAATGCATTTGATAAAAGTGTAATTAAAAATATTTCAAATTTAAGACGAGCTATAATGTCTGAATGAAAATACAACTGTTTGAAATAAAATAAACAGTAAAACTAGTTAGGGAAGAGGACTCCAGGGACTGTGATCGCCGAGCAACTCTACCTCAAGTATCTGTGATAAGCTAATCTGAGCGAAACTCAGTTAAACGCCGTTGGGACCAACATCAGAATCTGCACAAAGAAGTATAGCATGAGTACAACCGATTCAATATACTCCGTAAGCGTCGAGCCTAACCCCGACGAAGTAGTAACGAGGCTATAATAAGACACCTACTAAAATTATGTGCAAATATATACATAAAGCAACAGAAATAATAAAATAGAGTATTTAAAATAATAATGGAGAGGAGACATGTAGAAAGGGAGTAAGATAAGAACGGGAAGTAAGCCAAATAATTCATAAATTCGGAAATCAAGTAAAGCATCGAAATCATCAAATGGCACGACATCACGCTTAGTGCTTTTACTTTCGCCCTCACCATGTAATATGATAAATGCAATGGCACGACATCACCCTTCGTGCTTTTACTCTCATCCTCACCATATGATAATGATAAATGAAATGGCATGGCATCGCATTTCGTTCTTTACTCTCATCCTCACATGATGTAATAAATGATAATAAAGCAATCAAGTGCACGAAATCACCTTCGCTTTAATCCTCACAATCTCTCAATCAATGATATTAATATGCAAATAAGACACGGCAACACCCTTCGTGTTTTTTACTCTTCCTCACCAAGCAACAACAATAATTCAAGGTACCAATGCAAGGTGAAAAACAAATGCCACTTCAATCATAGTGTTATGATAAACAAACTCAACTTTTAATATTCCAACAACTTCAAAATAAACAATCAATGACGACACATATATACTCGTCGCCTTACATATACACCGTTCCCACACATAATTCACGTAGCAAATAGACTAACAAGTCCTAATTCCCTCAAGTCAAAGTTAACCACGACACTTATCTCTTTCCGCTACCAAATTAATGTTTAACCACGACTTTTCCTTTAGAATTAGCCTCCAAACTAATCAAATCTAGCCAAATATAGGTCAAATAATTCAAAATAAGCTTTAGAAACTACCCACAAGTGAAAAAGATTCAATCTTTAGTGAGTTTGAAAAAAGTCAACCCCGGATCCGCTTGGTCAAAAATCGAGATTCAGACCAAAATCCGATTACTCATTCACTCTCAAGCCCAGTTATGTGATTTATTTCGAAATTCGACCTCAATTTGAGATCTAAATCCCAATTTTATAAAATCCCTAATTTCTACTATGAAATTCATAGATTAAAAGTTAAAATCAATGGGTGATTATGAAAATACATCAAAACTAGTTAAAAATCACTAACCAATGAAGTTTAGGATGAAAATCTCCTCAAAATCCTCTCTAGGCTGAGCTCCATCTTTAAAAAATGGTGTAGAATGAAATAATCTCGACTTTCAGCTTTTAATTAGTTGGGCGTCAGGTGTTCTTCGCCTTCGCGAAGCACCTGATGCGTTCGTGAAGCACGTGACGCGTTTGCGAAGAGCACTGGACAAATGGACTATGCGTTTGCGAGGTCCACTTTGCGTTCGCGAAGGCTTTCCCAGCCAGGCCTTCGCGTTCGTGACCCTTTAGTCGCGTTCGTGAAGAAGGACCACCTGTCATCCCCCCAGATCCGCCAAAGTATCGCAGTTCGCGACCAACCTCTCGGTGTCGCGAAGAGTACCAACCCTGCCCAAACCTTTTCCCTTCACGATCCCTTGAAACGCTTCGCGATCGCGAAGCACTGGACACCAGAAGCCAAAAACTAGCAGTTCTACAAGTTCAAAATGGTTCGAAATCAATATGAAACTCACCCAAGCCCCTCATGCTCCAAATCAAACATGCACAAAAGTGTAATAACATCATATAAACTTGCTCGCTACCTCATATCATCAAAATAACATCAAATAACAAGAATCGATCATCAAAACTCAAGATTTTAGCTTGAAAACTCATTTTCTCTATTTATCTACATTAACATATCTTACACTTCTATAACTAAAGCACAATTTTTAATATAATATTAATGCGATCTTTATTTTTTTAAAATTATTGTAACAGGATACACGTGCAACGCCTATACACTAAAACTAGTCAAAAAAATAGTATAAAGGAGCCTCAATACACCCTCTAAATATATATATATATATATATATATATATATATATATATATATATATATATATATATATATATATTTCAATTAGTCCCCAGACTTATTAGTACAATGGTTTCCCAAACCTACCAGGAGAATGGGTTTTTCAAACCTACAAGAACAATAGGCTTTCCAAACCTACTTACGAGGATAATGAGTTTCGCAAATCTAACATTATTAGGATACACAAACCACAAATCCTTTCCTTGTCTTGAATTTTCTTTATCAACAGAAATATTATCCGTCTACCTTGTCCTTAGTCCTCACAAGGGCTTGTTGGCTAGGACGTCCTTGGTCATCATATCACCTAGATTATTATGTATAGACCGTTTTTCACATCAACTATAACCCCTTTCAATATAATATCTCAGATAAAATAATATTTAATTTACATATGCTTTGTTCGCTCATTGAACATCTCCCTCTTAAATTAAGTTTTACGCAGCCCACTATCATGAAAAGTAAGATAGGCAGTTGAATGAAGGTTGTAACAAAATTATGCCCGCCTAGCAAAACTTGTGAATAAGGTAAGATTTGCCCAACCGGCAACACTTATGAACACTTTAACAAAATATATAAAATGAAAATTGCACTAAAGTTACACCCCGCTGCAAAACTTGTGAACAAAGCAAGATTTATCCATCCGGTAAAGCTTATAAACAATTTAGTAAGATAGGTAGAATGAAGATTATATAGCGAAGTTTTGCTCTGCCAGACAAAATTTGACAAAACACAATATTTCATTCTTTCGGGTGTGTTGCACTGAGGCTATTTTTGCACAATTCCTTAAATGGGACAAACTTTAAATAGTGGCGCGGAGTGATACTATTTGTGCAAATCTCCTAATCAATTGGCGTTAATGAATTTTTTATCCAGCCTATTTCAGTTTTAGAAAGATCCTCACATGTACAAGATGGCCTAAATATTTTCTGTAAAAATATCTCAACAATATCATTTGAGTACAAAATTTTACGAAAACTAATCTAATGTTTGAATTAAATATAAATGCAAGAATATTGCACTTAAGACTATTTATAACTATACGGTATTACTCTCAATAATCTAAACTATAATATAATAGTTTAATATGAGAGTCTCTCAATATATTATTATATATATTATGCTTTAATCAAGCTAGTGAAAACAATTATCACACACAAAACAATTTTCATCCATTCACCTTGTAAACACAAACACTCCAGCACTAAAAAATGTCTATGATGTTTTATTCTCTTCCTGTGCATTCTTTCACCAGTTTTTTCAACATTTTTATCATTCAGAAATCAAAATATGACCTTGAATTAAGGATAAAAAACAAAAACGACTCCTTAAAATGAAAAAAAGAAAGAAAAGCATATACATACATACAGAACATACACAAAGAGAGAGTATACATGGACAGAGTACTTGACGGCGAGGTTAACAACGTTATCACCACGGACGATGCGATGAGAAATAGAGAGTCTAAGGATGAAAATTCAATTCAATTTAATAGTGTATATTTTATCAACTTTCATTTCTATACACTATAACTTCTCCCCATCACCCATGTGGAAAATTCAGAAAAAAAGATGTATGTTGTGTTCAGAGTAGTGTTGCCTGTTGCCCCCTCCCCCACCCCCACCCCCACACCACTACTACCTAGTACCTACACGTGGCCCAAACCAAATACACAAACAAAAGGATTACAACAAACTTAAAGGCGTAAGCGGGAAGGGAAAAATCTATAAGAACAACACTTGTTACTCTGTGAAGAAGATAATGATATTATTAGCTAGAAAGAGGTATGATCAACTGTGAATAACAACACTAAACAAAGCTGGGAATACCAGTTAACTTGAGAGGATGATATGTTTGTCTTTGTCCTATGGCCAAATCACTCCCCCTTCACTGTAGCAACAATCAATTAAGGCATGACAGGTCTCTCCAAACTGTAGAGGCCTGATAATCATATGCTAGGTTTGTCATTAGTGATATCACCCTCAATGTTGGCGTCCCGAGGAACTATAATTGTACCAAAAGTAGGCACTTTAACATCATCAGGATCCATCATGAGCCAATGTAATGCCCTACATATATTGTGTTTTGTAGGCATTGCACTTGGATCGGGATACTCATTTGTGAGTATCAAAATTAAAGAACGTTGAGAATGGATTTGAAGATTAGCAAATTACGCATCAACATCTACACTCTTTTAGCTTCTTGTTGCCGGGGCACCCCACTACTTTTGGTCAATAAGCACATTTTTATTTTTCTACCATGAGAAAGTTGTATGATTTCATTACCATAAAGTTAAAACAACGCCTTCTCCCGAGCAGAATGCCATGTTATTGCGGTTGTATAGAAGCATCTCCCCGTATTAACAACGTCATTTTCTGGAGGATAATTGTTAGATTAGTGAAGAATGATTTTTCATAAAAGAAATGTAACAGGTGATGCTTACCTTTTATATGAAAAAAATTATGTAATTATGTCTTGGCATGAAAATTATTGCAGAATTTCGTCAAGTTTTAAGCTTAATTAGATGCTTTTATATGTAGATGCCACACTAGTATAATATTTGAATTTCGATTATCTACATTTCAATACGTCTTAACACATTAAATACTTACTAGAACTATTACTACAAAATTATCACGATTTGTAAAATGTTATCAAAGTACAGATTGTTACTTAATTTTTGTACTATTTATTTTAACTAAGTAAATTATGTGTTAGCTTTATAGCGTCTTTCAGTACTTAGTAGGCATATTCAGATGGCAAAATGCTATTGATCTAGCATTCACTCCAACATTGATGGTATTCAAAAATATATTCCAACTTGGTTCTTCTTTTTTCATGTTATACCAGTCATAATTTGATTTTGACAATTATGATGGTAAAAAGTGGTTCTCAAACACAGAAGCTATGGCTGCACGAAATGTTGATTATTACTTATCAGGACTTAATAGGAGATTACTCCCACAACATAATACTCGCAGCAGAATTTTATACTTCTAATAATGATTGCAGTGACTGTTGAATTTGTTGTAAATGTTTTCTTACCTAGAGTCACGGGTTCAAGCCGTGGATACAAGAAGAAATGTAGGGTAAGGTTGCGTACAATAGACCCTTGTGGTCCGGCTCTTCTGCGGACCCCGCCCATAGCGGGAGCTTAGTGCACCGGGCTGTCCTTTTTTTGTCTTCTTGATCCAATCATGGAGGGGCATAGATGCAAATGGTACATTAGTTTCCAATTGCTGTGTATCTGCTATGGGTACCTATTATGAAATTTGTGTTTTTGTATAATTTCTATGTTTCAAGTTTTCTATTTTTCTTTTTCTTACTTTGTGTTAATATTATATGGTAGTGAATGTTGGGCTACTAAAGTTCAGCATATTCACAAGATTGTGTTACAGACATGTGAAATGCTAAGATGGATGTGCGGTCACATTAAATTAGATAAA